>NC_068922.1:47343521-48786532 GCF_023091745.1 Budorcas taxicolor
TTTAGTTTTTTCAGTTCCTTAGTTGCTTTTCCCTGTCATTCTTGTCTTTATTTGTGATTTTTATTAATTTTTTGGTAGTAATATGCTTTAATTTCTTTCCCTTTGACTTTTGGATAACTACAATAGGTTTTTTTCTTTATGGCTACTGTGAGTTTTACATAAAGCCTCATAGAGTCTTACATAAAGTTTTCTAGATATAACATTTTTTAAAAAGCTGATCATAGCTTACCATAAACTGCATATAAAAATGCTATAATTTTACTTCTCCCTGCATATTTTATGCTACTGATGTCATATTTCATACATTTTTATATTGCACATTCACTAACATGCTATTGTAGCTATGGTTACTTTTAATATTATTTAAAATTTTTTCTACTTGAGATAAAAGTGATTTATACACCACCATTACAGTATTGACTTCCCTGGTGGCTCAGACAGTAAAGAATCTGCCTGCAGTACAGGAGAAGTGGGTTAAATCCTTGGGTCAAGAAGATCCCCTGGAGTAGGGAATGGCAACTCACTTCAGTATTCTTGCCTGGAGAATCCCATGGACAGAGGAGCCTGGCAGGCTACAGTCCATGGGGTCTCAAAGAGTCAGTCATGACTGAGTGACTAACACTTTTGCTTTCACTTTCATTACAGTATTAGAGTATTCTGAACTTGAGTATATTTACTGTTCAGTTCAGTTGCTCAGTCATGTCTGAGTTTTATATGTTTATATGTTTTCATGTCTTTAGCATCCTTTTGTTTCAATTTGAAGAAATTTCTTTAGCATTTCTTGTAAGGCAGGTCTAGTGATGATGAACTTGTATACATTAAGCAGTTAGAAAAAAAAGAAATCATGTAATGTCTACTCTCAGATCACAATAGTACTAAACTAGAAATCAATATCAGAAAGATAGTTGGAAAAATATAAAAATATTTGGAAATAAAATAGCACACTTCTAAATAATACATGAGTCAAAGGAAAAATCTTGAGAAAACTTAAAATATTTAAACTAAATGAAAATGCAACTCATAAAAATTTGTAGGATACAATAAAAACAGAGGTTTGAAGAAAACTGAGTAACATACAATATATACATTAGAAAAGAGGAAAGATCTAAAATAAATCATTTAACCTCTACTTTAGGAAACTAGAATAAGAACAAATTAATCCAAAGTAAGCAGAAGAAAATAAATAAGAGAAATTAGAACAGAAATGAAAGAAATTAAAAACAGAAAATTAATAGAAAAAATCAATGAGATGAAGACTTATTTTTTGAAATGATTAATAAAATTGATGGGCTCCTAGTCAGGCTAAGAAAAAGAAAGAGAGAGGACACAAATTGCTAACAGCAAAAATGAAAGTGGGGATGTTACTGCTAATATATTAAAAGAATAATTAAGGAATACTTTGAACAACTCTATGCCCCAAAATTAGATAACCTAGATTAAAAATGACTGATTTTTTGAAAGACACAATCTGCCAAAGCTCACATAAGAAGAAATAATCTAAATAGGTATACATATATTACAGAAATTGAATCAATAATTAATAACCTTCCAAAACAGAAAACATGCTTAGATGAGTTCACTGGTGAATTCTAACAGACATTTAAGGAAAAAAATTACACCAGTTCCCTGCAATTTCTTTCAGAAGATAAAAGCAGAAGCAGTAACTCCTCAC
Organism: Budorcas taxicolor; assembly: GCF_023091745.1. NCBI lineage: Eukaryota > Metazoa > Chordata > Mammalia > Artiodactyla > Bovidae > Budorcas > Budorcas taxicolor. Next base: position 47,345,194 of record NC_068922.1, read on the forward strand.
TCATTCTATGAGGCCAGTATTATCCTAATCCCAAAATCAGACAATGACATTATAAGGGAACTACAGACCAATATCTCTCATAAACATAGATGTGAAAATAGTCACCAAAATATTATCAAGTTGAGTCCAACAAAATAGAAAAAAGAATTATATACTGCAACAATGTGGGATTTATCCCAGGTAGAAAAGGCTGGCCTAACACTTGAAAATCGATTAATGTAATCTGTTACATCAATAGGCTAAAGAAGAAAAATCACATGATCATATTAATAGATACAGAAAAAGCATTTAAGAAAATTCAACACTTATTCAGGTGAAAAAAAAAATCCTCAGTAAACTGCTGCTAACTCGCTTCAGTTGTGTCCGACTCTGTGCGACCCCATAGATGGCAGCCCACCAGGCTCCCCCGTCCCTGGGATTCTCCAAGCAAGAACACTGGAGTGGGTTGCCATTTCCTTCCCCAGTGCATGAAAGTGAAAAGTGAAAGTGAAGTTACTCAGTCGTGTCCGACTCCTAGCGACCCCATAGACTGCAGCCTACCAGGCTCCTCTGTCCATGGGATTTGCCAGGCAAAAGTACTGGAGTGAGCTGCCATTGCCTTCTCTGAAGAATAGAGTTGGACTTCCTCAGCCTGATAAAGATTGTCTATAGAAAACGTAACCAAAAGCTTTCCCACTAAGACCAGGAACAAGGCAAGGATGTCCTCTTTCCTCACTGCTTTCAACATCACACTGAAAGTCCTAACTAATGCAATAATAAAGGAAAGGAAATAAAAGGAATATGGATTAGAAACAGAGAAATAAAACAATCTGTGTTGCAGATGGCATGATTGTCTATATAGAAAAATCTAAAAGAATCAATAAAATACTTTCTCCAACTAACAAGTAAATATAGAAAGGTTGCAAGATACAAGGTTAATATACAAAAGTCAAATGCTTTCCTACATGCTAACAAGGAACAAGTGGAATTTGAAATAGAAAACGCAATATCTTTTACATTAGCTTCCCCACAAAACAGGATACTAACAAAATAGGACAAGATTTATATGAGAAAAACTACAAAACTCTAATGATAGAAATCAAAGCATAACTAAATAGAGCTATCCTATATTCACAGATAGGAAGATTAATATTCTCAAGATGTCAGTTTTTCCCAACTTGATCTGTAGATTTAACACAATCCCTGTCAAAATACAGCAAGGTACTTTGTGTCTATAGACAAATGGATTTTAAAGTTTGTATGAGGAGGCAAAAACTCAGAACAGCCAACACAATACTGAAGGAGAAGAACAAGTTGGAGTGCTGACACGACCAGTTTCAAGCTTTAGTATAAAGCTATAGCAATCAATACAGTGTGGTACTGGTGAGAGAACAGACAAATAGATCAATGGGGTGGAATAGAGAGCCCAGAAATAGATCCACATAAATATAGCCAGTTGATATTTGACAAAGGAGAGAAAGCAGAACTATGGAGAAAAATTCCAACAGATGGTGATGAAGCAACTGGACATCCACATAAAAAAAAAAAATCTAAAAAAGGCTTTACAGCTTCACAAAAATTAACTCAAAATGGATCACATACCCTCCTTATAGAAAACAACCTAATGGTTACCAGTAGTGGGGAGAGGGAAGAGGAGAGGAGAAGTAAAAGGGTAGAGGATTAAGAGGTGCAAACTATGACATATAAAATAAGCAGCAAGGATATATTGTATAACATGGGAAATATAGCCAGTATTTTATAATAACTACAAATGAAGTATAACATTTAAAATTGTGAATCACTATATTTTACATCTGTAACATATAATATTGTATATCAACTATACTTCAATAAAAATAAGGAAAAATAAAAAAACCCAAAACCCAAGAAAAATGGATCGCATACTCAAATGTAAAGTGCAAACTTATAAAATTCCTAGAAGACAGCATAAGAGAAAATTCAGATAATCTTGAGTTTGGTGATGACTTTTTAGATACAATACCAAAGGCATGATCTTTGAAAGAAAGAATTAATAAGCCAAATTTCATTAAAATTAAAAACTTCTCTGCAAAAGACACTGTCAATAGAATGAAAAGATAAACTACTAGCTTGGGGAGAAAATATTTGCAAAAGATATATCTGATAAATATTTCCCAAAATATGCAAAGAACTCTTAAAAATAAAAACAAATAGCCCAATTAAAAAGTAGACCAAAGGCGTTAACAGATACCTCACTGAAGAAGCTTCCCTGGTGGCTCAGATGGTAAAGAATCTGCCTGCAATGCAGGAGACCTGGGTTCAGTCCCTGGGTTGGGAAGATCCCCTGGAGAAGGGAATGGCAATCCACCCCAGTACCCCTGATGGAGAATTCCATGGACAGAAGAGCCTGGGGACTACAGTCCATGGGGTCACAAAGAGTCGGACAAGACTGAGAGGCTAACAATTTCACTTTCACCAAAAAAGATTATACAGATGGCAAATAGCAAATGAAAAGATGCTCCACATCAGATGTCATCAGGGAAATGCAAATTAAAACAACTATGAGATACCATTACCCAGAACACTGACAACACCAAAGGTTGGTGAGGGTGTAGAGCAATAGGAACTCTCATCCATTTCCAGTGGGAATGCAAGATGGTACAGCTGCTTTGGAAGCCACTTTGTGGTTTTGCTCCTTGGTATCTACTCAAAGGATTATGTCCACACAAAAACCTTCACATGGATTTTTAAAGCGGTTTTATTCATAACTACCCAAATTTGGAAGGAACAAAGATGTGCTTCAGTAGGTAAATGGATAAATAAACAAGTACATCCAGACAGTGGAATATTATTCAGTGCTAAAAAGAAACGAGCTGTCTAATCAAGCTATGAAAAGACCTAGAAGAATCCTAAATGCTTATTATTGAGTAAAAGAGGCCAATCCAAAAAGTCTACATAAGTGTAACTCCAACTATATGACATTCTGGAAAAGGCAAAACTACGGAGTCAGTAAAAAGATCAGTGGTTGCCAGAGGTTAGCAAGGAGGTGGGGATAAAAAAGTGAAACACAGAGAATTTTTAGGGCAGTGAAACTACTCTGTGTGTGTGTGTGTGTGTGTGTGTGCTCAGTCACATCTGAATCCTTGTGATCCCTGTGGACTCAGCCCAACAGGCTCCTTGGTCCATGGAATTTTCCAGGCAAGAATATTGGAGCAGATTGGCATTTCCTACACCAGGGGGTCTTCCTGATCCAGGGATCTAATCTGAGTCTCCTGCATCTCCTGCATTGGCAGGTGGATTCTTTATCATTGAGCCACCTGAGATACAGGTTTTTTTACATTTGTCCAAATCCATAGAATGTTCAATATCATGAATGAACACTAATGTAAACTATGAGCTTTGGGTGATAATGATGTGTCAATGTAGGTTTATCAGTTGCAACAAATGTATCACTCTGGTGAGAGATGTTGATAATAGGAGAGGGTTTTTCCAGTAGTCATGTATGGATGTGAGAGTTGGACTATGAAGAAAGCTGAGCACCGAAGAATTGATGCTTTCGAACTGTGGTGTTGGAGAAGACCCTTGAGAGACCCTTGGACTGCAAGGAGATCCAACCAGTCCATTCTAAAGCAAATCAGTCCTGAATATTCATTGGAAGGACTGACGCTGAAGTTGAAACTCCAATACTTTGGCTACCTGATGAGAAGAACTGACTCTTTTGAAAAGACACTGATGCTGGGAAAGATTGAAGGTGGAAGGAGAAGGTGACGACAGAGGATGAGATGGTTGGTTGGCATCACCAACTCAATGGACATGGGTTTGAGTAAACTCTGGGAGTTGGTGATGGACAGGGAGGCCTGGCGTGCTGCAGTCCATGGGGTCACTGAGGGTCGGACATGACTGAGCGAATTCACTTTCACGCATTACAGAAGGAAATGGCAACCCACTCCAGTATTCTTGCCTGGAGAATCCCGGGGACAGGGGAGCCTGGTGGGCTGCCGTCTATGGGGTCGCACAGAGTTGGACATGACTGAAGCGACTTAGCAGCAGCAGCAGCTTGGATAAGGCATCTGGGGTGCATTAGCATTACTTGGAAAAGGCATCCTTCCTTCAGGCAGGCAGATACACCTCTGAGCCAGGGCTTCACTTGAGCCCAGCCACTCCCTTTCTTTGTGCAGGGTACAACACAGACAACTGCATGGAAGCCCTTATCTACCTCTGGTCCAGTAGTCATCTATGGCTGGGTAGGGGCAAGCAAAATTGTACGGACACCCCCCAAGCAGGTGAGGGGGGAGATAGCACTCCTCCCCTCTACCCTCCACTTCCATAACAAAAACAGCTCTAGACTTTTCTACTCTACTTCTTTCAGGCAGATCATGTTACAGTGGGGCTGAAGGTACTTTGTGCTGGCATATTCCACAAAGGAACTATAAACCTTTGTTTATGTGTATAAAGAACTTGATTAAACCCAGGCTGATATATGCGTCACTATGTATAGCTTAAGAAAAGAAAAAAAAATCACCTGGGCTTACTCTCTACCATCAAATAACTGAGTAAAATACACAATAGCTTCTGAGCCTCCAAGAAACAAATAATTTACTAAAGAAATTAACAGTTCTTCTTTAGGAGGCTTTCATTCTAGAGACTGAAAGCACCTGGCATAGTATGGAAGTGGTGAGGCAGGGTCTACAGTGCTTCTCCTGGCCCTGCTGAGTGGACCAAGATACCAGGCTCAGAGAAAGCAATCAGTTCTTTCCTTTTAAAACTCTGTTTGAACCCACTCCTGTAAACAAACTCAGTTTCATGAAATCTGTTTGTAATTGTCAACCTTTATCCCATACTAGACATAAAAACCCATCTGCATTTCAGGAAAGCTGCTGACTTTCTGCATCTGTTTTCCCTCCCCATTCTCCATCCTCTCCCCTGTTTGACAAGACTCAGGCTATGTTAGGAGTCCCTTCTTCCCTTTTCACCCTGTAGAGTAGGCGCTCCTGATCAGTCACTCAGGCTTCATTTCTAGGCTTTTCTGATGACATGGAATTTCCCAGTTTCCTTTGAATACAACAGTCCCTGATCCTTGCTTATCATCCTTTTAGACCCATACAGCTTAGCACATATTTCAAAATGTCATTCTCTTGTGAAATGACAAGTCATCGACCACCTTTTGTAGTTGGAGGTCAGTATATTTATAGTTGACCTTAGAATATTCTTTGAGACTTTGGGACTGTTTGTAGTTTCTCTGTTTCAGATTTTATTGTCTATTTCTGCCACACAGTAACCCTAACTTGATTCAAGCTGTTCAATACCAACTCTGAGTTGGGTGGGGAAATCATGACAGGAGATACGGATGATTGTATTTACAACTTAATTGGTTGAATTGGCTATGTCTGGGAAAGGGAGTTTGTGTAATCTTTGAATCTCTTCTAGCCCGTCATCCGGTGTGTTATCTTTTTGTTCAGAGAATATTGTTGTACAATATGTCTTATGTTGTAGGTGTGATGAAATTTAGACAACTAACTGTTCAGTGATGTCTTGGAGGGTTAAAAAAATCTAGGAAGAAAATCAGTTTGGCTCACTTTAGAGATCTGCAGCTAAACAAGCTGCAGAGGATTTGTAGGAGCCAGGTTGTAAAATGTAGACAAAATCCCTGAGCAGCAAAAGACCCTTATGGAACGTTCACAGTGTAGATGCAATGACTTACCATGCACATGGTTTAGGAGTCCTGGGGTTGAGTCATAAAACAGCTAGGATATAATGGCTAAGGAACTCAGAATAGCAGGCCAAGAATAGTTTTCAAAAGAAATTTAAAAGTGTTTTCTGCCAGGCAAGTAGTTAGAGAATAGGGAATCCTCAGAGTGCAGAGGTCTATTGAGACAATTATTACGTTATTTAATTCTAAAATTAAGCAATTGAATTATTTTGGTAAGTTTCCAGGGTTCAGGATACACTCTGGAAGAGAAAAAAAAATAAAGTATTATTGGATAATTGTGAAGTTTGGTTGTCAGATCTTTTTACATTACCTAAAATATGAAATTGTTATGGATAGAAATTAGAGATGAACACATCTGTTGATGCTTTTGTAAAGGGTTACTGTAACATGTATATTAGTGAGTAGATCACATGCTGTATTTTTGCTTCTCAATTACTCGAACTGCAGAATGAATGACTTACATCTGTTGATACATTTATATACAGGCACATTTTGTGGGTCTGGTTCTCAGGTTTAGCTCTGCATTAGAATGGCCCAAGGAGCTATCAAAAAGTACTGATACCTGGGGACTACTCCCAGGGATTCTGACATAATTTGTTTGGAGTGTGGCCTGGATATTGGGATTTTTAAAAGCTTCTCCAGATGATTCTAATGCATAGGAAAGTTTGAGCATTCCTCTATGGGATTGTCATACTACTTTAAACTGCAACAAAGTTATGATTTGAGGTCAAATTGATTTGCCTTCATTGAGGCTTGGTTTTCTATTGAACAGTGTGTTTATGTTAATAACCCAACTAAAGAACATTGGAATGTTTCAATATATTCTGTACATAGCTATCTTGTACTAAAATAAGCATATATGTAGGAAGTCACAAGACATTGGTTTTGAGTTCAATTGAATTTAGAATTTGCTGAGACCATGTTAAGTTTTTTTGAAAACCCTCATAAAGTTTCGGTATAAATCTTATTTTGAAAAAGAACACGTGTACACCCGTGGTGGATTCATGTTGATGTATGGCAAAACCAATACACTATTGTAAAGTAATTAACCTCCAATTAAAATAAATTTATATTAAGAAAAAGATTACAACCTATGAAGAGAGATATTATTTTTTAAAAACCAGGTTACAGTTTATATCTTTTTTTTTTCAGGAATCTTTTTGACTTAATTATATATATATATTTTTTAATTTAAATTTTATTTTCTTACTTTACAATACTGTATTGGTTTATATCTTGAATCGAAGTTTGTGAATGGAGTAGTTCCTAAGTGTATCAGTTTGTTTTTGCTGCATAATATTAATTAGTAGATATTTCCCAAACTTAGTAACTTAAGAATTATTCATCATTTCTCATGAGTCTATGGGTCAGCTGGGCTGTTCTGCCAACTGGGCCAGGCTTGGCTGGTCTCAGTGGTGTTTGCCCAAGTGTCTGAGGTCAGCTTGTAAGGTGTACATGCACTAGTTGGTCTTAGATGGCTTCACTCATTTGTCTGCTGGCTCTTTGTCATAGACTGTGGTGAGAGGAATGCTGAGGCCCTGTGGTCTCCCACTGCCCAGCAGGCTAGCTGGGTCGCTCAAATGATAGTCTCAAGGTCCAAGAGCAGAAAGAGAGCAAATCCTAATGTGCACTTTTTGATCTCTGCTGCTGCTGCTAAGTTGCTTCAGTCACGTCCAACTCTGTGCAACCTCATAGACAGCAGCCCACCAGGCTCCCCCATCCCTGGGATTCTCCAGGCAAGAACACTGGAGTGGGTTGCCATTTCCTTCTCCAATGCATGAAAGTGAAAAGTGAAAGTGAAGTCGCTCAGTCGTGTCCAACACTTAGCGACCCCATGGACTGCAGCCCACCAGGCTCCTCTGTCCATGGGATTTTCCAGACAAGAGTACTGGAGTGGGGTGCCATTGCCTTCTCCGTTTTGATCTCTGCTTGTGTCATTTGCTACTGTCCCATTGACAAAAGCAAGTCATATGACCAGGTTCAGAGGTCATGTGAGAAGGTACTATTAAAGAGCATGGATAGAGGGGCATGGACAAATTGGGTTCATTACTGCAAACAATCTACAAAAGTGCCTGCCACCTCAAGGGCTGCCAATTCTTCCAACAGCCTGGGTTACTTTTCCTTTAGTTTGAAATGGAACAGCTCAAACTCTCATCCCATACATGTTGGGTTTACCATTATCTTCTTCCCAGCATCTCCAGGGATCCTTAGATTGTGTCAGTGTGTGTGCATGAAAGGAAAGTGGTGTGGGAGGGAGCACTTACTTTCCTTTCTAATATTCTTGCATTTTCTTCTTTCACAGAATTATTGATGGATCATGGTTTTTACTCCACTTTCAGTAACTGATCTTTCGGACCTCAGCCTTGAAGCATTAGCCCTGAGATTACCTATTAATTATAAAAGAGGAAAGGTAGTTTTACAAGGGAATTATCTAGAGGCTTTTACTTTAGGGAAGGGGTCAAACTTAACATTCCAAGTCATGGGACAAAATGATATCATGTGACCTCTGATGTGATGTTTCACTGAGAAGGACACAAACTCACATTTGCAGTGTTCCTAATAAAAATACACAAGCCAAATCTTGTTATAAGGCAAATAGCCTCACAAATACAGTTGAAGTATGTTGTACAAAATAACTGGTTTAGACACTTCAGAAAGCCAATATTATATGCAAAAATTAGCAGAATAGCTATTCTAGATGAAAAAAGATTAAAGAGCCATGAAAATCAAATGTAGTAAGTGATCCTAGAATGGATCTTCAATTGAAAGAGAAGCTATTAATATAAGGATATTATTGGAATGATCTGGAAAAATTTGAGTATAAACTGTATGTTTGATATTATTTCATTGATATTAACCTTCTAAGTTGTGCTGATAATATTGTGGCTGTGTAGGAGAATACTTTTAGAAGACACCTACTTAAATATGTCAATGCTAACTGTCATGATGTGTGAAACTTTCTTTTTTTAATTGTATTTCTAAATTGAAGTGTAGTTGATTTACAATGTTGTGCCAATCTCTGCTGTATGGCAAAGTGACTCAGTTATACACATATAGACATTTTTAAAAAAAAAACAAACAAACTTATTTTGTATTGAGGTATAGCTGATTAACAATGTTGTGATAGTTTCAGGTGAATGGTGAAGGAATTCAGCCATACATATTCATGTATCCATTCTCCCAAACTCCCCTCCCATCCAGGCTGCCACACAATACTGAGCAGAGTTCCATCTGCTATATACCATACAATAGGTCCTTATTGGTTATCCATTTTAAGTATAGCAATGTATACGTGTCCATTCCAAACTCCCCAATTATCCCTTCCCTCCATTCTTCCCTGCCGGCAACCATAAGTTCATTCTCTAAGACTGTGAATCTCTTTGTGTTTTGTAAGTTCATTTGTCCCCCATTCCCTTACTTTCAGTTTGTAAGCATCTCTAGGTCTGAGGTGGATCTCTTGTCTTGTTTTTGTGTCCACCCAGTCAGTCTACGTCTTTTGGTTGATGCATTCAATCTGTTGACATTTAAGGTAATTATTGATATGTATGATCCTATTACCATTTTCTTAATTGTTTTGGGTTTATTTTTTGTAGGTCTTTTCCTTCTTGTGTGTTTTCTGCCTGCTGCTGCTGCTGCTAAGTCGCTTCAGTCATGTCCGACTCTGTGCGACCCCAGAGACAGCAGCCCACCAGGCTCCCCTGTCCCTGGGATTCTCTAGTCAAGAACACTGGAGTGGGTTGCCATTTCCTTCTCCAATGCATGAAAATGAAAAGTGAAAGTGAAGTTGCTCAGTCGTGTCCGACCCTCAGCGACCCCATGGACTGCAGCCTTCCAGGCTCCTCCATCCATGAGATTTTCCAGGCAAGACTACTGGAGTGGGGTGCCATTGCCTTCTCCAGTGTTTTCTGCCTAGAGAAGTTCTATTAGCACTTTTTATAAAGCTGGTTTGGTGTTGCTGAATTCTCTTAACTTTTGCTTGTCTGGAAGGCTTTTGATTTCTCTGTCAAATATGAACTGGAGTCTTACCGGGTAGAGTATTCTTGGTTGAAGGTTCTTCCCTTTCATCACTTTATATTGTGCCATTCCCTTCTGGCTTGTAGAGTTGAGAAGTTAGCTGATAACCTTCTGGGAGTACGCTTGTATGTTACTTATCATTTTTCCCTTGTTGCTTTTAATATTTTATATTTGAAGAATAATTGCTTTACAGAATTTTAATTTACTTACAGGGCAGCAATGGAGGAACAGACATAGAGAATATCTTTGTCTTTAATTTTTGTCAGTTTGATTACTATGTGTCTTTGTATGTTACCCCTTGGGTTTATTTTGCCTGGGACTCTCTGCACTTCCTGGACTTGATTGACTATTTCCTTTCCCATGTTAGGGAAGTTTTCAGCTATTATTTATTCAAATATTTTCTCAGGTTCTGTCTCTCTTCTTCTGTGACTCCTATAGTGTGAATGTTGGTACATTTAATGTTGTCCCAAAGATCTTTTAGGCTGTCTTTATTTCTTTAAATTCTTTTTTCTTTATTCTGTTTTGTGGCAGTGATTTCCACCATTCACTCTTCCAGGTCATTTATCAGTTCTTCTGCCTATCTGCACTTCATTTATTTGTTTTTCTGGGGTTTTATCTTGTTCCTTCATCTGGGACATAGTCCTCTGCCTTTTCATTTTGATTAACTTTCTGTGAATGTGGTTTTCATTCCAGAGGCTGTGGGATTTTAATTCTTGCTGCTTCTGTCTGCCTGTGGTGGATGAGGCTAAGAGGCTTGTGTAAGCTTCCTGATGGGATGAAGTGGCATGGGAAAAACTGGGTTTTTCTCTGGTGGGCAGGGCTGTGCTCAGTAAAATTTTAATCAAATTGTTTCCTGATGAGTGGATCTGTGCTTCCTCCCTGTTAGTCTTTTGGCCTGAGGTGACCCTGGTATCTGGGCTCTACAGGAGGGCTAATGGTGAGCTTCAAGAGGGTTTATGCTCAAGGGGCACCTCCTAGGACTGCTGCTGCCAGAACCCCCATCTCCATGGCAAGCCACTGCTGACCCACACCTCTTTTCCATCATGATTTATTATAGGATTTTGAATACAGTCCCCTGTGCTATACAATAGGACCTAGTTGTTTATCCATCCTATATATAATAGTTTACATTTGCTAATCCCAAACTCCCAAATCTTTCCTCCCTCCATCCCTGTCCTGCTGGGGAAAGTCTGTTCCCTATGTCTGTGAGTCTTTTTCTTTTTTGTAGATAGGTTCTTTTGCACCATATTTTATATTCCACATATAAGTGAATATATGTCTTTCTATTTCTGGCTTACTTCATTTAGTATAAAATCTAGTTGTATCAGTGCTGCTGTAAATGACATTATTTCGTTCTTTTTGATGGCTGGGTAGTATTCCATAGTGGATATGGACCACATCTTCCTTATCCATTCATCTGTTGTTGGACATTTAGATTGTTTCCATGTTTTGGCTATTGTGAATAATGTTGCTATGAACTTTGAACTTAGGGGTGCACATATCTTTCAAAATTATAGTTTTGTCCAGGTATATGTCCAGGAGTGGAATTACTGGATCATATGGTAATTCTATTTTTAGTTTTCTGAGGAATCTCCATGTTGTTTTCTATAGTGACTGCATCAACTTACATTCCTACAAACACTGTAAGAGGGTACCCTTTTTCCCCCACACTCTTTTCAGCATTTGTTATTTGTGGATTTCCTGATGATAGCCATTCTGACCAGCTTGATGTAGTTTTGATTTGCATTTTTCTAGTAATTAGAGTATGTTGAGCATCTTTCATAAACCTACTGACCATCTATCTGTATGTCTTCTTTGAAAAAATGTCTATTAATGTCTTCAGCTTGTTTTTTGATTGAGTTGTTTGGTTTTTGTTGTTGTTGAATTGTATGAGCTGTTTGTATATTTTGGAAATTCAGCCCTTGTCTAAGGCATCATTTGCAAAATATGTTCTCCCATTCCATAGGCTGTATTTTTGGTGTTTAGAAATGGTTTCCTGTAAAAAAAAAAAAAGTAATAAATAAATAAAATAAAGTTTAAAAAGAAAAGGGAATAAAAAGAAACAAAAGGAAAACAAACGATTTCTTTTGCTGTGCAAAAGCTTGTGTTTGATTAGGTCCAATTTGTTTATTTTTGTTTTTATTTCTGTTGTCTTGGAAGATTGACTTAAGAAAACATTGGTATAATTCATGTCAGAGTTTTGGCATGCATTTCTCTAATAATTAGCAGTGTTGAATATTTTTTTCATGTGTCTCTTGGTCATCCATATGTCTTCTTTGGAGAAATATCTATTTAGGTCTTCTACCCATTTTTTGAATGGGTTGTTTCTTTCAATGCTATTAAGTATCATGAGCTGTTAGTAAATTTTGGAGACTAATCCCTTATTTGTCACGTTATTTTCAAGTATTTTCTTCCGATCTGTGGAAGATTTACTTTATTGTTCCTTTTTACTTTATTGTTCCTTTTCTGTGTAAAAGCTTTTGAGTTTAAGTTCGGTTCAGTTCAGTTGCTCAGTCGTGTCCGACTCTTTGCTACACCATGAACCACAGCAGCCAGGCCTCCCTGTCCAACACCAACTCCAGGAGTTTACCCAAACTCATGTGCATTGAGTCGGTGATGCCATCCAACCATCTCATCCTCTGTCATCTCCTTCTCCTCCTGCATTCAATCTTTACCAGCATCAGGGTCTTTTCAAATGAGTCAGCTCTTTGCATCAGGCGGCCAAAGTATTGGAGTTTCAGCTTCAACATCAGTCCTACCAATGTTTCAGCTTCAACATCAGTCTTAAAGGACTGATCTTCTTTAGGATGGACTGGTTGGATCTCCTTGCAGTCCAAGGGACTCTCAAGAGTCTTCTCCAACACTACAGTTCAAAAGCATCAATTCTTCAGCACTCAGCTTTCTTCACAGTCCTACTCTCACATCCATACATGACTACTGGAAAAACCATAGCCTTGACTAGACAGACCTTTGTTGGCGAAGTAATGTCTCTGCTTTTGAATATGCTATCTAGGTTGGTCATAACTTTCCTTCCAAGGAGTAAGTGTCTTTTAATTTCATGGCTGCAATCACCATTTGCAGTGATTTTGGAGCCCAAACATAAAGTCTGACACTGTTTCCACTGTTTCCCCATCTATTTCCCATGAAGTGATGGAACCAGATGCCATGATCTTCATTTTCTGAATGTTGAGCTTTAAGCCAACTTTTTCACTCTCCTCTTTCACTTTCATCAAGAAGCTTTTTAGTTCCTCTTCACTTTCTGCCATAAGGGTGGTGTCATCTGCGTATCTGAGGTGATTGATATTTCTCCTGGCAGTCTTGATTCCAGCTTGTGCTTCTTCCAGCCCAGCATTTCTCATGATGTACTCTGCATAGAAGTTAAATAAGCAGGGTGACAATAGACAGCCTAGACGTACTCCTTTTCCTATTTGGAACCAGTCTGTTGTTCCATGTCTAGTTCTAACTGTTGCTTCCTGACCTGCATACAGGTTTCTCAAGAGGCAGGTCAGGTGGTCTGGTATTCCCATCTCTTTCAGAATTTTCCATAGTTTATTGTGATCCACACAGTCAAAGGCTTTGGCATAGTCAATAAAGCAGAAATAGATGTTTTTCTGGAACTCTCTTGGTTTTTTGATGATCCAGCAGATGTTGGCAATTTGACCTCTGGTTCCTCTGCTTTGGGTAGTACAGCCATTTTCACAGTATTGATTCTTCCAATCCACAAACAAGATATATCTTTCCATCTGTTTGTGTCTTTGATTATTTTTCATGAGCATCTTATAGTTTTTGGAACATAGGACATTTGTCTCCTTATGTAGGTTTATTCCTAGGTATTTTATTCTTTTTGATATGATGAGTACCACACTATTTTGGTTACTGTAGCTTTGTAATATTTTTTGAAGTCTGAGAGAGTTATGCCTCCTGCTTTATTTTTTTTTTTTTCCCCTCAGAACTGTTTTAGCAAATCTGGGTCTCCTATTGTTTCATATAAATTTTTGGATCATTTTTCTAGTTCTGTGAAAAATGTCATGGGTGTTTTGATAGGGATTGTATTAAATCTGTAGATTGCTTTGGGTGGTATTGCCATTTTAACAATATTAATTCTTCCAATCCAACAGCATGAACTATCTGTCCATATTTTTGAATCTTCTTTAATTTCCTTTATTAATTTTTTATAGTTCTTAGTGTATAAGTCTTTCACCCCCTTAAGAGACTTATTCCTAGTTCCTAGGTTTATTCCTAGGTATTTACTTTTTTGGTGCTATCTTAAAAGATATTATTTGATTATTTCTTTTCTGGTATCTCATTGTGATTGTAAAGAAATGCAATTGATTTTTGAATGTTAATCTTGTATCCTGATACTTTGCTGAATTCACTTATTAGATCTAGTAGTTTTTGTGTGGAGTCCTTAGGGTTTTCTTTATATATATATATAGTATCATATCATCTGCATATAGTGGCAATTTTACCTCTTCTCTTCCAATATGGATACATTTTATTTCTTTTCCCTGTTTGATTGCTATGGTTCTGATTCCAATGTTGAATAGAAATAGTGAGAGTGGGCATCCTTGTCTTCTTTCAGATTTTTGCAAGAAGGTTTTTAGCTTTTCACTGTTCAGTATTATTTTGGCTGTGAATTTGTCATAACTGCCTTTTATTATGTTGAGATATATTCCCTCTATTCCCACTGTGGTAAAAGAGTTTTTTTTATCATGAATGGATGTTAAATTTTGTCAAATGGTTTTCTGCATCTATTGAGAAGATTTTGTGGTTTTTCACTTTTCTTTTGTTAATGTGGTATTAATATATTACATTGATTTGTGAATGTTGAACCATCTGTGTGAACTTGAGGTAAATCCCACAAGGTCGTGGTGTGTGATCTTTCTATGTGTGTTGGTTTCAGTTTGCTACTATCTTGTTGATAATTTTTGCATCTATATTCATCAAAGATACTGGCCTGTCACTTTCTTTTTGATGGTATCTTTATCTGGTTTTGGTATTAGGGTATTGATGGCTTCATAGAATGTTTTTGGAAGTGTTCGCTCCTCTTCAATATTTTGGAAGATTTTGAAAAAAATTGTTACAAGTTCTTTGTATGTTTGGTAGAATTTGCCTGTAATGGCATCTGATTCTGGACTTTTGTTTTAGGGAGTTTAAAAAATTTTTTCATTGTAGATTCTATTTAACTTCTAGTGATCAATCTGTTCACATCATCTGTTTCTTCTTTTTTCTGTTTTAGTGGGCTCTTTGGATGACACCACCCTTATGGCAGAAAGTGAAGAGGAACTCAAAAGCCTCTTGATGAAAGTGAAAGAGGAGAGTGAAAAAGTTGGCTTAAAGCTCAACATTCAGAAAACGAAGATCATGGCATCTGGTCCTATCACTTCATGGGAAATAGATGGGGAAACAGTGGAAACAGTGGAAACAGTGGCTGACTTTATTTTGGGGGGCTCCAAAATCACTGCAGATGGTGATTGCAGCCATGAAATTAAAACACGCTTACTCCTTGGAAGGAAAGTTATGACCAACCTAGATAGCCTATTAAAAGGCAGATATATTACTTTGCCAACAAAGGTCTATCTAGTCAAGGCTATGGTTTTTCCAGTGGTCATGTATGGATGTGAGAATTGGACTGTGAAGAAAGCTGAGTGCTGAAGAATTGATGCTTTTGAACTGTGGTGTTGGAGAAGACTCTTGAGAGTCCCTTGGACTGCAAGGAGATCCAACCAGTCCATTCTAAAGGAGATCGGTCCTCGGTGTTCTTTGGAAGGACTGATGCTGAGGCTGAAACTCCAATACTTTGGCCACCTCATGGGAAGAGTTGACTCATTGGAAAAAACCCTGATGCTGGGAGGGATTGGGAGCAGGAAGAGAAGGGGACGACAGAAGATGAGATGGCTGGATGGCATCGCCGACTCGATGGACATGAGTTTGAGTGATCTCCAGGAGTTGGTGATGGACAGGGAGGCTTGGCGTGCTGTGATTCATGGGGTTGCAAAGAGTTGGACATGACTGAGTGACTGAACTGAACTGAACTGATGTTTCTAGAAAATTGTCAATTTCTGCTAGGTTGTTAAATTTGTTGGCATATAATTGTTCATAGCATTCTCCTATGGTTTTTTGTATTTCTGTGATATCAGTTGAGTTCCTCTTTTTTCATTTCTTATTTTATTTATTTGAGTTCTCTCTGTTTTCTTCTTGGTGAGCCTGGCCAGCTGTTCATCAATTTTGCTTACTCTTTCAAAGAATTAGCTCTTGGTTTTATTTATTTTTCTATTATTTTTTTAGACTGTATTTTATTTATTTCCTCCCTGATCTTTATTATTTCTGTATTTCTTTAGGTTTTGTTTGTTCTTCTCTTTCTAATTCTTTTAGGTGGTAGGGTAGGTTGTTTGTTGTTGTTGTTGTTCAGTCACTGAGTCATGCCTGATTCTTTGTGACTTCATGACCTGCAGCATGCCAGGCTTTCTGTTCCTTCACTGTCTCCTGAAGTTTGCTCAGACTTACATCCATTGAGGTGGTGATGCCATACAACCATCTTATTCTCTGCCAACCCCTTCTCCTCTTGCCCTCAATCTTTCCCAGCAACAGGGTCTTTTCCAATGAGTCAACTCTTTGCATCAGGTGACCAAAGTATTGCAGCTTTAGCATCAGTCCTTCCAAGACTATTCAGGGTTGGTTTCCTTTAGAATTAAAACTGGTTTGATCTCTTTCCAGTCCAAGGGACTTTCAAGTGTCTTTTCTAGCACCACAATTCAAAAGCATCAGTTCTTTGCCACTCAGCATTCTTTATGGTCCAACTCTTATATCCATACATGACTACTGGAAAAACCATAGCTTTAACTAGACAGACCTTTGTCAGCAAAACGTCTCTCTTTTTAGTATGCTATCTAGGTTTGTCATAGCTTTATTTCCAAGAAGCAAATCTTTTAATTTCATGGCTGCAGTCTTTATCTGCAGTGATTTTGGAGCTGAAGAAAATAAATAGGTTGTTTACTTAAGAGTTTTCTTGTTTTGTTTTTTTTTTATGAAAGCCTGTATTGCTATGAACTTTCCTCTAAGAACTGGTTTTGCTGCATCACACAAATTTTGTATAGTTGTGTGTTTTCATTGTCATTTGTCTCAGAGAACTTTTTAATTTCCTTGTTGACACATTGGGTTTTTATTTGTTTGGTTTCCATGTAGTCATTGTTTTTTATTTTCCCCCTCCCCATTTCTTTTACTGTGATTGATTTCTAGTTTCATGCCACTGTGGTCAGAGAAAATGCTTAAAATAATTTCTATACTCTTAAATTTGCTGAAATGATGTTTGTGCCCAAGTACATGGTCAATCCTAGAGAATGTGTGTGTGCACTTGAAAAGAATATGTATTCTGTGGAGTTTTTTTTTTTTTTTTTGATGTAATGTTCTGAAAATATCAATTAAGTGTAACTGTTCTATTGTATCATTTAGGGTCTCTGTTACCTTATTGATTCTCTGTCGGGAAGATCTGTCCATTGATATTAGTGGGGTATTATAGTTTCCTACTATTGTTGAGTCTGAGTGACACAACTGAGCGAATGAACGGAACTATTATTGTATTCCCGTTGCTTTTTCTCTTTATGTCTTTTAGTATTTGTTTTATGTATTTGGATGCTCCTATATTAGGTGCATGGAGAAGGCAATGGCACCCCACTCCAGTACTCTTGCCTAGAAAATCCCACGGACGGAGGATCCTGGTAGGCTGCAGTCCATGGGGTCGCCAAGAGTCGGACACGACTGAGCGACTTCACTTTCACTTTTCACTTTCATACATTGGAGAAGGAAATGGCAGTCCACTCCAGTGTTCTTGCCTGGAGAATCCCAGGGCCGGGGGAGCCAGGTGGGCTGCCATCTATGTGGTCGCACAGAGTCAGACACGACTGAAGTGACTTAGCATATTAGGTGCAAATAAGTTAATGAGTGTAATCCTCTTTTTATGTTGATATTCTTATCATTATCTTCCTCTCAGTGGCTCAGCAGTAAAGAAATTGCCTGTAATGCAGGATATGCAGGAGATGTGGGTTCAATTCCTAGGTCAGTCAGGAAGATCCCCTGGAGGAGGACATGGCAACCCACTCCAGTACTTTTGCCTGGAGAATCTTATGGACAGAGGAGCACGGCAGGCTACAGTCCATAGGGTCACAAAGAGCTGGACATGACTGAAGTGACTGAGCATGCAGTCAGTGTCCTTCTTTATCTTTCTCTATAGTCTCTGAAGTCCTGTTTTATCTGACATGAGTATAGAAACTCCTACTTTCTTGTCATTTCCATTTGCCTGAAATATCTTTTTCAGTCCCCTCACTTTCAACCTCTGTGTATCCTTTGCCCTAAAGTAGATCGCTTATAAGGAGCATACTGTAGGCTCTTGTTTTTCTGTCTAGTCGGCCACTCTATGTCTTTTGATTGGGGCATTCAGTCCATTGACATTTGAGGTAATTATTGATACATATGTATTTATTGCCATTTTGAGCCTTGTTTACTGGTTTATTTTTTGCTTTTTCCTTGTTCCTTCCTGTTTCTTTTGTTTTCCCTTTTGTGATTTGATAATTTTATTTTATTTTATGCTTGTGTTCTCTTCTTCTTGGTTTTGGGAATCTGTATAATGTTATTTCTGGCTGCCTTGTTTTTCAATTATGTTAGCCTCTTTCTTTATCTGCTTGCTTTAGACTGATAGTCATGTAGGCTCAAATGCATTCTAAAAGAAAGAAAAGGAAAGAATCTGCATTCTCTTAGTCTCCTTCCCCACATTTTATGATTCTGATGTCCCTTTTAAAAATCTTTAGGTTTATCCTTTTTCTGTTCCTTGTGTTTATCATTGCTTTCACAAATAGATTTCTTTTCTTGGATCCAATCCCCCTTTCTCTTTCTTTTCCTTCTGGAATCCTTATTATGAATAGATTGGCCTGCTTTATTTTGTCCCATATGTCTTTTAGTAATATATTGCCTCCGTTTTTAAAATTTAGATTTCTTTCTGATGTTTTGATGGAGTAATTTCCATTTTCCTATCTTTCAGGTCACTTATTCTTTCTTTTGCACTATGCATTCTGCTATTCATTGCTTTGAGCTCAGCTTTTATCTTGGGAAATAAATTTTTTAGGTTTTCCTGGCTCATCCTTATAGTTTCTAGTTAACTAATCTGCATTTCTGCATTTTTCCTTGTTCCTTCCTGTTTCTTTTGTTTTCCCTTTTGTGATTTGATAATTTTATTTTATTTTATGCTTGTGTTCTCTTCTTTTTGGTTTTGGGAATCAAATAGATGAAGAGATCTGCTTCATTGTTTGCTCCATCAGGGAAATTCTCTTGGTCTTTTAACTGAGAGTTATCCCTCTACTTTTTCATTTTGCTTATATTTCTCTTGCTCTGTGAGTTTAGGAGAAACAAGTATCTACTGTAGTATTGGAGGGCTATTTGTATGCTGGAGTGTGCAAGCATAGCTTCTGTGGGTTTGATGTTTTTTTGATGTGAGGGTTGTTTTTGGTTTGGATGCTTGCTGTTTCTTTCCTCAGTGCGTGCTGGCTGTTATCCTTTGGTGGGTATGCAGGTGCATGGCCCATGTGCATGCTTCCAGGAGGATAGGGGCAGAAGTTGGATTCCGATTGTGGGTCTCTTGGCAGAGGTGGCTGGCAGCGTGCACTCCTAGGGTGGGGGGTAGTGTGCAACTTACTTTCAATTAATTTTAGTAAAGAAAATGGTGAGCAAATGTGACTAAATGATTACAAATAGTGATTCTGGGCAAGTGGTATAAGAATGTTCATTGTCTATCAAGTTCTAAGTTTGAACTTTTGAGATAAAAAACTAGAGAAAATGCCCTGAATATTTGTACTAAAACTGAAACGATAAATTTTCATTCTCTATCATGGTATGAATTTTCTGAGTTTGATTTTAAGCAAAATCAAGAACAAGAGCAAAACCCTCAGTTTTGAGCTTTTCTCATACTACATGCCAGGGAGCCTTTGGACACAAGTCCCCCAGAAGCAAGAGTCCCAGGAAGCCATCTTTCTGCTTAAAATCTTGACTTCTCTGCCAAGTGTGGACCACCAGTTCTAAGAGCTCACTTTGGCTTTTGAAATTGATTGGCACAGAAAGTGTCCTGCTCTTTCTTCTACTGCCCTTTCTGGGAAACGTCCTAGTACCATGATGCTTTGGTGCTTTGTGCCTTCCTCCAGAGAAGTCATAGGGAACATGGGGACTGTCATTATCACCCATCAATCCCTCCACTTCTCAAATCACTCACCCTAGTTTCATCTGGAAAACAGATACTAGTCCATTTTCCATATCAGATTGACTCTAGGCTCATGAATCCCATGTTGGCCAGGCATGCATTGCTTTTAAAACGTATTCCTAAGAAAGACCTGACATTTAGAGTTAAAATTTTTTTCTCTCCTATGGTTTCTTCCAATGGCAGACCCAGCTAAGCTTCTGAGTCCCAGATGGTGAATTATTTCTCTCCCTGTAAATTCTCATGGTAGTTTTCCAAAACTGAGCAGCCACTGCACATTTGTGTCCACTGCACAACACAGCAGCTACTGGTCTGAGCCCCAGTGGCCCTGAGCTGAGAGAGCCCCGTTTTGAGTTCAGTTGGGGCTTCCCTGGTGGCTCAGAGGTTAAAGCAGCTGCCTGCAATGCAGGAGACCTGGGTTTGATCCCTGGGTTGGGAAGATCCCCTGGAGAAGGAAATGGCAACCCACTCCAGTATTCTTGCCTGGAGGATTCTATGGCAGAGGAACCTGGTGGGCTACAGTCTATGGGAGACTTCACTTTCACTTTCAGAATATTTATATTCTATTGTAACATTTGGATGTAGTTTTAAAATATGAATAATACTATGCCATTGATTTCTTCTCTGACAAGAAAAGAAAATCATTAGGTTTTGCATATTAGCAAAACTAGGTAGGGGAGGTGACTCTGAAGTGGTTTTGGATGGGAATTTGGTAGCTTAAGAGAGGGAAAGAAATGGGAAGGAGAGGGAAAGATGTTTCAGGCTGGTGACCATTGGCATGGAGATGTGAGGTAGCACGGCACACTCTGGAAACCATAAGCCATTTGGTGAGGCTGGAGAGTAGAGTTAGAGATGGATAGCCCTGAAAAGGTGGCTGAGAGACTGACCACAGGCAGGCTCACTTCCTGCTGTTTAGACTTTGTTTTTAGGTGAGCAGCTTTCCATTTTTGTCATTTATGAATGTCTTATTGGATGTCAAAGTCAAAGGGATTAATGATTATAGGTAAACTAGGGAGAAAGAATTCAACACAATCTTGTAACGCAGTAAGTGTATGTTTTTTTCAAAGAAAAGAAAATAATTATTTCATATCAATGAGATGGTATTTTCTGTGTCTCTGTCAAAGCTCAAGGAGAGAAAAGCTGTGCCATCACATTCCATCAATTTCCTCTCTTAGTCCTCCTAAAATTAGAAATTCCTAATTCACAATATATACTGAGCATGGCAGCAAACATTTGATTGCTCACTTAGATGGTTATGCATATTTAGATTGAATAGAGTCAAAAATGATGGAGGATTCTCCTGGAAGACCACTCTCAGATGCAGTCAACAGGACACTGCACTCAAAGGCTGGGGAGTCAAGTGTGGGGAGTCAAGTGTTTCAACCTGGAAGAGAACCAAGAATGAATTCACATACACTCTTTGCTTAAATTCAGTTCCAGACTATTCTTCATATTCTATTGTAACATTTGAATGTGTTTCTAAAATACAAATTAACGCATGCTATTGATTTGTTTCTCTGACAAGAAAAGAAAATCATCAAGAATTTGCAAAGAAGCAAATGCTCAAGAACTGAGCCATTTGTAATGTTGTAAACTAAGCTGAAGCTCCAATACTTTGGCCACCTGATACGAAGAGCTGACTCATTGGAAAAGACTCTGATGCTGGGAAAGATCGAGGGCAGGAGGAGAAGGGGACGACAGAGGATGACGGTTGGATGGCATCACCAACTCAATGGACATGGGTTTGGGTAGACTCCAGGAGTTGGTGATGGACAGGAAGGCCCGGCATGCTGCGGTTCATGGGGTTGCAAAGAGTCAGACACAACTGAGTGAATGAACTGAACTGAACTGAACGCATATATGTGAAATTAGAAAAATGGTAGATGAACTTACTTGCAAAGCAGAAACAGAGACACAGACTAGAGAACAAATGTATGGATACCAAGAGAGGAGGAGGGGTGGGTTGGGTGGAGATTGAGGTTGACATCTATACACTACCATGTATAATACAGACAACTGATGAGAACCTACTGTATAGTACAGGGAACTATACTCGATTCTCTGTGGTGACCTAAATAAGAAGGAAATCCAAAAACGAGGGGATATATATACATATAGGTGATTCACTTTGTTGTACAGCAGAAAGTAGCATACACATTGTAAAGTAACTATACTCCCATAAAAAAGTAACTAATCCATTTGCAGAACATCTCAGCTTGCTTTTTTCAGCATTCAAGATACTTATTAATCATGTGCATTACTCTGCAGCAAAGTTGCTAAAGACAAAGCTGCATCAATCTGATTCCTGGTCCTTTGTAGCTGATCTGCTTTCCACTCTGATTGCTTTTGGGTTTTATCTTTTTTCTTTTTCTTTGTATATTTCATAAGTCCTGAGAGGAGCCTGGGGCTGCAAATGCCTTTGAAATGTCCATGATAAACTACAGTGCATGTTAATTTCACAGCTTCTTCATGCTCCATCCTTTACTGACAGACAAGCCAAGTGACCGATCACTAACGTATCATTTTAAGTTTCACCATGAGATGTGAATATAAAGTTTAAAAAATCCCTCCCTGCCTCCAGAAAGCTAGACTTATTTTAATGAGTTCTTGTTAGAATATTTTAATCTGTGAGTCCCAGTCTTTATTCAATGCCAAACATGGCATTTTCCCTTCAGTAACACTTTTGCACTATTTTCTCCATTTTTTACTGTCTCTCCTTTGCTTTCTTTGGGTTTGTATTGTTGTTTCTATATTCCTTAATACAGGCCTTTTGTCTGGAATGCTCTTTTCACCAAACCCTCTCTTCTTTCCCCCCAAGGTTTAACTCAAATAACTCTTCCCTTGAAACCTCTTTTGATCCCCAATTGGATATACCTGGTTCTCGTAGCATATAAAATTGTAAACCCTCTGAGACCAGGAAGATGTATTCTGTTTCTTTGTATTTTTCAAAATCCTAGCACAGTGCAGAACACAAGTAATACATGACATATTGGTTGGCTGACTTTGATACATGAAAAAGTTGGGAGGTCATCAAAGAGTTGGAAAACAGAATTCTGGTTCAGGGGGAAAGGATGGTGAATATGGGACATTTTTCTTGGATAATACATTGCCTGTATGCAGACATAAATTATGTGAGCAAATGGCAACCACAATTTCAGAAACAATAGCTAATAGTTTCCATTGTGTAGCAGCCACTATGCAAAGTGCTTTAATTTGTTGTTTTGATTCATGCTTGCCAAAAATTGTTGCTGCCATCTGGTTCTGGAAGCTAGAAGTGTCGAGGTCAGGATGGACAGAATGAGTGGTTTTCTTAAAACTAGGTGGGAAAATTGAGACTACTAATTTCCAAGTTAGCTTTATTTTTGGGTGAGTGGGAGGGAATGTGGGAAGGACAGGCCATGCAAGATGGCAGTCACCTATACTACCCCTCCATAACTGTCTTAGCATGTCAACTTAAGCTGGCACCCCCTTCTAAGAGGTTCTTATATAAAGGTCAATATTATAGCTTGATTACATCCTCCTGAAAGATATGTTGAAATTGAAACCCCTAGTACCTGTAAAATAATCATATTTAGAATTAGATATAGGACCTTTGCAGATGTAATCAAGATAAGATAAGGCTATTAGAGTGGGTTCTAATCCAGTATAGCTGTTGCTATTATAAGAAGAGGGAAATTTGGACACAGAAACACACACAGATGGTGGATTGTCGTGTGAAGATGCAGTGATGCTGCCACAAGCCAAGGAACACCTGGGGCTACTAGGAGCTTGGAGAGGCAGGGAAGGATCCTCCTCTAGAGACTTTCAAGGGACCATGGTGTTGTCTCAGACTTCTAGCCTCCAGAAATGTGAGAGAACAAATTTCCATGTTTTAAGCCATCTAGTTTGTGGTACTTTGTTACAGCAGCCTTAGTAACATAATATAGTTGAGTGACTCAGCATTGACTGGTATTTAGAAATACCTGGAGAGCTCATAGATAGCACAAATGCCTGCCCCTACCCTGGCCAATAAAATTTCCATGGTTTTAGCTTTGCCCTGAGTGTTTTCAAAATGCCCTCCTCCCTTCCCTTCTTCCTCCAGGTAATTCTAAAGTGCAGTCGAGGCCAGGAACCACAGATAAGGTCATCATTCTTTGTGCCCCACATCCTTGTTTCTCATGTGTGGGCACTTCTGACCCACACGTAGGTATGATCTGGTCATTGAAGTACAAGGATTCTGTACTACAAGAACATCCTATACAGGGAAAATTATGTTCTGATGTAATCAAATCTTCTGTTGGGGAATTTAAATGTAAGGTATAAAAACAGAAGAGAGGAGCACACAGCAGGAGAAGCCTCACTAAGCAGAAGACACAAGGAAGTAGAGGGTATGGGGCAGAGTGGTATGGGGAGAGCAGGAGAGAAGGTAAACAGAAAAACAGAGAAGGAGGTGTTGAGCCCAAGCTGGGAAGAGCTCCTGAGCTCCTGTAGGGTTCTCAGAGTTGCCAGCAGATAAGCAGCTGCTTGCTGGCATCGAGAGTAGAGAATACTCCACTCTCAGCCACCTTGTTATTCTGTGGCTCTGCGGACCAGCATCAGCATCACCTGGGAGCTCCTTAGAAATGCAGGATATTGAATCCTTACCTGGACTTCCTGACTCAGGAACTTCACTTTTCCAAAATACTCAGGTGATTTATTTGCTCATTTCTGTTAAGTACAGCTATTATATCAGGCCTGGCTGCGTGGCTCTGATGTTATTTTCTGGGCTGTTTTTTTTAACTCCCTGCTTCTCTTTAAAAAACCAAATCCCCAGAAGGAACCTGAATGGGACTCCACTTCTTGCAACCTGAAAGATCTCCCATGGAAGGGAAAAATAATTTTCTGTGTAAGAGCTCTATAAAGTTGGAGAGATTTTGAAAATGAGTCTGGGCTTAGAAATTGCTGCAGACTGCCTGTGTTTAGCTCTATGGATATCTTTAGTTCAGTGGCTCTCAAAGTGTAATCCCTGGACCAGCAGCTTCAGTATCATTTGAGAATGTGTTATTAATGCAAATTCTCAAGTCCCACTACTGAAACAGACACAGGAGGTGGGGCCCAGGCATCTGGGCTTTAAGAAACCTCCAGGGGATGCTGGTCACACTTGCCATTAAGAACAGTCACTTGAGTTCCCTGGTTTTATAACACTCAGTCACTCATCTTCAGAACTACTGGGCAAAGATCACATCCAATCCATTGATAAAAATACTGGTGAGATAGCTCTGTTTGTGATAAGCCCAAACTAAAAGTGACTCAAATGCCCCACAATGCAGAATGAGCTACAGATGAAATACTGAATGAAAGCAGCCAGACACGAAATAGTACATCATTATTTAAGAGCTATCTTAATGTCTATCTTCCTTTCTATATTTGTTTCTTCATGTAGAATTTATTAAACATCTGCTATGTGTCAGATACTATGCTAGAGAACCCATGATAACATGAGATATCCCATCACAAAAGCAGATAATTAAACATAGATGTTTTGTTATGACAGAAGATTAAGAGGTGATATGAGAGTGACATCAGGATATCTGAGCCTAATCTAAGGATCAGAAAAGATCTTCCTAAGGAAATACTATAAACACTGAGAAGATTTAGACCAGATCATATTCAAAGAATGCTAAATACAATATGGTTAGACCATGAAGTATGACAGAGGGAAGAGATGAGGACAGAAGGGTAAGCCAAGATCCAATCACAGGACTGTTAAGAAGCCATTTAAAGAATATGGGCTTAATCTTCAGGGGAATGGGAATCCATCAACACAATCGTTTTTGTAGTTTAAGATTATTCTGCCTATGGTAGAGAATCCATTGAGTAAAATAAAACTGGAGTAGGAGAGGCAAATTATATAAATTGGGGTGGGGATAATGATGGCCTGAACTAAAGTGGTGACAGTAGGAATGGCGAGGATAGATCCCAGGTATACTTTTTAGTTGGAAGAAATAGGATTTGGGGACTAAATGTGAAAATGAGGTGGAGAGAAATGTCAAGATTTATTCATAACCTCCTAAATTATTACAGATTTCATTTTGCCAATCAATATACTTTCATCACATGCTCTGTTGTATTGTCATGAATCCACTTCACATGTATATGTTTAGCTTTTATAAAATACCCAGAAAATTATGAGAAGGGAGACTCACCTAACATTCATTCTGTGTCCTCTCATAATATGCTTAACTTTGAATAGTTATAACAAATGAGTAAATAAATGAGAAATAAACTGAAAAAATAAAAGAGTACATATTGTATGATTCCATTTATGTAAAATGCAAACACAGGCTCAAGAAATCTCTGTTGTGATGCTTTGTACATGATGCTTCACCTCCCTGGGAAACTGTCCCCACCCGTCTGCCACCTTGCTCTTCCCTGTCTAAATTCTACTCATCCTGTCGTTCTTGGCTTAACCATACCTTCTTAGTTGCCTTTCTCTGTCACCTTATTCAGAAGTCATCTTGGAAGGAGAAGTGCCTGGAAGGAGGCATGAGGAGGACTTTTGGGGGAACTGGTAATGTTCTGTTTCTTGCTGTAAGGGCTCATGATGTTGGGCATTCATTTTGTAAAACATGTGTCAAGCTGTACACTTAGCATTTGTGCACTTTTCTGTATCTATGTTATTATATATTTTTGTAAAATATTTAAAAAATACTGGTGGGTTGTTGTAAGGTGCTTGAGTCCTAACGTGATTTTCCTATAGCCTATTTTTATAGTCTATAGTTTGGTGTTTTGGTCCCATCTATTGTTTTCAATGCATGGGCTCAGGAATGGTAGTAGCCCACATGGTTGTATGAATTAATCTCCAAAACAGTGCTTGGAACAGAGTATTAGCACTTGAAAATGATTAGAAGTTTGCAAAAGTATTCTAAAATGCAGCTTGCTAATGTTTCTGAGTAAAGTTCTGCGATACAATTTATTTTTTGATCCATAAACATCACCCTAATTGTTTTTACTGAAATAATGATTTTATTTTTTCTGGTGATCAGGAGGCTTTAAAATAATTTTTTGAATTCTATGAAAGAGGAAATATTTGTGTGATTGTCTATTCTCCACAAGCCCATTCAGTAAACACGTGGGCAGAGCTTCTGAGGAAGTAATTTTACTGAGTAAGGTGATTATCTAGGAGATGTTATAAACTCATAACAAAGACATTTACAAATCATTGCACCTTCTTTCCAAAGAGTACAAATACTTATTAAGTATGCACAGCCTAACCTGGATTTTAGATAAGTATTAATAATCAGAAAGAGGGAGGAACAGAAAAGTGTATCAACATAATCAGTGTTTATTTAAACCCAAGATGACATGGCGCAGCCCAACTGCTGTTATAATATACAAGGTAGTTGAATAAAGGATAATAAGAAAGCTAATCCTTTCGATAGTTGCAGGACTTGGATTTTATTTTCATTACTCAGATTGAGGTTTAATGGAAAATCCTGTCACAACTCTATCCAAATGAGATTCTGGGGTTTGAAGTAGAAGAAACATTCCACTTTCTCTTGGAATCTGCTGCTTCTTTGCCATGTATGTGAAATGAATCCCAGAGGGGCTGAGTGGCCTGCCCAATGCCACACACGTGGTTATTGCGTGGTTCACTGAACTCAGACTATGGAGTTGTTTTTCTGGCCTTTTCCCATGGATAAGCTGAAAGCCCTGCAGAGACCTGGTCCTGGTGGAGAGGGAAGAGAAGTGATGGGAGTCCCAAGAGCCTGAGGCAGAAGCAAGCCACTCTCAGAACTGGGATGGACCCCCCGTGGAAGATGGGGACATTCTTACCCTGCCTCTGGGACTGTTTTTCCTGGAGCAGACTGAATCCCTTCTGTTTCCTGTGGATATTTTTTCCTCTTTCTATTTTTCTCTACTAATTCAGTTCAGTGCACAGTATTTTGATAGCCATGTTCCAGGAACTTAACTAGATGTTGGAGACTTGGTAGTAACACTGTCCCTACCCTCCTGATGCTGAGCAGGGACAGATATTAAATGAACCACAGGGAGGGGGAAATGTGGAGTGTTGACAGGCATAAAACTGGGTGAGAGCAAGAGACTTCTGAGAAGTTTCCTTTAACCTGGCAGGATGTGTTGGCTTCAGACAAAGAAAAGCAGGGGACAGGCTGGGCTACAGATGACATCCCAGGCACATGGCACAGCACAAGCAAACCCTAGACTCAAGAGAAACAGTGTCCCCACAAAGGAGACTGCTGAGTCTTTGTCCCCTCTTCTGTAAGCTCCAATAAGCATATACAGAATCTCTGGGTGTGAGTCGATTAAAGTATTCAGTTTTCAGTTTTTGAAAGTAGTGTTAAAATACAAAAACATACCTATTACTTGCATAATATGAATGAAATTAAGAGAAGTGCAACCCTGGTCATGATATAGGAAATGTCTGGTACAAATGCTTCCAGTATCTCCACATTTATGGCACTTGCCCAATTCCTGGAGCAAGAAGTATCTGACTGACTGACCTAAGTCATGCGCTGGGCCCCTTGTAAGCTGGGGAACCCAGTAGGAGGCAGAGAAGCTGATACTGAGAAAAGTCTCACACCAAGACTGCACAAGATTGGGTATACAGACAACAGTTGTCATTTCTTACTTATTTTCTGTCTCTTGCCCCTGGAATATTACCTCTTCAACAACTGCCCAGTGTTGTCCACTGCCAGATCCCCAAGCCTTGAATAGGTAGACAGTTAATAAATACTCATGGAATATACTAATGAATGAACATTTAAGGCATATGGACAAATACCACATTGCTCCAAGTGTAGACAAGAATGAGTGTATTGTTATAGAGATGTGGATTTTGGCTCAAAAAGGAAGACTTTTCTACTAACCAGAGTTGTCAAATACCATTATAGTCCATCTCATAAATATAGGTCTCCAGATTTGGAGGTGGCAATGGAATTTCGTCATTGATATCCATTACTCCTTCCTGCAATAAGAGCTTCTGCAGGCTTTTGTTTGGGACTTGCTTCTGCCACTCTCAGGCCACATGTTTTCTGGACAGCTCACTCCCCCCCCAGATCCAGAAGCTAATCTAATGGGTAAATTCCATCCCCTGGCAGCAATGATTAGTTCAAAGGAGGGGATGTGACCCAAATAGGGTCAAGCAGGGCTAACTGAGTTCTGAAGACTCTCTTCTGAAAAATGTGATGTCATTGTGATGAGGACCTGGAGTAGCCAGAGGCTCCCAAGTGAAACTTGAGAATTCAGCTGACATGGAAGAAGGCAGAACTGAAAGGAAGAGGGAAATCTGAAGCCAAATCATCAAAACAGTGATGGGGTGGTGAATAAAAGCCAGAATATCATTTGAGAAGTGACATTTGTTCTGAGAACATATTAACATAATAGGAATATCACGATCAAGCTTTATTTTTTCAGGTCATGGCTATTCATTTTAAAACTGATGCAAATAAAAATTATTACCAAAAAAAGAAGAGAAAACCATGGCTCAGAGAGGTTAAGTGACTTGCCCAGAGTCTCAGAACTGGAAATAAAGTCTCCTGATTCACAAGCCAGAGCCCCTCCTACTCTTTCATCAACTTTCTGTTTTCCTATATATAACCCTATTGTTTCTCTTAAAAATAGCTAAGAAGCACATCCCTCCAGTCCATGCCAAGGTGGTGGTGAGGGAAGAGGGAGAATGGTGCTGAGTGCATTGTTGAGATGAAAAGATTTTCTGGGAGGTGTGGCTGTGAGCGTGTAAGTAAGTTAGGATAGAGCTTGGCCATATTTGCTGCATTGGTCACTGATGGTCACAAAACTGCCTCCTGAAGGGGACTGCTCCAGTTAATTTCAAAGCATATATTTTGGAGTCGGGGGCTGGAAGTTGGGGAGAAGGCAAATTCTGTTATAAAGAGGTTTTTCTATTCTGGCTCTTATGTCCATGAAACACTCAGCTTTTCCTCTAAGAACCTGTGAAATAAACAAAAACTCAGAGTTCCTCTGCTAGTTCTAGCTCTGAAATATCCAAAGTACACCTGATGAATCAAGGTCCATCCCAGATCTATTGCTGAAAATCAGACGTAGCAGCAGGCATTGGTTTACAACCACCATTCCCAAGTGCCTGAAAATTACATTTCACCTTCCCTACCTTACACAAAAGTCAATTATTGCTGTATTGCTAATCTAACTGTGAAAGCTAAGGTAGTACAGTGTTTAGTAGAAAGCATATGGAGAATATCTTTATATCCTCAATATAAAAGATTTCTTGGGAACTTCCTGGCAATCCAGTGGTTAGGATTCCATGCTTTCACTTCCAAGGGCTCAGGTTCAATCCCTGGTCAGAGAACTAAGATTCTGCAAGCCATGCGGTGTGGCCAAAATAAAAAATAATAATAATAACAATTTTAGAAGAAAGAGATTTCTTAAACAGGTTATATATTGAAAAATTGGCCTACATTGAAATCTAGACTATCTGTTCACCAAAAGACTATTCAGACAGTAAACAGGCAAGCCAAAGAGTGGGGAAAGGTTAAATGCAATACTTGTATCTGTCAAAGGACTCATATCCAGAACACACAAAGAACTTCTACAGTTGTTTTTGATCAGGAGCTCTAACTTTATACATCTTTATTTTTAATTGGGGGGTAATTGCTTTACAAGGTTATGTTGGTTTCTGCCTTTGTTGTTGTTGTTCAGTCACCAGACGTGTTTGACTCTTTGTGACCCCACATGTGTCACACCAGGCTCCTCTGTCCATGGGATTTCCCAGGCAAGAATGCGGGAATAGGTTTCCATTTCCTTCTCGAGGTCCCATTTCTGGATCTGGGATCAAACCCACTTCTCCTGCACTTGCAGGCAGATTCTTTAGCACTGAGCCATCAGGGAAGTATGGTTTCTGCTGAACAACATGAGCCGGCCATATCCTCTCCATCTTGAACCTTCCTCCCACTCCCTCCCCCCATCCCAGCCCTCTAGGTTGTCACAGAGCACTGGACTGAGCACCCTGTGTTATACAGCAACTTCCCATTAGCTATCTATTTTACATATGGTAATGGATATGTTTCAATGTTATTCTCTCAGTTCATCCCAGCCTCTCTTTACCCTACTGTGTCCACAAGTTTGAACAAATTCTACAAAAATTTAACAGAAGTCTGGACACCCAAACAGAAAATAATTGGGCAAAGAATTGAAAGGGAACTTCACAACAGAAGGTATGTAAGATGACCAAAGTCAACTTTGTTAGGGGTTTCACCTATGTGGTTAATGGGCTAAAATCAAGGTGAATACATTATCAGTGGATTGCCAGGCTTTTACTGAATCTGAGTCAAGATTAATATATCAGTTAGCAATACAACTCTTAGCTATGGAATGGCTAAACACAAGACCATCTAGAACATCCAAAAAAGATGTCCTTTTCATTGTAGGGGACTGGAATGCAAAAGTAGCAAGTCAAGAAACATCTGGAGTAACAGGCAAATTTGGCCTTGGGGTACAGAATGAAGCAGGGCAGAGGCTAATAGAGTTCTGTCAAGAGAAAGCACTGGTCATAGCAAACACCCTCTTCCAACAACACAAGAGAAGACTCTACACATGGACATCACCAGATGGTCAACACCGAAATCAGATTGATTACATTCTTTTCAGACAAAGATGGAGAAGTTCTGTACAGTCAGCAAAAACAAGACCAGGAGCTGACTGTGGCTCAGATCATGAACTCCTTATTGCCAAATTCAGACTTAAATTGAAGAAAGTGGAGAAAACCACTAGACCATTTAGTTGTGACCTAAATCAAATCCCTTGACTATACAGTGGAAGTGAAAAATAGATTTAAGGGACTAGATCTGATAGACAGAATGCCTGATGAACTATGGATGGAGGTTTGTGACACTGTACAAGAGACAAGAATCAAGATCATCCCCAAGAAAAAGAAATGAAAAAAAGCAAAACGTCTGTCTGAGGAGGTCTTACAAATAGCTGTGAAAAGAAGAGAAGTGAAAAGCAAAGAAGAAAAGGAAAGATATAAGCATCTGAATGCAGAGTTCCAAAGAATAGCAAGGAGGAGGGGTAAGCCTTCATCAGCAATCAATGCAAAGAAATAGAGAAAAACAATAGAATGAGAAAGACTAGAGATCTCTTCAAGAAAATTAGAGATGCCAAGGGAAAATTTCATTCAAAGATGGGCTTGATAAAGGGCAGAAATGGTATGTTCTAACAGAAACAGAAGATATTAAGAAGAGGTGGCAAGAATACACAGAAGAACTGTACAAAAAAGAGCTTCTTGACCCAGATAATCACACTGGTGTGATCACTCACCTAGAGCCAGATATCCTGGAATGCGAAGTCAAGTGGGTCTTAGAAAGCATCACTATGAACAAAGCTAGTGGAGGTGATGGAATTCCAGTGGAGCTATTTCAAATCCTAAAAGATGATGCTGTGAAAGTGCTGCACTCAATATGTCAGCAAATTTGGAAAACTCAGCAGTGGCCACAGGACTGGAAAAGGTCAGTCTTCATTCCAATCCCAAAGAAAGGCAATGCCAAAGAATGCTCAAACTACCACACAATTGCACTCATCTCACATGCTAGTAAAGTAATGCTCAAAATTCTCCAAGCCAGGCTTCAGCAATACGTAAACCGTGAACTTCCTGATGTTCAAGCTGGTTTTAGAAAAGGCAGAGGAACCAGAGATCAAATTGCCAACATCCGCTGGATCATCGAAAAAGCAAGAGAGTTCCAGAAAAACATCTATTTCTGCTTTATTGACTATGCCAAAGCCTTTGACTGTGTGGATCACAATAAACTGTGGAAAATTCTGAAAGAGATGGGAATACCAGACCACCTAATCTGCCTCTTGAGAAACCTATATGCAGGTCAGGAAGCAACAGTTAGAACTAGACATGGAACAACAGACTGGTTCCAAATAAGAAAAGGAGTACATCAAGGCTGCATATTGTCACCCTGCTTATTTAACTTCTATGCAGAGTACATCATGAGAAATGCTGGGCTGAAGGAAGCACCAGCTGGAATCAAGATTGTTCGGAGAAATATCAATCACCTCAGATATGCAGATGACACCACCCTTATGGCAGAAAGTGAAGAGGAACTAAAGGGCTTCTTGATGAAAGTGAAAGAGGAGAGTGAAAAAGTTGGCCTAAAGCTCAACATTCAGAAAACGAAGATCATGGCATCTGGTCCCATCACTTCATGGCAAATAGATGAGGAAACAGTGGAAACAGTGACAGACTTTATTTTGGGGGGCTCCAAAATCACTGCAGATGGTGACTGCAGCCATAAAATTAAAAGACACTTTCTTCTTGGGAGGAAAGTTATGACCAACCTAGATATCATATTAAAAAGCAGAGATATTGTCAACAAAGGTCTGTCTAGTCACGGCTATGGTTTTTCCAGTGGTCATGTATGGATGTGAGAGTTGGACTATAAAGAAAGCTGAGTGCCAAAGAATTGATGCTTCTGAACTGTGGTGTTGGAGAAGACTCTTGAGGGTCCCTGGACTGCAAGGAGATCCAACCAGTCCATCCTAAAGGAGATCAGTCCTGGGTGTTCATTGGTAGGACAGATGTTGAAGCTGAAACTCCAGTACTTTGGCCACCTGATGCGAAGAGCTGATTCATTTGAAAAGACTCTGATGCTGGGAAAGATTGAGGGCAGGAGAAGGGAATGACAGAGAATGAGATGGTTGGTTGGCATCACCAACTCAATGGACATGGGTTTGGGTGGAATCCGGACAGGGCGGCCTGGCATGCTGCGGTTCATCAGGTCGCAAAGAGTCCGACATGACTGAGCGACTGAACTGAGAACATTTAGAAAAACTGGCAAAAAGATAAACATTACTAAATTTCAAAATGTAGAATTCTTTTTTTGTGTGTGTGATTCAGTTATATATATAAACATATATTATTTTTTCCCAACACCCTTTTGCAACAACCCAAGAGATGACATGGATATCACCAGATGGCCAATGCCAAAATCAGATTGATTATGCTCTTTGCAGCCAGCATAAACAAGACCTGGAGCTGAGTGTGGCTCAGATCATGAATTCCTTGTTGCTAAATTCATGCTAAAATTGAAGAAAGTAGTCAAAACCACTAGGCCATTCAGTTATGATCTAAATCAAATCCCTAAAAAAAAAAAAAAAAAAAAAAAAAAAAAAAAAATCAAATCCCTTACAATTATACAGTGGAAATGATGAATTAGATTTAAGGGATTGAATCTAGTAGACAGAGTGCCTGAAGAACTATAGACAGAGGTTCATAACA
This sequence comes from Budorcas taxicolor, assembly GCF_023091745.1. Lineage (NCBI taxonomy): Eukaryota > Metazoa > Chordata > Mammalia > Artiodactyla > Bovidae > Budorcas > Budorcas taxicolor. Next base: position 47,379,349 of record NC_068922.1, read on the forward strand.
TCATACAGGAGGTGGTGACCAAAAGCATCCTAAAGAAAAAGAAATGCAAGAAAGCAAAGTGGTTGTCTGAGGAGGCTTTACAAATACCTGAGGAAAGAAGACAAGCAAAAGGCAAGGAAGAAAGGGAAAGATATACCCAACTGAATGCTGAGTTCCAGGGAATAGCAAGGAGCCCTTCTTAAATGAACAATGCAAAGAAACAGAAAAACAATAGTATGGAAAGACTAGAGATCTATTCAAGAAAATTGGAGATATCAAAGGAACATTTCATGCAAGGATGGGTACAATAAAGGATACAAATTGTAGAGACCTAACAGAAGCAGAAGAGATTAAGAGGTGGTAAGAATATATAAAAGAACTATACAAGAAAGGTCTAAATGACCCAGATAACCATGACTGTGGTTGCTCACCTAGAGCCAGACATCCTGGAATGTGAAGTTAAGTGAGCCTTAGGAACCATTACTACAAACAAAGCTAGTGGAGGTGATGGAATTCTTGAGCTATTTAAAACCCTAAAAGATGATGCTGTTAAAGTGCTGCACTCTATATGTCAGCAAATTTGGAAATCTCAGCCATGGCCACAAGACTGCACAAGGTTAGTTTTCATTCCAAACCCAAAGAAGGGCAATACCAAAGAATGTTCAAACTACCAGACAATTGTGCTCATTTCACACACTAGCAGGGTTATGCTCAAAATCCTTCAAGCTAGGCTTCAGCAGTTCATGAACCAAGAGCTTCTATACATACAATCTGGGTTTAGAAAAGGCAGAGGAACCAGAGATCAAAGTGCCAACATTTGCTGGATCATGAAGAAAGCAAGGGAGCTCCAGAAAAACATCTGCTTTATTGACTACACTAAAGCCTTTGACTGTGTGGATCACAATAAACTATGGAAAATCTTCAAAGAGATGGGAGTACCAGACCACCTTACCTGTCTCCCGAGAAACCAGCATGTGGATCAAGAACCAACAATTAAAACCAGACATGAAACAACTGCCTGGATCAAAACTGGGAAAGGAGTACAACAAGGCTGTTTACTGTCACCCTGCTCATTTAACTATATACAGAATGCATGTGTGCGTGCTAAGTTGCTTCAATAAAGTTCAACTCTTTGCAACCATATGGGCTGTAGCCTGCCAGGCTTCTCTGTCCATGGGATTCTCCAGACAAGAATACTGGAGTGGGTTGCCATGCCCTCCTCCAAGGAATATTCCTGACCCAGGGATTGAACCTGAGTTTCCTATGTCTCCTGCATTGGCAGGAGGGTTCTTTACCACTAGTGCCACCTGGGAGCTCCATGCACAGAGTACATGATACAAAATGCAGGACTGGATGAATCACAAACTGGAATAAAGATTCCCAGGAAAGCGGGGTGGGGGGTGGGGTGGTCCCAAGATGGCAGAGGAATAAGATGGGGAGATATCATTTGAATCTTCAGCAACTTCCACAAAACAACTTCTGAATGCTGGCAGAGGATACCAGGCACCCAGAAAGGTAGCCCAATGTCTTCAAAGGAGGTAAGACAAAATATAAAAAAATGAAAACAGAATAAGGATTTAGGGATGGAGACCTGTCCTGGGGAGGGAGTCATGAAGGAGGAGAAGTTTCCACACAATAGGAAACCCTCTTACAGTAGTATCTGTGGGGAGCTTTGGAATCTCAGAGGGCAACATAACCAGAAAAAGAAAAAAAAAAAAAAAAAAAAAACCAAAAAACCACAAACCCACAGAATATGCACCTAAATGCAACTACCAGTGGAGAAGTGGTTCAGATGCTGCGTCTGCCAGCAGTGAGTAGGGGTTGGGCAGGGAGGTGTGGGCTGCACCATTGGTCCTTAGGGTAAGGGCCAGGCTTGAAAGCCCTGAGGACACCTGAGGGTCTAATGTGACAGCAATCTGTAGGATCACCAGAGAGACAAATAAAAAAAAAAAGACCTTTCTGGCAGAAGACTCTGGCATGCTCACTGAGCGAAGGATTGTGCCCTAGTGAATGCCAAAGGAGAGCAAGCCGGCTACCACTTAGGGCCTTCCCTCCCCAGAGGCAGAGAGGCAGGTGTGTGCTAGACAGAGCTGGACGCCAAGGGGCTGCTGCAATCTTGGCCCCAAAGACTACATCTTCCACCAAAGTGTGAGCAGGCTGCCAGTTGCTAACCACGTCTTCCTAGGGTCCTAGATGGTCCACATCTGCTGGGAGTGTCACAGCCTGAGATCAGTTCCCCAGAGGAGACACATGGCACACCTGGGAAACAGCGTGGCCAGAACCAGGGAGGTGCATAAGATGCACGACTCACCTTGAACAGTGAGCTCGCCAAGCACCCACCTGAGCAGCTGGACCTGGGAAAGACACAAAACCCACAGCCCATCTGGGTCTGTGCCCTTGTGGAGCACCCAAGAACTTGAGTGGCTTAGATGTGGGAAGTGCACAAAATGCAGAGCCCCCTTGCGACAGTGGCCTTGCAGAGCACCCTAGAGCCTGAGCAGTGTGGACCTGGGAAATATAGACATTGGGCTGTGGCAAACCCATTGTTGTTCATCCACTGCAAGCAATCCCCAACATGCCAACAATATTTGTTGCAGTGTCCCTCCCTCTCCACAGCACAGCTGAACAAGTGAGGCTGAATAAGTGGCCACCTCGGCCCACTCGTGTCAGGGCAGAAACTAGACACTGAAGAGACTAGCAAACAGAGAAAGGCAAAATAAACAAAGCAGTGGGAACTGCCCTGGGAGTGACTACTGCAACAGATTAAAATGCTGCAGTTAATGCTGAGACTGTGCATTTGAGGGGCAACTAGGGAACTTAGGAACAATTACAAGCCAGAACAAGGGACTATCTGACACTGAACTGACCCCACACTGCCCACAACAGCTCCACAGAAATTCCTAGATATGTATTTACTATTGTCACTCTTTAACTTTTAAAAATTTTATTTCTTTATTACTCCCTTAACTTTCATGTTCATAGCCTACTAATACATTTCTTTAAAAAAACCTATTTTAAAAAAATTCCACATATATATTTTTAAATTTTTGTGATTGATTTTTTTTTTTGCATTTTTATATTGTATCTTTGAGAGTCTAACCTCTATTCTAGGTTTTTAATCCTTGCTTTTTGATAATTATTATCAATTTTGTACCTTTAAGAATCTAATCTTCAGTATCCATTTTCACTTAGGGATTTGATTACTGGCTTGGTTACTCCCCTTTTGACTCCCTTTTCTCCTCCTGGTCACCTCTATCTCATATGTCCTTCTTCTCTTCTCTATATAACTCCATGAATCTCTCTGGGTTTTCCTGACTGTGGAGAGTTGTTTCACCATTAACCTAGGGGTTTTATCTTCTGTGCTGTATGGATGGAGAAGTCTTGAGGCTATGCTAAGAGAAGGACTAAAACTCAGAGGTAGGAGGCTCAACTCCAGTACTGTAGAACATCAGCGAACTCTTGACTCCAGGAACATTAATAGAAAAGAGCTCACCCCCAAATCTCCATATCTACACTGAAACCAAGCTCTGTCCAAGAGCCAACAAATTCCAGTGCAAGCCACACCATGAAAATTCTACAGCAAAACAGGAACACAAACCTGAACATTAAAATATGGGCTGCCCAAAGCCATACCAAGCCCATAGACATCCCAAAACTCACTACTGGACACTACTTTGCACTCCAGAGAGAAGAGATCCAGCTCCACCCACCAGAGTAAATCAATAATGAACAATGCAATAACTGAGATTAAAAACACTCTGGAGATAATCAACAGCAGAATAACCGAGGTAGAAGAGAGGATAAGTGAAGAGGAAGATAGAATGGTGGAAATAAATGAAGCAGAGAGGAAAAAAGAATTAAAAGAAATTAGGACAACTTCAGAGACCTCTGAAACAATGTTAAATATCCCAACATTTGATTCACAGGTGTCCCAGAAGAAGAAGACAAAAAAAGGAAAAAAGGGGGGGGGCAGGCAGGAGAAAATATTTGAGGGGATAATAGTAGAAAACTTCCCTAAAATGAGGAAGGAAAGAGCCACCCAAATCCAAGAATCCCAGAGAGTCCCAAACAAGATAAACCAAAAGTGTCTTGGGCAAAACACCCCAAGACACATCTAACAAAATTAAACACAAAGAGCAAATATTAAAGGCAGCAAGGGAAAAGCAACAAATAACACACAAGGGGATCCCATTGAGGATTACAGCTGATCTTTCAATAGAAACTCTTCAGGCCAGAAGGGAATGGCAGATCATACTTAAAGTGATGAAAGAGAAAAACCTACAACCAATATTTCTCTCCCCAGCAAGGATCTCATTCAGATATGAAGGAGAAATCCAAAGCTTTACAGAAAAGCAAAAGTTGAGAGAATTCAACATGACCAAACCAGCTCTTCAACAAATGCTAAAGGATCTTCTCTAGACAGGAAACAAAGAAAAGGTTTATGAAAATGAAACAAAAAAGACAAAGTAAATGGTAATGGGATCATATTTATCAAGAATTGATGCTTTTGAACTGTGGTGTTGGAGAAGACTCTTGAGAGTCCCTTGGACTGCAAGGAGATCCAACCAGTCCATTCTGAAGGAGATCAGCCCTGGGATTTCTTTGGAAGGAATGATGCTGAAGCTGAAACGCCAATACTTTGGCCACCTCACGCTAAGAGTTGACTCACTGGAAAAGACTCTGATGCTGGGAGGGATTGGGGGCAGGAGGAGAAGGGGACGACAGAGGATGAGATGGCTGGATGGCATCACAGACTCGATGGACGTGAGTCTGAGTGAACTCTGGGAGTTGGTGATGGACAGGGAGGCCTGGCGTGCTGTGATTCATGAGGTCGCAAAGAGTCGGACATGACTGAGCGGCTGAACTGAACTGAACCTTAAATGTAAAGGGGTTAAATGCTCCAACCAAAAGACAAAGACTGGCAGAATGGATACAAAAACAAGACCCCTACATATGCCATCTACAAGAGACTCATCTCAAACCTAGAGACATATCCAGACTGAAAGTGAGGGGCAGTAAAAAAGATATTTCATGCAAAGGGAGACCAAAAGAAAGCAGGAGTAGCAATACTCATATCAGATAAAATAGACTTTGAAATAAAGACTATGATAAGATAAAAAGAAGGACATTACATAATGATCAAGGGATCAATCCCAGAAGAAGATACGACATTTATAAATATATGTATGCACCCAACATAGAAGAACTTCTATATATAAGGCAAATGCTAAGAAGTATGAAGGGGGATATTAACAGTAACACAATAATAGTGGGGAACTTTAATACCCCACTCACACCTATGGATAGACCAACCAAACAGAATATTAGCAAGGAAACACAAGCTTTAAATGATAAAATGGACCAGTTAGACCTAATTGATATAATTGATATCTACAAGGCATTTTACCCCTAAACAATGGATTTTACATTTTCCTCAAGTGCACATGGAACATTCTCCAGGATAGATCCCATCCTGGGCCATAAATCTAACTTTGGTAAATCTGAAAAAACTGAAACCATTTCAAGCATTTTTTCTGATCACAATGTGGTAAGATTAGATATCAACTGCATGGGAAAAAAAAACTATTAGAAAACACAAACATATGGAGGATAAACAACATGCTTAAATAACAAACAGATAATGGAAGAAATAAAAAAGGAAATCAAAACATGCATAGAAACAAATGAAAATGAAAAAAAATGACAACCCAAAACCTATGGGATTCAGCAAAAGCAGTGTTAAGAGGGAGGTTCGTAGCAATACAAGCCTACCTTAAGAAACAAGAGAAACATCAAATAAAAAAACTTAACTTTACACCTAAGAAAAAGAACAGAAGAAATGCAAAGTTAGTAGAATGGAAGAAATCATAAAAATCAGAGCAGAAATAAATGAAAAAGAAATGAAGGTGACTATAACAAAGATAAACTAAAACTGATTCTTTGAAAAGATAAATAAAATAGAGAAGCTGTCAGCCAGACTCGTCAAGAAAAAAAGGGAGAAGAATCAAATCAGTAAAATAGAAATTAAAATGGAGAAATCACAGCAGACAATACAGAAATGCAAAAGATCATAAGAGAGTACTAGGAGCATCTATATGCCAATAAAATGGACAACTTGGAAGAAATGGACAAAATCTTAGAGTAGTATGATAATCCAAACTGAACCTGGAAGAAATAAAAAATCTGAACAGACCAATCACAAGCATGGACATTGAAACAGTAATAAAATATCTTACAACAAAGAAAAGCCCAGGAACAGATGGCTCTATAGATGAAATCTACCAAAAATTTAGAGACTTTTAACACCCATCCTACTCAAACTCTTCCAGAAAATTACAGAAGGCAAACTCCCAAACTCAATCTATGAGGCCACCATCACCATGATACCCAAACCAGACAAAGATGTCACAGAAAAAGAAAGCTACAGGCCAATATCACTGACAACCACAGATGCAAAAATCCTCAACAAAATTCTACCAAACAGAATCCAACAGCATATTAAAGAGATCAAGTGGGCTTTACTCCAGGGATGCAAGGATTCTTCAATATTCACAAATCAATCAATATGATACACCATATTAACAAATTGAAAGATAAAAACCATATGAAAGATAAAAACTATTATCTCAATAGATGAAGAGAAAGCCTTTGACAAAATTCAACACTGATTTATGATAAAAACTCTCCAGAAAGGAGGCATAGAAGGAACATACCTCAACAAAATAAAAGCCATATACAACAAACCCACAGCAAACATTATCCTCAATAGTGAAAAAATGAAAGCGTTTCCTCTAAAATCAGGAACAAGACAAGGGTGCCCACTCTCACCATTACTATTCAACATAGTTTTGGAAGTCCTAACCACAGCAACCAGAGAAGAAAAAGAAATGGAATCCAGATTGGAAAAGAAGAGGTAAAACTCTCACTGTTGCAGATGACATGATCCTCTATATAGAAAACCTGAAAGATGCCAACCAGAAAATTACTAGAGCTAATCAATGAATACAGTAAAGTTGCAGGATATAAAATTAATACACATAAATCCCTTGTATTCTTATACACCAACAATGAAAAAACAGAAAGAGAAATTAAGGAAACAACCCCATTCATCATTTCAACAAAAAGAATAAAATATTTAGGAATAAATCAACCTAAAGAAACAAAAGAACTATATATATAAAACTATAAACCACTGATGAAAGAAATAAAAGATGACACAAACAGAGAAATACACCATGTTCATGGTTTGGAAGAATAAATATTGTGAAAATGAGTATACTACCCCAAACAATCTATAGATTCAATGCAATCCCTATCAAGCTGCTGCTGCTGCTAAGTCACTTCAGTCATGTCCGACTCTGTGCGACCCCACAGACGGCAGCCCACTAAGCTCCCCTGTCCCTGGGATTCTCCAGGCAAGAATACTGGAGTGGGTTGCCATTTCCTTCTCCAATGCATGAAAGTGAAAAGTGAAAGTGAAGTCACTCAGTTGTGCCTGACTCTTAGTGACCCCATGGACTGCAGCCTACCAGGCTCCTCCATCCATGGGATTTTCCAGGGAAGAGTACTGGAGTGGGTTGCCATTGCCTTTTCCCCCTATCAAGCTACCAATGGTATTTTTCACAGAATTAGAACAAATAACCTCACAATTTGCATGGAAACTCAAGAAACCTTGAATAGCCAAAACAATCTTGAGAAAGAAGAATGGAACTGGAGGAATCAATCTTCTTGACTTCAGACAATGCTACAAAACTACAGCCATCAAGACAGTATGGTACTGCAGAAAGACAGAAAGATAGATCAATGGAACAAAATAGAAAGCTCAGAGATAAATCCACACACTTCTGGACACCTTATCTTTGACAAAGGAGGCAAAATATATAATGGAGAAAAGACAATCTCTTTAACAAGAGAAAACCGGTCAACCACGTGTGAAAGAATGTAACTACAACACTTTGTAGCACCATACACAAAAATAAACTCAAAATGGATTAAAGATATAAATGTAAGGAAAGAAACTATAAAACTCTTTGAGGAAAATGTAGGCAGAACACTCTGACAGAAATCACAGCAAGATCCTTTATGACCCACCTCCCAGAGTAATGGAAATAAAAACAAAACTAAGCAAATGGGGCCTAATTAAACTTAAAGGTTTTTGCACAATGAAAGAAACTGTAAGTAAGGTGCAAAGGCAGGCTTCAGAATGGGAGAAAATAATAATAAATGAAACAACTGTCAAATAATTAATCTCCAAAATATACCAGCAGCTCATGTGGCTCAATACCAGCAAAGTGAACAGCACAATCAAAAAGGGGCCAAAGAACTAAAAAGACATTTCTGCAAAGAAGACATACAGATGGCTGATAAACATGTGAAAACATACTTAACATCACTCATTATTCAGTTCAGTTCAGTTCAGTTCAGTCACTCAGTCGTGTCTGACTCTTTGCGACCCCATGAATTGCAGCACGCCAGGCCTCCCTGTCCATCACCATCTCTCGGAGTTCACTCAGACTCACATCCATCGAGTCCGTGATGCCATCCAGCCATCTCATCCTCGGTCGTCCCCTTCTCCTACTGCCCCCAATCTCTCCCAGCATCAGAGTCTTTTCCAATGAGTCAACTCTTCTCATGAAGTGGCCAAAGTACTGGAGTTTCAGCTTTAGCATCTTTCCTTCCAAAGAAATCCCAGTGTTGATCTCCTTCAGAATGGACTGGTTGGATCTCCTTGCAGTCCAAGGGACTCTCAAGAGTCTTCTCCAATACCACAGTTCAAACGCATCAATTCTTCGGCTCTCAGCCTTCTTCACAGTCCAACTCTCACATCCATACATGACCACTGGAAAAACCATAGCCTTGACTAGACGGACCTTAGCTGGCAAAGTAATGTCTCTGCTTTTGAATATATTATCTAGGTTGGTCATAACTTTCCTTCCAAGGAGTATGCGTCTTTTAATTTCATGGTTGCAGTCACCATCTGCAGTGATTTTGGAGCCCAAAAAAATAAAGTCTGACACTGTTTCTACTGTTTTCCCATCTATTTGCCATGAAGTGATGGGACCAGATGCCATGATCTTCGTTTTCTGAATGTTGAGCTTTAAGCCAACTTTTTCGCTCTCCTCCTTTACTTTCATCAAGAGGCTTTTGAGTTCCTCTTCACTTTCTGCCATAAGGGTGGTGTCATCTGCATATCTGAGGTTATTGATATTTCTCCCAGCAATCTTGATTCCAGCTTGTGTTTCTTCCAGTCCAGCATTTCTCATGATGTACTCTGCATAGAAGTTAAATAAGCAGGGTGACAATATGCAGCCTTGACGTACTCCTTTTCCTATTTGGAACCAGTCTGTTGTTCCATGTCCAGTTCTAACTGTTGCTTCCTGACCTGCATACAGATTTCTCAAGAGGCAGGTTAGGTGGTCTGGGATTCCCATCTCTCTCAGAATTTTCCACAGTTTATTGTGATCCACACAGTCAAAGGCTTTGGCATAGTCAAGAAAGCAGAAATCGATGCGTTTCTGGAACTCTCTTGCTTTTTCGATGATCCAGCAGATGTTGGCAATTTGATCTCTGGTTCCTCTGCCTTTTCTAAAACCAGCTTGAACATCAGGGAGTTCATGGTTCATGTATTGCTGAAGTCTGGCTTGGAGAATTTTGAGCATTACTTTACTAGCATGTGATATGAGTGCAATTGTGTGGTAGTTTGAGCATTCTCTGGCATTGCCCTTCTTTGGAATTGGAATGAAAACTGACCTTTTCCAGTCTTGTGGCCACTGCTGAGTTTTCCAAATTTGCTGGCATATTGAGTACAGCACTTTCACAGCATCATCTTTCAGGATTTGAAATAGCTCCACTGGAATTCCATCACCTCCACTAGCTTTGTTCATAGTGATGCTTTCTAAGGCCCACTTGACTTCACATTCCAAGATGTCTGGCTCTAGATTAGTGATCACATCATCATGATTATCTGGATTGTGAAGATCTTTTTTGTACAGTTTTTCTGTGTATTCTTGTCACCTCTTCTTAATATCTTCTGCTTCTGTTAGGTCCATACCATTTCTGTCCTTTATCGAGCCCATCTTTGCATGAAATGTTCCCTTGGTATCTCTAATTTTCTTGAAGAGATCTCTAGTCTTTCCCATTCTGTTGTTTTCCTCTATTTCTTTGCATTGATCGCTGAAGAAGGCTTTCTTATGTCTTCTTGCTATTCTTTGAAACTCTGCATTCAGATGCTTCTATCTTTCCTTTTCTCCTTTGCTTTTCGCCTCTCTTCTTTTCACAGCTGTTTGTAAGGCCTCCCCAGACAGCCATTTTGCTTTTTTGCATTTCTTTTCCATGGGAATGGTCTTGATCCCTGTCTCCTGTACAATGTCACGAACCTCATTCCACAGTTCATCAGGCACTCTATCTATCAGATCTAGACCCTTAAATCTATTTCTCACTTCCACTGCAAGCCGGCTCACTAAGCGCAGGCGCGGCTGAGAGGGGCTTCCCCACGTCCGAGGTCAGGGGCAGCGGCCTAGAGTGCCAGGCTGCGACGGTGCAGGAACGGCCGAGAGGAGCTACCCTGCGTCCGAGATCAGTGGCCGCGGCTGGAAGGAGCTACCCCGCGTCTGAGGTCAGGGGCAGCGGCTGGGAGGAGACAGCCCGAGTCCGAGGTCAGGGGCGGCGGCTGGGAGGAGCTAGCCCGCGTCCGAGGTCGGTGGCTGCCGGGAGGAGACACCCCGAGTCCGAGGTCAGGGGCAGCATCTGGGAAGAGCTACCCTGCGACCGAGGCCAGTGGTGGCCAGGAAGAGATACCCTGCATCACTCATTATTAGAGAAATGCAAATCAAAAGCACAATGAGATATCACCTCACACCAGTCAGAATGGCCATCATCAAAAAGTCTACAAGCAATAAATGCTGGAGAGGGTGTGGAGAAAAGGGAACACTCTTGCACTGTTGGTGGGAATGTAAATTGATACAGCTACTATGGAAGATATTATGGAGATTCCTTTAAAGACTAGGAATAAAACCACCATATAACCCAGCAATCCCACTCCTAGGCATATGCCCTGAGAAAACCAAAATTGAAAGAGACACATGCATCCCATTGTTCATTGCAGCACTATTTACAATAGCTAGTACATGGAAGCAACCTATATATCCATCAACAGATGAATGGATAAAGAAGTTATACATATACACAATGGAATATTACTCAGCCATAAAAAGGAACGCATTTAAGTCAGTTCTGATGAGGTGGATGAACCTAGAACCTAGTATACAGATTGAACTGAGTCAGAAAGAGAAAGATAAATATCATATTCTAATGCATATATACGGAATCTAGAAAAATGGTACTGAAGAATTTATTTACAGGGCAGCAATGGAGAAACAGACATAGAGAATAGACTTATGGACACAGGGAGAGGGGAGGAGAGTGTGAGATGTTTGGATAGAGTAACATGGAAATTACATTGCTGCTAAGTCATTTCAGTCCTGTCCGACTCTGTGCGACCCCAGAGACAGCAGCCTATCAGACTCCCCCATCCCTGGGATTCTCCAGGCAAGAACACTGGAGTGGGGTGCCATTTCCCTCTCCAATGCATGAAAGTGAAAAGTGAAAGTGAAGTCACTCAGTCGTGTCCGACTCCTAGCCACCCCATGGACTGCAGCCTGCCAGGCCCCTCTGCCCATGGGATTTTCCAGGCAAGAGTACTGGAGTGGGGTGCCATTGCCTTCTCTGGGAAATTACATTGCCATATGTAAAATAGATAGCCAACGGTAATTTTTGTATGGCTCAGGAAACTCAAACAGGGTCTCTGTATCAGTCTATAGGGGTAGGATGGGGCAGGAGATGGGAGGTAGGCTCAAAAGGAAGTGGATATATGTGTACCTATGGCAATTCATGTTGAGGTTTGACAGAAAATAACAAGATTATTTAAAGCAATTATCCTTCAATTTAAAAAATAAATTAATAGAAAAAAAATTCTCCAGAAGTTATGTATAGAAGGAGCCTACCTCAGCATAATAAAGACCATATATGACAAACCCACAGCAAACATTATTTTCAAAGGTGAAACCGAAAACATTTCCACTATAAGATCAGAAATAAGATAACGGTGCCCACTCTCACACTATTATTCAAAATAATTTCGGTAGTCTTAGCCACAGCAGTCAGAGAGGAAAAAGAAGTAAAAGGAAACCAGATTGGAAAAGAAGACATAAAACTCTCACTGTTTGCAGATACCTAGGAATAAACCTACCTAAAGAGACAAAAGACCTTTATGCAGAAAACTATAAGACACCGATGAAAGAAATCAAAGACCATACAAACATATGGAATGATACACTATGTTCTTAGATTCAAAGAATCAGTATTGTGAAATGACTACACTACTCAAAGCAATCTACAGATGCAATGCAATCCCTACCAAACTACCAACAGTATTTTTCACAGAACTAGAACCAAAAATTTCACAATTTGTATGGAAACACAAAAGACCTCAAATAGCAAAAGCAATCTTGAGGAAGAAAAATTCAGCTGGAGGAATCAGCCTTCCTAACTTCAGACTATACTGCAAAGCTACAGTAATCAAGATAGTATGGTACAGGCATGAACAGAAAAACAAAAATATAGACCAATGGAACAGATAAGATGCCTAGGGATAAAGCCTAGGTACCTATAGGTACCTTAATTTTGACAAAAGAGTAAAAAATATATGATGGAAAAAAGACAGCCTCTTTGATAAATGGTTCTGGGAAAACTGGACAGCTACATGTAAAAGAATGAAATTAACACCATACACAAAGATAAACTCAAACTAGATTGAAGACTTAAATGTAAGGCCAAAAACTATAAAGCTCTTAGAGGAAAACATAGGTGGTACACTCTGACACAAATCACAGCAAAGATCCTCTTTGACCCACCTCCTAGAGTAATGGAAATAAAAACAAAAATAACCAAATAGGACCTAATTAAACTTGAAAGCTTTTGCATGGCAATGAAACAATAAACAGATTAAGACAACCCTCAGAATGGGAGAAAACAGTTGCAATGAAGCAACTGACAAAGAATTAATTTCCAAAATATATGAACAGTTCATGTAGTGCAATATCATAAAAACAAACAGTCCAATCAAAAAATGGGCAGATGACCTAAACAGATATTTCTCCAAAAATGGCATCAGGTGACCTATAGACACATGAAAAGATGCTCAACATCACTAATTACTAGAGTAATGTAAATCAAAGCTACAATGAAGTATCACCTCACACCAGTAAGAATGGCCATCAGAAAATCTACAAACAATAAATGCTGGAGAGAAAGTGGAGAAAAGGGAAAACTTCTGCACTGTTGGTGGGAATGTAAACTGATACAGTCACTATGGAGAACAGTATGGAGATTCATTTAAAAATTAGGAAGGAGGTGGGAGGGGGGTTCATGTTTGAGAACACATGTAAGAATTAAAGATTAAAAAAAATAATAATAATTAAAAAAAATAAAAAAATAAAAATAAAAATTAGGAATAGAACTACCCTATGACCTAGCAATCCCACTACTGGGCATATACCCTGAGAAAGCCACAATTCTAAAAGATACATGTACCCTGATGTTCACTGAAGTACTACTTTTAATAGCCAGGACAAGGAAGCAGTCTAGATGTCCTTCAACAGATGAACGGATAGAGAACATATGGTCCATAAATATAATGGAATATTACTTAGCCTTAAAAAGAAAGAATTTAAGTCAGTTTTAGTGAGGTGGATGAACCCAGAGCCTGTTTTACAGAGTGAGGTAAGTCAGAAAGAGAAAAACAAATATCATATATTAACATATATATGATTATATTCTTTGCAGCCAAAGATGGAGAAGCTCTATACAGTCAGTAAAAACAAGACTAGGAGCTGATTGTGGCTCAGATCATGAACTCCTTATTGCCAAATTCAGACTGAAATTGAAGAAAGCAGGGAAAGCCACTAGACCATTCAAAGTGAAAGTGAAGTCACTCAGTCGTGTCCGACTCTTTGTGACCCCATGGACTGTAGCCTACCAGGCTTCTCCGTCCATGGGATTTTCCAGGCAAGAGTACTGGAGGGAGTTGCCATTTCCTTCTCCAGGGGATCTTCCCAACCCAGGGATCAAACCCAGGTCTCCCACATTGTAGGCAGATGCTTTTGCCATCTAAGCCACCAGAGATGTCCAAGACCATTCAGGTAGGACCTAAACCAAATCCCTTATGATTATACAGTGGAAGTGAGAAATAGATTCATGGGATTAGATCTGATAGACAGAATGCCTGAAGAACTATGGCTGGAGGTTTGTGACATTGTAGAGGAGACAGGAATCAAAACCACCCCCAAGAAAAAGAAATGCGAAAAAGCAAAATGGCTGTCTGAGGAGGGCTTACAAATAGGTGTGAAGAGAAGAGAAATAAAAAGGAAAGGTATACCCATTTGAATGCAGAGTTCCAAAGAATAACAAGGAGAGATAAGAAAGTCTTCCTCAGTGATCAGTGTAAAGAAATAGAGGAAAACGATAGAATGAGAAAGACTAGAGATCTCTTCAAGAAAATTAGAGAAAACAAGGGAATATATCATGCAAAGATGGACTCAATAAAGGACAGAAATGGTATGGGCCTAACAGAAGCTGAAGATATTAAGAAGAGGTGGCAAGAATACACAGAAGAACTATACAAAAAAGATTTTCATGACCAAGATAATAACGATGGTGTGATCAATTACCTAGAAACAAACATCCTGGAACGTGAAGTCAAGAGGCCTTAGGAAACATCACTATGAACAAAGCCAGTGGAAGTGATGAAATTCCAGTTGATATATTTCAAATCCTAAAAGATGATGCTATGAAAGTGCTGCACTCAATATGGCAGCAAATTTGGAAAACTCAGCAGTGGCCACAGGACTGGAAAAGGTCAGTTTTCATTCCAATCCCAAAGAAAGGCAATGCCAAAGAATGTTCAAACTACCACACAATTGCACTCATCTCACACGCTAGCAAATTAATGCTCAAAATTGTCCAAGCCAGGCTTCAACAGTACATGAATTGTGAACTTCCAGGTGTTCAGACTGGTT
Organism: Budorcas taxicolor; assembly: GCF_023091745.1. Classification (NCBI taxonomy): domain Eukaryota; kingdom Metazoa; phylum Chordata; class Mammalia; order Artiodactyla; family Bovidae; genus Budorcas; species Budorcas taxicolor. The sequence goes on from NC_068922.1 coordinate 47,394,402, forward strand.
TTAGAAAAGGCAGAGGAACCAGAAATCAAATTCCCAATATCTGTTGGGTCATCAAAAAAGCAAGAGAATTCCAGAAAAAACATCTATTTCTGCTTTATGGACTTTGCCAAAGACTTTGACTGTGTGGATCACAACAAACTGTGGAAAATTTTTCAAGAGTTGGGAATACCAGACCACCTGACTTGCCTCTTGAGATAACTGTATGCAGGTCAGGAAGCAACAGTTAGAACTGGACATGGAACAACAGACTGGTTCCAAATTGGGAAAGGAGTACATCAAGGCTGTATATTGTCACTCGCTTATTTAACTTATATGCAGAGTACATAATGAGAAACACTGGGCTGGATGAGCACAAGCTGGAATCAAGATTGCTGGGAGAAATATCAATAGCCTCAGATACTCAGATGACACTACCCTTTCACAGAAAGTGAAGAAGAACTAAAGAGCCTCTTGATGAAAATGAAAGAGGAGTGTGAAAAAGTTGGCTTTAAACTCAACATTCAGAAAACTAAGAGCGTAGCATCTGGTCCCATCATTTCATGGCAAATAGATGGGGAAACAGTGACAGGCTTTATTTTTTGGGCTCCAAAATCACTGCAGATGGTGACTGCAGCCATAAAGTTAAAAGACACTTACTCTTTGGAAGAAAATTTATAACCAACCTAGACAGCATATTAAAAAGCAGAGACATTACTTTGCCAACAAAGGTCGGTCTAGTCAAGGCTATGGTTTTTCCAGTAGTCATGTATGGATGTGAGAGTTGGACTATAAAGAAAGCTGAGCACCGAAGAATTGATGCTTTTGAACTGTGGTGTTGGATAAGTCTCTTGAGAGTACCTTGGACTGCAATGAGATCCAACCAGTCCATCCTAAAGGAAATCAGTCCCAAATATTCATTGGAAGAACTGACGCTGAAGCTGAAACTCCAATACTTGGCCATTTGATGTGAAAAACTGACTCTTTTGAAAAGACCCTGATCCTGGGAAAGATTGAAGGTGGGAGACAAAGGATTACATGGTTGGATGGCATCGCCGACTCAATGGGCATGAGTTTGAGTAAACTCTGGGAGTTGGCAGTGGACAGGGAGGCCTGGCATACTGCAGTCCATGGGGTTTTAAAGAGTCAGACATGACTGAGCGACTGAACTGAACTGATGGAATCTAGAAAAATGGTATTGTTGAACTGATTTGCAGGGAAGGAATGGAGATGCAGATGTAGAGAATGGATTTGTGGACACAGTCGGTGAAGTAAAGAGTGAGACAAATGGAGGAAATAGCATCAACACATAAACAATGTCACATGGAAAATAGATAGCTTCTGAGAAGTTGCTATATGACACAGGGAGCCAAATCTGGCACTCTGTGATGACCTAGAAGGGTGGAGTGGAGGGAAGGGAGGGAAGTTCAAGAGGGAAAAGGTATGTGTATAATTATGGCAGATTCATGCTCTTGTACAGCAAAAACCAACGCATCATTGTAAAGCAATTTTCCTCCGATTAAAAAAATACATTAAAAAAAAAACCTTACAAAGAGAGGAAATCGTTATACCCTTCATGGTGAATTTCTGTTCCTTTCCCTAAACTTACAGCACAGCTATGTCTCTTCTATTGTCTTTGTGACACAAAAGTAAAAGCAAAGAAAGACAAAACATAAAATAATCAAATTAAACCAGTTAGAAGAGAAAAAAAAAAAAAAAGATGGCTAACAACAAATTTTCTGCAACACATTGAATTCTGAAAAAATAGTAAGTTTTCTGTTCCATAATTCTTGAAGCCACCTCCAGAGAGATAAAGGCATATGGATGAAAGTAGAAGTGGATCTGGAGAGTTTTCCTGATGGGATGGAATAGAGGGTGGGGCAGCTCTTGGAGTTGTGTGCATCACTGTTTACTAGAAGACACATAGTTCGGAGGGAAAGGTCCTACACAATAAAAGCATTAAGGAAAACAACTAAGCAACACTTGTAGAAAGTTTGTAGCATTATGTGGGTTTCAAAGAGAACTTTTATCTTCCTAGGTCTTCTTGATTTCTCTAGACAAGGACAGATAAAATTTTTAAAAATTAATAAATGATTTTGCTTTCAGAGCTATTGGTCCACACTCCTCTGAAAATCAAGACTATTTTTTTAGGCTTAGAATCCTCTTTCAGCATGTCTCAGAGGTTGCACTGCTTCTGTGGTACAGAGTACCACCTCCATCCCTGGGTCGGGTCTGTGTATCTCTCTGTCAGAGGAACTTAGTTGAGAGAAGGCCCCAAAGGGAAACCAACTGGGAAGATCATGGCAGTTGCAGCTTATTCTTCTGTCTAGCCACAAAGAACTTGAATGCAGTCTCTTTTAACTCACTTCAGGTTTTTTGTTTGTTTGTTCGTTTGTTTTATCGAGAAGAAATGTATAGTGTCTTTGCAGGGTGTGTGTGTGTGTGTGTGTGTGTGTGTGTGTGTGTGTGTGTGTGTGAAAGGAGAGAAGCTAGAAAAGGCTTCATTAAATTCCTGTGCATGTCTAAATTTTAATAACTCAGGCTTACAGTTTCCACAGAAACAACTCATACAAAATGTCCAAACTAATTCCATCAAAATTAGTGATTTATGCTGCACATGAGGTATACTAATTTCAGATCCTGTGCAAATGAACAGTGGCAGAAGGGAAGTTTATGACATATACCTAATAGAAATGAAGTCTAATTGTCCAGATGAAGACAGTTTCTAGACTGTTTCTATTGTTTTCTATTGTGGATACATTCTAAGTTAGCAAAAATATTAATACATACTGATGTATTCAGTTTAGGTTAGAGAGCTTCTTAAGCATTAGGTCCCTAAAAACGTAGGTAGGTAAAAGGATTGTTTACAAGAATTTACAAGAGTACAAAACAGTAGATCATCACCATTGGTAGATTAGAGATGGCAGTAAGTTTTTTATACTCCTCCCATTGTAGTCAGTTCGGTTTAATCACTCAGTTGTGTCTGATTCTTTGCGACCCCATGGACTGCAGCATGCCAGGCTTCCCTGTCTATCACCAACTCCCAGAGCTCGCTCAAACACATGTCCATTGAGTCGGTGATGCCATCCAACCATCTCATCGTCTGTTGTCCCCTTCTCCTCCTGCCTCCAATCTTTCCCAGCATCAGGGTCTTTTCCAGTGAGTCAGTTCTTCACATCAGGAGGCCAAAGTATTGGAGTTTCAGCTTCAGCATCAGTCCTTCCTATGAATATTCAGGACTCATTTCATTTAGAGTTGATTAGTTTGATCTCCTTGCTGTCCAAGGGACTCTCAAGAGTCTTTTGCAACACCACAATTCAAAAGCATCAATTCTTCGGTGCTCAGCTGTCTTTACGATCCAACTCTCACATCCATACATGACCACAGGAAAAACCATAGCTTTGACTGTACAGACTTTGTTGGCAAAGTAGTGTCTCTGCTTTTTAATATGCTGTCTAGATTTGTCATAACTTTTCTTCCAAGGAGTAAGCGTCTTTTAACTTCATGGCTGCAGTCACCATCTGCAGTGATTTTGGAGCCCAAGAAAATAATGTATCTCACTGTTTGCATTGTTTCCCCGCCTATTTGCCATAAAGTGATGGGACCAGATGCCATGAACTTAGTTTTCTGAATGCTGAGTGTTAAGCAAGCTTTTTCACTCTCCTCTTTCACTTTCATCAAGAGGCTTTGTAGTTCCTCTTCACTTTCTGCCATAAGTGTGGTGTCATCTGCATATTTGAGGTTATTATTTCTCCTGGCAATCTTGATTCCAGCTTGTGCTTCATCCAGTCTGTCATTTCACATGATGTACTCTGCATAGAAGTTAAGTAAACAAGGTGACAATATACATGTTATTATATGGGGCTTCCCCAGTGGCTCAGCAGTAAAGAATCTGACTGCAACATAAGAGCGGAGGGAGACACGGGTTCAATCTCTGGGTTGGGAAGATCCCCTGGAGCAATGCATGGCAACTCACTTCAGTATTCCGGCTTGGAGAATTCCATGGACAGAGGAGCCTGGTAGGCTGCAGTCCACAGGTTTGCAAAGAGTCAGACATGACTGAAGCACCTTGGCATGCATACATGCGTGCATACATATGCATGTTTATTCCTTATCTGTAAAACAGTTTAAAAAACTTTTTATATGTGAACACATACATGCATATGATTCAGTGACAGAAAAATTGTGGCATGGTGAAAAATAGGGAGTGGGAGCTAAGAGGAAAAAGACTATAAACAAAAGTTTTCATGATGAAACAATTTGTATAGCATAATCCTGTCTTTGAAAATATAATATATAGGTGTATATGTGTGTATATGTGGCAGGGGGGAGAGTGAGAGATGAAAAATTAGCTATTAAAATATTATATAAATGGTGGTTATCGTCAGGTATTTAGAATCTCAGAATTTTTTCTTTTCCTAAATATGTCCTTACTCTTTTTCTTCACTTTTTAAATTTTAAAAATAATGAATGTGTGTTATTTACATTACTGGAAAATAAAGGCTGTTTTCAATATTGGGAAAACAACAATATGACTAGTAGAACTCCTTCTCTTATCCTTCAGTGGTTAGGAAGGAACATCTGAAGATGATGATGATAAATGGTTAACCTTTATTGGACTCTTACCTTGTATCCAATGCTATTTTGTATCTCTACATATATGAACCAATTCACTCCTGACAACTCCATGGGAGGAAAATTCTATTACTGTTTCTATTTTACAGATGAAGAAGCTGAAGCACAGAGCAGTTGCATAAACTCCCAAGATTACATAGCTAATAAATACCAAACCTAGGATTCTATTTGTAAGAGCTCATTTCATGTGCTCTCCTCCAACATAAGAAATACTATTTTTTTCAAAATGGTAGCCTTATTTATTCCTCTAAGTATTTTCTAAGTGTTTTATATATAAAGCTGGAAAAATTCTCTCTCAGAGAAAAATGAAAGAAGAGCTAAGGGAAATGCAGGGATTTTTGCATTGTCTATGTTTTGGAAGAGCCAGACTTCTGACTTGTAGTTAGATGTGCATTCTACCTCCTGTAAATGGCAACCCCTCTCTATCAGAGCTTTTGAAAGCCACAGTTGCATGCCAGGGGTGGGAATGCTCTGCTGTGGTCATCATTTTTATCAATCTCTTTCTTTCTTTTTTACCCAGCTTTATGGAGATGCTGCAGTCCATGGGGTCGCAGAGTCAGACACAATTTGGCTACTGAACAGCAACAACATGGAGATGTAATTGACATATAACAATGTGTAAGCTTAGGTATACAGCATGATAATTTGATATTCTTATATATTGTGAATTTATTACCTCAATAAGGTTAACTAATACCTGCATCACCTCACATACTCTTCAAGAAAATTAGAGATACCAAGGGAACATTTCATGCAAAGATGGGCTCGATAAAGGACAGAAATGACCTGGACCTAACAGAAGCAGAAGATATTAAGAAGAGGTGGCAAGAATAAACAGAAGAACTGTACAAAAAAAATCTTCATGACCCAGATAATCATGATGATGTGATCACTCATCTAGAGCCAGACATCTTGGAATGTGAAGTCAAGTGGGCCTTAGAAAGCATCACTATGAACAAAGCTAGTGGAGGTGATGGAATTCCAGTTGAACTGTTTCAAATCCTGAAAGATGATGCAGTGAAAGTGCTGCACTCAATATGCCAGCAAATTGGGAAAACTCAGCAGTGGCCACAGGACTGGAAAAGGTCAGTTTTCATTCCAATTCCAAAGAAAGGCAATGCCAAAAAATGCTCAAACTACCGCACAATTGCACTCATCTCACATGCTAGTAAAGTAATGCTCAAAATTCTCCAAGCCAGGATTCAGCAATATGTGCACCATGAACTTCCTGATGTTCAATCTGGTTTTAGAAAAGGCAGAGGAACCAGAGATCAAATTGTCAACATTCGCTAGATCATGGAAAAAGCAAGAGAGTTCCAGAAAAACATCAATTTCTGCTTTCTTGACTATGCCAAAGCCTTTGACTGTGTGGATCACAATAAACTGTGGAAAATTCTTCAAGAGATAGGAATACCAGACCACCTGACCTGCCTCTTGAGAAATCTGTATGCAGGTCAGGAAGCAACAGTTAGAACTGGACATGGAACAACAGACTGGTTCCAAATAGGAAAAGGAGTACGTCAAGGCTGTCTATTGTCACCCTGTTTATTTAACTTATCTGGAGAGTACATCATGAGAAACGCTAGACTGGAAGAAACACAAGCTGGAATCAAGATTGCTGGGAGAAATATCAATCACCTCAGATATGCAGATGACACCACCCTTATGGCAGAAAGTGAAGAGGAACTAAAAAGCCTCTTGATGAAAGTGAAAGAGGAGAGCAAAAAAGTTGGCTTAAAGCTCAACGTTCAGAAAACGAAGATGATGGCATCTGGTCCCATCACTTCATGGCAAATAGATGGGGAAACAGTAGAAACAGTGTCAGACTTAATTTTTTTGGGCTCCAAAATCACTGCAGATGGTGACTGCAGCCATGAAATTAAAAGACGCTTACTCCTTGGAAGAAAAGTTATGACCAACCTAGATAGCATATTCAAAAGCAGAGACATTACTTTGCCGACTAAGGTCCGTCTAGTCAAGGCTATAGTTTTTCCTGTGGTCACGTATGGATGTGAGAGTTGGACAGTGAAGAAGGCTGAGCGCCGAAGAATTGATGCTTTTGAACTGTGGTATTGGAGAAGACTCTTGAGAGTCCCTTGGACTGCAAGGAGATCCAACCAGTCCATTCTGAAGGAGATCAACCCTGGGATTTCTTTGGAAGGAATGAGGCTAAAGCTGAAGCTCCAGTACTTTGGCCACCTGATGAGAAGAGTTGACTCATTGGAAAAGACTCTGATCCTGGGAGAGATTGGAGGCAGGAGGAAAAGGGGACGACCCAGGATGAGATGGCTGGATGGCATCACCAACTTGATGGATATGAGTTTGGATGAACTCCGGGAGTTGGGAGGCCTGGCATGCTGCAATCCATGGGGTCACAGAGTTGGACACGACTAAGCAACTGAACTGAACTGATTTCCATCTATTACTATTGTGAATAAATCTACAGTGAACATGGGGTTGCAGATATGTCATCAAGATGATTACATTTCCTTTGGATATATGGCTGTATCCAGCTGGACGGCTAGATCATGTGCTAGTTCTAGTTCTAAATTTTTTAGGAACCTCCACAATCTTTTTCATACTGTGGTTATACCAATTTTACAAGCCTACCAGCAGTACACAAGTGTTCCCTTTTCTTCACATTCTCACCAATACTTGTCTATTATCTTTCTGATAGCCGTTCTAAGAGATGTAAGATGGTATCTCATTATAGTTTTGATTTGTGTTTCCCTTGGACTGCAAGGAAATCCAACCAGTCCTTTCTAAAGGAGATCAGTCCTGGGTGTTCTTTGGAAGGAATGATGCTAAAGCTGAAACTCCAGTACTTTGGCCACCTCATGCGAAGAGTTGACTCATTGGAAAAGACTCTGATGCTGGGAGGGATTGGGGACAGGAGTAAAAGGGGACAACAGAGGATGAGATGGCTGGATGGCATCACCGACTCGAGGGATGTGAGTCTGAGTGAACTCCGGGAGATGGTGATGGACAGGGAGGCCTGGCATGCTGTGATGAGCACAAAGAGTCGGACACAACTGAGTGACTGAAATGAACTGAACTGAACTGAACTGAATGGTTAGTGATGTCAAGAACATTTTCATGTACCTGCTGGCTATTTGTATGATTTTTTAGGGGTGAAATGTCTATTCATGTCCTCTACCCATTTAAATTGTATTTGTTTTCTTGCTATTGAGTTGTTGAACCTCTTTTCTTCTAATGTTATATCAAAAAGATAAAATGTAGAACTCTCGAAAGAAAACAATTGACTATAAAAGGCAGAAGGAAGCTTTCTGAGATGATAGAAATGTTCTAAGTCTGAATGATCCGGGCAGTAGTGACACAGGTGCAATTTATACATACAAAGTCATTGAGCTGTATGCTTAAGATGTATACACTTTACTGTATGTAAATTATACCTTAGTATACCATAGTTAAGAACAGGTATGTTGGGGAAGCTGTCATGTACCTAATATTTTCAAAACAGGGTATTGGTGAAGTCGTGGAAGTAGTATGGAGTGTCACACTCAGGCAGGGTCCAATTTGTTACCATGAGATTGTTACCATGATGTGCATTTCTTCCCCAAGCATCCCAATAATCTGAAACCATTCTGTTTCATCTTGAATGGGGGATTGATAGATGTACCTTCCTTTGCAAAGTCCTCCTGCCCTGAAGGAAAAGGTACTTTGCAGATAAAAGCAAATAAATAAAGGGCATTGGGAAAGTGCTTAGATGCTGGGAGCAAACAAATGAAACATAAAACATACCTCTACTGAGTAATGTGGACTCAGAACAAATACAGAATCGTTTAAATCATATTGTGTGTACCTAAAATGAGTGGTCACCTTAATGCATAACAATTTCTTTGGCTTTGGGGTTCAACATTTTGAACGTGTGTCAAAGTATTAAGAATGCATCATTCTCTGGGAAGTTTCTGATATTTTTAAAACTCTCTCCTCATGCCCACCAGCCCTTTAGTGTCTAGGCTCTTGGAGCCATTGCTCACCATAACTAAACTTATTTTAGAGCAGCCCCAGGACATGAGTTCTTATTTTGAAAAAGTTGTTAGCCCCTGACACCAGCTTGTTGGACTTTTCAATTTGGTGCCTGTAATGTAAAGAACCTACCTGCTGATGCAGGGGACATAAGAGATGCAGGTTTGATCCCCTGGAGGAGGGCATGGCAACCCACTCCAGTATTCTCGCCTGGAGAATCCCATGGACAAATGAGCCTGGTGGGCTACAGTCCATAGGGAAATTATTTTTACTGTTAATCTTCACCAAGGTCCAGTAAATAACAAAAGCAGCAAGGTTGTGAAAAAAAAATCTGATAACAAGAAATAAGTCAGGCTCTTTCTACCCAACTATGGGCTTTCCATATGTGGATATGGCTAATTTTAATCTTTTCAAACCTTTTTATAGCAGCAAAGAATAGCCATTAGAACTTAGCCCGCTATGGTGACTGCCCTTTGCCCTATATAATGGAGTGGAGGGAGGCTTATGAGCCATTCACAATGTAAGATGGAGGAGAAGGAAAGCAATGAACAATATTCACAGGCTGGTCATTTAATGGAGTTTCAGCATAAGAAGTTACAAGAGTACCTACCATCCATCCCTCCCCTGCTAGCCCATTTTCAGGCTATTTTTCAGTTTACTGGTTTTGGCTCACTTAGTTGAGATAGTTAACCAGGGATGCCAGTAAGGTCAAGATTATATGGTTATTGTGCAGTATTGTTCAATATTGAACAGTTGAGAGACAAACAGATGTAATGGCAGAAAAGTGGGTTCTAGAACCAGAAGATCCAGGTGTGAAATCCATGTCCCACTACATACTAAGATCTTGAACTGGTCAATTAATTTCTGTGAGCCAGTTATGAATGACAAAATATAAATGATATCTCATTTTCAGAATTGTTGAGGGAGATTAAATTTGTATATAACTGCCTGTCATTTATTAGGCCTTGTATGCTTAGATATGCTTCTATTAGCTTTTAAAAAAATGTTCTAAAATCACAAACAGTATCATACTCCTTCTGACCAGTTGTCTTAACAAAGATTGAATCTCTAATGCGTAGGCAGTGCTTGGCACATAGTATGATTTCAATACACATTTAAATACTGTGTACACATTTAAAAACTGTGTTTCACTGCCTTTAAGTACATGTCCATTTGTGGCATGTTCTGTGTATAGCAGAAGAGCCCCCTTACCCACCTTTTCTTCTCTGTGAAAGGAAAGAGGGAAGACTGCTCTAATGAGAGGAAAAGGTGGGGACTATGCCTTCCAGATGATCTCAGTCACCCAATACACATTGGAACATTCTGTCCTGTCTGCCCTGAGCCTCTAGAACAAAGGTCTGCCACTCTACCGGGCTGTCTGTCTCCACATGGGATATGGACCTTTCTTCCCCTCCCTCCACATATACTGTGAGGCTCTTGCCAGCTGGATGCCTGCTTTGCCCTAGTTTTCCACCATCTAGGGCCCACTTTTCAACTCTCTGCAAGACAGATTCTTAGAATTCATGCTTTCAGACTATCTCTGTGAGGGAAATTTTGTACGGAGAAAAAACACTGAAAATAGAATCCAAATTGAACAGAACAAGGGCAATGGGGGCAAAAAAAGAGAAAGTCTAGATAAAAGTGGGAAGAATGGGTCAGTGGCATCTGAGATCATGTTCATGACCATGTCCCAAAAACAACAGGAGAGGGAGCTTGAGAGCTGTGATGTGACAAATAGCAGGCCCAACTTTCCCCAAAAGTATAGACAATTTACTCATCCTTGATTAAGGGTGATTAAGAAATAGATGGAATTTGACTCCTATGCAAAGTTACTGTAAAGAAAAGAGAATATGGAGCAGAATAATTCTTTTACAAGCAATGAAGGCATACAAGAAAGACATGCTCATAAAGAAGACAAAGACTATAACCCTTGCATTGAAGCTAAAAGAAATTAATGAACGGATAAAAACAATAAAAGCATAAATCAAAGTTAGAAAGATTGGGACTTCCCTGGTATTCCAGTGTTTAAGACTTCACCTTCCAATGCAAGGGGGTGCAGGTTCCATTCCTGGTCGAGGAACCAAGATTCCACATGCTTCGTGGCCAAAAAAACTCCACATAAAATAGAAGCAAATATTGTAGCAAATTCAATAAAGACTTTAAAAATGGTCCACATCAAAAAAAACCTTGAAAAAGTTAGAAAATTCAGAAAGTAAGTGATATAATAAAGTGAAATTTTGAGAAGGGACAAAACACAAAGCCTTTGACTGTGTGGATTACAACAAACTGTGAAAAATTCTTAAAGAGATAGGAATACAAAGGGCGGTCCTAGGATGGCAGAGGAATAGGACGGGGAGACCACTTTCTCCCCCATAAATTAATCAAAAGATCATGTGAATGCCAAGCAACTTCCACAAAACAACTTCTGAACGCTGGCGGAGGACACCAGGCACCCAGAAAGGGAGCCCATTCTCTTCAAAAGGAGGTAGGACTAAATACATAAGACAAAAAGAGAGACAAAAGAGTTAGGGATGGAGACCCATTCTGGAGAGAGAGTCGTGAAAGAGGAGTTTCCAAACACCAGGAAACCCTCTCACTGGCAAGTCTGTGGGGAGTTTTGGAATCTCAGAGGGCAACATAACCAGGAGGAAAAAAAAAAAAAAAACACCCCACAGAATCCCCACATAACCGCAACTCCCAGTGGAGAAGTAGCCCAGATGCTTGCATCCACCACCAGCAAGCAGGGGCTGAACAGGGAGGTGCAGGTTGCATGCTTAGGGCAAGGATGGACCTGAATGCCCTGAGGACAATCTGAGGGAGCTAACGTGAGATAGCAATGCAGACTGCGGGATAGCCAGAGAGAGAGAGAAAAGAGAGAGAGAACTTTCCGGTGAAAAGCTCTAACCTAAGGCCCAGCCTGGCCTGCTCACAGAACAAAGGATTGAGCAAATACTAAAGGAGAGCTAGCTGGCTGCGGACCTGCCCATCCCCCTGCCAGAGGCAGAGAGGCAGGCAGATGACAGCCAGAGCTGGAAGGCAATGGGCAATCTCAGCCCCAGAGATGGCATCCTCCACCAAACTGTGAGCAGGCTCCCAGTTGCTAACCAAGTCTTCCTTGGATCCTGAATGGTTGACATCTGCCAGGGGGGTCGCAGCCAGAGATCAGCTCCCCAGAGGAGACACATGGCACACCTGAGATGGCTCTCTTGAAGCACACCCAGGAAACTGAGCAGCTGGGAATGGGGAGGTGATTAAGACGCACAGCCTGGGACAGTGTGCTCACCAAACACCTGGTCGCCTGAGCTCCTAGGACCTGGGAGGGGCACAAAACGCATGTCCAACTGAGTCTGTGTCTTTGTGGAGTGCGTGAGAACCAGAACCTGAGCATCTTAGACCTAGGAAGTACACAAAACCCAGGGCCCACTATAGACAGTTCCCCTGCAGAGCAACCTGGAGCCTGAGCAGTGTAGACAGGGAAAGCACACATGAGCTGGGACAAACCCAGTGTGGTCCATACACTGAGAGCACTCCCCACACACACCAGTGATGTTTATTTGCAGTGTTCCTCCCTCCCCATAGCACAACTGAACAAGTGAGCCTAAATAAGTAACCAACTTCACCCCCTCGTGTCAGGGTGGAAATTAGACACTGAAGAGACTTGCAAACAGTGGAAGCCAAAATAAACAAAGAAGAGGGAACCACTCTGGAAGTGACAGGTTCAACAGATTAAAACCCTGTAGTTAATATTGACTAAGCATTGGAAGGGGCCTATAGACCTTGAGAAGTATAAGCTGAAACAAGGAACTAGCTGAAACTGAACTGACCCCACACTGCTCTCAATAGCTCCAGAGAAATTCATAGATATATTACTACTATTATCATTTTTTAATTAAAAAAATTTTTTTAAGTTCTTTATTACTCCTTTAATTTTCATTTTTATAACCTACTATTACCTTGCAAAAAAAGACCTTATTTTTAAAGCAAGTTTCACATATGTATTTTTTATAATTTTTGTGATTGATTTTGTTTTGTGTTTTTAATATTGTACTTTTGAGAGTCTAACCTCTACTCTAAATTTTTAATCTTTGCCTTTTGGTATTTGTTATCAATTTTGTGCCTTTAAGAATCTACTCTTCAGTACCCATTTTTACTTAGGGGTGTGATTACCAGCTTGATTGCTCTCTCCCCTTTTGACTCTCCCTTTTCTCCCCGACATCACCTCTATCTCCTCCCTTCCTCTTCTCTTCTCTGCTTAACTCTGTGAATCTCTCTGGGTGTTCCAGGCTATGGAGAACACTTAGGGAACTGATTACTGGCTAGATCTGTCTCTCTCCTTTTGACTCCCCCTCTTCTCCTCCTAGTCATCTCTCTCTCTCTCTTCCCTCTTCTCTTCTTTATGTAACTCCATGAACCTCTCTGGGTGTTCCAGACTGTGGAGAGCACATAGGGAATTGATTACTGGCTAGACTGCTCTCTCCCCTTTTGATTCCCTCTCTTCTCCTCCTGGTCACCTCTATCTCCCTCCTCCTCTTCTCTTCTCCATGTAACTCTCTGAACCTCTCTGGGTGTCCCTCACTGTGGAGAATCTTTTCACCATTAACCTAGGTGTTTTATCATCTGTGCTGTATGGATGGAGAAGTCTTGAGGCTACTATAAGAATAAGACTGAAAGCCAGAGGCAGGAGGCTTAAATCCAAAACTGGAGAACACCAGAAAACTCCTGAATCCAGGGAACATTAATTGACAAGAGCTCATCCAAAAACCTCCATACCTACACTGAAACCAAGCTCCACCCAAGAGTCAACAAGTTCCAGAGCAAGACATACCATGCTAATTCTCCAGCAACTCAGGAACATAGCCCTGAGCATTAAAGTACAGGCTTCTCAAAGTCACACCAAACCCACAGACACCTCAAAACACACTACTGGACACTTCATTGCACTCCAGAGAGAAGAGATCCAGCTCCACCCACCAGAACGGTGACACAAGCTTCCCTAACCAGGAAACCTTGACAAGCCACTCGTCCAACCCCATGCACAGGGAGCAACCCCCACAATAAAGAGGAACCACAAACTTCCAGTATACAGACAGCCCACCCCAAATACAGCAATCTAAACAAAATGAAAAGGCAGATAAATATTCATCAGGTAAAGGAACATGATAAATGTCCACCAAACCAAACAAATGAGGAGGAAATAGGGAGTCTGCCTGAAAAAGAATTCAGAATAATGATAGTAAAGATGATCCAAAATCTTGAAAACAAAATGGAGCTACAGATAAATAGACTAGAGACAAAGGTTGAGAAGGTGCAAGAAATGTTTAACAAGGGCCTAGAAGAAATAAAAGAGAGTTGATCAATAATGAATAATGCAATAACTGACATCAAAATCACTCTGGATGGAAACAATAATAGAATAACCGAGGCAGCAGATAGGATAACTAATGTGGAAGATAGAATACTGGAAACAAGTGAGGCAGAGAGGAAAAAAGAAAAAAGAATTAAAATAAAAGAGGACAACCCCAGAGACCTCTGGGACAATGTTAAATGCCTCGACATTTGAATCATAGGAGTCCTAGAAGAAGACAAAAAGAAAGGCCATGAGAAATTATTTGAGGAGATAATAGTTGAAAACTTCCCTAAAATGAGGAAGGAAACAGCCACTCAAGTCCAAGAAATCCAGAGAGTCTCAAACAGGATAAACCCAAGGTGAAACACCTCAAGACACATATTAATCAAATTAATGAAGATCAAACACAAAGAGCAAGTATTAAAAGCAGCAAGGGAAAAGAAACAAATAACACACAAGGGGATCCCCATAAGGATAACACCTGATCTTTCAATAGAAACTTTTCAGGCCAGGAGGGAAAGGCAGGACATACTTAAAGTGATGAAACAGAAAACCTACAACCCAGATTATTATACCCAGCAAGGATCTCATTCAAGTATGAAGGAGATATAAAAAGCTTTACAGACAAGCAAAAGCTGAGAGAATTCAGCACCACCAAACCAGCTTTTCAACAAATGCTAGAGGATCTTCTCTAGACAGGAAACACAGAAAAGGTTTATAAACTCTAACACAAAACAACAAAGTAAATGGCAACGGAATCGTACTTATCAATAATTACCTTAAATGTAAGTGGGTTGAATGCCCCCAACCAAAAGACAAAGACTGGCTGAATGGATATAAAAACAAGACCCCTATATATTCTGTCTACAAGAGACCCACCTCAAAACAAGGGACACATACAGACTGAAAGTGAAGGGCTGGAAAAAGATATTTCATGCAAATGGAGACCAAAAGAAAGCAGGAGTAGTAATGCTCATATCAGACAAAATAGACTTTGAAATAAAGGCCGTGAAAAGAGGCAAAGAAGGACACTACATAATGATTAAAGGATCAATCCAAAAAGAAGATATAACGATTACAAATATATATGCACCCAACACAGGAGCACTGCAATCAATATGTAAGGCAAATGCTAACAAGTATGAAAGGGGAAATTAACAGTAACACAATAATAGTGGGAGACTTTAATACCCCACTCATACCTACAGATAGATCAACTAAACAGAAAATTAGAAAGGAAACACAAACTTTAAATGATGCAGTGGAACAGTTAGACCTAATTGATATCTATAGGACATTTCACCCCCAGACAATGAATTTCACCTTTTTCTCAAGTGCACACGGAAACTTCCCCAGGAGAGATCACATCCTGGGCCATAAATCTAGCCTTGGTAAATTCAAAAAAATTGAAATCATTTCAAGCATCTTTTCTGATCACAATGCAGTAAGATTAGATGTCAACTATAGGAAAAAAAACTATTAAAAATACAAACATATGGAGGCTAAACAACATAGTTCTGAATAACCAACAAATCACAGAATAAATAAAAAAAGAAATAAAAATATGCATAGAAATGAATGAAAATGAAAACATGACAATCCAAAACCTATGGGACACTGTAAAAGCAGTGCTAAGGGAGAGGTTCATAGCAGTACAAACTTACCTCAAGAAACAAGAGAAGAATCAAATGAATAACCTCACTTTACACCTAAAGCAACTAGAAAAAGGAGAAATGAGGAACCCCAGGGTTAATAGATGGAAATAAATCATAAAAATTAGGGCAGAAATAAATTAAAAAGAAACAAAGGAGACTATAGCAAAAATCAACAAAGCTAAGAGCTGGCTCTTTAAGAAGATAAATAAAATAGACAAATCCTTAGCCAGACTCATCAAGAAAAAAAGGGAGAAGAATCAAATCAACAAAATTAGAAATGAAAATGGAGAGATCACAACAGACAACACAGAAATACAAAGGATCATAAGAGACTACTATCAGCAACTATCTGCCAATAAAACGAACAACTTGGAAGAAATGGATGAATTCTTAGAAAAGCAAAACCTTCCAAAACTGAACCAGGAAGAAATAGAAAATCTTAACAGGCCCATCACAAGCACGGAAATTGAAACTGTAATAAAAATTTTTCCAACAAATAAAAGCCCAGGACCAGATGGCTTCACAGCTGAATTCTACCAAAAATTTAGAGACGAGCTAACACCTATCCTACTCAAACTCTTCCAGAAAATTGCAGAGGAAGGTAAACTTACAAACTCATTCTATGAGGCCACCATCACCCTAATACCAAAACCTGACAAAGATGCCACAAAAAAAGAAAACTACAGGCCAATACCACTGATGAACATAGATGCAAAAATCCTTAACAAAATTATAGCAAACAGAATCCAACAACATATTAAAAAGATCATACATCATTACCAAGTGGGCTTTATCCTAGAGATGAAAGGATTCTTCAATATTCACAAGTCAATCAATGTGATATACCCTTTAACAAATTGAAAGATAAAAACCATATGATTATCTCAATAGATGCAGAGAAAGCCTTTGACAAAATTCAACACCAATTTATGATTAAAAAAAAAAAACTCCAGAAAGCAGGCATAGAAGGAATACACCTCAAGATATGATAAAACCACAGCAAACATTATCCTCAATGGTGAAAAACTGAAAGCATTTGCTCTAAAGTCAGGAACAAGACAAGGGTACCCACTCTCACCACTGCTATTCAACATAGTTTTGGAAGTTTTAGCCACAGCAATCAGAGAAGAAAAAGAAATAAAGGGAATTCAGATTGGAAAAGAAGAAGCAAAACTCTCACTGTTTGCAGACGACATGATCCTCTACATGGAAAACCCTAAAGACACCACCAGAAAATTACTAGAGTTAATCAGTGAATATAATAAAGTTGCAGGATATAAAATTAATACGCAGAAATTCCTTGCATTCCTATACACTAACAATGAGAAAACAGAAAGGGAAATTAAGGAAAAAACTCCATTCACCATTGCAATGAAAAGAATAAAATACTTAGGAATAAATATACCTTAAGAAACAAAAGCCCTATATGTAGAAAACTATAAAACACTGATGAAAGAAATCAAAGATGACAAGAATAGATGGAGAAATATACCATGTTCATGGATCAGAAGAATCAATAGAGTGAAAATGAGTATACTACCCAAAGCAATCTATATATTCAATGCAATCCCTATCAAGCTACCAACAGTATTTTTCAGAGAACTAGAACAAATAATTTCATAATTTGTATGGAAATACAAAAAAACCTAGAATAGTCAGAGCAAGCTTGAGAAAGAAGAATAGAACTGGAGGAATCAACCTGTGTGACTTCAGACTATACTACACAGCTACAGTCATCAAGACAGTATGGTACTGGCACAAAGAAATATAGATCAATGGGACAAAATAGAAAGTCCAGAGATAAACCCATGCACCTGTAATACCTTATCTTTGACAAAGGAGGCAAGAATATACAATGGAGAAAAGACAATCTCTTTAACAAGTGGTGCTGGGAAAACTGGTCAACTACTTGTAGAAGAATGAAACTAGAACGCTTTCTAACACCAAATACAAAAATAAACTCAAAAGGGATTAAAGATGTAAATGTAAGACCAGAAAGTATAAAACTCCTAGAGGAAAACATAGGCAAAACACTCTCCAACATAAATCACAGCAGGATCCTCTATGACCCACCTCCCAGAGTAATGGAAATAAAAGCAAAAATAAACAAATGGGACCTAATTAAACTTAAAGGCTTTTGCATAATGAAGGAAACTATAAGCAAGGTGAAAAGACAGCCTTCAGAATGGGAGAAAATAATAGCAAACGAAGCAACTGACAAAGAATTAATCTCAAAAATATACAAGCAGCTCATGCAGCTCAATTCCAGAAAAATAAACGACCCAATCAAAAAATGGGCCAAAGAGCTAAAAAGACATTTCTCCAAAGAAGACATACAGATGGCTAACAAACACATGAAAAGATGTTCAACATCACTCATTATCAGAGAAATGCAAATCAAAAGCACAATGAGGTACCATTTCACACCAGTCAGAATGGCTGCTATCCAAAAGTCTACAATCAATAAATACTGGAGAGGGTGCAGAGAAAAGGAAACCTTCTTACATTGTGGGTGGGAATGCAAACTAGTACAGCCACTATGGAGAACAGTGTGGAGATGCCTTAAAAAACTGGAAATAGAACTGCCATATGATCCAGCAATCCCACTGCTGGGCATACACACTGAGGAAACCAGAATTGAGAGACACATGTACCCCAATGTTCATTGGAACACTGTTTACAATAGCTAGGACATGGAAGTAACCTAGATGTCCATTGGCAGATGAATGAACAAGAAAGCTGTGGTACATATACAAAATGGAATATTACTCAGCTATTAAAAAGAATGCATTTAATCAGTTCTAATGAGGTAGATGAAATTGGAGCCGATTATTCAGAGTGAAGTAAGTCAGAAAGAAAAACACCAATACAGTATATTAATGCAAGTATATGGAATTTGGAAAGATGGTAACAATGACCCTATATGCAAGACAACAAAAGAGACAAAGATGTAAAGAACAGATTTTGGACTCTGGGAGAAGGCAAGGGTGGGATAATTTGAGAGAACAGCACTGAAACATGTAAATCGCCAGTCCAGGTTAGATGAATGAGACAGGGTGCTGAGGGCCAGTGCACTGGGATGACCCTGATAGATAGGATGGGGAGGAAGGTAGGAAGGGTGTTCAGGTTGGGGAATACACCCACACCCATGGTTGATTCATGTCAATGTATGGCAAAAACCACTACAATATTGTAAAGTAATTACCCCCCAATTAAAATAAATTAACTAATTAAAAAAGAGAGAGAGAGATGGGAATACTAGACCACCTAACCTGCCTCCTGAGTAATTTGTATGCAGGTCAAGAGGCAACAGTTAGAACTGGACATGGAAAAACCATCTGGTTCAAAATTGGGAAAGATTAGAGATCTCTTCAAGAAAATTAGCGATACCAAGGGAACATTTCATGCAAAGATGGGCACAATAAAGGACAGAAAAGGTATGTTTTTGTGTAATGCTTCTAATAGAAGCAGAAGATATTAAGAAGAGGTGGCAAGAATACACAGAAGAACTATACAAAAAAAGATCTTCATGACCCAGATAACTATGATGGTGTGATCACTCACCTAGAGCCAGATATCCTGGAATGCAGAGTCAAGCGGGCCTTAGGAAGCATCACTATGAACAAAGCTAGTGGAGGTGATGGAATTCCAGTGGACCTATTTCAAATCCTGAAAGATGATGCTATGAAAGTGCTGTACTCAATATGACAGCAAACTTGGAAAACTCAGCAGTGGCCACAGGACTGGAAAAGGTCAGTTTTCATTCCAACCCCAAAGAAAAGCAATGCCAAAGAATGCTCAAACTACTGCACAATTGCACTCATCTCATACGCTAGTAAAGTAATGCTCAAAATTCTCCAAGCCAGGCTTCACCAGTACATGAACTGTGAACTTTCAGATGTTCATTCAAGCTGTATTTAGAAAAGGCAGAGGAACCAGAGATCAAATTGCCAACATTTGCTGGATCATCGAAAAAGCAAGAGAGTTCCAGAAAAACATCTATTTCTACTTTATCGACTATGCCAAAGCCTTTGACTGTGTGGATCACAACAAACTGTGGAAAATTCTGAAAGAGATGGAAATACCAGATCACCTGACCTGCCTCTTGAGAAACCTATATGCAGGTCAGGAAGCAACAGTTAGAACTGGACATGGAACAACAGACTGTTCCAAATAGGAAAAGGAGTATGACAGGCTGTATATTGTCACCCTGCTTATTTAATTTCTATGAAGAGTACATCATGAGAAACATGGGGCTGGAGGAAGCACAAGCTAAAATCAAGATTGCCGGGAGAAATATCAATAACCTCAGATATGCAGATGACACCACCCTTATGGCAGAAAGCAAAGAACTAAAAAGCCTCTTGATGAAAGTAAAAGAGGAAAGTGAAAATGTTGGCTTAAAACTCAACACTCAGAAAACTAAGATCATGGCATCTGGTCCCATCACTTCATGGGAAATAGATGGGGAAACAGTGGAAACAGTGACAGACTTTATTTTGGGGGGCTCCAAAATCACTGCAGATGGTGACTGCAGCCATGAAATTAAAAGACGCTTACCTAGACAGCATATTCAAAAGCAGAGACATTACTTTTCCAACAAAGGTCTGTCTAGTCAAAGCTATGGTTTTTCCAGTAGTCATGTATAGATGTGAGAGTTGGACCATAAAGAAAGCTGAGTGTCAAAGAATTAATGCTTTTGAACTGTGGTATTGGAGAAGACTCTTGAGAGTCCCTTGGACTGCAAGGAGATCCAACCAGTCCGTCATAAAGGAGACCAGTCCTGGATGTTCATTGAAAGGACTGATGTTGAAGCTGAAACTCCAATACTTTGGTCCCCTGATGAGAAGAGCTGACTCATTAGAAAAGACCCTGATGCTGGGAAAGATTGAGGGCAGGAGGAGAAGGGGATGACAGGATGAGATGGTTGGATGACATCACCAACTCAGTGGACATGAGTTTGAGTCAACTCCAGGAGTTCATGATGGACAGGGAGGCCTGGTGTGCTGTAGTCCACAGGTCTGCAAAGAGTCAGACATGACTGAACGAATGAACTAAATTGAATACAATGCAGAATATGGAATAGGATAACTCTTTTACAAGCAATGAAGGCATGTAAGAAAGACAAGATAACAAAGAAGATAAAGACTATAACCTTACAGATAAAGACTATATTTAAAGACGTAAATATTTAAATATATATAATAAAATGACATGTAAGGATTGAGATCTTACATACCGTTTTGATCGTTTGATGAATATAATCAAAAAAGATTTTCAGATTGAATACAAAGCAAGTTAACGTGTTGTGTATAAGACAAACCAAAACCAAAAAGACTCAAGAGGTTAAAAATAAAAGCATCAACAAAGATATATCAGGCATAC
The DNA here is from genome assembly GCF_023091745.1 of Budorcas taxicolor. Lineage (NCBI taxonomy): Eukaryota > Metazoa > Chordata > Mammalia > Artiodactyla > Bovidae > Budorcas > Budorcas taxicolor. The sequence goes on from NC_068922.1 coordinate 47,415,390, forward strand.
ACAAATTAAAAGACCGTAGAGGTCTCAATTTTGTTATATGATAAAAATTAAAACCAAAGACACTTTTACTTTTAGATTTTTTAAAGATTTCTATTTTATATTTAAGTATAATTGATTGACAATTTTGTGTAGTTTCAGGTGTGCAGCAAAATGATTCAGTTATACATATACACATTGTCTATTGTTTTTCAAAATCTTTTCCCATTTAAGTTATTACAGAATATCAACCAGAGTTCCTGTACTATACATTGGGCCCTTGTTGATTACATTTTTCCCCCCAGGACATTTCTTGGTTAACTTTTAAATGTAGCAGTATATACATGTCATCCTAAAATCCCAATCTATCCCTCCCCTCAGCCCTTCCCCCCATGGTAACTATAAGTCTGTTCTCTTAGTTGGTGAGTCTATTTCTGCTTTGTGAATAAGTTAATCTGTATCATTGTTTTTAGATTCCACATGTAAGTGATATCATATGATGTTTGTCTTTATCTGAATTCACTTAGTATGATAATCTCCAGGACCATCCATGTTGCTGCAAATAGCATTATTTCATTCTTACTAATGGCAGACTAGTACTCCATAGTATATATGTCTATTCCACATATGTGTATATTCTTTATCCATTCATCTGTCTGTCAATGGACATTTAGGTTGCTTCCATGACTTGGCTATTGTAAACAGTGTTGCAATGAATGCAGTGAAAAAAAAAAAGGTTTTAATCTGTTGCAGCTCTCACTTCCAGGGCAGTTTCCCCTTCTTTGTTTATTTTGGCTTCCTCTGTTTGCTAGGCTCTTCAGTGTCTGATTTCCGCCCTGACACAAGGGGACAAGGTGGCCACTTATTCAGGCTCACTTATTCAGTAGTGCTGTGAAGAGGAAGGGACGCTGCAAACAAATACCGCTGGCATAAGAGGGGAGTGCTCACAGTGGATGGACCACACTGGGTTTGCCACAGCCCAAGGCGGCATGTACTTCCTGGGTCCACATTGCTCAGGGTCCAGGGTGGTCTGCTAGAGCTCTGTCCCAAGTGGACCCTGCGGTTCACGTACTTCCCAGGTCTAAGTCGCTCAGGTTCTTGGGTATTCTGCAAGGTCACAGACCCAGGTGGGCTATGCATTTTGTGCCTTCCCCAGGTACAAGCCACTCAGGCGACTGGGTGCTTGGTAAGCACACTGTTCCAGGTGGGCCATGCATCTTATGCACCTCCCTGGTCCCAGCCACTCAGTTTCCTGGGCGCACCGCAAGGGCCCAGTCCTGGGTGTGCTGTGTGTCTCCTCTGGGGAGCTGACCTCAGACTTTGACACTCCTGGAAGATGTCAACCATCCAGAATCCCAGGAAGACATGGTCAGCAACTTCAACCTGCTCACACTTTGGTGGAATATGCGGTCTCTGGTGCTGAGATTGCAGTGGCCCTTTGCCTTCCGGCTCTGGCTGTCACACACCTGCCTCTCTGCCTCTGAGGAGGGAGGCCCCTAAAAGGCAGCCAGCTTTCTGCCCTTTGGTATTCACTAGGGCGCAATCCTTTGTTCTGTGAGCGTGCCAGGGGTCACCGTGCAGCTTTAGAGCCTTTCGTGGGAAAGGTCCTTTTTTTTAGTCTCCCTGGTGATCCCACCCTTTGGGTTGCTATGTCACATTAGCAGATTGTCCTCAGGACATTCAAGCCAGCCCCTACCCTTAGGACCGAATGCAGCCCCAACTTGCTGCTGGCAGAGGGCTTGCAGTTAGTTGCAGTTAGGTGCATATTCTGGGTATTTTTTGTTGTTGTTGTTATGTTGCCCTCTGAGATTCCAAAGCTTCCCACTGACATGCCTGTGAGAGGGTTTCCTATTGTGTGGAAACTTCATGACTGCCTCCCCCGGACAGGTCTCCTTCCCTAAATGCTTTGTCTCTGTTTTCGTCTTTTATATTTTGTCCTACCTCCTTTCAAAGAGATCGGGCTGCCTTTCTGGATGTCTGGTGTCCTCTGCCAGTGTTCAGAAGTTGTTTTGTGGAAGTTGTTCAAATGATCTTTCGATGAATATGTGCGGAAGAAAGTGATCTTCCCTTCCTATTCCTCTGCCATCTTGGGACCACCCCTCCAGTATTCTTGCAAGGAGAATTCCATGAACACAGAAGCCTGACAGGCTACAGTCCATGGGGTCACAAATAGCTGGACACAACTGAGTGACTAGCATACACACACACACACATACACAAACACACACATGCACACACACAAGGAAAAAGAAAAAAAAACACTAACAGTACAAAATTCTAATATACCTTGCTCAATTCCAAATAGATCATATGAGGAAAAAAATCAGTTAGAATACAGAAAACTTATTCAGTGTAATAATCAAGTAGAACTTATGTATATATAACTCTTAATCCCAATAATGGAAACTACACCTTTTCCACTGTGAAGATTGATCATATCTTAACCTAGAAAGAAAACTTCAATAAATTCTGATTAAAATGCTATAAATTAATTACAAAATCAGACTACCTGATTTGAAATTTTAAAACCCACCATTAAACAAACTCTTGGGTCAAAGAAAAACTGCTGAATGAAATTGTAGAATTTCCTATAAACAATGATAAGCAATAAATAGAAGAAAAAGTGTACAACTATACCAATAAAAAGTGAAAAATAAGTGAATTAAAAAAACAAAGTTAAAAACTAGTAAAAGGGACTTCCCTGGTGGCACAGTGGCTGGGAGTCTATCTGCCAACGCAGGGGACACAGTTTCGATCCCTGGTCTGGGAAGATTCCATATACTGCCAAGCAGCTAAGCCCATGCACCACAACGTCAGAGCCTGTACTTCAGGGCCTGTGAGCTGTAACTACTGAACCTGCATGCTGCAACTACCAAAGCCAGTGCACCTAGAGCCTGTGCTCCACAAGAGGCAGTTCAGGTCAGTCCCTCAGTCGTGTCCAACTCTTGCGACCCCATGAATCCCAGCACGCCAGGCCTCCCTGTCCATCACCAACTCCCGGAGTTCACTCAGACTCACGTCCATCGAGTCCGTGATGCCATCCAGCCATCTCATCCTCGGTCGTCCCCTTCTCCTCCTGCCCCCAATCCCTCCCAGCATCAGAGTCAACTCTTCACATGAGGTGGCCAAAGTGCTGGAGCTTCAGCTTCAGCATCATTCCTTCCAAAGAAATCCCAGGGCTGATCTCCTTCAGAATGGACTGGTTGGATCTCCTTGCAGTCCAAGGGACTCTCAAGAGTCTTCTCCAACACCACAGTTCAAAAGCATCAATTCTTTGGCGCTCAGCCTTCTTCACAGTCCAACTCTCACATCCATACATGACCACTGGAAAAACCATAGCCTTGACTAGACAGACCTTAGTCGGCAAAGTAATGTCTCTGCTTTTGAATATGCTATCTAGGTTGGTCATAACTTTTCTTCCAAGGAGCAAGCGTCTTTTAATTTCATGGCTGCAGTCCACAAGAGTAGCCACCTCCATAAGAAGCCCACGGACTGCAACAAAGACCAATGCAGCCAAAAATAAATAAATAAAATAAGATAAAAAAAAAAAAAAAGGACAAATAAGCTGGAAAAAGCAGAAAGAAGAAATTAATACAGATGGAAGCAAAAATTAATAAGAAAAGCTGGTTCTTTTAAAAAAATAAAATAGACAAACTGCTAATTAGTAAAAAAAAAGTGAGCAAACACACAAAATTAGAAATGTTAAGGGAAAAAAACATAAAACAGGAAATTTTCAAAAAATCATGAGGCTACTTTGTACAACTTTATGTAAAATCATTTGAAAATCTTGATGAAATTAGTACACATCTGAAAAAAATAGTCTACCAAATATAGGCCCCAATGAGACATATTAAAAACCTACCATATAATCTTCTATGATAGATAGTTACATAGAAAAGTAATCAAAATAAATTGCAGTGATATTCCTGGACACTGAGAAAACTCTTCACCTAAAACATTATCCATCAGGCCTATCATAGCAAATTAAAAAAGAAAAGCTGGTGGCCTTTTGTTTGCAATTCAAGGAAAATTTTTGTTTAGATGGATGAACTTAGCCTGGCATGTGCATGAGTCAGGATAAGAATTAATTCACACTCATAAGCACCAACATCTACAAGGACCTCAGAAAGTGAAAAACAGTCCCAGTTGTCAGCTGGCCCTTGGCTTTCTTAGGCCCTTATTATAAACTCTGGGCACATGCCCAAATGCTGTGAAAAGCAACTCCCAAATTCCTCCTACTGAGGTGGCCTTGAGTCCTCAGTGTGTGTTCTCCTTTGCTGAAGCAAACTCAATAAACCTAACTTTATCTTTGATTACAGAAATGTCCATTCTTCTTTGACTGGTGGGCACTGACAGATGTACAAATTCTTTAACCCATGGGACAAGAAGTCAAATCTCTGAGTAATGTCACATTCCAGGAATTAGAGTCTAGTAACAAAAAAATAATTTTAAAAAGAAATTTAATCTGTGAGAAAAAAATCTAAATATATCACACATCCCAAAGTCTTTTTTCTCCTACTCCCTGGAGAAGGAAATGGCAACCCACTCCAGTATTCTTGCCTGGAGAATCCCATGGACAGAGGAGCTTGGTAGGCTACAGTCCACGGGGTCACAAAGAGTCGGACACGACTGAGTGACTTCACTTTCACTTTCATTATCTTTACATGAACATTATTTTGGAGCACCTCCTCACTGAAGTGAAAGTGTCAGTCGCTCAGTCATGTCCAACTCTTTGTGACCCTCTGGACTGTAGCCTACCAAGCTCCTCTGTCCATGGGATTCTCCAGGCAAGAGTACTGGAGTGGGTTGCTATGCCCTCCTCCAGGGGATCTTCCCAACCCAGGGATCGAACCTGATCTCCTCATTGCAGGCAGATTCTTTACTGTCTGAGCCACCAGGGAAGCCCACCTCCTCAATTTTCCTCTCCCCTAGCCCACCAAAAATAAAAAAACCACTAAAACCAAAACCTCATCCCCCTTCCTCCTCCTAGGGAAGAGTCTTTCTTACATAATAAAGATATTGAGACTGACATCCTCATCCCCAGTCTCAATATCTTTTGACTACCCACTTTCCACTCCTTTATTATGTAGATATTGCAGGACACCTGGGTTCGATCCCTGGGTTGGGAAGATCTCCTGAAGAAGGGCATGGCAACCCACTCCAGTATTCTTGCCTGGAGAATCCCCTTGGACAAAGGAGCCTGGCAGGCTACAGTCCATGGGGTTGCAAAGAATCGGACACAACTTAGCAACTAAACAATAGCAACAACAAGGAAAGAAGATCCACACACTTCAAACCATTAGAATAGAACCTGAGCCCACAAATGCTCCAGTGCTAAGACTCTCAAGATGATATAGGAAAGTAGATATCTCTCTCTGGGGCTGAAGGTAACTACTATTCTCCCTGGCCCAGCACAGCCCCTGAAACTGACTTTGCACCATTGGTTCTCTGCTTTTCTATTAAATGCTGATCCTTCAGAGTGTCTTCCCTCCCACTGAACTTTTACATGTAAGAGAAAGCCCAGTGCAATGAATCAGTGTAATTAGCCCTGAAATGCATGTGATTGAGAAATTGGATTCCCAGAGAAAGAAAGAAACTCTCCAAGGCTTTATCACACTGAAATTGTGAAGCCCAGGGCTTGACAACAACCCTTTTATGATGGGAAGCAAAGGACTCTCCAGGGACAAATGTGCTGGCAATGGCTAGGATTATTCTCCCATCTCAGAATTCGTTAATGAGGGCTTAGCTTCAAAGGCAGAACACAAGCTAATCAAAAGGGGATGAGAAGCTTGCAAATCATGCTGCCTAATGAGTTACACTGGGAGAGCAGGTGAGAAGTAGAACAGGTGGGGTGATAGGGTGGGTGTGGGCCTTTCTTCTTTGTCATGACACTGGCTGACCACAGGCTTTGAACCAAAGAATCAATAAGAAGTCCCAGGACCAGAGTATTATTTAAAATCAGTAATGACATAACCCTTTTATGCCAGCCTCTTCCCTCAGTCTTCTTTGGCCCATCACCATCTCATTTTTCCAGAAAGTCCCTGCCTACTGAGAATACTATCTGGGCCCAAGGCCAAATGATCTAGCTGAGCTGGGGGAGTGGGGGTGGAGGGCTGGGGGGTGATGGAGTAAAAGGAGATTTTTGAGAGGCTTCCTCTGCCCCAGATGCTATCTCAGAGAAAGCTCAAAATGCATTGTTTACTCGGAAGTTGCTCAGTCGTGTCCAACTCTCTGCGACCCCATGGACTGTAGACTACCAGGCTCCTCCGTCCATGGGATTTTCCAGGCAAGAATACTGGAGTGGGTTGCCATTTCCTTCTCCAATTGTTTACACTCAAGAACTAAACTTTTGCATTATGCTTGAAAATACATAATTGAGATTTATAAAACTAAATTTTGTTCTGTGCTTGAGCATGTAAGCTGTGTAGATTAGGAAAGAAAAAGCAAATGTAATGAAGGTATTACATTTGTCAGGTTTTCTTTCTCTGCATGGGAAATCCTTGGTGCTTTCTGCCTTCTAAGTACTGGTTTAAACATTTTCTGATGGTACGTCCTTAGAGTTTTGCTTCTATTCAAAGATGAAGGAGGCCTGAAGTCTTACCCCAAATGTCACGTCTGTGGGTTTTCTGTGACTGAGAATCTCCTGTGAATCTCAGTGAATAACTGAGCCTGGAAAAACAAAGCAAACAAAACCAAGTTATCCCAATGAGAAAAACAAAACAAAACACAGAACTTGGAACCAGATTGAATATTGATATGCCACCAAATTGATCAACTTCATGGCTTCTTTCTTCCCAGGTATCTTCCTTCTGTTATTCCTCTTTCTTCCACCTGTCCCTCTCTTTTCATCCTTTACTCAAAATCTCTTCCTTTCATCATGAAAAACCATTAGTTGTCCAATACCTTGACTGTCATGGATTGACCATGGGAACCCTGACTGGAGCTGTCCTCAGCTGTGGTGCTGAAAGCATACATTTGACCATCTACTGGCCAGAAATTCTGGGAAAACTGAAGACCCCAAACAATGAATTAGAATGGCTTTTGGGAAGGTCCTTTCTGGGATATCCTTCAGGTCCATCAAGCTTTACAGTCCAAAACAAAATTCATTTTATTCCAGACTCTCTGTTCTCCCTCTTATATTCCTTAAGTCCAGCCATCCCTCTTAGTTTTTAAAACCATCTTCTCCTCTTCATTCCCACTGCCACTGAAATAATTTCCTATCTTGTTTCTCTCAACTATCTTGATACTCAATGACTTCCATTAATTCTCATCCCCAGTTCATATAGAATTCAATTCAAGTTTGTTAAAGTAGGAGTAGGTACAGCAAAGCACTCCAGAAATTCTGGCAATTAAATTGTAAATATCAACCCATTGTAGAAGAGAACAATACATACAAACATCACCTTAGGGATAAAATAGCTCCAGGTCTAGAAACAGAAAGAATAAACAAAGCCTGCTTGTGTGAGCCAGATCAATCCTAGGCAGAATGAAGGCCATGTCCATACTCAAAGATGGTCAATAAAGAAAATATGTTGTTCACAAGGGGTGAGGGTACCATCTTCAAATGATAGGAGGGTGAGTTTGTAATAAGGAAGAACTGCAATTGTTTGTACTAGCACTGCTTAGGTGGTTGGTCTGTCTCTTGTCACAGATGCATCTCTGTTGGGTAAACAGGATGTGCCAGTTATTCTCAGTTGGCCCCTCTACCCTGCTCTGGCTTTGGGAGGCTAGCCAGAATGGACTGCATCCATGAATTTCCTTGCCCTCTGGCTTTGCATTGAAATTAGTTAATATAGAATGTAGTTAGGAGATCCGAGGGAGAGAAGAGAGTGAGGTTGAATTGTTGCTACCTCCAGCTCCATCCCATGCTGGCTGTCCTGACTTATGGTCACAGCATCTCTACTGTGGCTTCTTCTACAGCAGCTCTCCCCCTCTGACTTGCAATAGGCACTCCCTTCTCTCATCCCTGCTGGCCTGCCAGTAGTGATGTGGTACTGCACTGCCCACCAGTTGCCTGCTTCAAGTGTGCCATTTTCTGTAGGATCTCTGATTAGGGCCTGATATCATAAGCATTCAAATCTCAACTTCTTTGCCCCAGTCTCATCATCACCAAGCATTATTCTGTTTATAAATTGGCTTCACATGTAAATCCATCTACACGAAGAGAGTGTACTGGTCATGTCGACACAGCATTCTGTTCTGCTTGCCATTTATTTATTTACTTATTTATCTTTGTTTCTTATTAGTATATATCCTTTACTTCTAAATTTTTATTGGGGTACAGTTGATTTACCTGGAGGAGGGCATGGCAACCCACTCCAGTGTTCTTGCCGGGAGAATCCCCAAGGTCAGAAGAGTCTGTCGGGCTACTGTCCACCGGGTCACAAAGAGTTGAACATCACTGGGCGACTAAGCACACAGTTGATTTGCAAAGTTGTGCTAGTTTCTTCTATTCAGCAAAGTGAATCAGTTATATTTTACATATATGACTGTATATGCTATATATACATATAGCATATATATGTAAAATACATGTTATGTTTTACATTCTGCCTTTTTTTTTTTTTTTTTACATTCTGCTTCTGTATAGGTCATTACAGAGTACTGAGTGGAGTTTCCTGTGCTATACAGTAGGTCCTTATTAGTTACCTATTTTATATATAGTAATGTGTATATGTCTGCTGCTGCTGCTAAGTCGCTTTGGTTATGTCCAGCTCTGTGTGACCCCATAGACGGAAGCTCACCAAGTTACCCTGTGCCTGGGATTCTCCAGGCAAGAACACTGGAGTGGGTTGCCATTTCCTTTTCCAATTCATGAAAGTGAAAAAGTGAAAGGGAAGTCGCTCAGTCGTGTACAACTCTTAGCGACCCAATGGACTGCGGCCTACCAGGCTCCTCCATCCATGGGATTTTCCAGGGGAGAGTACTGGAGTGGGGTGACATTGCCTTCTCTGGTGTATATGTCTATATACACATATATAGACAGTTTATCCCTTCTTTTTCCCCTCTGGTAACCATAAGTTTTTTTTTTTCCCTATATCTGTGACTCTCTTTTTTGTAAATAGAATCATTTGTACTGTTTTTTTAGATTCCACATATTGCTTGGCATTTATACTTCTCATTAATAGTTAAGAAATGGAATTCTGATTTTATATCTTCATATTAAACTAGCTTTGTTAGTGCAACTTAGCCTACCTGGGATTAATGAATCTGCTGCTGCTGCTGTCACTTCAGTTGTGTCTGACTCTGTGTGACCCCATAGACAGCAGCCCACCAGGCTCCCTCGTCCCTGGGATTCTCCAGGCAAGAACACTGGAGTAGGTTGCCATTTCCTTCTCCAATGCATGAAAGTGGAAAGTGAAAATTGAAAGTGAAGGCGCTCAGTCATGTCCAACTCTTAGTGTGCTGCCAAAACTGAAGGTCCAGACAGTCTCTGCTGGTTTGGGGCTGGGGACCAGGTTGTGGATTTTCTACAGGATAAAGTTGCTCTCCTTTGTAATTATTTTTGAGTGGGGAGAAGCTGTTCTGATCTTTCTAAATTGGAAAGAAGCTTGGAATACATTAAAAAAAAAAAACCACGAAGGCCTGGGCTGAATTCTCCCAGATGATGTTATCCTTGGGGGGCCTCTGTGACCATCCATTCACATCCTGCTTGCCAAGCTACTTGGTACTTATGTTTTCTCTACTATGTCATGCTTTCATGTCTCTGGGCTATTATCCAGGATTTTTTCTCTCTCTCTTTAGAATTCACACTTTCATCCCTTATCACTCCTATGATCCTCCAAATAACCTCTTAGGCATCACTTCCTCTGTGGAGTCTTCATATTTTATAGAAATAATCTATTTAGCAGTTGAACAGATCTACTTGTTCTATTTATTGAATAGATTTGTACTAGGAACTCTAAGATGTCCTGGGGACATGGGAGTGATCAGATAGTTCACACTTTGTGTTTCATAGGTGAGATAAAGTGATGAAAGGAGTCTTCTCTAAATGACAAGGTAAGACATCTGACAATGACCTGCATAGGATATAGTGGAGACGTGAGGGTGGGGGCAATGGATGGGCTGGTGTTATGGGAGAGGGCTACCTGTAAGGGATGGTATTTGACTTTGTTCATGGATAAATGGGACAGGCAAAGATTTAGGGGGAAAGTCTGTCTGGGGTCTTTCAAGCTTGTAACTGCCCTCCGAGTGGCCGCTTGAGCCTGGATACTGCATCCAGGAGACTGACCCTCCTACTTTGACCCCAGCTGACTGGAGCAGGACTGGGTACCAGATCAAAGGATAGCCATTCTATAAGCTGGACAGAGACATAGGAAGGAGCTAACATGAAAGCAGTGCTGCTATATAAATGAGCCAAAGATGGCCTCTGTCTATTGGTTCCCAGTCGTTTATGTCTTTACAGCAGGCTTAGACTCACTAGCTCAAAAGTCCACAGACACCAAATTCAAATTTAACACATTCAGTTATTTTAAAAATAGCCCAAACAAGCAAAATTTTAACCATTCAAGGCTTGTCTGTTTTGCATACCCTGTGAAATTATACCAATCTTATGCTGGTCATCGATTAGACAGAGCCTTGTAGTTATAATAAGTCATAAGACCTTCCAAGCTGCTCCTGCCCGTTAGAGTTCTCTGACCCAGACAAGTAAGTCCCCTCCCCATTCCCCCTCTTACTTGAGAGTTCCTTTCGCTCCTCTGCTTCTGGATGGTGGTCCCTGTGACATAAGCCTCTGGACTATCTCATGCTCTGAAGGACTTCCCTCTCATGCTTCTATGTCCAAGAAACACCCAATAAAGCTTTTTTTGTGTTACTGCTGTGGTCATATCTTTCTCCTTGATCAGTTATTGGATTCCTCAAACCCTCTAGAAGCCCACACTAAATCCTGACTGGCTCAACCCATCAGAGCCCTTCTTCAGGAGAGTTTTAATCTGAGAGGGAGAGATAATCAGTGGTTGACAGTAAGACCCGTGTAGCAAGACCAAATGATATGGTAGCATTCTGCCCCAAGAGGTCAACCCTTCTGGCCATGTAGACATGAGCTCCATTCCCAAGTTCCATTACCTCTAGGACAATGAGAGGATCAAATTTTGGAGCAGGTTGCCTGAGGGCCAACACCAAGGAAATGCCGCCTTTGTGGGGGAGCTGTCTGAGAGGCCACAGACATGGTCATTCTTAGCAACTCTGCAACGTAAAGTGTAGCAGTGGAGCCAACCAGGAAGGTAACAGAAATTATAGGGAATTAGCAGCAAAGAAAGGTCCAGACAAAGAGAGAAGCAGCCAAGAAATGACAATGGAAATCCACATGGACCAGGATGTCCCTGAGGTGGCAGATGTCCCAGTGGCTGAGGCCAGCATGGAAACCACTGAGTGTATCAGTATAAGACTGAGCATTAAAAATACAAAGAAGGTTGAACTTTTAAAGGGGCAGGAGCAAATTATTTATTTTGAAGGGATTAATCAAACTCACTCTGTGATGTAGGGACAGTTGGTACAAGAAACACAGATGTAGTTGAGCTAATTTAAGTCAAAGGATGCCATTGTTAGAGATTGGGCATCTCACAAAGTTCAGCAGCAAGCAGACAGTCCACAAGGACAAAGAGAAGGGATATGAAACACCCCCAAAATGGAGCTGGAGGAGGAAGGAGGCTGGGTAAACACACCAAAACCATTTCTTCATAAGTCCCTTGGTGCTTTTTGTTAACACTTGTGGGAGCAGGATGAAGCTAAAGCAGGATTAATTTGCTAATAGTTAATGACTCTTTACTAAAACGGAATTTTATACACAAATATGAAAGAATCATGAACATTTTCACAGACTACTGGAGAGCAGATTAAGATATCAAAATGTAACAGCAGAAAAAGTTCAATTGAAAGATGAAAAACTTTACATGCATTAGTGCTATGGCAACTGGCCAGATCACTCCAGTTATGTCCCTAATTGATTCCATAAATAATTTATAATCCACCATTTATGTGTGGAGCAAAAGATTTCTAACAGCAAACACTTAAGTAGCTATTAAGGCACCTAATGATTTCCGATTCATCAGAACTCCTCTAGGCTTTGATTCCACAGTCCTCCTTAAAGTAAATTGGTTGCTGCTGTCTACCACTCAGTTATCTTCAGTGTCTGGCTGGAACAGATTGTCAGAGAAAGCAGTGAGTTCATCTCTCTTTGCTGTTAACTTTGCCATTGATTTTCATATAAGGTCAAAAGGCAAATCCATGAAAATCAGAAACAAATCTGTAAGCGAAGTGTCCAGAGACCATACGATTAGTGCCCAGACACTGAGGGCAACTTCCCGCTGATAATATGTACTCATTTCTGGAGTTTGTGTGCTGCCTGTTGATTTTCACAGCTTCTCAGTTCTTACTTTTCTTTGAAATTTTCAGTTGAAGTGAGTGACATATGTATTAGCACATATCTGGTTCACATATTATAAGTACAGAACTCAAAGAATGTTTTGCAAATGGATTCACTCATGTAACCACCACCCCAATTAAGATACAGAACATTCAGCTCCCTGCAGCCTCCCTTACTTTCCAGTGTGTTTTGCCTCTTCATGGAGAGAGCTGGAGAATGAACCCAAAACCCTGAGGCTTGGTTATTATAGGATCTATGTGCTGTCTATCACAAGGAGACACTGATGGTACTTCCTCATGAGAAAAACAGGTTAATGACTCTAAGCAGATCATTTAAGAACTCAGATGCCTCAGGGATTGTTTGATAGCGAGATGTATGTAGCTTAGCCAGAGGGGGAAGGTCTTGTTTGCTTCCTGCCAAAAGCCATGGAGGTTTACAAAGCTCCTTCTCCCACATCCAGGGAAGCTCTTCCATCCAGGAGCTCATTCAAATGTTTGATAGTCTTTGGAAGGCACTTGCATGATAACATAGGACAAATGTCAGCCTGAATTTTTGCTTTGGTCAAAGGACATCCAGAGGCCATCTGCCACTGATCACTTCTGGAGAAGGATGAGGCTTAGGCTCCTATAGTCCTACTTTATCAAGGCCTATGCTGCAAGATTTCATTCCCAGGAATGAGTGTCCATCCAGCTCCATGCCTGGCAGGGAGAAAACTCAGTTTCTCTTTCACAAACATTTTGACCCCTGGGTTGGGATAGCTAATAGTTCATACCTATTATACATTTATTAAGTACTAGGCACTGTGATGAATACTTCACATTGATAACCTCATTAATCTGTAACTGCATTGACCTATATCTCTATTTTAGAAATAATGAAATAGAGGGAAGACACAACTAGTAAAAGGTGGCCTCAGACTCCAGACCTAGACAATCCTACTCCAGCAACTTGGCATTTCCCCAGATGGTCCCACTCCCTTGATACTTCTCCAAATGACCCTGCTGCTACCCAAGCAGAGTCCTGGAGAGTCCTATTCATGCTCAACAGCTCCACACCCACAAGGGGACTGGCTCTTTGCAAAGAGAGAAAGTACAATCCACCTGACTTATGAGTTAATTAAATTCCTGAGCCGTAGCTGCCAAGCAACATGTCATAAATCAAACTCTTATTTCCTAGAGGCACAAGGTTATAAACTGAAGTTCTATTTTTGGAAGTCCATTTATTTAACAAAAATATAAAAATTGATGAAAATAAAACAAAATACACAACACATATGACAAAAACCTAATAAACAGGAAAAAGAAATTATAGAAAACTAATGTTATAAAAGTCAAACTGAGCGGACTTTTCTGCAAGGGTCAGGTTGGCTAAGGTACCTTAAAACATGAGTTAAATGAGATTTCACCTTTTGAGTAAAATTTCCCTGGAGCAAAAATAGGTATTCTTCACTGTTCCAAGCACGTTTGAACTAGGCTGAAAATCAGAGGCCCCTTTCTGAAAACTTTTCATGGCATGAAGTTATTTGAATCTTTGAATAGCTGCTTTGATCATCACTTCTGCTTCGTTAGAAATTATCAGATGATTATAATATAAGGTTTGGACATGTGAGTGAGTCTCACAATGAGAAAGAATGTAATGATAAGGGTGACAATTCCTGCAGTGGAGAGTCAGGGATCAGCTAACTCATCAGCCTAATGCACACAAAGCCTTCTCTGTCCCACATCCTAGAACATATCCACCTGGCTGCCCAGGGAGCCCAGGATCTCAGGCAGTAGGGTTAGAGGTGGAGAAGGGGGAAAATCATGAGGGAAAGCAGGAGTGGCTTTTATTGTTTACTCAAAGCAATCAGAGCTAAAACATAAACGTCTCTTAAGTACTGACATTAGCCCTGCTCATATTTTTTGTTTATTTGTTTATTTTTGAAAATAAATCTATTTATTTTAATTGGAGGTTAATTACTTTACAATATTGTATTGGTTAATGTTCATACAAATCACTGTGGATCTTGTTAGCAGATTCTGATTCTGCAGGTCTGGAGTAGTGTCCAGGATTCTATTTCTAACAGGCTCTCAGGTGATGCTAATGTTGCTGGCCTGAGGCCTATACCTTGAGTAGCAGGAGTTCACAGATGAATGGTCATGGACCAGGTCTCTATGTCTTGCCTGAAAAGTATGTCTCTGCCCTAGATAACATTACCTTTGAATTCTTATCCAGAAACATTTGATCGTGTCATCAGCATGATCTTGTTAGCTTTGTGTTTGGTCATATTAATCAGTCAAGTCAATATTTTAAACCTTCTATGATTCAAAATAGACTAAAGCATTTTAAAGGGACTCTGATGAAACTCTCAGGCTTCTCCTGCTATAAGCCCTTCTCCAAACAATCCCCTCCTCCCCGTTGTCCCCAGAAATCTACTTCTGATCATTTTCATTCTTTGTTCTTTGACTGTAAGGCTTCTCATGACGGATAAATACTTGCTTCGAGTTATTTCTCTCTTTGTTAATAAAAAATCGATCCATGATGGTGATTTTGTGTCATTTTGAATGTACAGGAAATTTGAAATAGATGAATGAGATACACAGTGTGATTCAGATGAAATTCTGGAGTTGTAAAACCATGTTTATGAAAAATAAATGAGAAAATGCCATTTGGGCTGAATAAGGCATTAGAAGATTGACTACAGACTCTGAAATGGGGCCCCAAAGTTAAGAAGCCAGACCAGAAATACTCATTGCTTTGGGAGATGCCCTTTGTGATTTCTCATCCCAGACACCTGAAGAAAGAGCTGAGAGGACATTGACCTGGCCTCTGTGTGTCACTAGACCACAGGCCAACCTCAGCCATTTATGAGGCCTGGGGAAAGAATACAAATAGAGTCCCTCAAGCCATTTGTCTAGATACTTTGAGTTATAATTCTACTTAATGAACTGTAAATAAAATATTCATTCTATCCTTTACCATGACATATTTCTATAGTCACATGGAAGACCAGATTCAATGTCATAATTTCTGTGTTCCTTGGATTCCTGAGCTAGAACATGGTGATGCCAGGATAACTGACCCCTGGCTTGTAGTTCACTTCTGCTTCCTTTCTTTCTAATCTTCATTTATATTCCCCAGCGAGAGGGACCTCTTGCATCTGGACACTCAGCCTCCAGTCCAAGCTCCTTCCACACCCCTCCAATCAGCAGCTGTCAACTATTCTTCAAGGCCACCAGAGTCCACACATTGCCTGTGATCTGCCCCTGGAAGGGCGGTCCCCAGGACTCACTCAGCTTCCCAGGGATCATGCTGTGCTGGAAGGTGAAAGAGGAGGAAACTGTCTAGTCTTCAGGATGGACCATTACAGAAGGAGATGAATCCAAGGATTCTGAACTGTGACACTGATTCTCCTGTGACATCCCACAGGCACTGCTCTGTGTGTTGGGGTCTGCTCTGTGAACCATGCCCTGTCAGGTAAAATCCATACATGGACTCTTATTGTTTTTCTTTCTTTTATTGAGATATAATTGAAATACAGCCCTGTATCAATTTAAAATGCACAGCGTAATGATTTGAATTACCTACATCATGAAATGAAACCAGAGTAAGTCTAGAGAACATCCATCATTACATGGACTTTTGAGTTTGCTCTTTAGAATTGGCAGTTAGCTCTTTGGAGAAATCACTGTGACATTTCTGTAGCAAGGATAATAGTGCAGGAAGTGGGGAGGGGAGGCAGGAGACTTCCCTGTAATTTGATTCATTCTCTATTGGAGAGCAGCACAACCACAGTGCAGGCTTCTGCAGTGGCTGATGGATTAATTGCCACATGCATCTAGTGGGGAACATTTACTTGGCACCCCTGTGCTTGACTCCCTGGCACTAGGAAGCAGCTGGCACCTGGAGGTTGGTGGCTGCCTCCCAACAGTGAAGGAGGAGTTGGAAACAACCCTCCCTTGCTCCCATTTAAATCATCTCTTTATTTTTAAGGACCATGTAATTTGGTGACATTTTAGTTATCAAGGGCTGTGCCTTAATTGTTCATATATTATAGTTTCAGTACCCAAGGAGTGCCTGGCACAGGCCAGGGGCTCAGCAATGTCTGCTTGGGGAGGACATGCTGGCTCTGGGCTGGCTCTTGTTTAATGGCTTCATTACCCTTCTAGTCTGCATGCTTGACACCTTCCCCTCACCTTCCTCTCTCAGTAGATTGTATTATTGTTCAGCAAATATTCCCCTTCTCCTCTGAGATGGAATGCACTTTCCCACCCCACTGACTTTAGGCTTGGCCTTGTGAATTACTCTGGTAATGACATGTGAACATGTGTAACATAAGTAGTGGCTTTAGAAGTGCTTATGTGGTCTCATTTGGTCCCTTTGATCCTGTCCTCTCTCTTGACAAGAGCATGTCTCAGGTATCTACTCTGCTGGCCCCAGAATGAAACTTGTAGAGCACACTTGAATCCAATCACAGTCTGGAGCTAAACCCAGAAGAATTCAGCCAGGCCCAGTCAGATCCAACAGAATCATAGCTAACCTTTGGATCAATTAAGGAGCAGTGGCTGTGCTTTGCTGGAGCAGCCGTGAAGAGATACTCCACGTCCAAGGTAAGAGAAACCCAAGTAAGATGGTAGGTGTTGCAAGAGGGCATCAGAGGGCAGACACACTGAAACCATACTCACAGAAAAGTAGTCAATCTAATCACACTAGGACCACAGCCTTGTCTAACTCAATGAAACTAAGCCATGCCCTGTGGGGCCACCCAAGATGGGTGGGTCATGGTGGAGAGGTCTGACAGAATGTGGTCCACTGGAGAAGGGAATGGCAAACCACTTCAGTATTCTTTCCTTGAGAACCCCATGAACAGTAGGAAAAGGCAAAATGATAGGATACCAAAAGAGGAACTCCCCAGGTCAGTAGGAGCCCAAAATGCTCCTGGAGATCAGTGGAGAAAGAACTCCAGAAAGAATGAAGGGATGGAGCCAAAGCAAAAAACAATACCCAGTTGTGGATGTGACTGGTGATAGAAGCAAGATCTGATGCTGTAAAGAGCAATATTGCATAGGAACCTGGAATGTCAGGTCCATGAATCAAGGCAAATTGGAAGTGGTCAAACAAGAGATGGCAAGAGTGAACGTTGACATTCTAGGAATCAGTGAACTAAAAGGGACTGGAATCGGTGAATTTAACTCAGATGACCATTATATCTACTACTGCAGGCAGGAATCCCTTAGGAAAAATGGAGTAGCCATCATGGTCAACAAAAGAGTCTGAAATGCAGTACTTGGATGCAATCTCAAAAATGACAGAATGAACTCTGTTTGTTTCCAAGGCAAACCATTCAATATCACAGTGAACCAAGTCTATGCCCTAACCAGTAATGCTGAAGAAGCTGAAGTTGAATGGTTCTATGAAGACCTACAAGACCTTTTAGAACTAACACCCCAAAAAGTTGTCCTTTTCATTATGGGGGACTGGAATGCAAAAGTAGGAAGTCAAGAAACACCTGGAGTAACAGGTAAATTTGGCCTTGGAATACGGAATGAAGCAGGGCAAAGGCTAATAGAATTTTGCCAAGAGAACATACTGGTCATAGAAAACACCCTCTTCGAACAACACTAGAGAAGACCCTACACATGGACATCACCAGATGATCAACACTGAAATCAGACTGATTATATTCTTCACAGCCAAAGATGGAGAAGCTCTATACAGTCAGCAAAAACAAGACAGGGAGCTGACTGTGGCTCAGATCATGAGCTCCTTATTGCCAAATTCAGACTTAAAATGAGGAAAGTAGGGAAAACCGCTAGACCATTCAGGTATGACCTAAATCAAATCCCTTATGATTATACAGTGGAAGTGAGAAATAGATTTAAGGGCCTAGATCTGATAGACAGAGTGCCTGATGAACTATGGACTGAGGTTCGTGACATTGTACAGGAGACAGAGATCAAGACCATCCCCATGGAAAAGAAATGCAAAAAGCAAAATGGCTGTCTGGGGAGGCCTTACAAATAGCTGTGAAAAGAAGAGAAGCAAAAAGCAAAGGAGAAAGGAAAGACATAAGCATCTGAATGCAGAGTTCCAAAGAATAGCAAGAAGAGATTAGAATGCCTTCCTCAGCAATCAATGCAAAGAAATAGAGGAAAACAACAGAATGGGGAAAGACTAGAGATCTCTTCAAGAAAATTAGAGATACCAAGGGAACATTTCATGCAAAGATGGGCTCGATAAAGGACAGAAATGGTATGGACCTAACAGAAGCAGAAGATATTAAGAAGAGGTGGCAAGAATACACAGAAGAACTGTACAAAAAAGATCTTCATGACCAAGATAATGACGATGGTGTGATCACTCACCTAGAGCCAGACATCCTGGAATGTGAAGTCAAGTGGGCCTTAGAAAGCATCACTATGAACAAAGCTAGTGGAGGTGATGGAATTCCAGTGGACCTATTTCAAATCCTGAAAGATGATGCTGTGAAAGTGCTGCACTCAATCTGCCAGCAAATTTGGAAAACTCAGCAGTGGCCACAGGACTGGAAAAGGTCAGTTTTCATTCCAATCCCAAAGAAAGACAATGCCAAAGAATGCTCAAACTATTACACAATTGCACTCATATCACACGCTAGTAAAGTAATGCTCAAGATTCTCCAAGCCAGGCTTCAGCAATATGTGAACCATGAACTTCCATATGTTCAAGCTGGTTTTAGAAAAAGCAGAGGAACCAGAGATCAAATTGCCAACATCTGCTGGATCATCAAAAAAGCAAGAGAGTTCCAGAAAAACATCTATTTCTGCTTTATTGACTTATGCCAAAGCCTTTGACTTTGTGGATCACAACAAACTGTGGAAAATTCTGAAAGAGATGGGAATCCCAGACCACCTGACCTGCCTCTTGAGAAACCTATATGTAGGTCAGGAAGAAACAGTTAGAACTGAACATGGAACAACAGACTGGTTCCAAATAGGAAAAGGAGTACATCAGGATATATATTGTCACCGTGCTTATTTAACTTATATGCGGAGTACATCATGAGAAATGCTGGGCTGGAAGAAACACAAGCTGGAATCAAGATTGCTGGGAGAAAGATCTATAACCTCAGATATGCAGAAGACACCACCCTTATGGCAGAAAGTGAAGAGGAACTAAAAAGCCTCTTGATGAAAGTGAAAGAGGAGAGTGGAACTGTTGGCTTCAAGCTCAACATTCAGGAAATAAAGATCATGGCATCTGGTCCCATCACTCATAGGAAACAGATGGGGAAACAGTGTCAGACTTTATCTTTTTGGGCTCCAAAATCACTGCAGATGGTAAGTGCAGCCATGAAATTAAAAGACGCTTACTCTTTGGAAGAAAAGTTATGAGCAACCTAGATAGCATATGGAAAAGCAGAGACATTACTTTGCCAACAAATGTCTGTCTAGTGAAGGCTATGGTTTTTCCAGTGGTCGTGTATGGATGTGAGAGTTGGACTGTGAAGAAAGCTGAGCGCTGAAGAATTGATGCTTTTGAACTGTGGTGTTGGAGAAGACTCTTGAGAGTCCCTTGGACTGCAAGGAGATCCAACCAGTCCATTCTAAAGGAGATCAGCCCTGGGTGTTCTTTGGAAGGAATGTTGCTAAAGCTGAAACTCCAGTACTTTGGCTACCTCATGCGAAGAGTTGACTCATTGGGAAAGACTCTGATACTGGGAGGGATTGAGGGCAGGAGGAAAAGGGCACTACAGAGGATGAGATGGCTGGATGGCATCACTGACTCGATGGACGTGAGTTTGAGTGAACTCCGGGAGATGGTGATGGACAGGGAGGCCTGGCGTGCTGCGATTCATGGGGTCACAAAGAGTTGGACACGACTGAGCCACTCAACTGAACTGGACTGAAATGTGTATTGCTATATGGCACTGAGATTTTAGAGTTGTTTGTTATGCAATGTTAATAAGGCAATAACTGATTAATACACTCATCCATGCAGGATAACAACCCCTGGTTCAGAGCATCAGGAAAAAGACTTTGATAATCGCAGAGACCAGAAAGACAGAAGAATTGAACATCTGTATCTCATTCATTTTCCAGCATCATCATATTCTGGTAGTCTTATAGCTCCCAATATAAGGATCCTTTGCTTTTATACTAACATCTTGTCAGTGCATACATTCCCATTCTATCCCCACTAGCTGTTTCACCTCAGCTCTTTCAATTAGGCATCCCTCATGAGCATCTGGTTATAGGTCATGAAAGATTCTACAGAATTCATTCATTTTCACTCCAGCTTTGAGAGCCCAGCATGCTCTTTGTTCTGGCTCTGGTTAAAATTTTTGTCAAGACCAATTGCATCCTAGCTATTGCTTGACTTCTCTGGCTGTTCCAAGCAACTGAGAGGACACAATGACTTCCCAACTCACTAGCATTTTTGGCTTAGAAAATTACAGCAGTAGATGGAGGAATTAGTCTCCTCGAGTACAAAGCTACAGTAATCAAGACAGTATAGTACTGACACAAAAATGGAAATATAGATCAATGCAACTGGATAAAAAGCCCAGAGATAAACCAATGTACCTGTGGTCACCTAATCTCTTGACAAAGTAGTAAGAATACACAATGGAGAAAAGACAGTGTCTTCAATAAGTGATGCTGGGGAAACTGGACCGCTACATGTGAAAGAATGAAATTAGAATACTTCCTAACACCATACACAAAAATAAACTCAAAATGGGTTAAAGACCTAAATGCAAGGCTATTTATTATAAAACTCTTAGAGGAAAATATAAGCAGAACTCTCTTTGACATAAATTGCAACAAGATCCATTTTGACCCACCTCCTAGAGTAATGAAAATAAAAGCAAAAATTAAAAAAAAAACAAAACTGGAACCTAATTAAACTTAAGGGCTTCCCTGGTGGCTCAGTGATAAAGAATCTCCTGCCAATGCAAGCGAGGTGACATGAGTTTGATCCCTAAGTTGGGAAAATCCCCTGGAGAAAGAAATAGCAACTTACTACAGTATTCTTGTCTGGGAAATCCCACGCACAGAGGAGCCTGGCGGGCTACAGTTCATAGGGGTCACAAAAAGAGTTGAACATGACTTAGTGACTAAACAACAACAATTAAACTAAAAAGGTTTTGCATACCAAAGGAAACCATAAACAAGACAAACAGACAACCTTCAGAATGGGAGAAAATATTTGCAAACAAAGCAATGGATAAAGGATCAAGACACAAAATACACAAACAGCTCAAAATATACATGCAGCTCAGTATAAAAAAATAACAAACAAAATGGGCAGCAGACCTAAACAGACATTTCACCAAAGAAGACATACAGATGGCCAACAAAAACATGAAAAGATGCTCAAATCAACACTGCTCATTACTAGAGAAAGGCAAATCAAAACTACAGTGAGGTATCACCTCACATGGGTCAGAATGGCCATCATCAAAAAATCTACAAACATGTATATTGTCATATTTACAATATAGTAATAACCTCAGATATGCAGATGACACCACCCTTATGGCAGAAAATGAAAAGGAACTAAAATGCCTCTTGATGAAAGTGAAAGAGGAGAGTGAAAAAGTAACATTCAGAAAACGAAGATCATGGCATCTGGTCCCATCACTTCATGGCAAATAGATGGGGAAACAGTGGAAACAGTGTCAGACTTTATTTTTTTGGGCTCCAAAATCACTGCGGATGGTGACTGCAGCCATGAAATTAAAAGACGCTTACTCCTTGGAAGGAAATTTATGACCAACCTAGATAGCATATTCAAAAGCAGAGACATTACTTTGCCGACTAAGGTCTGTCTAGTCAAGGCTATGGTTTTTCCAGTAGTCATGTATGGATGTGAGAGTTGAACTGTGAAGAAAGCTGAGTGCTGAAAAATTGGTGCTTTTGAACTATGGTGTTGGAGAAGACTCTTGAGAGTCCCTTGGACTGCAAGGAGATCCAACCAGTCAATTCTGAAGGAGATCACCCCTGAGTGTTCTTTGGAAGGAGTGATGCTAAAGCTGAAACTCCAGTATTTTGGCCACCTGATGCGAAGAGTTGACTCATTGGAAAAGACTCTGATGCTGGGAGGGATTGGGGGCAGGAGGAGAAGGGGATGACAGAGGATGAGATGGCTGGATGGCATCACTGACTCGAGAGACATGAGTCTGAGTGAACTTTGGGAGTTGGTGATGGGCAGGGAGGCCTAGTGTGCTGCAATTCATGGGGTCGCAAAGAGTCGGACACGACTGAGTGACTGAATTGAACTGAACTGAAGAGAGGTTCCATTATGTAGGCATGGTTGATTAAATTGCTGGCCACTGGTGACTAACTCAAGCCTTAGGCCCCTCTCCTCTTTGAAGATTTGGGGTGGGCTGAAAGTTCCAACCCTCTAATCTAATAGTTGGTTCTTTGGCAACCAGCCTCCCTCCTGAAGATATCTTGTTGTTCAGTCGAAAGACTCTTTGCAACCCCATGGACTGCAGCACGCCAGGCTTCCCTGTCCTTCACTATCTCATGGAGTTTGCTCAAACTCATGTCCATTGAATCAATGATGCCATCCAACCATCTCATCCTCTGTCACCCCCTTCTCCCCCTGCCCTCAATCTTTCTCAGCCTCAGTGTCTTTTTCAATCAGTCAACTCTATGCATGAGGTGGCCAAAATTTTGGAGCTTCAGCTTCACCATCAGTCCTTTCAATGAATATTCAGGGTTGATTTCCTTTAGACTTGACTGGTTTGATCTCCTTACCATCCAAGGGACTCTCAAGAGTCTGCTCCAGCACCACAATTCAAAAGCATCACTTCTTTGGCACTCAGCCTTCTTTATGGTCCAATTCCCACATCCATATGTAACTACTGGAAAAACAATAGATTTAACTACACAGACCTTTGTTGGCAAAGTGATGTGTTTGCTTTTCAATGCGCTGTCTATGTTTGAAGCTATATAGGGACCTATGAGAGGAGGGCATAGCAATCCACTCCAGCATTCCTGTCTCGAGAACCCCATGGATAGAGGAGCTGGTGGGCTACAGTCCCTAAGGTTGCCAAGACTCAGCCACTACTGAAGCGACTTAGTGAAGAGTCACCTCACTGGCATAAATTTAGGTGTGACTGAATGCGGCTTATTATGAATAATAAAAGATGCTCCACTTACCTCTATCACTCAGGAAATTCCAAGGGTTTTAGAAGATCTGTGTTTCTAAAAAGTCAGGGGCAAAGATCACATATATATGATACATATAAAGATCATAGATATATGTATATTATATCATAGTAGTATTTGCCAATTTCCAGGGTATAAATACTTTTAACACGGCCAGTTTCAAGCTACCAACTTGATGACTTTGAACATGGAGTTAGGAAGAGACACACAGAATTGGCTCTTCTCAGCTGGCAGGGGCCACCTCCAGCACACCACTGAGTCTTAATCCTATAAAGCCAAGTTTTGAGGAAGGAGGTGAGAACTAAACCTCTTCTGAGATGGAAATGTGGTCTTGCATTCAGTAACGTTCTGTTTTTCTATATTGTAACATTTATGCCATTCTGTTTGTGTCATCAAAACAAAAGCTGTGAGGCAAGTGTGCCAAAGTCATAGGGGCTTGGTTCCTGCCTTACATGTACTCAATCCCTCTGTATAGTCACCTATCAAACTTACCTGGTCCTCGTAGCAACTCTGTAAGGAAAGGGAGAGACATAATAATTAATATTTTTTTTAAGATGTATTTGTTCATTTATCGACTGTGGTGGGTCTTTGTTGCTGCAACTTGGGCTTTCTCCAGTTGCAGAGAGTGGGGACTACTCATTGGTGTGGTGTGCAAGCTTCTCATTGTGGTAGGTTCTCTTGTTGCAGGGGACAGGCTCTGGGCACACAGATTTCAGTAGTTGCAGAACATGGGCTCAGTAGTTATGTCTCAGGGACTTAGTTACTCCACAGCATGTGGGATCTTCCCAGACCAGGGACAAACCAGTGTCAAATTCCTAACCACTGGACCACCAGGGAAGCCCAATTAGAATTTTAGAGATGAGGAAACCAAAGCTTCCTGCCATCTTCCCAAGGTCACTCAGGTATAGGGGAGAACAGTGTCTTGAATCTGTCTCCCTCTCCCAGTCCAAGCACTTGCATCTGTAACCCATTATTACTCCTCACTGGAGAGCAATCCTAGGGCAATGACAATGCTGATTCCTAAACTTGGGTGTCTCATGGCTCTGTTCAAGTGCTTGCAGACTACTTAACCAAGTGTCTGTTACCAAAATAGATGTTTGCAGCCTTTGGAGTCTCTTTGCTGTATACCCATACTTTGCCCAAAGAATGATTTTCCTTTTCTTATAGATCAGGTTCCGACTTCTTTCAGTAGTATGTTTTCAGAATGGTATGACTCCAAGCTGCTGCTCAAACTGTGTAAATGCAGCAGAAGCTGAACAATAATTGAATTAAGAATCACAAAAGCTGAATTATTTTCTCCCAAGTGATGTACTTGAAATTCAGGTAAACAATGCTCATGTAACCAGTAGAGACTTATGGAAAACAAGCTCAGTTTTCATTAAGCAAATTTCATGGAGCCGAAGGAAAATCGTACACGTTACTGCACTTTAAAAATAGGAACTGCAAGTTTTAAGAGAGCAAAGCACACATGCAGGAGCCTATGAAGAGTATAAAAAACATTTGATAATCACGGTGTAAGGCTTAATCACAAATTATTACATTTACATACTCACATCATGTACTTATGAAAATAATGAACTATTAGAGCAGGATTTAAGATATTCTGCTTAAATGCTAAAGTACAATTAGCTAGTTTTATCTGCAGCAGCTACCTGTGCTTAATTATCTCTTAATCAACCTGGTTTTCCCTGAGTTCCCAGAGGAAAGGACATTCAAATTTATCTTAAACTTATTTAAACAAAAGTCATTCAAGGACATATACTTGATACAAATGCTACTATCCAAAGCCATTTGGGTTTAATTCTGTTCAGTGATCCTCTCCCTATTTAAATATATATATTTTTTAAAAGAGCCTATTTTCCACATAATCAGAGAGAAAGTATTATATTGCTTTCTAAGATTTCAGTTAGTTCTCAAAATGCCCCTTCTGACTTTCTTAATCCTTTAGATCTTTACAAAAAGGAGAAAAGTGTCACTTTGTAGCACAAACTCTGATATGAGTAGAAATACTTATTGATAGAAAAATGTGGTTTCTGTGACAGACAAGCTGCTTTGCTCAGCAAATTCCCACAGGTTGCATCTCTGGGACTCAGCCCACAGCTAAGCAGGCAGCACCCCATTTGTTTCTGTATCCGTGCCTGACCAATGACACAGATTTCTTTTAAAGAGATCTAAAGTAGGTAATTTTAACCCTATTCTCAAACTGACTTCGTATTTCCTTGTTTATCAAGAGGAAAGAAAGAATTCTAGAATTTGCAGACCAAAAAAAAAAAAAAAAAAGGCTATTACAAGAAAAAGTTGCCATGAAAATTAGCAATGAAGTGAGAAGATGGGATAAAGGAGGTAAACTGCACAACAGCTGCTATTCCAATCAGTGTTTTGCTGATGAAAATCTTCTTGAGTTGCTTTATTGGAATAAAACCATATTAGGAAGTCCCCATTCTGTTTATAGCCAAGATATACACAAAGCCAGTAGCATCTCAGGGGTTTTTCCTGAATATTTTTCTTTGTTGTTCTGGGGCTAAATATACTATAAAAGTTAAGCATTCTCTGTCTCAGCCTCCACACAGAAATTTGAGTTAAACACAAAAGAAAAGCAATTTCTGGTTTGGTCCTTGGTCTGTCCATTTTGCAGGGTCAGAGAAGGAAAGGAGACTTTAGTGGCAAATTAGTAATATACCTTCCAACCTCCCAAAGAGAAACACCTCAAGTACACAAGAAAACTCTTCATGTTAGGAGGCAACCGAAACAGCGATTGCTCCTTAACCAGCCGAGTATGTCATCAGGGAGAAGCCCCCACCTCCACCTGGGACAACTTCACTAGCTTCTAGGAATCCAAAGTGCTGATGGTCCTGGCCCAAGAGAGAGCCCAGGGCATAGTGGGGACCCTGCTCCAGTTTGTGCCCAACGCCTGTTCCTACCTGCCCCCTGCCTCCTTCTGAAGGTCCCAGCCCTCTGTTGCAGAGCTCTCCACTAAAGGGGAGAAAACAGGACACTCTCCTCTTCCATCAGCTCCCCAGCCCTGATACACAGGATGACACTCAGCCCCTCAGAGAGTGCAGGTTCCACATAGAGCCATTGTGCACATTTTCTCATAGAAATTTCCTGGATTTCTCCTCTGGACTCTGTCCCAGGCCTCAGGGTTCTCTTCCAAACACCCTATTTCCTCTCCCAATGAAGAATCACCACCCCTCCCCGCCTCTGCTACTCCCATTACCAGCAATGGGCTCACTGTCCCGCAAGCATAGCAACCAATATTACGGCACTGGCTTTTGAGGAAAGAAAAAGATTTATTGCAAGGTCCACTAACAAGGACATGGGAGGCAGCTCCAGCTCAAATCTGCCTCCCCAGTCTGGGATTCAGTCAAGCTTTTATGAGTTAGGGCAGGTGGATTTGTGTGTGGAGGTGCTGGTCAGCAGGTTTTGATTGCAGGGCTTTGGGGTTTGGTCATGTATGGTGAGTAGACAGAGCAGTTTCAGCACCAGATCTTCCTTGAACAGTGGACTCTTCACTTCTGAAAGGCCTCTGGGGTCCAGATTCAGGTCACACTGGGGTCCTTTGGTCCCATGGGGGAGAACTTGATTCCAGGTGTTATCTGAGGTCAGAAGGTTCTTTCTGCTGCTTTGGCTGCATGATGACGTTTTGTTCTGATGTCTCTGAAGAACAACTCAGCATCTTGTTAGAAACAGGATCGGGCCAGTTTGGGCTGGTTCTGCAGTTACACACTCATTTCTTCTCCTTTTCTTTTCTAACCAGGTGTGTGTTCTTGGTTATTTAACCATTTCATTATCAGTGTGGCAGAACTTTAATCTATGCTATTTTATTAATGCACAGACAACCTTGTCTGAGGACTGACAAGGAGCTAAGGCTGAGTCTCCAGGACTTCCCAGCCACAGCAGTCACTGGTCAAGACTGTCCCTGGCAGTCTTTGCTGTACGGACTAATAATTTTATGACTTGCAGGAGCTCTGGACAATGAAGCCTGTGAGTAGACCCTTTTAGATCCAGGAAATGCAGTTTTTCAGACATTGTGGGTGCCCTCTGAGCACAGCACCACCAGTCAGTGGAAAACGGGTGTTATGGACCGAATGCTTGTACTCCTCTCCACAAATTCAGGTGTTGAAATCAAATCTCTAGTGCAATGGTATTTTGAGGTGGAGCCTTTGGGAGTTAATAAAGTCATGAGGGTGGAGCCTTAATGAATAAGATTGGTGCTCTTACCACACTGAGAGCTAGCTTGCCCTATTTTTGTTGTGTGAGGATTGAAAAGTCAGCAGTTTGCAAACTAGATGCCAGCTCTCACTAGGAACTGAGGCTGCTGGCACTCTGGCCTCAGACTTTCAGCCTCCAGAGATGGGAGGAATAAATTTCTCTTGTTTATAAGCCACCCAATTTATGGTATTTTGTCATAGCAGATGACATGGGTAAGTGCAGGGTAAACACTTTCTTCAAGGCAACCCTGTGAGCTGAACATCATGCCCATTTTACAGATGGGAATGAAAGGCTCAGGGAAGTTAAGTAACCAGTTAAGACGCAGAGCTAGTATTTGAATCCCATCTCCTGAAGACTATCCTCCACCATGCCACTTGTTTCACTTCAGGGGCCCGATGGAAATAAGAGCCCCCTGTGCGAAGCACTGTCCCAGTCCCTGGGCTGGCCTCTGGTGCTGCCTACAAACCAAATGACCAAGTTCTTGGCTAGAATACAGGGATCCAGAGTTTGTTGCCACCCCTTGAACCATGAAGGAATATGTCTGCATTCCTACTCAGAGCCCTGATCTCTCTCTCTCCAGTGAGCTTGGGTGCCCAAGACTTTGAGGGGACACCAGAGGAGGCTCTGTTTCAAGTTTACCTTGGGTGGGACTATACCAGGATTCTTGCCACCCCACAATTATCCTGTACCCACCTCTCTCTGATAAGACAAACTGACTTAAGAAGCCACTGTCAGCCTTGTCAGGCCTTGGCTGGTACTTATGGAGCTGAGCCATCTGTTGGGAGTCTTGCCCAAGCCGCATCTCACTGTTGGCAGCCCGCGTTTATCTGCAGCAGGCCTCTCTCATACAAGGGGAGGGTTTGCTTGAGGCCAAAGAAAGACAGAATAGAAATTAGACTTGTGCCTCCTTTCCCTGATTTTCCAACATGCCTTTACAGAGTCCTCAACTTCTTGACACTTGCTGACTATCAAAGTGATTCCCTTTCCCCAAACTGTATTTAAAAGCATCAGATAAAAAGGTAGAGCAGTTTGAGGAACTTGGGACAGGGTCCCTGACAGCTCTGTGGGGAAGAGGCCACCCATTGTGTGTGACCTGTGATTCTCAAGAGCAAGGCAGGCCAGGTTCTACTTGGTGGAACAAAGAGGTGACATGTCTTGTTGAAGGTAAAAAGAGCCAAGGCTTAGAATGGACTTTGTGAGACTCTTGTCCTCCTGTCTTGATGCTCACCCGGCTCAGAATATGTACAGTGATATACTGGCCTGGAATAAAGTAGATCAAGTGCCAAGAAAATTACTGCTCTTACCCGGGTTGTTGTCTATCTCTGGCCTTGCCAGTCCTGTCACCCCTGCTGGCTTATCCCCCATGTGACTATCCAGAAAATTATGAGGAAAGCACTTGGCCCTCCTGGTAGGAGAAGCTGTCACGGGGCCTCCTCCATCCTCCGTACCAGTGGCTGAGTGACCCCTGCCAACCACGCCCCATTCCATAGTCTTCTCTTCATCACAGCTGTCAACTGTCTGCTGTCAAAAGAAGGAAAATAACAGCAGAATGAACTTTACATCAAAAATGTTCTAGCATTTTCCCTCTGAACAAAGTGGAGGAAGAGTAGAGCCAAAGGAAGACTCAAAGGAGAGACAATGGAGATAATAATGAGATACGATGTGGTGAAATCAGACCCAAGGAGATCCAGCACTGGCTGCGTAAAGCCCCTCCTATACCCAGTACTGAGGGATATACCTGAAGGACCAAAACATGGAGCCCAGAGCTGGAGCCTTGGGGTTCCTTCCCAAGCCTCACTGTCACAATTACAGGAGTAGGGTTCACGTTTCTTCTATAATTGTAGAATTCAAGGCACAATTCATGGGGTGCTTTCATCTTCCTCAGGTCTTGCTATGCTCTATTAAGTTTAGATATTGTTCATATTACCTTAAAAGGCATAATTAACAGTTTAAAATTAAGTTCTTAAGCTTTTTCGGGCAAAAAGCTAATGATACCATCATGTTCTGAAAGTCACAGTCACATGATGGAGAAGAGCATTTGTAAGACTGAATCTTTCTCAGTCAAGGATTGTATCTTGGGAGTGTGTGTTAGGATAAGTAGCTCCTTGGAAGTGTTATTTTATCTTAATCTGAATTTTACTCCCTGTCCTTGTGGGAAAAAAGGTATTTCTCTACAAATTCTTTTTGTGAGAAGTCAGTGCCTCAGACATAATGTTCACTTCCACTGAAGATTTTGATAAGCAGAAATAGTTTGTCAGGCAAAAACCTGATATTTTAAGCCAATAACCAGTTTTAACACTATAGTCAGATTCCAGTATGGAGAAAATTTTTACTGACATGGTAAGTTTTGGGGAAGTTTTATGAGTTTTTTTTAAATCACAAATCTATAGAATGTTGAATAGTCAACAGTCTCTAATTTCAAATTTCTGCCCCAAAAAACAATTCTACAAATCAACTTGTCTAAAAACAAAAGTCATTATTTTCAGCTGTTAATGTTGGTGGGTACAGCACAGGGTCCAGGACTATGGTGCAGGATTCATGTTTCCCAAAACAAACCTTTGTTCACGACTTAGTAATTGTCCAGACTTGGACAATACCTCAAACCTTACTTAATCACAGTTTCCTCATTTTAAAATGGGAATATTAACAGCACATTACTCACAGAGTTGTTGTGAAGATGATTATTGCAATCCTGATAAAATGTTATTAATTACTCATGGTTTTCAAACTGACTAGATTACACTTGGAGAATGAAAAGTTTTTAAGTTAGTCAATTGTAAAACGTTCAGAAATTAAATTATGTGTGTGCTTGATTACTCAGTCATGTCTGATTCTTTGCAACCCTTTGGGTGGTAGCCCACCAGGCTCTTGTGTCCATTGGTTTTCCCAGGCAAGAATACTGGAATGGATTGCCATTTCCTTCTCTAGGGGATCTACACTGCAGGCAGATTCTTTACCCACTGAGTCATCAGCTACCAATAAGGCAAATCAATGTTAGTGATTCTTCCTGTGTACTTCCATAGCCTTGGGTTTGCATCTAGCCCATAATACTATTGGGTTTCCCACGTGACTCTAATGGTAAAGAATCTGCCCCTCAATGCAGGAGACACAAGAGATGCAGGTTCGATCTCTGGGTCAGGAAGATCCCCTGGAATAGGAAGGAGCAACCTGCTCCAGTATTCTTGCCTGGA
Source organism: Budorcas taxicolor (assembly GCF_023091745.1). NCBI lineage: Eukaryota > Metazoa > Chordata > Mammalia > Artiodactyla > Bovidae > Budorcas > Budorcas taxicolor. The sequence goes on from NC_068922.1 coordinate 47,446,271, forward strand.
AAATTCCATGGACAGAAGAGTCTGGTGGGGCCACAGTCCATGGGGCCACAGAGAGTCAGACATAACCAAACACACATACACACATAATACTTTGGCTTAATTTTTTTTAAACCAGTCTTTATTTTTCAGGAAAGTTCTAGGCTTACAGAAAAATGGAGAAGATCCTACAGAGAGTTCCCACATGCCCTGCACTCAATTTCCCCCTGGGGCTAACATCTTGCATTACAACGGTATGTTTCTTTTAGCTGAAGTCCTTGCTTTATTAAGATTTCTTTAGTAATGTCCTTTTCCGGTTCCACGATCCCATTCAGGACACATTATACTTAGTCATCATGTCTCCTTAGGCTCCTCTTGACTGTGACAGTTTCTCAGGCATTCCTTGTTTTGGATGACCCTGGCAGGTTTCAAGAGTGTTTTGCAGGATGCCCTTCTACTGGAATTTTCCTGGTGTTTCTCTCATAATTAGACTGGACTGATGGGTTTTGTGACGAAAAGTATGAGATAAAGCACCAGATAAAGGAAACATATCACCAATATGACCTCTCACTGTTGATGGTAACCTAGATCACGTGACTGAGGCAATGCTCATCGCATTTCTCCACTGTAAGTTACTCTCCCTGCTCCCTCTTCTTTCACACTGTGTTCTTTGGAAGGAAGTCAGTCTTAAAAAGTGGGGATTTATGCTCCCCTCTTTGAAGGCAAAGTATCTACATGAATTATGTGGAATTCTTCTGCATTGCTTCTTCTCCCCCATTTATTTATTAATTTGTTCAATAATTTATTCATATAAGCATGGACCTATGGATATTTATGTTACACTTTGGGTTATAATCCAATACTACTTTATTTATGTTGTTGCTCACATTGTTCCAGCTTTGAATTGGGAGACCTTTCAGTTGGTTCCTATGAACCTTCAAAATGCTCCCATTGATTTTTTGTGTTGTTCTTATCTTGTTTTATTTTTTTAACACTTCCTTATATTTGGGTATTACAAGATGATCCAGAGTCATCTTTTATATTTCCTGCCCCAGTTCTATCAGTCATTTCTCCAAGAAGCCCTTTTTTCTTTATTGGAGAACGGCTGTAGAAACCAAGACCTGGGGGCTAGTTGTGCTAGTTGCTACTGGGTATCCTTTCTTTCACATATATATGTGTTTATATTATATTGACCTGCTTATATATACATATATATGTATTCTACATGTGACCATCAGTACCCATATTAAGCTAAACATGAATTCATAGTTTTGAACCATTCTATCTGCCTAACACCCTTGCTTCCCTATAATTTTCACTCCAAAAGTGAGAAATCTAGCTCCCACTATTGCCATCCATTTTCTTAATTGTTCAGTTCCAATATACGTGAATAGCAGTATCAGAATTGTTAACCTGTATTCCCAGGAAGCAGCTTCCGTGGTGGCTCAGCAGTAAAGAAAGAATTTGCCTGCCAATGAAGGAGATGCGGGTTCTCTCCTTGGGTCAGGAAGGTCCTGTGGAGAAGGAAATGGCAACCCACTCCAGTATTCTTGCTTGGGAAATCCACTGGACAGAGGAGCCAGGCAGGCTACAGTCCAGTGTCGGACTCTTTGCGACCCCATGAACTGTAGCCCAACAGGCTCCTCTGTCCATGGGATTTTCCAGACAAGAATACTGGAGTGGGTTGCCATTTCCTTCTCCAACAGTCCATGGAGCTGCCAAAGAACCAGATGCAACACAGCGACTAAGCAACTCCCAGGAAACAACTGCCACAGGAGCACAGTGCTTGCATGCAGTTTCTTTCACTTTTAATGTTGCGGACTCTACTCATTTCCAAGGCTACTTAGGTCAGCATCTCTTCTCCCACATGTATTAGTGCAGTTGGATATTTTAAATTTTTAACCAATAAACAAATAATTGGAACTATATCACTTATAAAGGAACTTCATATAATTAAACATATAGATACACATTTTGCGTTCTTTGAAAAAAACAAGTTATAGAAAAAGATGAAATTTTTATATAAAATAAAGATCTAAAATAAATTACCATAATTAAACTTCCCATAGGCCACGTATTTTCTTAACCTATTTTTATCAAGGTTGTCCAGTACTGTTCCATGCAATCCAGCAGCTGTTAGTTCACCTTGGCTCCTACCATCTGGGAAAATTTTCTCCTTCTATCACTGTTTTCGATTCTCTGTATTATTTTCTCCCGAGAAATAAATTTTAGGCAAGTGAACTACACTAGTCCTTGACTCCAGGCTAGAACAAACTATGTTAATTTATTAAACTCAAGCTCTCTCCTCTCTCTGTTTGTGTATGTATATCACTTTTTAAATTTACAAATTAAACTACACTTCTCCTGCCTTGCCATCTCTATTTCCAGTTCTAGCTCTATAACCCACACTTATGCAAGTCCTACTGAACCCCAAATGGTAAAAGACTATTGTCTAAAACAAAATTATTTTGAGGATTTAGAACATATAGTAACAAGGTCAGACTTCAGGACTCTTAAGCTCCTAGTAGTTTAAATAAAGATATACATTAAATACGTCAATTTAAAAGTATCATCTCTGTGGTTTCATTGAGTAACTAGCATTTTGTCTGAAAACACAGGAAACTTGAGGTTAAACAGACATTCTTGAAAATAACTCTTGCGTTTCTAAAATGCTAACTAGGCAAGAGATGTGAAGTGACAGCTACCTGCGTCATTTAAGAAACAACTTCTGAAAGAAAAAGAAAAGAAACAACTTCTGAGGCAGTTTTAACAAAGTGGCAATTTTGCAGACAATGTAGAATTCAAAAACACTAAGAACATGTTATGCTCAAACATGAGCACATAAAACAGCATCTGGCAGTTTCCCTTTGGAGGCCCCCTAAGCCAGCATCTCACTTAGAGAAGAAAAAGATCTTTCACAGCAATCCTCTTAAATGCTTTAATTTGACACTATCTGCAAATGATACTTTTGGTAAATCACATTTAATTGTAGCAGTCTGCTTGTGATTATTTAACTATTGCTTCTATTTCTCTCTAAGCTCACAAAGACCCCATGGAAAAGAAAAAAATCCCTTAATTGAAGTGCTTCCATACTTAATAACTTTTTGCTCTTCTAGGTCAATAATTTTGACATATGCTACAGCAGTAGCAGTCATATTATAAGGTCAAGGAAAATTAAGAATTACAGTTTAGTTCTAAGAACTCAGTATTTATTTGTCTGTGTTTTTATTCAGGCTTCCCTGAGAGTCTAAATCTTGTCTGAGCCACTCTATATCCACAGCATCTGTTTCTCTACCTCATTAATGTTTGAGTAATGAATTCACAGTCTGTCTACCAGCCATAAGCCTCCAGGCTAGGGGCTGGGGATACAGACAGAAGACACACCCTTCCCTCCCAGGAGGCTGAGGAAAAGGAAGACGTGAATCAGTGATCATATGACAGAGAAACCACACTACAGAGGCATTTGTTTATTGAGAACTTCGTGCTGGATAATGGCTTGTCTTCCACAGTCATTCCCACTCTTTCTCACAGCAATTCCATGATACAAGGAGAGAGGAAGAGACTAAGGTTCAGAGGAATTAATGAGCTTGCCCAAGTTTCCCACCTAGCTGGTGGTTGAGTTGGGATTGAAAGTTCTGTCTCCCCAGGCCATGGCAGAGGCTGTCATGGAGGTGCAGAGGAGAGAGTGGAACTCTGTGGGTGGAGGTGGGAGGGGGAGTTGGTAAGGCACCCCAGAAATAATGAAAAATCAAAAGATTTTATTTACAGTGATTGGCACTGGAAGGAATCTTCAAAGTTACCTGAATCAACTTCCTTGATTCACGAGACTGGGTAGAGGGTCACTCAGACCCTCCTTGAACACCTCCAGGGAGACAGAGCTTATTCCTTCACGGAAGTGGTAGCCCTTGAGAAATTCTGACCACATCATGTGCTCCACTAGGAAATCACTAATCAATATTGCTTTATAAAGTAAAAGTAGGAAAAGCATAGTTGCCAGCATATGTAAGTATATAAAACTCAACAAAGGCACAGAGAAATAAGACATTCTGGGTGATACTACTCGAAACCGAACACCATGATGAGTTGGCAGGGTCAGAATGAAGAACTTTTATGGACACCTGCCTGGAAGAAAGCAGTGGATGTTGGAATTAGTGTTGAAAAAGAAAAGTAAAAGGATACTAGAAATAATGTCAAATTGAAGTTTACAGTTAGCTTGTTGAGAAAAAAGTGCCACCTGGCCTGTCAAATTCAGGGCACCAACATCATGAGAGTAAGGTAAAAATGGAATTTGACAAAATACAGTTGGGAAGAGGGAGGAATGTAAGGAAGGGCTATCCACCCCAGTGTGGACAAGCAGGCTAGGACTCACTTTCTACTCTGCTGGTTCTTAATTTCCTCATCAGTATAGTGAGCAACTTGTTGAAGATCTTGCTACTATCCTATCAGTTCAGTTCAGTCACTCAGTCACGTCTGACTGTGCAATCCCATGGACTGCAGCACACAGACTTCCCTGTCCATCACCAACTCTCAGAGCTTGCTTAAACTGATGTTCATTGAGTTGGTGATGCCACCCAAGCATCTTATCCTCTTGTTCCTTTCTCCTCTTGCCTTCGATCTTTCCCAGCATCAGGATCTTTTCCAATGAATCAATTCTTTGCATCAGGTGGCCAAAGTATTGGAGCTTCAGCTTCAGCATTAGTCCTTCCAATGAATATGAAGGACTGATTTCCTTTAGGATTGACTGGTTTGATCTCCTCTCAAGAGTCTTCTCCAACACCACAGTTCAAAAGCATCACTTCTTTGGTGCTCAGCTTTCTTTATGGTTCAACTTTTACATCCATACATGACTACTGGAAAAACATAGTGAACTTTAATTTTATTTTACATTATTTAGACCAGAAATTACCATTTTTTCCCTAAATCTGATACAGCTGTTTCTATTTTCACCCTCCTGGATGAAGGAACATTTCCTTTAGTCCTATTTTTTAGGAGTCTCTGGGTGTCATTAAAAGATCCAGAAAAGGATGCTTCTTCAAAACATTTTGGTCTCTTTCATATATCCATGGTTCAGGCCACCTTGAAGAGGCAACTTGGCCATTCTTTAACTAGAATTAAGGATAGGATTTTTTAGATAATGAGAATCTGGGCTCTATGAGTCTCTGGCTACCCTATCTGAGGGTCCAGCTAGCTACCCACTGCAAGTAGAGGGGCAAAAAGAAGGCTTTGCTCTCTGCCATTCCCAGAGCTCAGTCCCAGCAATGGAATCCTCTTTCATTAGGCCCATTTATACCCTTCCTGGATTTCCCTGGTGGTCCAGTGGCTAAGACTCATGCTCCCAAAGCGGGAGACCTGGGTTCAGTCCCTAGTCTAGAAACTAGATCTTGCATGTTACAACTAAGACCTGGTGCAGCCAATAAATACTAAGAAATAAATAAAAATAATTACACCCCTCACAACTTTTCATTTCTCCCTCTACATCCTACACTGAATCCATTGCATTCATAAATCCTTAGTTTTTCCATCACATGAGCCTTGGATAAAGGATGGCTTCTGGGCAGCTAAAAATTTCAGCTTTTGTTTATCTTTAGCTGAATGTTGGACATGGCATTTGTAAAGTATTTGTTGAAATAATTTGATGTCAAAAATGATGTTACTTTCCTCTGAAGAGGATTTGATTTTCCTTTGCAAAGGACCTTAGGGAGCTAGCAATACAAGTTCACATTAATTCACATGAATTCAAATGCTGGGCTCTTTACAAGGCAACTGAATTTCAGTTATGATCTGAGCCACAGTCAGCTCCTTGTCTTGTTTTTGCTGACTGTATAGAGCTTCTCCATCTTTGGCTGCAAAGAATATAATCAATCTGATATTGGTATTGACCATCTGGTGATGTCCATGTGTAGAGTCTTCTCTCGTGTTGTTGGAAGAGGGTGTTTGTAATGACCAGTGCCTTCTCTTGGCAAAACTCTGTTAGCCTTTGCCCTGGTTCATTTTGTACTCCAAGGCCAAATTTATCTGTTACTCCAGGTATCTCCTGACTTCCTACTTTTGCATTCCAGTCCCCTATAAAGAAAACGACATTTTTGGGGGGTGGTAATTCTAGAAGGTCTTGTAGGTCTTCACAGAACCGTTCAACTCCAGCTTCTTCAGCATTACTGGTTGGGGAATAGACTTGGATTACGGTGATACTGAATGGTTTGCCTTGGAAACAAACAGAGATCATTCTCTTGTTTTTGAGACTGCATCCAACTACTGCATTTCAGACTGTTTTGTTGACTATGAGAGCTACTCCATTTCTTCTAAGGGGTTCTTGCCCACAGTAGTAGATATAATGGTCATCTGAATTAAGTTTGCCCATTCTGGTCCATTTTAATTCACTGATTCCTAAAATGTCAATGTTCACTCTTGCCATCTCCTGTTTGACCTCTTCCAGTTGTTAGCTTACAGTGAAAGCTGTCAAATCCATGATCTCCAAAGAAGAATATTTAGCTTCAGGACCAGGGACCAGGCTTGATTACTCAAGAGCTTTTGTGTAGCAGAATTTTATTAAAGTGAAAAAGGGACAAAGAAAGTTTCTGACTAGCTAGTCTCTAGCAAGGGAATTATATAAATTTAAAATTAGTTATTACAATAAATCAAAAGAATGTCTCAAGATTATAAAATTCTACCAGCCCACTCTCACAATTTACATTTTAGGATAACAGGATTAGAACTTAACAATAGAAAGATCCTACTAGACCCACTCCTATAATATATGTTCTAAGATATCAGAATTAGTCAGAAGGTTTTCAGGAAGGAGAAACTGTCCTCAGGCAGGTTAAATTGTTTTTATATAATCCCTAGTACAGAGTTTAAACTGAGTTGTTTCTTGTGTAAACATCAGTTCTGGGCTTAAGGGAAAAAAAAACATTTTATGTGATTAAAACTAAGGAATGTAGAAAAAAAGTTTGCCCTTTCCTCCTTGTGGCCACAGGACTGGAAAAGGTCAGTTTTCATTTCAATCCCAAAGAAAGGCAATGCCAAAGAATATTCAAACTAGTGCGCAATTGCACACACTAGCAAAGTAACGCTCAAAATACTCCAAGCTAGGCTTCAACAGTACGTGAACCATGAACTTCCAGATGTTCAACTTGTATTTAGAAAAGGCAGAGGAACCAGAGATCAAATTGCCAACATCCATTGGATTATCGAAAAAGCAAGAGAGTTCCAGAAAAACATCTATTTCTGCTTTATTGACTATGCCAAAGCCTTTGACTGTGTGGATCATCACGAACTGTGGAAAATTCTTCAAGAGATGGGAATACCAGATCACCTTACCTGCTTCCTGAAAAATCTGTATGCAGGTCAAGAAGCAACAGTTAGAACCAGACATGGATCAACAGGAGCTTCCCTGGTGGCTCAGATAGTAAAAGCGTCTGCCTGCAATGCGGGATACCTGGGTTCAATCCCTGGGTCAGGAAGATCTCCTGGAGAAGGAAATGGCAACTCACTCCAGTACTCTTGCCTGGAAAATTCCATGGATGGAGGAGCCTGGTGGGCTACACTCCATGGAGTTGCAAAGAGTCAGACACGAATAATGACTTCACTATGGATCAACAGACTGGTTCCAAAGGAGTACATAAAGGCTATATATTGTTACCCTGCTTATTTAACTTACATGTGGAATGAAATGCCGGGCTGGATGAAGTACAAGCTGGAATCAAGATTGCCAGGAGAAATATCAATAACCTCAGATTCACAGATGACACCACCCTTATGACAGAAAGTGAAGAAGAATTAAAGAGTCTCTTGATGAAAATGAAAGAGGAGGATGAAAAAGCTGGCTTAAAACTCAACATTAAATAAACTAAGATCATGGCATCCGGTCCCAACACTTCATGGCAAATAGATGGGGAAACAATGGAAACCGTGACAAATTTTCTTGGACTCCAAAATCACTGAAGATGGTGATGCTAGGCGTGAAATTAAAAGATGCTTGCTCCTTGGAAGAAAAGCTATGACCAATCTAGACAGCATATTAAAAAGCAGAGATGTTGCTTTGCCAACAAAGGTCCATATGGTCAAAGCTATGATTTTTCCAGTAGTCATGTATGGATGTGAGAGTTGGACCATAAAGAAAGCTGAGTGCCAAAGAATTGATGCTTTTGAACTGTGGTGTCAAAGAAGACTCTTGAGAGTCCCTTGGACTACAAGGAGATCAAATTCGCCAATTCTAAAGGAAATCATTAAAGGAAATCAGTCCTTCATATTCATTGGAAGGACTGGTGCTGAAGTTAAAGCTCCAATACTTTGGCCACCTGATGCGAAACTGACTCTTTTGAAAAGACCCTGATGCTGAGAAAGACTGACAACAGGAGGAAAAGGGGATGACAGAGGATGAGATGGTTGGATGGCATCACCTACTTTACGGACATGAGTTTGAGCAAGCTCCGGGAGTTGGTGATAGACAGGGAAGCCTGGCGTGCTGCAGTTCTGGGGTCACAAAATGTCGGACTGAGCAACTGAACTGAAATTACAAACAAACATGCATGCATGCTAAGTCATTTCAGTCATGTTTGACTCTTTGTGACCCTGTGGACTGTAGCTGCCAGGTTCCTCTGTCCATGGGATTCTCCAGGCAAGAATACTGGAGTGGGTTCCCAGGCCCTTCTCCGAGGGATATTCCTGACCCAGGAGTCGAACTTGCATCTCTTACGACTCCTACATTGGCAGGAGCGTTCTTTACCACTAGTGCCATCTGGAAATATTTAACAGAAATAGCTAAATATGTTAACGATTGATGTAGGTGTACAGACATCTCCCATATGAATGCTTCTAATACTTAGAAAATTTCAGTTTTTGTTAACGTGGTTATGTTTAGGATTTGAGACAGCAACAACTATTTATTATCTCTTGTGGTTTCAGTGGAGTGATTCAGGAATTCAGAAAGAGCTCAGCCAGGAGGTTCAAACTCAAGGTCTCTCATGATGCTGCAGTCAGATGTCAGATAGCAAGTTGATGCTGGTCATTGCAGGAGACTTTCCTTCGTTTCCATATGTGTCCCTCTAGAGACTGGCTTGAGTGAAATCACAGGGTAGTGAGTGGATTCCCCAGAAAGAGTGATCCATGAGAAAACTGCGATGCCTCTTGTGACCTAGCCCCAAAATTCATATGCCGTCACCTTTCCCTTATTCTTTTGGTCAGCCAGGACCAGCCCTCATTCAATATGAGGAAGTAACAAGGCTGTGAATGCCAAGAGGCATGGACCACTGCAGGCTGTTGTGGAAAGTGACCACCACATACAGAAGTTAGGACTCGAATTCAAATCTGTCTGTGGCAAAGCCCTCGTACCTCCTCATACTGCCCTTACCAAGCAGCCTCTTTGACTTTTGGGGTCCTTCTGAAATAGATACCACTTTAAGCCTGCATCTTCATGCAGCAGATAAATGGATTATATTAACCAGGTTGTGACAGAGGCAGAGAAGCCAGGTACTTGGGCAAGGTATAAAGAAAGAGACATGGGGGAAACTGAGAAGAGGATGGGTCCAAGAAGAAAAACTGGGAGGGTCCAATTAAGAAAAACTGGGAGGGCCCACTGTGCATCTTGCTTCTGGCATCAGCTATCAGAAAGTCCCTGTGGGTAAATCTCTGAGCACTATTTTAGACTAGTAAACAATCCTTCTACAAAGCTCCCATTTACATGTTTGGATTTCCTTAGGTAGTGCCAACTTTTTAGAATAGAAACTGACCTGTTCCTGACCAGAGAGCCTTCAACCTACTGGGTTTAACCAAAGCCTCAAGAAATAATCCAAAGCACATTGATAACTCCAGGATTTGCAGAACAGAGCCTCGGTTGAAAACCCTACAGGGAGTGGCTTGATGTTTTTCTAATTTTCTCCTGATTTATTCTACATTGATATCTAATAAGTATTTCTTTGGTGGTATCTCAATGCTCACTAGTTAAACTCTGAAAATTGAAGCCTTGTAGCTTTCATGGGAAATAACCACTGACTCTCTGTGATGAGATACACAAATATTATTCTAAGTTCTAATGACAATGACCACTGAAATAATTTTTCACAACATATAATTTCCATTGTTTTGAAAAGCGGGCCTTAAGTCAGGATCTTGGAAGAGCAGCTATTTCCTTGGAGGTCTTAGCTTTCATCAGTAAGTTTTTCTTCTTCACACTTTCTTCCCTTCATACTCATTTATACATCCTCTCTTCATTTCTTCCTTTTTTGTTGCTGATGCTAACATTTCCAATAAGTGAGATCTTGGGATTCATTGCTCAACAAGTAAATAATTATTGTTTACCTGCTTGTATCATTAAGGTATTTTCACAAGTATGTCATTTAATGCACATTATATTTTAATGGAGTAGATAGGACAGACTTCATCCCCATTTTATAGTTGAGGAAAACAAATCCCTATAGATCTGACGCACTGTAAGGCTGCTCAGACTCAGCAGGTCCTCCACCCCCCACAGAAAGTTTCCCTCCTTTAGGACTGGCCTGCCTAACCTGGGCCTGGGAAACCTAAGGCACTTCATCAACATGTCTTCATCTATGGAAAGTTGACCTAGGAAAACAAAAGAAACCAAGAGGTGCCCTGAAGAGCTGGTGGGCTCTCTTCCAAAAATTACTTTAGGGAGTTGCCTCACAGTCTAGTGGTTAGGATTCAGTGCTTTCACGGCCATGGCCCAGGTTCAGTTCCTGGTCAGGGAACTAAGATCCTGCAAGCCCCATGGCACAGTCAATAAAAAATTATTTTTTTAAGCTGTAAATATATGTATTACTTCCATTGCCCTGCCCTGAGTATCAGGTCATTAAGATTTCTTTTGGAAAGAAAACATGAAACTTCTTTGGCCACTGTTGACAACTGTAACCTGAATTTTTATACCAAATACTGTAAAAAATTTAATTTCCCAGATAAAGAGCAACAGCAGTATACTTACACTGAAAAAGAAAGAAAATTTTAAAGTAACATTTAAGAAAGCACAAAACAAATTTTGAGGGGGCTTAAAAGTAAATTGTTCCCCCAAATTACTTCCTTACATAAGTCTACCTATGGATTTCAAATATAAATTAAATTAATCAGTTCAGTTCAGTCGCTCAGTCATGTCCAACTCTTTGCGACCCCATGAACCACAGCACGCCAGGCCTCCCTGTCCGTCACCAACTCCCAGAGTTTACCCAAACTCAGGCAGGTCCATTGAGTTGGTGATGCCATCCAACCATCTCATCCTCTCTCGTCCACTTCTCCTCCTGCCCTCGATCTTTCCCAGAATCAGAGTCTTTTCAAATGAATCAACTCTTCACATCAGGTGGCCAATGTACTGGAGTTTCAGCTTCAACATCAGTCCTTCCAATGGACACCCAGGACTGGTCTCCTTTAGGATGGACTGGTTGGATCCCCTTGCCATCCAAGGGACTCACAAGAGTCTTCTCCAACACCACAGTTCAAAAGCATCAATTCTTCAGTGCTCAGCTTTCTTTATAGTCCAACTCTCATAAATTAATGCTGATGACTAAAACTGGAGATTTATAGTAACTGGAACACTTTCAATAGACTATTACTACAGTCATTTATTGCAAAGCTTCAAAGAAAATACCAAGCTTAGTAATGTTCTGTTTGCTTGTATAAATAATGACAACCAAAACTGATAAAAAGTAACATAGTTTTCAAATGTGAACATTTATTATTACAAAGTAACTGGTTTGCTAAAAAAGTTTTTTTAATAACTTAATACAAATACAGGTCAAAATAATTATAAACTGTGATTCTTTTGAGTGTAAACTAGTGGTTACCCAAAGAAGAAATAAGACCTCCTTGAGTCCTCAGTTGCTAAGTCATTTCTGACTCTTTTGCTACCCCATGGACTGCAGCCTGCCAGGCTCCTCTGTCCATGGGATTTTCTAGGCAAGAATACTGGAGGGGTTTGCCATTTCTTTCTCCAAAAAAAAAAAATTAAATTAGTTTTCCTTTTTAATTAAAAGAAAGGGTCAATAGAGAGAGGGTTACAGAAAACAATTTTAGAACCAAGTAGAATTACTGGAGTTGACATTTCGCTATAGATGATTTAAATCCGTCCATTTCTTATGAAATAAAATGTTCAGAAACAACTTATTCTCCCCTTCCTCATTCATCCTTGTCTCTCTCCCAAGGCTGCTCACATCTTGAATGGTGTCTCTTTCCATTGCATGTTGCTCTCCCATTATACATAAGACTGGATCATACATCCTATGCCATTGTCTTTGTATTCTGGAAGAATTTACACAAATAGTTTCCCACTTCATAAACCCATTTTAGGCTCACTTTCTGAACAGTGCCCAAGCTGGTTTGCTTCTCTGAATCTCTCACTCCTCCAGTGTGATGGGTCATCTCAGGAAGAAGGTGGAGACCATCCAGGACAATAACTGTTTCCACTGCAGCAACTGCTGATTTCCACACCTATCCTTCCCTAAGAGAGGCAAAAAGCAGGGCACTCAGCTTCCAAGTGAACCAACAGCATGGGCACTGCCCAGGACGACTGTAAGAGGCCCGTGTCCAGGCTAGAACTGGAGCCCAGCCACTTTACAGAGTGAACTAGGCCCAAAGGAGGAATGATTTCCTTCATGTGATACTTTCAGAGATTAGTAAAGCAGGGACCAACTCAGGGTACATTTACACTAACCAAATAGCGTTTCACCAGTCTTGCTCTTTATCCCCCAAGTGCCCCTCAGCCGTGTCCAACTCTTTGCAAACCCACGGACTGTAGCCCACCAGGCTCCTCTGCCCATGGGGATTCTCCAGGCAAGAATAATGGAGTGGGTTGCCATGCCCTCCTCCAGGGGATCTTCCCAACCCAGGGATCGAACCCAACTCTCCCACATTGCAGGCGGATTCTTTACCATCTGAGCCACCAGAGAAGTCCCTTGTCTCTGGAGAACAGCCCTGATTTCAGAGCTCGCAAAAAGTCAAAGAACTGAAGCTCGGCCCGAGAGCGTCTTGCCTGAAGCGCCCTCTGGTGGCCAATCGGGTAGCAACCATTTTCATTTACCATATAAATGCGAAGTCTTTATTGGCCAGTTTTTTCCTTGCTTCTCTTGGGACTTTGCTCCTCCTTCATTTATGCACTGTGCTGCCTACTCTGTACGAGACACTTCTTATCGCATTGCTGGACTAACTGACTCCTGGCCAATATCGTTTCTGTATGACTGAAGCTGCTGCTGCTGCTGCTAAGTCGCTCCAGTCGTGTCCGACTATGTGCGACCCCATAGACGGCAGCCCACCAGGCTCCCACTGAAGCTAAAGGAATCCAAAAGAAGGCATTGTTGATGCCACTCAGGAACAGGCATGCTGGAGTCTCCAGAGCCAGAGAGGCCAGGACCTATCGAAGCAGGCAAAGGGCCGGGTATGCAGAGCAAGCAAGAACGAGTGTCAGCCACAGAGATCTAGGAGGCCTTTCTGAGGAAGCCAGGGTAGGAGTTTTCCAGGAGAAACTGGATTGCTGATGTCGGGGAGGGGAGGGCTGGGGGGCGGAGGACAGGGCGTGGCCAATTTCTCCCTCCGCATAAAAGTCAGTTGTGCTCGACTCTTTGCGACCTCATGGACTATACAGTCCATGGAATTCTCCAGGCTAGAATACTGGAGTGGGTAGCCTTTCCCTTCTCCAGAGGATCTTCCAAACCCAGAAATCGAACCCAGGTCTCTCGCATTGCAGGCGGATTCCTTACCGGCTGCGCCACAAGAGAAGCCCAAGAATACTGGAGTGGGTAGCCTATCCCTTCTCCAGGCAATCTTCCTGACCCAGGAATTGAACCGGGTCTCCGGTCTCCTGCATTGCAGGCGGATTCTTTACCAACTGAGCTGTCAGGGAAGCCTATGGCCTTGCTCTAAGACCTCCTCTCTTTCCCTCCTTTAAGTCCTTATCTCTTTCCCTCCCTCCTCACTCATCAAGACCCAATAACTCTCCAAATCACTACTACCCAAATGTCCACTTTCCAGGAGAGATCTGGACCCACCCTGCGTCCTCCCCCAATAACCCTCCACTCTGTTGCCCTCCGTGTCTCCTGTGATTCTTCCTGGCTGTGCACTCCTCACATTTTCCACTAGGTCGTGAACAGCAGGGTTCCTGAATCCTGCATTGGCCTGTGTACAGATTAGGCACCCTGTGGTTCAATAAAGGAAAGAGGGTACTTGAACAGGAGATGAAGGAAATTAGAAAAATCTAGGGATACCTGACAGAAAAGTCCTGGAATGCAAAATGGGGCCTTGCCTATGAATCAAGTGAGACCTACAGACAGGATTACCCTTGGAGAACCCGAGGGTGTGGGAAGTTCACTCTGGGGCCAGGTGGCTGGTAGAAGCTGGAGAAAGGAGGACAATGGCAAGCATCTAGGCAAGACGGATGGTGGGGAGAAGCTGAGAGCAAAGACCAGAGTGTTTGGAGGAAGTTCAAAGGAGGATACTTGGCTTATTTTATCTGGATTGAGGGCTTAGGTATATTTGTCTTTTATGAGATGTAAAGATGATTTTCTTAAGGCCCTGGGGAGCCAGTGAGGGTCTAGGGGGCCAGAGAGTGGCATGATGAAGGGTATCTTTGCAGATTCCATAAATTAATGTTTCCTTTCTACACTGGTTTCTGTGACAGGGCATGAGCTCTCCTGGTGTTACAGAAAGCAAGTTTGTGTTCCCACACACAGTGAGACCAAGCAATACATCAGAGTTTGGAACAGAGAAAGGTTTATTGCAGGGCCGTGCAAGGACATGAATGGCTCATGCCTTAAAAATCCCAAACTCCCTGAAAACTTTCAGCAAATCACCTTTATAGGAAAGATGAAGGAAGGTTGTGGTTAGTTGTTGCAAACTTCTTGGCATCAGATCTTTTGTTCTTGAGGTAACAATGTTCTTATAAATCTCTACCACACGAATATTATTGTCTTTTCTGACAAGAAAGGGCAAGGTCCTAAGGCACAACTTTTACTCTCTGAAGTCCAAGTCCTGGCTAAAAGGATACAGGTTACCCTGCCTGGGAGCATTTGTCCAGCACCCAGTTTGGCTCCTCTTGCCAGGGCCCAGGCCCATTTAAAGAGGCAGATCTCAGCTGGCAGTGCCCTCAAGGCCAGGTTCCCAGACCCCCAGCCATCATCACTGAGGGAGCCAGGTGCTCAGGACCCAACTGCCCTCTGTCTCCTCAAGCCTTCCAAACAGCAGGGGCCAGGTCTCACAAACTGTGACCCCTGCAGGCTGCTGCTGCCATTAGGTCACAAACGTAGGGTTGTTGTTCAGTTGCTCAGTCATGTCTGACTCTTTGCGACCCCATAGACTGCAGCATGCCAGGCTTCCCTGTCCTTCACCATCTCCCAGAGCTTGCTCAAACTCATGTCACTGAGTCGGTGATGCCATCCAACCATCTCATCCTCAATCGTCCCCTTCTCCTCCAGAGGTGGGGATGAGGAGGCTAATGTAGGTGAAGTGAGTTGTCCAAGAAAGTCCAAAAATTGGGATTTGGCTTCAGAACCCAATTCCTCAACCCATATGGCAGTGATTATTAAGGGTCATCCACATTAGAACCCACTGCAAAAGTACACGTTCCCAGCCCCAAAGCCAACCCGACTGAGCCAGGCTGCCTAGGGCTGGGGCCTGGGACCTGCAGCCTTACTCTCTGGGATGGAGAGTCACTACACCACTGGGGCGGATAGCATTTCCAAAGAAAGACACAGCTATACTTTTCCTCCAGTCCACCTGCTTTTCTTGTGATGTAACTGACATTCTTCCCTCATGAGGTAGGGATTTAGGTTCCTTCCCCTTAAATTTTGATGAGGTCTTGTGGTTTCTCCAAGCTGTGAAGTCCCGTGGAAGTGATGTTATGTAATTTTGAGGTTAGCTCATCAAGAGGATACAGCTTCTGCCTGGTGCTTTCTGGTGCTCTTGTGCTCTCCCCCTCTCTGTGCTCGCCTCTGAAACCCAGTCACCATGTTACGAGAAAGCCCAGACTACATAGGCCCTGTGTGAGTGTTACAGCTAAAAGCCCCAGTTAAGATTTTGACCAGAATCAACCACCAGGCATATGCATGACTGAGCCTTTGGATGATCCCAGTTCCCCAGCCTTCAAGCCTCTGGCTGAAGCCTCAGGCATTGCGAAACAGAGGCTAACTGACCCCAATGTGCCTTGACCCACAAGTTTGGCTTTCCAACCCCAGAAACTGTGACAGATAATACATGGCAGTTGTATTAAACCACAAAACTTGAGATAATGTGTTACAAAGCAAGTGACAGCTAATACGGCACCCAAGTTTGAGAGCACTGTGCTGGGCTCTACAATTCCCCAAGGCTTGCAGGGCCCTTGGGCAATACCCCACTGCAGCCAGCAAGCCTCCACTACAGCTCGGCTCAGGCTGAGTTCTGCATGTGTCCACACCTATAGCTTCTCAGGTACAAAGATCCACTGACTCTCCTGCTGCTGCAACCTGGGTTCACACCTTACTGGATAAGTAATGCCGTAGCTATAGCTAGATCAGAAAAGAACTAAGGACCAAGTTCAACCCTGGGTTGACTTCAGATAGAGTTCAATGGAGAGGTGGGCTCAGTTATCTTAAGTATTTGAAGTGGAGCTGGGGAGCTGGGAGTAAGCTGAAGCAAAGTGTTCGGTAAGTAATAACAGTCTCTCTCCTTGGAGGAATTCATTTGCTCAGGGAGCAAATCACAATTGTTTGTAATTGACATCTAGTTTCTATGCAAAAAGAGAAACAGAATATGGTAGTCTTTGAAACCAACAGTCTTGAATTTCATCTCGACTCTAGTTCTCCATAACAAGTCAACTTGGGAAAATCATTTTGCCTCTTTGAAATCAGTTATACCACTTCATATGGTGATTGTGAAGACTGAACAAGATGATCCATAATAAATCCTTAACATAGAGCCTCAACAACTGAGAGACATGCAGGTTTATAACATTGAACAGGAGGTGGTCACCAAAACCATCCCCAAGAAAAAGAAATGCAACAAGGCAAAAAGACTCTCTGAGGAGGCCTTACAAATAGCTGAGAAAAGAAGAAAAACAAAAGGCAAAGGAGAAAGGGAATGATATACCCAACTGAATGCAGAGTTCCAAAGAATAGTAAGGAGAAATAAGAAAGGCTTCTTAACTGAACAATGCAAAGAAATAGATGAAAAGAATAGAATGGGAAAGACTAGAGATCTCTTCAAGAAAATTAGAGATACCAGGTGAACATGTCATGCAAAGATGGGCTCGATAAAGGACAGAAATGGTATGGACCTAACAGAAGCAGAAGATATTAAGAAGAGGGCAAGAACACACAGAAGAACTATACGAAAAAGATCTTCATGACCTGGATAACTACAATAGTGTGATCACTCACCTAGAGACAGACATCCTGAAATGTGAAGCCAAGTAGGCCTTACTACAAACAAAATTAGTGGAGGTTATAGAATTCCAGTTGAGCTATTTCAAATCCTAAAAAATGATGCTGTGAAAGTGTTACACTCAATATGCCAGCAAATTTGAAAAACTCAGCGGTAGCCACAACTGGAAAAGGCCAGTTTTTATTCCAATCCTAAAGAAAGGCAATGCCAAAGAATATTCAAACTACTATACAATTGCCTTCATTTCACATGCTAGCAAGGTAACACTCAAAATCCTTCAAGCAAGGCTTCAACAGTATGTGAACCACGAAATTCTAGATATACAAGTTGGATTTAGACAAGGCAGAGCAATCAGAGATCAAATTTCCAAAATTTGTTGTATCCTAGAAAAAGCGAGGGAATTCCAGAAAAACATCTACTTCTGTCTTATTGACCACACTAAAGCCTTTGACTGTGTGGATCACAACAAACTGTGGAAAATTCTTAAAGAGATGGGACTACCAGACCACCTTACCTGCCTCCTGAGACATCTGTATGCAAGTCAAGAAGCATCAGTGAACCAGACATGGAAAAATGGATTGTTTCCAAACTGGGAAAGGAGTGCATCAAGGCTGTATATTGTCACCCTGTTTGTTTAACTTATATGCAGAGTACATCATGTGAAATGCCAAGGTGGATGAAACACAAGTCAGAATCAAGATTGCCAGGAGAAATATCAATAACCTCAGATATGCAGATGACACTACCCTTATGGCAGAAAGTGAAGAGGAACTTAAGAGCCTCTTGATGAAAGTGAAAGAGGAGAGTGAAAAAGAGGAGAGTGAAAGAGGAGAGTGAAAATGCTGGCTTAAAACTCAACATTCAGAAAACTAAGATCATGGTATCTGGTCCCATCACTTCATGGCAAATAGATGGGGAAAGAATGGGAACAGTGAGACACTTTATTTTCCTGGGCTCCAAAATCGCTGCAGATGGTGACTGCAGCCATGGAATTAAATGATGCTTGCTCCTTGGAAGAAAAGCTATGACAAACTTAGCAATGTATTTAAAAAGCAGAGATATTACTTTGCTGACAAGGTCCGTATAGTCAAAGCTATGGTATTTCCAGTAATCATGTATGGATGTGAGAGTTGGACCATAAAGAAAGCTGAGGGCCAAAGAATTGATGCTTTTGAACTGTGGTCTTGGAGAAGGCTCTTAGAGTTCCTTGGACTGCAAGGACATCAAACCAGTCAATCCTAAAGGAAATCAGTCCTTCATATTCATTAGAAGGACTGGTGCTAAAGCTGAAGCTCCAATGCTTTGGCCACCTGATGCCAAGAATTGACTCATTAGACAAGACTGTGATGCTGGGAAAGATTGAAGGCAGGAGGAGAAGGGGACAACACAGAATGAGAAGGCTGGATGGAATCACCAACTCAATGGACATGAGTATGAGCAAGCTCTGGGAGTTGGTGATGGACAGGGGAGCCTGTGTGCTGCAGCCCTGGGGTTACAAAGAGCCAGACATTACTGAGCAACTGAACTCAACTCAGCTCACATCCATACATGACTACTGGAACAACCATAGCTTTGACTATCCAGGCCCTTGTCATCAAAGTGATTTCTCTGCTTCTATTTTTTTTAACTAATTTATATTTTATTGAAAGATAATTACTTCACAGAATTTTCCTGTTTTCTGTCAAACCTCAACATGAATCAGCTATAGGTATACTTATATACCCTCCTTTTTGAAACTCTCTCCCATCTCCCTCCCCATCCCACCCCTCTAGGTTGATACAGAGCCCCTGTTTGAGTTTCCTGAGCCATACAGCAAATTCCTGTTGGCTATCTATTTTACATATGGTGATGTAAGTTTCCATGTTACTCTTTCCATACATCTCACCCTCTCCTCCCCTCTCCCCATGTCCATAAGTCTATTCTCTGTGTGTTTCTCCATTGCTGCCCTTAAATAAATTCTTCAGTACCATTTTTCTAGATTCCATATAATTGTTAGAATACGACATTTATCTTTCTCTTTCTGACTCACTTCACTCTGTATAATAGGTTCTTAGTTCATCCACCTCATCAGAACTGACGCAAACGCATTCCTTTTTATGGCTGAGTGATATTCCATTGTGTATATATACCACAACTTCTTTATCCATCCATCTGTCGATGGCCATCTAGGTTGCTTCCATGTACTAGCTATTGTAAGTAGTGCTGCAATGAACAATGGGATGCATGTGTCTCTTTCAATTTTGGTTTCCTCAGGGTATATGCCTAGGAGTGGGATTGCTGGGTCATAAGGTGGTTTTATTCCTAGTTTTTAAAGGAATCTCCATACTGTCATCTAAGTGGCTCTATCAATTTACATTCCCACCAACAGTGCAAGAGTGTTCCCTTTTCTCCACACCCTCTCCAGCATTTATTGTTTGTAGACATTTTGATGAGGGCTAAGAAATAGAGGAAAACAACAGAATGGGAAAGACTAGAGATCTCTTCAAGAAAATTAGAGATACCAAGGGTACATTTCATGCAAAGATGGGCTCAGTAAAGGACAGAAATGGTATGAACCTAATAGAAGCAGAAGATATTAAGAAGAGGTGGCAAAAATACACAGAAGAACTGTACAAAAAAGATCTTCACAACCCGGATCATCATGATGGTGTGATCACTCATCTAGAGCCAGACATCTTGGAATGTGAAGTCAAGTGGGCCTTAGAAAGCATCACTACGAACAAAGCTAGTGGAGGTGATGGAATTCCACTTGAGCTATTTCAAATCCTGAAAGATGATACTGTGAAAGTGCTGCACTCAATATGCCAGCAAAATTTGGAAAACTCAGCAGTGGCCACAGGACTGGAAAAGGTCAGTTTTCATTCCAATCCCAAAGAAAGGCAATGCCAAAGAATGCTCAAACTACTGCACAATTGCACTCATCTCACATGCTAGTAAAGTAATGCTCAAAATTCTCCAAGCCAGGCTTCAGCAATACGTGAACCGTGAACTTCATGATGTAAAAGCTGATTTTAGAAAAAGCAGAGGAACCAGAGATCAAATTGTCAACATCCACTGGATCATGGAAAAAGCAAGAGAGTTCCAGAAAAACATAAATTTCTGCTTTCTTGACTATGCCAAAGCCTTTGACTGTATGGATCACAAGAAACTGTGGAAAATTCTGAAAGAGATGGGAATACCAGACCACCTGACTGCCTCTTGAGAAATCTGCATGCAGGTCAAGAAGCAACAGTTAGAACAGGACATGGAACAACAGACTGGTTCCAAATAGGAAAAGGAGTGTGTCAAGGCTGTCTATTGTCACCCTGCTTATTTAACTTCTATGCAAAGTACATCATGAGAAATGCTGAACAGGAAGAAATACAAGCTGGAATCAAGATTGCCGGGAGAAATATCAATAACCTCAGATATGCAGATGACACCACCCTTATGGCAGAAAGTGAAGAGGAACTAAAAAGCCTCTTGATGAAAGTGAAAGAGGAGAGTGAAAATGTTGGCTTAAAGCTCAACATTCAGAAAATGAAGATCATGGCATCCGATCCCATCACTTCATGGGAAATAGATGGAGAAACAGTGGAAACAGTGTCAGACTTTATTTTTGGGGGCTCCAAAATCACTGCAGATGGTGACTGCAGCCATGAAATTAAAACATGCTTACTCCTTGGAAGGAAAGTTATGACCAACCTAGATAGCATATTGAAAAGCAGAGACATTACTTTGCCAACAAAGGTCCGTCTAGTCAAGGCTATGGTTTTTCCAGTGGTCATGTATGGATGTGAGAGTTGGACCTTGAAGAAGGCAGAGCACCGAAGAATTGATGCTTCTGAACTGTGGTGTTGGAGAAGACTCTTGAGAGTCCCTTGGACTGCAAGGAGATCCAACCAGTCCATTCTGAAGGAGATCAACCCTGGGATTTCTTTGGAAGGAATGATACTAAAGCTGAAGCTCCAGTACTTTGGCCACCTCATGGGAAGAGCTGACTCATTGGAAAAGACTTTGATGCTGGGAGGGATTGGGGCAGGAGGAGAAGGGGACGACCGAGGATGAGATGGCTCAATGGCATCACGGACTCGATGGACATGAGTCTGAGTGAACTCCGGGAGTTGGTGATGGACAGGGAGGCCTGGTGTGCTGTGATTCATGGGGTCGCAAAGAGTTGGACACTACTGAGCAACTGAACTGAACTGAACTGAACTGATTCTGACCGGTGTGAGGTGATGTCTCATTGCAGTTTTGATTTGCACTTCTCTAATAGTGAGTGATGTTGAGCATCTTTTCATGTGTTTGTTAGCCATCTGTAAGTCTTCTTTGATTTTTTGATTGCATTGTTTGTTTTTCTGGTATTAAGTTGTATGAGTTGCTTGTATATTTTGGAATTAATCCTTTGTCAGTTGTTTCACTTGCTATTATTTCCTCCCATTCTGAGGGTCATCTTTTCACCTTGCTTATACTTTCCTTTGCTGTGCAAAAGCTTTTAAGTTGAACCAGGTCCCACTTGTTTACTTTCGTTTTTATTTCCATTACTCTAGGAGGTGGGTCATAGAGGATCTTGCTTTGATTTATGTCATTGAGGGTTCTGCCCATGTTTTCCTCTAAGAGTTTTATAGTTTCTGGTCTTACATTTAGGTCTTTAATCCATTTTGAGTTTATATTTGTGTATGGTGTTAGGAAGTGTTCTCATTTCATTCTTTTACATGTAGCTGTTCCGTTTTCCCAGCACCGTTTATTGAAGAGCCTGCCTTTGCCCCATTGTATATTCTTGCCTCCTTTGTCAAAAATAAGGTACCCATAGGTGTATGGGTTTACTTCTGTGCTTTCTATCTTGTTACATTGGTCTATATTTCTGTTTTCATGCCAGTACCATACTGTCCTGATGACTGTAGCTTTGGAGTATAACCTGAAGTCAGGAAAGTTGAATCCTCCAGCTCAGTTCTTCTTTGTCAAGACTGTTTTGGCTGTTCAGGGTCTTTTGTGTTTCCATGTGAATTGCGAAATTTTTTCTTCTAGTTCTGTGAAAAATGCCATTGGTAATTTGATAGGAATTGCCCTGAATCTGTAGATTGCATTTGGTAGTATGGTCATTTTCACAATATTGATTCTGTTTATGTCATCTCTGATTTCTTTCATTAGTGTCTTATAACTTTCTGTGTACAGTTCTTTCATCTCCTTAGGTAAGTTTATTCCTAAGATATTTAATTCTTTTTGTTGCAATGGTGAATGGAATTGATTCCTTAATTACTCTGATTTTTCATTGTTAGTATATAGAAATACAAGTGATTTCTGCATATTGATTTTGTATCCTGTAACTTTACTAAATTCACTGATTAGCTCTAGTAATTTTCTGGTACTATCCTTAAGGATTTCTATGTACATGTCATGTCATCTGCAAACAGTGAGAGCTTTACTTCTTCTTCTCTGATCTGGATTCCTTTTATTTCTTTTTCTTCTCTGATTGCTATAGCTAGGACTTCCAGAACTATGTTGAATAATAGTGGTGAAAGTGGACATCCTTGTCTTGTCCCTGATCTTAGGGGGGATGCTTTCAGTTTTTCACTATTGAGAATAATGTTTGCTGTAGGCTTATCATATATGGCCTTTACTGCACTGAGGTAGGTTCCTTCTATGCCCATTTTATGAAGAGTTTTAATCATAAATAGGTGCTGAATTTTGTCGAAGGCTTTCCCTTCATCTATTGAGATGACCATATGGCTTTTATGTTTCAGTTTGTTAATATAGTGTATCACATTGATTGATTTGTGTATATTGAAGAATCCTTGCATCCCTGGAATAAACCCAACTTGATCGTAGTGTATGAGATTTTTGATGTGTTGCTGAATTCTGTTTGCTAACATTTTGTTGAGGATTTTTGCATCTATGTTCATCAGTGATATTGGCCTGTAGTTTTCTTTTTTTGTGTTGTCTTTGGTTTTGGTATCAAGGTGATGGTGGCCTCCTGGAATGAGTTTTGAAGTGTTCCTTCCTCTGCAATTGTTTGAAAGAATTTTAGAAGGATAGGCATTAGCTCTTCTCTAAATGTTTGATAGAATTCTCCTGTGAAGCTGTCTGGTCCTGGGCTTTTGATTTTTGGGAAATTTTTGATCACAGCTTCTATTTCAGTGCTTGTAATGGGGTTGTTCATAATTTCCATTTCTTCCTGGTTCAGTCCTGGAAGGTTGAACTCTTCCAGGTTATCTATTTTATTGCCACATAGTTGTTCATAATAGTTTCTTATAATCCTTTATATTTCTGCATTGTCTGTTGTAATCTCTTCTTTTTCACTTCTAATTTTGTTGATTTGATTCTTCTCTCTTTTATTCTTGATGATTCTGGCTAAAGGCTTGTCAATTTTGTTTATCTTCTCAAAGAACCAGCTTTTAGTTTTATTAATCTTTACTGTTGTTTCTTTCATTACTTTTTCATTTATTTCTGCTTGGATCTTTATAATTTCTTTCCTTCTACTAATTTTGGGTTTGTTTGTTTGTTTTGGTCTTCTTTTTCCAGTTGCTTTAGGTGTAAAGTTAGGTTGTCTTTTTGCTGTTTTTCTTGTTTCTTGAGGTAGGATTGTATTGCTACAAACTTCCCTCTTAGAACTGCTTTTTCCAAATCCCATAGGTCATTGTCATTTGTTTCTAGAAATTTTTTGAATTACCTTTTGATGTCTTCAGCAACCTGTTGGTTATTTAGAAATGTGTTGTTTAATCTCCATGCATTTGTGTTTCTTACATATTTTTCCTGTAATTGATATCTAATCTCATAGTGTTGTGGTTGGAGAAGATGCTTGCTATAACTTCAATTTTCTTAAATTTACTGAGGTTTCTTTGTGACCCAGGATGTGGTCTATCCTGGAGAATGTTCCATGAGCACTTGAGAAGATGGTGTACTCTTCTGCATTTAGATGGAAAGTCCTGAATATATCGATGAGATCCATCTCATCTAATGTATCATTTAAGACTTGTGTTTCCTTATTCATTTTCTGTTTTGATGCTCTGTCCATTGGTGTGAGTGGGGTGTTAAAGTCTCCTACTATTATTGTGTTACTGTCAATTTCTCCTTTTATGTCTGTTTGTCTTACGTATTGAGGTGCTCCTATGTTGGGTGCATAGATATGTACAATTGTTATGTCTTCCTCTGGGACTGATCCCTGATCATTATGTGGTGTCCTTCCTTATCTCTTGTAATCTTCTTTATTTTAAGGTCTATTTTGTCTGATATGAGGATTGCTACTCCAGCTTTCTTTTGTTTCCCATTTCCATGGAATATATTTTTCCATCCTCTCAGTTTCAGTCTATATGTGTCTTGAGGTCTGAAGCGTGTTTTTTGTAGACAGCATATATATGGGTCTTGTTTTTGTATCCATTCAGCCAGTCTGTGCCCTTTGGTTGGAGCATTTAATCCATTTACATTTAAAGTAATTATTGATATATATGTTCCTATTACCATTTTCTAATTGTTTGGGGTTCATTTTGTAGATTTTTTTTTCTTTTGTATTTCTTAACTATAGAAGTCCATTTAACATTTGTTGTAAAGCTGGTTTGGTGATACTGCATTCTCTTAACTTTTGTTTGTCTGAAAAATTTTTATTTCTCCATCAATTTTGAATGAGATCCTTGTTGGTACAGTAATCTTGGTTGTATATTTTTCCCTTTCAGTACTTTAAATATATCCTGCCATTCTCTTCTGGCCTGCAGAGTTTCTGCTGAAAAAAACAGCTGTTAAGTGTATGGAGTTTCCCTTGTATGTTACTTGTTGCTTCTCCTTTGCTGCTTTTAATGTTCTTTCTTTGTGTTTAGTCTTTGTTAGTTTGATTGGTATGTGTCTTGGCATGTTTCTCCTTGGATTTATCCTGTATGGGACTCTTTGTGCCTCTTGGACTTGATTGGCTATTTCCTTTTCCATGTTGGGGAAATTTTCAACTATAATCTCTTCAAAAATTTTTCATACCCTTTCTTTTTCTCTTCTTCTTCTGGGACCTCTATAATTTGAATGTTGGTGCATTTGATATGGTCCCAGAGGTCTCTGAGACTGTCCTCAGCTCTTTTCATTCTTTTTACTTTATTCTGCTCTTCAGAAGTTATTTCCACCATTTTATCTTCCAGCTCACTGATTCGTCCTTCTGCTTCAGATATTCTGCTATTGATTCCTTCTAGAGTATTTTTAGTTTCAGTGATTGTGTTGTTTGTCTCTGTATGCTTATTCTTTAACTCTTCTAGGTCCTTGTTAGTTGATTCTTGCATTTTCTCCATTTTGTTTTCAAGGTTTTTGATCATCTTTACTATCATTATTCTGAATTCTTTTTCAGGGAATTTTCATCTTTCCTCTTCATTTATTTGGACCCTGTGTTTCTAGTTTGTTCCTTCATTTGTGCAGTATTTCTCTGCCTTTTCTTCTTCTTCTTCTTAATTTTTAAGTTATTGTGTTTGAGGTCTCCTTTTCCCAGGCTTCATGGAAAGTTGAATTCTTTCTTCCTTTTTGTCTCTGCCCCCCTAAGGTTGGTCCAGTGGTTTGTGTGAGCTTTGCATAGGGTGAGATTTGTGCTGATATTTTGTTTATTTATTTTTCCTCTGATGGGCAAGGCTGACTGAGGTGGTACTCCTGTCTGCTGATGATCAGGTTTGTATTTTTGTTTTGTTTGTTGTTTAGATGAGATGCCCTCACAGGGTGCTATTGGTGGTTGGGTGATGCCAGGTCTTGTGTTCAAGTGATTTCCTTTGTGTGAGTTCTCACTATTTGATATTCCCCATGGTCAGTTCTCTGAAGTCTAGGGTCTTGGAGTCAGTGCTCCCACTCCAAAAGTTCAGGGTTTGATCTCTGGTCAGGAATGAAGATTCCACAAGTGGTTTGTTATGGCATTAAGGGAGAGTAAAACAAATATTCAAAAACAAGAAACCGAAGATGAACCCCAGACAAATGGCAGTTACAAAATCAGGCAAATAATAACTAAAATAATGGAATATACACATATACATATACACCCAGGTGCAAAGTGAAAACAGTCCAACAATAACACAGTAGATTGATCTGGTGAAAAAGGAAATCAAAAGTTATATTTACCAGTTAAGAACAAAACTAGCTTAAGCACAAACTGGAAAACAGAACTGAAGCAAGGTGCCAAGTGGAGAATAAAGCAATGAAAACAAAAGTAACAAATATGTTGAGAGGAAAGAAAAGAAAGAAAAAATAGGTATGCAGAGTTAAATAGAGGTAGATGAAGTTTTATATACACTAAAGATTAACTGCAAGGGGAAAAGAACAGTAAAAAAGACAAATGAAGGAATAAATGTAAAAAAAAATAATAGGTTTAAAAAAATTAAAAATTAAAATTATAAAAAAAGATAAAATAAAAAAACAGAAGAAGAAAGAAAAAAGTGGGGGGGGGGGGGGAGAATGCCACAGAACTGCAAAAGCCCAATGTAGAGGCAGAGGTTTATAGCAATAATAGAAAGTGTGACTGAATATACACACATACATATACACCCATAAGCAAAATCAAAATAGTCCAACAAAAATTAAGTATGATAGATTGACCTGGCAAACAAAGGAAACCAAAAATTATATCTACCAAAACAAAACTAATTAAAGCCCAAAGTGGAAAGCAAAACTAAAGCAAGGTGCCAACTGGGGAATAAAGTAATGAAAATAAAACTAAAAAATATTTGGAGAGGAAAGGAGAGAGAAAGAGTAGATAAGCAAAGTTAAATAGAGGTAGATAAAGATTTATATACATTAAAGATTAACTGCAAAGAGAAAGTAACAGTAGGAAATGCAAACAAAGAAATAAATGTAGAAAAAATAATAGGTTTAAAAATTAAAAATTAAAATTAAAAAAAGAGAAAAAAAAAAAAGAGGAAAACTCCACAGAATTGCAAAAGCCTACCATGGAGGCAGAGGTTTATTACAACAATAAAAAATGTGACTGAGGAAAAAGGGGGCAAAAAAGCTCAAAACCTTAATTGGTTTTCTTAGTGCCAATAAATTTGACAACTACAAAAGAGGGGGAAGAGGGGGAGAAAAAAAATCCAAAAGAATCTATAGGATAAGTAAAAAAAAAAAAAGAATAATAAATGTTTGTCTTGAGTCACTGCTGTCAGAGTCCTTTCCCGCGCTGGGAGTCACAGCCCACCTTGCCTCCCTAGGATGCCCTCCAACACTGTAGTGATCTCTGGACCTGCTGTGGGGGCTGCTCAGATTCTAATCTGGTCCTGCTCCTGTGTGTTCTTGCCTCCAATGTCCCCAGCTATCAGAGCTAGTGCGTTTTCTTTTGTGGGAGCTCTCGATGGGCTTTTATATATTCCATAGGCACAGAGTCTGCTTAGTTGATGGTGTGGATTTAATCTGCAGCCTGTACAGCTGGTGGGAAGGTTTGGGTCTTCTTCCTTAGCCACACTGCCCCTGGGTTTCAACTGTGGTTTTATTTCCACCTCTACATGTGGCTCGTCCACTGGGGTTTAGCTCCTGAGGTTGTCCTGGAGGGCTTGGGTCTGTAAGGGCCCCTGTGAGGGCCAGGTGTGGAAGTGGTGCAGCTGCTTGGGTCGCAGGGGTTCTGGCAGCACCATGTACTCAGGGAGGTTGGCGGCTAGGGCAGCAGGAAATATAGTGCTCTAGAAGGGTATGGCAACCAGTACTGGCCAATACATTCCAGTATTCTTGCCTGGAGGACCCCGTCTCTGACAGAGAAGCCTGGCAGACCATAGTCCAGAGGGTCGCAAAGAGTTGGACAGGACCGAAGCGACCCTGTGTGCATAAACACAAGACTTTTTTTCTTTTTTTTTTTTTTTGCCTGTGGCAGCTCTGCCCCAATGAGAGTTGAGCATGAAGGTGGTGCAGCTGCTTGGCTTGCGGGGACCCTAGTGGTGCCAAGTGTTCGGGTACACAGATTGCCTCTGCGGCAGAAGTTATGGCCCTATCAGAGTCTTTTTTTTTTTTTTTTTTGAGCCTCTTGTAGCTGGCAATCAGAAAGCCTCTTTGGCCAGTCTTTCTCCGTAGCTCCGCCTATTCAGGCACTTAGATCCCTTGTCTGGGGTCCTACTCTGTAGATCAGCGCATCAGACACTTAAAGGGGCACTCTGGGTGGGGTCCTACTCTGTAGTTCAGTGTGTCAGGCATTTGATGGGCCAGCGTCTCTACTGTTCAGCTGTGGACACTGGCGTGTGGAGAGGGAGAGGCTATGGTGATGGCTTCACCCCCTACATGTGACTCAGAAGTATCACCTTGCTTCCATGGCTGTCTGGCTTTCCTCCACAGGCATTTCCCACCACAATCCCTTCCCTCACATCCCCTGGATCTGTCTCTCTGCAGTCAACAGCAGCCCTTGCGCTGGGATTGCTTCACAACCCCTAAACTCCAGCTCCCAGCCGCTGCCCCTTCCAGGAGACCCGCGTTCCTGCCCAGCATATATATGGCTGCAGCAAGTACTGTCTGATTCTCCTTCCATTTATGCTGTCACAGATCAACTGTTTCACTCTTAGCCTTAAACGTTCCTCCTCTGACTCAGACAATTGCCCCACTCTGGGAACTGGACCCCTGTTTCAGTTCCCTCACCTGCCGAGGGCAGGTCCAATCCTACTAACACTCCTATTTATCCCCCTAGTTCCTTCGTCCTACTGAGTTTTTCGTGGTTTTATGTATTCTTTTCCACTGGTCAGGTACTCCTGTCCACTCTTGGCTGGTGTTCTGCATGTACTTCTGTGTCTGAAAGTGTATTCCTGATGTATCCATGGAGAGAGATGTACTCCATGTCCACCTACTTCTCTGCCGTCTTGTTCTCTCCCTCTCTGCTTGTTAATATGCTTTTTATGTTTGCAATAACTTTTCTTCCAAGGAGCAAGCGTCTTTTAATTTCATGGCTGCAGTCACTGTCTGCAGTGATTTTGGAGCCCCAGAAAATAAATAAAATGTGTCACTGTTTCCACTTTTTTCCTTTCTATTTGCCATGAAGTAATGGGAACAGATGCCATGATCTTTGTTTTTTGAATGTTGACTTTTAAGTCAACTTGTTCACTCTTCTCTTTCATCTTCATTAAGAGGCTTTTTAGTTCCTCTCCAACTTCTCTCACTAGAGTGATATCATCTGCAAATCTGAGGTGCTTGATGTTTCTCCTGGCAACTTGATTCTAGGTTGTGATTCATTCAGCCCAGCATGTCAAATGATGTACTCTGCATAGAAGTTAAAAGAGCAGGGTGACAATATACAGCCTTGATGTACTCCTTTCCCAGTTTTGAACTAATTCCACCATGAGGGCTCTACCACCATGATTTCTTCTAAACCTAATCTGCTCTCAAAGGCGCTACAAATACCATAGCATTGAGAGTCAGAGCTTCTGTATATACATGGGGGTAGGGGCACAACTCATCTTAACACTTGTCATTCCCAAGGGCAACGTCCCCCTAAGGAACTTCCATGCCACCTTGGTTTCTGGGAGTCAAATGAAATTTGGTGAGATTTTATACTGATATCTTCCTGACCTTCTAGATGGGGTGCTTGGAGGGGTGGCCATTGATTTCCTTCAGGTCTAAGATAGTCATCCTTGAGAGCTAGTTAATTTCAAAGCATCCTCTCTTCACAAAATGAACGTCACTCAGTTGTGTCTGACTCTTTGCGACCCCATGGACTGTAGCCTATCAGGCTCCTCTGTCCATGGAATTCTCCAGGCCAGAATACTGGAGTGGATGGCTGTTCCCTTCTCCAGGGAATCTTCCCAACCCAGGAACTGAACCCAGTTCTCCCACATTAGAGGCAGATTCTTTACCATCTGAGCCACCAGGGAAGCCCTCTCCTCACAAAAGGGTGCATGAATTTCTAGGAATTTTAAGGGCTCATTGGGCCACACATTAAAAAGCCATGCAGAGGCAGTTCTCCTTTGAGCACTACAGGGCTCTGCAGGGTTGTGCCAAGCAGGACCTCAAGTCCAGAGAGTGGCTGGGGCTGTTGCTGAGTCCAGGCTCCCCTCTTATGTCTGATGTCCATCTGTCTGTCAGCCCTTCCAGGATCTGAAGGTCCATCCATCTGACAGGCAGCTGGTGACGCTAAGAGGCAGGGGTGGCCATTCAGCTGGTCAGATGGGCTGCGTGGCTCAGCCAGTCAGGATCACCCAGCAGTTGGTTCCTTGAAGAGAAAATCACTTAAACCAACAAAGCTTCTGTTAGACTCCTCGGTAAGTCAGGACTATGTGTTGATCTGGGCTCAGTCAGGGGAGCAGTTGAGGGATGTCTGCAGTCAGGGAGGTAGTGGAGGGCCAGATAGTCCAACACCTCTCCCCGAGAGCCCTGGTGAGACGGGGGCTGGGCCCTCAGCAGATCTGCCTCTTGCTCTCTCCTGGCTGGCAGCCAGATACCCAGTTTGGGTTTGTTTTTTACCAGAGAAAGACACATAATTTAGAAAATATCTGTCACTTTGCTCATTGCTTTCAGTTGAGAGAAAAACGGATCTAGTTGGGTGTTTCGGTGGGAAAACGCCCCCTTCCAACTCTAGGAACTCCAGTGCCCAGAGAGGCCAGGTTGCAGAGTCTCCGGGTTAGGAATTAGCTCTGAGACCATGGGAAGGAGATGAAGGTGACATTGGGGCCAAGGTCTGCATCCCAGATGTGTTTGTCCCCTCGTCCCAGCCACCCAACTGATCTGAGGTAAGGATAGGGCCCAAATGAGCTGGCCTGGTCCTTGGAATGGTTGCCATGGTTCACACAGAGGGTAAAGGAACATGTGTAGAGTCAGCTCTGAGCCAGATTACTGGGTTCCTACACCAGCTTCCTCGTTAGACACCCCTGGCCTTGGGCATTCATATCACTTCTCTGTGCTTCCATTTCCTCATCTGTAAAGTGGGAGTCATAACAGCATTTCTATGTAGGAGTAAGTTGAGGATCTGGAGTTAGTCAATGGAATGTTCTCAGTCGCTCAGTTGTGGCTGATTCTTTGGGACACCATGGACTTCAGCCCGCCAGGTTACTCTGTCCATGGAATTGTCCAGGCAAGAATACCAAGTGCATTACCATTTCCGTATCTAAGTCAGTGTAATGGACTTGGCACAATAACTGGCCTCAGGGACCACACACATATCAGCAGATGATGTAAAGGAAGGATGCAGGCACAGAGCATCTTGGGAGTAGTGCAGACATGTGTCAGTGGTGATGTGGGAGCCATCCTTGCATGTGAGCTACCCACCTCTGTTCTCTGTGTGGAGACACCATATGGAACATCTTGGGCAGACAGCAAGTGGGAGGAACACAGCCACAGGCAGGCTGGTAGGCCATCAGGCACTGGGCAGGTAGGCACGGTCCAGGGCCACAGAATTTCAGGGGCCTATGAGGATAGTTTCCTGAGCTGCTGAGAAGAATGGGCTGGGCACTCAGCTAAGAGGTTTCCTGAACATGTGCCCACAAACCACCCACACACGTGTATGCTGATAGTAGACACACTGAGACACAGTTACAGGCAGACACACTTCTGCTCTCCTCCCTGTAGCCCAAGAGCAGGAGGAGGCCACTGGAGTGGCCGACATGCTGACGTGTCCCCCTAGAATGAGGACATTGGACCAGCACCTTCCCCCAACACATCTCAGCTCTGCACAGACAGGGACAGAAGGTTAGCTCCATATCTGCTGGAAGGGCCACAGTCACACAGAGAGCCAGACCACCACCCAGCACCTGGACCAGGGCTGAGTGACTCAGAGGAGGCTAGGGCCATCCTACAGCTTTCCCAGCACCTCCAGCCAGGCTCTTTCTGCACCACCCACTCCCCTGAGAGTCTTCAGTGGCCAAATAAGGCCAGAAACACTCCCCTGGGCTCCACTATGGTGCAACTGGTAGGCCACTCCTGCTATCTAGAGGCCAATTTTCCCATATAAATACCTGATTTCCAGCATCCCAGGTGTCCATAGGATTCAAGTCTCCCCACCATCTACCTCCACATGGGCCCTACAGTTTATAAAATGGGAATATGGTCACTGCTTTCCTGACCCTTAGAGGAGCAGAGTCATGGAAACAAAATGAAGCTCTTGTTAACCTGCTGGTTGTAGCTGAAAAACCCGATTTGCAAATGTAACTGTCCGCAGGCAGGCCTCAGACTGAGCTTGTTTTTGCTGATTCTGCTCTGGCTGGTGCTTGATGGTGCAGTACACATCTAGTGGTCAGACTCCAAGAGGAACTATCAGAGAGGGGTGTCCCACCCCTGGACTGGACCCAGGTGGCTCCTGCCCCAGTCAGGGACCCTGACCTCTCTGCCTGGGACAGAAGGAAACACAGGGCAGGCCATGATATCTGCCCTCTTCACTATCTGCCCTGTCCATATTAGCCTCTTCTGAATAGAAAATGAGGAAGGCAGGAAAGACCCATGGATGGAATCCGGTAGGGAGAGACCCAGTAGGGACCGCAGAAGCCCTTGGCCTTTCACACTCTCCTTTTGCAAATTCACAGGTGTTCAGCCAGCTTGGATGCTGGGGGAGCTGAACGTAGCTGCATGGCTGCCTCCTTCCCGTGGCCTCAGGTCAGGCTCCCGTGCTGACGGAGGCTGTGGGTGCCCAGATGCTGCCTCCCACCTGGGGCGGGACAGGACTTGGCTGATCCAGGGAGATTCTGCTCCTTCTGGTTCTCCCCTGGAGACTTCTGCCCAGCAGGGCTGCTCTCTGCCACCACTCTGGCCTTGGCCCTCACGTCTGCCAGGAAAGGGCCTGGACTCAGAGAAACCAGGATTCTGAATGCAGCCCCTGCCTGGTCTTGCTTGGTCCATTTCTGAGATTTTCGGCCTCAGCCTTCTCCTCCTCCTCCTCCTCTGTGTCTTGAGGCCCAGGGACAGTCTGAGAGTGGGGCAGAGAGCTGACAGGGCAAGAAGCCTGAAGAACCAGCATTTGCCAGATGCCGCTCATTAAATGCTGACTTCAAAGGCCAGCTGGGCCACCTGCTGGCTGTGTGCTCTTGGGCAAGTTTAACTAACCTCGTTGTGCCTCTGTTCTCCTCTCCAAAGGATGATAATAAGGGAACTGACTCCACTAATGAAATGTGCTGTGGTTGGTTGGGAGAGGGGGGTCTCTATTGATCTCCATGCAAAGACCCTGGGGAGTATTGGGGGTTCTGGGTGAGCTTCACTCCTCATTGCACCTTGCTGCTGGGAGAGACTTGGACCAGGATGACTTCTCAGAGCTCGGCCACCGCTGTTCAGTTCATGAGGATCAAATGAAGTAAAGGTCAAATACCTTCTTCAATAGCCAGCCAGCAGGACATGTTTCATTCCTCCAGATTCTCCAAGTCGGAGTCCTTCTGATGTGGTCAGTGGGTCCATTTCCCAAGTGAGAATCACCAGGTGAGGTTATCGGTATGGTTGTTTGAGTTTGTTTTAATCACATGAAACAGACTATGAACATATTTCATGTACACTCAAGCTGTAATCAAGTTATCATCAGCTGCATGTGAAGTGAGGCTTATCATCAAACCGGAGTTCCATTCTAAGCCCATCTCTTAAATGGGGAGAAGGTCACTGCAGGTTGCACAGGATGGGGTGGGGGAACCTTGTCAGTGTCCGTCTTTGGTCCAAACAGCAAATTTGGGTTTGAAGACCTCTCTCTGGAACGATTTCACAACCAGATCATCCTGGAGATGTTATCACAGGCTTTGGACGTTGAAATATTCCTCTTGCTGAACCACAACTTTCATTTCATTTATTCTCTGTTCTTGTCCATTGTCTTTGGAGCTCATTTGCTGGCTGTTCACAGGGTCCTACAGAGGGACTATCTTCCAGTGGCTCACCTCCCCTGAGAGCTTATGCTCACCTCCTACCATTTTTTTCTGAAATCTTCTTCTTTGGATGAGTTGTGGTAATGTTTTCAAAAGGTTCCTTCCTGCTTTGTCCTTTTTTTCCACAATCTGATAATAATGTTTTAATTCCTATTAGTATTTTTATGGTGACATTTTTGAACTTCTGCTAAATCCACTGTTGATCATTCATCAGTCAGTTCAGTTCAGTCGCTCAGTCATGTCTGACTTTGTGACCCCATGGACTGCAGCACACCAGGCCTCCCTGTCCATCACCAACTCCTGGAGTTTACTCAAACTGAGGTCCATTGAGTTGGTGAGGCCATTTCAACCATCTTGTCCTCTGTCATCCCCTTCTCCTCCAGCCTTCAATCTTTCCAGCATCAGGGTCTTTCCAAAAGTGTCAGTTCTTTGCATTAGGTGGCCAAAGTATTAGAGTTTCAGCTTCAACATCAGTCCTTTCAATGAACGCCCAGGACTGATCTCTTTTAATATGGACTGGTTGGATCTCCTTGCAGTCCAAGGGACTCTCAAGAGTCTTCTCCAACACCACAGTTCAAAAGCATCAATTCTTTGGCACTCAGCTTTCTTTATAGTCCAACTGTCACATCCATACACGACCACTGGAAAAACCATAGTCTTGACTAGATGGACCTTTGTTGGCAAAGTAATGTCGCTGCTTTTTAATATGCTATCTAGGTTGGTCATAACTTTCCTGCCAAGGAGTAAGCATCTTTTAATTTCATGGCTGCAGTCACCATCTTCAGTGATTTTGGAGCCCCAAAAAATCAAGTCTGACACTGTTTCCACTGTTTCCCCATCTATTTGCCATGAAGTGATGGGACCAGATGCCATGATCTTCGTTTTCTGAATGTTGAGCTTTAAGCCAACTTTTCCACTCTCCTCCTTCACTTTCATCAAGAGGCTCTTTAGTTCTTCTTCACTTTCTGCTATAAGGGTGATGTCATCTGCATATCTGAGGTTATTGATATTTCTCCCGGCAATCTTGATTCCAGCTTGTGCTTCTTCCAGCCCAGTGTTTCTCATGATGTACTCTGCATATAAGTTAAATAAGCAGGGTGACAATATACAGCCTTGATGTACTCCTTTCCCAATTTGGAACCAGTCTGTTATTCCATTTCCAGTTCTAACTGTTGCTTCTTGACCTCCATCCAGGTTACTCAGGAGCCATGTAAGACGGTCTGGTATTCCCATTTCTTTCAGAATTTTCCACAGTTTGTTGTGACCTACCAGTCACAGGCTTTGCATAGTCAATAAAGCAGAAGTAGATGTTTTTCTGGAACTCTCTTGCTTTTTCCATGACCAGTGGATGTTGGCAATTTGATCTCTGGTTCCTCTGCCTTTTCTAAATCCAGCTTGAACGTCTGGAAGTTCATGGTTCACATACTGTTGAAGCCTGGCTTGGAGAATTTTGAGCATTACTTTGCCAGTGTATGAGATGAGTACAATTGTGCAGTAGTTTGAACATTCTTTAGCATTGTCTTTCTTTGGGATTGGAATGAAAAGTGAACTTTTCCAGTTGTGGCCACTGCTGAGTTTTTCAAACTTGCTGGCATATTGAGTGCAGCACTTTTATAGCATCATCTTTTAGGATTTAAAATAGCTCAACTAGAATTCCATCCTCCACTAGCTTTGTAGTGCTGCTTCCTAAGGCCCACTTGACTTCGCATTCCAGGATGCCTGACTCTAGGTGAGTGATCACACCATTGTGATTATCTGGGTTGTGAAGATCTCTTTTGTATAGTTCTTCTGTGTATTCTTGCCCGTCTTCTTAATATCTTCTGCTTCTGTTAGGTCCATACCATTTCTGTCTTTTATTGTGCCCATCTTTGCATGAAGTGTTCCCTTGGTATCTCTAATTGTCTTGAGGAGATTGCTAGACTTCCCATTCTATTGTTTTCCTCTATTTCTTTGCATATTTGTTCTTCTAGAATTCATCATGAAAGAAGAGTACTAAATGAAAACTGATGAGTAGATGTTTGAGTGCAAGTCAGGATTAAAATGTTACTAAATTATAAAAAGAAATTGAACTGGCAGGACATCTTTTGAAACACCACTGTGGCTCACGCAAATAAACAGATTCCAGAAAAGATAGGTAGGAGGTGAGCACCAGCTCTCAGGGGAGGTGAGCCACTGGAAGATAGTCCCTCTGTAGGACCCTGTGAACAGCCAGCAAATGAGCTCCAAAGACAATGGGAATGGATGAGAACAGAGAATAAATGAGATGAAAGTTGTGGTTCAGCAAGAGAAATATTTCAACGTCCAAAGCCTGTGATAACATCTCCAGGATGATCTGGTTGTGAAATCCTTCCAGAGAGAGGTCTTCAAACCCAAATTTGCTGTTTGGACCAAAGACGGACACTGACAAGGTTCCCCCACCCCATCCTGTGCAACCTGCAGTGACCTTCTCCCCATTTAAGAGATGGGCTTAGAATGGAACTCCGGTTTGATGATAAGCCTCACATCACAAGCAGCTGATGATAACTTGATTACAACTTGAGTATACATGAAATGTATTCATAGTCTGTTTCATGTGATTAAAACAAACTCAAACAACCACACCGATAACCTCACCTGGTGATTCTTACTTGGGAAATGGACTCACTGACCATATCAGAAGGACTCCGACTTGGAGAATCTGGAGGAATGAAACATGTCCTGCTGGCTGGCTATTGAAGAAGGTATTTGACCTGTACTTCATTTGACCCTTACAAACTGAACAGCGGTGGCCGAGCTCTGAGAAGTCATCCTGGTCCAAGTCTCTCCCAGCAGCAAGGTGCAATGAGGAGTGAAGCTCACCCAGAACCCCCAATACTCCCCAGGGTCTTTGCATGGAGATCAATAGAGACCCCCTCTCCCAACCAACCACAGCACATTTCATTAGTGGAGTCAGTTCCCTTATTATCACCCTTCTGGAGAAGAGAACAGAGGCACAACGAGGTTAGTTAAACTTGCCCAAGAGCACACAGCCAGCAGGTGGCCCAGCTGGCCTTTGAAGTCAGCATTTAATGAGCGGCATCTGGCAAATGCTGGTTCTTCAGGCTTCTTGCCCTGTCAGCTCTCTGCCCCACTCTCAGACTGTCCCTGGGCCTCAAGACACAGAGGAGGAGGAGGAGGAGAAGGCTGAGGCCGAAAATCTCAGAAATGGACCAAGCCAGACCGGGCAGGGGCTGCATTCAGAATCCTGGTTTCTCTGAGTCCAGGCCCTTTCCTGGCAGACGTGAGGGCCAAGGCCAGAGTGGTGGCAGAGGGCAGCCCTGCTGGGCAGAAGTCTCCAGGGGAGACCAGAAGGAGCAGAATCTCCCTGGATCAGCCAAGTCCTGTCCGGTCCCAGGTGGGAGGCAGCATCTGGGCACCCACAGCCTCCGTCAGCACGGGAGCCTGACCTGGGGCCACGGGAAGGAGGCAGCCATGCAGCTACGTTCAGCTCCCCCAGCATCCAAGCTGGCTGAACACCTGTGAATTTGCAAAAGGAGAGTGTGAAAGGCCAAGGGCTTCTGCGGTCCCTACTGGGTCTCTCCCTACCGGGTTCCATCCATGGGTCTTTCCTGCCTTCCTCATTTTCTGTTCAGAATAAGAGGCTAAGATGGACAGGTGGAGTTGGAGGGTGGTATTTCACCACAAACAT
Source organism: Budorcas taxicolor (assembly GCF_023091745.1). Taxonomy (NCBI): domain Eukaryota; kingdom Metazoa; phylum Chordata; class Mammalia; order Artiodactyla; family Bovidae; genus Budorcas; species Budorcas taxicolor. The sequence goes on from NC_068922.1 coordinate 47,483,981, forward strand.
ACCCAGCTGGGTCTGTTTTTCTCTCAACTGAAAGAAATGACCGAAGTGACCAAAGTGACAGTGTTTTCTAAATTATGTGTCTTTCCCTGGTAAAAACAAACTGAAACTGGGCATCTGGCTGCCGGCAGGAGAGAGCAGGAGGCAGCCCTGGGCCCGCCCTTCATTTCACCAGGGCTCTCAGGCGAGGTGGGGCGGACTCTTAGGCATCACACACCAGCCCCGGGGCCCCAGCGGATCAGCAGGAGGGTGTCCCTCCCCTCAGGTAGCCCCCTCAGGAGGATCAGGCTTGGCTGCTCAGAAGGGGACTGTCCTGAATGCACATTGTCCCCTGAGGGAAGGGCTCTTCCTGGCATTTAAATGTGAGGAAACAGAGGCACAAAAAGGTGACATCACCTGCTCGGGGTGGCCTTGTGGTCATGACAGAACTAGGATGCTGCCCATTGTGTTCAGGTCTCTGCAGCTCACTCTCCAAGGGACAACAGGAGGCAGGGATGGGCACTTACGGCCAAACTCACACTCAGAATCAGGCGTCCCGCCTCATTCAGGTCATGGTTCCCATGGCGCCTTCATCTGTGCCTACCAGGAGGAATCTGGTAAAACCAGAAATCAAGGTTCAGACTCTGATCTTCAACAGCAACCATGGTGGGCGGAGCTCATCTCCCCAGGGACCAGGCAACTCCCTTTTGGTCACTTCTTTTGTCTCTTTTTTTGTATTTTACAGATTTATTCAGATATAATTCGTATACCATATAATCATTCATTTAAAATGTACACTGGTTTTTAGTATATTCATAGGTACGCATCCATTATCAATCTAATTTTAGAACATTTTTATCACCCCAAAGAAAAACTGTACCTATTAGCAGTCGTTTCTATTTATCATGATGGCTCCAGTCCTAAACAACCTCTGTGTAGGTTATCTACTTTCTCTATGGATTTGCCAACTTGAACATTTCTTATAAATGGAATTTTACAACATGTGGTCTCTTGTGGCTGTCTTCTTTTATTTCATATGTTATCAAAGTTTGTTCTTATTGAATCATGTATCAGAACCACATTCCCTTATCGCTGAAAAATTCCATTTTATGTATAAGCCACATTTTATTTACCCATAAATAAATGGCTGAGTATTTGGACTGTTTCCACCCTTGGTCTATGCCAAGCAAACTGCTATGAACATTCATGTAAAGTTTATGCCTGGATGTAGGTTTTTATTTCTCTTGCATATATACCTAAAAGTAAAATTTCTCAAAGTGTGGCTCTGTGTGTTAGTCTCTCAATTGTGTCCAACTCTTTGCAACTCCATGGACTGTAGCCCATCAGGCTCCTTTGTCCATGGAATTCTCCAGGCAAGAATACTAGAGTGGATAGTCATTCCCTTCTCCAGAGGATCTTTCCAACCCAGGTATTGAACCTGGGTCTCCCACATTGCAGGTGGATTCTTTACTGTCTGAGATACCTGGAAAGTCCAAAGTGTAACTCTATGTTCAACCTTTTGAGGAACCACCCAGTGGTTTTTTTTAAAAGTGCCTTCATCATTTTAGGTCCTCACCAGCAGTCTTCAAGCATTCCTTTCCCCCATCCTAACACTCACTGTTTGTCTTTTTAGCTATAGCCATCCTTGTGGAACTTTCCTGGAGGAGTGGAATCTTATTGTGCTCTCAATTTTAATTTCCCTGGTGACTAATGGTGTTGAGCATTGTTTCATGCTTATTGGCTATTTTGTATAATGTCTTTGGAGATATATCTATTCAAATTTTTGCTCATATTTTAGTTGGGTTTGGGGGAGTTTAGGTTGAGTTGTAAGAGTCTTTTATAGATTCTAGATAAAAAATCATCTTATTAGATGTATAATTTGCAAACATTTACTTCCATTCTGTGAGCTCTCTTCTCACTTTTGTGGTGTTGTCCTTTGAAGTAAAAAATTTTTAATTTTGATCAAGTCCATTATTTTTTAGTCACTTGTGCTTTCAGCATCATAGCTAAGAAATCCCTAGCCTATTCCAAGGACTCCAAGTTTTACTCCTATGTCTTCTTCTAGAAGTTTTATAGTTCAGCTCCTACACTGAAGTCTTTGATCCATTTTGAATTAATTCTCATAAATGGTATGGGATAGGGGTTCAAATTTATATTTTGCTTGTGACTATCCATTTGTCCCAGAACCATTGGTTGAAAAGACTATCTGTTCCCTATGTAATTGTTTTGGCATCTTTCTCAAAAACCAATTTACCATAATTTCCAGGTAATTATGAAGACTCCTTTTTTAAAATAAATTTATTTATTTTAATTGGAGGTGAATTACTTTACAATACTGTATTGGTTTTGCCATACATCAACATGAATCCACCACAGGTATCCACGTGTTCCCCATCCTGAACCCCCCCTCCATCCTCCCTCTGCGTACCATCCCTCTGGGTCGTTCCAGTGCACGAGCCCCAAGCATCCAGTATCATACATTGTACCTGGGCTGGCGGCTCGTTTGATATATGATATTACACATGTTTCAATGCCATTCTCCCAAATCATCCCATCCTCTTCCTCTCCCACAGAGTCCAAAGGACTGTTCTATACATCTGTGTCTCTTTTGCTGTCTCACATACAGGGTTATCGTTACCATCTTTCTAAATTCCATATATATGCATTAGTATACTGTATTGGTGTTTTTCTTTCTGGCTTACTTCACTCTGTATGATAGGTTCCAGTTTCATCCACCTCATTAGAACTGATTCAAATGTATTCTTTTTAATTGCTGAGTAATACTCCATTCTGTATATGTACCACAGCTTTCTTATCCATTCATCTGCTGACGGACATCTAGGTTGCTTCCATGTCCTGGTTATTATAAACAGTGCTGCAATGAACATTGGGGTACACGTGAAGACTCCTTTCTGATGCTAGGTCTATTCACAAACGTCTGTGTAATTGTAAGGTCATACATATTTTAGTGTTTTTACTTTAACAATTCTGATTCATTTCATATATTTCTTAAATCACTTAACAAATATTTGCTGAGTACTGACTATGTACCTTACACTGTTCTAGACCCCCAAAGAACAGTTTTGAAAAGGCAGATGAAATCCCTGTCTCCTGGAACTTCCATTTTAAGAGGAAGGAGTAAACAGCAATAAATATAGTGACAGTGTGTGGTGAAAATTGCTATGACTAAAACATTTCAGTCATATCCAACTCTTTTCAACTTCAACCTGTGGGCCGCCAGGCTCATCTGTCCATGGAGTTCTCCAGGCAAGAATTCTGGAGTGGGTTGCCATTTCCTTCTCCAAGAATCTTTCCAACCAAAGGGATCAAAACTGCATCTCTCATATCTCCTGCATTGGCAGGCGAGTTCTTTACCGCTAATTCAAAAGCAGAGACATTATTTTGCCGACCAAGGTCCGTCTAGTCAAGGCTATGGTTTTCCCAGTAGTCATGTATGGATGTGAGAGTTGAACTGTGAAGAAGGCTGAGTGCCAAAGAATTGATGCTTCTGAACTGTAGTGTTGGAGAAGACTCTTGAGAGTCCCTTGGACTGCAAGGAGATCCAACCAGTCCATTCTGAAGATCAGCCCTGGGATTTCTTTGGAAGGAATGATGCTAAAGCTGAAACTCCAGTACTTTGGCCACCTGATGCAAAGAGTTGACTCATTGGAAAAGACTCTGATGCTGGGAGGGATTGGGGGCAGGAGGAGAACGGGACGACTGAGGATGAGATGGCTGGATGGCATCACTGACTCGATGGACATCAGTCTGAGTGAACTCCAGGAGTTGGTGATGGAGAGAGAGGCCTGGCGTGCTGCGATTCATGGGGTCACAAAGAGTCAGACACGATTGAGCAACTGAACTGAACTGAACTGGACTGAATGACACATGGGAAGCTTAAAAAACATTTTGATAAAGGAAGAAGTGGAGACTTATTTTTATGAATAGCCTACAGTTACCTGTTACTGTCAGCTAGATGAAAAGTGAAGGGTTAATTTTAATGCAAAAAATCATGTATTTGCTGGCAAGTAGAATAGAAGGAATTCATTTACACTGGATCCGGTACTGATCTCAGAGAAGCAGCAGTGAGCAGTCCTGAAGAGAGATCTTAATTTCCCGTCCAGAAATAAAACCTGGGTAGCCTGGATGAAAACCAGGGATCCTAGCCATCAAACAACCAGGGATTAGAGGCTAGAAGCAAAGTGACTCTGGCTCTTTCCCCTGTTTGAAAGCAAGGATATTTCAAGGAGGCAAAAACTGTAAAAATAGGTACAAGGTTTACTGTTAGAGACAGCATAACACGTGGGGAGAGCACATAGAGAAACAGTTTGTTTACTGAAGACAGAAACGAGGCAGAAATACACAAGCCAGGAGTGTGGGCATCCTGAATGGGGAGCATGGTAAAGAGGTGATTTAATCACTTACATAGGACTGTCCTTCCAGGTCTTTGTTTACATTTGGCCAATTATCCTGTTTCTTTTTTCACACCTGATTTGTCCTCAGACCCTCCCCAAAGATGCATGTGCAACTTTTTGCTAAGGTGGATTCCACTGCAGAGGCCTGTGGGGATATATTCACACTTGTTATATGGTGGGGGCCCCTCCCTTTTCCACCTCCAAGAAGCTTGCCTGTGCGTATGCAGACAGGGAAAGTTTCCTTAATCTCTAGAGTGGGCACCTTATCTCTCTACCTTAGCAGAATTCAGCTTTTACTGCTAGCTTTGTCCTTGGAGTGTCTAGGTAAGAACAAAGCTTCAATTTTACTTCACAACAAACACCAGCTGTCCAGCCCAGAGGCCCATCTATCTCCTACCTCAATACAACCACTTTGGAAAAGAGTTTGGCATTCATTTTATCCAATGAAGTTGAATGTGAACTTTGGACCTAAATTCTATGACTGGATTAAATTTGGCATGTCTGTCCCAGAAGACAGGTAAATCTTGTTCAAAGAAGCAAAAAGGAAAACAATCCAAGTATACATTAACAGAATGGAGAAATAAATTATGGTAGAGACACTGCATGTGGTAGAGACATTGCATACAAGCAATACTTCACAGATGCAGAAATGTACAAATCGCCTGTCTACAGCACTAGATGCAGGAAAGTCACACACATGGTGAGTTAGAAGTGAGTTAGAAGACCAAGCAAAGACTGAGATCAAACTGCAAAGAAAGGAAGTCGACTGAGAACCATAAAATTTCAGATAGCGGTTTCCAAGGATGTGACTCATGGTGGGTGCATGGAGCCTGCAGAGGCTTGAACACAAGGTCTGTTCAAGAGTTCAATTTGATCTGAGCTATTTCAAATCCAAAAAGATGCTGTGAAAGTGCTGCACTCAATATGCCAGCAAATTTGGAAAACTCAGCAGTGGCCACAGGACTGAAAAATGTCAGTTTTCATTCCAATCCCAAAGAAAGGCAATGTCAAAGAATGTTCAAACTACCACACAACTGCACTCATCTCACACGCTAGTAAAGTAATGCTCAAGATTCTCCAAGCCAGGCTTCAACAATATGTGAACCATGAACTTCCAGATGTTCAAGCTGGATTTAGAAGGGGCAGAGGAACTAAAGATCAAATTGCCAACATCTGCTGGATCATCAAAAAACCAAGAGAGTTCCAGAAAAACATCTATTTCTGCTTTATTGACTGTGCCAAAGCCTTTGACTGCATGGATCACAACAAACTGTGGAAAATTCTGAAAGAAATAGGAATATCAGACCACCTGACCTGCCTCTTGAGAAACCTCTATACAGGTCAGGAAGCAACAGTTAGAACTAGACATGGAACAACAGACTGGTTCCAAATAGGAAAAGGATTACGTCAAGGCTGTATTTTGTCACCCTGCTTATTTAACTTCTATGCAGAGCACATCATGAGAAACACTGGGCTGGAAGAAGCACAAGCTGGATTCAAGACTGCTGGGAGAAATATCAATAGCCTCAGATACGCAGATGACACCACCCTTATGAAGAAAGTGATGAGGAGCTAAAGAGTCTCCTGATGAAAGTGAAAGAGAGGAGAGTGAAAAAGTTGACTTAAAACTCAACGTTCAGAAAACTAAGTTCATGGCATCTGGTCCCATCACTTCATGGCAAATAGATGGGGAAACAGTGGAAACAGTGGCTGACTTTAATTTTTGGGCTCCAAAATCACTGTAGATGGTGACTGCAGCCATGAAATTAATAGACACTTACACCTTGGAAGGAAAGTTATGACCAACCTAGACAGCATATTCAAAAGCAGAGACATTAGTTTGCCAACAAATGTTTGTCTAGTCAAGGCTATGGTTTTTCCAGTAGTCATATATGGAGATGAGAGTTGGACTGTGAAGAAAGCTGAGTGCTGAAGAATTGATGCTTCTGAACTGTGGTGTTGGAGAAGACTCTTGAGAACCCCTTGGACTGTAAGGAGATCCAACCAGTCCATCCTAAGGGAGATCAGTCCTGAGTGTTCATTGGAAGGACTGATGTTGAAGCTGAAACTCCAATACTTTGGCCACCTTATGTGAAGAATTGACTCATTTGAAAAGATCCTAATGTTGGGAAAGATTGAAGGTGGGACGACAGAGAAGAATGGATGACAGAGAATGAGACAGTTGGATGGCATCGCTGACCTAATGGATATGCTGCTGCTGCTGCTGCTAAGTCACTTCAGTTGTGTCCGACTCTGTGCAACCCCGTAGACAGCAGCCCACCAGGCTCCCCTGTCCCTGGGATTCTCCAGGCAAAAACACTGGAGTGGGTTGCCAATTCTTGGAGTTAGTGATGGACAGGGAGGCCTGGTGGGCTGCAGTCCGTGGAGTCACAAAGAGTCAGACATGACTGAGCAACTGAACTGAACTAAACTGTTCCAGAGCTGAGAGATAGCTACACTGGGAATGCTTCCATGATTAGTTCTCTTTCTGCCTCACATATGTAATTTATTTGTTGTTGTTGTTGTTTTTCCTGTTGTTGTTGCTTGGTTGCTAAGTCGTGTCCAACTCTTTCAACCCCATGGGCTGTAGCCTGCCAGGCTCTTCTGTCCGTGAAATTCCCCAGGCAAGAATACAGGAGTGGGTATCCATTTTCTTTTCCAGGGGGTCTTCCTGACCGAGGGACCAAACCCAAGTCTCCTGCATTGGCAGGTGGATTACTTACCGCTAGGCCACTAGAGAAGCACTTTTTCATGTTAGCTACTGTATTTCATTTCTTAAAATAGAGAAAAACACACTCTCACAAAAACCTCAGCTTCTAGAAATTCTGAGAACCTGGGCTACAGCACTCAGTGCTCCTCTGAATGAACTTCCTGCTAGAAACTGATTTGGGAAAAACTTAACCTCGTACAAAATAAGAAAGAGCTGGGGAGAAATATAAAAAACTACAAAAAGAAGACTTGGGGGGAAAAAAGCAAATCAAAGCTCACTAAAAACACTCACCAGGAAAAAACACTGCCTTAGAGCAAGGACACTATGACCCCAAACATTGCAACAAATGGCAATGTGGCAATTGTGAGATCTAAGTGCTCACACAGCAGATGGGAGACAGCAGGCTGCCTTGGACTGAAGCTGGCAGAGCTGGGGCATGGGGAGAGGGAGAGAATATTAGAGACGATCTTCGTGGCTCAGTTCAAATAGGAAAAATGGGTTTCTAAAGGGGGCAGACGATGGGGACAGGCCAGGGGAGGAGGTGGCTATTTCCTGAAATAAAACCTGTTAAAAGTTATTTGTTTAATCTATGTTGAATGAACACATTTTATTTTAAAAATAGAAAATAATAAAAAGGGGACTTTGGGAATTCCTTGGCTGTCCCATGTTTAGGACTCTGCCCTTTCACTGCCAAGGGCTCAGGTTCAATCCCTGGTGAGGGAACTAAGATCCTACAAGCCAGACAGCATGGCCAAAGAAAAAAGAAAAAAAATGAGCCTCTTTCCTGGCTATCAGCCAGGGCTGATTCGCAGATGGTGTTCCCTGCAGGAGGAATCTCAGACCTCTGTTCACACAGCCAGAATGCCCACTGCCCCACCTGCCCAGATCCTTCCAGGATAACCCCATCAGCACCAAGGTCTTCCAAAGACAAAGTTATCCCCCACCTCTCCCAGTGTATCTTCTTCAGGCTGGTCCTAGTGCTGGCCACCATGGACTTAAGAATATCTGGGTTCCCTCAGCCAAACCTCACTTATGTTTCCCCAGAGCTGCTGAGACCCTGAATTGCTATGCTTCCCGGGCTGCCACTTTGTTTCCCAGGTCCAGAGCCCCACACTTCAGTGCCTCACCCTTCCTTGTATGAGTCCCTAAGACTTGGCACTCTCCTTGAGGCTTCATTTCTCTGTATTTCTGCTCATTGCATTTGCACGTCTGAGCTACCAACCTGTGGCAATATTATTCTCTTTGCACCGCAGTTATTTTTGTGTTATGCAAATATATGATCAACTTTACTCTGGATGGATGGGGTGAGATGGAAACAGAAGCTAGAAAAAGGGAAGCACAGATTGGGAGTTGGGCTGGGCAGGCTAAGAGGCAATTCCCTGAATAAAGTAACTGGGGAAGGGGCAGTGATGTCACGAGAGTTCCACTGTGACACCTATCACACCTACCCAGGAGAGGAGCTATGACTGGCTGGGAGGGCACAGAAAGGAATAAAAGACCATTTGCCCAGCAATCAAACTAGAAATCTGTAACAAATAATAAGAAAACCTCCAATACAATTGGAAACTAAACCACACATTCTAAATAATCCATGGATCAAAACAAGGAAGTCCCAAGGAAAAATTTTAATAGAGTGAAATAAATAAAAATGATAACAAAACATATCAAGATTCATGGGGCACAATTAAAGCAGCGCTAAAGGGGGAATTGATAGCAATAAATGCACACAGAGAAAAAGAAGTATCTCAGATTACCCAATCACTCCCTCATGAAGCTAGGAAAACAAGAGCAAAATAAACCCTAAGCTAGCACAAGGAAGAAAATAATGAAAAACAGAAATCAATGAAATTTCAAAATAAAAAGAGAGAAAATCAATGGAGCAAAGGGATTATTCTTTGACAAGACTGGTAAAATTGACAGACTGCAAGAGTGACAAAGGGAAAGACAGACAAAGGGATAAAGGGGGAAAAAAAGTGTTAGTGGCTCAGTCGTGTCCAACTCCTCAAACCCATGGACTGTAGCCCATTTGGCTCCTCTGTCCTTCGGATTCTCCAGGCAAGAATACTGGAGTGGGTTGCCATTCTTTTCTCCAGGGCATCTTCCCGACCCAGGGATTGAACCCGGGTCTCCTGCACTGTAGGCTGACTTTTTACTATCTGAGCCACCAGAGAAGCCCAAGACTACTAGCACTTTTCAATAATCATTCTTAGAAACTGTAACACATAAATTACTAATACTGGAGGGAAACAGGGAATATCACTGTCACTAAATTTGCTCTGCTGTTTGCACAACAGGTCAATAAATGAGAAGTTGTTGGGGCAGAGAATAATGACTTCAATTGGAAAGCTAGCTGACCTAGCGGAGCGGGCAATGGCATCCCACTCCAGTACTCTTGCCTGGAGAATCCCATGGACGGAGGAGCCTGGGGGGCTGTAGTCCATAGGGTCGCGAAGAGTTGGACACGACTGAGTGACTTCACTTTGACTTTTCACTTTCATGCATTGGAGAAGGAAATGGCAACCCATTCCAGTGTTCTTGCCTGGAGAATCCCAGGGATGGGGGAGCCTGGTGGGCTGCCGTCTATGGGGTCACACAGTCGGAGATGACTGAAGTGACTTAGCAGCAGCAGCAGCAGCAGCAGCTGACCTAGAAGATGGACTATTGTCTCAAAAAAATTATCTTCCCTCAGTGGAAATTTGGGATCCTCCTATACAGAGGTGGGGGAGGGGGAGGAGTCCACTGTGATTCCAACCAATGCCTGAGCCAGACTGATAACAGCCGTGCACCTGCCCTGACCATATCACAATTCCCCGCTGTCAATGTCCATTCCACAATCATGTGGGAAAAGGAGCAACGATATTTCTGGCTACATCCTACTAAATAGGAGTAATGAAGAGGTGACTGTTAAATAAAATTGGTCAGTTTGGTGTCCAGAATACTCCTCAACATTTTTAGTAAGTAATCCTATTCTTTTTCTTTATCTATAGCTATTTGAATCTGACAAAAATTCCTTCTACAATGAAATTTTAACCTCAATACATATACTTTTTGAAGAGCAAACTTAACCCTTTTAAGGGTTCACAAACCCACTGTCCTCTCAGGAGTTGGGTCATTTTCTGATGACATTGGGGCTGCTTTAACCCGAGTGTGATGAATCCATGGCTTTACTCCAGCTAACCTCACAGATGAATGCATGATAAGTAGGACCACATGTGTTCCTTTCACTTTGCAATCAACTGGTGCTCACACGCTTGTTCTCTCCAGGTCTTAAGAAGGACTTGGTCTCTAGGCTGGAAAGAATGTAAGACTATCTCATTTGATTAACCAGGCCTGTTGAGGAAAACTCATGAACAGAGGTTAGTATATTGCCCAGAGTTTTAACATAATTGGCAACTGCTAGATATTTCAGAGCATTTATAGATTCTCCCACCTTGGCAGACACCTAGAATGGCGTACATACAATAGTCCAAAGGGGCTTAATTTAAGTCTACTTCTGCAAACCACTCTGATCTATAGCAGGGCAACTGGCAGCACCTTATCCCAAGTTAAATTAGTCTCTTGACAAATTTTGTCAATGCTTCTCTTCATTTGTATCCAAATGAAGTCTCTTCATTTGTATCCAACTCTTTGGGATCCTATATAATTCATTTTCTCAGTTTTTACTACCTGTGTTTCTGGGTCTTGCCATTCACAAGCTGCTATGATTTTTATGCAGTAGGAACATAGAAAAAAAGCATTTTCAAGTCCAAAACAGAACTAGTTGTAGTAACAGTAATAGTTGTGAGAAGAATGTATAGATTAGGTACCACAAGGTGCAAATCTTGTACCTGTAAGGGGGCCCTCTCATTAATAGTCTCGGACAAAGCAATACTCTATTGAGTTCGGCTTTTTGACTAGGAGGATAAGGTGGTTATATGGGGACCCTGAAAGGTTTAATCAGTCCTGTTTTCAAAACTTTTTGAGAATTGCCTGAATTCCCTTCTGAGCCTCTTGCCTCAGAGGATATTATTTTGGATTAGGTGTCCCAGTGTCCCTCTTTAATAGGATTTTTATTGGTCATGTGTTTTTCCCTGGATGCCATCAGCCCACCCTTCCAGCTTTACCTTTTTGTAGACCTCAGGGGAAAGAGCTCTGAGTGTGCATGAATGCCACGTTCAAGCTTACAGCATCCTCTTTTGGGACCTTGATGTTAAGCTGTCCTGGCAAAAAAGTTACCTGCGTGTTTAATATACAAAGGAGATCTCAGCCCAACACTGGTATATATAAAACACTGAATTTCAGGGTGAGGTCCCCTTATTGGGATTCTAGAGTTTGTAAGAAAGAACAATTTTGTACTTCTCCAGAAATTCCCATAACCAGGATGGACTGAGATGCTTTCTGTGCCGTCTTGGTATTTACCACAGAGTACGCGTGTGTGCTAAGTCTCTTCATTTGTATCCAACTCTTTGGGCTCCTATGGACTGTAGCCTGCCAGGCTCTACTGTCCATGGGATTCTTCAGGCAAGAATGCTAGAGTGGGGGAGATGGGAGGTAGATTCAAAATAGAGGGGTTATATGTATATCTATGGCTGATTCATGTTGAGGTTTGACAGGAAACAGAAAAATTCTGTAAAGTAATTATCCTTCAATTGAGAAAAATAAAAAGAATACCAATACAGTATACTAACACATATATATGGAATTTAGAAAGAGGGTAATGATAACCCTGTATGCGAGACAGCAAAAGAGACACAGATGTATAGAACAGACTTTCGGACTCTGTGGGAGAGGGAGAGGGTGGGATGATTTGGGAGAATGGCATTGAAACATGTATACTATCATGTAAGAAATGAATCGCCAGTCTAGGTTCGATACAGGTTACAGGATGCTTGGGGCTGGTACACTGGGATGACCCAGAGAGATGATATGGGGAGGGTGGTGGGAGCGGGGTTCAGGATTGGGAACTCATGTACACCGGTGGCGGATTCATGTCAATGTACGGCAAAACCAATACAGTATTGTAAAGTAAAAAAAAAAAGAATACTAGAGTGAGTTGCCATCACCTCCTCCAGGGAATCTTCCCAATCCAAGGACTGAACCCATGTCCCTTATATCTTCTGCATTGGCAGACAGATACTTCCCTATTAGCGCCACCTGGGAAGCCCCCACCACAGAGTATTTTGCACCCATATCTACCAGAAACTCAATCAACTTTTCTGCCACTATCAGAGTTACCTGGGGCTTCTGTTTGGGGCCCCATCAGAGGGTTCCTCTCTTTCTACCATATGAGAGGCTCCTGTCTTCCTTTTATTGTTTTCTTTCTTATTCCTTCAGTTCAATTCAGTTCAGTCACTCAGTCATGTCCAAATCTTTGCGACCCCATGGACTACAGCAGGCCAGGTCCCCCATCCATCACCAGCTCCTGGAGTTCACCCAAACTAATGTCCATTGAGTTGGTGATGCCATCCAACCATCTCATCCTCTGTCATCCCCTTCTCCTCCTGCCTTCAATCTTTCCCAGCATCTTTTCAAATGAGTCAGTTCTTCGATCAGGTGGCCAAAGTATTGGAGCTTCAACATCAGTCCTTCCAATGAACACTCAGGACTGATTTCCTTTAGGATGGACTGGTTGGATCTCCTTGCAGTCCAAGGGACTCTCAAGAGTCTTCTCCAACACCACAGTTCAAAAGCATCAATTCTTCGGTGCTCAGCTTTCTTTGTAGTCCAACTCTCATATGCATACATGACTACTGGGGTAATCATAGCCATGGCTAGACAGACCTATGTTGGCAAAGTAATGTCTCTGCTTTTTAATATGCATCTAGGTTGGCCATAACTTTTCTTCCAAGGAGTAAGGGTCTTTTACTTTTACAGCAGCAGTCATCATCTGCAGTGATTTTGGAGCCCAAAATATAAAGCCAGCCACTGTTTCCACTGTTTCCCCATCCATTTCCCATGAAGTGATGGGACTGGATGCCGTGATCTTAGTTTCCTGAATGTTGAGCTTTAAGCCAACTTTTTCACTCTCCTCTTTCACTTTCATCAAGAGACTCTTTAGTTCTTCACTTTCTGCCGTAAGGGTGGTGTCATCTGCATATCTGAGGTTATTGATGTTCCTCCCAGTAATCTTGATTCCAGCTTGTGCTTCATCCAGCCTAGTGTTTCTCATGATGTACTCTGCATAGAAGTTAAATAAGCAGGGTGACAATATACAGCCTTGACGTATTTCTTTTCCTATTTGGAACCAGTCTGTTGTTCCATGTCCCGATCTAACTGTTGCTTCCTGACCTGCATACAGATTTCTCAAGAGGCAGGTCACGTGGTCTGGTATTCCCATCTCTTTCAGAATTTTCCACAGTTTATTGTGATCCACACAGTAGCCTAGGGCAAACTCTTTTCCAAAGCCCTTCCTCCTTGCAGTAAGCACATTGTTCCTCCACCAGTGGTATGGCTAACCTCTCTTCAGGTTACTTACCCTCTGGGAATTCAATGCTGCTGCCAGGCAAGTGGTATTACTTCTTGATCATCTTGATTCTGTCTTTGTTCCCTGCTGTTCAACACCTTAAAAGCAACATCTACCAATTGAGAAGGGTTCATTCCAAATACAACATATAACTTTTGTAATTTTCTTCTTATATCTGGGGTGCTTTCACCAATGAAGTTCATATTTACCATCCTTATATTTTTAGGGGCCTCAGAGTCTGCATCCATGTAGCTCCTTGGAAGGAAAGTTATGACCAACCTAGACAGCATATTAAAAGGAAGAGACATTACTTTGTCTACAAAGGTCCATCTAGTCAAGGCTATGGTTTTTTCCAGTGGTCATGTGCGGATGTGAGTTGGACTATAAAGAAAGCTGAGCACCAAAGAATTTATGCTTTTGAACTCTGGTGTTGGACAAGACTCTTGAAGAGTCCCTTGGACTGCAAGGAGATCCAACCAGTCCATCTTAAAGGAGATCAGTCTTGGGTGTTCATTGGTAGGACTGATATTGAAGCTGCAACTCCAATACTTTGGCCACCTGATGCGAAGACCTGACTCATTTGAAAAGCTCCTTATGCTGGGAAAGATTGAGAGAAGGAGGAGAAGGGGATGACAGAGGATGAGATGGTTGGATGGCATCACTGACTCAATGGACACGGGTTTGGGTGGACTCTGGGTGTTGGTGATGGACAGGGAGGCCTGGCATGCTGTGGTTCATGGGGTCACAAAGAGTCAGACACAACTGAGTGACTGAACTGAACTGAATGCCTATAAGCTTGGCAGATTCTTTCTAGAAACCCTAAAAATTTGGGTTTTTTCTTTTTTTACTCTTTGGCCTCAGTTCAGTTCAGTTCAGTTCAGTTCAGTCACTCAGTCGTGTCCGGCTCTTTGCGACTCCATGAATCACAGCACGCCAGGCCTTCCTGTCCATCACCAACTCCCGGAGTTCACTCAGATTCACGTCCATTAAGTCAGTGATGCCATCCAGCCATCTCATCCTCTGTCGTCCCCTTCTTCTCCTAGGTGATGCCAAAGAATGCTCAAACTACCACACAATTGCACTCATCTCACATGCTAGTAAAGTAATGCTCAAAATTCTCCAGGCCAGGCTTCAGCAATACGTGAACCATGAACTTCTAGATGTTCAAGCTGGTTTTAGAAAAGGCAGATGAACCAGAGATCAAATTGCCAGCATCCGCTGGATCATCAAAAAAGCAAGAGAGTTTCAGAAAAACATCTATATCTGCTTTATTGACTATGCCAAAGCCTTTGACTGTGTGGATCACAATAAACTGTGGAAAATTCTTAAAGAAATGGGAATACCAGACCACGTGACCTGCCTCTTGAGAAATCTGTATGCAGGTCAGGAAGCAACAGTTAGAACTGGACATAGAACAGCTGACTGGTTCCAAATAGGAAAAGGAATACGTCAAGGCTGTATATTGTCACCCTGCTTATTTAACTTCTATGCAGAGTACATCATGAGAAACGCTGAGCTGGATGAAGCACAACCTGGAATCAAAATTGCTGGGAGGAATATCAGTAACCTCAGATGTGCAGATGACACCACCCTTATTGCAGAAAGCAAAGAACTAAAGAGCTTCTTGATGAAAGTGAAAGAGGAGAGTGAAAAGCGACTTAAAGCTCAACATTCGGGAAACTAAGATCATGGCATCCGGTTCCATCACTTCATGGCAAATAGATGAGGAAACAGTGGCTGATTTTATTTTGAGGGGCTCCAAAATCACTGCAGATGGTGACTGCAGCCATGAAATTAAAAGACGCTTGCTCCTTGGGAGAAAAGTTATGACCAACAATGGCACCCCACTCCAGTACTCTTGCCTGGAGAATCCCATGGACGGAGGAGCCTGGTAGGCTGCAGTCCATGGGGTCGCTGTGAGTCAGACACGACTGAGTGACTTCACTTTGACTTTTCACTTTCATGCATTGGAGAAGGAAATGGCAACCCACTCCAGTGTTCTTGCCTGGAGAATCCCAGGGACGGTAGAGCCTGGTGGGCTGCCGTCTATGGGGTCGCACAGAGTCAGACATGACTGAAGCGACTTAGCAGCAGCAGTAGCAGACAGCATATTAAAAAGCAGAGACATTACTTTGCCAAGAAAGGTCCATCTTGTCAAAGGTATGGTTTTTCCAGTGGTCATGTATGGATGTCAGAGTTGGACTATAAAGAAAGCTGAGTGCAGAAGAATTGATGCTTTTGAACTATGGTGTTGGAGAAGACTCTTGAGAATCCCTTGGACTGCAAGGAGATCCAGCCAGTTCATCCTAAAGGAGATCAGTCCTGAGTGTTCATTGGAAGGACTGATGTTGAAGCTGAACTCCAATACTTTGGCCACCTGATGTGAAGAGCTGACTCATTTGAAAAGCCCCTGATGCTGGGATAGATTGAGGGCAGGAGGGAAAGGGGATGACGGAGGATGAGATGGTTGGGTGGCATCACCTACTCAATGGACATTAGTTTGGGTAAACTCTGGGAGTTGGTGATGGACAGAGAGGCCTGGTGTGTGCAGTTCACGGGGTCACAAAGAATTGGATACAACTGAGCAACTGAACTGAACTGAACTGAACTCCCTTTCAAAGACCTACTAAGATACACTTCCTATAATGCTTTAGGAGTGGCATATCTCCATTATTAGAATCCCAGCCAGGCTCAGCAAGGGGAATTGTATTTTTTTTTAATAGTTTTTGTTTATTTGTTGGCTGTGCTGAGTGTTCGTTGCTGTGCACGGTTGTTACTGTTCTCTCCTCGCAGTGCGATAGGTTTACTCTGTAGTTGTGGTGTGCAGGCTTCTCATTGCAGTGACTTCTCTTGTGGTGGACCATGGGCTGTAGGGCGCGTGGGCTTCAGTAGTTGCAGCACATGGACTCAATAGCTGTGGCACACAGGCTTAGTTTCTCCATGGCATGTGGAATCTTTCTGGACCAGTGATTGAATCCGTGTCCTCTGCCTCTGCACTGACAAGTGGATGATTAACCACTGGACCACCAGGGAAGTCCAGAACTTCCAGATTTGCTTCTGGAGTTCCATCTGGATCTGCTGGATGAAGCTGGTGCTCTTTCTCTCTAGCCTTGTCAATGACCACCCTCCTTTCAGTAAACATTATGCTCAAGATAGTGTCAATGCCTGCCCAAGAAGGATGGTGAGTAACAAAGACAGAAGTGAAAAGTTCAGTCATGTAGAGGGGGTCCTCTCAGTAAGCACAGTTTTTCCAATAAGCAAATGTTGAAGTTGAGAATGGGCTTCCCAGGTGGTGCTAGTGGTAAAGAACCTGTCTGTCAATGCAGGAGATGGAAGAGACACAGGTTTGATCCTTGGGTTGGGAAAATCCCCTGGAAAACAGCATGGCAACCCACTCCAGTATTCTTGCCTGGAGAAGTCCATGGACAGAGGAGCCTGGCAGGCTATAGTCCATAGGATCGCAAAGAGTCAGACATGACTGAAGCAATTTAGCATGCACACACAAAATTGAGAATGGCTTGTGCATCCATAGAAACTCAGTTGGTTGGCCATCTGTATTAATTTAAGGCCTCCTATGAGATATCAGCACAAGGGAAATTGCCCTGCTCCCAAAGTGACTCCCAGTCCAAATTGGGTGCCCTGTTGGATCTTAGATAATAACACTAAACCAGGCCCCAGGCCCCTGTGTCCTGAGGGTTAATGTGTGTGTGTGCTAAGTCACTTCAGTCCTGTGCCTCCTGTGGCTCCTGCATTACAGGTGGATTCTTTACTGCTGAGCCACCAGGGAAGCCAGAGGGTTAACATAGAAAGTCCTAATTGATCCCCATAAGTAAGGGAAACAAGAGGCAATGAAAGGATGAATATGTTGTTGGCATGGGGATTGTCAGAACAACTGTGGGTGTAGCCTTCTTGGCCAGTGGAGGAGGGGGTTGGCTAGAGGGGGATTAAATTTTGAAATAACATGTCTTCAATCTCATTTTCTCCCTCTCTCTCTTGTAGGACAGGTTTTCCCTTTAGACTACTGTACCATAAGGCAGCAGCCATCTGACGTTTTCTTCTGATGCAATAGCATAAATGTTTCTACATATGGAATATCATCATGTTACCTGCTCTTTCACAAAACAATTCTAATAGCAATTCTAAATGATAATAATAATAATAATTAAGTGAGCCATTCAAAGGTCATTGTTCTTCTGATCCTAACAGATGTTGGGACAACACACTATTACAATAGAATATCATCTCTTTCTTAGTCACGAGCCACAGATGTATTTTGCTCTTTTATTTAAGATATGCCCCCGAGGACTTTCCTTAGGGACAGATGGAGCATTTTCCATATTTAAATTCAAAAGCAACAAAACATAAAAATCATAAGCATATACCAATATCAAAAGCACAGACAGATTTCATCATGAATAAACACAAAATGAAAGCAATGAAACAGTTCACAAATCAGGTAAAGTCCAACAACAATTCCCCTCTCCAACAGGGTACCCCCAAACAAATGCAAAACAAATTGGCTTTTCTCCTGAAGGAAAAGCCCAAACACCCTACTATATAGAGCCTGTCAACTCCCAAATGTCAATTCTTTTTTCCAACTGGCAAGTGCTGAGGCAGCTAGTTCCACTTCAGGGAATTTTGAAGGGAAGATCCTCATGAAAAGTGGTCTTAGCAGTTGCTAGGGCTTGACCCCAAAATTCCCCAATCAGAGAAGTAGGCCACAAGCAGCAAGGCTCCTGGCTGACTTTGCTAAAATTATTACCAAGTCCAAGCTTGCTCTGCTTACCACATAACAGGCCAATAAATCAAGAGACAAGCTGTTGAGGCAAGGAATAGTGACTTTAACTTGAAAGTTAGCAGGCTGAAAAGATGGGCAGGCATGACTTATATAGCAGGCCTGTTCAGCCACTGGTCAATGTTGACATGTGCCCCACCCACTCCCCCTCCTCTGTATAAAAAAAGCCAGAATTTGAACTGGGACAAGATGGTTTTGGGGACAAGAACAACTTAGGCTTGGTAACACATCTTCACACAGTCTGAATTCAGGCTCCTTTTATACAGAGGATTGGGAGGAGTAGGAAGCCCACTGTGATTCCAACCAACGGCTGAGTGGGACTGCTAATGGTTGCTTGATAACAGCGTCTCCTAACAGTTGCTCACTAATGGTCACTCACTTGAGGGAGGGGCCCACTTCAATGCCAACCAATGGCTCAGCAGGACTGCTACTGTTCACTCACTAACAGCTGTGTGCCTGCTCTGCCCCTATTACATCACTGAAGACCATGCAGACATCAAAAGATAATCATGGCATACTACAAACTACTCTATAAACATAGATTTAGCAACAACTACAGTAAGTCCCCTACACGCAAACAAGTTCCATTCGGAGAGCATGTTTGTAAGTCCAATGTGTTAATAAGCCCAACAAATTTAGCCTATGTAACCTAACTAACACAATAGGCTATATAGTACTGTACTGTAATAGGTTTATAATCCTTTTCATACAAGTAATACATAAACAACAAACACAAAAAATAAACATTTCTAATCTTACTGTACCTTGAAAAGTACAGTAGTACAATACAACAGTTGGGACTTCTTAGCAGTGCCAGCTTCATCACCATTGCTTTTACACTTGCTTCTGGACATCCTGGGCTTGAAATAAAGATGTTGTGCTACTGTTTTCTATACAGTACTGTACAGTAAAGCACACAAAAGCCCAATTCCTTGTAGAGGATGTGTGCAGGTGACGATGTACACCAGACACATGAACTAACTTACATGCTTGGACATGCAAAGGCACATTTGCATCTTTGAAAGCTCACAACTTGAAGGTTCATATGTAGGGGACTCACTGTACTATAAAAGCACAAACTTACCACAACTCACACAATTGAAGTAGATAATTTGAATAACCAAATATCTATTAAGGACTTTGAATTTATAATTAACCTTCAGACAGTTTCACTGGAGAATTCCAGCAAGCATTTAAAAAATAATTAAATCAACTTTACAAAATATTTCCAAAATAGAATAAGAGGAATGAATACTTCCCAACTCACTCTAGGAAACTAGTATTACCTTTGTACCAAAGCCAGTTAAAGACACTACAAAAAAAGAGAAAACTATGGACCAATATTTCCCATGAATATAGATGCAAAAATTCTTAACAAAACAATGACAAATAGAATTCAGCAATATATAGGAAGAACTATATATCATAAACTAGTAGGGCTAATTCCAGAAGTGCAAGACTGATTTCATATTTGAAAACAAATTAAACAACATAATATACAAATTAACAAGCTATTGAAAAAAAAGTCACATAAATATATCAGAAATTTCCTAGCAAAATAAACAGGTCCTGTTTGTGGATGACGTGATCTTCTACTTAGAAAATCCCAAGTAATATTAAAAAAACAATAATAAACCCCCCCTAGGACTAATAAGTTCACCATACAAAATCAACCTACACTATCAGCAAATATATGGACACTAAATTTGAAAATACAAAGCCATTTACAGTTATTTAAACAGATATGTTTACATGCAAATGGAACATAACTCATGCAAAACTTATATGCTGAAAACTACAAAACACAGATGAAAGAAATCTAAAGAGATCTTAAAAATGGAGGGACATAATATGTTCATGGATTGAAAACCCAGTATAGAAAAGAGGTCAATTATTCCCAAATTGGAATACAGGTTTAGCAAATCATTGAAAAATATCAGCAGGACATTTTTGTAGGTTTAGAAAATATTATTTAAAAATGTATAAGGAAAGACAAAGGAATTATGACAGTTAAAACAATGAAAAATAAGAATAAAGGGGGGAGGAATCACTCTGATTATAGGGCTTATTATATAGCTGTCATTAAGACTCTGCGATTTTGGCAGAGGGATAAAGATACAGATCAAAGGAACAGAATAGAAAACCCAGAAATCACCCAAGTAAAGTGAATTCATTTTTTACAAAGGTGCAAAAGCAATTTAATATCAGAAGGATAGCCTTCTCAAGAAATGGTGATGGTGCAATTGGGCATTTATAGGCAAAGAATGAACCCTGACCCAATTCTCACACCTTATACAACAATTAACTTGAAATGGATCATGAACTTTAATGTAAAATGCAAAACTATAAACCTTTCAAGAAAAAACATACAAGAGAAAATGTTTATGTTCTAGGGCTAGAAAAGAGTTACTAAATTTTGTACCAAAATCCTGATAAATAGAAGGCAAAAAAAATAAATTTATTTTCATCATAACCAAAAACTTTTCAGTGTAAGGGACCTGTTAAAGAGGATGAGCATCTCTAGACAGGGAGAAAATATTTGCAAACTACATATCTGAAAAAAAAAAAGAGAGATAACTGGAGTATATGAAGAATACTTAAATCTCAATAGCTTGAAGAAACCTGAATCAGTTACACAATGGGCAGAAGAGACTTTTGCTGAAGGGGATACACAGATAGCAAATTGACACATGAAAAAATCAACATTATGAAACATTAGGGAAATGAAAATTAAGACCACAGTGAGATATCACTATATAACTATGATGATAGTGATTAAAACAAAAATAGTGGCAGGAAGAGATCAAGATGATGGAGTAGGGGGAAACTGAGCTCACCTCCCCATGAACATATAAAGAATATCTCTATACAATTCTCACTGAAAACAAACTAGAGACTGTCAGAAAGACTCTCCTACAACCAAGGCTTCCACATGGAGTTGCACAGGAAGGCAGTAGAAGGGATCAGGTTGGGACTTGAGCTCCAAGCAGCAGACACAGAAGGAAGGGGATTACATGGGCTTGGAGATCCTCCCTGCAGAGTCAGTAGTTAGAACCACATATTGGGAACCTCAGGCCTGAGGGCCAACACCCAGAAGATAATTCCCCTTAGCTGGTAAGAAAACCAGTGAGGCTGTAACTGGTCATAGCAAACAGCCTCTTCCAACAACACAAGAGAAGACTCTACACATGGACCTCACCAGATGGTCAACACCGAAATCAGATTGATTATATTCTCTGCAGCAAAAGATGGAGAAGCTCTATACAGTCAACAAAAACAAGACCAGGAGCTGACTGTGGCTCAGATCATGAACTCCTTATTACCAAATTCAGACTGAAATTGAAGAAAGCAGGGAAAACCGCTAGACCATTCAGGTATGCCCTAAATCAAATCCCTTATGATTATACAGAGGAAGTGAGAAATAGATTTAAGGGCCTAGATCTGACAGATAGAGTGCCTGATGAACTATGGAATGAGGTTCATGACATTGTACAGGAGACAGGGATCAAGACCATCCCCATGGAAAAGAAATGCAAAAAAGAAAAATGGTTGCCTGAGGAGGCCTTACAAATAGCTGTGAAAAGAAGAGAAGTGAAAAGCCAAGGAGAAAAGGAAAGATATAAGCATCTGAATGCAGAATTCCAAAGAATAGCAAGAAGAGATAAGAAAGCCTTCCTCAGCAATGAATGCAAAGAAATAGAGGAAAACAACAGAATGGGAAAGACTAGAGATCTCTTCAAGAAAATTAGAGATACCAAGGGAACATTTCATGCAAAGATGGGCTCGATAAAGGACAGAAATGGTATGGACCTAACAGAAGCAGAAGATATTAAGAAGAGTGGCAAGAATATACAGAAGAACTATACAAGAAAGATCTTCATGAGCCAGATAATCACGATGGTGTCATCACTCACCTAGAGCCAGACATCTTGGAATGTGAAGTCAAGTGGGCCTTAGAAAGCATCACTACGAACAAAGCTAGTGGAGGTGATGGAATTCCACTTGAGCTATTTCAAATCCTGAAAGATGATGCTGTGAAAGTGCTGCACTCAATATGCCAGCAAATTTGGAAAACTCAGCAGTGGCCACAGGACTGGAAAAGGTCAGTTTTCATTCCAATCCCAAAGAAAGGCAATGCCAGAGAATGCTCCAACTACCGCACAATTGCCCTCATCTCACACGCTAGTAAAGTAATGCTCAAAATTCTCCAAGCCAGGCTTCAGCAATAGGTGAACCATGAACTTCCTGATGTACAAGCTGGTTTTAGAAAAGGCAGAGGAGCCAGAGATCAAATTGTCAACATCTGCTGGATCATGGAAAAAGCAAGAGAGTTACAGAAAAATATCTATTTCTGCTTTATTAACTATGCCAAAGCCTTTGACTATGTGGATCACAATAAACTGTGGAAAATTCTGAAAGAAATGGGAATACCAGACCACCTGACCTGCCTCTTGAGAAATCTGTATGCAGGCCAGGAAGCAACAGTTAGAACTGGACATGGAATAACAGACTGGTTCCAAATAGGAAAAGGAGTACGTCAAGGCTGTATATTGTCACCCTGCTTATTTAACTCATATGCAGAGTACATCATGAGAAACGCTGGACTGGAAGAAGCACAAGCTGGAATCAAGATTGCCGGGAGAAATATCAGTAACCTCAGATACGCAGATGACACCACCCTTATGGCAGAAAGTGAAGAGGAACTAAAGAGTCTCTTGATGAAAGTGAAAGAGGAGAGTGAAAAAGTTGGCCTAAAGCTCAACATTCAGAAAACGAAGATCATGGCACCTGGTCCCATCACTTCATGGCAAATAGATGGGGAAACAGTGGAAACAGTGTCAGACTTTATTTTTAGGGGCTCCAAAATCACTGCAGATGGTGACTGCAGCCATGAAATTAAAAGATGCTTACTCCTTGGAAGAAAAGTTATGACCAACCTAGATAGCATATTCAAAAGCAGAGACATTACTTTGCCAACAAAGGTCCGTCTAGTCAAGGCTATGGTTTTTCCAGTAGTCATGTATGGATGTGAGTGCTGAACTGTGAAGAAGGCTGAGCGCCAAAGAATTGATGCTTTTGAACTGTGGTGTTGGAGAAGACTCTTGAGAGTCCCTTGGACTGCAAGGAGATCCAACCAGTCCATTCTGAAGGAGATCAGCCTTGGGATTTCTTTGGAAGGAATGAGGCTAAAGCTGAAACTCCAGTACTTTGGCCACCTCATGCAAAGAGCTGACTCATTGGAAAAGACTTTGATGCTGGGAGGGATTGGGGGCAGGAGGAGAGGGGGACAACAGAGTATGAGATGGCTGGATGGCATCACTGACTCGATTGACATGAGTCTGAGTGAACTCCGGGAGTTGGTGATGGACAGAGAGGCTTGGCATGCTGCGATTCATGGGGTCGCAAAGAGTCGGACACAACTGAGCCACTGAACTCTACTGAACTTAAGAAATCTAGACTTTGCTCATGAAGTTCATGCACCTGCTTGATTCAGTTCAGTTCAGTTCAGTCACTCAGTCGTGTACAACTCTTTGCAACCTCATGAACTGCAGCATGCTAGGCCTCCCTGTCCATCACCAACTCCTGGAGTACACCCAAACCCATGTCCATTGAATTGGTGTTACCATCCAACCATCTTATCCTCTGTTGTCCCCTTCTCCTCCTGCTCTCAATCTTTCCCAACATCAGGGGTTTTTCAAATGAGTCAGCTCTTCACATCAAGTGGCCAAAGTATTAGGGTTTCAGCTTCAACATCAGTCCTTCCAATGAACACCCAGGACTGATCTCCTTCAGGATGGACTGGTTGGATCTCTTTGCTGTCCAAGGGACTCTCAAGAGTCTTCTCCAACACCATAGTTCAAAAGCATCAATTTTCAGTGCTCAGCTTTCTTTATAGTCCAACTCTGACATCCATACATGACCACTGGAAAAACCATAGCCTTGACTAGACTGACCTTTGTTGATAAAGTGATGTCTCTGCTTTTTATTTTTATTTTTTTTTTCTGCTTTTTAATATGCTGTCTAGGTTGGTCATAACTTTCCTTCCCAGGAGTAAGCGTCTTTTAATTTCATTGGTGCAATCACTATCTGCAGTGTAACTCTGCTTGACTACTCCCAGGAAAAGGATTGAAACTGCCCAAGGAATTAGAAAATATAAATAGAATCATTCAGAGCTGAAGAATCCAATGACTAAGATGAAAAACAAAAGAAGAATTAATAGTAGACTAGGTGATACAGAAAATGCAAAAGCGACCTGGAATATATAATATATAATATATATAATATATAATATATCAGAACAGCAAGGTAAAAAAGAAATGTTTAAAATGAGAATAGGTTTCCCTGATGGTCCAGTGATTAAGAATCTGCCTTGCAATACAGGGGACACTGGCTCGATTCCTGGACTGGGAAGATTCCACTTGTGACGGGGCAACTAATTTGTTGCACAGCAACTACTGAGTCAGCATTCTAGAGACTTCTAGCCACAACTACTGAACCTACACACTGCAACTACTGAAGCCCAGGCACCCTAAAGCCTGTGTTCTGCAGTGAGAAGCCACCACAATGAGAACCCTTTGCACTGTAGCAGGAGAATAGCCTCCACTCACCACAACTAGAGAAAGAGCAACAAATAATTTTTTAAAATGAAAACAGCTTAAGAGCTTCTAGGATATTACAGAGGTCTCAGAAGGAGATTAGAGAAAGCGGTCAAAAATTTATTTGATGAAATTATGGCTGAAAACTAACTGAACCTGGGGAGGAAAAAAATAAACAGATACCCAGGCCTATGAAGCACAGAGAATCTCAAACAAGATGAAACGAAGATAAAATATAATTAAAACAGCAAAAGTTAAAGATAGACAATTCTTAAGGCAACAAGAGAAAAACAATGAGTCACATACAAGGGAACTCCCATAAGCTTATCAGCTGATTTTTCTGCAGAAACTTTGCAGCTAGAAGGGAGTGGTATATTTTAAGTGCTGAAAGGGAAAAACCTACAGCCTAGGATACTCTACTGAGAAAGATTATAATTCAGAATTGAAGAGGAGACAAAGAATTCTTCAGACAAGCAAAAACTAAAATAGTTTGTCAATATTAAACTGACCTTGGACTTTCCTGGTAGTTCAGTGGTTAAGAATCCACCTTCCAGTGCAGGGAACACGGATTTGATCCTTGGCATGGGAAGAATCCACATGCCACCAGGCAACTAAGTCCAAGTGCCTTTGCTGGGCCTGTGTGCCACAAACTACTGAAGCCCACGTGCCCTAGAGCTTGTGCTCTGCGACAAGAGGAGCCACCGCAAGAAGCTTACACACCACAGCTAGAGAAAGTCTACACACAGGAGTGAAAGTATGTAAAGAAATAATATTTTTACTAAACTGACCCTAAAGGAAGTGTCAAAAAGGCTTTCTAAATGGAAAAGAAAAGGCTACAAGATACACAATTTATAGGAAATGCAAACTTTCGCTAGTAAAAGCAACTACATGATAAAGTCCATCAACCACTTAAATCAGTTAGTACAAAGATTAAAAAATAAAAATTGTAAAATCAACTATAACTGCAATAAACATTTAAAGAATAAACATGAAGAAGTAAAATAAGACATTTAAAACACAAAATATTAGGAAGGGGATTAAAAAATGTAGATCTTTTAGAATGTGTTTGTACTTAAATGATTATCAGTTTAAAACAAGCAGATGCAGTCAACAAATATATACTCCATGGTAACTATGCATCAAAAATCTACAATGGATGCACAAAACTAGAGATAGGAACACAAACATACCACTAAACAAGGTCATGAAACTACATAGAAGAAATGAAAAGGAGAAGAAAAGAATGAAGAACTGCAAAAACAGCTGGAAAACAAATAACAAAATGGCAATGAGCACACACTTATCAATAATCCCTTTAAATGTCAATTGACTAAATGCCCCAAGTAAAAGATGTAGGGTGGCGGATCTAATTTAAAAAAAACAGGACCCAGTACTGGCCCAAAAATAGACACATAGATCAATGGAACAGAAGAGAGCCCAGAAATAAAGCCACACACTTGTAGACAATTAATCTGCAACAAAGGAGGCAAGAATACACAGTGGAGAAAAAGCAATCTCTTTGATAAGTGGTGCTGGGAAAACTGAACAGCTACATATAAAAGAAAGAAGTCAGAACATTCTCTAATACCACATATAAAAATAAACTAAAGTCAAATAGACTAAAGACCTAAATATAAGATTCAAAGCCACAAAATTCCTAGAAGAAAACATAGGCAGAAAACTCTTTGACATAAATAATAGCAATCTATTTTTGGATCTATCTTCTAAAGCAAAGGAAACAAAAGCAAAAGTAAACAAGTGGGATCTATTTCAAATTAAAGAGCTTTTGCACAACAAAGGAAATCAGTGACAAAACAAAATGACAACATACAAAATGGAAGAAAATATTTCCTAATGATAGGACCAATACGGGGTTAATATACAAAAGATATAAACAGTTCATACAATATACAATTCATCATCAAGAAAACAAACAACACAATTAAAAATGGCCAGAAGACCTGAATATACATTTTTCCAAAGAAGACATACATATGGCCAGCAGGCACATGAAAAGATGTTCAACATCACTAATCATTAGAAAAAGGCAAATCAAAACTGCAATGAGATATCATTTCACACCTGTCACAATGGTTACCATCAAAAAGAACACAAATAACAAATGTTGTGGAGGATGTGGAAAAAATGGGAACCTTCATATACTGCTGGTGAGAATGTTCATTGGTGCAGCCACTGTGGAAAATAGTATAGAAGTTCCTCAAGATATTAAAAAAGAACTACAATATGACCAGCAATTCCACTCCTGGGTTAGTATTTTAAAAAGCAAAAATACTAATTAGAAAAGATACATGCACCTCAACATTCATAGCAGCATATTTACAACTGCCAAGATATGAAAATAAGTTAAATAGCCGTCAACAAATTTTATACACACAAACACACACACAAAATGGATTATTAACAAAAAAAAGTAATGACATTTTCTGGGCTTCCCTGGTGATTCAGTGGTTAAGAACCCTCCTGCCAATGCAGAGGACACAGGTTTAATTCCTGGTCTGGGAAGAATCCACCGGCTGTGGGACAACCAAGCCCGTGCATCACAGCTACTGAAGCCCACACACTCTAGAGCTCATGTGCCACACTACTGAACCCACATGCTCTAGGGCCTGTGCTCCACAACAAGAGAAGCCACCACAATGAGAAGCCTGTGCACCACAACTAGAGAGCAGCCCCCACTCACCACAACTAGAGAAAGGCTGCATACAATCAAAAATAAATAATGTTTTAGAATTTAAAAAAAAAACACCATTGTGCCATTTGTAACAATATGGAAGGACTACAAGATAGGGGAAGGGAATTAAAAGGTACAAACTACTATGTATCAAATAAGCTACAAGGATATATTGTACAATGTAAGAAATAGGTTGTGTTGTTCAGTCACTTAAGTCATGTCTGACTCTTTGTGACCCAATGGACTGCTGCATGTCAGGTTTCCCTGTCCTTCACTGTCGCCCAGAGTTTGCTCTAATTCATGTCCATTGAGTCAGTGATACCATCCAACCATTTCATCCTCTGTCACCCACTTATCCTACTACATTAAATCTTTCCCAGCATCAGGGTCTTTCCCAATAAGTAGGAAATACAGCCAATATTTTTTAATAACCAACATTCAGGAAACGAAGATCTTGGCATCTGGTCCTATCACTTCATGGGAAATAGATGGGGAAACAGTGGAAACAGTGTCAGACTTTATTTTTGGGGGGGGGCTCCAAAATCACTGCAAATGATGACTGCAGCCATGAAATTAAAAGACACTTACTCCTTGGAAGTAAAGTTATGACCAACCTAGATAGCATATTGGAAAGCAGAGACATTACTTTGCCAACAAAGGTCTGTCTAGTCAGGGTTATGGTTTTACCAGTGGTCATGTATGGATGTGAGTTGGACTGTGAAGAAAGCTGAGCGCTGGAGAATTGATGCTTTTGAACTGTGGTGTTGGAGAAGACTCTTGAGAGTCCCTTGGACTACAAGGAGATCCATCCAGTCCATTCTAAAGGAGATCAACCCTGAGTGTTCTTTGGAAGGAATGAGGCTAAAGCTGAAACTCCAGTACTTTGGCCACCTCATGCGAAGAGTTGACTCATTGGAAAAGACTTTGATGCTGGGAGGGATTGGGGGCAGGAGGAAAAGAGGATGACAGAGGATGAGATGGCTGGATGGCATCACCGACTCAATGGACATGAGTTTGAGTGAACTCCAGGAGATGGTGATGGACAGGGAGGCCTGGCGTGCTGTGATTCATGGGGTCGCAAAGAGTCGGACACGACTGAGCGACTGAAATGAACTGAACTGAACTGATAAATGGAGTAGAACTTTTAAAGTTGTGAATTACTATGTTGTATACTTGTAGCTTATATAATATTATGTATCAACTGTATCTCAGTTGAAAAGGCCTATCTATATGCCGCTTACAAGATACTCAATTTAGAGGTAAAGACACATACATACTGCAGGTGAGGGAGATGGAAAAGATATTTCAAGCAAATGAAAATGACAAGAAAGCTAAGGTAGCAATGTTCATATCAGACAAAGGAGACTTTAAAATACAACAAAAGACAAAGAAGGGCATTATATAATGATTGAAAGATCAGTATAAGAAGAGGATATAACATTCATTAACATATGTGCATCTAATCTGCTGCTGCTAAGTCACATCTGTTGTGTCCGACTCTGTGCAACCCCATAGATGGCAGCCCACCAGACTTCCCCGTCCCTGGGATTCTCCAGACAAGAACACTGGAATGGGTTGCCGTTTCCTTCTCCAAGGCATGAAAGTGAAAAGTGAAAGTGAAGTCGCTCAGTCATGTCCGACTCTTAGTGACCCCATGGACTACAGCCTACCAGGCTCCTCCACCCAGGGGATTTTCCAGGCAAGAGTATTGGAGTGGGGTTCCATTGCCTTCTCCGCATCTAATCTAGGAGTACCTAAATATATACAGCAAACATTAATAGACATGAAGGAAGAAATTGACAATAATTGAAATCCCCAATAATAATAGGGGACTTTAACACCCACTTACATCAATGGACAGATCATGCAGACAGAAATCAATAAGAAAAAGGTGATCTTAAAAAGCAATCAGACCAGTTGAACTTGATATCTATAGAACGTTCCATCCAAAACAGCAGAATACACATTCTTTTCAAATACACATGGAATATTCTCCAGGATAGATCATGTGCTAGGTCACAAAATAAGTCTCAATAAACTTAAAGGGATAAAAATTACATTAAGCAGCTTTACCAACCACAAGGGAAACTGGATATCAGTTACAGAAAGAAAAATGGGGAAAACACAAATATGTGGAGACTAAACAACATGCTACATAAAAAAAAAAAAAAGATCCACAAGTAAATCAGAAAATACTTTGAGACAAATGAAAATAAATCTTTCCAAAGTTTGCAGGAAGAAGCAAGAACAGTCTCACATGCTTGTAAAGTAATGCTCAAAATTCTCCAAGCCAGGCTTCAGCAATAGGTGAACCATGAACTTCCTGATGTTCAAACTGGTTTTAGAAAAGGCAGAGGAACCAGAGATCAAATTGCCAACATCCACTGGATCGTGGAAAAAGTAAGAGAGTTCCAGAAAAACATCTATTTCTGCTTTATTGACTATGCCAAAACCTTTGACTGTGTGGATCACAATAAACTGTGGAAAATTCTGAAAGAGATGGGAATACCAGACCACCTGACCTGCCTCTTGAGAAACCTATATGCAGGTCAGGAAGCAACAGTTAGAACTGGGCATGGAATAACAGACTGGTTCCAAATAGGAAAAGGAGTACGTCAAGGCTGTCTATTGTCACCCTGCTTATTTAACTTATCTTCAGAGTACATCATGAGAAACGCTGGGCTGGAAGAAGCACAAGCTGGAATCAAGATTGCTGGGAGAAATATCAATAGCCTCAGATATGCAGATGACACCACCCTTATAGCAGAAAGTGAAGAGGAACTAAAAAGCCTCTTGATGAAAGTGAAAGAGGAGGGTGAAAATGTTGGCTTAAAGCTCAACATTCAGAAAATGAAGATCATGGCATCTGGTCCCATCACTTCATGGGAAATAGATGGGGAAACAGTGGAAACAGTGTCAGACTTTATTTTTTTGGGCTCCAAAATCACTGCAGATGGTGATTGCAGCCCTGAAATTAAAAGACACTTACTCCTTGGAAGTAAAGTTATGACCAACCTAGATAGCATATTCAAAAGCAGAGACATTACTTTGCCAACAAAGGTCCGTCTAGTCAAGGCTATGATTTTTCCAGTAGTCATGTATGGATGTGAGAGCTGGACTGTGAAGAAGGAAGAGTGCCGAAGAACTGATGCGTTTGAACTGTGGTCTTGGAGAAGACTCTTGAGAGTCCCTTGGACTGCAAGGAGATCCAATCAGCCCTAGGATTTCTTTGGAGGGAATTATGCTAAAGCTGAAACTCCAGTACTTTGGCCACCTGATGCGAAGAGTTGACTCATTGGAAAAGACTCTGATGCTGGGAGGGATTGGGGGCAGGAGGAGAAGGGGACAACAGAGGATGAGATGGCTGGATGGCATAACTGACTCAATGGATGTGAGTTTGAGTGAACTCCAGGAGTTGGTGATGGACAGGGAGGCCTGGCGTGCTGTGATTCATGGGGTCACAAAGAGTCGGACACGACTGAGGGACTGAACGGAACTGAAGGGAAGTTTATAGTTATACAGACCTACCTCAAAAAGCATGTAAAATCTCAAATAACCTAACCTATCATCCAAAGAAATTAGAAAAGAAGAAAAAACAAAGTCCCAAATCAGTAAAAGGGAGGAAATTATAAAATATCAGAGCAGAAACAAATAATATAGAGGCCAAAAAATAATAGATAAGATCAACAAAACAAAGGGCTAGTCTTTTGAAAAGATAAACATAATCTTCGACAGGCTCATTAAGAAAAAAGAGAGTGCTGGCTTCAGCAGCACATATACTAAAACCGGAATGATATGGAGAATATTAGCATGGCCCCCGTGCAAAATGATATGCATATTTGGATGCATTCCAAACTTTAAAAAAGAGAAAGACATGAAAAAAGGGGAAGGGGACCCAAATAAAGAAATAAGAAATGAAAGAGGAGAAATTATACTCAACATCACAGGGAACAAAAAAATGATAAATGGTCCAATGGTTAAGAATCCACCTTGCAATGCAGGAGAAATGGGTTCAGTCCCTGGTCAAGGAACAAGGATCCCACATGCCACAGAGCAACATGTTCCACAATTGCTGAGTCCACATGCTCCAGAGCCCTTGTGCTGCAACTAGAGAGCCTGCATGCTGCAACTGCTGAAACTCATGCACCACGACTAGAAAGCCCACAACCCACAGTGAGAGATCCTGCATGATGAAATGAAGACCTTGTGTGCTGCGACCAAGACCCAATGCACCAAACAGATTCAATAACTAAAAAGGATACTACAAACAGTTATATGCCAACAAATTCAACAACCTAGAAGAAATGGATAAATTTCCAGAAACATACAGTCTTCCAAAGCTGAATTGGAAGAAAAAGACAATCTGAACAGATCAATCATTAGTAGTGAAACTAAATTAGCAAAAAACAAAAAGTTGAGTCACTCAGTCGTGTCCAACTCTTTGTGACCCCATGGACTGTAGCCTACCAGGCTCCTCCTCCATCCATGGGATTTTCCAGGCAAGAGTACTAGAAGTGAGTTGCCATTTCCTTTTCCAAACAAAGCAAAATAAAACAAAAAAAATTTCCAGCAAACAAAAATCCAGGACCAAAAAGCCTTCACAGGATAAGTCTAACAAACATAATAAAAGCTAAAGCTTATCTTTCTCAAACTATTCCCAAAAAACCTGAAGAGAAAGGAACACTCCCAAATTCGTTCTATGATGCCACTATTACCCTGATACCAAAACCAGAAAAAGATACTACCAAAAAGAAAAAAAAGGAAATTATAGGCCAGTACCTCTGATGTCTATAGAGACAAGAATTCTCATCAAAATATTAACAAACCAAATTCAATAATATATTAAAAGGATCATACACCACAATCAGTGATATTTATTCCAGGGATGCAAGAATAGTTTGATATTTGCGAATCAATCAAAAGTGATCCATCACACTAATAAAAGGAGAGATTAAATCACATGATCATCTCAACAGATATAAGGAGCACTTCAAAAACTTCGACATCCATTCATGATTTTAAAAAACCTCCCATCAAAGAGGGAGATTATATATGACAAAACCATAGCTAACATTATACTCGATGTGAAAAGCTGAAAGCTTTTCCTTCAAAGTTGGGAACAAGACAAAGAAACCCACTCTTGCCGCTTCTATTTGACACAGTGTTAAAATTCCTAGCCAGCAATTAGACGAGAAAAAGAAATAAAAGGCATCCAGGTCGAAGAGAAGTGACAGTAAAACTGTCACTATTTATATAGAAAACCCTAAAGTCTGTAAGCCAAAAAACTATTAGAACTAATAAATGAATTCAGTAAAGTCTTGGGATAAAGGATTAATATATGGAAATGTTTTTCTATACACTAGTAATGAACTATCAAAAAGAGAACGCAAGAAAACAATTTTAAATCATATCACAAAGAATAAAATACCTAGAAATATAAACTTAACCAGGAAGGTGAATCACCTATACTCTAAAAATTGTAAAACACTGACAAAGGAAATTGAAGATTATACTGAAAAAAAGGTAAAGATATCCTGTGTTCATGGGTTGGAAGAATTAATGTTGTTAAAATAACCATACTACCCAAAGAAATCTACATATTTAATGTAATACCTATCAAAATAGCCATGATATTTTTCACAAGACTAAAATAATCCTAAAATTTCTATGGAACCAAAAAAAGAGACCAAATAGCCAAAGCAATCGTGAGAAAAAAGAACAAAGCAGGAGGTATCACGCTTGCTGACTTCAGGCTTTACTAAAAAGCTATGGCCCCAAAAGAAACGCGAAATCAAATTTACACAAAAACCTGTACACAGATGTTGATAGCAGCCTTATTCATAATAGCTCCAACCTAGGCACAATTTAGATGCCCTTCAGTGGGTGAATGTCTGCAGAACTTTGAGGACAGATGCTGTAGTTTAGACTCAGACTGTTTGTGACTTTCCAGAGAATGAATACATGATTAGGGCAGAGTCAGGATGTGTGCTGAGAGGCTCGGAAAGAAAAATGATGACCCACTAGCAGAACTGAATAATGCGGTCTATAACTGGTAAATAATGAACTGCATCTGTAAGGCCTTAAGGTTTCCAGATCTGCTTCAGTCCAAAACACTTAGGAAATACAGACTCAGTAGGGCAGCCTCCTAGGCTTACCAAGCAGCATGTGTTTTTCCTCCTTTGGCAGAGATGAGCCTTGGCATCTGTTCTACATTTAGAACAACCTCATAGGCAAAGTGACCCACTTTGTGGAACACAAGTTTTGTGTGTGGATTTATGGGTGTTGGTGTAAGATGTATGTGTATGTAATATGAAGTTTGCAATCCTCAGAAAGGTTGATGTTGTAAGTCACTAAGTTGTGTTAAACTCTTTGAAACCCCATGGACAGCAGCACATCAGGCTTCCCTGTCTCCCAGAGTTTGTTTAAATTCATGTCATTGAGTCAGTGATGCTATCTAACCATCTCATCCTCTGCCACCCTCTTCTCCTTTTGCCTTCAGTTTTCCCCAGCAGCAGTGGCCACGGGATTGGAAAAGGTCAATTTTCATTCCAATCCCAAAGAAAGGCAATGCCAAAGAATGCTCAAACTACTGCACAATTGCACTCATCTCACACGCTAGTAAAGTAATGCTCAAAATTCTCCAAGCCAGGCTTCAACAGTGAACTTCCAGCTGTTCAAGCTGGATTTAGAAAAGGCAGAGGAACCAGAGATCAAATTGCCAACATTCATGGATCATCGAAATAGCAAGAGAGTTCCAGAAAAACATCTACTTTATTGACTATGCCAAAGCCTTTGACTGTATGGACCACAACAAACTCTGGAAAATTCTTAAAGAGATGGGAATACCAGACCACCTGACCTGCCTCTTGAGAAATCTGTATAAAGGTCAGGAAGCAACAGTTAGAACTGGACATGAAGCAACAGACTGGTTCCAAATTAGGAAAGGAGTATATCAAGGCTGTATATTGTCACCCTGCTTATTTAACTTATATGCAGAGTACATCATGAGAAATGCTGGACTGGTTGAAGCACAAGCTGGAATCAAGATTGCGGGAGAAATATCAATAACCTCAGATATGCAAATGACACCACCGTTATGGCAGAAAGTGGAGAAGAACTAAAGATGAAAGTTGTTCTTGATGAAAGTGAAAGAGGAGAGTGAAAAAGTTGGCTTAAAACTCAACATTCAGAAAACTAAGATCATGGCATCTGTCCCATCACTTCATGGCAAATAGATGGGGAAACAGCAGAAACAGTGACAAACTTTGTTTGAGGGGGCTCCAAAATCACTGCAGATGGTAACTGCAACCATGAAATTAAAAGGCACTTGCTCCTTGGAAGAAAAGTTATGCTAGACCGCATATTAAAAAGCAGAGACATTACTTTGCAAACAAAGTTCTGTCTAGTCAAAGCTGTGGTTTTCCCAGTAGTCATGTATGGATGTGAGAGCTGGACTATAAAGAAAGCTGAGTGTTGAAGGATTGATGCTTTTGAACTGTGGTGTTGGAAAAGACTCTTGAGAGTCCCTTGGACTACAAGGAGATCCAACCAGTCAATCCTAAAGGAAATCATTCCTGAATATTCATTGGAAGGAGTGATGTTGAAGTTGAAACTCCATTACTTTGGCCACCTGATGTGAAAAACTGACTCACTGGAAAAGACTCTGATGCTGGGAAAGATTGAAGGTGGGAGGAGAAGGGGACAACAGAGGATGATATGGTTGGATGGCATCACCAACTCAATGCACACAAGTTTGAATAAACTCCAGGAATTGGTGTTGGACAGGGAGGCCTGGTGTGCTGCAGTTCATGGGATTGCAAAGAGTCAGACATGACTGAGCAACTGAACTGAACTGAACTTCCCAAGCATTAGGGTCTTTTCCAGTGAGTCAGCTCTTCACATTAGGTGGCTAAAGTATTGGAGCTTCAACTTCAGCATCAGTTCTTCCAGTGAATAGTCAGGATTGATTTCCTTTAGGATGGACTGGTTGGATCTCCTTGCAATCCAAGGGACTCTGAAGAGTTTTGTTTAGCACCACAATTCGAAAGCATCAATTCTTTTGCGCTCGGCTTTCTTTATGGTCCAACTCTCACATCCATACATGACTACTGGGAAAACCATAGCTTTGACTATACAGTTCTTTGTGTAATCAGGCTAAGTGATGTCTCTGCTTTTTAATATGCTGTCTAGGTTTGTCATAGATTTTCTTCCAAGGAGCAAGCGTCTTTTAATTTCATGGCTGCAGTCACCATCCACAGTGATTTTGGAGCTCAAGAAAATGAAATCTGTAACTGCTTTCACTTTTTCCCCCGTCTATTTGCCACAAAGTGTTGTGAGACCTCACCAAGTGAGCAAACGGCATCAGCCTACATCAGAGACATGTTCCTCACATTACCACAAGATGGCAGCACATGCACACAACATTTGAAGTTCCTTCATTCAGAAATGAACCCACTCCAGTCTTTTTGCCTGGTGAATCCCATGGACAGAGAAGCCTGGTAGGCTATAGTCCATGGGGTCGCAAAGAGTCGGACAAGACTGAGCGAATTCACTTTCACTTTCATCCAGAAAAGTGAAAGTGAAAATTTAGTCACTCAGTCAAGTCCGATTCTTTGCAACCCCATGGACTGTAGCCCACCAGGTTCCTCCGTCCACGGGATTTTCCAGGCAAGAATACTGGAGTGGGTTGCCATTTCCTTCTCCAGAGGATCTTCCTGACCCAGGGATA
This sequence comes from Budorcas taxicolor, assembly GCF_023091745.1. Taxonomy (NCBI): domain Eukaryota; kingdom Metazoa; phylum Chordata; class Mammalia; order Artiodactyla; family Bovidae; genus Budorcas; species Budorcas taxicolor. The sequence goes on from NC_068922.1 coordinate 47,520,335, forward strand.
GAATCGAGGTCTCCCACATTGTAGGCAGACGCTTTACTGTCTGAGCCAGGAGGGAAGTCATCCAGAGAACAGCGCAATTAAACTGTCCCCTGTCTACCCCTGCCGTCCTGGAAACCTCTACACTAAAGGTTTATGATGAACCTTTATGACATCCTTTGTGGCATCCTTTTATGACAAAGTGTTGCAACCACGAAGAATTTTAGGTAAATACATAGATCCAAGAGACGGCCAGAGGGACTTCCTTAGTGGTCCAGTAGTTAAGAATCTGCTTTCCAATGCAGGGAATGAGGGTTCAAGCTCTGGTCTGGAAACTAAGATCCCACGTGCCATGGGGCAACTAAGCCCACATGGGCTTATGAGGGTGTCAGTACTGGACAGGACATCTTTGAGATGTGACTGTGGGAACACACAACTGAGGAGACAAGATCATTGATGGAGAGCTGGGAGGCCAGTGTGTTGGAAATGTTAATATTATCTACCACGATATTGATCTTACCAAGGAATATGACTAGGGAGTGTTAGAGAAAGTTTAAGTGATTCAGGAAGTGAAACTTCAAGGAATAAACTCATCTACCCAGACTTTCCCTGGAAAAGGAAATGACAACCTATTCCAGTATTCTTGCCTGGAAAATTCCATGGGCAGAGGAGTCTGGCAGGGTCCTTGGGGTTGCAAAGAGTCAGACACGACTGAGTACACACACACACCCCCAGAATTTGGTAGATAACTGTCACCACAATGATGGTAGGAGAAACAGCTCCTGGTGAGAAGGAGGGAGCATGTTCCAGGAAAGCAACAGTGAGTGGGGGAGGAAGCAGCCCCTTCTCCCCACCTTCAGGTCCACAGAGATAAAAAAAAGACTTCACAAAACATCCTCACCTGAGAGAGCAGAGGGGAAAGGTGATCTCGCATGCCAGCCGCCAGTCATGTGTGGCCATGAGCACTTGAAATGTGACTGGTGTGGCTGAGGAACCGAATCTTTAATTGAATTTAATTCCAATCAGGTTAAAAGCTGAAGTTATATAAAATTTTTTTCTGTTAAAAAATCACAGATCTATTATTTTGATAGAACTACATTTCACTTTAACTGTTGAAAATCCAAACAGAAACATGCTCTAAGTGCAAAATACACACCATATTTCAAAGACAGTATTTAAGATAAGTTTAAATATATTAATATTTTAAATATTTTAAGTTAATATTTTTATACTTTCACATGATAAGTGTATTATTAACAGGTTACATAAATATGTTTTTGCATGTTGGATTTGTTTTGTTTGAGAAAATATATCATCAAAATTAGTTTTATCTGCTTCTTTCCACTTATTTTTTTTTTTAATTTTGTTTATTTGGCTGCACCAGGTTTTAGTTGCAGCATACAGGATCTTTGATCTTCAGTGTGGCCTGTAGGATCTAGTTCCCTGACCAGGGATTGAACCCAGGCCCCCTGAGTTGGGAGTACAAAGTCTTAACCACTGGACAACCAGGGAAGTCCCTTTACTTATTTTAATGTGACTACTAAAAAACTTAGAATTACATGTAGGGCTTACTTTACATTTCTACTGGGCAATGCCAGCTTAGGGAAAAATGATGAAAGAAGCTCCTAGAAAAGAAATGGGCACTTAGCTGACAACTGACCAAATGTTCCAAAAGGCACAGTAGAAAGGCCAGAAAGGGTCAGAGAGGCAGAAGCACACTCATGATTGTGGGTGTCTTGGAACTGAGGGATCTCCAGAAAGTCCTGGGCCTCTTGTGGTGCCTGGAGAAAACAGACAAATATAAAGAGCTGTCTTGATTGTCTCAAAGCAAGAACCAGTGGTGAAGCCGTGACTGGAGGTAAGAAGGTGAACCAGATCTAGTTGGGAACCCTAACTCCCTCTGCCAAAGGAGGCAGGGAAAACAACTCTTTTGAAGGAAACCTATTCTTCAAGGTATGAAAGTAAAGGAGAAGTCAGGGGCGACTGGAAGATTTGGCAACTGGAAGGATGGAGTTGCCTTTTATCAAAAAGGGAAGACTGCAAATCATAGTTGGGGTGGCGGTGATGAACAGCATGGATTCACACTGGGACACGCTAGGTTCAAAGATTCTCTTAGACTTCCAAGGAGAGATCCAGAAGAGGCAATTAGCTGTAGGAGTCTGCAGTTCACAGAAGAGTTGAGGCTAGAGATAATCTGAGAGTCTTCAACATCTTGATTGTATTTAAAGCTATGGAACGTGAATTCTGAGACTTCCCTAGTGACGTAGCAGTAAAGAATCCACCTGCCAGTACAGGAGATGTAGGTTCAATCTCTGGGTTGGGAAGATCCCCTGGAGAAGGAAATGCCAACCCACTCCAGTTGGATTTCCAGTTGGGAAATCTCATGGACAGAGGAGCCTGGCGGACTACAGTCAATGGGGCCTCAAAGAGTCAGACATGACTTAGTAATTAAACAATGACAAAAACAACAATGTGAATTCTGAAGTCAAAAAATTCTAGATCATTACAGCTATTTCCCATTAGTTTGCTGAATAACTATGAAATAAATAACCCCTAACTCATTTTTTTAGCTTATTTTTTTCCCCTGATGTATCTTCCTATTGATATTTAACTCAATCGTATATTACACTGAACACCTGCTGATAGAGGGTACAAGGGTCCAGAAGCCAGACTGGTGTTTCTACATTTCATAGCAAAGAGGACCTATTACCATTGACTCATTGAGAGCTTCCTAGCTGCGGCTCACCATGCTTACAAGTTGCTCCTGCCTCATTGCAAATATTTCCCTACATGCCTGAAATTTGTTTGCAAAAAATTAAATGTTTGGTGAGAGTCTTTTGAACTAAACTAGCTATATCACCTCAACTGACGAAAGTCATTCTCTTTGCATTAGGCCAACTGGTGAATAAGCAGTTCCAGATCCTTAGAATAGAGCTTTCTGCATAGTAATTAAACAAGAGCATATAGAAGAGGAAGAGAAAAAAGCGGGGGAGGGGGAAGAGAAGGAAATTGCATCAGATAAATCTGTCTTTCCTTCTGTGGCTCCTTGGTTAGCTGAAACAAAACAAAAACTCTTAATTTTCACCATTTAACCCTGGTTTGGTTTTGCACTCTACTTCCTTCTGGAAGCACCCCACCACCACCTGGCATCCCATCCCTCCTCCCCACACAGCTCCCCTCATGGACATAACTGGGAAGGCTTTTTAAAAGTGGCTTCCAAGTTGAAGAGAGAATAAAAAAACCACAGAGGTCAGACTCAAGCTTATCATTTCAATTACCAATTTGCTGAGGAAACTGAAGCTTAAAACTGGTGGTGACAGAATCAGAACCAGAGCCCTTACTCCCTTTTCCACCTTCTCTTTTAGCTTCTTATTACAATAAATTAAAAACACATACAAAAGTAGACAGAATAGTATAATGATTCCATACATACCCATCAAATTCCCTGGAGGCTCCTCCCTGGAGGCTCAGATGGTAAATTATCTGCCTGCAATGTGGGAGACTCGGGTTTAATCTCTGGGTCGGGAAGATCCCCTGGAGAAGGGAATGGCCATCCACTCCAGTATTCTTACCTGGAGAATCCCATGTACAGAGGCGCTTCATCCATGGGGTCGCAAAGAGTCAGATACGACTGAGCAACTAACACTTCCACTTTCTTTCATCAACATTTTGCCAGTATATTGCTGTGTTCATCCCCTCTTCTATTTGTACTGAATTGTCATAAATAAAATCCAAAATACAATGTCATTTCTCTTGTAACTACTCTAGCATGCTTCTATAACTGATAAAAATAGTTTAAAAAAGAAAAACACATGCCATTAGACATTCAGTAAAGTTAACAATAATTCCTTTAGTATCATCTAATACCTATCCATATTCATTTCCCTGATTATTAAAGGTGTCTTTGTGTTTGGTCATTGGAATCAGGATTTTAAAAATTCATACATTGCATTTGGTTGCATGTCTCTTAAGTCCCTTGAAGGAGGTGGCAATCTTACTGCTCTTTGTGATTTAACGCCATTGATTTCTTCAGGAGAGTGGATCAATTAGCCTCCAGTGAGTTCCTTGCTCTGAGTTTGGCTTTTGGCTTGCTGCGGTGCTGTCTGTGTCCCATGGTGCTGTCTTGTTACCTGTACTCCCTGTACACCAGAAGTCAGGTCCAGAGCCTTACTCAGATTCAGATTCAACTTTTTAGGCAAGAATAGATAGGAGGGATTGTGTGTTTGCTATGGCTTTCCATCAGGGGCATATCATACAGAGCTCCAGGCTGTTTCTGGTGATGCTAAAGCTGTTTGCCAGGTCCAAGTGGTACTGGCCTGATCCCTCCATTATGAAGTGTCCTATCCGGGCTTCTCTGATGGCTCAGTGGTGAAGAATCCACCTGCCAAGGTGGATTCCATCACCAGTCCACGAGGATCCCACATGCAGTGGAGCAACTAAGCCTGTGCAACACAACTATTCAACCTGTGCTCTAGAGCCCGGGAACCTCAACGGATGAAGCTCGGGCACTCTGAGGCCTGTGCTCAGTAACAAGAGGAGCCGCTTCAATGAGAAGTCCATGCACCGCAACTAGCGAGTAGCATATGCAGCAACAAAGACCCAGCACAGCCAAAAAAACAAACAAAGAAAATAAACCTTCCTATCAACTTTCATGTTGTGGTGCTAGCATCACATGGAGATACACTCACTCATTGCTTCATTAACGCTTGTTGCTGTGCTGCTGCTGCTAAGTCACTTCAGTTGTGTCTGACTCTGTGCAACCCCATAGACGGCAGCCCACAAAGGCTCCTCTGTCTCTGGGATTCTCCAGGCAAGAACACTGGAGTGGGTTGCCATTTCCTTCTCCAGTGCATGAAAGTGAGAAGTGAAAGTGAAGTTGCTCAGTCGTGCCTGACTCTTAGCGACCCCATGGACTGCAGCCTACTAGGCTCCTCCATCCATGGGATTTTCCAGGCAAGAGTACTGGAGTGGGATGCCATTGCCTTCTCCATCATTAGTGCTTGCAAGATGGCAATTTTTCTAATTCTATCATTACTTTTGCTTCTATTAGCTGGAATTTTTCTATAAAGGGAAATTTGTCTTTATTAACTAATTGGTTTTCCTGCTACAGGACTTCCCAGGTGGCACAGTGGCAAGGCAGATGATGCAGGAAACACAGGTCCCATCCCTGGGTCAGAAAGATCCCTTCGAATAGGAAATGGCAACCACTCCAGTAATCTTGCCTGGAAAATTCCATGGACAGAGGAATCTGGCGAACTATATAGTCCATGAGGTTGTAAAGAGTCAGACACGACTGTGCTCACACCACCTTTCCTGCTAAGTAGTTGATCTTATCAAGGATAAGCATTTGATTCTATCCATTTATTTACCAATTGTCAAAGAACTGAATTTTGCCCTGAAAACTTCTAGTGTTGACAAATGCAGGGCTTTGGTCCTTTCATTTTTTTCTTGTATTGTTATGTTTCAGTCTATTGTCTGTTTTGGTGCTAAACTGTTCAGTATTAGGTGAGTGCACGTCCCTTCACATTGGCTTGTGTGCTCTTTTACTTCTCTGATACCTTCCTTTTTTTAGGCATAATAAGATATCCCATGCTCCTGTCCTTCAAGCCCTGCCTTACACCTGTTGAAATCTATTTTCTGCTGGTCCAGTGACAATCCACAGCCTTTCTTGATACTGCCTATTCCTTAGGGCATATCTAGGCCTTTCCTTTAGCTAACAGTTGTGGTCATGAGAATCTGCTCTTCACTTGGCAAGATGCCTTGGAAATTTTACTCTGGGGGTTTATATAACCCTTTCTTTTTAAGGCCCCTGAAGCTCTTTGCAAGCCCAGATCTCATGCTTTGCTTTTTGTTTTGTTTTTCCTCTTAACATGACTGCTTCATAGCCACATAGGCAGATACAGAGGAAAAGCAGGAGAAAGAAGAACATTCTGGAAGGCCAGTTTGGCCCTTAAAAGAATCCAGTTTTGATTCAAGCACTGCCTTCCTCCTTCCTCTCCAATCACTGCTTCCCTTGGCCAGAGTGGATGGCTTAGCTGAGGCAACTTCTGGAATGGGCATTTGACATCCAACATCCAAAGAACAAATTCCCACTTGCTATTATCCACTTCTGAGTCTTCCTCCATCTCTGAGGTCAGAGATAAAGTGGGATAGGGAGCAGTGAGTGGAGCTGCAGAAGCAGGGATGGACTGGAGCTCCAGGTGGGAGCAGAGGCCCAGGGCTCACTGCTGGGTGTGGTTCAGGGATATGGGGCAACAAGGAAGCTGGGGAAGAGGAGGGGAGGTATAGTGGGGCAGAGTGAGACCCAAGGGTGGAGTGAAATTACCTGCTGTTCATACACCAGCTGGAAGTTCTGTTGAACAAATGTTTTTTTTTGTTATTGTTGTTCAGTGCTTTGTTTATTTAGCCTGATGGAGTGGTTGTGAAACCATTTTGTTCTGAGATTGCTCAGGACTCAGATTATATCCATTTTCATAAAATCCACATCTCCAAATGGCACCAGCCCTCATGGTCTCAGTTCAGTATCACCAAGGGAGCCACGCCGTGCCCACTAAAGGAAGGATGGCAGGCTCAGTTTGAAAAGATGGGTAGGATGTAGAGTTAGGCAGAGGCTGTAGGGCTGTGGTCCATGAGAGGGCAGCAGCCAGGACTGGGATATTCCAATGGTGACTCACCACAGGGCTGGGTGATGCCACCAGACCGTCCAGGAAGTCACTGGCCCCAGACTGATAAATTATTTCTTCACTCCTTCTCACTGCTCACCCAGCTGTGGAAAGAAGCCCAGAGTTTGTCGTGACACTATGGAAGAAGTTGGCTAGTTTATGAGGTCAGAACAGCACCAGGGAGGGGGGTTCATGTTTGGGAACACACTGTAAGAATTAAAGATTTTAAAATTAAAAAAATAAAAAACTTAAAAAAAAAAAAAAAAAAAAAGAACAGCACCGGTGGGTGTTTACCACACTCATTAAATTTCAATGTTAGCTTTGAAGGTCATCTTGTTCAAAAAGGCAGCTGGGGGCTTTCCCTGAATGTCCAGTGGTTAAGAATCCTTCTTCCAATGCAGGGGACACGGGTTTGATCCCTGGTCAGGGAAATAAGATACCATATACTGTAGGGCGACTAAGCCCGAGAGCCAAAACTAAGACCTGACGCAGCCAAATAAATAACTGTTAAAAAAAAAAAAAAAGGCAGTTGGTGAAGCATCCCGTCTCATGAAGGGAAGGGCCCTCACTATGCCTGAGGCATCTCCACTTTACACTGTGATGATGGTTAAGGACCCTTAAAATATAGATGAGCTGTGTTTAGTCTGTGTCGCCTCCACCATCGTAGAAACTCAGTAACGGTTTGTGGAATAAATGAATGAATGCATAAACAGTGTCTTCTTTGCAGAAGCAGGAGCTGAAGACAGTCCTCTGAGTATAAGCAGAAGGTGTCTGGACCTTTAAGTTTGTCCTAACCATCTCACCTCCCCTTCATGTTTAAGGAGAATCCAAACGCAAGTGTCTCCCTCACCCGCAGGGTTTCTAACTGGCTAGAGGTTAGACCAAGGCCCTCAGGGAGTTCAGACAAAGTATCCGTAGGTGAAGAGACTCACTCTGTCAGTTGCCCGATTCCCCAGGCTGCCTCCCCAGAGCTTGCTTAGTTTCTCACCAAGTGCACACCCAGTGCTGGGAGGGGAATGAAGGGAGAGCCGCGACCTTCATACACTGGGGCAACATCCCTGCTCTCCTTGAGCAACAAAGACCAGGTACCAAGCAGCCCTTTTAAATGATGCTGATAAGTCTACTGGAGCAGTGCAGTTATTCCTGAAATGTGAAATTCAGTGGAAATAGGCAGATTACAAGCAATACACACTATGTGAGCATATATATACATGCTTCTGTTCAGAGAAAGGCCTGAAATAGCCTAACCAGATCAGTGTCGCCTCTCGGGGATTATTGTGGCCTTTACTTTTATTTTTGTACATTTTTGCTTATCTATACTCTATATTTCCTTAAAGTAATGAAGTTGCAGATTAAAAAGACATTTTAAAAATTCATTTATTTTTTAATTGAAGGGTAATTCCTTTACAGAATGTTGTTGTTTTCCGTCATTTTGAAGATAAGAAACAAAATGAGATTGTATCTCATAATGTACCATTCATTCAACACTAAGAGGTACTTTTCTGAGAAGCCTGGAAGAGAGCCCTCACTCCCTCACTCAGCCTTGCCAAGTTCTCTGGGGCCCACTCCAGGCGTTCAGGAGCATGTGGGCCCTGACTCCACTCCTCTGACAGGGAACAGACATGAGGTGTTATATTTCGGTCATATTAATTTATTTGTCCATGTATCACTTGGGGCCTAATGAGTGCTAGGCTCTGAACCAAGTGTTAAGGTTAAATTCTGTCCTGGTGAAGAGAAGGGTGTTAGGTACTAAACTGTGGCCCCCAAAACTATATGTTGAAGCCCTAGCCCTCAATGGGATAGTATTTGGAGATGGGACCTTTGGGGAGTAATTAAGTTTGGATGAGGTCATGAGGGTGAGATGCCCGCCACAGGGTTGGTGTTCTTATAAGAAAAGCAGCTCATTCCATCTCCAAGAGCCCACACCCAGAAAAGGCTGAGGACCCAGAGAGAAGGTGGCCATCTGCAAGCCAGGAAGAGAGTCTTCACCAGGAACTGACCGTGCTGGCACTCTGATCTTGAATCTCCAGCCTCCAGAACTGCGCAAAATCAATTTCTATTATTTATGCTGCCTCTGTGTGTAGTCTTTTGTCATGGCAGCCTGAACAGACTAAGACAAAGGGCACATTAAGCAGAAGTACAAGGCAATGTCTCAAGTGCTATAGGTGGGGTGATGGCCAGAAAGTTCTAGCCTGCTCTTCTGCTAGCTACTCAGTGCCCTGGAGCAGAGACATAGCTGGCCTGGAAGATCAGGCCACATAGTACAGAGAAATCTGCCCAGAGGTTGGGTGGGTTTACAGATGGAAGGGGAGGGAACTTTGTGTTCAGGATCCCAGGCCAACACAACATACATGCATGCTGAACTGTGGGCCATAGTCTGGATTTCCTGTCACAGAGGGAAGAGAGAAGAGGAAGTCAAGAAACTTGTCCTTCCCTGGTATGGGGCCCAAGTGTTATTTGTTTCTCTTCTCTTTGGCATCATCTCAACCCTCCTCTCGGAGAAGGCAATGGCACCCCACTCCAGTACTCTTGCCTGGAAAATCCCATGGACGGAGGAGCCTGGTAGGCTGCAGTCCACGGGGTCGCGAAGAGTCGGACACGACTGAGTGACTTCCCTTTCACGTTTCACTTTCATGCATTGGAGAAGGAAATGGCAACCCACTCCAGCCTTCTTGCCTGGAGAATCCCAGGGATGGGGGAGCCTGGTGGGCTGCTATCTATGGGGTTGCACAGAGTTGGACACGACTGAAGCGACTTCACAGCAGCAACCTTCCTCTAAATCCTGTATCTATTTCCTTGGGCTCTTGTCCCCATAGCATTGAGCTGTATAGGGGGAAAGATAAGACCCATGCATCCTGTATTCCAAAATTATCTGCCTGTACTCCTAGCCAATCAGAACATTCACTCCCTCAACACTTGAATCAGAAATTAATCCACACTGAGATGTAAGTCACTGATTGGATCAAAATCTTACTAGAGCATTTCCCAGAATGAGTGCATAGACAAGAAATTTTAAGTTAGACATATTTCTTTATTACTAATTCTCCAGAGCTTCCAATATGCTCTTGGTCAGAATTTCTGACCTAACATGTCCCTAACCTTTTACCTAGAGAATGCTTTTTTTATGTAACATCTTCCCTTTGACTCCAGAATTCCATAGTAGGCACTATCGAAACTTTGTCCTGAAGATTTTGCATTTTAAAAATAGGCCTAGGACACTAATTAACTGCTACTGAAATTTCTGACTGTGTAACAATGAGTTAAAGAACTTTCCTGGGTTGTGTGTGTATGTAAGCAGGCAGATTTATATGATGATGACTCTGAATTCTCCACCTGACATCTTGCTCAGGCCCAGACCAATATGTCCAGCTGCTCATGGGACTTTCCTGTTGGGTGTTGCCCAGACACCTCAGACCAGACCGTCCCAAAGGGAAAATCAGTATATGTCCTCATGTCAGCACATGGCAGGATTATTCACCCAGTTACTCAAGACAGAAACCTAGGAGTCATGACGGACACCTCCCTTTCCGTCACACCATGCAGTCAAGGCCTGCACACAGCAGCTGAGGCCTGCAGCTTCCTCTGCTCACTGTCTTCCAGATCTGAAGTTCCCCTCTACCCCCGTCACTCCTGCTAATGCGGGTGTTGAGAACTTCATTACTTTTCTCCTGATTGATAGCAGTCTCTCCTCTGGACAACTGGAGAAATAATGGTACCTGCCTCACTGGGTGGCTATGAAGAATACAACACTTAATAAACATAAAGCTATAACAGGGCAGGCCTGTGCAGCACCCAGGAGCTCACTCTGTCCTCAGCAGTCAGTGTAGCCCAGGTTGTCTAATGAAAGCCCTGCTTTCACCAAGTCCCCTGCTGCACCTGCCTCAATCCCGTGTATGTGCAGTGATGCAGCCACTAATGTTCCACAGTCCTCCCTGCTTATCAGGGGGCTTGTTCAGCAACCCTCCCAATTCTGCCTCAAGGGAAGGAAACGGGATTCCAAGAACTCTGGAATCTCACCTACTCACTCGTCCTCTCTTTGTTTTCCCACATGTGGCTGGCTTGGAAGTGCTTCCTCTAACTTCTCTTTCTTGTTGGGATGGAATGTCCCCTGCTGCTTCTTTTCCAGTGTCCCTGACTTGCCCTCTTGCCTAAGGCCATGAGGCAGAACAGTTGTCAGGGAATATCATTAATGAAGCAGAGAAAAATATCTGGAATTACAATTCCAAACTGCTGTCTAATATAAAATTTATATGTTTGAATTTTCTGTCACATGTGAACATTGTTTAAAAAAAAAAAAACCACCAAAGAAAAAAGAAAATCCAGGTAAACAAACTTCTGAATTCATTGTGATGTTGTAATCATCTATAGAAAATTCTGCATTTTAGGCCTGCTTTACTTGATGCTAGGGAATTAATGCATGCTTACTTCTTTTTGATCCAGTTGTTTTTTGTGTATGTGAACCTGAGGTGCCTTAAATCCGTCAAACAAACAAAAGAAAATTTTCATGGCATTGGGCATCTCTGATATCTGACCAGACTGCTACTATCAGTCGTTACCACAGGTGACACAAAGCATGTGCTGAGCAAGGACTGGCCCACATCCAACATTAGTCCTCAGCATGGCATGGATCTGATATGGCACAGAGCTGGAAAGGTGTGTGCGGAACACGAGAAATGCAACCAGCCCTTTTCTGCCCTACAAAAGACAATGGTACTTGCTAAGCTGCACAGAACCTTCTTTTCCTGGAATTGGCTTCCAGGAAGACAGACAATGGCCTCCAGCTGGTTCAGTAGGAGACAGACACAGCTGCTTTGGACAGTGCTGAGTGGCCACTCTCTCTAGCAGCAAAGACAACAGAGACCACCTCGGCTCAGAAAAGCAGGTTTGACTCAGTGACATTTGGTCACAGCCATGACGTCGGACATTAATTCAATGAATAAGAAAAGGAAAGCATTAAGAGACAAGAGAGAAACAAAGACAGATGTTTTCCTCCATACCTCTAGAATTACTGGTGTTTTGGTAACGGATATCAGCAAACACTGAAAAAGAATGCATTACCAGGTAGAAGGAGGCAGTCCTCAATTTTTATCCTTGAATAAGTATATTCAAAATTTTTGGAAAAGGGCAGGAAAAAAGCTGGTCTGAGCCATTCAGAGCCCCTAAGAACAGTTACTGAGACCATGGGGAACTCCTCTCTCAAAATGTAGGACTTAGACTTCTCCTCAGAGGTTCACTCATAACCCACTTTTCCCAGGATAAATTGTTGGCTACTGCTACTACTAAGCCATTTAGAAGATAGCAGTACACTCAGAATGTTTTAAATAATGATCAGAAGTGTCAGAGTCCCTCAGTTCAGTCAGTTCGGTGGCTCAATCGTATCTGACTCTTTGCGACCCCATGAATTGCAGCACACCAGACCTCCCTGCCCATCACGAACTCCCGGAGTTCACTCAGGTTCACATCCATCGAGTCAGTGATGCCATCCAGACATCTCATCCTCTGTCATCCCCTTCTCCTCCTGCCCCCAATCCCTCCCAGCCTCAGACTCTTTTCCAATGAGTCAACTCTTCTCATGAGGTGGCCAAAGTATGGGAGTTTCAGCTTCAGTGTCAGTCCTTCCAATGAACACCCAGGAAAGATCTCCTTTAGAATGGACTGGTTGGATCTCCTTGCAGTCCAAGAGACTCTCAAGAGTCTTCTCCAACACCACAGTTCAAAAGCATCAATTCTTCAGCGCTCAGCTTTCTTCACAGTCCAGCTTTCACATCCATACATGACTACTGGAAAAACCATAGCCTTGACTAGACGGACCTTAGTCGGCGAAGTAATGTCTCTGCTTCTCAATAGGCTATCCAGGTTGGTCATAACTTTCCTGCCAGGCAGTAAGCGTCTTTTAATTTCATGGCTGCAATCACCATCTGCAGTGATTTTGGAGCCCCCCAAAATAAAAACTGACACTGTTTCCACTGTTTCTCCATCTATTTCCCATGAAGTCATGGCACCAGATGCCATGATCTTCGTTTTCTGAATGTTGAGCTTTAAGCCAACATTTTCACTCTCCTCTTTCACTTTCATCAAGAGGCTTTTTAGTTCCTCTTCACTTTCTGCCATAAGGGTGATGTCATCTGCATATCTGAGGTTATTGATATTTCTCCCAGCAATCTTGATTCCAGCTTGTGCTTCTTCCAGCCCAGCATTTCGGTCACCATTAAAAATGAAGTTGTAAAATGTAAAGTGGCATGGACATTTTACATTCTATATGTTTACATTTTAAACTTTTTGTTTTGAAATAATTAAAATTTCACAGGACTTTGCAAAGAAAATAGAGAATTCTCTCATACCTTTCACCTAGTTTCCCCCAATGATTATGTCTTAAGTAGTTATTGTATAAATATCAAAATCAGGAAATTGACATTTGTACAATGTGTGTATAGTTCAGTGCATCTCATATTTAGATTCATGGAAGTCAAGTGGGCCTTAGAAAGCATCACTACGAACAAAGCTAGTGGAGGTGATGGAATTCCAGTTGAGCTATTTCAAATCCTGAAAGATGATGCTGTGAAAGTGCTGCACTCAATATGCCAGCAAATTGGGAAAACTCAGCAGTGGCCACAGGACTGGAAAAGGTCAGTTTTCATTCCAGTCCCAAAGAAAGGCAATGCCAAAGAATGCTCAAACTACCGCACAATTGCACTCATCTCACATGCTAGTAAAGTAATGCTCAAAATTCTCCAAGCCAGGCTTCATATGTGGACCGTGAACTTCCAGATGTTCAAGTTGGTTTTAGAAAAGGCAGAGGGACCAGAGATCAAATTGCCAACATCTGCTGGATCATGGAAAAAGCAAGAGAGTTCCAGAAAAACATCTATTTCTGCTTTATTGACTATAGCAAAGCCTTTGACTGTGTGGATCACAATAAACTGTGGAAAATTCTGAAAGAGATGGGAATACCAGACCACCTGCCCTGCCTCTTGAGAAACCTATATGCAGGTCAGGAAGCAACAGTTAGAACTGGACATGGAATAATAGACTGGTTCCAAGTAGGAAAAGGAGTACGTCAAGGCTGTCTATTGTCACCCTGCTTATTTAACTTGCATGCAGAGTACATCATGAGAAATGCTGGGCTGGAAGAAGCACAAACTGGAATCAAGATTGCTGGGAGAAATATCAATAACCTCAGATATGCAGATGACATCACCCTTATGGCAGAAAGTGAAGAGGAACTAAAAAGCTTCTTGATGAAAGTGAAAGAGGAGAGTGAAAAAGTTGCCTTAAAGCTCAACATTCAGAAAACGAAGATCATGGCATCTGGTGCCATGACTTCATGGGAAATAGATGGAGAAACAGTGGAAACAGTGTCAGTTTTTACTTTTGGGGGCTCCAAAATCACTGCAGATGGTGATTGCAGCCATGAAATTAAAAGATGCTTACTCCTTGGCAGGAAAGTTATGACCAACCTAGATAGCATATTTAAAAGCAGAGATATTACTTTGCCGACTAAGATCCGTCTAGTCAAGACTATGGTTTTTCCAGTGGTCATGTATGGATGTGAGCGTTGGACTGTCAAGAAAGCTGTGTGCTGAAGAATTGATGCTTTTGAACTGTGGTGTTGGAGAAGGCTGTTGAGAGTCCCTTGGACTGCGAGGAGATCCAACCTGTCCATTCTAAAGGAGATCTTTCCTGGGTGTTCATTGGAAGGACTGACACTGAAGCTGAAACTCCAATACTTTGGCCACCTCATGAGAAGAGTTGACTCATTGGAAAAGAGCCTGATGCTGGGAGGGATTGGGGGCAGGAGGAGAAGGGGACGACAGAGGATGAGATGTCTGGATGGCATCACTGACTCAATGGATGTGAGTCTGAGTGAACTCCGGGAGTTGGTGATAGACAGGGAGGCCTGGCATGCTGTGATTCATGGGGTCTCAAAGAGTCAGACACGACTGAGCGACTGAAGTGACTGAATGCATATATACAGAACCTAGAAAAATGGTACCAAAGAATTTATTTACAGGGCAGCAATGGAGAAATAGACATATGGACATGGGGAGAGGGGAGGAGAGGGTGAGATGTATGAAAGAGTAACATGGAAAGTTACTTTACCATATGCAAAATAGATAGCCAACAGAAATTTGCTGTATGTCTCAGGAAACTCAAACAGGGGCTCTGTATCAACCTAGAGGGGTGAGATGGGGAGGCAGATGGAAGGGAGCTTCAAAAGGGAGGGGATATACTTATATCTATGGCTGATCCATGTTGAGGTTGACAGAAAACAACAAAATTCGGTTAAGCAATCATCCTTCAATTAAAAAACAAATAAAAATTTTAAAAAGAAATGAAAAAAAGGAGGAGAAGGGGACAAACAGAGGATGAGATGGCTGGATGGCATCACCGACTTGATGGACACGAGTTTGAGTGAACTCTGGGAGTTGGTGATGGACAGGGAGGCCTGGGTTGCTGTGATTCATGGGGTCGAGTTGGACACGACTGATCGACTGAACCGACTGAATTACCACTGAAGTAAAGATAAAGAACCAGAGGACTTCCCTAGTGGTCCAGTGGCTAAGACTCTGCATTCCCAAAGCAGGGGGCCTAGGTGGAATCCCTAGCCAGGGAACTAGGTCCCACATGCTGCAACTAAGAGTTTGCATGCTGCCACCTAAGATCCTACATGCAGCAGTGAAGACTGAAGACGCCAAGTGCCACAAATAAGACCCAGCGAGCAAAAAAAAAAAAAATTGTCATAAAAAAAATTTTTTTAAGATAAAGGACCACTACGTCACTGTGAAGATCTGCCATGATTCTTCTTGTTGTTGTTTAGTCACAAAGTTATGTCTGACTCCTCTGACTCCATGGACTCTCGCCGTCTCCTCTGTCCATGGGATTTCCCGGGCAAAAATACTGAAATGGGTTACCATATCCTTCTCCAGGGAATCTTCCCAACCCAGGGATTGAACCCACGTCTCCTGCATTGGCAGGTTGATTCTTTACCACTGACCCAGCTGCAAAGCCCCCTATTATACCTACTACCTGACAACCACTGGTCTGCTTTCCACCTTTCTAATTTTATTATTTCAAGAATGTACCATGTGTTAGTTGCTCAGACATGTCCAACTCTTTGCGACTCCATGGACTGCAGGCTCCTCTGTCCATAGGATTTCCTAGGCAAGAATACTGGAGTGGGTTGCTACTTCCTTCTCCAGGGGATCTACCTGACTCAGGAATAGAACCTAGGTCTCCCACATTGCAGGCAGATTCTTTATTGTCTGAGCCACCATGGAAGCCCAGATGGAATCATACAATATATAACCTCTTGATACTGCTTTTTTCACTCAGCATAATGCCCCCAGGATCCATCCTACTGTTTGGGCCAATAGTTGGTTCCTTTTTATTACTTAATAGTTTTCCATGGTATAAATGTATCACAGATTGTCCAACAATTTACCTATTGAAGAGCATTTTGTTTCCAGTTTGGGGCTATTACAAATAAAGCTGCTGTAAACAATTGTGTATAGGTTTCTTTGTGGACAAAAGTTTACATTTCTCTATGTTAAAACCTCAGGAGTGCATACCTGGGTCGTATGTTAGGAATATATTTCATTTTAAAAACACTGCCTAACTATTTTCTAAAGGAGATGTACCATTTAATGTAAAACTAAATTTGTATTAATTTTCCCATGAGTATGAGAAATCTTTCTCCGTGTCCCCGCCAGCACTTGGTATTGCACAATTTTGTACTGCGGCTATTCTAATAGATTGTAGCTATTCTAATAGATTTGTATTGTAGCTATTCTGATTTGTAATGAGATTGTAGTGATATCTCATGTTACTTTGCATTTCCTTAATGGATAGTGATATTGAATATCTTTTCAAGTATTTAATGCCTATATATACTCTTCAGTGTAAATGCCTCTTCATGTCTTTTGACTGTTTTCTAATTGAATTTTATTTACTATTGAGTTTTGAGAGTCCTTTGCCAGATATATGGTTTGCAAATATCTTCTCCCAGTCTATAGTCTCTCTTTTGATTCTCTTAACAGGGTCTTTGCAGAGCAATAGTTTTTAATTTTGATAAAATCCTGCTTAGCAATTTAAAAGACCTAAAGATTTTCTGAGAACTAAGTTGTTGGGGTTTTTTTAAGCCCCTAAGACCAAAGATTTTTTCCAACGTTATCTTTCAAAAGATCTAGAATTTTGCATTTCAACCCATGATCTATCTTGAGTTACTTTTTGCATAAGATATGAAATTTCAGTTCAGTTCAGTCGCTCAGTAGCGTCCCACTCTTTGCAACTCCATGAACTGCAGCACGCCAGGCCTCCTCGTCCGTCACCAACTCCCGGAGTTTACCTGGGAGTAAACTCATGTCCATTGAGTCAGTGACGCCATCCAACCATCTCATCCTCTGTTGTCCCCTTCTCCTCCTGC
Source organism: Budorcas taxicolor (assembly GCF_023091745.1). Taxonomy (NCBI): domain Eukaryota; kingdom Metazoa; phylum Chordata; class Mammalia; order Artiodactyla; family Bovidae; genus Budorcas; species Budorcas taxicolor. The sequence goes on from NC_068922.1 coordinate 47,537,396, forward strand.
CCTCAATCTTTCCCAGAACAGGGGCTTTTCAAATGAGTCAGCTCTTTGCATCAGGAGGTCAAGATATTGGAGTTTCAGCTTCAACATCAGTCCTTCCAATGAACACCCAGGACTGACCTCCTTTAGGATGGACTGGTTGGATCTCCTTACAGTCCAAGGGGTTCTCAAGAGTCTTCTCCAACACCACAGTTCAAAAGCATCAATTCTTCAGTGGTCAGCTTTCTTTATAGTCCAACTCTCACATCCATACATGGCTACTGGAAAAACCATAGCCTTGACTAGATGAACCTTTGTTGGCAAAGTAATGTCTCTGCTTTTTAATATGCTATCTAGGTTGGTCATAACTTTTCTTCCAAGGAGTAAGCATCTTTTAATTTCATGGCTGCAATCACCATCTGCAGTGATTTTGGAGCCCAAAAAAATAAAATAAAATCAGCCACTCTTTCCACTGTTTCCCCATCTATTTGCCATGAAGTGATGGGACCAGATGCCATGATCTTCGTTTTCTGAATGTTGAGCTTTAAGCCAAATTTTCACTCTCCTCTTTCACTTTCATCAAGAGGCTCTTTAGTTCCTCTTCACTTTCTGCCAGAAGGGTGGTGTCATCTGCATATCTGAGGTTATTGATATTTCTCCCAGCAATCTAATCTTGATTCCAGCTTGTGCTTCTTCCAGCCCAGCGTTTCTCATGATGTACTCTGCATAGAAGTTAAATAAGCAGGGTGACAATATACAGCCTTGATGTACTCCTTTTCCTACTTGGAACCAGTCTGTTGTTCCATGTCCAGTTCTAACTGTTGCTTCCTGACCTGCATATAGGTTTCTCAAGAGGCAGGGCAGGTGGTCTGGTATTCCCATCTCTTTCAGAATTTTCCACAGTTTATTGTGATCCACACAGTCAAAGGCTTTGGCATAGTCAATAAAGCAGAAATAGATGTTTTTCTGGAACTCTTGCTTTTTCAATGATCCAGCAGATGTTGGCAATTTAGGTAAAGGTTTTTTTTTTTTTTTTTTTCAAATGGCTATCCAATTGTTCCTGTATCATTTGTTGAAAAGACATTTCTCCATTGATTTGCTTTTACGCCCATGTCAAAAATCAGTCAGCTGTATATATTTCTGTAGATTCTCTACTGTTTCACTGATGTGTCTACCCTTTCACTGTACCATACAGAATCGATTCTTGAAACTATATTAAGCTTTGAACTCAGGAAGTGTTTCCTCTCACTTCATTCTTTTTTAAAACTCTTCTTAGATACTCTAGGTCCTTTGCCTTTCCATATAAATTTTAGAATGTGCATATCTACAAAATGTTTTGCAGAAAGAGTACAATATGAATTGCATAAAGTCCCATGTGTTTCTGAGGTCATGCTCATTTATCAGTCTACTTTCTGTTTAGATTGGGTAATTTTTATCTCTGATTCTATCCTCTGCCCTATTCTGCTGTTGAGCCCATTCACTTTTTAAATTTGCTCATTCTAAAACTTTTGTTTGGTGCATTATATCTTCCATTTCCTTGCTGAGACTATTTTTCCATTTGTTTCCACTTGTTCTACGTTTCTAATTGATTGCTAAAGCACCTGCTGACAACTGCTTTAAAATCCTTGTCAGATAATTATGTGTCCTCTGTATTGTCTTTTCTCACATGGTTTGAGATCTTCCTGGTTCTTGGCATGAGAAGTGGTTATTGATTGAAACCTGGACGTTTTTGGTATTGTAAGACTCTTACTAAATTTAACTTAAATCTTGTTTTTTAACAGGTCCCCTTTGCCACAGCATTGCCTCATTAGTGCCAGGTAGAAGGTTCCTGTTGACACCTGAGTGGAAGGGCTGGGAATTGAAGCTTTACACTAGACCTCCTCTGACACCACAGGGTGAGAAGCATCTGTTACTGAGGGTGAAGTCTAGGCTCCTTGTGTAGTCTCCACTGACACTGTTATACAGGCCGTCTCTTTGCCACTGTGCAGTGGTAAAAACCCTGATTCTCCTTTGAGAACCCTGTTTCCATCCCAGAAAGCAAGGAGGTTGGAGTCCAGGTTCCTCACTAGACCTTCTCTGACACCATCCTGGCAGAGGGCTGAAGTACTAAGTTTAAGCCTTCTGGGGTGGAATCTAGGCCAGCCCTTTGGCCTTAACTGGTGAGGGTGAGGATATGATTGCAGTCTTTCATATTTGATTAGAATAGAGAAGTTACTGTCTAAAGGATTTCTGACTTGTTAAGCTGCCCTTTTCCTGGTCTTTTGCGTGAAGAGATCAGGCTTTTATTGGGTTTGGGTGTTCATTTCATTTTTGCCTACATCTTCTGGTGTTTCCTGGTAACCAACTTCACCAAAATTGTCTGATCAGGAAATAAGAAAACCTAGAAAATTCACGTTTTTCCTTGAGTCCTGAAGTCCATTGCTAAATCTGTCTTCTCTCCATCTTTTGTCTTCTTATGCTTGTTTTGCATATAATTGTTCATATGTCAGAGGTTTTAGTTGTATTGGGAGGTATATTCCATGTTTCCTAAGATGTTTAATTTTTCATTGCATACATTATAGTCAAAAAAATGAAAAAAGATCCAAAACCCTGTTAAAAAATAAAACAGACTATGTGCTTAGAAATCCCAAATCATATTAATGTTTGGGCAGCAAACTTACGGAAGTTTCTTTTGTCTGCTTAGAAATCCCAAATCACATTAATATTCGGGCAGCAAACTTACGGAAGTTTCTTTTGCTTATCCCTGTTTTCCATGTTTAGAATGATGTGCGTGTGTCACTTTGAAACGACATTTTCCCAAGTCGATTTCTACTGCTCTCTTCATGACACACCCCAGCTTATGTTCACTTCTGCAAGGAGTATGGATTCCATCCAACTAACATCAAATAGCATCTGAATCTTCATTTGGTGTGCTTTTTAAAACTTCCAATAAGCTGATACTTCACAGATTCATGTCCTGGCCACTACTTTCCAGGAATGGATCCTCTGCACTTTCTGTCCAAGAGGCAGAGAGGAGAAAAGTTGGTACCCTGGGCAAAAGTGTAGGGCGTCTGTGATTGCTCTGTTGTTCAGTCACAGTCGTGTCCCAACACTCTGTGACCCCATGGACTGCATCATGCCAGGCTTCTCTGTCCTCCACTATCTCCTAGAGTTTTCTCAAATTCAAATCAATGAGTTGGTTATTTTATCTAACTTCTGTTGCCCCGTTCTCCTTTCGTCTTCAATCTTTTCCAGTGAACCGGCTCTTACCATCATGTGACATGAATCTGTCAAGTATCAGCTTCAGTCCTTCCAATTAATATTCAGGGTTATTTCCTTTAAAATTGACTGGTTTGATCTCCTCACAGTCCCATAGACTCTCTTAAGAGTCTTCTCCAGCAGCAGAATTCAAAGGCATCAGTTCTCCAGCACTCAGTCTTCTTTATGACCCAACTCTCACATACGTACGTGACTACATAGACCTTGGTCAGCAAAAAATATTCTCTGCTTAATATGCTGTGATTTGGACCATACAGTGTTGGACATAACACTGATGGAGGTGAGATGCGAGCAGGTTTGGTGAAAGGAAGGAAAAATCTTTGCTGAGGTGTGTTAAATGTGAGATGCCCATTATATCTCCAAGTGGAGATGCAAATTGACAACTAGATATATGAAGCTGGGGCTTAGAGAGGTCTGGGCCACAGAAAAATACATTTGAAATCATGGGATAACATGGAACTTTTACTAAGGTTTAGTTTCTTTCCCATGAAATTATGTAATTTGGTTCTGCAAGTAAGTTTCAGTTCATTCACCCCACATGTATTTGTTTTCTGAGAAAAAAGGCAGAGGTATGTTTGGATCAATTTAGTAGAGGACTAGACAAATTATTTCCATTCATTGCCAAGTTATCTCCAACTCTTTCGCAACCCCATGGACTGCTGATGGGACTTCTCAGCCAAGAATACTGGAGTCGGTTGCCACTTCCTTCTCTAGATCTTCTCAACCCAAGGGTCAAACCTGCATCTCCTGCATTGCTGGGCGGATTCCCTACCACTGAGCCACCAGTGGTTTATTATTCCTATATTAACATTACTTTGTTATTTAAAAGCTCATTTCACCATGTCATTTTCCTTAAAAATCATCAATGAACTTTTATCTTCTTCAAGGATGCAAGGCCTCTGACATCCCTAAATCCTTTTCCATTGTTGGGATGGCTCCATGATCCTCTCTGAACATACTACTACTTTGGCCTCTGAGTTTACAAAGACTGTGCCCCAAACTGACCACCACCCCATTCTGCACCGGCTTGAGAGCCTCATGAAAACTTTGTTCCAATCCATGAGCTCTCCTCCAATACATACTTGTGGATCTTAATCATATGCTTACTTTTAAACCATTTCAAATCCATTTCTCAATATATACCCACTAAGAGATTATTCTGATACATTTCCACTCATGAACACCAAATACTACATTACTTCTAGTATGTATACATTCTCTCTACTCCAAAAGTACATGATCCAAACCTAAAACAGAGTAAATCATTTGTATTCAAATCTAAATGAATAGAACTCCACTGTCAACCTAGAGTACCAAGCCAGTGATAATGTATGTGTGTGCGCAGTTAGGGTGTGGAGAGTCAAGGAACAAAGGTTAATGATGGTCCCTCAAGACTCATGAGCACTGGCCCCACAGGTCATGCAAGTCCTACCCAAGGCAGTACCTGATTCAGCCACCCACTGCAGGATATAGGTGTACTGCCCTAGAAAGGAACAGGCCTGGGAGAAAACTACCTTATCTGCCATTCATTCCCATGACTGTCCTCATTCAGCACAGAGGAGAAAATTAGTCATGGTAGCCCATAAACTAAGTGACCCCAAGAAACTGGGGGTGGAGAACTCTGTGTTTAAATATGCCAACATACATGCACATGCATGCACACACACTCCAGACAACATGGTTGCACACCATACAAAAACATATGTATACTGTGAAACAATCTGAGTTAGGAAACTAGGATTGTAGTCTCCACCATTTATTCATCTAGTTCATATCTAAGTATAGAACACTATGTAGTGCTAGAAATGCAAAGAGGTCCTTGCCCTTAAGGGGCTTACAATCTTGTAAGGGAAATAGAACAGGCACATAAAAAGTGGGACTACAAGAAAGCATATGCTAACAAACGCCACAAAACTTCAGAGGGCAGCATTGTCCAAGAACATGGGACTAGGAGTCATAAAGCCCAGTTGTAGTCCCGACCCAGTAAGTCAGTTAATTTGTCTGGGTTTACCACCCCAGCTGCAAAATTGTGAGATTTAGAGGCTGGCTGTACTTGTTTGCATCATGATTCTGATCAAAAGCAGAGGAATGGTTTTTGAGGAGGTGGCACCTGAGCTGAACGCAGAAGGAAGTCAAGGAAAGCGGTGCTGAGGTAGGCCTAAGTATGGGCTTCGGAGGGGAGAAGAAAGACAAATGTCACAAGGAGCAATGGGAGAGGGGTAAACAGGTGGCGGTGGCAGCCCTCAGGCACCACTGACACAGGAATGAACAACTGTGTTCCTCATATTTACATTCAGTTACAGTACATAATTCCAGATAATGGAAAAAAATCAAAGAACAATGGCAGCATTTTATCAAACATTTCACTCAATTTCCAAAAAAATATAAAAAATAATTTAACATTATACTTCTACATTTTAAATTGACATTAATAAACTATTCCAACTGCCAAAATGTAAACCAACTCACTGCCAAAATGTAAACCAACTCAAAGTTTACATTCTTAGTAAATTAAATCTCTTAACTCAAAAGTACATTTGATACAAATTATATTATCCTCAAAACTCCAACACTTCTTTTCTACTATGTCTCCATGCATTATGGAAATAAAAATTTGTAAAACAATGTCCCTACCCTTGAAGAGCCTGCAGCGTGGTGAGGCAAACATTAACTGTGTCTACCAAGAATGTACCGTGATGCATGACATGATCAAGGAATGAACATTCAGCCATGGAGTAAAAAAAGGTGGATTTATCCCTTCCTAAGTTTTGGCAAGGGTGCAGCAGAGAGGTCGATGAAGGGCTAAAGGAGAAATGAGTGTGAGCAGGGAGAAAGTATCAGGGGCAGAAAAGGCTTCCAGGCAAGGCACATGGCTACAGACAGGGAGCAGTGTGGGAGTACGGCATGGCGAGGGCCCAACACAGGCACAGTGTAGCTAGAGCAGAGTATATGGGGCAACAGCTGGTGATATGGAAGCCAGGACTTAGTCCTATAGAAAGGAAAGCTACTGCTAGCTATGAGTTAATCATCTACTAACCCTGGTGTTTATAAGGTCAGAAAGAGACAGGAGAAAGTGAGCAGTGAGGTTCTGTCCTTGTCACAAGCAGCGGCTGTAAGCTCTACTCAGCAAATTGTACTGTTGAGGAAACTGACCCCTACATCACTTCCTTTCCTGTTCTTCTTTCCATTCATGATCTGCAAGTCTTCAAAATGGAGCTGGAACTAAAAGGCACAGGGGAGGAGCAAACAAACAGGACTAGAAATACACATATGGCTAATCAAGTTATCATAAAGTAATGGTAACTGTATTATACCAGGTCTGTAGATCAAAAAAAGTAATTCTTTTTCAGAAGTTTTCTAAAAGTGCCTAATTCACACCACATTAATTTCCACACAAAGTGTTGCAAAATCTCTTTCAACATGAGAAAAGTATATAAAATCCCTGCAGAAAACTCTATTTCCTAAACTATTTTCCATTAAATATCAGTGTTACAAACAGTACCATAGGATTTTAAAGCCTATCTTCACACAATTAAGATCTGACCAAAACTGCATTACTCAGCTTAAAAAAGTAAAGATACAACATACAACCCAAGTTTTAGGTTCTCAGCTACTACCAAATCATATCAGTAATGAATAAACTGCCTACATGAAGTAAAAGCTGTATGCAAATAAGCCATCCTTTCAGGTTGGACACTAAATTCCAGTATCTCATAATAATAGTAAAGGACCAATTCTACACAAGTAACATCTTGAAATTTCATTTTATAATGAAGAAAATAAATCTGTGTATTTTATTTAACATTCACTCATAAGTTAGTTATGCCAAAACAATCTGCTTCTAATGAAATAAACCTTTTTATAATCCTAATAATACGCATACACATACAGTAGAATCTTCTACATTTCTAAATAAATTACATGCATGAGATTCATTAACCAATAAAGAATACCAATGAGAATTCAGGACATTTATTTTCTGCACAGGGTTTTATCTACTGTACAACACACACATACATAAAACAAATCCACAAAGCAATGGTGTGTAATAGGTAGTGAGAGACACACTTAAGCATATTTAACATGCCTACAGACAACTTTTTTTTCCTTTTTTTTTAGGCAACAAAATATTTTTTCAGTCCTTGACACCTTCTCACACTCACCTAGCACCACAGATGCAAGGACTTACAGTAAACATGTAGTCTCATGCTTAAAACAGAAAGCATGCATTCAATAGAATTTATACATTATTATCTATTGTATGAAGTCTGCAATCCATACTTGTAATATTTTGTACATTAAGTTACCCTGCAGCTTTTTGGAATTTTAATATTTATGCAAAATAACTTCTGAAAGATTTATGAAACAAGTTTTCAAGGATCACCTTTAGGCTATTTACACAGGTATTGGTTTGGTTAAATGGGAAAATGGCAGCAGCCTCAAGGTTCATACTGAATGAAAATGGTGTGCATGTCAATTCATGTGAAAAATACATTATACACATAGATGGCACAAAGGTTTGTGCAGTTGGAATCACCAGTGCAAATACATGCATTTGAGGTACTTATTTTTCCCATGGTCAGGTATAATTATGCATAGTCATGGTCTTCTGAGTGCTAAGTATTTCTGACCTGATCAAATAAAAAGCTGTAGTAAGTGTAAATATGAGATATTTATATAGCTAATTCCAAAATCCATGTTTAACATTATCCATTTACATATTTAAAGTATTTATACCAACAAATAAATATTCTCATTGTAAAGAGACTGACTGGTAATTATACCTGGCCAAGTGATTTAAATAGCATACTTGAAATTCTAGCAAGAACCGCAATGAAATAGAAAATACTTCATTATTGCTTCATTGGACTGAAAACCTAAAAGGCATAAACAGTGCTTGGTGATGAAAAGTGAATACCCAAAATAGCGGTGCATGCCCCAAATGGTGATGTCTCCACCCAGTAATCACTAAGCACTCTCCACATTATCAATGCCATTGGCATCCACAAGAATGTCAGGCTCCCCACACAAAGATGAGGGAACAAAGCGGCTAACAGTAGGACACAAACAGCTCTTAAGCTCTGGTAATTCTTGCTTCAGGCGTTCCAACTGCTCCACTTGGAATATATTTGGCTGTTCAGGCATCCAATCATATATCCTATGATGAGACAAACACAAAACATAAAATAGGTAATTTTATGGCTTACTTAGGATCTCACAACCTACAGAATGCCTAGAACACCTATACTACAAAGTCTTTTAATTTTTTCTTTAAAAGATATAAGCATCAGTTTTATTTAAAAACATTTCTCTTCTTCCAGTCTACTCACTGCCTTTTTGCAACCCTGAAGCAAAAGAGCTGATTATAAATTGAATCAGAAAATGAAATCTGTAGCTTACTAGTGATTCTTCAAGTATCTTTTCTCTAATCAGCAATGCCTTATCTGACAGATGGGAAGTTACTACAAGGTAGAGTTGGAATTCATACCTGATTCTGACTTCAAGCAACTAAAGATCAAGATGAAAAGGACTGCTCCGGACTTCCCTGGCAGTTCTGCAGTTAAGAACCCACATTTCCACTGCAGGGTACATGGGTTCCAGCCCTGGCTGGGGAACTAAGATCCCACATGCCACATGATGCAGCCAAAACATTAAGATTAAATTAAAAATTTAAAAAAAAAAAAAAAAAAGGACTCAGCAGTGTGAAAATTATGCTAAAGCTATGTAGTACTAACAGATGTATCTAGAGTTGAGGGCCCCAAGTGACAATAATGGTACTAGCATTGCCCACCAGCACAGCAAGGCACGCCTTTCATTGTTTAAATGTAAAAAACCAGACAATTTACATGAGGCACTAACTCTTTATGACATCAAGCCACTCAGCAGTGCTCAGACTCTCTGCAACACCATGGACTGTAGCCTGCCAGGCTCCTCTGTCCATGGGATTTTCCAAGCAAGAATACTGTCCTCCAGGGGATCTTCCCAACCCAGGGACTGAACCCAAATCTCCTGCGTCTCTTGCACTGGCAGGTGGATTCTCTACCACTGCGCCACCTGGGAAACTACTATGGCATCAGAATAGGGAGAATTTTCCTAAAACAAGATTTTTCAAGTATTGATTTTATGAAATATTTCACTATTCTAACACAAAGACTTAATTAAAGGCATGTATAAAATAATGAAAAGTGATCTCTGGATCAAGATATCAGACTGAATACAAGCATCTAAGTTCATACCCTATATCCTGTTAGAAATAAAATAAGGGTATTGAGAGAAAATTCACTAAAGATGAGAAAAAACAAAGAGACACAGCAACAAAATTTTGGAAGCTTGAAAACAGATGGGTAAGTAATAAAGTACTTCAATTAGCAGAATAACAAAGTCCAAACCACAAACTAGTAGTTGAAAAAATGAAAAGGGTGCATTAAAAGTAACCCAAACTCCTCCGAAACTGGGTGGGGGGAGGAAGGGGCTCAAAGATGGGAGGATGGGGTGAAGGTTGAGCACCAGCAAGTGGTTCCCCCTTCCATTTAACTCCCTGCTGTGGAGGCTGCCCGTGCCCTACTTGGTCCAGGTTGAATGAGGGAGAAGACTACATGAGAAGAGTCTGAGACATTTTATGAAATAGCCATCAGCATCAGGGAAATTAGAGACGGTACAAGTACAACAGATTCTAAACACAGAGACCTGCCCTTCTTCACCCATCTCTCTTTCCTCACTTGACTCCAAGAAACTGAGCAGCCAGACTTGTATCCTCTAAGTACAAAATATTACAGTCTTCTATGAGCAATCTGACCAATCAAAAAGCAAAGTTTTTAATCTAATGATAGATGTATGACCAAAGGGGTCACACAGATTACTGCATAATGATATTTCACAAGCCATATTCATACACTCAAGAGTTTCCAACAAGCTTTTTAGATTCCAATTCCTTAACCAAGGATTTCTAAATATCTGAGGAAAGCTTCTAACATGTAAGATAGTGAGCAAAAGAGAAGAAAAAAAAATTTTTCTAAGTGATCCTTAATGATTTCAGATAAATAGTAATGTCATCAAATGAGAACAGAATTTTTTAAATACATATAGAAAAAAGAGCATTCAGAGGAAAAAAGACAGTTCTTGAAAATTAAAAGCACAACAGCCGATATGAAAAACTCAACAGGATCAGCGGACACAAGGTTGAGGAAATCTCTGAAAGTAGAACAAAAAGACAAAGATATAAAACAGGAAAAAAGCTAAGAATTTAAATCTGGTCGAAGAGTATGTAATATACAAATGAAAGGATTTCTATAAAGAAAAACAAAAGGGATACCAAGTGCATAGCAGACCCACAAGACCATCTTTCTGAAAATTTAGAACACTAGAGACAAAAGTGAAGATTCTCCAGACTTCAGGAAAACAAACAAATCACATGTGAGGGAGTAGGAATCAACATGGTTTCACATTTCTTAACAGCACAATGGAATTGTGAAGATAATGGAGAAATGTTTTTAAAAGTCTAAAAAAATGATTTCTAACATGGAATTTCATGCCCAGCCATTTCCAGACATGCAAGTTTTCAGACTTTCCATCCTCCTTTCTCAAGAAGATACTTAACTATATGTTCGATAAAAACGACAGTAAAACGAGAGAGAAAAAGATCTGGACTACAGGAAGCAGGAGCTCTGACCTAAGAACTGTTGCTCAGCATGGCAGTTGTACCCAGAAGGAGTCAAGCAATGTTACTGAAGAAGACTGACTAGATGGACAGGCTTGCTGTGGGCTAGCACTCAAAAGAGCCCCTGGAGCTTTGAAACCTACAGAATGCCCTGAACCATTTAACATTTGTTGATTCAGTTTCCACTCTACTTGACAGGTTTATTTTGGGCTGGCCTACTCCTGAGAACTCTTAGGAGGCTCCAGTGAGCACAGAACAAGGACAGAACAGCCTGCTCCACGTGCCCATATTCCTAGTATACTTCCAATGCCTAATCCACAGACAAATGCCTGATGCTGAGCTAGAGACCCAGCGGGTCACAAAATTAATCCAGAAGGTTAAAACTAGCATAGAAAAGGTGCAAGCCAATGGCACAATCATTTAAAAAGCACACATACATAAATACTCAGGGACCATTATCTTTTTAACTCATTTAATAGTTTCAGGTCGGAGAAGGCAATGGCACCCCACTCCAGTACTCTTGCCTGGAAAATCCCAGGGATGGGGGAGCCTGGTGGGCTGCCGTCTATGGGGTCGCACAGAGTCGGACACGACTGAAGCGACTTAGCAGCAGCAACAGCAATAGTTTCAGGTACGCACTTGTAGATTAAATATCTACATGTGAACTAGGTTGCTATGTAAAATGCATTTAAAACTGGGTTTGGGGTCAACAGGTTTAAGTAAGTCATTCCCCTGAAGAAACTTATACACATAACCTGGTCAACAATATTTACAACAAACAGTGTAACACCAAACTTTGGCAACCACCTCAACATTCTCTAATAGTAGAATAAATTGTGGTAAAATCATAGAGCCATGAAGAGAAACATATCATAACATGCAACAAATGGGTTGACTTTAAGAATGTAACAAGTAGGGAAAGAGTACAAATAAAGTTTAAAGCCATGAAAAACTAAATGTTATGTTGTCTGCTGCTACTAAGAATTTAAAAAAATTTGAGAATAACCTGATAATCAGTTATATCTGAGGGAGGGGGTAAGGGAATATAATTAGAGAGGGGCACACAAGGGAGTTCATATCTAATAATAATGTTCTTTAAATGTGGGTTCTGTTACTGAATTATTTTAAATAATTTGAGCAGACACAGTATACAAAGAGGAAACATTGCTCAATTTACTGTATGAGGCAAGTATTATCCTCATGTCAAAATCAGACAATCATTTGATAAAGGTAAATTAAAGGCCATTTTCGTCATTACTACAAATGCAGAAATTCCAAATATCAGTAAATTAAGCATAGCAGCTTATATAAGATAATACATCACAAAACCATGATTAAATCTAAAATCTGTATTAATGCCTTTGTAAAATTAGAACTGGTTTTGACAAATTAAAAACACATCACAATTTCCCCCCATGTAAAATGAAACAAAGATTCTTAATCATTTAGATCTTTAGTATGTCTAAATTTGATAATGAAAAAATAACAGCAATAAGCACCTTAAATACCATAAGAAACAGTTTAAAAAAAATTTACACAGGAACTCAGGGACAATGAAAGAGATAGGAAAGATTGCTAGGTTTTTCTTGGTTGCACCTCATTGCCTGCAGGATCTTAGTTGCCCAACCAGGAACTGAACTTAAGCCATTGGCAATGAAAGCACTAACTTCTAACCATAGAGTGCGAGGGAATTCCCAGGACTGTTAAGTTTTTATTATTAGTCTTGAACTATTTGAAATACGTACACACACACACACACACACAGAAGACACATATATATGTAGTTCATATATATAAGTATGGTTGATTATAAATATACATGTAATACTTTGACTAATATTCTTTAAAAAAGAAGAAAAAACTTCCAAGAATAATAAAAACTGACTCTAACCCAGTCCACATCTCATCTCTCATTGGGCCCAAGCCCAGTGCTGGGTCGCCTAAACATCCTCCACACACACCCTCAACACAGTCCTGCCCTGGTGCCTGCTCCCACCTCTGCCTAAAATGCAAAATCTGTCACAGCAAATTTCACCACCACCACCCATGCTCAAATCTATCTCTTGCTTCCTCTTTAAAATTATTTTTGTTGACCCTGTGCCACGAAGCACTCACTCTGTTTTGGCTTTTTATATATATCGCACAGTATCTTCCTGTTTTCCTTGCAAGGTCAGTGTTTGCTACAACCAAGTAGGGCCCTTTAGATGAAGGATCTGACTAAAATTTCTATACTCTACAACAGCTGTACATGATATAATCTCACAATATACTTTTCTTACCTGAAAATGTTTGCAATCATTCCTTCCTCCTCCTCCTCAAAGAAATATTCCCTCAAAATTTGCTAAAGACTTCCATCATATTACAACTTAAAATTTTTAATTTTCCTTTAATTAGATGGAAACATCTAATAGAAAGAATCATGAATTATGCAGCTTAAAGAAATATTAGCCAATACTTTAAAAGGCAGGCATTATCCAGGTTGTAGTAAGACAACACTAATACAGACAAATAGCGGGGGTGGGGAAAGCTTTATTAAGCAAGCAATATAACTTTTTAGAACAAACAGTAATATGAACTAAATCCAAGGACTGTATTTTTTTAAAGCAGGTCTGGTAACAAATTTTATCACTTACTTGATGCTGCTCAAGTATTAGTAAGCCCACTAAACCCCCTCAGCAGAGTAAACCTTCTAACCCCAGATTTTTTTACACTGAACAACCTTTTCATCTCTCAGAGATCTCAGACTTACATTTTAAACAACCAGCAAATTTATTTAAAAACAAATTATTTAAGCTATTGTATTGTTCCAAAAACTGGCAATACCAAAGTGTACAAAACAGGTAAAGCCTTGCCCTCATGGAGTATATTTGGGGATGTACAAAGTATGAAAAGCCACAGAACTGGATGAGACCACCAAGAAAGTTCATACAGACAGAGAACAGGTTTAGGGCAAACAGCCACCTCCAACTACAAGATGAGTCAATATATCTTCTAGGTTAGTGAGCAATCTGAATTTTTAACAAACTTCCCAAGTGACTGTAGTATACTCCAAAGTTTGAAAAAATTTCACTGACAAATAAATGTTAAAATAATTATACTACTTTTCCTCTAACAATCCATGAAAATTTTTCATAAAAAACAAATACCTATCATAAATTAGACCATTAACTCCAAATTCCTTTAATTTCTTTCTGTTTTCAGGATCATTGGTATCATCGCCCCAGCAGAATATGACCAGTCCCTTAGCTTTTGCTTCTTGAATATAGGACGGATTTCTGAGTAGGTCTTCAGTATGTGCATTTATCCCCTAAAAGATGAAAAATAAGTTACTAATGAAAAAGTAACATTAACTACAAATTAAAATGGTCATACTCTATATTAGTATTCTGTAAAGTAGAATGGACAGGGAAGGAAAACATTAGAATGTTTTCTTACAATTTAATAAATCAAACAAGTTTAGATGATTCATAAAACCCACTCAGAACACTGAACTACAAAACATACTTAACCAAGGCCTGCAAAAAAATTTTTGTCAGTAGTGGTCATTTAACTGCTTTTCAGTCTGTAATTTAATATTCTCATTTCACGTAGAGCTATCTGCTCATTACACATAAGTCAAAACTAACCACTCAGACGTTAAAGTAATGTATAATTTTACTATAACTCTAAAACATTTTTCAAAAACTAAATATTAAAAAATTCAAGCATAGCTTACCAGTAGATTTTCAAATTGTGCAAAGCTCATTGCAATGGGAGTTGTCCGAGATCTGAGGTCCATGAGTTCAGGGTAAATATCAGATTTCCCCTGAGTCAAAAATAATATGGGATATTTGTTCTGCTTTTGCCGAACCCTAAAAAAAGACAATTTAAAAAATATTTTTCACTGGGCAGATAACCATAACATATTGCTTTCAAATTTCAGAAAATACTAAAAATATAAACAAAAAGAAATTAAAGGCATACTCGTTACAGAAGTATAACAAACATTAACATATATTGCCTGTAAGTTAAAAAAAAGAAAAGAAAAAATTAAATTATTCTATACAAGAGTTAAAATGCTCTCATAAATGGGCCAAAATAGAAAACCCTGAAGGATTACAATTCCGTAAGGAGGATTTCATATGTCTGTAAAATGAAACACAGGGTGTGAGGTACTTCAACCCAGTGGTGTACAAGACATCTCAGTTCAGTTCAGTCGCTCAGTAGTGTCGGACTCTTTGTGACCCCATGAATCGCAGCAAGGCAGGCCTCCCTATCCATCACCAACTCCTGGAGTTCACTCAGACTCAAGGCCATCGAGTCAGTGATGTCATCCAGCCATCTCATCCTCGGTCGTCCCCTTCTCCTCCTGCCCCCAATCCCTCCCAGTATCAGTCTTTTCCAATGAGTCAACTCTTCACGTGAGGTGGCCAAAGTACTGGAGTTTCAGCTTTAGCATCATTCCTTTCAAAGAAATCCCAAGGCTGATATCCTTAAGAATGGACTAGCTGGATCTCCTTGCAGTCTCAGAATGGACTAGTTGGATCTCCTTGCAGTCCAAGGGACTCTCAAGAGTCTTCTCCAACACCACAGTTCAAAAGCATCAATTCTTCGGCGCTCAGCCTTTTTCACAGTCTAACTCTCACATCCATACATGACCACAGGAAAAACCATAGCCTTGACTAGACAGACCTTAGTCGGCAAAGTAATGTACTGCTTTTGAATATGCTATCTAGGTTGGTCATAACTTTTCTTCCAAGGAGTAAGCATCTTTTAATTTCATGGCTGCAGTCACCATCTACAGTGATTTTTGGAGCCCCCAAAAATAAAGTCTGACACTGTTTCCACTATTTCCCCATCTATTTGCCATAAAGTGATGGGACCAGATGCCATGATATTCGTTTTCTGAATGTTGAGCTTTAACCCAACTTTTTCACTCTCCTCTTTCACTTTCATCAAGAGGCTCTTTAGTTCCTCTTCACTTTCCGCCATAAGGGTGGTGTCATCTGCATATCTGAGGTTATTGCTATTTCTCCCGGCAATCTTGATTCCAGCTTGTGTTTCTTCTAGTCCAGCATTTCTCATGATGTACTCTGCATAGAAGTTAAATAAGCAGGGGTGACAATATACAGCCTTGACGTACTCCTTTTCCTATTTGGAACCAGTCTGTTGTTCCATGTCCAGTTCTAACTGTTGCTTCCTGGCCTGCATACAGATTTCTCAAGAGGCAGGTCAGGTGGTCTGGTATTCCCATCTCTTTCAGAATTTTCCACAGTTTATTGTGATCCACACAGTCAAAGGCTTTGGCATAGTCAATAAAGCAGAAATAGAGCTTTTTCTGGAACTCTCTTGCTTTTTCCATGATCCAGCGGATGCTGACAATTTGATCTCTGGTTCTTCTGCCTTTTCTAAAACCAGCTTCTCCATCTGGAAGTTCACGGTTCACGAATTGCTGAAGCCGGGCTTGGAGAATTTTGAGCATTACTTTACTAGCATGTGAGATGAGTGCAATTGTGTGGTAGTTTGAGCATTCTCTGGCATTGCCTTTCTTTGGGATTGGAATGAAAACTGACTTTTTCCAGTCCTGTGGCCACTGCTGAGTTTTCCCAATTTGCTGGCATATTGAGTGCAGCACTTTCACAGCATCATCTTTCAAGATTTGAAATAGCTCAACTGGAATTCCATCACCTCCACTAGCTTTGTTCGTAGTGATGTTTTCTAAGGCCCACTTGACTTCACATACCAGGATGTCTGGCTCTAGGTGAGTAATCACACCATCGTGATTACCCGGGTCGTGAAGATCTTTTTTGTACAGTTCTTCTGTGTCTTTTTGCCACCTCTTCTTAATATCGTCTGCTTCTGTTAGGTCCAGACCATTTCTGTCCTTTATCGAGCCCATCTTTGCATGAAATGTTCCCTTGGTATCTCTAATTTTCTTGAAGAGATCTCTAGTCTTTCCCATTCTGTTGTTTTCCTCTATTTCTTTGCATTGATCGCTGAAGAAGCCTTTCTTATCTCTACTTGGTATTCTTCGGAACTCTGCATTCAGATACTTATATCTTTCCTTTTTTCCTTTACTTTTTCACTTCTCTTCTTTTCACAGCTATTTGTAAGGCCTCCCCAGACAGCCATTTTTCTTTTTTGCATTTCTTTTCCATGGGGATGATCTTGATCCCTGTCTCCTGTACAATGTCACGAACCTCATTCCATAGTTCATCAGGCACTCTTATCTATCCGATCTAGTCCCTTAAATCTATTTCTCACTTCCACTGTATAATCATAAGGGATTTGATTTAGGTCATACCTGAATGGTCTAGCAGTTTTCCCTACTTTCTTCAATTTAATTCTGAATTTGGTAATAAGGAGTTCATGTAGAGAATATATAAAATGCAATACAGAAAACAAATCAAAGGTGAAGGCTGAAAACTTCCTCACCTTCTACTACAGTAAAACTACTCTAAATCCTAGCTATAGTCTAAGTATATAGGAGAAATAAGTATACAGGAGAAGAAAACTACTTACATTGTGCAAATATCTGCATCAAATGAAGAAAATACTATTCTCCTCTTCCCAGAATTTTCTAAAACAGTTTTTAAAATTATATCCAAAAACAGATTCATGTCAAAATATGTTGATAAGTTACCATCCCACATTCCATCCTATGGAAGAATAGGAAAACAAAAGTCATTAAATACCCTAGAATCACAGTACTAAGAAAAATTCTTGAGAATAGTCCAACTAGTATTTTACAGATAAGGAAAGCAAAGGCCTATGTGAATTATTATAATTAGGTATAGATGCTTTCATATAAAGTGATTATAATACCAATTGACTTTTGCTTTAATGAAGTTTAACAAAATAAAAGCTAAAATTCTAGAAATCTGAAATCTGCTGTGACTTTAATATATTTTTATATAATTTTCATAAACTGTAAGTGGACAAAAAGACTCCACTTTATTTGTTAACTCACTAGCCAAAAATCTCTGGTAATTAAGAATTACCAGTTAAAAATCTCATTCTTGAGTCTTAGGCACATTAAGTACCCTCAAAAACTAATTTTCTAAATATAGGTAAAATACTAAGAGCCCTGTTGATACCCAAATACTAAAAATTTAAAATATTAGTCATTACAGTTATTCTAAAAGCTCTGAAAACTAAAAATCAAGTACTAAGAAAAACATGTTAGCCAGGACCAGCTTATCGTAAATAGCGATGTAAAAGACATGCTTTCAGGACAGTTTTGATCATTCTGACTGAAACAAATACCAACATTGCCTGGATTAACTACTTCCAATGTCTCCCCACCCCAACCAGCACTCTTAGCATGCAGCCCCATCTGATACATCCAAGAGTTAGTTGTTTTCCTGGAGTAGAACACTACTAGGCTCCACAGAGTCAAGGCTCTTTTTCACCATTTAAGCACAGTAGCAGCTGTTCAATAAATAATTCTTTACTGAACAAAAGAATGACTAAATTTTAGACACGTGTGCAGAAATTTCTTTCCCTAATTACTACTAGCTACTGCCACTTAACAGAAAACTGCTTAGACAATTATTTAAGGTAAATACTGAGATGGGGGTAAAAAAACAAAAACTAACCATTTACAAAGTTCTGACTGGTTAGATTTCTCCCTGTTCCTTTTACAAGTCCCAGAAATTGTCCATATTACTGTGCGCATGAGAGGCATGTAAACTGGATTTTCTAATATAATGTAATAACTGGGCTTCGTCATAACTGATAGCTCAGTTGGTAAAGAATCCACCTCCAATGCAGAAGATCACAGTTTGATTCCTGGGTCAGCAAGATCCCCTGGAGAAGGGATAGGCTACCCACTCCAGTATTCTTGGGTTTCCCTGGTAGCTCAGCTGGTAAAGAATCTGCCTGCAATCCGGGAGACCTGGGTTCAGTCCTGAGGTTGGGAAGATCCCCTGGAGATGGGAAAGGCTGCCCACTCCATAACTTTTAAGAACTCAAATAAGTGTAAATCATGCTTTATTTAAAAGGTCTAACAAGCACTGTGCCTGCTGGAAGAAGCCATAAGATTTCAGTTTCACTTATTCCACTATAACAAACAGACAAGAATCAGTGCATTTAAAGAAATGAGAGGGAGGAAAGAAGAATGGGTCACATGGAGAATGGCTTACCCTTTGTTGGCAGATCCATTTAATTTCTATGTTAAACCCTACATCTTCTGGCAAAGATTCTAAAACCTAGAGTTGCATTTGTTGGTGGTAAATTTTGTTTCGTTTTTGGTGAGATGAATGGTAGAAGAAGAAGGAAAAAAAGAGAAACAAATTTATTACAAAAAGCAATCTGTAAGAAAACATATCACTACTAAGGATAAAGCGCTTTGTGCTGTTGGTAAAAACCACTATCTTTTCTTATACTCAAACTCACAACCTGGTTAATGATTAAATTGAATAAGAAAGTAAAAACAAATTAAATAGCAAAGACAGTCGTCTTTAGCATGTGATAATTGATTACTACTAACCATTGAGATGATCCTAACCTAAAATCCTTTTCACCATTAGTACTGAACAACTAAACTGAGCAATAATAACAGACAAGCAGCTTCATGAATTTAAAAAGACATCTGTCATATTTTCTGAATCACATCCAGGCATGTCAATCTACTAAGATATAGTTATACAAAAGAACATAATTTCTAGCTTTGTTTTGAAGGTGATGATACTTAACTTGAACCACAGTGATAACTCCTGGAAAGATGTTATCTCCAAAGTTAAAGATGCTCATAAATAAAAAAGTCTTTATCTATATCAATAACAGAGTACCAATTTAGCTAAATTATCTAGACACTATGCAGTAATACCACTTGGCCTGGCATAATTAGAAAATATAATCTAAAATATGAAGCTTGAGACTTCCCTCGTGGTCCATCGGTTAAGAATCCGCCTTCCAATGCAGGGAATCTGGGTGCAATTGCTGGTCAGGAAACTAACTTCCCACATGCCATGGAGCAACGAGAGAACTATTGAGCCTGCATGCTCCACAGTTATTAGAGAAGCCTGCATACCTCAATGAAATGCCCCTGTGGTGCAATTTGAGAAAGCCCATGGGATGCAATGAAAACCCAGCACAGCCAAATTTTTTTAAAAATAAAATAAAATAAAATATGAAGCTTGTTTACTAGCCTACAAGCAGCTGGTTTGTTTATTCAAACACCAATTTGTTTTGTCAAATACTCAAGCATGCTAAAGCAGAAAATTAATTTAGAACAATTTATTTCAAACTTTAGAAACAACATGGATAGTATATATGGTATTTAATTTTATAATAGCAAGTAAAAGAATGCTAACAGAATAAGAATATAGCCCGGAATTCTGGTGACCTTGGATACAGCCCTGGTCTGCATTAACCAGCTGCATGACAAGTACAATACCTAAAACAAGCTGTATTCAATCTCCTGTGGGGTTTTTCACTTTGTTCTCTGATATGTTTAGCCTTACTTAATATATCTGCCATATTTTTACTGGACTAATGCACAATCAGAAAAGGACAATCCTCTGAAACACAATTTTTAAAAAATCTGTTTTTCTATTCTATGAAATCATGTCCAGAAATCATGAAATTTCTAAGAACCAAATGATTTCAGAATTTTGGGCTAGAAGGAATGACTTAGCTAGGCTTCATAAATATCTGAAAAATGATTCAAACCATGACCTAAAGGAACTACTGGTGCTGCTGCTGCTAAGTCGCTTCAGTCGTGTCTGACTCTGTGCGACCCCATAGATGGCAGCCAACCAGGCTCCCCCGTCCCTGGGATTCTCCAGGCAAGAACACTGGAATGGGGTGTCATTTCCTTCTCCAATGCATGAAAGTGAAAAGTGAAAGTGAAGTCGCTCATTGGTGTCCGACTCAGCAACCCCATGGACTGCAGCCTTCCAGGCTCCTCCATCCATGGGATTTTCCAGGCAAGAGTACTGGAGTGGGGTGCCATTGCCTTCTCCAAAGGCACTAGGACAATGACTATTATAGGGTTTTTTTGTAGCATCCTTTTTAGAGGGTAAATAACCATGATAAACAGGTTATTACCTATTTTTTGCCTAAGAAAACTACTGTAGTTGACACATCACCTGAAATACAGTGGAAAACAGGAAAATTAGGAAATGGAGCCAACAAGAACAAAAGGAGATTCAGCACAATCAAAGAGGGTATATGACCTGCCTGGCAAAGGAATTCCTCTATGAACTGTGTCTAGTTTTAAATCTTCATGTGAATTTTTGTTACTTTTTCAGAGTGAATTCTTGAAATCTGTATCTCATTTTAAGTAGCCAGGGTACCTATATTCTTTGGTTGGAGAATTTCTCTCTAAAAGCCAAAGTCCAGCCTTAAATTTTGTAAAAATGCCTCTCCCATCGTCACACTTCCCTCTGCACCCCCTTTTCCATGCCCTTTCCTCTCTGTTTATATACAGAAATAAGTGAATTTTCTGTTCTCCAAATTAATCCATTGAGGTAGGAAATTTACTCATCTGAGCAAATCAGTTTCTCATTAAAAAGAGGTACACAAATAGACAAATGTATCTTCTCTAAAAAGCATCAAACATTAGTTTACATTACACAGCCTTTTTAGTGCCCATTTAAAAGACCAAAATAAATTATTCAGATATAAAAGAATTAATGATAGCATTACCCTAAGTAAAGAACTTACCATCTTAAGAGAAGGAAATGGCTGATTTTCAGAAAAGGAATTTTCTTCTTCAACCATAGATTCTGAAATTTTAAATTATAAAAACTCAGTAGATTAATGCCACTTGATCACTAAGACCTTCCCCTAAATTCTTTAAGGAAGTAGTTATGAGATCCTTTCACATACAGTATTTTGAAGGCTCCTGTATTTAGTAATTTCAACCAATAAAACCCCCATTTTCAAAATGAAGGGTTTATGAAGACGACTTTACAGCATTTAGTAGGAACATCTAAGTGTATGACCTCAACAGTCATTATTTTCTTATAAAAATTATACTTTATAAAAAAGAAGTTGCAAGCAATTATTTTTTATATCTCATTTAGATTAAGGGCTATATAAAATAATGCTCAAAATTCTCCAAGCCGGGCTTCAGCAATACATGAACTGCAAACTTCCAGATGTTCAAGCTGGTTTTAGAAAGGCAGAGGAACCAGAGATCAAATTGCCAACATCCGATGGATCATGGAAAAAAGTTCTGCCACCCTTATGGCAGAAAGTGAAGACGAATTAAAAAGCCTCTTGATGAAAGTGAAAGAGGAAAGTGAAAATGTTGGCTTAAAGCTCAACAACATTCAGAAAACGAAGATCATGGCATCCGGTCCTATCACTTCATGGGAAATAGACGGGGAAACAGTAGAAACAGTGTCAGACTTTATTTTGGGGGGCTCCAAAATCATTGCAGATGGTGACTGCAGCCATGAAATTAAAACATGCTTACTCCTTGGAAGAAAAGTTATGACCAACCCAGGGAGCATATTGAAAAGCGGAGATATTACATCGCCAACAACATCTGTCTAGTCAAGGCTATGGTTTTTCCAGTGGTCATGTATGGATGTGAGAGTTGGACTCTGAAAATTGATGCTTTTGAACTGTGGTGTTGGAGAAGTCTCCTGAGAGTCCCTTGGACTGCAAGGAGATCCAACCAGTTCATCCTAAAAGAGATCAATCCTGAGTGTTCATTGGAAGAACTGATGCTAAAGCTGAAACTCTAGTACTTTGGCCACCTCATGCGAAGAGTTGACTCACTGGAAAAGACTCTGATGCTAGGAGGGACTGGGGGCAGGAGGAGAAGGGGACGACAGAGGATGAGATGATTGCATGGCATCACCAACTGGATGGACATGAGTATGAGTGAACTTCGGGAGTTGGTGATGGACAGGGAGGCCTGGCGTGCTGTGATTCATGGGGTCGCAAAGTGTCGGACACAACTGAGAGAATGAACTGAACTGAAGTGAGTCCTGCTAATACTTCTACTTGAAATAGCAACTTAAAATTAAGAGACTCTACAAGTACCATTATGTCTTTGTTAGCATATCATTTAATCCAAAATCAATTATGTCAAGGTACACAGAACTTTTTCCTAGAGAAAAAATTTTTCTATCAAGATTTAAACCTCCCCAATAAACAAAAAGTAAAACAAAACCAACAAGTAACTAATCCTGTGCAATGGAAATTCAAAAACTAAGTCATATAAAATTTTCCAGTAAAATAACTTAAAAGTAAATTCATTTTACTATAATAGTTATGAAACATTTACAAGCTTGCAAAGTCATATTTATGCTCTGGGGTTTTGGGCACCTCACAATGTCTTTATAAAGGCATTACAACTATCCTGTTATCCTAACTGCAGATAAACATTTAATGAATACCTACTATAACCACTTATTATAAATTTTTCAGGGAATATAAAACTATTTTCACACCCTTGAGAGGTTTACATTCTGGTGGAAGAGATACAACATGTGCAAAAATAAAGGGTTAAACAAGGACATATTGAGGCTAAGATAAATGCCATACAGTATTAAGTTCTACGGGGGCAGAAAGCAAAGTGGAATTACAAAGGGACTTTATAATCCATTGAGGAGAGTGAAGCACGTAATGGTTAAACACAAAGATGGAGATCATAGCTGATAAATGCTAGCGCTAGTTCACGTAACTATATAGGGCTAGATTCTATATTTGATACACTCTTGTCCTCTGTAATGCTTAAGACTGTGTGGAAAGATTGGTAGGTACAAAATAATAAAGATGTTTGATCATCAGGCTAAGAAAACTCATAAAAATAAAAAATCATGCTTTCTGTACACATGACACATACGCATTTGACAAGTATTATATGTAAAGCCTTTGCATCTATAACATTACATTTACATAACTAAGTATTATATTAAGGTCACAAAGAGTACATTAAAATGGATAAGAAAATTCCTTATGCTAATCATGAAATGAAAACAATGTTTTCATATTGGTACATACCTTTCAGATCTTTAGATTTCAATGCAGTCACATGAGTGAGCTGGAAAAAACACACACACACACACACAAAATGCAATCATTAAAAAAAGGCCTTAGATTCTGACAGTATGGCTAACAGAACTATAGCTTGAAAAGCTAGCTAGTTAGAAAAAACATAAAATGTAGAATTATTTTAATAAGAATAAGCCCTTATCAGTTTATATATTTTATATTTACATACATATACAAAAGATCATGATCAAATAACCAAGGAGAGGAGAATATATAAATCAATAGCTTAGGAAACTGTTTACACTCAAACAAGCATTTAAGATATCTAAT
This sequence comes from Budorcas taxicolor, assembly GCF_023091745.1. Lineage (NCBI taxonomy): Eukaryota > Metazoa > Chordata > Mammalia > Artiodactyla > Bovidae > Budorcas > Budorcas taxicolor. Next base: position 47,561,553 of record NC_068922.1, read on the forward strand.
GAGAACAGGAAGGATCATCATATAAAATTATATGGTATCAATAAAATAGAGAAGGATCTTAAGAATAAGTATAAAAATCAACAATAGCATAGAAGGTCAAGTATGAAATAAAAAGAGCTAAAGCAGACCAGCAAAAGAAATGCAAAAAAGCAAAATGGCTGTCTGGGGAGGCCTTTAAAATACCTGTGAAAAGAAGAGAAGTGAAAAAGTAAAGGAAAAAAGGAAAGATATAAGTATCTGAATGCAGAGTTCCGAAGAATACCAAGTAGAGATAAGAAAGCCTTCTTCAGCGATCAATGCAAAGAAATAGAGGAAAACAACAGAATGGGAAAGACTAGAGATCTCTTCAAGAAAATTAGAGATACCAAGGGAACATTTCATGCAAAGATGGGCTCGATAAAGGACAGAAATGGTCTGGACCTAACAGAAGCAGACGATATTAAGAAGAGGTGGCAAAAAGACACAGAAGAACTGTACAAAAAAGATCTTCACGACCCGGGTAATCACGATGGTGTGATCACTCACCTAGAGCCAGACATCCTGGTATGTGAAGTCAAGTGGGCCTTAGAAAACATCACTACGAACAAAGCTAGTGGAGGTGATGGAATTCCAGTTGAGCTATTTCAAATCTTGAAAGATGATGCTGTGAAAGTGCTGCACTCAATATGCCAGCAAATTGGGAAAACTCGGCAGTGGCCACAGGACTGGAAAAAGTCAGTTTTCATTCCAATCCCAAAGAAAGGCAATGCCAGAGAATGCTCAAACTACCGCACAATTGCACTCATCTCACACACTAGTAAAGTAATGCTCAAAATTCTCCAAGCCAGGCTTCAGCAATACGTGAACCGTGAACTTCCAGATGGAGAAGCTGGTTTTAGAAAAGGCAGAAGAACCAGAGATCAAATTGTCAGCATCTGCTGGATCATGGAAAAAGCAAGAGAGTTCCAGAAAAACATCTATTTCTGCTTTATTGACTATAGCAAAGCCTTTGACTGTGTGGATCACAATAAACTGTGGAAAATTCTGAGAGAGATGGGAATACCAGACCACCTGACCTGCCTCTTGAGAAATCTGTATGCAGGTCAGGAAGCAACAGTTAGAACTGGACATGGAATAACAGACTGGTTCCAAATAGGAAAAGGAGTACGTCAAGGCTGTATATTGTCACCCTGTTTATTTAACTTATATGCAGAGTACATCATGAGAAACGCTGGGCTGGAAGAAGCACAAGCTAGAGTCAAGATTGCCAGGAGAAATATCAATAACCTCAGATATGCAGATGACACCACTGTTATGGCAGAAAGTGAAGAGGAACTAAAAAGCCTCTTGATAAAAGTGAAAGAGGAGAGTGAAAATGCTGGCTTAAAAACACAAGATTCAGAGAACTAAGATCATGGCATCTGGTCCCATAGCTTCATGTGAAACAGATGGGGAAACAGTGGAAACAGTGTCAGACTTTATTTTTGGGGGCTCCAAAATCACTGTAGATGGTGACTGCAGCCATGAAATTAAAACACGCTTACTCCTTGGAGGGAAAGTTATGACCAATCTAGATAGCATATTCAAAAGCAGAGACATTACTTTGCCAACAAAGGTCCGTCTAGTCAAGGCTATGGTTTTTCCAGTGGTCATGTATGGATGTGATGGTTGGACTGTGAAGAAAGCTGAGTGCCGAAGAATTGATGCTTTTGAACTGTGGTGTTGGAGAAGACTCTTCAGAGTCCCTTGGACTGCAAGGAGATCCAACCAGTTCATCCTAAAGGAGATCAGTCCCAGGTGTTCATTGGAAAGACTGATGCTAATGCTGAAACTCTTTGGCCACCTCATGCAAAGAATTGACTCATTGGAAAAGACCCTGATGCTGGGAGGGATTGGGGGCAGGAGGAGAAAGGGACGACAGAGGATGAGATGGCTTGATGGCATCACCAATTCGATGGACCTGACTTTGAGTGAACTCCGGGAGTTGGTGATGGACAGGGAGGCCTGGCCTGCTGTAATTCATGGGGTCGCAAAGTGTCGGACACAACTGAGAGACTGAACTGAAGTAAACTGAAAGCAGACCAGAGACTACTTAAGATTATAGCTAGTCCCTACGGCCTACAAAGACTTATAGCCCAGTCTCCTTCATGAAAGCAAAAACCGATGGGATCCATGGAAACTGTTAAAGGTGACGGATGAGCACAAACTCATTCTTCCTAATAGAACAGAAAACCAAAGCATAGACTCTACACATGCTGTATATATAGTCATCCCCATGGACAAAGAGAACATTAGTATATATAGACAAATACAAATAGAGCTAAAACTAAATGCTTTATGTAAAGTCAAAAACATTAACTAACATTTCACACTATTATTACCTTTAACAACTGGAGTTGGTCAAATGTTAACTCTTTCACTGGAATTTCAAATAATTCAACTGGATCAGCGTCAAATTTCTAAAAAGAAGAAAATGGGGCCTTAAGTTATTACTGAATATTTACTCTAGACAGTCCCTATGTCTCAATTTTCTGATAAGAGTAATTGTTTGGTGGTCACAGGGAGCCCACGAAGGGGAGCTCTTTCTACCTAACACTACCTTCCAGCTCTTAAATTCTGGCTTTTTTGTTTTTAATGTAGGTAAAAACATTTTTTTTAGTGAAGAAAAAAACAGCTAGGAAGAAGCTGTAGCACTGAAGACACACTGAGAACCAAGCCATAGATCAGTAATTTCTCCTGTTTCCTGCCAGGCTGTATACATTTGACATATATCCATGCTACATGACTAGGAAATCAACAGGCAAGCATGATCCAAGTATGGATTAGTTTCTGTCAAGTTTCTAAACATTTCAAAATCTTTTAAACTGAAGTTTGGTTAAAAACAACAACAGAAATCAATTTTCATGAAAAAAGTGATTATAGATGCTTTCACAATAAGCAAATCTGTTTTATTAGATTTTAATAAATCAAAAGTCACACTATTCAGGCACTTATTTCTTAAGGAAATGAGTTAATGCACCACCAGTAAATCATCAGTTCAACAAACAAATTAAAATCCAGTGTATCTCTATTCATTTTCACATCAAGTACATATAGTATGAGACTATGTAAGTTTTTCTAGAAGGATACACAAGAAACTGCCAAGTAGAGAAGAGAGTATGACCAAGGAGAAAAAGGAAGATTAATGTTTCATTTCATAATCTTTTTACTTTTTAAAATTTTATTTATTTATTTATTATTTTTGGCTGCACTGGGTCCTCATTGCTACGCCCAGGCTTTCTCTAGTTGTGGCAAGTGCAGGCTTTCTTGCAGTGCTCAGGCTTCTCACTGCTGTGGCTTCTCTTATGGCAGAGCACAGGCTCTGGGAGCACAGGCTTCATAGTTGTGGCCAGTAGGCTCAGTAGCTGTGGCAAGTGGGTTTAGTTGCCCCATAGCATGTGGAATCTTCCTGAACCAGGGATTGAACACTAATCCCCTGCACTGGCAGGCAGAAATTCTTAACCACTGGACCACCACTGAAGATCCACTTCATAATCTTCTGAACTATTGGTATAAAAAATACTGGTATATAAAAATATACTGGTATATAAAAAATACTGGTATATAAAAATAAATGAACATCAATTGGTTTTATAAGGAAAATACCAACTTAAAAATGACTACTAAAAAAATAAACAATTTATTGTTTTCATTCTGCAATTAACTCAGGTTCAATCAAAGAACAATTAAAGTCTGGTAAAAATGAGGGGTCAGTTAAACTCTTCAATTAACCCTCACGGAGTTTAAGAAATTACAGCTAGAGTCACTAATCTCAATCTTGGTTAGTGAGTTCCTTCACCATTCCATCCGTTTTTGTTTCACTTTGCATTAACATTTCCCCCACAGCAAAAACAACCTGTCCCAAGTCTAATTCTCCGTCTTTAATCTAAATAGGTGCATCCTGGGAATTCCCTGGCGATCCAGTGGTTAGTACTCAGCACTCTCACTGCTGAGGGACTGGGTTCAATCCTTAGTAAGGGAAGCAAGAGTCCCCAAGCCATGCAGCATGGTGATCCCCAACAACAGATGATTTAAATAAATAGGTGCATCTCCTTCCTTCTCCTAACACCATTTCACACAAAGGGAAGGATCCTTTTCTATAAATGAAAATAATCCAAACTCATATGACTGATTATAATAGAATCCACCAGCAGGCAGAGTCAGGTGCCTTGTCACAGATTTACACTACATTATGTAGCTCAACATTCAGAAAACTAAGATCATGACATCCGGTACCATCACTTCAAGGGAAACAGATGGGGAAACAGTGGAAATAGTGTCAGACTTTTTTTGGGGGGGCTCCAAAATCACTGCAGATGGTGACTGCAGCCATGAAATTAAAAGATGCTTACTCCTTAGAAGAAAAGTTATGACCAACCTAGACAGCATATTCAAAAGCAGAGACATTACTTCGCCGATTAAGGTCCGTCTAGTCAAGGCTATGGTTTTTCCAGTGGTCATGTATGGATGTTAGAGTTGGACTGTGAAGAAGGCTGAGAGCCAAAGAATTGATGCTTTTGAACTGTGGTGTTGGAGAAGACTCTTGAGAGTCCCTTGGACTGCAAGGAGATCCAACTATTCCATCCTGAAGGACATCAGCCCTGAGATTTCTTTGGAAGGAATGATGCTGAAGCTGAAACTCCAGTACTTTGGCCACCTCATGGGAAGAGTTGACTCACTGGAAAAGACTCTGATGCTGGGAGGGATTGGGGGCAGGAGGAAAAAGGCACGAAAGAGGATGAGATGGCTGGATGGCATCACTGACTCGATGGACCTGAGTTTGAGTGAACTCCGGGAGTTGGTGATGGACAGGGAGGCCTGGCGTGCTGCAATTCATGGGGTCACAAAGAGTCGGACACGACTGAGCGACTGAACTGAACTGAACTGATGCAGCGTCTGGTACATGTTAGTTAATCTACAATGTTTTATCAGTTTCAGGTGTACAGCAGTGATTCAGTTACACAAACATATATATATATATAAAAAAATAGATATATCTAGTCTTTTCCATTACAGATTATAAGATATTGAATTAAGAGACTGTTCCCTGTGATATACAGTAGGACCATGTTGTTTATTTATTTTATATATTGCAGTTTGTATCTGCTAATCTCAAACTCCAAATTTATATGAAATAATCCCTTTCCCCCTTTGGTAACCATAATTTTATTTTCTAAGTCTCTATTTTGTAAGTTCATTTGTATTATATTTTAGATTCCACGTAAGTGATATCATATGGTATTTGTCTTTCATTTCCTGACTTACTTCACTTAGTATGATAATCTCTAGGTCCATTCATGTCACTCTAAGTGCTATTATTTAATTCTTTTTTATGGCTGAGTAGTATTCCACTGTACATGTATGTATCTTCACACATTCATCTGTATCCATCCATCTGCTGATGGACATTCAGGATGCTGCCATGTATGAGATACTCTAAATAGTGCTGCAATAAACATTAAGGTGCATGTTTTTTTTTCAAATTATGATTTTCTCTGGAAATCCCAAGAGTGGTATTGCAGGATCATATAGACTTACTTCATTTTTTGAAGAATCTCCATACTGTTCTCCATTGTGGCTGCACCAATTTATTCCCATCAACAGTGCAGGAGGGTTCCTTTTTCTCCATACCCTCTCTCCAGCATTTATTATTTCTCAACTTTCTGATAATGGCCATTCTGAGCAGTAAGAGGTGGTACTTCACTATAGCTTGGATCTGCATTTCTCTAACAGTAATACTGAGTATCTTTTCACGTGCCCATTAGCCACCTGTATGTCTTCTTTGGAGAAATGTATATTCAGGTCTTCAGCCCATTTATTGAATTATAGGAGCTGTTTGTATATTTTAGAAATTAATCCACTGTCAGTAGCATCATTTGCAAATATTTTCACCCAGTCAGTAGGTTGTTTTCTTTGTTGTGCAAAAGCTTCAGAGTAATTAGATCCCCTTTGTTTTTTATTTGCATTACTCTAGGAGACAGATCCAAAAAAATATTGATGCAATTTATATCAAAGAGTATTCTGCCTGTTTCCTCTAAGCTTTATACTGTCCGGTCTTACATTTAGGTTTTTAATCCACTTTGAGGGTTTTTGGATTTTTTTTAATAATTGTATTTATTTTGGGCTGTGTTGAGTCTTTGTTGCTGCATGGGCTTTTCTCTAGTTGTGGTTAGGGACAGGTTTTCTTGATGCAGAGCGTGAATCAAGGGCACGAAGACTTCAGTTCAGTAGTTGTGGCTTCCAGGCTCTAGAGCACAGGCTCAGTAGTTGGTAGCACATGGGCTTAACTGCTCCACAGCAAGTGGGATATTCCTGTATCAGGGATCAAACCTGTGTCTCCCACACTGGCAGATGGATTCTTCACCACTGAGTCACAGGGAAGCCCTGAGTTTATTCTTCTATATGGTGTTAGAGAATGTTCTAACTTCATTCTTTCCCATGTAGTTCTCCAGTTTTCTCAGTCTTAACTTCAGATCAACTCAATTGAAAATGATACCCATCACAGTTTTAAAGAAAATGCCAGGAGATGTGGGTTTCCTCCCTGGGTCAGGAGGATCCCCTGGAGGAGGGCATGGCCACCCATTCCAGTATTCTTGCCTGGAGAATCCCATGAACAGAGAAGCCTAGCAGGCTACAGTCCACAGGGTTGTAAAGAGTCAGACATGACTAAAGCAACTGAGCATACATACATCAGTGTCTGCTGGGGATTGGTTCCAGGACCTCTCATGGATACCAAATCTACAGACGCTCAAGTCTCTTATGTATAATGGCATGTATATATAAAACTTGCTAATTTTTAAACTTTTGTCTAACTGTAAGAATTAAAGGAATTTCTACATACCTTTTTCATAGTCAAACAACAAGTGAGATCATGATACACCACAGGCACAAAATCTTTTGAAAGATGTACATCAAATTCTACAAAGGCTGCACCCTGAGAGGAAAAAAAAAAATTGAAAAATATTATCGAGCCCACAATACATCTAAAACTCTAAGAATATAACAAATGTATTATTCACTGTAAAAGTATAGACCTATCTATACACACAAAAACTTCCTCAAGAATTATTTAATGCTATACTTCAAGCTTTTTCTAAAAGCTAATCTTTTAAAACAATTATAACTTCTTTTTTGTAACAGCACAACAATTTTTCCTGGCAAAAAATTGGGTACTGATCCTACTCAAACACACTCCAGGGCCTTTCTGTGGCAGTGGACAGCCTTCACCAGTGTCACCTCTGCTCCTGCTATTAGCAGAAATGGAGCCTACAAGGAGTCTGGGGCATGGCTACCTCCCATCTTGTTGCCCCCTGCACATCTCGGTTCAACAGTCAAACCTCAAAGGTGAGGTGGGAACAGGAAAAGCTGCAATCTCTTAGCTCTGCTACTTGGTGCACTTGAACACTTTATAGCCTTTCTTAATAAAACCTCAATAATCAGATTAAAGAGGAAACTACAACTTCTGCTGAAAAGAGAAAACAGAAATGGATAACAAGAATAATGCATACACCAAATTTCCTAATAGAAGCTTAAACAGAAGAAATATGTACACCAATTAGACTTAAGTCAGATCCATGACTTATGAATTAATCCAAATAAAGGCTAAAAACATAAACTGACAAATTTGTGAATTCACTATAAGAAAACCAGCTGGGATCAAAGGATACAAGATCTGATGGTGTCTATGGCCCAGACAAGTGCTGTGTAGGAATGGATGGACATGTTTCCATCCCTTACCCTAACTTTAGTCAAGAAAAATGCTTAACTTGTCAGTACATATAGATCATAGGCTAAAACCAAAGGAGTCTGCTTCCTCTGTAACTTCTGAAGCAGGAAATAAGCTTAGCTGCTTCCACTGTCAACAAGAAAATAACACAAATCATTTTTATCAAAGAGGGAAAAAAAAACCCTATACCCCGTAAAGAGTTAAAACAATTATACATAAAGTATAGCATCCCAGTTTTAAAGTTTAATTTTAGATTACCATCCTTTAGGAAGATAAATTTACTAAGGGATAAAATCTGATCACAAAATTCATACGTGAGGGACTTTCCTGGTGGTCCAGTTATTAAGACTCCACATTTCACTGCAGGGGGCCCGGGTTCAAGCCTTAGCCAAGAAACTAATCTACCACATGCAGTGTAGCATGGCCAAAAATTAAAAAGAAAAAAAAAAATTCTTGTGTGAGCAAGAATAAGCCAATAATAACCGAAACCTCTTCAAGGATGTCTTTAACATGAAACCAAACGAGCCTTTCATAACTAACATAAGACATTCTATAAAATGATCCCTGAGAGTAAAAAGGGTTTCAACAGAAAAGGGCTCAATGGAATCTTCCCTCAAAAAGCAGACACCCTGAAAGCTCTTTATTAGGGATCTTCATGTGTTCGCAGCTAATAAAACCATGTTTAGATTACTTAACTATAAGGAACTGAAACTAGTTACAAATAATGACCTACAGCACAGCATAATTGTATTTTAACATCTTTTCAACACAAAATTATCAACTAAACATTTTTGAACATAAAATCAATGATTATGATAATCAATCTAAGATCTCAAGAAATATAAAATGCATCATTATTTTATATACCACTAAGAGGGAGAAAAAACAATGCCAATCAAACCATGACAAGTTAAGACAGTTGTAAATCCTATCCCAATTTTAGAGATGCTAAAATACGGGAAAAGTGTGTCTTAGAATAGTTGTTTGTGCTTTTCCGGTAAGCGGCCTGAGGTGACTTCTAAAAATGGTGCGCTATTCACTTGACCCAGAAAACCCCACAAAATCATGCAAATCAAGAGGTTCAAATCTTCGTGTACACTTTAAGAACACTCGTGAAACCGCCCAGGCCATAAAGGGTATGCATATCCGAAAAGCCACCAAGTATCTGAAGGATGTCATGTTAAAGAAGCAATGTGTGCTGTTCCGCCGCTACAATGGTGGAGTTGGCAAGTGTGCACAGGCCAAACAGTGGGGCTGGACTCAGGGTCGATGGCCCAAAAAGAGTGCTGAATTTTTACTACACATGCTCAAAAATGCAGAGAGTAATGCTGAACTTAAGGGCTTAGATGTAGATTCTCTGGTCATTGAGCACATCCAAGTGAACAAAGCCCCCAAGATGCGGCGCAGGACTTACGGAGCTCACGGTCGGATCAACCCCTACATGAGCTCTCCCTGCCACATTGAGATGATCCTTACTGAAAAAGAACAGATTGCTCCTAAACCAGGAGAGGAGGTTGCACAGAAGAAAAAGATATCCCAGAAGAAACTGAAGAAACAAAAACTTATGGCCCGGGAATAAATGCCGCAAAAAATAAATGCAAATAAAAGTAAAAAAAAAAAAAAAAGAAAGAATAGTTGTTTGCTTCATATAAGTGATAAAATTAAAATCTAACAAATCAAGTTTATTTGCTGAACTATTTTCAAAAAGGCAAAGCTTAAGGCATGTATGTGGAGGACAATGGGAAAAAACTGAAATATAGAGTTTCTCAGTTTTCCCCTTAGTTTAACTTCAAAACATGAGGCTTAACTTGAGGTACAGTAGAAGGTGAGGGGGGAGGAAACACACAGGCTCTTGATTTACAATGTCAAACTTCAGGTACTGAAAAACCTAAACGCTAAAAAAAAAAAAAAACCCACCACTAACTGAATAACGATATAAAAGGAGTTAAGAAATTCAGCATGATCAGGTTAGAATTAGGACGGTATACAGTGTGTGTGTGTATATATATATATATATATATATTTGTGTGTGTATATATATATCTCCGTATATATATCTCTCTGTATATATATATGGAGTTTTATATACATATAATACATATAAGGAGTTTTATACACACACACACACACACACACACACACACAATACTATAAAAAGTTAAGAAGTTCAACATAATCGGGTTGGTATACAGGAGGCAAACTGACATCCTAAGTGTTTTTCTTTGTGACCCCCCCCACCAGGCTTCTCTCTCCGTGCAATTATCCAGGCAAGAATACTGGGAGTGGGTAGCCATTCTCTTCTCCAGGGGATCTTCTCCACCCAGGGATTGAACCTGGGTCTCCTGCATTCCAGGCAGATTCTTTACCATTTGAGCCACCAGGGAAGCCCAAGTGAAGAGATAGGACTAATAAGGAGTTAATATCTAACATAAAAATTTACAGCTCAGCATCAAAACAAACCCCAAACTATCCATTTATTTAAAATGTTAGAAGAACTGAGTATACATTTTTCCAAAGGAAATGCTGATGACCAACAGATATAGGAAATGTTATAACACTCAGCATGAGGGAAATGCAAATCAAAACCACAAAGAACCGGACTTCCCTGGTGGTCCAATGGTTAAGAATCTACCTACCAATGCAGGGGACATGGGATCAAACTCTGGTCTGTGAGATAAATAAGCCTGTGCACCACAACTACCAAGCCTTTCTTTGTGCCACAGCTACTGAAACTCGCATGCCTTAGAGCTCCTGCTCTGCAGTAAGAGTAGCCACAACTAGAGAAGCCCTTGCAGAGCAACAAAGATCCAAGGATAGCCAGAAAGAAATATAAAACAAAAAAACCACAATGAGTTATCACCTCACTGTCATCAAAAGAATGGCTATTATCATAAAAAACAGAAATAAATGCTGGCAAGCATGTAAAAGGAACCCTCCTACACTGCTGGTGGGAATGTAAACTGGTACTGACACTGTAAGAAACAGTTATGAAGGTTTTTCAAAAAGCTAAAAAGAGAACTACTATATGACCCGCCAATTCCACTCCTAGATATATAGCTGAAAAATACTAATTTGAAAACATATATGCTCTTTAATGTTCACAATAGCATTATTTACAACTCCCAAGATAGAAAGAAACCAAACTGAATGGATAAAGACATGATGTATGTATGTACACACACACACAGCTCAGCTTTGTGTACTGCTCAGCCATAAAAGAGAGTGAAATTTTGCTATCTGTAACAACATGGATGGACTTGGAAGGTATTATGCTAAGTGAACTAAATCAGATAGAGAAAGACTATACTATACGACATCACTTGCATGGAACAGTGTTTACCAGTGGAGAGAGGGAAGGGAGGAGGGGCAATAAAGGCACAGGGGATTAAGTGGTACAAACTATCAGGTTTAAAATAAGCTACAAGGATACAACACAGGGAATATAGCAAACATTTTACAATAACTATAAATGGAGCATAATCTTTAAAAATTGTGAATAATTATATTGTATACCTGTAATTTATGCAATATACATCAACCATACTACAAATCACCTAATTAACTTTTAAGAGGATGCTTAGGATTCCATTGCTTTAATTCTAATCCATACCATGAACTGAAATTAAAATGCCTAGAAATATTTTATCTTCACTTAGAAATATATTTAGAAAAAGCAGAAATATTCTCCCTTTTACCCTATTAATGCAGACTGGAGGAGGCTACCCCAACCTACAACTCTCTACTTTTCTACCTGTGGATCACTAGTCCAAAGTTGTTTAAAGAGAGGTTCACTTACATGACTAGCAGCATTTCTTAAAGAAGCAATAGTATTTTCTTGAACTTTAGCAAGCCTGAAAGAAAATAAATATACAGAAATATAGTTATCATTAATAAAGAAAAGATAAATTTAGTAAAGAAGTCAACTATATTTTCAATAAAGGACACAGTATTTATTCTCTATTTTGAGGCTAACTTTACCATCCCCAAAATAAGACTGACCATTACTTGATTGGTGTGTGCATTCCTTAAATCAAGCTCTAATAATCATAGGTATTTACAAGCCAATTTAAAGCCCAATTACAAAAATTACATTTAAATCCAGGGTACTAATTAAAAGGATCCTTTGACCTTTAGTTGGTTAAACCTTATCATCAAGCATAAGCTACCAAATGCTAGTACTACTCAAATATTCAACCTACTGAGCAGTTGTTGTAGAATTCCCTGCACCTCGATGTCCAACATCCAATGGTATTCTTGGTTTCCAATACTTGGAAAATGAAGATTTCATGTCACAACTGTATCCTGGTAACGGCTTAATAATTATATAGTCAACTTTCATAGGAAAAATGGGGGAAGGGAAAAAGAAAGACAATTAAAAGGCTACGGTGAACTCAATTACACTTAAACACCATCAAACCAGCTTTATCAGTTGATCAAACAGAGAGAAATCAAGTCAATGACCATTCAGAGTAAAGCTTCCGGAAAATTGCTGTTGTTCAGTCACTAAGTCATGCCCAACTCTTTTGTGATCCCATGGACCGTCACTCCCCAGGATACTATGTCCATGGGATTTCCCAGCAAGAATATTATAGTGAGTTGACATTTCCTTCTCCAGGGGATCTTCTCAACCCAGGGATCAAATCCATGTCTCCTGCTTAGCAGACAGATTCTTTACCAATGAGCAACCAGGGAATGTATTTGTTAAGATTCTGAAACAACTTATTAATTTAATTCTTTACCATTCTCAAAAGCACAATTTGAAACTAATTAGAACCCTAACTTAATGTTTGCTTATTTGTAAAGGGCCACCATGCTTGTCTAAGCTTACCTCTCACTTTGCCTATTGTTTTCCTAGAATTTCTGCTCATGATGGGAAGAGTAAGGATTCCAGCGCTCTTCCCACTCTCTGCAATGGTGGACGATAAGAGACATGCTGTACCCACATGTCCAGGAAAAGCATCACCCTGAACTACATGTTCACTGAGATCTTCCTGAAAAACAAGGATAAGAATAACCCAAATTCTTATAATTCAATATTCTCCATTAGAAGATCAAAAAAGACACCCTTAAAATCAACTCAGAATCTATGGAAGAAAATCAATAATACAACCAAATTTATATTCAGGTAATTTAGATAGCTTTGTTGTAACAAGTAACATATTTTCTTTTAGTATGCAAAGATATTTAATACACAGTATATTTAAGACTTTATGTTCATTAATCGTTACTGTTGATTTGTACTTCTGATCCTCTAACATATATTATGCAAATATAAAGCGTCGACTGAATGTTTCTAAGTACTTTTATATTGAAAGACTAAGATACACCTGTTGGTGTTTAGTTGGTAAGTTGTGATCAACTCTTGCAAACCCATGAACTAAAACCCGCCAGGCTCCTCTGTCCATTGGATTTCCCTGGCAAGAATACTAGAGTGGGCTGCCATTTCCTTCTCCCAGGTTTATTTCTGACCCAGGGACTGAGCCTGCATCTCCTGCTTGGCAGGCAGATTTATTACCACTGAGCACTAAGGAAGCCCAAGATATAATTATTTTCCTTGTGGCTCAGCTGGTAAACAATCTGCCTGCAATGAGGGAGACCTGGGTTTGATCCCTGGGCTGGGAAGAGCCCCTGTAGAAGGGAAAGGCTACGCACTCCAGTATTCTGGCCTGGAGAATTCCATAGAATATATATATAGTCCATGGGGTCGCAAAGAGTCGAACATGACTGAGTGACTTTAACTTTCACTTTTAATGTAAATTTTGTTCCTTATAAATGCATCTACACAGATGACACAGAGGGATAGTAACCTCTAGGACACTGAATACTTGAGATTATATAGTGTTTTATCCACCTAGTCTATGAATAAATTAGTACTTCCAAAACTGCTAACCAAATGAAAGGGAAGTCAGGCTATTCGAGAGATTACTAATAGGTAGGTACTAAAAGAACAAGGCAACATTCAACCAAAACTTCATATTTTTATAATAAATGTTTCACAGATCTTATTAATTATGCAAGATAACTTTATTATTATAAAGCTATAAGACTTACTCAGGTTCTAATCCATCCTGAATTTTGCTATTTTCAGAAACACTGGATAGATGCTATTCTTAGGCAAGGTTTATTCCCCACCCTCAAAGAGTCAAACTCTAATCTAGTGTAAATGTGAGTGGAAATATCAAAGAGCCAGGACCTTAGGAGAGGACCCAGTTTTATTTGTGAGGAGCAGCTAAACAGCCCAAAAGCCAAGATAAGCATCACAAGCAGCTCTAGAAAGTTGGTAGCACAGAATCTGAATAACTTGGCACAATTTTCACAGCAACTATCTTTTCTTACATATTTATACTATCAAGTAAAGTTGGAAAAATGAGTTCACTATTACAATGGATTCTTATAAAATGCTTCAATAAACAAAACTTCAGTCATGAAGAGGGCTCAATCATGCTAGTTACATCAGTTTGCCTATCAAGTACAGCCTCTATTCTTCAAAGCAGCTTTGGGTACATTCATTTACGTTTAAAATACACAAAGACATCTGGTCATAATTTGAATGCAATTTTGAAGTTCTCAATTATATTGTTAATGAGTCTGGCAACTCTAATTTTTTAACATCTGCTAACATGTACAGAGGAGTAAACATCTAAAAAGTTGTATGAATCATATGTTTACATAAATTAGACTACACTAAAAATCAAAACATATTTAAAAATAAGCTCATGTCTATATTGTCTCTCACCCTCTTCAGTGAAATATACTTACCTCAAAAAAATCAAATATTAGTTCTAGGTTATCTGGTTCCATTGTCTGTATACTATACTCTGTCCAACGGTCAGGCTGTAAGCCATACCCACACTCTGGCTGTGAATGTCTACACTTGAATTCATTGTCGCTTATTAAGGATATCTCCAGGCTATTTGACATTTTGTGAAGAACAGTGGGAGATACTCTATCATCATCATCTTCCTCCAGACCCTCTAATGTCAGCTTTACCCTAAATGAAAGGAAAAGATGATGAAATGCAAAAAGTGAAGAAAGAAAATCTATATATGTTACCTAAACACTAAATTTAAAATTGTTCCCTTTATATGCTAAACCTTCAAATAACAAAAGAACTATACATACTATAGGTTAAGGCATTAGTTGTATTTTATAAAATAGTGGTGTTTTTATCTCCAAACATTTTTGCCAAGTATTAAAATGAGACAAATGTTCATTATGCCTAAGGCTATTTTCATTCTTTTTTTTTTTAATTTTTTTTGCCTATTTTCATTAATTCTTTGAGTTTTTTAAAATGAATCTAAAGAGGCATTTACTATTATCCATTTATAACTGGCTATCTCAATTTCTTATGAGAAGTTTCACAAATATATACATAACAAGTACAATTTTGAACCATATTCTGTTAGTGTGCATTAAAAGACTGTTAGACAGGGACTTCCCCAGTGGTCCAGTTGTTAAGAATCCATGTTCCAATGTATGGGTTTTAGGTTGGATCCCTAGTTGCAGAACTAAGATCCCACATGCTGCAGAGCAATTAAGCCCACACCACAACTACTGAGCCCATGTGCCTTAGAACCTGAGCACCACAACTAGAGAAAAGCCCTCATGCCTCAACTAGAAAAGACCACATGCCACAATGAGAGATCCTGAATGTTGCAACTAAAACCTGATGCAGCCAAATAAACATTAAAAAAAAAAAAAGCCTGTTAAGAGTTGGAGGTTATAAATTTTTAAATTTCCCATACTTCTCACTACACTGAGACCAGGTATTTTGTGAACAGATTATTAAAGAAAACTATGGTATTAATGGTATTAAAAGCATGGTATATACATTTGCAAGTATGCATGGCTTTTACGTATTTACATATATGTACTTTTTAATGAAACAAAGGAACAAAACGAGAAACCATGAGTCTTATAACCCCCACAGCAATGAAAATAAAAGACAAGTTACCTAAGCCACTGGGTCACAAAGACTAATTTACTCCCAGGTGAGAAGCAATCAGCTGCAGAGAACACTTGTAATGCCAATAAGTTAACTCAATTCTAGAATATTTCTTGCACCAACTGGAATGTACATAGATCATATAACTTTAATACCAATGATGTAGGAGTAATGTTATTGTATAGAGTACAGTTGAGCTAGGAAAGCTTTTCATTCTAGATTTAAATAAGATCCACTTAATAATACAAGTAATAGAACTGCATTAGTGAGGCCTGTTCTCTGAATGACCTGCTGCCTCCAACAACTGTGCAGACTTATCTTATAGGCACATATTCCAAGATATCCCAAAGGGGACATGACTATTCAATTAATAATAATGTGACATAGTGATACTGTAAAATCAAAAGTAGCACCACTTTAATAATCCAAACAAAAGAGATCCTTTCTTCTCTCCAAACTCTTAGGAATATCTCTGAACAATTGATTTTGCTAGTGAGCCTGAAAGAACAAACATTCTTTACCAGGACATACAAAAAGCGACCACAAATGGACTGTAATGAATCAGCAAGGAAAGCATGGAAGATTAAATATGACTATTCTCAGGCCTTTCTGGTGGTCCAGTGGTTAAGACTCCAAGATCCCAACATAGGCAACAAGGGTTTGATCCCTTGTAAGGAACTAGGATGCTGCATGCCCAGGCCAAAAGAAAAAAAACTAGTCTACAGATAGCAATGTGCAACTACCTACCTCTCCCCCCTCCCCCCCAAAAAAACAAGTTTAAAGGGATCAATTAAAGACTAGTCCATTTATATTGAAGGTTTTCTTCAAATAGCTATATAAATGTAATCAGTTCAGTTCAGTCACTCAGTTGTGTCTGACTCTTTGCAACCCCATGGACTACAGCAAGCCAGGCTTCCTTGTCCATCACCAACTCCCGGAGCTTGCTCAAACTCATGTCCATTGAGTCGGTGATGCCATCCAACCATCTCATCCTCTGTCGTGCACTTCTCCTCCCACCTTCAATCCTTCCCAGCATCAGGGTCTTTTCCAAGGAGTCAGTTACTTGTATCAGGTAGCCAAAGTACTGGAGATTCAGCTTTAGCATCAGTCCTTCCAACGAATATTCTGGACTGATTTCCTTTAGGATTGACTGGTTGGATCTCCTTGCAGTCCAAGGCACTCTCAAGAGTCTTTCCCAACACCACAGTTCAAAAGCATCAATTCTTTGGTGCTCACCCTTTTTTATGGTTCAACTCTCACATCCATACATGATTACTGGAAAAACCATAGCTTTGACTAGACAGACCTCTGCTGACAAAGTAATGTCTATGCTTTTTCATACACTGTCGAGGTTAGTCACAGCTTTCCTTCCATGGAGTAAGTGTCTCTTTTAATGGCTGCAGTCACCATCTGCAATGATTTTGGAGTGCAAAAAAATAAAGTCTCTTACTGTTTCCATTGTTTCTCCATCTACTTGCCATGACGTGATGGGACCAGATGCCACGATCTTCATTTTCTGAATGTTGAGTTTTAATTGAGCTTTTTCACTCTTCCGTCACTTTCATAAGAGGCTCTTTAGTTCCTCTTCACTTTCTGCCATAATGGTGGTGTCGTCTGCATATCTGAGGTTATTGATATTTCTCCCGGCATCTTGATTCCAGCTTGTGCTTCATCCAGCCCAGCATTTCACATGATGTACTCTGCATATAGGTTAAATAAGCAGGTTGACAATATACAGCCTTGACGTACTCCTTTCCCAATTTGGAACCAGTCTGTTGTTCCATGTCTACCTGTAACTGTTGCTTCTTGACTTGCATACAGATATAGGTATGCATATAGGACCTGCATACAGGAGGCAGGTAAGGTGGTGTGGTGTTCCCATCTCTTTCAGAATTTTCCAGTTTGTTGTGATCCACACAGTCAAAGGCTTTGGCATAGTCAATAAGGCAGAAGTAGCCGTTTTTCTGGAACTCTTGCTTTTTCTATGATCCAAGAGATGTCGGCAATTTGATCTCTGATTCCTCTGCCTTTTCTAAATCCAGCTTGAACATCAGAAAGTTCACGGTTCACATAATGTTGAAGCCTAGCTTGGAGAATTTTGAGCATTATTTTGCTAGCACGTGAGATGAGTACCATTGTGTGGTAGTCTGAACATTCTTTGGCATTACCTTTCTTCGGAATTGGAATGAATATATAAATGTTATAGTCTATCAATAAAGTAACACTACTGCTTTCCAAGTTCTGGTGGAATCAAGTGAAAGAGAAACTTGTGTGTAAAATGTGGTGGTGAGATTTGCTTGTTAGATTACTCCTTTTGGCTTGTGGAAATCACTAAGTAAGCAGTGCTGAAGGCAAGTCAAAGTCAGAGTCTCCCATAGAGCCTGAACAGCTGCAGAAGCTCTTCATCAGGAGTGAGCTTTGCAACAACCAACGAGAGTCTGAGAAGCCATTCTGAGCACTGGGGAATGCTCACACTGTGGCCATGAGAGGTCCAAATATCAAGCGCTCTAGAGGCATGGGTTTGTCACAGTGGAGGCGGCAGATCTCACCATGAATGCAAGACCACACAAGGTGGATGGAAGAGTTGTGGAACCAAAGAGGGTTGTATCAAGAGAAGATTCTCAAACTGCCCACTTAAATGTGAAAAAGGTTTTTGTTCATAGCATTAAAGAAAACACTGAACATCACCTAAGAGATTAATCTGAACAGTATGGGAAAACTGAAGTCATTGAAATCATGAATCACTGAGGCAGTGGCAAAAAGAGAGGCTTTGCTTTTGTAACCTCTGATGACCATGACTCTGTAGATAAGACTGCCATTCAGAAATACCATACTGTGAATGGCGACAACTGTAAGGAAAGTAAGGAAAGTCCTATCTAAGTAAGAGATGGCTACTGCTTCATCCAACCAGAAGTACTTCTGGAAACTTTGGTGGTAATCAAGGAGGTTGTTGTGGTGAGGATGACAACTCTGGTTGTGGAGGAAACTTCAGTGGCCAAGCTGGCTTTGGTAATAGCCATTGGTGGTGGTGGATATGGTGGCAGTGGGGATGGCTATGGATTTGATAATAATGGAAACAATTTTGGAGGTGGCAGAAGCTACAGTGATTTTGGCAATTACAACATCAATCTTCAAATTCTGGACTCATGAAAGGATGAAACTTTGGACGGAGAAGTTCTGGCTCATACAGTAGTGAAGGCCAATACCTTGCTAAACCACAAAAGCAAGGTGACTCTGGTGGTTCCAGCAGTAGCAATAGCTACGGCAGTGGCGGAAGGTTTTAATTACTGCCAGGAAACAAAGCTTAGCAGGAGAGGATAGCCAGAGAAGTGACAGGGAAGCCACAGGTTGCAACAGATTTTGTGAACTCAGCCAAGCACAGTGGTGGCAGGGCCCAGCAGCTATGAAGAAAGATGTTCTAGACAATACTCATCTGTATGGGTAAAAAAACTTGAGGACTGTATTTGTGACTAATTGTGTAACAGGTTATTCAAGTTTGTTCTGTGTAAAGCATTCCAGGACAGAGTTTTAAAGTAGACTTTTTTTTGCATCCATGCTTTTTTCTGCACCCATGTAACAGTCTGATCATGACATTAAATAAATGTGTCTTTAAAAATAAATAAATCAAATGTGGTGTTAAGGAGATAAAAAATCATGTTAAGTGTTTTATTTAAAATGCAAATACTATTGCTAAGCTTTTAAAATAGTCATGATAAATTTGTAGATAAATTATTTTCTAGCAAATGAAGGCTTAACCTATCAATACTATGAATTTGGGGGAAAGAGATGGTCAAAACAAACATCAATTGCTAGCTATGCACAGTTATTTCAGTAGGAATCAGTAATTTGTAGTGGCCAAATAAGTATGGTTATAAAAATATACCAATTTAATCCTAAGCAACACAGTAATATATACAAACACTCAACTTCTATATAAACAAGAGAAACATAGGACTCAGTATGCATAAACAATCCAATTAGAACACAATTAATTATCTATTAATTTTTTTGGCTGCATCACGGTATGCAGGATCTTAGTTCACCAACCAAGGATGGAACCACGTCCCTTACAGTGGAAACGAGAAGTCCTATCATCATCATTTCAAAGTCATAAAACGAAGACACTTTATAGCTATAACACAACTTATTTGCTTCTTTTAACACGTAAATACAATATCTGATTATTTATGATTATCTGGTTAGAGAATCTTTGCAATCAAACTGACTGAGCAGATCAGCTACGTGGTCCAATTACCTAGGTTTCTCAGAAGCAAAGCAGAGGCCTAAAAAAGCTAATGATCAGAGACAAGGTACACCCAACACACTTTACTCACTCTCAGAACAGGCCAATTGAAAGTGTTGAGAAGTGTCACCCACCCTTTCCCATACGTATTTTATGACTAGGATAAGTAATACAGTATTTTCAGCAGTTACTGTAAAGCGTTTATGGATTTACAAACTCTACCATCATTATTAATTTTATCATGAAAATAGATATTAACTATTATTATTAACTACTTTAGTTACTAAAAATGGCCCTTTCAACCCAGTCCTGACATTTTGTTAGAAAAACCTGCATTACACAGCATACTTTGAATTCTCGGTCCCAAAGTTAAAAAAATTCAAATGATAAGGCTGCCTGCTTTGCTAAGAAATCAGTCCATTCAAAGATATACATGGTGACATTACAAAAGTTTAAGTTACTATTTAGTTATTTATACAAAGCTTGACATCTATTTCTTAAATTAAGATTAAAATTGCACTAATCTGGAACTACTCTGGTAACTGTGACCTTTCCTTAATGAAAAGGTTTTTTGTTTTTAAGACACAGGAAAATTTAGGACACTGAAGTGTATTTCCAGTGACCATTTTTCTGTTTGTGCCATTCTCCCCTCATTTAACACAAAATCATTTCATCACATCAATTTTGAAACAAATTGCTACACTAAGAAATTTCAAATGGTAGGAACTACAAAGACATGTCAGCCTAGAAATCACTTACGTAAGGTAAATAAAAAATTTTCTGATTTCACATTTGGAGATTAAGACTAATGTAAGTACATTTAACTGTAGTAATCTTCATGCAAGGAAGCAAATTCACTTTTACAAGACCCTGCTGTTTGTTAGAATATAAGAATGCTATTTCCTCAGTTGATACACTTAAAGCCTATAACCAGATGGATCAGAAATCTACAGCAATGGTGAAAATAAATAAGTAACAAATACACATGGTCCTACCTAAATCTAGATTTTTTAAATTTTTTCTTGGTTATTGAGACAGGAGGTTTTTCGGAATAATGCAAACGTAATCTGATTTCGGTCTGACATGTCAGCCATCCAGAATCCAGAGTCTCAATACCATCTAGAAAAAGTATGAAGAACACTAATTAATATACACATTTTAAAAAACAAGCCAATAACTACAAGACATAGTGACAGTTCCAATTCACATTCACAGTTTGATACACTCAGGTTATCTAACATTGGTATTTCTCTTCAAAGCAAATATACAAGTAGTCTTAAGTTTGTCATTAAAAGAAAACTTTTATATGAAGTACATAATGTATATACATATGAAGGGGGAAAAAGCTAAATGAACATTAACAACTAAACAAACTAAATTAAAATACCCTTATTGAATATATTATTGAAGCAATACGAATCTATCTCAGAAAGAATACATATCCCAAGAAGGCTTATAACCTAGCAGTTGTTCCACTGCTGACCACAGTTACAATTCCAAAGTGTCACATGAGATACTCAGCTGAAAACTAGTTATTCCACTAGTGCTGGCAGTGGAGATACCAGGAGGTAAGAATCAAACAAAATCAATGTACTGGGAGATGCTAGGGGCAGGGAACAGGCGGCTGCCAACTAGAGGGCAGCCGAGGCCAAACAGGAAAAGGGGCTTGGAACAGAGCCTGACACACACCAAATACTGAACAAATATTTGTTGAAAGATTTTATCGAGTAACAACATCCCATTTCTGGAGCTGTTTATCTCCTGAGCCATGGCATAGTTCATGACTCCAAGGAGATTAAGCCTTGAGCCTTTGGAGTGGGAGCACTGACTCTTACAAGACCCTAGACTACCAGAGAACTAACCCTAGGGAGTACCAAATAGTGAGAACTAACACAAAAGAAACCACCTGAATACAAGACCCACCATTACCCAACCACCAGTAGCATCCTGTATAGGACACCTCATCTAAACAACAAACAAAACAAAAATACAAACCAAATCATCAGTAGACAGGCGTACCACCTCACTCAGCACTTCCCATCAGAGGAAAAACAAACAAAAACTCAGCACAAATCTCACCCTATAGGAAGCTCACACAAACCACTGGACCAACCTTAAGAGGGCAGAAACCAAAAGGAAGAAAGAATTCAACCTTTTTCAAGAAAAGAATTCAACTTTCCTTGAAGCCTGAGAAAAGGAGACCTCAAACACAATAACTTAAAAAAAAAAATAATGAAAAGGCAGAGAAATATTGCACAAATAAAGGAACAAACTAGAAATACAGAAATCCAAATAAATGAAGAGGAAACAGGGAAACTACCTGAAAAAGAAAACAGAATAATGATAATAAAGATGATCAAAAACCTTGAAAACAAAATGGAGAAAATGCAAGAATCAATAAACAAGGACCTAGAAGAATTAAACAATAAACATACAGAGACAAACACAATTACGGATATTAAAATACTCTAGAAGGAATCAATAGCAGAATATCTGAAGCAGAAGAAAAAATCAGTGAGCTGAAAGATAAAATGGCAGAAATATCTTCTGAAGAGCAGAACGAAGTAAAAAGAATGAAAAGAGCTGAGGACAGTCTCAGAAACCTTTGGGACCATATCAAATGTACAACATTCTAATTATAGGGGTCACAGAAGAAGAAGAGAAAAAGAAAGGGTATGAGAAAATTTTTGAAGAGATTATAGTTGAAAATTTCCCGAACATGGAAAAGGAAATAGTCAATCAAGTCCAAGAGGCACAAAAAGTCCCATACAGGATAAACCCAAGGGGAAACACCAGGACAGTAACAAAAACTAAACACAAAGAAAGAATATTGAAAGCAGCAAGGGAGATGCAACAAGTAACATACAAGGGAAACCTCATACATTTAACAGCTTATCTTTCAGGAGAAACTCTGCAGGCCAGAAGGGAATGGCAGGATATATTTAAAGTACTGAAAGGGAAAAATCTACAACTAAGATTACTGTACCTGGCAAGGATCTCATTCGAAATTGACGAAAAGCTTTTCAGAAAGCAAAAGTTAAGAGAATTCAGTACAACCAAACCAGCTTTACAACAAATGTTAAATGGACTTATATAGTTAGGAAACACAACAGAAGAAAAGAGATGTACATAATCAACCCCAAACAATTAAAGAAAATGACAATAGGAACATACTTATCAATAAATTACTTTAAATGTAAATATATTAAATTCTCCAACCAACAGGCACAGAATGGCTGAATGGATACAAAAGAAGACACATATATATGCTGTCTACAAGAAACCCACTTCAGATCTCAAGACACACAGACTGAAACTGAGAGGATGGAAAAATGCATTTCATGCAAATAGGAAGCAAAAGAAAGCTGGAGTAGCAATCCTCATATCAGACAAAATAGACTTTAAAATAGAGAAGATTACAAGAGATAAGGAAGGACACTACATAATGATTAAGGGATCAATCCAAGAGGAAGGCATAAGTAACTATGCACCCAACATAGCAACAACTCAATACATAAGAGAAACACTAACAGACACGAAAGGAGAAATTGACAGTAACACAATAATAGGACACTTTAACACCCCAGTCAAACCAATGGACAGACCATTAAAACAGAAATTAATAAGGAAACACAAGTCTTAAATGATACATTAGATGAGATGGATCTCACTGACATCTTCAGGACATTCCATCCAAATGCAGAAGAATACACCTTCTTCTCAAGTGCACAAATCAAACCTCAGTAAATTTAAGAAAACTGAAATCATATCAAGCATCTTCTCAGACCACAATACTATGAGAGACTAGATATCAATTTTAAGAAAAACGATAAAAAACCAGGTCTGACATAAACACATGGAGATTAAACAATACATTTCTAAATAACTAACAGGTTACTGAAGAAATCGAAAGAGAAATCAAAAAATTTCTAGAAACAAGTAACAATGAAAACACAACTCAAAAGTATGGGATGCAGCAAAAGCAGTTCTAAGAGAAAGTTTATAGCAACACAATCCTACCTCAAGAAACAAGAAAAACAGTGAAAAGACAACCTAACTTTACACCTAAACAACTGGAAAAAGAAGAAACCCCCAAATTAGTAGAAGGAAATAAATCATAAAATTTGAGCAGAAATAAATGCAAAAGAAATGAAAGAAACAACAGTAAAGATTAATAAAACTAAAAGCTGGTTCTTTGACAAGATAAACAAAATTGACAAACTTTTAGCCAGACTCAAGAAAAAAGAAGAATCAAATCAACAAAATTAGAAATGAAAAACGAGAGGTTACAACAGACAATGCAGAAATACAAAGGATTATAAGAGACTATTATGAACACCTATATGGCAATAAAATAGATAACCTGGAAGAAATGGACAGATTCTTAGAAAAGTTCAATCTTCTTAGAAATTGTGAACAACCCAATTCAAGCACTGAAATTGAAGCTGTGATCAAAAATCTCCTAGAAAACAAAAGCCCAGGACCAGATGGCTTCACAGGAGAATTCTATCAAACATTTAGAGAAGAGCTAATGCCTATCCTTCTAAAAATCATTCAAAAAATTGCAGAGGAAGGAACACTTCCAAACTCATTCTATGAGGCCACCATCACCCTGATACCAAAATCAGACAGACAACACACAAGAAAGAAAACTAGAGGCCAATATCACTGATGAACATAGATCCAAAAATCCTCACCAAAATGTTAGCAAACAGAATTCAGCAACACGTCGAAAAGCTCATACACCATGATCAAGTTTGGTTTATTCCAGGGATGCAAGGATTCTTCAATATACATAAATCAATTAATGTGATACCCCACATTAACAAATTGAAAAATTAAAACTATATGATCATCCCAATAGATGCAGAAAAAGCTTTTGACAAAATTCAGCACCTATTTATGATTAAAATTCTTCAAAAAATGGGCACAGACGGAACCTACCTCAACACAGTAAAGGCCATATATGATAAGCCTACAGCAAACATTCTCAATGGTGAAAAACTGAAAGCATTCCCCCTAAGATTAGGGATAAGACAAGGGTGTCTATTTTCACCACTATTATTCAACATAGTTTTGGAGGTTCTAGCTACAGCAAGGGAGAAGGCAATGGCAACCCATTCCAGTACTCTTGCCTGGAAAATCCCATGGACGGAGGAACCTGGTAGGCCGCAGTCCATGGGGTCGCTCAGAGTCGGGCACGACTGAGCGACTTCACTTTCAGTTTTCATGCACTGGAGAAGGAAATGGCAACCCACTCCAGTTCTTGCCTGGAGAGTCCCAGGGACAGGGGAGCCTGATGCGCTGCCGTCTATGGGGTCGCAGAGTCAGACACGACTGAAGCGACTTAGCAGCAGCTACAGTACTCAGAGAAGAAAAACAAAAAGGAATCCCGATCGAAAAAGAAGTAGTAAAGCTCTCACTGTTTGCAGATGATATGACACTTTACATAGAAAACCCTAAAGATAGTACCAGAAAACTACTAGAGCTAACTAGTGAATTTAGCAAAGTTGCAGGATACAAAATCAATATACAGAAATTACTTGCATTTCTATATACTAACAATGAAAAATCAGAAAAAGCAATTAAGGAAATCAATTCCATTCACCATTACAACAAAAAGAATTAAATATCTAGGAATAAACTTACCTAAGGAAACAAAAGAACTGTACAAAGAATTATAAGACACTAATAAAGAAATCAAAGACGACATTAACAGATGGAAAGATATTCCATGTTCCTAGGTAGGAAGAATCAATATTGTGAAAATGAATATACTACCAAATGCAATCTACGGATTTAATGTGATCCCTATCAAATTATCAATGGCATTTTCCACAGAACCAGAACAAAAAATTTCACAATTCACATGGAAACACAAAAGACCCCAAATAGCCAAAGCAGTCTTGACAAAGAAGAATGAAGCTGGAGAAATTAACCTTCCTGACTTCAGGTTATACTACAAAGCTACAGGCATCAGGACAGTATGGTACTGGCATGAAAACAGAAATATAGACCAATGGAACAACATAGAAAGCCCAGAAATAAACCCATGCACCTATGGGTACCTTATTTTTGACAAACGAGGCAAGAATATACTATGGGGCAAAGATAGCCTCTTCAATAAGTGGTACTTGGAAAACTGGACAGCTACATGTAAAAAAATGGAATTAGAACACTTTCTAACACCATACACAAGGATAAACTCAAAATGGATTAAAGACCTAAATGTAAGACCAGAAACTATAAAACTCTTAAGAGGAAACATAGGGAGAACCCTCGATGACATAAATCAAACCAAGATCCTCTATGACCCACCTCCTAGAGTAATGGAAATAGAAACAAAAGTAAACAAATGGGACATGATTACACTTAAAAGCTCTTGCACAGCAAAGGAAATTATAAGCAAGGTGAAAAGACAAGCCTCAGAATGAGAGAAAATAACAAATGGAACAACTGACAAAGGATTAATTTTCAAAATATACAAGCAGCTCATACAACTCAATACCAGAAACACAAACTACCCAATCAAAAAGTGGGGAAAAGACCTAAACAGACATTTCTCCAAAGAAGACATACAGATGGCTAACACACACGTGAAAAAATGCTCAACATCACTCATTATTAGAGAGATGTAAATCAAAATTACAATGAGATATCACCTCACACTGGTCAGAACAGCCATAAACAGAAAGTCTACAAACAAATGCTGGAGACGGTGTGGAGAAAAGGGAACGCTCTTGCATTGTTGGTGGGAATCTAAATTGATCCAGCCACAATGGAAGACGGTATGGAGATTCCTTTAAAAACTAGGAATAAAACCACCA
The DNA here is from genome assembly GCF_023091745.1 of Budorcas taxicolor. Taxonomy (NCBI): domain Eukaryota; kingdom Metazoa; phylum Chordata; class Mammalia; order Artiodactyla; family Bovidae; genus Budorcas; species Budorcas taxicolor. The sequence goes on from NC_068922.1 coordinate 47,588,312, forward strand.
TGGGACCCAGCAATCCCACTCCTAAGCATATACCCTGGGGAAACCAAAATTGAAGGAGGCACATGTGTCCCACTGTTTATTGCAGCACTATTTACAATGGCTAAAACATGGAAGCAACCTAGATATCCATCGACATATGAATGGATAAACAAGTTGTGGAACGCACACAATGGAATATTACTCAGCCATTAAAAGGAATGCATTTGAGTCCGTTCTAATGAGGTGGATGAATCTAGAACCTACTATACAGAGTGAAGTGAGTCAGAAAGATAAATATTGTATTCTAACACATATATACAGAATCTAGAAAAATGGTAATGAAGAATTTACTTACAGGGCAGCAATGGGGAAACACAAAGAGAATAGACTTATGGACATGGGGAGAGGAGAGGACAGGATGAGATATATGGAAGGAGTAACATAGAAACCTCCATGATCATATGTAAAATAGATAATCAATGGGAATTTGCTGTATGGCTTGGGAAACTCAAAACAGGGGCTCTACATCAACCTACATGGGTGGGGTGAGGAGCGAATATATGTCTATCTATGGCTGATTCATGTTGGGATTTGACAGAAAACAGCAAAATTCTGTAAAGCAATTATCCTTCAGTGAAAAATAGGGTTTTTTTTTTAATGAAAAATAAATAAATAAATAAATGCATTATCCACCTACATATTCTGCCATTGATAAACTGCATGATTGTGATAACACTGCTAGCACTGTTCAATTTGAAGTTTCTTACTAACGAAAGTAATAACATTGTCATAAATACCAGGGAGCTGACAACTGTTTTGTACCTAAGTTTTCCATCAACAGGATTAAAAAAAAAAAAAAAAAAAAATCAAGGAAATTTTCTCCTTAGGTCTGATTTCCTAACTATCAAAATTTTATACATAAAGAGAAACCATTACCATCTCAAGTGTTAGACTACTTTATGATGTAATATAAATAATCCCAAACAAATCAAGAAAGTAAGTTAAATTACTGTCTGAACACTACAAAAGCATATACATCTGTAAAGTGGATAAACATATGTGCCTAGTAAAACAACAATCAAAACACTCAGGCCCAGACTTCCCTGATGGCTCAGTGGATGGGAATCCATCCACCAATGAGCAGAACAGTGGCTCGATTGCTGGTCTGGTTATAAGATTTCACATGCCATGGAGCAACTAAGCCCTAGCACCACAACTACTGAGCCCACCAGCGTAGAGGCCGTCCTACACAAGAAAAGTCACTGCAATGAGAAGCCTGCAGACCACAATGCACACCACATTGAAGAGTAGCCCTCCCTCACCTCAACTACAGAAAGCCCACGTGCAGCAATGAAGACCCAGCAGAGCCATATAAATAAATAAAAATAAAACATCCAGGCCCTACTCCTTCCTGTATTCAACAGGAACAAGTAATTCTGGTTATGAGCAATTATCTCTGGTTCTGTAAGCACACATTCTGCTCACCCCCTTTATAACTTTTGATTCCTATGGTATAGTATCTAAAATGAAGATGGAGGTTTAGCATGATAATGAATTCCAGTCACTGAAGAAATAACTTGAATGCTTAGGATAAAACATCTACTGATGCAGAAAGTATAAGAATGCATAACATTTTCAGAAGTAAAAGGACTTTAGACTCCACTGTAAATTGTTTACTCAGCCAGAATGACTAAAACATTATTCTTAATCTGGATTTTAGTATAAATGCACATACAAACAATGCACAAATGTAGGTTATGAGTAATGGTTCACATTTAAAGGTTTAGAACAATTAATATTCTCAAACACAATACTGTTAAGTAATGATATAATAACCATTAAGTATAATACTTTTAAGTTAATTCTATTAATTCATACACCTAAAGTCACCAGCCAAATAAAAATCAAAAAGATAAAATTGTAAAGCATAAGAAATATACTAGAGAGAATTCCCTGGTGGTCCAGTGGTTAAGACTCTGCACTTCCACTGCAGAGGACACAGGTTTGATCCCCCAGATTGAGGAACTAAGATTCCACAAGCAGCATGGTGATACAGTAGATCCTGGTGATCCAGTGGATTAAGAGTCCACCTGCCAATGCAGGGGACACAGGTTTGATCCCTCGTCCAGGAAGATTCTACACGCCATGGACAACTGAAGCTCATGCACCACAACTGATGAGTCCCTGAGCTGCAACTACTGAAGCCCTTGTGCCTAGACCCTGTACTCTGCAACAAGAGTAGCTACTGTAATGAGAAACCCACGTATTGCAACACCCACTCATCCTAACTAGACAAAGATGCAGTACAACCAAAAATAAATAGATAAATAAATAATCTTAAAAAAAATCATAGTCTTATTTCTCTGTGCTGTTTCTAATGAAATGTAAGATCTCAACCATGTGAATGAAGATTTTTGAAAACTCAGTCTCACTTACTGTGGATTCCAAATTGTCCATCGTCAATAATAATTTCACTTTCTAAAATTGAAGGAAAATAGAAAACTTAGTTACAATTCATGATGTACACACAGAATGAACAACTGAGAAATTACCCACCTTAAGGATTTTTTTAAATTAATTAAAAATATAAAAGCATCCCAAAGTGAATAAGCATATTTATTGTAGCCCTCAATAAAGAAACCCCTTTTAAGGAGGCTATCAGACAGTAATAATTCTTACATTCATGGTGATTATTCACAATGTTACAAGGAAGAGAAAAGAAAACTCCTCAGAGAGGTGCTCCAGACTAGAGGCACTGGGACAAATGTTTATACCAACCAATGTATGAGACTGACAAGTTGCTGGACAACAATATCACCTGGTTTTTTTCAAACCAAAGGTCTTGGCACAATTAAAATGCTTATTCTCAGAGTGCCTGTTCAGATCTTAACTAAACTATAATGCTCGTCAAACCCCAACTATTCTCTACAGCCAGCTAAAAGCTTTTCAAACAGCATAAACTTACCTGTATACATAGAGCTGTGAGGAACTACCAAAAGTGCTCCCTTCCAACAGAAATGTCAACTAAATGAGAAAAACTGTTAATCCCCACCCTCTAAGTAAAATACTGATTATCTCCCCTGCTACTTCATTCCCCAGTTTACTTTAAACATAAATCTGAAACAGTTGTCAAAATAAGTGTGATAGTTTCCAGTAAAGATTCTCTGGTATATTTCACACAGCTCTTAAGTTCAGAAGTTATACTTTCCAAAAGCTTAAAATAAATTTATTAAAAAGATCAGAAAATCATCCTACCTCTCAAAGAAAATATATTTAATTGCAGGATGCTTCAAAATGTAATTTTTTAAATATTCAATTCCTAATATTTCCCAACCTCAGTATAATTCTAAAATACACTATCATAACATTTATAAATATAGTATCAGAAATGTATTAAAACATGCAAAAAGAAAAGCCAACAGAGGATGGAACAAGATACTTGTTTAAACGAGATATGTCCTTGATGCAGGGTAAAGCAGAATCACTCATTATTTTCTAATCTAAGCTAGTAACTAACAAGCCATTTATTATCTTTAAATTATAATTTTTTCAAGAAACTAAAAGATTTCTCACCACTAATCTATATACAAAACCAAGTGGGTAATTTAATGTATGTGAAAAGAATTTCAAATTTCAATCTCAGTATGGAAAAAGAAATTCAAAAATACTTGTATGAAGAGAAATGCCATTGCTGGGCATAAGAAAACTAAATAACACTTAAACAAACAAAAAAAAATTTATCTGAATAGCAACTTTAACATAGCCAGCAGGGTATTGGGCAAAAATGTCTGCTGTTGCTGCTGCTAAGTTGCTTCAGTCATGTACGACTCTGTGTGACCCCATAGACGGCAGCCCACCAGGCTCCCCAGTCCCTGGGATTCTTCAGGCAAGAACACTGGAGTGGACTGCCGTGTCCTTCTCCAATACATGAAAGTGAAAAGTGAAAGTGAAGTCGCTCAGTCGTGTCTGGCTCTTAGCGACCCCATGGGCTGCAGCCCACCAGGCTCCTCTGACCAACCGGGAAATTTTAATTCATTCATACAAGTTTATTCAAATATTCACTAGTTTAAAAAAAAACACACACACAATAAATAAAATAATATACTACTCAAAGTTAAAAGAATCATTGTTTTGTGTTAGTTCTTTCTTTGAATGTTCTCTAAGTTCTCTGAGCAAGTAATCAAAGCCACAGACGGATGCTCAGTTAAGAAAAATGCTATTTTACAAACTTTTGTAACTACTCCAAATGGAAATATATATTCCATGAAGTCATCTAATTCAAGAAATTAAAAATAACTAGACAAAGGTTTCTAATTAAGTTTACAAAGAAAGGCAATTAAGAACTGCTTAGTTTTGAAAGTAAGACACTAAGTGAAACTTGTAGTATTGACAATACATTTACCTTAAACTTTAAAATAAATATTTATTAAATCCCACTAAGCCAATGTGCATTAGTAACTTTATGCATATGCCTCAAACAGATGCAGTTAATGCCCATACCTAAAGGGGTTATTGATCGTGGTTGTAGATGAGTCTCCCACTTGTGAACTATGACTTGACATGGGCCACCGATAGTCTGCAATTTAAAAGTTAAACGTCTGCAATAATTTCTTGTATCTTATTTTCTACCCATGATGTCATTAGATGTTTGTGGCCTAAGTCTTATAAGCATGAAACCAAGAGATTCATCTTGTTAATATCAATATTATAATGCCCCAAATCAGGAATGTACCAGGTCACAAAACATGATGAACGCTGGAAGAAAATGAGGGTGAGGCAGTAAACAGAAAAATGAGATGAACTGGCACATAAAACTGTTCTAAACCCATTCTTTAATCTGCCAACAATACTCAGTTTAATCTTTAACTGATACTCTGTTCTGAGTTAAATTAACAGCAAATACACATTATGTTCCGTATGTCGGCAGTCAATGTGATTACTGGAAGAAGCATCTCATCTGAAGTAACTCTTCAAGGGTTTGGAAAAAGCTGAAACTCTCCGATAGAAATAAACAGTAAGAACAAATACTGCAAGATCAATTATCGCAAGTATGCAAGGAACTAGAAGGCATCATAAAGTTCTTCATTTCACGTATTTAAAAACTGCTAAGTAGGTAACGGGAAGAATATCAGATCCTCACATCAGAGTAACCAGTTCTTTTAAGGAGCACAAGAAGCCCTTTCCTTCAGGAAAGGAAACATGCATGGGTAAATCTGAAGAACAAGTTTAATTAAATGGGAGTAGGCATCCAGTTTTACTCTTCATGCCTCGAAGTTTATAAATTCATACAGTGTGAAAAATTATAATACTTGTCTTCTGTTATCAAGTTGTCTTACTAAAAAGAAAGTTAAAGTGTTAGCTGCCCAGTCATGTCTGACTCTTGCCGACCCCACGGACTTGTAGCCTGTCAGGCTCCTCTGTCCATGGGATTTCCCAGGCAAGAGCACTGGAGTGGGTAACCAATCCCTTCTCCAGGGTATCTTCCCAACCCAGGAATTGAACCCAGGTCTCCTACACATTGCAGGCAGTTTCTTTACCATCTGAGCCACCAGGAAAGCCCAGCCTTATATACTGTTGATAATGTCTACAGCAATTTAAAAGCTAGAATGAACTACCACAAAGACTCCTCTGTGTGTTTCTAAGGGACTAAAGTATGAAGCGCTTCCTAATTTTTCATTGAAAAAAGAAAAAAGCTTGACTAATTAAACTTATGTGCCAAAAACAATTCTTTACATATTTTAAAAGCAAAATTTCAAACCTAACAAGGTTTGATAACCTAACAAGGTATTTTTTCCTCCTGAAAAAGAAACTTAATAAAATACAAAAAAGCAAAAAGAAAACAAAATCACCTATTATCATATCACTTATAGACAATCACTATCAATATTTTCACATATTCAAATTCTTTTCTAGGTATGTATTATATATCCTCTTAAGTCTGGAACATGTACATTTCTCCCTATAGTACATCTGTAGATGCCATTAAATATTCTTTTATAATTTTCTAGGATTTCAATATTGATTTAAGAAATGTGCCAAATGACAGTAAGTATGTAACAAGTTAGGCAAGAGAGAATTCTGCTACTACTTAAAATATCCAGAGGCTAAAACCTTATTTAAAACTTGTAAACTTTCAAAGTTTGAAAACTAAAATTGCATTAGATACACATTCAATTCCTTAATCCTGGGACAATACAGGAACTCATTTTCTCCGGCTGAATGCATCCTTGGTCAGAAGTGTTCACTTGTGAATTGATAATAAACTGTGTAGACATTTTTAGAAAATGTAATGTGAAAGTGTTCATCTTAAAATATGGTGAATTATGTTTTAAAACGAGGAACATTTGATCCTGCATCTGTTAGATATTTTTCACTAAAACTTTCTGCTGTCATTTTTCTGTATTTTCACAGATAAAACTTTATAATCCTCAAAAGATGCATATATGTATATTAAAAATGGGAATGTTTCTTAGCAATAATGGGCAGCCAAAACTAACCAACCTATTCCCTTCTTACACCCTCCCCATGTCCCCTGCACCCACCTCAAAAAAAAAATCCTCTTTGCTACAAAAATGGTATAGATCCATATTGTTACAAAAGTTACTAATGAAATGTGACTTGAAAGGGTGCCATGAATGTAACAGTAAATACCAGTGGGCATTAAAAGTGAGTAGAAGAGAGACTGTTTCTGTTTTAATTCTGTTATCAGAGGAATTTCACAAAGTGTTGACTGAAGTATCTATAATCATATAAGAATAACCCTGTGGATTAAACATTTGAGAGTGAACATATTATAGTAATTAAGTTTAAAAACCTCACCCCCATCTGTTTTAGTAACAAACCCTCTAATCATAGCATAAAGCAAACGAGGCTCAAACAGAATGGAGTTTTGAGGAGCAGTCCGAAGGGCCAATTACAAGTCCGAAGGGCTTGTGAGTGAGTCTACAAGCATTCACATTAAAAATTCATGATTGGTACATAAAATGTTATGGTATTGACAAATGAACCAAATCTTAAAACACACTGAATTTCCAAAATTGTAATGCCTACTTTAATTAAACTTCAGAAGGTAATCTTAAATTTTAGCTTACTAATATTTTTTCAAACAAAAAAACTTAAGACTTGAGCACAGGGAAATTAAAGATCTCAGTAACAATTCCAAAACATGCAGTCCTTTTTAATACTCTAAATGTAATAAGTCACTCTTCAAGATCTTAGAAAAAAACAAGAGTTCTATTCTGTAAAAGACTATCAAAATGTTAAGTGCTTTGGAATGAAATGGAAGGTGGGTCTTTGGAGAAAAAAAGTAACTATTAGCCGAAGACAGTATTCTAGTAACAGTACTGTTAGAGTTATTCCACATCTTATTTTTATTATTATTACTGAAAGTCACTCAGTTGTGTCTGACTCTTTGCAACCCCATGGACTATACAGTCCATGGATTTGATTTCTCCAGGCCAGAATACTGGCGTGGGTGGCCTTTCCCTTTTCCAGGGGATCTTCCTAACCCAAGAAATCAAACCAGGGTTTCCTACATTGCAGGCAGATTCTTTATCAACTGAGCTATCAGCGAAGCCCATCATAGCATGTATTGAATCAGATGACTGCTGGAACACTTTTCAAAATGCATATTAACAAAAAAAACAAAGAAAAAAATGTTTCCAGAAAAACATCATAATGACTGCTCTCTTAAACAGTTACTGATTGACATCACTCAGCTACATCAAGCACTGAGAAATAAGATTATATAACAGAGTGCAGTTTTTGTTTTTAACAAACCACCAAGCAAAATAATCACTATCATGTAATATCACTGCTTTCAAATATCATAAAAACTGTTAAGTGTAAATTTTAGAAATTTCACTGTTTTCTTTCTACAATTTTGAAACAAATACCCATGTGAAAGGAGCTCACACGTGAAGTCAATTCCCCTGCAACTGGTAATTCCCCCATTCCCCACCCACAGTGAAGACTGCTACCATGTCCTGCCTGCAAAGGTTTGCACATGGTCAGGTGTTGCTCCAAGATTTGTTTCATACATGCAAGCTTCCCCATTCATTAAACTATTGATGTCTCCATAAAAAAGAAAAAAAGAAAGGGACTCTGAAGAATTATTAATCTATGTCAGAGGCCAGATACATAGTTATTTAAAAATCACTATTTTTAATAAGACCAGTAAGAAACAACTGTCTGCCTATCAAATGATGTTTCTTATATTAAAGGATTTAAACAATAATCAAGGGAGATAAACCACAAGATAAAAAAATTTGTAATGAATCTAATTATGAGTGAATGTTAGCACCTGTAAAAATTAAAAGTAGATGTTATTGTAAAATAAAGAGCTGTGTCACTGAAATGAATGAAAAATTTCAAAGACAATATAATCTTAGTATGAGACAATCCCTAATTCCAGCCACAAATAAAAAGGGGTGAACATGGATTTTAAAATGTTTAAGTTACATGTTAATTCAAAAATTATCTTTGGTGAAGATGTGAAAATAATGGGTTATCTGCAGACTCACAGCAATGTTTCCATTCCAAGAATATCTACTATTTTTGTGTGCTACGTTTAATATATTTGTTACCTGTAAAATTATTTTAAAATTCAATTATTAATACCTTATTCTAATTCTACAAAGTATACAAATATGAAAAATTAGGAGAAAAAGGACCTCAAGACTCTTCTAAACTTAAGAGGAATATGCCAGAAAGAGCAAATTATGAAGAGAAACTATGAATGGTAAAATGTTCTATAGAAAAGTTTTAGCAATGAAAGGGACCTAAAAAATCCACAGTTCAAACCCTTCATTTTATAGATGAGGAAGCTGAATTCTGAAGGTCAAGCAACAACATCACAAGATTTTTGGTTTAGGTTCTACAACTGTCTGGATAGACTACCAAAAACTTGACTCAGTAAAATTAACTTTATTACCCATTTCAGTTTTTCAATGCTTTTATAATTATTTTTCTTTCCAATCATTCTTTATATTCATAAAACATATACTCTAATGATTTACATCATTTCACAATTTAAGATTCCTTGCACATTGGTTCTATCATTGCACAATTGAGACAAAGTTTCTATTTGAAATCATTATTCATTTAAAAAGCGCCACCAACTTTAAAAAGAAAAGCGTCACTTTAAGCTGGCATATGGGGGAAAAAATCTCTAGCCATATGCATGGAATTTATTATGTGGCTATTTACTCTATTCCATGAAAAACATACTTACCATGGCAGCCCCTGCATCACACGGTACATGTGTACACGATACAGAGCACCTACTTAAAGAAACACACTCACCAACACATACTGTAAACTTTTGCAAGTATTACAAGGGGAAAAACTTGTTTCTTACTGTAAACAGAATTCTTGCCAATTTTTTGAAAAGACATTTTGGATTGATTTGCTGCTTTTGGTTACATCTTCAATGAAAAGAGAAAATAGATTGGCTTAATTTGACCTGTGTTGCCAACAGTCTTACTTTAGGAAACTATGCCCAAAGGACTCATTATGATTTTTCTTGTCCATATGTCCCCTTAAGTAAAATTTAGTTAATTTCACGTTACAGATTTCATATACTAGGATCCTCAAATAAGCTTAGTCATAAGAGCTATGATCTACATTCTATGCACAAATGTTCACTGTATACTAAAGAATTCTGCCACAATCCAACCCCTCAGCCAAATAAATGATCTCTTCCCAAGCCATTAAAGTGAGACTATTGTCAAGATAAGCCAACATAATGATCAACTATAATGTAATTTAATTTCAATTACTGAGTATATTTACAATATATTTTTGGAATAAGAAACGTAATAGGTGCAAAAGACAGCTGAAGTGGGTTTGTCAATTTTTTTGTTTTTTATAATGGTGGCTAAAGAGACTGAGGAAACAGTGGCTGCTTGCATTTTTTTTTTTTCCTCACATGTAACTAGTATTCAAGGACCCCACAGGGAAACACATTTTTAAAAAGATCTAATCCACATTCTGCTTCCTAGACTCCTGCTTAAGCTCTTTTTCACATGCAGCCCATAGTGTGCTCAGATAAAAATCTGAAAGAAAAGAATCCTTTCAGCAAGCAACTATCTTTAAAATAAGAAAGAATCGATTTTCTTTTCTAAACATGAAAATGATCCCAAAATAATAAGCCATTGTGAGCAAGCAGATTTAGAGCTAATTGATACTTCAAAGCCTTTAGAAAAGATCCTGATTTATCAACACCATCACTGAAAAAAATCTAAAAAGAATGACTTCAGTTTTGATAGCAGTTAATGCAGCCACTAAGAGTTGGCTGCAGTGAAATAATTTTTAAAATGGTACTTAAGAGTTGGCTATATACTCCTCTAAATATATTTTACCACAAACAAATCAAAAACATGAAACACACAGAAAAACCCTTACTACGGGTTACTAACTAGTTCACAAAAGTTATAGAAAATGCACACCTATCAAGAACATTTATCATTAAAACGAATTTCATGATAAGAATATTGCAGAACATACTTACTATTAGTCTTTTAAAAAAATTCCACTGCACACACTGTCTGCCTCTGAAGTGGCTATTTCCTTTCTTTTGGGTACTGAAACATTATTAATCTAGAGTTCTTTTTTCCTTATTTAATCAAAACAAACTCATTTTACTTTTAATGTTTCCAAACTTAAGTTATTTGCTTTTGAAAGAAGTGTTCTAAAGAAACTGGAAACTAGATAAAGAAAACATACCTTTGGTTCTAAAAAGCACCCTTTGAAATAGCGGTACTGAACTGATACTCCTCTACTGAGTACAATGGTTGCTTTCCATAACATGCTGTGAGAAAAAAAGAAAGCAGCAGCATCAGTATCAAATTAAAAGGTAAGACTTCATTAATTCATAAAATCCTTCAAGTAAGATGTGTAATCAATACCATTTATCCCTACAAAAATTTTTATTTGAGGCCTGATATCAATTGGGAACTGGGAACATAATACCATGCTGGGCCCCATGGAGCTACTGGGCTCAAGACCTTTGTGTCTCCCATTTCTTTGATTAATAGGAAACAACCTTCATTCAGTCTCCATGACCTTCTCTGAGTTCCAATGGGCAGATTCCAGCAGTTCTTAATTAGGGAAGGGAGGGGATGCAAGACCAGGGAGAAAGGAACAGTCAAGAGCAGTCTTGTGGCAAGGTCCTGTTTCCCTACTAAGTATACATACAACAGTTATCCTTGAGCTATTTTACAGGTACTGAAATCCCCTCTAGGTGGGAGAAGTTAATGGTATGCAGACCACAAGCATGAAGATTCCAGACCAGTTAGATCTGAAGCTTGATGAAGTTGACTCCCATTCACCTCACCCATCAGAAGAAACGTCCACCGAGCTGATCATGCCTTCTTTGGGCAAATACTATAAAACTTTTGATTATCTTTCCCAATTTGGGACACAGTTTTGAGGGGATTAACCCACTGTGGCCTGCTTTGCCTAGCAAAGCAATAAAGCTGTCCTTTTCTACTTTAACCAAAACTCGTTTCCAAGATTCATTTTGGCATTGATGTACAGAGAAGCTGAGCTTTAGGCATCAAACATAGTGATGAGTAAGGGACAAAAAGTTTTATCTTCAAGGAGAGTGTTTGCTTACATGAGTAGACAAACAAACATAGGAAGGACTAACTGACCTTTCTGAGGGGACAAATTTTGGAGGGAGACCTCAACAAGAGCTGTTTGAGCTGAGACCTAAACAATGAGTCATACAAAGAACCAGAAATATTCCAAACAAAAAAAGGCAAGCAAGCACTGCAGACTTCTGAATCTCTTCACTTTTCACTTAGCTAGGGATGTTGCTGCTGCTGCTAAGTCCCAGCCCACCAAGCTCCCCCGTCCCTGGGATTCTCCCAGCAAGAACACTGGAGTGGGTTGCCATTTCCTTCTCCAATGCAGGAAAATGAAAAGTGGAAGTGAAAGTCGCTCAGTCGTGTCCGACTCTTAGTGACCCCATGGATTGCAGCCTACCAGGCTCCTCCGTCCATGAGATTTTCCAGGCAAGAGTACTGGAGTGGGTTGCCACTGCCTTCTCCGAGCTAGGGATATTACATGGCTGCTAAGAGGCTTTGAGGCTAAGAGTTGGCTTAACCTCCTGTTTCCAGTCTCTTATTCTCCTGCCCAGCCTCTAGCTATTCCCCCCTAGTCAAGCAGAGTCTGTGTCTTATTTGTTTGTAAGTCTCACAACTTAATGTCTTCCTTTGAACTATGCTATTCTAACATATTCTAAATGCTATTTGTAAAGTTTGGACTCAACAGTGAAAGAATTCACTACAATTCAAGTCATTTTTAACTTCAAATCATAGACCAATAGCATTTAAAGTGTGGTCCCAGGACCATATCACCTGGGAGCTTATAGAAATGCAAAATCTCAGAATACATCTAAAACTATTGAATTGGAAACTCCCAGGGAGGGCCCAAGTACTCTATAATTTAACAAGCCTCCAGGCTTTGATGAACACTTAAGTTTGAGAGCCCATGTCATAGATCATTACCCAAACATTAATTCAGCATGAATAGTTCAGTGACTAAACAGGAGCTCCGAGTGTTCATCCATGATACCAGATGGTCAGCACTGCTCCCCACCTGGCTCTGCCAAGACAGACTTAAGGCATTACCCTTACTCTGACTCAGTTCTGGTCTCTAACAAATATCCACAACCAGCTGTCAACCCTGGTCTCCAGCTACAACAATCAGATTAACCTGGCAATAATAAAATACATATGTCCTGGCTCCACCTTGGGACACTGGTTTCACAGGTCTGGGGTGAAGCCTGGTCACGTGGAGTTTGATACGCTGGATGCATATGGTTGGTTGAGCAACACTACTGCACAGCAAGGACAGGCCAAATGCTCAGCACATGTGCCCTGTCTACTTCTCCCTGATAAGCCTCAGAATCCTCTTCAATACAGGGCTCTAGACAGATTCTACCAACTCTGGGGTGAAACTCAGTTCCCATCTCTGCTACCAAAATTATGGCAAATGTCCAGTATTACTTCATAGATAAAATCAACCAGATTAAGTGAAACTTGCCCCAGATGTGCACAGTAGAATTAATATGAAGCTTTAAAAATGTGTTGGGGTCCCTCTCCCGTGCAGTATTTATCCATCTTCCAGGAGTAGGGCCTAAGCATATGTACTTTTTTTTTTAAAGCCCCTTTTAAAAGTGCTTTAAATCATTTAAAGTCCTTTTAAAATACTTTTTTAAAGTGGTTTTAGGACTTTCCTGGGTCTACTGGTTAAGAATTTGCCTGCCAATGCAGGAGACATGGGTTCAGTCCCTGGTCCTGGAAGATCCCAAATGCCAGGGAGCAACTAAGCCCGTGCACAACAATGGCACCCACGTGCTACAATTACTGAAGCCCTCGGGCCCTAGAGCCCTCCTTCACAACGCAAGAAGGCACTGCAATGAGAAGACAGATAATAGGGCAGCTCAAGAATTCAGAGCAGAGGTAAACAAGTTCAGAAGGACATGAGGTTTCACCTCAGACAAGAGTGATAGATCCACAAATCAAGGAAAAAATAGCCACTTGAATAGAATAAACATTTCATTTGTGATCCCAATATCATTTGTCAACAGAATTTAACATATATATAAAGAAGAGAACTAGCTGAGAAAACGTGTCACACAAATGACAGAGAAAATGGTATTCTATGTGTTTGTTTTCTTTTCCTAAGATAACATTATGGTCTTGTTCTACTTTCCCTGTTATTTCCCTGTCCTCCTCAAACTATCTGCTGTGAAGGGCCAGTTTCTGTTTGTGTGTGTTAACCTACCAATACTTCTAGTCTACAACACATCCAGTTCATTAAGTCCATTACATGTATCAGTGTCCTAGCAATCCCAAATTGCCGTAAGCATTTCTAAACACTTGCTCTCAATTTGAGCATTTCTCACATCATGCACTAGTAAAAAATGTTTTTTGTCTAACATTGGGTCTACAGGCCCCAGTTTTAGTAGAAATGCTTAATAATCATCTAACTGATATTTCTCCCTGGGGGCACTGCATGTATTTGTACACTACTTACAATCAATCTCATCTCTCCTTTACCCCCACACATACATTTGACAATCAGTAACACTTCAAAATATCTGCAGGCAGAGAAGGATTACCATTGTTCACATCACTGATTCTATCCTAACCTCTTTACCATGTAGATGAGGGAACTGAGGCTTAAGAGATACGGGATCTGCCCCAAATCAGAACAGCAGAACTGAGCTGGCACCCAGGCCCTCCTTTCTCCACTCCAATGCACCAACACACCCATGCTAAGTTTAGTGCTGTAATTAATGTCAGTAGTGAACTCATTTCACTAGCTAAAAATTCTAATGATGTGTTCCACTCTCTGCTTTTAATAGTATATATGTCTCAAGAAAATTATTTCTTAGGCTAAAGCAAAAATTAGATCTTTTAAAAAGAGTATGTAACAAGAAGCCAAAGACAATGTCTTAAAAAGATTTTTAAAATAAGAAACAACAACATAAGCCTGTTTAGGAACATGGTATTAACTACCAAAAGATGCAGCTAACAGCCAAGACTTGAAACTATTTGAGAGGTCAAAACTGAGAAACAAAAGAACTTGTTTTTCACAGCAAAGTTTGTAAAATGACTTTACTCTCTATGCATATGTGATGTTTGCTAAAAATTAAAAGAAAAATACACCAAGATATCTTAAAAAAAAAGGTTTATAATCTGAATGTCACAATTATTTAATATGACATGTCCATGCTTACCTTTCACCTGTTTCATTCTCTGGAAGAAGAGCCACAGCTTTTTGAGGATTCCAGTTTCCCAAAGCATCACAGCTTCCACATATTGCAAAAACCTCTCCTAAAAAACCATAATGGGTTAAGTAGGAACATCTCATTTTGTTTTAAGAAGTTGCACTGGTTTAACAGGCTGCAGAGTCCCCTTTAGCAGAGACAAAAAGGCTTCACTGGAGAAATGGGTTTGAACCCAGGTGGCACACACACTAGCACCTGTGATTTTTGGGGGAGGTTTCTTTTTTCCGTTTTGATTACACCTGCATTTTGATTACACCTGCATTATTAACCTGACCCACCTCTACAGAACCAAAGGCAGAGAAAAGGAAGGATGTACAAGGACAGAATTTTCTTCATTTTTCAACTACTTACTGAGCTAATAATGAGCACCAAGAAGACAAAGTGATCAAACCACAGTCCTTGTCTTCAAGGCAGCTTCCAATTTAAAGGGGAAACCACTAAAGGTATATAAGTATCCTAGAGAAATAATAATTGATATTTTTCAGGAACTCAAACAGTAGCTATCAAAAAGTTAAAGATCAAGAAAATTATCAATGGGACACGAGCAATGTAACCATCACTGAAAAAAAAAAAAGAAAAAAACACCTCAATACAAAATCTAGTTATTCTTTACTTAAAAAAAAGAGATTATCAGACTTCATCTGAACACTTCTCAACACACAAACCAACATCACCTATATTTGCTAATTTCATACATTTAGCAAAAGTCTACAAGTTCTTGAATTTAAGTATGCAGAAGTCTTTAATTTATATATCAACACATTCTGAATTACTGTAATTAAAATTCATGAAGAAAAAGACAATGAACTGAGCCCAAATGAACAAAACTTCAGGACAAACTCCTTCACACTCTGTGTAGCTTGGCTTCCAAGCTCTGGACACTATTCCAGTAAGACTGAAGTTATACTTGGCTTTAGCAACCTGCATGAGCATTTTGTATACTTGGACTGTCTAAAACTTAACTAAAATCACAAGTGTGGCAGTCATTCAGAAGTTTTCAAGGTTTTAAATACATGTCTATAAAGGCATATGGTGGTTATACATAAAGATTTCATTTTAAAATATTCACCAATCCTTAAAGTTATCAGATTTTTTTTTTGCAATTAACTTAGGTTATCACTACCTTTTCTGATGTAAAGAAAAAAAGATAAACACTTTTGTTAAATACAAAGCACAAATATTTATTCTCAAGATCACATATGCTGCTATGCATATGTATAGCATATAAGATGGTTCCTAGCTTAAAGTATAGATTACCATAAAATCACTGATTCAGGCCTGTTATACTTCTTTTATAAAGGAGAGTCTCAAACTTTTTCATGGACTCGGTTATTTCCTATTCCCACACAGAACAGTAGCTACTCTTTGTTCTGGAAAGAACATGTATCTGACATGGAAAAAAGTGAAACCTGGACAAACCTGGTTACTTTCCTTCTATATAAAAGCTCCTGCATTTTACCAACACCCTCCTACAATGTTACTCTTTCTGCTGATTGGCTTTGAATATGGCTTCTATGAGAAAAAAAGGGAAACTTTTTACTAGAATAGGCCTCTTTCTTTCATTGGCTTTCATTTATCAAGAGACTTGAATGCTAACTAAAGGAATTTCAAACAGTACTGCCACATATTCTTTTTAACTTGTTCCCTCTAACTTCACCCCTCTTTGCACTCTCTCCACATTTAGCAGAGAATACATCCTTGTTGCTTTGGGGAGGAAATTAAAGTAACACAAGATTTAGGCAGAAGGTGAGAGTCCTTCTTGTCCCTCCACTTTCTTTCCTCCCACTTAAGACTCACCTACATTCACATCTACCACTATCTTCCCTCTAGTCCTTCAGGAATTACACCTTGTCAAGCTGACTCCTCTAGAGCTAATTCTGCAGTCATCCTATTTGTCTGACATGGTCAGCCCCTTCTAGCTTAAAGTGCCTATGCACAAAAGTCAATAAAAGATACAGGTCTGCAGTCTTCTCTCCACAAAGGAGAATTACACACTGGACAAGAGGTGAGTACTGGACCCAAGGGACCAGCAATCTTCAACCTGCAGAATCTTGCCCAGAGGTGGAGCTGTCCAAGATCATCTTGGCTAAGAATGTGTGTTAGACAAACACACACACAATCAGGTGCTGTAATAGCTACTGGATCAAAGATGCTTGATATATAGAATGAATAAGTTAAGAGGTGGTGGGAAGGGGCACAGATCTAAACAAAGGAAACAATCTGAGAAAGCCCCAAAGGAGAAGAGGAATGCAACAGACTTGAGGACTGGCCAGTGTAACCAGAGTGCACTAAACAAGGAAGTATATAACCCAGGCGTGATACTATATTTTTCTTTTGTTCATTTTTTGGGCTACACTGTGCAGGCATGTAGGATCTTAATTCCCTGACCAGGGATTGAAAGAAGACAGAATTCATGTCCTCTGCAATGGAAGCCAGGAAGGAGTCTCAACCACTGTACTACCAGGGACGTCCCAAGGTGTGACTGCTCTGACATGCTACCTTACACTGAAATTATTTCACACTGCTTTAATAGACAGCAAAAAAACAAAATGAAGCTTTTAAAAATAGATGTATAAGTAAGGAACTAATTTATCTTAGCCAAATATTTAACCAACTTTTCACACTAGAAACATTTCCATCATTTTCATGCAACTTAAAACCTCTCTCACTGCTGAGGGCCCAAGTTCAATCCCTAGTCAGGGAACAACTAAGATCCCACAGGCTATGGGTGTGACGAAAAAAAACTTGGCTCAAATGTCTTTATCCTATGCAAAATTCACAGCTTTCCTGGGAAATATGATAATAAAACACTATTTGAGACAGCTTTTTGTTTTTTTCTTGAGCTCACTATGCTCCAAGCACATTTCTGTTATCAGGCATGCTCTGAAGATACTTTCATCTAAAAATCAGAAATATATTTAAAAAATAAATAAAAATTAGGTCCACTCTAGTAACAACTCTATATTTAAGACAATCCGGATAAGGAAAATGTAATTTTTAAAATGTTTAAAAGTAAAGCTTTACAATACCTGGTAAAAGAGTTCCTCTTATTTCAAAGGTAACCTGAGAAGGTGTCATTCTGATGGATTTATTTTAGGATGTCGTGCTATAAAGAAAAAGATGATGTCATTTATAGTACATCTAAATACCTAGCACCAAGAAATAAGCTAAAAAGCACAAAACAAAAAAGAATCTCACCTGGGAGCAAAAGATTTCAGAGACTTTATTTAGAGAGACTGAATTACTTGGGAATCACCCGGCAAGTCTTAGGGCCTAATGTTACAAAGCTATTCTGTAAGAACGCATGGACCAGAAAAAACTGCAAAACAAGTGTGTCCAAGCTTTTTTTTTTTGTTAGAATTCAAGACTATCTTGTCACACAGTTACTCCTCTAATAAGCAGCTGTTTTGAACTCCACCTATCTTTCCTGACCAGGCTCATGTTTACAGTGGAGGGAAATATACACACACACAACTACAGACAGAAAAAAGCTTGGCTCAAGAGTATTTTTACTTTAATTAAGAAGGTTCCAATTTTAATAACAAGAAAACAACCAAAGAACTTAAGCACCATCCACTGAAACAAACTGGTTATGTTTCGTAACAAGTTTGAGAATCTGCTTCTAAATGATCTGATGGGTTTAAAAAGAAAAAACCCATTCCCCTACAAATCATTTTTCAAGTTTCTCTTTATTAACTATAGGGCCATCATTACTCCAGTCTCGTAGTCTCAATTCTGCAATCTATTACCAAGCCCTGTAGATAGGAATCTATCTTACAGACATGTCTTTCTAAGTTTAAACTTATTTAAAAACTCAAGCCTCTTATATTTTGTCTTCCAATCGCTTTCCAACAATACATTTTTATGTCAATTAGAATGCTTCTCACATCCCTGGCTTAGAATCACATCCATTATTTTACAGAAATCTAAACCCCTGAGCTCTTAGTGTCCTTTACTCCTTTAGCCACATCTTCGCTCCAGCTTGCTTTCCACTTCTTTGCTGTTTTTCCCAGCCTAACCAACTTATTCGCCTTACCATCTCTTTACTTAAGTACTTAAGATAGGAAATTTTTAAAGACTTTAATGTACATCAATTCTCACACAGTTTTTAGAATTTAAATATAGAAAGAACACATACTCACACAAAAGGCCACATCATATTGTACATAACCTATCACAAACACCTCCAAAAAAACTTTTGTACCCTCCATCCATCAATGTTCCTAGAAGAACTCCAATGTCTTTATGTCATTTCCATTAATTTTCCAGCTTAAATATTGTTTACTTGCATTTACACATTTTATTCCAAAAAAATCCTGAAGTACCTTTCTCGGCCATTCATTCTTCCATTTTTGCTATGCTCCCTTCCCCTGCCTGTGAACACATGCACAGCTCTGCAATGGTCATTTAATGAACACTAACACCCACAGTTAACCACACTTTCAAGTCAAAGCAGATAGATCTAAAGCTGCAGTTGCCACTGGACGCAATCTTGTCCTCTAAGGGTATTTGGCAATGTCAGGAGACATTCCTGGTTACCACAACTGTGGGTGATACTCCTGGCATCTAGTGGTAAAAGCTGGGAGTGCTGCTCAATACCATATAATGCACAGAACAGCAACTCCACAAATAATTATCCAGCTCCAAGTATCAAGAGGGCTAAGGATGAGGAATCTCTAATAACTAACCCTTGTGGGGGCTGCAATGAAAATCAAAGAGTCACTATGCATCATCTCACCTCCATCAATTATAAAATGTAAATATAGTAAATAAACTAATCAAGTGAAGTGAAAGTCGCTTAGTCGTGTTGGACTCTTGGCGACACCAGACTGTAGCCCACCAGGCTCCTCTGTCCATGGAATTCTCCAGGCTAGGAGTGGGTAGCCCTTCCCTTCTCCAGGTGATCCTCCCAAACCAGGGATCGAATCCAGGTCTCCCACATTGCAGGCGGGTTCTTTACCATCTAAGCCACCAGGAAGACCATCAGTCAACGTGGTTTCACGTCACTTGGCTAAAGAAATCCCTATTTAGTAACTCTATTCAGTTAGAAAACCCAAGATTCCACACTGGAGGGGAAAAAAACCTGTCCTTGATCAAACCACATATGCTAGTCTACTTTCTATGTCTAAGAGTAAACCTGATCTACTTAAAACATATTAACCCATCCAGTTTGAGCACAGTCAAAAATGTTTTAAATCTAAAATTAGTTCTAGATTGTTACCGGCCATTTAACCTATAGAACTCAAACAACCTTCATCTGATAGGAACATGAGTATAACCCTAAGAATAGGATGATTTCCTTTCCTAATAAATGATTCATTGAAGCACTGCAATCTACTTTTAATTTATCTCTTACATTTATCTACATCAATCATATCAAGCAGAAACCTTAAGGCTATCTAAAAAACTAGGCTTTTTAAGTTAACTGAATCGAGACAAAGCAAAAAGTTCTATCATCCAGCAAACTGCTGAATAACCAATCTCAACATATAACCTGAACTTTCACCCAATGCTTACTGCCACAGTTACTAAGAACAATCTCATGTATATAATTAAAAATTGGTACTTGATTATTTGTTGATCAATTTTAAGGAATTGTTTTAGCCAATTTTAGGGAAACAGATGTAATTATTCCTATGTATTAAAATCAACACCTAGTAAAAAATATCTGAATTTCTACTGCATTAAATTTATGAAAAGGGCATTAGCTGATTATAGTTGAGCCTCTCATTATTAAGGTTGCTTGTAAGAGTGGCTACTGTAACTTGGCTAGAAACAGCTGCAGTTTACATTATGTACTATATACCAAAGCTGAATATACAAGCACAAAATTAACCCCACTCCTCCAAAAAAAACACCTCACTGGGTGTCAACAAAGCATCATCTCCAACTTGGATTGCCAAAACAGTCATATAATCTGTTTAAGTTTCACTCCCCTCACTGCCCAAATTTAAGACCATTCCAAATAAAAGCCTGCAGAGCTGCTCCTACAGCAGTTTACTTGATAGTGGACAGAGGCCAAAACTCTGGTGCAGGACTGAAGTGTACCATTTTGGCACCCTGCTACCACCAAAGTAAAACATTGTTTTGTTATGGAACAAAAAATTTACACAACCAAAATTCCCTCTTCTTCCAAACAGGCAAAGGAAATCTCAACTTGAACAGGGACAGATATTCTAGATACATGCAAGAATAAGATGGAAAATGCTAGTCATTTTATATACACGAGCTGACTGTGTATGTAATTTAACTAATTCACCTATACCCTAACGTACAAAACATGCGTCCTGAGATATGTTTTTGGTTTGGTTTTAAACATAACCTCCATTTTTTGCTTTCTGAAGTATTAAACAGCATTCTCACCTGAGACTTTGAGTTGCATTTAACATTATTTTAACACTTTTAAGGACTCGAATAATTTGCAAAATGACACTGTAATTTACATTTAAAAAATACTTCAAAAATATTACCTGGCAAAGTAAATTTTACTTTATTCTTTTTGTCAAATAAACTGTTCTAACATATTCCTTTACTGGCTTGCCAGCTTAGGGAACAAAAGAAAGATTTAAACAAACAGAGGTACAATTTAGAACTAAACTGAAGTCACAGATATTTTCAGCAAAAATGGATTTTTTTCCTAGCCAAAAAGACATATTTCACTGTTTTCCTTCAAATATTTTTTCCAAGAAAAAAGCAGTTTCCCATTCTCTGGGCTCCAACAGCTTTGCCTCCTAAATGCATATTAGAAAGCAATATATAAATAAATGCCTATACTTTCCTGAGCTAACTTCTGCTCATCCTGGTGGAGGATCATTATGATCCCTCTAGTCCAACCCCAGTATACTGAGTCAATACTTTAATCAAGTGTACATAGACATGACGGCTTCCCTGGTGGCTCAGAGGTTAAAGCGTCTGCCTGTAATGCGGGAGTCCTGGGTTCGATCCCTGTGTTGGGAAGATCCCCTGGAGAAGGAAATGGCAAGCCACTCCAGTATTCTTGCCTGGAGAATCCCATGGACGGAGGAGCCTGGTGGGCTACAGTCCACAGGGTTGCAAAGAGTCAGACAGACTGAGCACAGACACGATGGGTTTTTATTAAGAAAGCAGTTCTGAAGATTTCATTAAGCCAGTAAACTCGTTAATCATCTTTCAACACAATGCCAGAAAACCATTCCAAATTTTTTTTCATTTCATCTAGATATTATTTTCATATACATTTACTTTTCCTGGTTAAGTTATACACAAAGATTTGATTCATCAACTTACTTTGTACATATCAAATTTTAGTCACTCTGCCACTGAAATATCCTTTGTGGTCATCATTTGAGTCGAACTTTCCTAATCTCATCTTGTCTAGAATATCAGTTCTCGCTAGTGATGCCAAGATCGGACCGAACCATGTGCAGTTTTACCTGTTTGTTTTACCTTATGTTACTTACTTGTACCCAGAATGTTAGGCGTTGTGAAAATGACTGATAGCTTGTATTTATTTCTCAGCTAAGTCACAACTGTCAGAAATGTAGCAAGACGTGGGGCGGGGGTGGGGGGGGGGGGGCGCGAGGAAGGGCGGAGAAGGGGCGGGAGGGGAGCAGTGGATAGAAATTGGGCAGAAATAGGAAGGGCAACAGAAAAGCGTGAAGGAAACATCAAGCCCAAACATCCAGCCAGTTCCTCTATGTGTTACATCAGACTAGACCGCTGTCTCAATGGTGAAAGATCGCCACACTTCGTTACTGAATTCATGATTCATGCCTGATTTCCTTTATAACCCGGGAAGTGAGAAAGAGGGGGGTCGATGAACTAGGTTTTCTACCACAAGGTAATCTGAAGAGCTTGGAAAAAGTAGAGCTTTAGAAAAAGGGGCAGCTGTCTTAAAATTGTATCAAGGGCACTGATGTCTATTACTGGAACCTTTTCCTAAAAAAGTAAGGCACTTCGGTTTCTTGGAATAACTGAATTATACAAGCACGCCCTAGACTACTTGGATAAGCAATTTCAGAAAAACAGCAGTTGTCAAAACACTACGAATTACTTATGGGTGAAGTCAGAGAGTGGCGGTGAGCGAGTTCTGCGGCATTTACGTTTCTTCGCTCCCTAAATGGTTCTTCCAACACTTAGGTGGTCTCACGCTCTATGCATTCTGGTATCACCGAAAACGCTACAGAATTTTCGTACGGGAACTAAGCACTAGGCAGCACAGCGTAATCGCCGCAGCAAACGATAAATACTGTAAACATGTGTTACCCACCGATTTACAGGAGCAAACCTCCAGGCCGCCGTTCCCCGACCGGCTGCCAGTCCAGGGTGAGGGATCCTGCCCACAACTCGCCCCGCGCCCCGCCGCGCAGCCCTGACAGCTCGGCCGCAACGTGAGCGACCGCCAAGGCCCCCGCACCGAGCGCCCAGCCCGCCCGGCCTCCCACCTCACCTGCTGGGTCCACGGGTCAGCGCCACCACCGACGCCGCGCCCGACAGTCAGTGTCGCAGGCCCAGGTGCCGGGTACCGGCCGTCAGCACCTCACCAGCACTCCCTCAGGCAGCCCGCAGCGGCACCAAGCTACAGGAAGCGGCTCCGCTCAAACCGGTTTCAGCTGCTCCAGACCAAACCGCCAGGCCACCTCGAGGGGCGGGGCCTGAGAAGCGGCGAGGCGGGGCCTGACGTCACGCCCGGCGCCCTCCATGCCAATGGATGGCCGAGCGTTGGGGGCGGGCCCGCGCGATCCTGGTAAGGGCAGGCATCAGTGACTGAGGGCTACTGGGCATTCCAGGGGTCTCCGGCGTGGGCTTTTTCGGCTGACTGGGTCCGGCGGCAGAAGGCCTGACCTGGGTTCTTAGACACCTACCTTGGTCCCCTAAGCCGTCCTAGGACAAACTAGAATGGAAGGTGGAGCTGAGATCCTGAATTGCGTCTTTTGTCCCATTGAAAAGCGGGGGAGATTAACAAGATTAACGTTCTGTGGAAACTATTTCGTTACAAAATGAAAAGCGCACTTGGACCAAATCTTTAGGGTTAAGGAGAATTGACAAACCTAAGATTGTTGAGAGTTTTTCCCTTCCTTATGTAAAGGACGGGATTCATACTTGCAGTATCACCTGGTGGTTATTATCACAGTTGCCCTCTGGAGACCCTGTCAGACCTGCCTATTCCAATTGCTTTTAAGGGCTTCCCAGGTGCAGTGATAAAGAATTCTGCCTGCCGATACAGAAGACGGCAAGAAAAGGGGTTCGATCCCTGAGTTGGGAAGATCCCCTGGAGAAGGAAATGACAACTCCAGAATTGTCTGGGAAATCTCATAGACGGAGGAGCCTCGCATTTTTACAGTCCATGGTATCTGCAAAAGAGTGAGACACAATTTAGCGACTCAGCAACAACAACGTCAATCGGCATGAATTGCATGTAACAAGACCCAGGTTATTCATATGTAAAATAAAGCTTGAAGCTAGAAAGATTTACTCTCTCCTTTGATAGCTCCTTTGAGGGACTTCCCTGGTGGCTCAGACGGTTGAGCGTCTGTCCACAATGTGGGAAACACGGGTTCGATCTCTGGGTCGGGAAGATCCCCTGGAGAAGGAAATGGCAATCCACTCCAGTACTATTGCCTGTAAAATCCCATGGACAGAGGAGGCTGATAGGCTACAGGCCATGGAATCGCGAAGAGTCGGACACGATTGAGCGACTTCACTTTCACTTCGATGGTTCCAGAAAAATTAATCAGCCAACTTAAACTGTTGCTTTCCAGCCTTCAAGGTTAACTGCTAGTTTACCCTTAATAGAAAATTGTTATCAGATTTCATTTAAAACCAGCGAGATTCCAACTCGAAAATTTCATAGTTCTATAGCAATATGATAATATATTTGTAATTATATTTAAAAAATCGAGTAAAATATCGAAAATATCTTAAGATACAGAAAAAGGACTCAAGAGCTAGCTCCAGCTGCAAATTGGTTAGAATGGTCCTATGGAAAAGGCATTTGGGTTAGAGGCGCTCTAGCTTTTAGACAGCTCCTAGCTTTACAAGTAGGACTTTATAAATAGATATATTTGTTAATAAAATAAAATTTTATATATCGGGTGACTGAATTTTATATTTGATCTTGGATTAGCTCCCAGAGCATTTTTGACTGTTGTCTATTCAGTTAATAAATAATTACTAAGTGCCTGCTTAGTGCAAGATACAGGATGCAATGGTTTCTTGCTGTCACTAGTTTTAATCACAATTTTCATAAGGAATTAAGATTTCCTCTTAATTATGTACTATTATCTGCCAAAGTCAGCTGTTAACATTTCCTAATACCTTAGAGTTCATTTCATTCTTCTGCTGTTAGTCATACTTTAGTGATGAATTTCTTTCATATGTTTGCTTTTTTTAAATGTTTATACTAGATCTTTTTTTTTACTGTAATCACCATTTAATCAAGCCTAACGTTTATAGTTCAGATTGATGGATCGAAACCATGCTCTTTCCCTAAATCCTATTGAAATCACAGAAGAATTATACATATTTTAAAATCACCATCAGTGGGCCAGAAATTGAGGAATTTCTAGATTTAAAACAAGCCAGCAGCATTGGATAATTGAAAAACTGAGAACAGAGAAACGTGGACCTGCAAAGGGAAAGAAGGGACTCCTGGAGCTGCCACTTTACACAGCCTTGCTTAAACATTCTTATAATAATTCAACATATTTTAAATTATATAGGCCTTGTTATGATTGCTATATTAGAGTAAAATATAAACAATACATTCCTTCCTCCTACTTCTGTGGAATGTTATAACTTTTGCAAGAAATGTTTAATGAGATTAACTTGGATCTTATCTCATTTAAAATATTTAATGTTATCTTATTTGATTAAATAATGAAACATATTTACTCATTTGTCCAAAATCAGCTGCATGATCTCTCTTTGTCTTTCATGTATTAATGATGGTAGTAGCATTGGTGGAAAATCTTCTAGACTTAGGTCCCACAGTTGAACTTAAATCCTACCCCTCACTATCTGTGACTGAATATAAATTTTTGGAAAATTTTTTACTGCAATTGATGAACTTAAATATATTTATTTATTTGTTTCCTCCAGGTCTTAGCTGTGGTACTAGGGATCTTCAGTTGCATCATGGGGGTGGAATCTGGTTGCCTGAGGGGGGATTGAACCCAGGCCCCCTGCATTGGGAGTGCACAGTCTTAGCCACTGGGCCACCAGGGAGATGTCTTCAAATTGATGACTTATGAGGCTTTCTTTCTGGACAAAACGATTAAGCCAATTTCCTTTCTTTCTTGTATTTTGTAGAGGTGTTGCAGGAAGGAACCCAATTCTGACTCCATGTTCAGTTCAGTTCAGTTCAGTTCAGTCGCTCAGTCGTGTCCGACTCTTCGCGACCCCATGAATCGCTGCACGCCAGGCCTCCCTGTCCATCACCAACTCCCGGAGTTCACTCAGACTCATGTCCATCGAGTCCGTGATGCTATCCAGCCATCTCATCCTCGGTCATCCCCTTCTCCTCCTGCCCCCAGTCCCTCCCAGCATCAGAGTCTTTTCCAGTGAGTCAACTCTTCGCATGAGCTGGCCAAAGTACTGGAGCTTCAGCTTTAGCATCATTCCTTCCAAAGAAATCCCAGGGTTGATCTCCTTCAGAATGGACTGTTTGGATCTCCTTGCAGTCCATGGGACTCTCAAGAGTCTTCTCCAACACCACAGTTCAAATGCATCAATTCTTTGGCTCTCAGCCTTCTTCACAGTCCAACTCTCACATCCATACAAGACCACAGGAAAAACCATAGCCTTGACTAGGCGGACTTTAGTCGGCAAAGTAATGTGTCTGCTTTTGAATATCTCTCTAGGTTGGTCATAACTTTTCTTCCAAGGAGTGTCTTAATTTCATGGCTGCAGTCACCATCTGCAGTGATTTTGGAGCCCAAAAGAATAAAGTCTGACACTGTTTCCACTGTTTCCCCATCTATTTGCCATGAAGTGATGGGACCAGATGCCATGATCTTCATTTTCTGAATGTTGAGCTTTAAGCCAACATTTTCACTCTCCTCTTTCACTTTCATCAAGAGGCTTTTTAGCTCCTCTTCACTTTCTGCCATAAGAGTGGTGTCATCTGCATATCTGAGGTTATTGATATTTCTCCTGGCAATCTTGATTCCAGCTTGTGTTTTTTCCAGTCCAGCGTTTCTCATGATGTACTCTGCATATAAGTTAAATAAGCAGGGTGACAATATACAGCCTTGACATACTCCTTTTCCTATTTGGAACCAGTCTGTTGTTCCATGTCCAGTTCTAACTGTTGCTTCCTGAGCTGCATACAGATTTGTCAAGAGGCAGGGCAGGTGGTCTAGTATTCCCATCTCTTTCAGAATTTTCCACAGTTTATTGTGATCCACACAGTCAAAGGCTTTGGCATAGTCAATAAAGCAGAAATAGATGTTTTTCTGGAACTCTCTTGCTTTTTCCATGATCCAGAGGATGTTGGC
This sequence comes from Budorcas taxicolor, assembly GCF_023091745.1. Taxonomy (NCBI): domain Eukaryota; kingdom Metazoa; phylum Chordata; class Mammalia; order Artiodactyla; family Bovidae; genus Budorcas; species Budorcas taxicolor. Next base: position 47,615,570 of record NC_068922.1, read on the forward strand.
AATTTGATCTCTGGTTCCTCTGCCTTTTCGAAAACCAGCTTGAACATCAGGGAGTTCACGGTTCACGTATTGCTGAAGCCTGGCTTGGAGAATTTTGAGCATTACTTTACTAGCATGTGAGATGAGTGCAATTGTGCGGTAGTTTGAGCATTCTTTGGCATTGCCTTTCTTTGGAAACTTTTTTTTTTACTTCCTTTTATTATTATAATCATACTCAATGGCTTGCTTGGAGGACCCTGCCTCTCTGCTTGACTGTAAACTAAAGTGCCTTTGTTCAGCTCCTGGAGAGATAGTTTGTCCCTGCCCACTTGTGAATAGAAGAGATTAACACACCCCTTCTGAAGGGAGATGTTTTGCAAGACTGAAGATCTTTCCACTTTATTTCCCCACTGCATTTCCTTCTCTATTATTCTGCCTTTTGACTTTAGTTCCTCAATGCTTCTTTCTTTACAGTCTGTAAGAGAACCTGGCATCCAGACCCAAATAAATTTGGTTATTTTGAGGCACTAGCTTGCCACCTTCTCGATCTGTGGGCTCAGCTCAGATGGTAAAGCATCTGCCTGCAATGCAGGAGACCTGGGTTTGATCCCTGGGTCAGGAAGATCCCCTGGAGAAGGGAATGGCAACCCACTCCAGTATTCTTGCCTGGAGAATCCCATGGATGGAGGAGCCTGGTAGGCTACAGTCCACAGGGTCACAAAGACTGTGGACACAACTGAGCGACTCCACTTTCTTTACCTCAACACCTCATCTCTTGGATTCATTGCCCTATCGTGTGGCAAGTAGAGTGAGCTTGAACTCCGTAATAGAGGTAGAAGTAAGCTGTTGCTAGTTTCATTTTTATTTTATTGAAATTACCTTTGTTGAGTTCAGGGTTTTTAAAATAAATTTTTAGCTGTGCTGGGTTTTCAATTTTGTGCTTGGGGTTTTCTCTAACTGCAGGGGGGTGGGTGGCATGGAGACCTACTCTTCTTTAAGGTGTGCAAGCTTCTCATTGCAGTGGCTTCTCTTGTTAGAGAGCATGGGCTCTAGTTGCACAGGCTCAGTAGTTGTGGTGCAGGGTCTTAGTTGACCCTCAGCATGTGGGATTTTCCCAAATCAAGGATCAAACTCATGACCCCTACATTCTTAACCACTGAACCACCAGAGAAATCTTGGGTTCAGTTTTTTCATATAAATTTTACTACAAAAAAAAAAGTTTTATGTGATATCAGTATTTTTTTAACCAAGTATAGCATCTACTTTTGTGGCCACTATTTTACCAAGTCTAATTTTGCAAGCCTTTATTTTTATCACAAAGTGTTGATTCTTCCAGCAATGGAATTCCCTGATGGCTCAGACTATAAAAAATCTGCCAGCAATGCAGGAGACCCAGGTTTGATCCCTGGCTTGGGAAGATTTCTGGAAAAGGAAATGGCTACCCACTCCAGTATTCTTCCCTGGAGAATTCTGTGGACAAAGGAGCTGGTTCAGTCTATGAGGTTGCAAAGAGTCAGATGGGATTGCAAAAAGTCAGACACTCATGATGAGTGACTAACGTACACCTGTACACCTTTGGTAATTTTAACTAATCAGCTTTGATTTGTGCTGAGTCTTCTCCCAGAAATATTCATTATGACGTAGATAAAACATCATTTGGGAACTTCCCTGGTGGTCCAGTAGTTAAGACAAGGGACACAGGTTCAATCCCTGGTCAAGGAACTAAGATCCCACATGCCTTGGAGCAACTAAGTTCACACACTAAAACTATTGAAGTCCACACTCCAGAGACTGTTTGCCACAACTAGAGAGAGTCCATGCACCACAACAAAAACTCCACATGATGCAATGAAGGTCCTTTGCACAAAACTAAGACTGCACCTGCGTGTGTCCCTGCTAAGTGGTTTCATACTTCCAACTTGATGCAACACTGTGAACCGAAGCCTGCCAGGCTCCTCTGATCATGGAGTTTTCCAGGCAAGAATACTGGAGTAGATTGCTATGTTCCTCCAGAGGACCTTTGACACAGCCTAATTAATTAATCAATTTTTGAAAAAGAGTGATCATTCGTACTTACCCCTTGATCAACCCGTGTAAATATTTTGAATATTCTCCTGAGATGTTCCACAATCTCTGTACTGTCAGAATCTTTTACAGATTCAAAAGGCTATCAATTTCATGTTTCATTCACCTCACAGGTGGCTCTGTCCCTTGAAGTTAAGGTCCATGCCTTTCATTCCCTCTGCATGAGTCCATGAGCAATTCCCAAGATATAGAAGGCACTACCAATTCTTTAGCAGTGGCCACAGGATTGGTAAAGGTCAGTTTTCATTCCAACCCCAAAGAACAGCAATGCCAAAGAATGTTCAAACTACCACACAATTGCACTCATGTCACACACTAGGAAAATAATGCTCAAAATTCTCCAAGCAAGGCTTCAACAATACATGAACCATGAACTTCCATATGTTCAAGCTGGATTTAGAAAAGGCAGAGGAACCAGAGATCAAATTGCCAACATCCATTGCATCAGCGAAAAAGCCAGAGTTCCAGAAAAACATCTGCTACTGCTTCTGCTAAGTCGCTTCAGTCGTGTCCGACTCTGTGCGACCCCATAGATGGCAGCCCACTAGGCTCCTCTGTCCCTGGGATTCTCCAGGCAAGAATACTGGAGTGGGTTGCCATTTCCTTCTCCAAAGCATGAAAGTGAAAGGTGAAAGTGAAGTCGCTCAGTCGTGCCCGACTCTTAGCGACCCCATGGATTGCAGCCTACCAGGCTCCTCCATCCATGGGATTTTCCAGGCAAGAGTACTGGAGTGGGTTGCCATTGCCTTCTCCAAGAAAAACATCTACTTCTGCTTTATTGACTACACCAAACCCTTTGACTGTGTGGATCACAACAAACTATGGAAAATTCTTCAAGAGATGGGAAGACCAGACCACCTTACCTGCCTTCTGAGACACCTGTATGCAGATCAAGAAGCAATAGTTAGAACTGGACATTGAAAACAGTCATTTCCTAGGCAGGTTGATAAGAAGTGTAGGGGTCCCCAAGGAGAGAGGGGTCTGGAATTCTTCAGGAGGAAGAAAGGACAAACTTTTTTTTCCCTCTACATTCCTTAGGATTATGTATCCTGCCTGAGGACACTCCCTGGATTAAACCTTCTGGCTAATCTTGTTACCTTAAAATGTAAATTATGGGAGTAGGTCTGGTCTTTACAAGGATTATATAACAATGTATCCTGCCTGAGGACAGTCTCTGGATTAAACCTTCTGGCTAATTCTGTTATCTTAAAATGTAAATTATGGGAGTAGGTCTGGTGAGGTCTTTAAAACCTTCAGACATTCTTTGGAGAGTATATAACTGCATTGCTAACACTAGCAAGGGGGTACTCTTTCTACCCCCTTCTGATGTTTATGTCAGAAGCTTTCTCTATCTCCTTTATACTTTAATAAAACTTTATTACACAAAAGCTCTGAGCGATCAAGCCTCATCTCTGGCACTGGATTGAATTCTTCTCCTCCAGAGGCCAAGGATCCCACTGTCTTTTTGTGGTTCAACAACAACCTTTCAACATGGAACAACAGACTGGTTCCACAATGGGCAAGGAGTATGTCAAGGCTATATATTGTCACCCTGCTTATTTAACTTGTATGCAGAGTACATCATGCGAAATGCCAGGCTGGATGAAGCACAAGCTGGAATCAAGATTGCTGGGAGAAATATCAATAACCTCAGACACACAGATGACACCAAACTTATGGCAGAAAGTGAAGAACTAAAGAACCCCTTGATGAAAGTGAAAGAGGAGAGTGAAAAAGTTCCTTTAAAACTCAATACTCACAAAAGTAAGATCATGGCATCTGGTCCCATGCTTCATGGCAAATAGATGGAGAAACAATGGAAACAGTGAGAGACTATTTTCTTGGGCTCCAAAATCATTGCAGATGGTGACTGCAGCCATGAAATTAAAAGATGTTTGCTCCTTGGAAGAAAAGCTATGATCAACCTAGATAGCATATTACGAAAAGAGACGTTATTTTGCCAACAAAGGTCCATCTAGTCAAAGCTATGGTTTTTCCAGTAGTCATGTATGGATGTGAGAGTTGGACCATAAAGAAGGCTGAGCACAGAAGAACTGATGCTTTTGAACTGTGATGTTGAAGACTCTTCCCTTGAACTCCAAGGAGATCCAACCAGTCAATCCTAAAGGAAATCAGTCCTGAATATTCACTGGAAGGGCTGATGCTGAAGCTCCAATATTTTAGCAACCTGATAGAAAGAACTGACTCATTGGAAACGACCCTGATGTTGGGAAAGATTGAAGGCAGGAGGAGAAGGAGATGACAGAAGATGAGTTGGTTGGATAGTATCACCAAATCAATGGATATGAGTTTGAGGAAGCTTCAGGAGTTGGTGATGGACAGGGAAGCCTGGAGTGCTGTAGTCCATGGGGTCACAAAGAGTCGTACATGACTGAGTGACTGAACTGAACTAATTCTTCATAAAAGGGACTCAGTTGCTACAGTTTGTTCTTGCTGTTAATTTTTCTTTCATATAGAGATCAATTCTATATGGAGGAAATCAAGGGAATTGCTGATTCCAAAATTTTTTAAGTGCTGCAAATGTGAACCTTTAAACCAATTTCAAATTGGCTGCTGCTTTTCTGGTCCATGCTTTCCAAGCTCTCAGTTGTTTCATCATATTGAAATGTCTGTAGCACCTAAGGTTCTGATGGTTAGCTCAAAATGTCTTGGACCTGTTTCTTCACTGGTGAAGTGGAAATTTAAATACCATAGGTTATTTCAAATGAAGCTGGAGAAGGCACCCAGCCTCTGATTTGGTACCTGCTGCTACCTAAAGACTATGTCCCTCCTGAAAGTGAAAGTGAAGTCACTCAGTCGTGTCCGACTCTTCAAGACCCCATGGACTGTAGCCTACCAGGCTCCTTCGCTCATGGGATTTTCCAGGCAAGAATACTGGAGTGGGTTGCCATTTCCTTCTCCAGAGGATCTTCCTGACCCAGGGATCGAACCCGAGTCTCCCACACTGTAGGCAGACACTTTACCATCCCCCCTAGACCTTCCCTATACCTCAATTCAATGAAAGAACTACCAATTTCAACATATGTAAGAAGTTGATTGTAAGACAATACTAAGAATCAAAAAGTGTTGACCTTTAAAAGATGTCATAACATCTTATATTTTGTTTCATTTTATTTAATGAAAGTGTTCTTTTATATCTATTTAGACACGAATTTTATTATATATCATTATTGTGCATATATGCATGAAAAGGAAAATATAAGTGAAATAAATTGCTTAGTTCAATACAGTTGCTCAGTCATGTCTTTGCGAATCAGTCCATGGAGTCTTTGCGCTGCCATGGACTGCAGCACACCAGGCTTCCCTATCCATCACTAGCTCCCAGAGCTTCCTCAAACTCATGTCCATCGAGTTGGTGATGCCATCCAACCATCTCATCTTCTGTCATCCCCTTCATCTCCTGCCTTCAATCTTTCCCAATTTCAGGGTCTTTTCCAAGGAGTCAGTTCTTCACACCAGGTGACCAAAGTATTGGAGCTTCAGCTTCAGCATCTGTCCTTCCAATGAACATTCAGGACTGATTTCCTTTAGGATGGACTAGTTGGATCTCCTTGCTGTCTGGACTCTCAATAGTCTTATCCAACACTGCAGTTCAAAAGCATCAATTCTTCAGTGCTCAGCTTTCTTTATAGTCCAACTCTCACATCCATACATGACTACTGGAAAAACCATAGCTTTGACTAGAAGGACCTTTGTTGGCAAAGTAATGTCTCTGTTTTTAAATTTTCTGACTAGGTTGATCTTAGCTTTTCTTTCAAGGAGCAAGCGTCTTTTAATTTCATGGTTGCAGTCACCATCTGTGGTGATTTTGCAGCCTAAGAAAATAAAGTCTCTCACTTTTTCCATTCTTTCCCCATCTATTTCCCATGAAGTGATGGGACCGGATGCCATGATCTTAGCTTTCTCCATGTTGAGTTTTAAGCCAACTTTTTCACTCTCCTCTTTCACTTTCAAGAGGTTCTTTAGTTCTTCTTCACTTTCTGCCGTAAGGGTGGTATCATCTGCGTATCTGAGGTTATTGATATTTCTCCTGGTATTCCTGAAACATCTTCACATTTATAGTTCAACCATAAATAACATTGTAATGTCCTTGTTTTCTAAACAATATTATCCAATAACATTAGTGGCGAAACATTTGTTTTAAAGTGCTCAAATATCATCACCAGGACCTAAGTCACTGATACCAATGGCCAAGTTTTGATGCCATTGTTGGTTTTGCGCCTAAGGGAAGCTATTAACAAAGGTCTACAGATAATAGTCTGGATTCCTACTCCATCTTCAAAGGTCTTCAGGGAAAACAACGACATTCAAGTGTGTCTAGAGGACAAGTATGTCAGGGCTGCTCCTCCCTGGCTATCAGTGATTTCAGAGGTTAAATTTTTTAAAGGGGATAGTAGAATGGGTGGAATAAGGTAATGCCCAGCAGAATTCACAGAACTGTGGAAATTATGCTAATAGTTTTGGTAGAGTACCATTACGCATTTAACTTCCCTATCACATTTTAAATTTATATAACCAAAAAGGGAGTGCTTTAAAAACAGTTGTTTTAAGTAAACGGAAAAATTAATTAGAAAGCTTTGTCAGTTGCTATATAGAGTCTCCTCCACAAAAAGGGAGAATAGAATTACAATTTTCTCATTTTGTTGAAACTGGATACAATGAAGCAGAACAATTAAATGATGGGCAGAGGACATAACATTTTTCCAATGAAGACATACAGATTGGCCAACATGAAAAGATGCTCAACGTCACTAATCATCAGGGAAATGCAAAACCACAATGAGCTATCGCATCATGCCTGTCAGAATAGCTATTATCAAAAAGACAAGAGACTAGAAATCTTGGCTATGATGTGAAAAATGGGAAGTTCTTGTGCATTCCTTGGTGGTGATGTAAATTGGTGGAAAACAGTATCAAGGTGCCTCAAAAATTAAAAATAGAACTACCATATGATCCAGCAATTCCACTTCTAGGTATTCACCTGAAGAAAACAAAAATGCTAATTCAAAAAGATAAATGCACTCCTATGTTCACAAAAATGAATGCAATTGTCAAATCATTATGTATTACTCCTGAACTAACACTATATTTCAGACTTTTCAATACACACACAAAAAATTTAACAGAAAATCCTGAACATTTTGTCTTCAGTCTGTTCCACTTATTACTATTTTCTTGTCTTTCCAAATGCCTCTGACTCTTGTGCATTTTGCATTACAATGGATCCCCCCAAAGAGTTCCCTTTACTGTTCAAACTGTTCCACAGTTGACTGGCTATCATTTTACCATTTTAGTGAAAATATTGATTGTCCACAAAATGAGCTGCTGTTTCAGGGCATATCCTTACTCTGAACAGAAAAAAAAAAACAACCACTATCAGCACTGCTACCACACACAAGGGCCAAAAACCCAGCTGCTCAATCCAGGCTGGTGCCAGGCCAAAGAATGCTGGAACCAGAGTGAGGAAGGCAGGGTTTTGGCACTGGTGGTGCATCTATTATGTGAATGATTTAGATGGGAGATTAGCAGCAATAACCCTTCTCTCTGTTCTACTCTTAACTTGTTGTGCACCATACCTTTGTTATTTTACCGAAAAATGAAAACAAGACTGAGAACTAACACTTCATTGCTTTTATTTATTATATCCCTGTTTTGTACCCCTGTAATCCAGTCTTTTTTTCTCTAGATTTATTTAACTATCAGAATCTGCCTGCCAATGCAGGAGACCCAAGAGATGACGATTCAATCCCTGGGTTGGGAAGATCCTCTAGAGAAGGAAATGGCAAGCCACTCTGGTGTTTTTGCCTGGAAAATTCTATGGACAGAGGAGCCTGGCCGGCTACAGTCCATGGGGCCACAAAGAGCCCGACATGACTGAGTGACTGAGCACACAGGCATTAAAAAAAAAAAAACAACTGAATAAATGACCTTTATTTAATACAAATATTATATCTATGATTAATGGTTAGAAGACTCAGTTATAGTGTGTGTAGTCAACCAAAGTTCATCAGAAATGGTAATTGTCTCCCAAGTTATTTCATTACCCAGCCAACTACAGATGTGAGCATTAGTAACTTCAACTAATTAGTTGTTTTTAGAAATGTTTATTTTACTGGATTTGGAGAGAGAAGTTTCCTGTAGGGAGTTATTAGAGACAAGTTCTTTAGGAAATGACATCCTAGGCTGATAAAACTTACTAAAATCAGTGATTACTTTTTAGGTCTCAGATTTCAAATCATAGACTAATTGAAACTGAGCAAGACTTGTGGGGCCCTCCCAGGTACAAATCCTTCCACATTGCCTTTTCTCCTTTGCACAAAACAGGCTTTACTTGGCCTCCTTGACCTTCCTTAATTTCCAAAGGGCAGATTAAAACAGTTGTTAACAGAAAAGGGAAAAAAGTGAAAGTGAAAGTTAGTCACTCAGTCGTGTCCAACTCTTTGTGACCCCATGGACTGTAGCTCACCAGGCTCCTCTGTCCCTGGAATTTTCCAGGCAAGAATTCTGGAGTGGGTTGCCATTTCCTTCTCCAGGGGATTTTCCCAATCCAGTGATCAAACCCAGGTCACCTGCACTGTGACAGACTATTTACCAACTGAGCCACCAGGGAAGCCTTAAACCATAAACCACCAGAAAAGGGAGGGAATGCAGAAAAAGAGGAGGGGCAGTCAAAGAAACAATAGTGCAGGGATGGGGCAGAACCCTGGCTCCTCCTCAAGGAGTACGCATTACAATGTATCTTTGAGCTCTTTTGCAGGAACTAAGGCCCCCACCCACCTTAAGAATCACCTGCAATTCAGGAGTCTGCCAGCAATGCAGGGGACCAGGGTTCGATTCCTGAGTTCCAAAGATCCCCTGGAGAAGGAAATGGCTATCCACTCCAGTATTCTTGCCTGGAAAATCCCACGGACAGAGGAGCCTGGCAAGGTACAGTCCATGGGGTTGTATGACTTAGCGACTAAACCATCACCAAGGCCCCCACCCAGATGGAGGATGGAAACTTCAGGCTGAGCTCAAGATTCCTGAAACCACACCCTCACAGTGTGCGATAACAAAGATTCTTGACACCTTCCCCCAAATAATCAACTTTCTCTTTCTCCCTTTAAAAAATTTCATGGTCGACCAGAAACTTCAGAATTGGTTCTTGAACATGAGTTTGTTTTCTCCACAGGTTGCCAGCCCCCTGAATAAAGCAAGCTTTACTTTCCAACTAACACTCGTCTATTGACAAGGTGTTTCTTGCATATTGACTTTCAAGCAGCAAATAGCCTCATTTGAGTTCAGTAACGTGGCCAAAGCAGGCACCCACTACTTAAGGCAAACAGCCAAATTCTTTTTGTAGGAGATTAAAACTCATCTTGGAAATTTTAAGAAATTCAGAGACCTAGGAATTCTGTAATAGCCAGAAATTTCTGTTTATCTTCAAAACAGAGAAGCCTTCCTCTTTGTTTGCTTCATGTAAGGTTGGGGTGTGGAGGAGGGGGTAGGGGGAAGGCAAAGAAAGCAAAAAGGTAGATTTATTCTCATAGTCTACCTCTCTGGATTAAATTTCACCATCACCTCCATGGCTCTCCAAGATTAGTGAATCCTGTTGCTGCTGCTGCTGCTGCTAAGTCACTTCAGTCGTGTCCAACTCTGTGTGACCCCATAAATGGCAGCCCACCAGGCTCCCCCACCCCTGGGATTCTCCAGGCAAGAGCACTGGAGTGGGTTGCCATTTCCTTCTCCAACGCATGAAAGTGAAAAGTGAAAGTGAATTCGCTCAGTCGTGTCCGACTCTTAGCGACCACATGGACTGCAGCCCACCAGGCTCCTCTGTCCATGGGATTTTTCAGGCAAGAATACTGGAGTGGGGTGCCATTGCCTTCTCCGTTAGTGAATCCTACCTACCTCTAAAGCTTTGTCTCTGGCCCAAGCCACTCTCTTCCTTCCCAGTCTGGCTCAGACAGGAAAGCGTCTGCCTGCAATGCGGGAGACCCGGGCTCAATCCCTGGGTTGGGAAGATCTCCTGGAGAAGGAAATGGTAACCCACTCCAGTATTCTTGCCTGGAAAAACCCATGGACCGAGAAGCCTGGTGGGCTACAGGCCATGGGGTCGCAAAGAGTCGGACTCGACTGAGCAACTTCACTTTCACCTTCACTTTTCAGTCTTCTCAGTCCCAACTGATTAGTGAAAGTAAAAGTTGCTCAGTCATGTCCATGTCCGACTCTTTGCAACCCCATGGACTATACACTCCATGGACTTCTCCAGGCCAGAATACTGGAGTGGGTAGCCTTTCCCTTCACCAGGGAATCTTCCCAACCCAGGGACTGAACCCAGGTCTCCCACATTGCAGGCAGACTCTTTAGCAGCTAAGCCACAAGGGAGGCCCAAGAACATTGGAGGGGCAACTAATTTGTAAACTCCTTGAATTTACTGACTCTTAAGTTATTCTATTTTGAAGCCTAGTGTCTGTAACTAAGCCTATCAGATGGACTTGATAAGTTCTGTTGCCTGAGGGAATAAATAATTGACTTCTAAAGCCCCTGCTTTCTTGTAATTAATCTCAACTACCAGAAGGGCCATCTAATCTTTAGAAAAGTTTGGAGTGATTTCAGAACCACAGACTTTAATCTCACATGGCTATTTAAAAACATATTTATTTATTTATTTGGCTGTGCTAGGTCTTCATTGCTGCGCCTGTGCTTTCCCTAGTTGTGGCAAGAGGAGGCTACTCTCTAGTGGTGGTGCATGGGCTTCTCATTGCGGTGGCTTTCCTTACTGCAGAGCATGTGTCCTAGGCGCGGGGGCTTAGTTGCCCCTCGGCATATGGAATCTTCCTGGACCAGGAATCAAACCCATGTCCCTTGAATTGGCAGGCAGATTCTTAAGCACTGGACCACCAGGGAAGTCCAAAGTTTGTTTAATTTTTGACTGCGCTTCATGGCATGTGGGACCTTAGTTCCTCAACTGGGAATTGAACCCATGCTCCCTGCTTTGGAAGGTGGAGTCTTAACCACTGGACCTCTCGGGAAGTCCCTCACATGACTATTTGAATTTGGCACAGGGCTGAGCACAACTATTCTAACAGATGCAACATCTCCTCATCCTGTTTCTAGTCAGAAGATACTGCCCTGAGCCAAAAGGAATGTGGTGGTGGTGGTTTAGTTGCTAAGTCGTGTCCAACTCTTGCAATCCCATGGACTGTAGCCTGCCAGCTCCTCTGTCCATGGGATTCTCCAGGCAAGAATATTGAAGTGAGTTGCCATTTCCTTCTCCAGAGGATCTTCCCAACCCAGGAATTGAACCCAGGTCTCCTGAATTGCAGGCAGATTCTTTACCAACTGAACTATGAGGAAAGCCCTAAGGAAGGTGTCTGCCATCTAATTATGCCACCACAGGCTTATGCTCTGTGTAATCCTTTGGTCTACAGACAAGCATGATCTCTTCCTGCTCAGACCCCAGAATGGCCCTCTTTGATTTCAGAGCCAAAACTTATCTAGCAGCCAACAGAGCAATTCATTCCACCATATCTCTAGTTCTATGACCTTCAACCTCCTGGGTTTCCAACAGTCTTTAACAAAGAGAAACCATAGCAACTTATCAGTAATAGAAGTAAGAATTTATAGCACCCAGTTTTGGAAGGATGTGAAAAAACAAATAATCTGGCACATTATTGTTAAGGATTTTCATTGATAGCAGTCTTTTGGAGAGTATTTGAATCATAGCTATGAAAAATTTGTGTGCATAGCTTTCAACCCAGAATTTATATTTTTTAGAAAGGTATACTTGCAAGCATATGAAAATATACTAAGAATTAAGAAAAAAAGTAGAAACAATACAAACATTTGGCAGTGGTTACATAAATGATGCTCAGTTATCTACAAAAGAAATAAATAGTCACTTAAAGAAGAATCTGATTACTCCTTATGTACCTGCTTAAAAAGATGTCCACAGTCTATTACTAAGTAAAAAACAGTGGTAGAGTTTTTAGTATGATCCTAATTTTTAATAAAAGTATTTCTTGATATATATGTATTTATAGAAATATATGTTAGTATACTACTTTTAAAAGGCTCAGTGAATACACAAAAAAGTAGTGGAAATATGTGAGGTTGTGGCTGTTTTGTGTGTTTTTCTCAGCTTTTCAAATATTCTATGTGAATATGTATTAATTTTTAATCATGCTCAAAAACAATAGAAAAGGCATATACAAGCAAACTACAAGCTCATCTTCTAACTACTGAATTATGGCAACAAATGGTGGTAACAAATGAAACAAAAAGGAAAGAGGGTGGGTGTTTGTTTTTTGATCACTCTGCACAGCTTCCAGAATCTTACTTCCCAACCAGGGATCAAACCTGCACCCTCAGCAATGAGAGCACAGAGCCCTAACCACCAGACCCCCAGGGAATTCCCAATAAAGTTGTTTTGAAGGAAAAAGAAATTTGTGAAATTTTCAGGAGAAAAAAAGTGTCACGTCTTGGATTTCACTGGTAGTCCAGCAGTTCAGTTCAGTTCAATTTCAGTCGCTCAGTTGTGTCCGACTCTTTGCGACCCCATGGACTGCAACACGCCAGGCCTCCCTGTCTATCACCAAGTCCTTGGAATTTACCCAAACTCATGTCCATTGAGTCGGTGATGCCATCCAACCATCTTATCTTCTGTCGTCCCCTTCTCCTCCTGCCTTCAATCTTTCCCAGCATCAGGGTTTTTTCAAATGAAGTCAGCTCTTTGCATCAGGTGGCCAAAGTATTGGAGTTTCAGCTTCAGCATCAGTCCTTCCAATGAATATTCCGGACTGTTCTCCTTTAGGATGGACTGGTTGGATCTCCTTGCAGTCCAAGGGACTCTCAAAAGTCTTCTCCAACACCACAGTTCAAAAGCATCAAGATGCAGTAATTCCACTACAGGAGGCTCAAGCTCAGTCTCTGGTTGGATAAGTCCTACATGCTGCCTCGGTGTGGTCCAAAAAAAAAAAAGTATCACTTTTTGTTTCCACTGAAATCCACTGAAATTCCTCTGTCAAATCAGGTAGAGAATTGTGATCTACTGAAAAATAGCACACAGCCCCCTGCATCCCACCCCCACACCCAGAGAAGCTCCACTACCCCTTACAGGGAACTCTAAGTAATGACTTGTAAGAAGCACACTAGCTCTCCCTAACTGAATTTGTCTGACTCAGTTCTCTCCCCATCTTTCTTGCAGCGTTCACCAAGGGTATAATTTACAGCCACCACATGTACTCATGGATGTTCCAGACATGATTATTATATGTTTTGGACCTTGGCTTCATCTTCTTTCCTAGGACTCCCACTTTAGAGAGAACATGATATACTCAGAGTGACAAAAATATTATTGTTTCTGCTCTAATTTATTTTTTAAAGTAATTTGCATACTTTGGTATGTAACCTAAGCTTCCATCATGATCCAAACAAAATTGCACTCAACAATTGCTCAAATGCTTTATCATTGGAAAAGTATTTTATGCTTGGATTGCCCTTCATAAATCCTATAAACCAGAACTAAAATCCTGCACCAGGATTGTTAGCAGTTAGAAGTATTTTAACTTTTCTTCCTTTTTGCATATTGGTATTTTTTAATGTTTCACACTGAATATTTATTGCATTGGAAATAGAGAATGACTGCACAGCAGGCAATGCGCTAAGAAGTTTACATACCTTGTCTTAGTAAATCCTCCCAACTGTGTTTGAGGTACTATTATTAACACATATTGCAATGAAGGAAATAAAAGCCGTTAGGTTAAATAACTTGACTAATTCAGCCCCACTACCTGGTTTTATACAAACCACTCATACTCTTAGGCTTTCAATCTTATAGCCTATAAAACTAAGATAGTATCTACCTCATCGAGTGTAAGAATTTTAAAAGAATGTCAACTGTGAATGAGTTCTCATGTGAAACACCTGGCATAAAGAAAACAAATTCTTCGAAGTTCTCTAACAATGTCAAGTACAACTATTAAACTCTTAAGTCCTGTGCAGGAGCCAGCTACATGTGGGTGGTACCCATCTCCCGACTTCAAGTTCACTGTCTTCACATTGGTGACTTGAAATCAGCCACAGGGGGAGTCTGAAACCAGTAAATGCTGCAGATCAGGTCTTTCCCCGAGGAGGACTGGTTGTCGGATATTTAGCGGCACACCACAGCTCCCAGATTAAAATATAACGGGTTTACTGAACTAGCTCAAATTCAGTTTTATTTACTGATGTAGGGAGAATGGTTCATAACTTGGATCTGCATGTTATGAGGCCTATTTTCCCAGCTGCAGTGTGAAGGAATTCCAAGAATGGCAAAAACCCCTAGAAAATGATTTTCCCATTTCAGCTATTTCAATCTGATTAAGGAAACACAATATGCTAGACACATCATTGGGCTTTTGTTGTTGTTGTTGTTGTTAATCTCTGCCCTGCTTATTACTGCCATAAAGGGCTCAGATAAATCACTTTGTGAATAGCCCAATTTGTTTGCCATACTAGTGTCTTGGAGTAGCTAGCTCATTAAGCAGTATTTATTCTCCTGTGGAACCACATCTTGTAAGAATGGCTGGCATGGAGAAATTGAGATATTTTGTCAAAATAAGGCAGTATTGGTCAACATTATTTCAGTGGTTCATGTTTGGCCCCAGAAAGCTTCCCTTTCCTCAATGATAAAATAATGAGACTACTTTATTATGGCTGAAAAAATGCAAAACTTTGTTGGACTTCATTGTGCCCTCCTGAAACTCAAGCTTCAACTTAAGCGGGTACACAGGGTAAGTCCTGCTTCCCCCTCGATGTGATCAAGTCACTGGGTACATCCACTGGCCTTTCTCCCATGGGTCCTGCCAGCTTTCCTGTATCAGACATGTAGGTCAAAGTGTCCCACTCACAGCTACCCAGTCTGGGAGGCAAAGCTTGGCTGGCCTCTGACTAGACTAGAGTTAGGTTTCTGATCGGATGGAAGCTAATTGGCTTCTCTAAGCAGTTCTCCTGGGTTCCCTTACCCTACTGCTCTCCACCCGGGTGTCCTTTCCCAATAAAATCTCTTGCTTTGTCAGCACATGTGTCTCCTCGGACAATTCATTTCCGAGTGTTAGACAAGAGCCCAGTTTCGGGCCCTGGAAGGGGTCCCTCTTCCTGCAACAAATGGCAACTCTGGTGGGACTCTTCTTTGCTGAGACTGACATCCTGACTACTCGGGGTATTCAGGGGCCAGCTTGCCTGCCAATGGACCAGACCCAGCGGCCGCAACTGGGACCCTTTTCTCCCGGGTCTCCTCCTGGTGCGGACAACTGGCCAGAGTGCCCCAACTGGTAAGGAACAAGAGACTTTATTGACCTCTCTCCCCTTCCCTCTCTCTTTCCTCTCCTTAACCCTTCCTATCCTTCCCTGTTTTTCTAGTCCCCCAGTCCTGGACGCTGGAATCTGGTCGAAGGGCCCTCAGCCTGAGCTGAGGATTGGAGACTGATCACCTCCTCCTGGCAGAGAACTCAAATTCTGGTTCTGGTCTGGTTTGATTTCTGGTAGGGCCAAGTTCCAATCCTCCCTTCTCTGGAGGCCCAGAGAAAAGTCCCATAATGCCTGGGTATCTGTAGGTGGCAGGAGACGTCTGTAAGACCACCCCTTTCGCCTCCCTTCTCCCGCCTACTCCCTCTTCTTCTTTCAACCTGGCTTCCTTTCCTCCCTTGAAATCTTTGATGTTAGTACTTGGATCTGAAGTTCTGTGTTTCTATAGGAGGTTTTCTGAGAGACTGTATTCTTGTATTTAAGGGCTTCCCTGGTGGTGCAGAGGTTAAAGCATCTGCCTGCAATGTGAGAGAACTGGGTTCGATCCCTAGGTCAGGAAGATCCCCTGGAGAAGGAAATGGCAACCCTCTCCAGTATTCTTGCCTGGAGAATCCCATGGACAGAGGAGCTTGGTGGGCTACAGTCCACAGGTCGCAAAGAGTCGGACATAACTGAGAGACTTCACTTTCAGCAACTTCAGCTAGGATACCACATGTTTCCCAAGACTCATGTAGCAAATTACAACAAATTTAGTGACTTAAAACAACAGAAATTTATTCTGTCACATTTCTGGAGGCCATGCTCTCTCTAAAAACACCAGGAGAGAATCTGTTCCATGCCTTTTTCTTAACTTCTGGTGTTGCCAGCAATCTTTACCCTTCTTTAACTTGTATAGATGCATTACTCCAATCTCTGCTGCCATCATTGTACACCATTTCTCCTGTGTGTCTGTCTTTACATTCTCTTTTCTCTGTGTGTATCTATCCCTGTGCTTCTTACACACTTCCAAAAACATCAGCCATATTGTATTACCTACCCTACTGACCTTATTTTAACTTGGTTGTATCTGCAAACCCCTATTTCCAAACAAGGTCATGTTCAGAGATACAGGGGTTGAACCTGAACATATCTTTCTGTGGGACAGATTCCACAACAGATACTAAGAAGAAAGTCCTCAGTGAATGCTCTATAGGTCAGTTCAGTTCAGTTCAGTACAGTCGCTCAGTTGTGTCTGACTCTTTGCGACCCCATGAATCGCAGCATGCCAGGCCTCCCTGTCCATCACCAACTCCCGGATTTCACTCAGACTCACGTCCATCGAGTCAGTGATGTCATCCAGCTATCTCATCCTCTGTCATCCCCTTCTCCTCCTGCCCCTAATCCCTCCCAGCATCAGAGTCTTTTCCAATGAGTCAACCTTTCGCATCAGGTGGCCAAAGTACTGGAGTTTCAGCTTCAGCATCATTCCTTCCAAAGAAATCCCAGGGCTGATCTCCTTCAGAATGGACTGGTTGGATCTTCTTGCAGTCCAAGGGACTCTCAAGAGTCTTCTCCAACACCATAGTTCAAATGCATCAATTCTTTGGCTCTCAGCCTTCTTCACAGTCCAACTCTCACATCCATACATGACTACTGGAAAAACCATAGCCTTGACTAGACGGACCTGATTCAGCAAAGTAATATATCTGCTTTATAATATGCTATCTAAGTTGGTCATAACTTTTCTTTCAAAGAGTAAGCGTCTTTTAATTTCATGGCTGCAGTCACCATCTGCAGTGATTTTGGAGCCCAAAAAAATAAAGTCTGACACTGTTTCCATGGTTTCCCCATCTATTTCCCATGAAGTGATGGGATCGGATGCCATGATCTTCGTTTTCTGAATGTTGAGCTTTAAGCCAACATTTTTACTCTCCTCTTTTACTTTCATCAAGAGGCTGTTTAGTTCCTCTTCACTTTCTGAAATAAGGCTGGTGTCTTCTGCATATCTGAGGTTGTTGATATTTCTCCTGGCAATCTTGATTCCAGCTTGTGTTTCTTCTAGTCCAGCGTTTCTCATGATGTACTCTGCACATGAGTTAAATAAGCAGGGTGACAATATACAGCCTTGACATACTCCTTTTCCTATTTGGAACCAGTCTGTTGTTCCATGTCCAGTTCTAACTGTTGCTTCCTGACCTGCATACAGATTTGTCAAGAGGCAGGGCAGATGGTCTGGTATTCCCATCTCTTTCAGAATTTTCCACAGTTTATTGTGATCCACACAGTTAAAGACTTTGGCATAGTCAATAAAGCAGAAATAGATGTTTTTCTGGAACTCTCTTGCTTTTTCCATGATCCAGCGGATGTTGACAATTTGATCTCTGGTTCCTCTGTCTTTTCTAAAACCAGCTTGAACATCAGGAAGTTCACAGTTCACGTATTGCCGAAGCCTGGCTTGGAGAATTTTGAGCATTACTTTACTGGCATGTGAGATGAGTACAATTGTGTGGTAGTTTGAACATTCTTTGGCATTGCTTTTCTTTGGGATTGGAATGAAAACTGACCTTTTCCAGTCCTGTGGCCACTGCTGAGTTTTCCAAATTTGCTGGCAGATTGAGTGCAGCACTTTCACAGCATCATCTTTCAGGATTTGAAATAGCTCAACTGGAATTCCATCACCTCCCCTAGCTTTGTTCGTAGTGATGCTTTCTAAGGCCCACTTGACTTCCCATTCCAGGATGTCTGGCTCTAGGTGAGTGATCATACCATCATGATTATCCAGGTCATGAAGATCTTTTTTGTACAGTTCTTCCATGTATTCTTGCCACCTCTTCTTAATATCTTCTGCTTCTGTTAGGTCCATACCATTTCTGTCCTTTATCGAGCCCATCTTTGCATGAAATGTTCCCTTGGTATCTCTAATTTTCTTGAAGAGATCTCTAGTCTTTCCCATTCTGTTGTTTTCCTCTATTTCTTTGCACTGATCGCTGAAGAAGGCTTTCTTATCTCTTCTTGCTACTCTTTGGAACTCTGCATTCAGATGCTTATATCTTTCCTTTTCTCCAGACAGGGGTTTGTAAATAATCAGGCCAAGATGACTCAACAAGGGAAGGCAATTAGAAAAGGAAGGCACAGGCAGAACAGATGTAAAAAGGGAAACAGAAAAAAAAAAAAAAAAAACATGGGCAATGTGGTCTCCACTGCATCCCTTCCATGAACTCAATCATTCCCTCCTTTGATTTTGTTCACTTGAGAGACTTTTTCTAAACTGTAAGCCATCAGAACCTTGATGAGAGGTTGCCCCAAAGTCCATGTGGAATGGTTGATGATCCCTAAAGACATATTTACAGCCTCAGGAAAATTGAGAAATACAAAGGAAATGTTATAAGTTCTTCATGAAGCCAAGTTTATCCCATAAAAATATATCCTATGATAAATGACATTTATTTCTATTTTTAAAGGTTAAAAATATCCTTGAAACAATCAGAGTTTGTTTCATTTTATAATGTTCTATTTGGGACAAAATGAAAAACCAGCAATCTTATATCTAGACTCAGAATTTTAAAAAATTTACTTTGTTGGATCAAAATTTTCTAAAAGTCTGATAAGCACAGACCTAAAGTGCACTGAAGCCCCATGATGTTCGCACACAATATCCACAAGCTTTGCTGAGTAGGAGATTCAATTCATTTCTTCTGACAAATTCTATGTAAGCCACTTTCCCCCGCAAAGTCTCTTTGGATACAAATTTTCACCAGACTAAGTTCCTTCAGGCTCTCTTGCAGTAAGCATGGGGCTCATGACAATTCTTTGCTGCTTGGAAACTGCACTCATCTATAAGGGGGGATACATCGGCTGGATCATCGAAAAAGCAAGAGAGTTCCAGAAAAACATCTATTTCTGCTTTACTGACTATGCCAAAGCCTTTGACTGTGTGGATCACAATAAACTGTGGAAAATTCTGAAAGAGATGGGAATACCAGACCACCTGACCTGCCTCTTGAGAAACCTGTATGCAGGTTAGGAAGCAACAGTTAGAACTGGACATGAAACAACAGACTGGTTCCAAATAGGAAAAGGAGTATGTCAAGGCTGTATATTGTCACCCTGCTTATTTAACTCATGTGCAGAGTACATCATGAGAAACGCTGGACTGGAAGAAGCACAAGCTGGAATCAAGATTGCCAGGAGAAATATCAATAACCTCAGATATGCAGATGACACCACCCTTACGGCAGAAAGTGAAGAGGAACTAAACAGCCTCCTGATGAAAGTAAAGAGGAGAGTGAAAATATTGGCTTAAAGCTCAACATTCAGAAAATGAAGATTGTGGCATCTGGTCCCATCACTTCATGGGAAATAGATGGGGAAACAGTGGAAACAGTGTCAGACTTTAATTTTTTGGGCTCTAAAATCACTGCAGATGGTGACTGCAACCATGAAATTAAAAGACACTTGCTCCTTGGAAGGAAGGTTATGACCAACATAGATAGCATATTCAAAAGCAGAGACATTACTTTGCCAACAAAAGTCCATCTAGTCAAGGCTATGGTTTTTCCAGTAGTCATGTATGGATGTGAGAGTTGGACTGTGAAGAAGGCTGAGCGCCAAAGAATTGATGCGTTTGAACTATGGTGTTGGAGAAGACTCTTGAGAGTCCCTTGGACTGCAAGAAGATCCAACCAGTCCATTCTGAAGGAGATCAGCCCTGGGATTTCTTTGGAAGGAATGATGCTGAAGCTGAAACTCCAGTACTTTGGCCACCTGATGCAGAGAGTTGACTCATTGGAAAAGACTCTGATGCTGGGAGGGATTGGGGGCAGGAGGAGAAGGGAAAACAGAGGATGAGATGGCTGAATGGCATCACTGATTCGATGGACATGAGTCTGAGTGAACTCCGGGAGTTGGTGATGGACAGGGAGGCCTGGCGTGCTGCGATTCATGGGGTTGCAAAGAGTCGGACATGACTGAGCGACTGAACTGAACTGAACTGAACTGATTTAGCACCCAGTTCTATGCTAAGAGGCCAACCTCCCTGGCCAACAACAGTATCAGCTTGGAATGGTCGGATTTTTCATTCCCATTGTTTCTCTGAGACAAAGAGTTGTGTGCAAATAGCTTATTTGTAAGGTGATCTCAGAAAGTATTTTGAGAGGGGGGAAGGGGACAGGGAAGGGAGAAAACCCAATAAAGAATAATATAAGTAATATGTAAGTCAGTGACTCTTCAAAAAATAATTCTGATTTGTCCCATTTGCCAGTTTCCATGGTACAAATACTCTCACCATGGCCATTTTTGAGCTACCTATGTGGCATCACTAAAGTTGAGCTGGGGTTAGATGCACAACTGAGGACGTTATAGAACATTTACACCATACAAATATAATATTCAGAATATGTCACCCCAAAATATGCCACCTTGACATATTGATTATTTTGAAATAAATGTACTTGAAAAACAGTGATGTAAGGAGGATATTCTGACCCTCCTTTGTCCCCCTGAAAGCAAGAGATGACTTTTCCATGTGAAACGCATCTTCCCTGTATCCAGAGTGGAGATGGCATCCTTGTCAGCCAAGACAGGGAATTTAGGACTGAGAGGCTATATTGAAATTTTTTTTTAAATTTCTTCACCAATTTACTACCCCAAACCCAAGCTCCTTTGTCTTTTCTACAACAAAGAGAGAACATCTCAAACTCAGGGGTGAGAATTATAACCTCACATTCTTCACCACTCCTCTAAGATCCAGTCTCATCTCCTTTATAGATTAATGCTCCATGTAGGCTGAGTTATTTGTTATTTGGCTTTGTGAATATGCATATGTGTATGTGAGTTAAAGATCTCTATTTTCCTAGCATATATTCTATAGATGAAAGAGGAGAAAGAGGGTGAGAGTACAGAGTCTAGCGGGGAGAGAGAAAGAGGGAAGAGGAGAAGAGGGAGGAGGAAGAAAAGAAGGAAGTGGAGGAAAAGAAGATGGAGGAGAAAGAGGTGGAGGAGGAGAAGAGGAAGAGATGGAGAGAGCAGAACAGAAGTGGATAGAAAGGAATGAGGGGGTGATATGGGTCACTTGCATAATTTGCAGAAATCAAATATAATTATGGAATGCCCTAGAATCTAGGATCTAGAACAGTGTTTCTCAAATTTTAACTTATCCTGAATCACCAGGGGCTCTTGTTAAAGTACAGGTTCTAATTCAGCAGGTCTGGGGTCTGAAATTCTGAATTTCTAACAAGCTTCTGCAGGGTACTGATGCTACCATACTTCAAGTAAGCAAGTACTCTTTCAAATTTATTTATTTATTTTTGGCTGCATTGGGTCTTCACTGCAGTGTCGTCTCTTGTTGTGGAGCATGGGCTGTAGGTACATGGGCTTCTGTAGTTGTGATGCATAGGCTTCGTTGCTCCACAGTATGTGGGATTTTCCCTGACCAGAAATTGAATCCACGTCCCCTTCATTGGCAGGTGGACCCTGAACCACTTGATCACCAGGGAAGTTCCGAGACACAACCAGTCTTTGATCAGGAAGGCTCACCACTGTCTAGGCCCAGTAGATAAATGCTCAAGGAGTACATCATTTTGTAGGCCTTTGGTATCTGTGGTTTATCTCTCACCTGATGTTCTTAGGTTAGTTCATATATTTTCAGGAGTTCTAGATGATGGAACACTAACCAAATGTGAAGGCAATACCAAGACAAGTCATCGAAAATTATGTGTACCAAAAACTGTACCGAAACTGTTAGTCTAGTGTTAGTCAGTCACGTCTGACTATTTGCAACCCCATAGACTGTAGCCTCTGTCCATGGGATTCTCCAGGCAAGAGTACTGGAGTGGGTAGTCATTCCCTTCTCCGGGGGATCTATCTTCCCAACACAGGGATCAAAGCTGGGTCTCCTACATTGCAGGTAGATTCATCTTTTAAACAAAAGAATCAGTCACTGCATCTGACCTGGTGCTGCAACTGTAGGTTTAAATTTCATCCCCATAGGCAGAGGTTAACTGATAATCCACACCCCACTGTTGTACACGCTCTTTCATAATGACTCATAAAAGCAAACAAAAAGTGAGAAAATATTTACACAGAAAGTAAATAACAAATATCAGGACTGTATTCAATATCTTTGGTTCTAATTTCATTTACCTTTTCCCACATTACATTTATGAAGAACTTAGGTAAATCGCCAAACTTATTATGCTATTTCTAGAGCTAGTAAGCAGAAAAAAATAATATTTACAACACACTGAAGATGTTGGAAGCAACATCTCTTGTGCGCTCTCTCTCCTCCCTCCTCCACAAAATTATTTTTTGGTGTGATAAACCTGGATGAAGAAGTCAAAAATTCAGAGATAAATTCTTTAAATTCCCCAAGTCAAGTAGAAATTCAGTTCAGTTCAGTTCAGTTCAGTCACTCAGTCATGTCCAACCCTTTGCAACCCCATGAATTGCAATATGCCAGGCCTCCCCGTCCATCACGAACTCCTGGAGTTCACTCAAACTCATGCCCATCAAGTTGGTGATGCTATCCAGTCGTCTCATCCTCTGTCGTCCCCTTCTCCTCCTGCCCCCAATCCCTCCCAGCATCAAAGTCTTTTCCAATGAGTCAACTCTTCACATGAGGTGGCCAAAGTACTGGAGTTTCAGCTTTAGCATCACTCCTTCCAAAGAACACCCAGGACTGATCTCCTTTAGAATGGACTGGTTGGATCTCTTTAAAGTCCAAGGAACTCTCAAGTCTTCCCAACACCACAGTTCAAAAGCATCAATTCTTCGGTGCTCAGCTTTCTTCACAGTCCAACTCTCACATCCATACATGACCACTGGAAAAACCATAACCTTGACTAGACCGGACCTTTGTTGACAAAGTGATGTCTCTGCTTTTTAATATGCTGTCTAGGTTCGTCATAACTTTCCTTCCGAGGAGTAAGCATCTTTTAATTTCATGGCTGCAATCACCATCTGCAGTGATTTTGGAGCCCAAAAAAATAAAGTCTGACACTGTTTCCACTGTTTCCCTATCTGTTTGTCATGAAGTGATGGGACCAGATGTCATGATCTTAGTTTTCTGAATGTTGAGCTTTAAGCCAACTTTTTCACTCTCCTCTTTCGGGTAAACTAAATTATATCATATCATTTTCACCTAACAAACCTATGATATGAGCTTTCAGATTCCATACAAGTTGATTATTTGGGGAAAATATCTCAGTAGCTAAAAAGGATAACTACTTGCATTAAATATGTATAATCAAAGCACTTAGTTTGCTACCGAATGTTCATAGCAGCATTACTTACAGTAACTAAGATATGGAAGCAATCAAAATTTTCATTAACAGATGATGAATAAAGAAGATGTGGTATACATCATTTTGGAGCCCTCCCTCTAGCTTACTAGTATCTGGACCCAGCCCTGCCCACCAGCTTGTCAGCCAGCACCAGTATGCCTCAAGTCAAACAGCTAGCCAGACAGGGACACAGTACTACCCACCAGCAGGTGGGCTCCATTAACACCCACAGAAGACCATAGCCACCCTAAGACCTGACCCTTTGTACCAGAGGGCCCAGGACCCAGACCCACATACCAGTCCTCAGACACTATCCTCGGGACTCTGCCAGGACCCTGTCTCATGAACCACTTGGCTGATACCAATGCCTGGACACCCAGAGCCCTATAGCCAGAGATCCCAGGACCCAGCTCCACTCACCAGTGGACCAGAACTAGCCCTTGAACTAGTATCACCGATTAGTGGGCATGCATCATCCCCAGGACTCCCTGTGTCCTGGCCCCACCCGACAACGGGCAAATACATAAACCTCAGGATACGAAGGGCCCAACAGCCAGACATGCTAGGACCCAACTTTATCCACCAGTGGGCCAGAACTAACCTTGAGACCAGACTTATACACCACTGAGCTGGCACTAGCCCCAGGAGTCCCTGGGCATCTGCCTTGACCACTAGCAAGCTGGCACCAGCTCCAGAACTCCTAAGCCCTCAAGCAGAGAATCTAGAACCTAGCTCTGCTCACAGTAGGCTGGGACTGCCCAAGGACCCATCCACACTTACATGACAACAACAGTCCCACAGCCAGGCCTATCAGGACCTACCCTACCCACTAGCATGCCAACTGGGAAACCTTGGACCTCTCAGTCAGTGTCCCCAGGAGCCAGCCCCACCATTAGCAGGGTGACACCAGATCCAGGGACCCCACTGCACAACCACGCACCTCAGAAGCTGGCTCTGCACACCAGTGAGCCAGCACTAGCCCCAGGACACCTTCCTTCCCTAGGGCTCTGCAGCCAGCTGCTTCATAACTCAGCGCTGGCCACCAGTGGCTGGCAGCCCCTACACAAGGCAGGACCTGGCAACCTATCAGACCAAGGGCCAGTCACACTTACCAGGCCACCCACAGTAGTATGCAAACCGCCACAGAAGGACCTATGCTGCCTACATAAGCAGCAACCCTAGAGCATATAGCTCTAGAGACTAGAGGGGGTTGTTCATAGGATGTCTCCAAGGTTTGGAAGCATAACCTTCCAAATACATAGAAATAAAAACAGCAAATGAGGCAAAATGAGGCAAGAAAGGAATATTATCCAAAGGAAGGAACAAGATAAAACCCAAGAAGAAGAGCTAAAGGAAATGGAGATAATCTACCAGAAAAGAGTTCAAAGTAATTATTTTAAAGTTGCTCGAAGAACTTGGAAGAAGATTGGATAAACAGAGTGAGAATTTAGAAGTTTTTAATGAAGCATTAGGAAATATAAAGAAAATCCAGACAGTGATGAAAAATACAGTACCTGAAATAACATGTACATTGGAAAAAATCAAGAATAGAGTCGATGATACATAGAAACAGATCAGTGAGCTGGAAGACAGAGTAGTGGAAACCACTCAAGCTGAAAAAAGAAATAAGGACTATTTAAGAGACCCCTGGGAGATTATCAAGCATACTAATATTCACATTATAGGAGTCCCAGAAGGAGAAGTCCCTTTTGAAGTCCCAGACCCCTACTTCCTTCTCCTTAGCTCATGATGTATAAGAAGGTTTCTTATATTTGGGCTCCCTTAAGTACAAAGTTAAATTACATCTATTTTTCTCTTCCTAATAGCTCTTTTATTGCAAGGAGATGTCTCAGCCAAGAACCTAGAAGGGTTTAAAATTATTTTTCCTTCCTAACACCTTCCTCACACCATAAAAATCTACCTGTTCTAATTTCACAATGCCACTCTTTTCAATAGCAAAAGGATTAAAAGCTACTAACAAAGTACATAAGGAAGAGACTTATTGGTCCCTTTAAACATCAAAAAACAAAGTTTTCCAAGTTGATTGTGACAGTCACAAAATATCGTACACATTTTATGTGTGATTATAGAATTACTTCAGCTTCTTCAGTGTTACTGGTTGGGGCATAGGCTTGGATTACTGTGATATTGAATGGTTTGCCTGGAAACAAACAGAGATCATTCTATCGTTTTTGAGATTGCATCCAAGTACTGCATTTCGGACTCTTGTTGACCATGATGGCTACTCCATTTCTTCTGAGGGATTCCTGCCCACAGTAGTAGATATAATGGTCATCTGAGTTAAATTCACCCATTCCAGTCCATTTTAGTTCACTGATACCTAGAATGTTGACATTCACTCTTACCATCTCCTGTTTGACAACTTCCAATTTGCCTTGATTCATGGACCTAACATTCCAGGTTCCTATGCAATATTGCTCTTTACGGCATCAGATCTTGCTTCTATCACCAGTCACATCCACAGCTGGGTATTGTTTTTGCTTTGGCTCTGTCCCTTCATTCTTTCTGGAGTTATTTCTCCACTGATCTCCAGTAGCATATTGGGCACCTACCAACCCAGGGAGTTTCCCTTTCAGTATCCTATCATTTTGCCTTTTCATACTATTCATGGGGTTGTCAAGGCAAGAATACTAAAGTGGCGTGCCATTCCCTTCTCCAGTGGACCACATTCTGTCAGACCACTCCACCATGACCCATCCATCTTGGGTGGCCCCACACAGCATGGCTTAGTTTTATTGAGTTAGACAAGGCTGTGGTCTGTGTGATCAGATTGGCTAGTTTTCTGTGATTTCAGTGTGTCTGACCTCTGATGCCCTCTCGCAACACCTACTGTCTTACTTGGGTTTCTCTTACCTTGGATGTGGGGTATCTCTTCACGGCTGCTCTAGCAAAGCACAGCCGCTGTTCCTTGCCTTGGATGAGGGGTATCTCCTCACGGCTGCCCCTCCTGACCTTGGACGTGGGGTTGCTCCTCTTGGCCACCTCCCCTGACTTCGGGCGCGAGGTCTTCCAACAACACAGAAGAAGACTCTACACATGGACATAACCAGATGGTCAACACCAAAATCAGATTGATTGTATTCTTTGCAGCCAAAGATGGAGAAGCTCTATACAGTCAGCAAAAACAAGACAGGGAGCTGACTGTGGCTCAGATCATGAACTCCTTATTGCCAAATTCAGACTTAAATTGAAGATAGTGGGGCAAACCACTAGACCATTCAGGTATGACCTAAATCAAATCCCTTATGATTATACAGTAGAAGTGAGAAATAGATTTAAGGGACTAGATCTGATAGACAGAGTGCCTGATGAGCTATGGATGGAGGTTCGAGACGTTGTACAGGAGACAGCAAAAAAGCAAAATGGCTGTCTGAGGAAGCCTTACAAATAGCTGTGAAAAGAAGAGAAGTGAAAAGTAAAGGAGAAAAGGAAAGATATAAGCATCTGAATGCAGAGTTCCAAAGAATAGCAAGAAGAGATAAGAAAGCCTTCTTCAGCGATCAGTGCAAAGAAATAGAGGAAAACAACAGAATGGGAAAGACTACAGACCTCTTCAAGAAAATTAGAGATACCAAGGGAACATTTCATGCAAAGATGGGCTCGATAAAGGACAGAAATGGTCTGGACCTAACAGAAGCAGAAGATATTAAGAAGAGGTGGCAAGAATACATGGAAGAACTGTACAAAAAAGATCTTCACGACCCAGATAATCACGATGGTATGATCACTCACCTAGAGCCAGACATCCTGGAATGGGAAGTCAAGTGGGCCTTAGAAAGCATCACTACGAACAAAGCTAGGGGAGGTGATGGAATTCCAGTTGAGCTATTTCAAATCCTGAAAGATGATGCTGTGAAAGTGCTGCACTCAATCTGCCAGCAAATTTGGAAAACTCAGCAGTGGCCACAGGACTGGAAAAGGTCAGTTTTCATTCCAATCCCAAAGAAAGGCAATGCCAAATATGCTCAAATTATCGCACAGTTGCACTCATCTCACATGCTAATAAAGTAATGCTCAAAATTCTCCAAGCCAGGCTTCAGCAGTACCTGAACTGTGAACTTCCAGATGTTCAAGCTGGCTTTAGAAAAGGCAGAAGACCAGAGATCCAATTGCCAACATCCGCTGGATCATGGAAAAAGCAAGAGAGTTCCAGAAAAACATCAATTTCTGCTTTATTGACTATGCCAAAGCCTTTGACTGTGTGGATCACAATTAACTGTGGAAAATTCTGGAAGAGATGGGAATTCCAGACCATCTGACCTGCCTCTTGAGAAACCTGTATGCAGGTTAGGAAGCAACAGTTAGAACTGGACATAGAACAACAGACTGGTTCCAAATAGGAAAAGGAGTACGTCAAGGCTGTATATTGTCACCCTGCTTATTTAACTTCTATGCAGAGTACATCATGAGAAACTCTGGGCTGGAAGAAGCACAAGCTATAATCAAGATTGCCGGGAGAAATATCAATAACCTCAGGCCGATGACACCACCCTTATGGCAGAAAGGGTGAAGAGGAACTAAAAAGCCTCTTGATGAAAGTGAAAGAGGAGAGTGAAAAAGTTGGCTTAAAGCTCAACATTCAGAAAACGAAGATCATGGCATCTGGTCCCATGGCTTCAGGGCAAATAGATGGGAAAACAGTGGAAACAGTGTCAGACTTTATTTTTTTGGGCTCCAAAATCACTGCAGATGGTAATCACAGCCATGAAATTAAAAGACGCTTACTCCTTGGAAGAAAAGTTATGATCAACCTAGATAGCATATTCAAAAGCAGAGACATTACTTTGCCGACTAAGGTCCATCTAGCCAAGGCTATGGTTTTTCCAGTGGTCAAGTATGGATGTGAGGGTTGGACTGTGAAGAAAGCTGAGCACCGAAGAACTGATGCCTTTGAACTGTGGTGTTGGAGAAGACTCTTGAGAGTCCCTTGGACTGTAAGGAGATCCAACCAGTCCATCCTGAAGGAAATCAGTCCTGGGTGTTCATTGGAAGGACTGATGCTGAAGCTGAAACTCCAATACTTTAGCCACCTCATGAAAAGAGTTGACTCATTGGAAAAGACCCTGATGCTGGGAGGGATTGGGGACAGGAGGAGAAGGGGACAACAGAGGATGAGATGGCTGGATGGCATCAGTGACTTGATGGACATGAGTTTGAGTGAACTCCGGGAGTTGATAATGGACAGGGAGGCCTGGTGTGCTCTGATTCATGGGGTCGAAAATAGTCGAACACGGCTGAGGAAGTGAACTGAACTGAACTGATAGAATTACAGTTGATGTGGGTTTCAAGATATTACTTTATCTAAAATCTTAATTCAAGGTATGTAGAAAATAACATTTGTCTTTTACCTTTTACTGAAATGAAAGCCAGTATTCCCTACCCCTAAGCCCTTGGCGGTTATGGTAGGGTATTCACATTTGATTGTTTCTGTTCCAAATCTTTTTTGAGTTTCTGGATATTCAGTGAGGTTAAAAACTCAGGCATCTGTGGTATCTATTTTATGCCCAATCAACATAGTCATGGGATGAAGATTTGGGGCTTGGTCTGCATTTACTTTTCTTGTTTTTCTTTTGTGAAATTTTATCTACTGACCAGATAGGATGGGTTGCAGTTCAGTTCAGTCGCTCAGCCGTGTCCGACTCTTTGCAACCCCATGAATTGCAGCACGCCAGGCCTCCCTGTCCATCACCAATGCCCGGAGTTCACTCAGACTCATGTCCATTGAGTCAGTAATGCTATCCAGCCATCTCATCCTCTGTCGTCCCCTTCTCCTCCTGCCCCCAATCCCTCCCAGCATCAGAGTCTTTTCCAATGAGTCAACTCTCTGCATCAGGTGGCCAAAGTACTGGAGTTTCAGCTTTAGCATCATTCCTTCCAAAGAAATCGAAGGGTTGATCTCCTTCAGAATGGACTGGTTTGATCTCCTTACAGTCCAAGGGACTCTCAAGAGTCTTCTCCAACACCACAGTTCAAACGCATCAATTCTTCGGTGCTCAGCTTTCTTCACAGTCCAACTCTCACATCCATACATGACCACAGGAAAAACTATAGCCTTGACTAGACGGACCTTAGTCGGCAAAGTAATGTCTCTGCTTTTGAATATACTATCTAGGTTGGTCATAACTTTTCTTCCAAGGAGTAAGCGTCTTTTAATTTCATGGCTGCAATCACCATCTGGAGTGATTTTGGATGGGTTTAGGCTTGCTTTATTCCTTTGGGAGTGGTTGTTGTGGAGTTTGTAAATTGTTGCCAACACTGAGCTGCTTCTACAGAAACACCAGACAGTGAGTTTCACATTTTGATTTCCAAGTAGCACATCCTCAAAATATAGGGTGGTACAAGTCAAGTGAAAGTATTAGTCACTCAGTCATGTTTGACTTTGTGACTCCATGGATTGTAGCCCCCCAAACAGATTTTATTTTCTTGAGCTCCAAAATCACTGAGAGTAGTGACTGCAGCCATGAAATTAAAAGACCCTTGCTTCTTGGAAGAAAAGTTATGACAAACCTAGACAGCATTTTAAAAAAGCAGAGATATCACTTTGATGACAAGTTCCATATCGTCAAAGGTATGGATTTTCTAGCAGTCCTGTATGGATGTGAGAACTGGACCATAAAGAAGGCTTAGCACCAAATAATTGATACCTTTGAACTGTGGTACTGGAGAAGACTCTAAAGAGTCCCTTGGATTGCAAGGAAATCAAAGCAGTGAATCCTAAAGAAAATCAGCCCTGAATATTCATTGGAAGGACTGACTCTGAAGCTGAAGCTCCAATACTTTGGCCACCTGATGCAAAGAACTGACTCACTGGAAAAGATGCTGATGCTGAGAAAGACTGTGGGCAGGAGGAGAAGTGGGCAGCAGAGAGTGAGATGGTTGAATAGCTTCACTGATTCAATGAACGTGAGCTTGAGCAAACTCCAGGAGATAGTGAAGGACAGGGAAGCCTGGCGTGCTGCCCTCCATGGGGTCACAGAGTCAGACACAATATAGCAAATGAACAACAATAACAAGTCAGTTCTATGTGCTGCATGATAAGTTGCTTCAGTCCTGTCGGATTCTTTGTGACCCCATGGACTATAACCTGCCAGGCTCCTCGGTCCATGGGATTCTTCAGGCAAGAATATTGGAGTGGGTTGCATTTCCTCCTCCAGGGGATCTTCCTGACCCAGGGATAAAACCTGTATCTCTTAGGTCTTCTGCACTGGCAGGAGTGTTCTTTACCACCAGCACCACTATGGGCTCTATCCGCAGAATGCTGCTAATTGTTGTTGTCCAACTCTCACACCCATACATGACTGCTGGAAAAACCATAGCTTTGACTATATGGACCTTTGTTGGCAAAGTGATGTCTCTGCTTTTTAATATGCTGCCTAGGTTTGCCATAGTTTTTCTTCCAAGAAGCAAGTGTCTTTTAATTTCATGGCTGCAGTCACCGTCCACAGTGATTTTGGAGCCCAAGAAAATAAAGTCTATTACTATTTGTATTTTTTCCTCATCTATTTGCCATGAAGTGATGAGAATGGATGCCATTATCTTTGTTTTTTTCATGTTGAGTTTTAAGCCAGGTTTTTCACTCTTCTCTTTCACCTTCATCAAAAAGCTCTTTAGTTCCTCTTGACTTTCTGCCGTAAGGGTGGTGCTATCTGCATATCTGAGGTTACTGATATTTCTCCAGGGAATCTTAATTCCAGCTTGAACTTCATCCAGCCTGGCATTTTGCATGGTGTACTCTGCATAGAAGTTAAATAAGCATGGTGACAACATGTAGCCTTGATGTATACCTTTCCCAATTTTGAACTAGTCCGTATTTCTGTGTCCAGTTCTACCTGTTGCTTCTTGACCTGCATACAGGTTTCTCAGGAGGCAGGTAAGGTGGTCTGGTATTCTTATCTCTTTGAGGATTTTTCTCAGTTTATTGTGATCCACACATTCAAAGGTTATTCCTGACTGTCCAATAGAAACTATCGTTTGGATAAGCCTAAGGACACTTAGGTTCAAAACTCCTCTAACCTCTCAGATGCCATCTTATTGCCAGCCAGAGGCCATGCCAAGTGTTCAAACTGACAAAGAGTCATCCTGCCTTTCCCTACCTCCCTGAAGAATAAGTATTTTCATTATCAAATGGTATACTTAACATCCGACTCTGAAGCACTTGCCATTAAAGGCCTTCACCAAAGTCAAGAGCTACGTCAAGGTTGAGGAAGTTAACCTGAACAAAAAGTCATCAAAGTGACCACCAATAATGATGGAAAACATTTTTTAGTCGTCTTGAAAGCTTTCAGCATTCTGCTTCATGATCAAGAAAAATAAGAGGATGTTAATATTTCTTCTTAAAGACCAAATACCTAGCAGAACTACAACTGTTATGGAAGCCCTGCTTGAAACATGGCATGAGGCTACTATGATGTTAAAAAAAAAATAAGATGGCCCTTGTCCTATTGGATGTCACCATCTTGTACCTGGGAATAATTCAAATGCCCAAGTAACTATAATAGAAGACACAAAAAGTGTGGATGAAATAAGGTGACCAAGAGTTCAGAAGAGAAAATGCTATGGTCAATGACTAGCTTTAGATTTTGTTTTCTCTTATAAATCCTGAAAGATTTAATTTATTAAAAAAAAATTCACTTTACTTTCAGCACAGTTTTATTTATTTATTTTTAAAATATAGCAGTGTGTACTTTAAAAAAAAAGAGAGAGAAACTTATTTTGGGCAACACTGGTTCTAGATAACAAGTTTTTGGGCACCATAGCTCCATTTTCTCAATTCCTTTTTTCCTTTTAAAATCGAACCTAGGGGCTCCCTGGGTGACTCAGTGGTAAAAAGATCCCACATGCCTCAGAGCAACTAAGCCCATGGTCTACAACTACTGAGCATGTGCTTCAGAGCCCAGAAGTCTCAGCTACTGAGCCTGTGTGCCACAAATGACAAGGCCCGCATGCCCTAGAGCCCAAGCTCCTCAACAAGAGAAGCCGTTGCAATGGGAAGCCTACACACTGCAACAAAGAGTAGCCCTGGCTTACCACAACTAGCGGAAAGCCCACGCAGAAGTGAAGACCCAGCACAGCCAAAAATAAATCAATCAATGAATAGAATCATTAAGAAAAATTCGAACCTAGTCTTATTACATGTCCATTTTTCACCCCTTTGGTGTTTAATGTCTGTTCATGTCATTGGCAAAATAATAATCTTTCAAAACCCTATAGCTTCTGCCTGTGTCTCTTAGAATGTTTGCTCTGAGGGATGTCAGCTGCTATGTAAGAAATCTGACTACTTTGAAACTGTTATGCTGTGAGGAAGCCCATGCTAGTCATGTGGAGAGATTGGGTAGAAAAAGAAACTCTCTGCCACCATCTGAGACACTTCAAGTAAGAACTGCCCTAATGAGCTCATCAGGCCCAAACCTCTAGAAGATAATAAATTGTTACTTTTAACCACTAAACCATCATCATCACCATCATTGTCATCATCACCATCAGTATCATCATCATCTTGCAGAAGTCCTGATATCCACTCCCTCTGATCCTGAACCTAAGAAGCTGAGCTAGAGAAAGTATTAATAACAAAGTCAGACAAATGGCTCCATTATCAACAGACATTCCTAGCGTTCTCTGCTTAATTTCCTCTTTCACTGTTATAATTATGTTTGCTGCTGAACAAACCATTCCAAAATTTGGTGGCTTAAAACAACCATTTTATTATCTCTCTAGTTCTGTTGGCTGACTGGGCTCAGCTGGGAGGTTCTTGCCCAGAGTTTCTCACGCAGTTGTAGTCAGTTGGCAGCTGGGGCTGGAAGGCTGAAAGGCTGACTGGCCAGATATCCAAGGTAGCTTCTCTACTTGCTGGTCTGGCACCTTAGCTGGGATGACTGAAACAGCTCAGGCACCTCTCTCCTTTCAAAGACTTCTTCAGATAGCTAGCTTGAGCTTCATCCTGGCATGGTGTTCTAAGTCGGCTGGCTTCCCTAAAAGAGACTACTTTTAATCTACCATGATAATCTACTTCAATGAAATATTATTTTTAAAGAGAAGGAAGGAAATAAGCTCTGACAAGATGTATGGGTTTAGGAGGGGTTTGATCAGAGAGCAGATTATCAGGACCCATTTACTATATATTAGTATCTTCTGCCCTCTCCCGCTTCCCAAAACATACATATGCAAAGAGAAATTATCTCCTCTCCTTATTCCTTGTATTGAAGCCTTCACTTCACTTTTCCTGTTGTCTGAAAATTATCAATTATAGATTTGAGTTTAAAACTATCCTTTTTAGAATATGTAAACTCTTCTGAAAATTTGTGGAACGTTTTGTGTTAATTGATTTTCAGTGATGTATTGGCTATCTTTTCCTCAAAACTCAGTGTTGTTAAAGTTTTTTACATCACATTTTTTGTGGGTCAGTAATTTAGAAGCAGCTTAGTTAAGCGGTTCTGACTCCAGGTCTCAGAGAAGGCTACAGCAAAATGTTATCTGGGCTGTGTGTAGTCTTCTGAAGGCTCAGCTGGGGCTGAAAGATTCATTTCCAAGATGGCATGCTCGAATAGTTATAGTTATAGGTGGGAACCTCAGATCTTCCCCAGAAGGACCTCTCCAGGAATTGCTTTACTGTTCTCATGACATGGTGGCTGCCTTCTCACAGAGTAAGCAGTTCCAGAGAGAGTAAGGCAGAGGTCACAGTGATTTTTGTGACCTAAGTGTTATAATTCGTCTTCTTTCATTTCCGTAATTCTATCGGTCGCAGAGGTTGGCCTTAATAGTGAGGGAGAGTGTGAATAACAAGAATATGAATAACAGGAGATAGGGTGTCATTGGGGTTATCTGAGAAACTGAGCTTGGTTAAGCCAAGGAAAGGATAATATTGGGAGAAAAGAAGAGACAAAGGAGATATGTAATATTGCAACCAGGAGCATTTTGAGGAAAAGTGAAGTAATAATTTGGGTCCTGAAGCTGAGAATGGGGTAGAGAGCGTATAGACCTGACACATCTTGTAAAGGTAAGAGGTAAAAGAGAAGTGAGAAGAAGGGCCTTTTTTTTAATCTTTCAAAGTTACTCCTGCACTAACAAAAGGAGACCAGCTTAAAAGGTCATTTTCAATTTCTTGGCTGAGCTACAAGGGGAATATTTCTGCTGAATATTTAATTGGTTTTATGAGACAGAAAGATATTTTAAGCTTCTAACAAGAAATCGGGGTTGCCTAAATGATGCCTTTATTCAGCAAGGACACAGTCTTCCAGGAAGTTTACTTTTGCCAATATAATTAGTAGTTACTTTACAGGACAATAATGTCCAGGTTTCATGCTGGGATAAAAGGAGGTGATTTTCCAGTTAGTGGTAATTGAAAATTGAAGCAAAGGGAACATTGCAATCAAAACAGGAAGGGAAAAAACATTGTATTGTGGCAAGAACCTTAGAGCTTTGTTCTTTCATAACATGTAGGGAAGCAAAGAGTTTCTAAGCTACTTTCATCACAGCCAAATTTCTTGGAAAAATGCCCTCTACGTGCAGTTTCTACTTTACCTCCCCAATACCTCCTGCCTGGCTTTTGCCCCCATTATTTCTTTAAACCTGCTTTCATTGTGGTTAACAACAGCCTCCTTGCTGCCTGATCTGATGAACATTTTTCTGTTTTTGAACTTACTGATTTCTAAGCAGCAATAACCCAGATAAGCACCCTACTATTTCTGGAAATACTCTCCTCCTGATTTCTAGGATGTCATTTTCTCCTTGTTTGCTCAGCCAACAGCCATCTCCTTGTTTGCTATCGATATAAGTTGTTTTTCCACTATCCAGTCTCTAAATGTTGGAGTTCTTGATCATTTCTCTGGTCTTTCTGAGCTCTTTCTGCATAATCTTTTCTAGTACCTTGGCTCTGACACCATCTAGATGCCAACAATGTCAACATTAATATTTCCAGCCATCATCTCTTCCTAGAATTCAAGATTCCTACATCCAACTGCCTTCTTGGTGTTTCAACTAGGGAATTTCAGAGACATCACGGTGTGTCTCCTGTTGCTTTTGGTTCCTCACCTCCAACCTGCTGCCCCAGCCTAAGCCTTACCTGTCTTGTAAATGGCACCATCTCACATTTAGACACTTCGGTGAGAAACTTCAGTACATCTTGATGCATCCTTCTTTCCACTCTCTAAATTCAGTTCAGCAGAAGCGCTGCTGATTTTATCAACCTGTCCTTTATCACCACCCAATCTCCTTGCCCTATCCAACCTATTCTCTACATAGACAATAGACGCATCTTAAAATAAAACTTTGTTCATGCTATGATCTATTTAACAGCGCTCAATGGATTCCTACTACACCCAGAATTAAATGTAAACTTGCAGTGCCCTCCAAGCTGCTGTAGGACTTCAGTCTTACTCACCTTTCAAGCTTATTTCAGACTACTTTCTTTGGCTCATACACCAGCCTGTCCTGATTCAGGGCCTTTGAATATGGTGTTTATTCTTCCTAGAAGGTCTTCCCATACTTCTCTTATTCTGGCTCTTTCTCTTCCTTTAGGTGTTAGCTGAATATTGTCTACTCAGAGAGACTTCCCTTGACTATCTTACTGGATGTATGCCTCTTTGTTCCCTTTTTAGTAGCTTTTTCCTGTCCATCATCACAGTTATTCCCATAGTTATAATGTCAGCCCAATTTTTCCATGAAGGAGGGCATTGGGAGTCTTTAATGCAACTTGTTAGATCTGAAACAAATCAGAGGCTACATAAACAATGAACTATTTCTCTCCTAACTAGGGCTTCTGCTGGATGTGACCAATCCTGCAAGAGCACCCATGTCTGAAAATGGATCAGGTTACTCAGCATCTAAAACCAAAATTAAGGACACTCTTGGGACCCCTTCAGTGGAAAGCATTTAGCTAAACAGTTTCTGTTTTACTGTGGTCATGGCCCTCTGTGACACAGATGCAGTCAACCTAAAGTGCAGGGGCTGGAAGGAATTTCTCACGACATATCATTTCCTGTGTTTCTCACTGCAGTTTATTATTGTTCTTTTTTTCCCTCCTCTAAGGCCAACATCCCATGAGATGGACATTGTCTCGGAGCAGGAAAAGAAGGTTTGAACTCAAATTCTTCTGTATGAGGACATGAACGAAACTCCAGATTAGATCTTGGCACTTAAAAATTCTTACATTCATAGAAAATATCAACATTAGGAAACTGTAGCCTTTAAAGTAAAGCTTCTCACTTTTATATCTATGGCAAAACTTTGTGTCACATACACTGAGATGAAAATTGGTCTCCTAATAATTGTGTAATTGAAGTCGTCATTTACTTGGCTAAAACTTCCTCAGGAATTTGCACTCTGTTCTAATACCTTAAACAGCTTCTCTTTTATTTTGTAATATATCACAGATTACCAGCAAGTTTTAAGTGGAATTTAATCCACTGAAACTCCTACTTTCCAACATTCAGAAAAGCCATAAATCACCTTTGTCAAGTTACAGATCCTGAAATTCTAGCTCACAAAGGGGCCTGTATTTTGTTCAGTGAATTCAAATCATCCTCCAAGGAACCAAAAATGTTTCAAGTCTTCAAAAATAAATCATAAAACAGTGTAATAGATAAAATTCCCTGGGAAGAAATCCACTTTGCAAGGAATAGGCCTGTATTGGAAAATCTTCTTCACACAACTAAAATGATCTTTGCATATAAAGAATGAGTCACCAGATACCACAAGGGTCAAAGATCCCAGGCTCATCTGTTCCTGAGGAAACTGCGAGGAGGAAATGTATCCAGATGTTCATATTTGTTTTTATGAAGAATAAAGCTTATTTCAGAGCTAAAATACCTTTTGTATTTTCTCCTGATGTTTAAAATAGTCTCTAATCAAGACTCAATTAAAATTTTTAAATAATATCTAGAGAAGTATTTTTGTTTGGTTTCTTAAACTGTAAGGATCAGACGATTGGGCTAAGAGATTGTCCTGAAACATACAAGAATGTTGTATCTGTCAAGACAATTTCCTTGGCTGCTTCTAAAAGGAGTTTATACTGAGCCCTGCATTGAGTTGCCCAGCTTAACTTTTAAGTAGAAATTTACACCAGTTCCATCTCTAATTCACAGTGTCTGCTAAATTTCTGGAAGAAATTCTGAGATGCCACTAACTATAAGACATTGCTCTCCTTTTATTGTTTAACAAATGCAGGCAGGATGCATGTCTGCTCTCGATGAGTCAGCCCTGAGCTTGGTACCTTCTCCTTTAATTGGGTCCTGTGATCATGACCTCCTGCAAACACCTCCACTTTCAAGAAGTAAAGCCCAAGACACAACTGAAATATTTCAGAGTTGGAAGGGACCTAAGAGATTATTTCCTCAGTGTTCTCATTTTTTAGAAAAATTATTCATCAGTCTTTTACTTTGGAGTTGATAACACAGAGTAGAACTTTATTAAATTCTCAATAAATGACACTTAAAAAGTGATCATCAGATAAACATTTTAGAGGGGAAACCTGAAGGAAAGGAATTAGTTTTCTTACTCTGAAGTATACCTGGCAATCACAACCCAGGAAGAAACCCAATGATGATAATTTTGCACCCCAGCATTTTAACTGGCACTGCTAGCAATTGTTCTTAGTGGTACAAATACTTAGTAAAACTCAACTCTTTCTGGGTTGACATGTATTCCCTCTTACCGTGACAAGGTGACACTGTCAAAACTCTCCGTTTTTTCTCCCCTCTTAGCTGATTAGCTGTACTGAAAATGTATGTTGGTTTGACCCTCCTCCCTTTTCTGTGTTCTTTCTTCAGCTCAGTAACCCCTTCCAAAGCCTGTTCTTGAATAAATCCACTTTATCATAAATACCTGACTGTGGTTTCTGACAACAATCAGGGGCATGTGTATTTTAGCAGCAAGAAACAATTTAGGCAAAAATAATTAATCTCTAATTGTGGAATTTCCAAAACTCTCATTTTAAAGAGAAATCTGAGGCTCTAAGAGGCCAAGGAGATATGGCTGAAGGCACCGTGCTGGCTGATGGTGAGCTGAAGTTGGAGCTCTTGGCTTCCTATGCTACATCACTCCCCTCTCTTTGTCTACAAGTCCTGTCATGCAGAATCTACCAAAAAATATACTTGGATTTCATGAAACTGGAGTACTTACATAAAGAACCCTTCCAGAGAATGATGTCAGGCCCAGATGTACTAAATTTCTCTCTTTGAGAAATACACAGTTCCCACAACTTCTATGATCAACCACTAACATGATTTTGCATTTCTGCCACAGGAAATAATGAAAAATATTTTCAGTTATGTAAAGCAGTTTTTGTAATGGACTTTTGATAACCCTCTGCTTTAAAAAAAAAAAAAAAAAAGCTTAACTGACTCCACTTATAACTCAAGTTCTGCGTTTTGGACCCTTAAGGGCAGCCATGTTTGTTTTAGGACCCTCAAGTGGTTCCTGACTTTCAGATTATGGAGCCCAGCAGCCTGCTAGGCCTGAAGGGTCTGCCTCTCTTTTCTCTGCCTTTGACCACCACATAATCTGGCAGCCTCTCCCCAACTTCCTCTGCCCCAATATCACTACAACTCTCAAGGTTTGTAGAGGTATCAGATTTCGTTACATTGTTGAAGAAAACTTAGACCACTTAAGAAGGAAGCCATTTAAAGTGAGTCATGTTAATGTATGACAAAACCAATACAATATTGTAAAGTAATTAGCCTCCAAAAAAATAAATAAAGTGAAAAAAAAATAAAGTGAGCCTATGTAAGAATTTTCCTCTAGCTCAAAGGAAAACCTTCCAAAAAATTTAATTCTTCACTGGGCTTTCTTGTTGACACACCCTAGTTCATAAACCTACCCCACCAACTCATCTTCCACTCTTTGTAAAAGATGCTTGTTCGCTGCCATGCATAGCTCTTCTGTTAGTTCAAAACCCCAGGCCCTGCCCCAGGGACTTAGTTTTGATCATTGTCAGTGTTCTTCCCTGAGTGGTACATGGTCCGGAGGCTTATTTATTTTGCCCGGGTCAATACATTGGGGGTGTAAAGTGTCAGCTTATGGTTTTGGTATCCCAGGTCCCTTTGAAGAGTTCAGAATGGACATGGACCCCCAAGTCCTAACCTTGAACTCCAATCTCCCTACCAGTGTAGCTGCAGAGAAAAATCTCTATTTCCTGCGTTCCCGTAAGGGAACTGAAGGCTCATACACACAGAAACATAAATACACAATCTCCCAATGACAGATGTTAATTGTTCCTATAGCCTAAACCCAAAAGGGGGAAATAAATCATTTTCCCAACATGCTCTGTAATTCTCTCTCTGATGAACGTAAAATTTCACATTTCTGTATAAAATAGTATTCATTCCTATCCTTAATCTTCCTTCCCCTTGCAAATTGTTTTCTCAGGACTATTTGGAATATGGAAGAACTGTTGCATTTCTCAATAACTGCTCTCACTTAGATAGCTAAAGCTCTGATTGAATATGTATGTGTGTATATGTGTGTAGTTATTACTTTAGAATATTTGTGCTACATACATTTTATTTCCTGCTTTTTTAAAAAAAGCCTTGTGACCCGATGCTGCTTTCAAAGTATCCATTATTCAGAAAATATTCATAGTCATCAGACTCTAGCATTCACTATTGTGAATGTACTGATGTGTGTACATCATAGAATTATCAGGAAGTTTTAATGAA
Source organism: Budorcas taxicolor (assembly GCF_023091745.1). Lineage (NCBI taxonomy): Eukaryota > Metazoa > Chordata > Mammalia > Artiodactyla > Bovidae > Budorcas > Budorcas taxicolor. The sequence continues at coordinate 47,655,852 of NC_068922.1, forward strand.
TTCATTATTGCACAAACTTGCATATATATCCTGAAAATATAGTGCTAAGCATGGTACCTGGCACATAGCAAGTACCCTATACTTTTTATTATTATTACTTCCCTGGTGGCTCAGACAATGAAGAATCTGCCTGCAATGTGGGAGACCCAGATTCTATCCTTGGATAGGGAAGATCCCTCGGAGAAGGGAATGGCAACCCACTCCAGTATTCTTGCCTGGAGAATTCCAAGGACAGAGAAGACTCGCATGCTGCAGTCCATGGGGTCACAGAGTCGAACACGAATGAGTGAATGACACTTTCAATTTCACGTGTATACATATCTATGGTTTCCACATGAGACTTCAGTTTTTTAAAATACCGCTGCTTACAAATTGAAAATCTCAGTTCTGGAGTGAGCATCAAACGACAGGTTGAAAACAGTCCCAGATATTCCAATAAAAAGCTTCATTCCTCTGAGGAACACATGCGTAAGGAAAATGCAGTCTTCCATCATGTAAATCAGCCAAGGATTTTCAAAGCCATGTGAATCACTGACATCTGTGGTGTACTTCCGATACACTGGATACATTGATAATGTATTCTCCAAAACATCCTTATTAGAAAGACTGTAGTGTCATCAATGCCATTTTACAGTTGGGAAACAAAGTTAACTTAGACAACAGTGTGGATTCATGGTTCACGGGTTGAGAAATCCAGAGGCAGGCTGGCTTCAGATGCAACTGGCGCAGGTATAGTTTGAACCAGTGACTCGATGAGTGATTATTTCTCTTCTCCGCTTTCCTGGGTTGGCTATAATCTGAGCAAACTTCTCATCATTTTAAGAATAAACCAAAGTCCACATGCTTCCTTGTTCATATTCAGTGACAGAGAACATCTCTTCTGGTAGATCTGGGAAATTAGGAAATCTGCATTTTTAGATGTCATCAGACTTCTTCTCATTACTTCATTGCCCTAGTTCAGAAATCATGTGGCCTGGGGATGGAGGAACTGATGGGCTTTTCCAGATGCTTTACACCTGAGGCTTAGTAGGGACTAAGTCGCCCCAAAATGGAACTGTAAAAATAGGGGAGGAAATTTCCCAGAAGTTCAGAGTTATTGCCGGTCTTTATGCTGGGAAGCAGATTCTTAGATGGAGGCTGAAGTGCATGTTCCTAGGGAGTGCCCTAGGGAGCAGCACCCTTGCAAATGGAGTGAAAAAAGCAGGGTTGGGCAGAGGGAGAAGCTGGGCTTCAGAGAAGTCTCAACAAGTGCTGTGGCTGACTCTGCAGGGAGCTCTAGAGCTGGGTGATTCTTCACAGGGATCTGGAGCTGGGGCAAGGTGGGTGGGAATGAGGTGCTCAGTATTTCATACCAGTCGTCCTCCACCCCACCCCCCACACCCCATAAACTGCATCTTGTTTGTGAGATGCCCAGGAAGGAAGGAATCATGCCCCTGAGGGAGCTGGCTCTTTTTAGGAGAAGGTGATTTCAGGAGAGGGCCCCAGCTGTTAGCTGACAACACTTCTAGCAGCTAGGAGTCCTTTTGGCTTGAAGAAGAAACTGGGAAGTACCTCCCAGAAATTCTGAAGCAGTTGTGGGAAAGGAAACAAGTCACCCAGCTTCTAGCAGCAAAGCCCAGGTCTGCACATAGCCTTTTAGACAGCACTGCCCAAGCTCCCAGCTATTTGCTTAGTTTGGTGTATGTTGATTTCCACACATTGACTGCTGTGGAGCATTTCTGGAAAGAATCCTGGATACACAGTGTCTAAGAGTCAGCTGCCTGTCCATGTGTGTCATGTGAGTAACTATGGGGGCTGAATATGAGGAGGAAAGCAGTGTTGCTACATCTCATTAGGTGGTTAGGAAGACAGAATGTCTGTCCAGACTTACCAGAGAACTGTCTGGTTTAAACAAATGAGGGGTGTGACGATCTTGGGAAGGTAACTACAGTGTCACTACAGTGATGAGTATTCTGCTGAACCGGCACAGCCAGGAAAGAGAAATAATGCAAATCAGTGATGGCCTTAGTGATCTTACAAAGTGAGATGATCCCTTCTACACTGTGATGCAAAGTTTACTGTGCGCACATGTAAAATTTTTAATTACAGCCTTCTTCTGGCAATTATGCTAAATTATTTTATTTCTGACAAAATAACCAAAATCCTACAAATATTAATTTCATGAATTTAGCCATTTTATCTCAGATATTATGAGTGTTCACTGACAGTGAAATTAAAAACACACCTGTTAAAAGAAAATACCTTGGCAATTTTGGAAGCCCCAAAGTGAGGGTGAAACCCTGACCCCGCTTTAGAACACCAGTCCATGGAAACTGCATCCCATAAACTAATCATGTCTGGTTCCCATGGCAACAGCCACTGAAGCAGCTTCATTGAATAAGACTGAATGTGATCAACTGCCAACATGGAAATAAAAATCCTCCCCTATTCTCTCTGTTTTTCAGCATTTTTCTCTCCAGCATGTTCTGTGGTACAAAGCAGGGCTTGGTACACTGCCTGTATCTCCCTCCTCCTACACTCACCATATTTTGTTGGCAAAGTCCCCTCTACACTGTTTTCAACACAGAACACCTATGTGGGGGAGGGGAGCATTTCATTCATTCAAAAACACTAGGAAAGTAAATAGAAATAGCTCAGATAGTCCCTCACCCATGTGTGTCCCTTTGCTAAGAGCTCAGTTTTTCTTTCAGTCAGTAATGTCTTTTTGTGTTGGAATCAAGTAAGAGCATATTTGTGTTCAGGAGCAAGACAGATTTCCTAAGTAAGAGAGAAGCTATTTTTAGAGGATTTCGGGAGGGTGGGGGAAGATCTTGGAATCCATCTAAACTTAGATTCAGCTTTTGGAACAGTATGTCTCATGGGGTGCACTGCAGAAACATTTCATCTGGCTTATTATAAACTTCCTGACATGTAAATGTCCTCAAAGACTGTACGGGTAGAGCCTGGAGCTGCCAACTGGAACATCACACATCTTCTCTCTTCTTTTCTTTTAAAGCACATTGTCAGTTTTCTAGTTCTTCAAGAACCCTTCAATGAGGTCAGGTTGTGCTGAAAATAACATACTGGAGATATATCTGGGCTGAAGGTCAGTAAATTTGGATGAGTTAGCTTTTTTGTGTGTGGGGGGGAAATAGAGGAGTTGAATCACTCACTGCACATCAGAACTTTCTGAAAATCTGCCCTGCCCCCCCTTTTTTAAGTTCTATTTATTTATGGCTGTGCTGGGTCCAGTGGTCATGTATGGATGTGAGAGTTGGACTGTGAAGAAAGCTGAGCGCCGAAGAATTGATGCTTTTGAACTGTGGTGTTGGAGAAGACTCTTGCGAGTCCCTTGGACTGTAAGGAGATCCAACCAGTTCATCCTAAAGGAGATCAGTCCGGGGGGTTCTTGGGAAGGACTGATGCTGAGGCTGAAACTCCAATACTCTGACCACCTCATGTGAAGAGTTGACTCATTGGAAAAGACCCTGATGCTGGGAAGGATTGGGGGCAAGAGGAGAAGGGGACGACAGAGGATGAGATGGCTGAATGGCATCACCGACTCGATGCACATGAGTCTGAGTGAACTCCAGGAGTTGGTGATGGACAGGGAGGCCTGGTGTGCTGCGATTCATGGGGTCGCATAGAGTCGGACATGAATGAGCGACTGAACTGAACTGAACTGGACTGTGCTGGGTCTTGGTTGCTGCGCGCAGGCTTTCTCTGGTTGTGGCGAGCAGGGCCTACTCTCTAGTTGCAGTACGTGGGCTTCTCGCTGCAGCGGCTTCTCTTGTTGCGGAGCATGGGTTCGAGGGTCAATGGGCTTCAGCAGTTGCAGTGTGCAGGCTCAGTAGTTACGGTTAGTGGGCTCTAGAGCACAGGCTCCATAGTTGGGGTGCATGGGCTTTTTTGCTTCATGCACATGGAATCTTCCTGGACCAGGGATTGAACCCATGTTCCCTGCACTGGCAGGTGGACTCCTTACCACTGGAGCACCGGGGAAGGTCGGTAGATTATTTTTGAGGGACAATGTCAGTAGTAGTGTTTGGTTTAGGGGTTAGCCCTATAGATGTGAATGTGAACTGGAAATTTTCATCCAAGGTGGGTGGCCTGGGGGTGGGGGTTGGTGGGCTGGGGCAGATAATACTTGGCAGTTCAACCAATGTGATTGGATAGGTAGTGGATAAATATTATATATGTAAAAATTCAATAGAATAATTTAACCATTATTTGGCAAAGTGTGAACTTTGGATCTTGATTCATACAAATAAACTATTATAATTATTTATGAGATGATTAGGGCAATTTGAGCACTGGTGGAATATTTCATGGCCTTCCATTACCAAATGCAGATGAGTGACAAGTGTTTGAGGGTTCATGATTGTGTTCTCACTGAGGTTTTCTGAGGGAGTGTCCTCTAAACTCAGACCTCAAGGTTGAAGGGAGCTGGCAGGCACAGACTGAGGCAAGAGGATGAGATGTGAGGTGTTGGGTGGATAAGTCTTCCAGGAAGAGGAAAGTACCCAGGCACAGGCCTGAAGGTGAAAGAAAGTCCTTGGGACTGAAAGCAGCTCAATGTGATTGCCTCAGAGTTTGGCAACAGAAGAGGCTGGGAGGTAGAACTGAGGGGTCAGAAGGCAGTGATAAGAGTCTGGACATTTTCATTAGAGAATGGAAGCCATCGAGCAAGGAAATTCCTGACTAAATTCAGAGTTTAGGAAATCTGTACGCAGGCTTGAATGTCCCAAGAGAATCCCAGGTTTAGAAGGCCTTTTCTGAGTGCTCCAGCCCTCATCTTTCTGAGCTATGGAATCTGTGTTCCTTATTTTTTGCTGTTGCTTCATGCTTCATGCTTCACCACAGGTTTCTGTGGTGACTAAATTGAAAGTTCCATGCTGACATGAGGGAGGCGTTGCTTACTTTTTGCTATGGACTGAATTGCGTCCCCTGCAAGTTTCTCTCTTGAAGCCTGAACTCCTGATGTGATTGTGTTTGAAGATGGGGCTTTTGGAGGTAACTAAGGTTAAGTGAGGTCAAAAGGATGGAGTCCTTGCCTAATAGAATTAATGACCTTCTAAGAACTGGAAGAGAGAGAGGTCAATCTTTCTCCACATGCTAACACTGATGGAAACCCATGAGAGGAAACAGCAAAATGGCAGCCAGAAGAGGCTGCTCACTAAAACTAGATCATTCTAGTACCCTGATCTCAAGCTTCTAGCCTCTACAGCTATGACAAGATAAGCTGCTGCGGTTTAAGCCACACAGTTTAGGCTGTTTTGTTATGGCAGCCCAAGCGGACTAAGACATTCTTCCAGGCCCTGCTCCATCCAGTAATCCTGGGCTGGGACAACCCTTTGAGAGATTTCAAAATCTCTCAAGCCTCTGATCTTGATCAGTCATTAAAGATCATCAATCTCATACTCTTATCATAATCACAGTTTCATATCTTTATATCCAAGTACTTTTTGCACCATTATGAAGCCAAGAGAACATGTAAAGGGATGATTTTACTGCAGCAATAAATATGTATAATAATCTGATATTAACATAATCACCCATCTCTTCAGTTTACTCTGCGAAGACACGTCTTAGGTCTGTTTGGTTTTCCTTACTTGAAAACTCTCAATCATTACGTCAATATGCAATTGCTAACTCCCAAGGTTTGGTGAGCTGCATGTGGTATTTTGGGCATGTGTTTATAAGAAGATAGCCTTTGTTTTATGTTGATAGAGCAATGTTATCTTCTTCTGGCTGCCTTTCTTAGACAAGGCAACTGTTCAAAACAAATTGCTTGGCAAATGCAAACTGTTTTGAACAAATTTTGCGAATTTGGACATGATGCTAAAGTTGACTTTTAATTTCCTACACGACAGACTATTGAAGTATGTTTCTTTGCAAAGTCTCTAAGTCCAAGTAAGTGAGTCTTTCAAGAAAGCAAGAAGTACCAGTTTCTCTGGCAAGATCTCAGGGGAACTAGGAGCCCTGTTGCTGCCAAAGTGTTGTCTCGCCACTTCTGTCCATGCCAGAACCACCTTTAGTTGTCCTTTTCTCTGGATATTATATTTTCTCTAACTTCCTTCTAATAATATGATTTTGTGCTCATATTTGTGAATCTGTATGAATTTGTTTCATGAGAATCAAACTCAAGAAGTATCAACTTACTTTATTTTCTTAATTATTATTATTGGCAGCACTGCATAGCATGTGGGATCTTAGTTCCCTGACCAGGGATTAAACCTGTGCCTCCTGCATTGGCAGGCAGAGTCTTAACCTCTGGATCACCAGGCAAGTACTTCAACTTACATTAAATTCTTAAATGAAACTAAATCTGGCTTAACCTCCATTGGCTTTAGTGGTGAAGAAATCCAATCCCAGACTTTGGGTGAAAGAAATAGAGTTGCCCTTTCTTCCTCCTTCATCTCCTCTCCTCATTTGGGCGAAAGATCTTTGCCAAAGCCCCTGAGTAGCAGCCAGGGTCCCAAACTCTTTGTGTACTTGTAGCCAATCTATTCAGAGGCCCTATCTCTGCAGATTTGAAAACAGTTCCTACCAGATTTCAGGAGAACTAATATCCTCCATCCCAAGCCCACCTCTTGTCCTCATGCAATATACTTCTACCCTTCAACAAAGAGTTTAACAGGCAATGGCACCCCACTCCAGTACTCTTGCCTGGAAAAATCCCCTGGGCAGAGGAGCCTGGTAGGCTGTAGTCCACGGGGTCGCAAAGAGTCGGACACGACTGAGCGACTTCATTTTCACTTTTCACTTTCATGCATTGGAGGAGGCAATGGCAACCCACACCAGTGTTCTTGCCTGGAGAATCCCAGGGACGGGGGAGCCTGGCGGGCTGCTGTCTATGGGGTCACACAGAGTCGGACACGACTGAAGTGACTTAGCAGCAGCAGCATAATCAAGGTATGGAACATTTCTACCACCCCAAAATGTTCTGACATGTTCCCTTCCCTGACTCTAAGCCTCAATCAACTACTGATTGATTTTCTGTCTAGGATACACCATTCTATCCATTCACCTGTTGATCCACATTTAGGTTGTTTCCAATTTTTAGTGCTTGTGAATAATGTCTATAACATTTTCATAGAGGTTTTTATGGGAATGCATGTCTTTGATTAGATGTTTAGGAGTGAAATTAGGGATTGTGGATCATAGTATAGGTATATGTCTCACTATAGTAAGTTTTTGTTTAACTGTTAAAAAACTGCTATTCTCTAAAGTGGCTGTACCATTTATTTTCTGAATAGCAAATAGTTTATTAGTAAATACACGGTTCCAGTGACAATAATAAACTCACCTGAACAGAAGACAATAATCAAATCAAAAGAACAAATGCTTGCTAATCATCAGAAAATCTGTGACCATTAGGGCTGTCATATAGAAATCCAAAATCACTCAGAGGCCAAATCTAAAGAAGATGCGCCCACTTATTAGTTCATGTGGAACAAGTCCATAGTATCTGAAATCTGTAACTGTAGATTATCACCTTTTAACCAAACATGACCTGTTGGCACAAAACAATGTCTTTTAAAGAAATCTGCTGGGCTACTGGTGAGAATTTTGTCTTCTTCAAAACCAATTACTCGTTTACAAATATGTGATTTTGTAATCACAATGTCATCTCTTTGGATACCATAAAAATGTCGATTAAGACTTTCTGCAAAGACAGTATCTGAATTTTGAATTGTAGGCTCCATTGATGGTTCAAAACACATGACAACACTACCAACATATTCAAAAGCACCATGGGCTATACAGCTATACTAAATAGTATAGCTAACAAGCCAAAATGTTTTTCCCAGAACACCACAAAGCATAGTTCTATGTAGACTCTGCCACCATTGACCATAGGTCTTTTCAACAAAGCATTCAGTTTTTAGTGTAGTTGCAGGGCTTCCAAGAAAAAACATCTAAAGCATGCTTCAAAGCATATACAGGTGATCCATGATTTCAGGATTCCTGGACCTGCATACGTCTGCCTGGCTGTACCATTTTGTGATCCTACCAGCATGATGTGAAAGTTTTAGCAGGTTCATATCCTTGCCAACAATTAACATTGTTAGCCTTTGTATTCTTAGTCATTCTAGTAAGTGTGTATTATGTAAAATTTAAATACATCTCTATTCTAAATATACATGGAAATAACTCCATATAACAATACTAATGCCTCTGAGAGGGATATCACTTAGTTTAAGATGATGTTGAGGCAGGAGGTAGCCATCTCCCCCGCCACCGCCCCACCATGTAGATACTCCAAGATGAGACTAGCAGGACAATCAAGGCAGGAGGCTAAGTTCTGCCAAGAAAGGAGATGCTGCTGCTGCTGCTGCTAAGTTGCTTCAGTCGTGTCCGACTCTGTGCAACCCCATAGACGGCAGCCCACCAGGCTCCCCTGTCCCTGGGATTCTCCAGGCAAGAACACTGGAGTGGGGTGCCATTTCCTTCTCCAATGCATGAAAGTGAAAAGTGAAAGTGAAGTCGCTCAGTCGTGTCCAACTCTTAGCGACCCCATGGACTGCAGCCTACCAGCCTCCTCTGTCCATGGGATTTGCCGGGCAAGAGTACTGGAGTGGGTTGCCATTGCCTTCTCCAAAGAAAGGAGATAAGAGACCACATATCTCTCATTCTTGAAATCAGGAGAACTCCTCAACTGCTCATGCGCAGAAAGGTTCCTTGGAGCTCAAAAGGGGAGTGATACTAAGTGATGCTAACTACCCGTAGGCCTCTTAGGTAGAATCCATCTTGGCTAAGAGATGTGTGGTCACACATGGGAAGATCTTGAGATATACCAAATATGAACTCTGAACCAGGGAAATCAACATGATTGGCTAAAGGAAACCTGGAAGTAACGCCCCTTGTAAGTGATTTCAACTACAATGAGGGCACATCACTGCAACTCTCTCTTTGAGTCTGCCTGTGTGTCTACCACACATACTATACTTTTTTCCCTCCTGGTAAACACTTGACTTGTTTCACTACTTTTCATCTTTGTGGGAATTCTTTTTCTGCAAATCTGCAGAGTCAGGGTCTTGTCACTGACCATTGGTCTAAGTGGCTAGGATTCAGTGCTCTCACCACCGCTACCCAATCCTCAGTCTCTGGCCAGGAACTGAAGCTCTGCTTCAAGCACCTGCAAGCCAAGGCCGCCCAAGATCAATATCAGCTAACATCTTAGCTAGTATTCATTCATATAGTTTTTCCAGTATGCAAAGAGTTTGGGATCCTGGCTGCTATTCAAGGGCTTTGGCAAAGAGCCCTCACCCAAATGAGGGGAGGAAAGAATGCAGGAAGAAAGGGCAACTCCACTTCCTCCAGATCAAATGGTAAAATACCCTGATTGAGTAAACCCCAGGTGGTGGCCTTCTCCTAATTGAGTGGGAGGAAACTTTTCACCAAAAGTCTTGGATTGGATTTCTCTACTACTAAAGCCAATGAAGGTTGAGCCAGATTTAATTTCATTTAAGAATATAAATAAGTTGACACTTTCTGAATTTGATTCTCATGGAACAAATTCATATATATGAGCCTAAAATCATATTGAAACTCTATGACTTCCTAGGAACCATACAATGGTTCTTAAACTTTTATCAAAACATTGAATGTTATTTCATTGGAATGGGAAATGGGAAAATGAATTATTGCCATTACTAGAAAAGACAGCTTTTTAAATATAAAAAGCTAATTAATTTATTTTTGGCTGTGCTGGATCTTTGTGGCTGCTTGGGCTTTTATTTTGTTCCTGTGAGCAGGGTCTATGCTCTAGTTGTGGTGTGAGGGCTTCTCAACACAGTCGCTTTACTTGTTGTGGACCATAGGTTCTAGGGAGCTCGGGCGTCAGTAGTTGAGGCAAGTGGGCTCAGTAGTTGTGATTTCTGGGCTCTACAACACAGGCTCAATAGTTGTAGAGCAGGGGCTTAGTTGCTCCTCAGCATGTGGCATCTTCCTGGACCAGGGACTGAACTTGTGTCTCCTGTACCGGCAAGCAGATTCTTTACCATGAGCTACCAGGGAAGCCCCAAGGCAGACTCTTTTCAAACATGGGAAACCATTTCAAAGGGATTCCTTGTTGGGAATTTGGGGAAATCATTAGAGATGATTAAGGTGAGAACTGCTGCTGCTGCTGCTAAGTCGCTTCAGTCGTGTCCGACTCTGTGTGACCCCGTAGACGGCAGCCCACTAGGCTCCTCTGTCTCTGGGACTCTCCAGGCAAGAACACTGGAGTGGGTTGCCATTTCCTTCTCCAATGCATGAAAGTGAAAAGCGAAAGTGAAGCCGCTCAGTTGTGCCCGACTCTTAGCGACCTAGTGGATGGCAAAATCTGGAGAAAAAAGTTGTTTATTCTTACTATTTTTGGAGTTACTGTATTTATTAGACTTACTGCTAGGTCTTGTTGTTGAATGTGTTAATATTATAAGCAACAAATATGGTATTTTATCACACACTTGTTTTCTTAATATTTTTATTTTTCTCTTCTACTATAAGTGAATTCTAATGTACATGTAGGTTTTTTTCCCCCCTTATTTTATACTTTTTAAAAATGCATTCTGAGAAGGAGCCTATAAGCTTCATTAGATAGCAACAATACATAAAAAGTTCCAGTGCGTGGGCCCATCCTAGAGATTCTAATTGAACTTGAGTGACACCAGGAAATCTGTATATTTGCTTACACCTGCTGTCATGAAAGGGTGAAACCCTTTGGGGTTAACACCTGTCATACAAGGGATAGGGGCCCATTCTAAAATGTCATACAGAATGGGTAAATGTGATATTGTAATTTATAATAAATATATATTTATGGTATAATCACTTTGGAGACAGTATGGAGGTTCCTTAAAAAACTAAAAATAGGATACATGTATATGTCAGGCTGAGTCCCTTCATTGTTCACCTGAAACTATCACAACATTGTAATCATCTGTACCCCAACACAAAATAAAAAGTTTAAAAGAAAACTAAAAATTAAACTACCATATCATCCAACAATCCAACTCCTGGGCATATATCTGTAGAAAATCATAATTTGAAAAGATACATGCACCCCAGTGTTCATTGTAGCACTGTTAGCAATAGCCAAGACATAGAAGCCACCTAAATATCCATTGACAGAGGAATGGATAAAGACACGTGGAGGAATGGATAAAGAAGATGTGATGCATAAATTCAATGAAATATTATTCAGCCGTAAAAAAGAATGAAATAATGCCATTTGCAGCAACAAGAATGGACCTCGAGATGACCACACTAAGTGAAGTAAGCCAGACAAAGACAAGTACTATATGATGTCGCTCATATGTGGAATCTAATTTTTAAAAAATGATACTTACAAAACAGAAACAGACTAATAGGTACTGAAAACAAACTTATGGTCACCAAAGGGGAAATATGGTGGAGAGGTTACCTTCTCCAGGAGTTTAGGATTAACAAACGTACACTATTTATGAGACAAATAACCAACAAGGACCTATGGTATGTCACCAGGAACTCTATTCAATATTCTATGATAACCTACATGAGAAAAGAATCTAAGCAAGAGTGAATATATGTGTAGGTATAACTGGATCACTTTGCTGTAGACTCAAAGCTAACACAATATTATAAATAAACTCTACTCCAATAGAATTCTTCTAAAAAATTTATATGTGTGTGTATATATATGTGTATATATGTACACACACACACACACACACACACACACACACACACACACATATATATAGTCTTCATCTCTGTTTCTGGCACAGGCTCCTAAAACTCTTGGATTTTCCAAAATAATAAGAGTGACAAAAGTGTATTTTATTATGCTGATGAGGTAATTTTCAGACTGAACCAAGTATGGGGGTTGGTTGCTAGTGAAACCAACCATGATTGGCAGGTTGGAACTTTGAGTTAAACCTCCCTGACCTCTGGTAGGGTGGAGGGAGAAGCTGGAGGGTGACTCAGTCACCAGTCATCTGTGTAATGAAGCCTCCATAAAAACCCAAAAGAATGTAGAGGTTTAGGAAACCTTCCAGGTTGGTGAATATGTGGCAACTGGGGAACGTGGCTCTCTCAGAGAGGGCATGAAACTTTGAGCCTTTTCTCCACGCTATCCCCTATACATCTCTTCTGTCTGGCTATTTCTGAGTTGTATCCTTTTATAATAATCCAATGATCTAGTAAGTAAAATGTTTCTCTGAGTTCCGTGAGCCACTCTAGCAAATCCAACCTGAAGACAGGGTCCTGGCTATCTCTGACTTCTATACAGTCAGCCAGAAATGCAGGTGATAACCTAGCCTGAACTTGCAGAGAGAAAGCAGTCTTGCAGGACCGCACTCTTCACCTGTCAAAATGGGTTGAATTGTAGGTACCCAGCTCATGTCTCGGAGAAGGCAACGGCACCCCACTCCAGTACTCTTGTCTGGAAAATCCCTTGGACAGAGGAGCCTGGTAGGCTGCAGTCCATGGGGTTGCAAAGAGTCAGACACGACTGAGTGACTTCACTTTCACGCATTGGGGAAGGAAATGGCAACCCACTCCAGTGTTCTTGCCTGGAGAGTCCCAGGGATGGGGGAGCCTGGTGGGCTGCCGTCTCTGGGGTCGCACAGAGTTGGACACGACTGAAGTGACTTAGTAGCGGCAGCAGCAGCAGCTCATGCCTGGAGCAGTGCTTGTTCATGGTATGACCCTATACTCTGCCTCCCTGACCCTGAATCAGAATTGGTGGCAGAACCCAAATCATTAAGGAAGCAGCTTGATTAGGGAAAGGAAAAACTAATAAAGGGAAAAGTAGGCATCCCCACCCCTTTTCATACCTCAAGAAAGGTATGCCAAGATCAGGGCCTTGGTGGATATGCTATGAGTTCTATTCTAGTGGAAAAACTTCCCAACCTCTTACGGCATACACTGATGCCACATAGTCTAGATTGGAGATGTCAGCTGTTGAATGAAGTTGTCTGGGAATGCCAAATGCTTTGCAGTGAGGGCAGTAGGGACCTTGTAGTATGAGGGTTATTGCATTCTCCTCAAGGCCAAATATCCTGGTCCAAATGCACCAGCGCTCCCACACTGTGTCCAGCTGCTGTCCCGGCTCTGGCAGATTGCTCCTTGATTTAATGAGAATCTGAAGATCATACATCTGTCTTCCTCATCCTGGTTTTGTAGATTTTGCCTTTTCACAATAAAGACAATAAGATAAAGATACTCTGTGATATAGTAAAATGTGTCCAACCCTTTGCAGGACAAGGGACAACCCTAAAACGAACTATCTGGCAACATAGCTGACTTTCAACAAGCGGCCAGGAGAGAGATATCCAGGAAAGCATGGAGCCCAGGCAGCATTTAATGATCACTTGGGTCCATCGGACTCGATGGACATGAGTTTGAGTGAACTCTGGGAGTTGGCAATGGACAGGGAGGCCTGGTGTGCTGCAATTCATGGGGCCACAAAGAGTCAGACACGACTGAGCGACTGAACTGAACTGGGTACAACTCATACATTTTACTAATAATATACTTTGAGAATCCAGATTCTTAAAGGCTTATCGTTCATTTTCCATTTTGAGAGGCAGTTTAGCAGCAAGAAGACAGGGCCAAGAGTCCGAACCCAGAGAGTTTTGTCTCTGAGAGCTTTCAAGGCTTGAGGAACTCCTTTGGAATTTTGAGAACATATTCCAAACACATTTTCTTTTGGCTGTTTGTGATCTGATATTATTGTGTATGGCATGGATCAGTTTATTATTGCCCCATTAACTACCCATTTTACTTGCTGATGATTCTGTGAGTCAGCCTTTGAGTTGGGTGGTCCTAATGCTGTCATCTGGGGTCACTGTGGTAAGTGGAATAATGTCCCTCCTCCAAAGATGTTGATGCTCTAATCCCTGAAATTAGGTCTGGGTATGTTACATGGTCAAAGGGACTTTGTAAATGGAATTAAGTTTATGGACTTTTGGCTACGAATATTATCTTTGATTGTCTGGATGGGTCCAATGTAGTCACATGGGCACTCAAAAGTGTAAGAAGAAGGCAGAAGAGTTAGTCAGAGAGATGTAATGGAAGAAGAGATGGGAGAGATTTGAAGTAGCAAAGGGACTTGGCCCATCACTGCTGGCTTTGAATATTGAGGAGAGGGTTCATGAGCCAAGGAGTATAGGAACAGCCCTCACTAACAGGCAGCAAACAGGGGACCTCAGTCCTACAATGGCAAGAGACTGAATTCTGCCAACAGTCTGAATAAGCAAAGAAAAAGATTCTCCCCTAAAACTTCCAAAAAGGAATGCAGCCCTGCTGACAGCTCAGTTTTAGCCTGGGAGATCTATGTTAGAGTTCCAGAACTGTGAGGTGATAAATGCACATTGTTTTCAGCTGGCAAGGTGGTGTTAACTTGCTCTATAGCAATAGAAAACCAGTACAGTCACTCACATTGCTACAATCAGGCGTGACAGGCCGGATGAACTGAGCAGCTCATTTGCATGTCTGGTGGTTGGTGCCAACTATTGACTGGACCACTCTCTTCATGGTCTCCTGTGCTTGAGGAGATGAGGCTGGCCTACTTCACCTGGAAAGAAAGTGAGAGCAGTAGCTACAGGGTTCTTAAGGCTTTGCTCAGAACTCCCCACAATGTCATTCCTGCCACATTTTATTTTATCATTTACTATTGTTACTATTATTATTATTATTTTGGCTATGCTGGGTCTTTGTTGCTGCCCACAGACTCTCTCTATTTGCAGCAAGTGGGGGCTACTGTCTTGTTGTGGAGCATGGGAACCAGGGCGAGAGGGCTCAGTAGTTGTCCCTCCCACATTTTATTGATCACAGCAAGTGATAAGGTCTGTCCAGACTCAAAGGGTAGAGAAATTATTTCCACTTTTTAATACGAGGAAATGTAAAGGCATATTGGCAAACGGCAGGTCAAGCTTGGAAAGGAGGAATTTGTGGCCATTTTTCACAATCTGCCAGACAGGAAACTTGTGCAACAACATTCTGTAAGAGGGATCTCTTATGTTGACTTCCTGTTGGCATTAGGGGATGCAGCTGAAAACAGTAAACATACACACTTCTCATTCTAAGCAGAGCTGTCAACCCCTGGGGTTGGAAGCTTCTCCCTGGTGAGTGGTGTTGGAAGGAAGTGGCTTAGTGGGGAATGGAGTGGAGAAGGGGTGGATTTCCCCATCTCTAAATCAAATGACTGGGGAGGCTCCAAAGGAATTGCTTAAACAAAGTGATGATTTGCAGGAAGAAGAGATAAACATCTTAATCCTGGTTGCCTAGATTATAAATCTGGAGAGGAGACTGATGATGCAAGCTCATCCATTTGTTAACCATATATTTCTTGGGCACTGTAATGATTAATTTTATGTCAAATTGAGTGAGTCATGGGGTGCCCAGATACTTAGTTAAATATTATTCTGGGTGTGTCTGTGAGGCTGTTTCTGGATGAAATAACATCTGAATTGGTAGTGAAGCAGACTGCCAACCTTAATTTTGATGGGCCTCATCTAATCCTCATCTAATGAGCTTCCCTGGTAGCTCCATTGGTAAAGACAGACCTGTGCTCAATCCCAGGGTCAGGAAGATCCCCTGGAGAAGGAAATGGCAACCCACTCCAGTATTTTTGCCTGGAAAATCCTAGGAGCAGAAGAGTCTGGCAGGCTACCATCCATGGTCGCAAGAGTCAGACATGATAGCAGCTGGTTTCCTTTCCTTTCTGTCTAATCCACTCAAGGTCTGAAGAAAACAAAGAGAGTAGGAAGAATTTTCTCTCACTCTGCCTGACGGTCCTTGAGCTAGGACATTGGTTTTCTTTAGCTTCTTTTATAAAAAACTTAATCTATTTTTGGCTGTGCTGGGTCTCTGTTGATATGCAGGGTCTTTCTCTAGTTGCAGTGAGCAGGGGCTACTCTCTAGCTGCAGTGTGTAGGCCTCTCATTCTGGTGGCTTCTCTTGTTGCGGAGCATGGACTCTAGAGCAAGTAGCCTTCAGTAGTTGCAGCTCGCAGGCCCTAAAGTACAGGCTCAGTAATTGTGGCACATGGGCCTAGTTGCCCCAAGACATGTGGAATCTTCCCCTGTGACCCTTGCATTGGGAGGCAGATTCTTAACAGATCTCTCACCTAATCTGCACATACCTTGGGTTTCCCAGCCTCCAGAACTGTGAAAAATAAAATTTTTGTTGTTTTTAATCCTCCCAGTCTAGGATAGTTTGTTATAGCAGCCTAAATGGGCTAAGATATATATGTCCTAGTATATATATAATAATTTATATATATATATATATACATACATGAATAAAATTGGCATTTTCACAGTGCAGGAGTTAGGGGCCTTGACCATTTCCTCAGTCAAAAATTCAGATATAACTTTACAGTGAGTGCTCTGTTTCTGTGGTCCTGCATCTATGGATTTAACCAACCATGGATGGTGGATCGTGTAGTACTGTGATACATATTTAGTGAAAGAAATTCAGATATAAATGGACTTGTGCAGTTCAAATTCAAGGATCAACTGTATATATACTTGAGTTTATTTCTCTGGAGAACCCTGTCTAGTACAGGTTCTTACTGTGCATCACATTTTGTTTTAAGTTCTGGGGATTCAGCACTAAATAAAATAGGCAATAATTCATGGAGCTTACATTCTACTGGGGAAAACAAACAAATGAAAAAATCCACAACAAGACAAATATATGGAAAAATGTTAGAGAAAAGTTAAGGGGAAACAACAAAAATTAAGGGGAAAGGAGAGGCTGGCATTTTAGATCATGAAGTCCAGATAAGACTCATTGCCAGGGTGACATTTGAGAAGACATTTGGATATTTGTGACTCTTGAGAGAGTTGACATATGTCCTCTGGAATATGGGGTGCTCATGAACTTAGAGATTGGCAGTGCTTCCTAAATGTTCTCACTTGGAAACAGGGAGGCCCTGACGAAGCAGTCTCTGCCAGGTGAGCAGTGACCACACTGTTGTGTGCCTCAAAAGGAAAAGGGTGGAGCCTTTTCCTCACCTTGTTTCCCAGCCTGAGGGCATGAGCAGGAACCTCAAGGGACCCCCAGTCTTTTTTATGAAGGAACACAGGGGAGAGTAGAAACTGATGTCAAGAGGCTGCCCTAGTTGTCCAGCAAGGAGATGTTTCACTTTGTAGAGGGCCTGCAGCCTGGGGCTGGCAGAAGCTGAGGGGACAGAAGACTGCCACTGCCTGAAGGGGTCTTCAGTGGAAAACATTCTAGATAATGTTATGTAACGCTCCAAAAGCACCACATGCACCATCTCAGCAGAGCCCATCAGTTATGTGGGGGTCACCAACTGAAAGGAGGCCAGTCATGGGAGAAGGTCAGAGGTCAGAGCCTCATCTTCTCATGGGAAGAGTTCAGGGTGGAGAGGGAAAGAATCCTGGAACATGGATTTCCAACTCTCTGAGAGGGTGAGTCTAACTTCCTGATGATCTTCTGTTTGGAGGTATGTAACAAGTTATTTAAGGTAGTTTAAGAGAAAGAGGAGAATTTATGATGCTTATATTGGCTTAACTCACAGACCAGGAAGCAGATGTAGGAGGGCTTCAGGAAGGAGGGGAGCCTGGAACAGGAACCTTTCTCTCATCACTGATTCTCTTGCCCATTCTCTTCTCTCTCTGCATCTTTCAATCTCCCTTTCTTCCTTCATCCCTTTCTCTCCCTGCAGACTGACTTTCTCTGCTTCTCCTACCCATCACTGCACTATGATCTTGCAAATCTCCTTAGCTCACATGAGAGAGCCCCCAGCTTCCTGTAAACAGTTGGCATGTTCTCTTTCCCAATACGAGATTCCAGGGAGAAAGCATGTGATCAGATTAGCACAGGCAGAAACTCAGCTTGGGTTCAGCCAGCTATAGCCAGATGTTGGGAATGTGCTATATGATCGTTCCTGCAGCCTTCCCATAGATGCAGACCAGAAGACAAGAATGTGCATGCAAGGTTATTTGGGATATGATCCCAGGATGCACCTGTAGGGGAGCAGCAAAGTGACATAGGGAAAGGAAGGAAGCCATAGAATACGTTATTAATAGCAAAGGGTGGGCAACTGTGCCTCAGTTCTACAAAGACCTCTGGGAGAGCGTGAAGAGCACACCTCAGAGCTGTCCAACCTGAGGGGTGAGGGAGCTGGGGTACTTATCCACCAGCTCTTATTCTTCTCAGTCACTGTTTGAGGGCTGCTCCTAGAGGTATTAATTCCCTGCCCTCCCTGGAGTTAGCTCAAGTGGAAAACCCAAGCACTTGCATCAAGAAGCATTTGGTATGAATGATGAGAGCTGTATGGTCAAGTCGTAAATAGCACCTGCTATAGATAACATTCAGGAATGGGAAGAGAGTCTCAAAAGAGCATGGTTAAAAACGTGATTGGAGAAAATAAAATTTTCAATACCTCTCTGCCTTAGATTTCCTAATGAATTGACAGTATACATGAATTAAACTGTGAAGAACTTATTAGCCCAAGGGCAGTCACGTGTGTAGTAGACAGGCATAGACAGGCAGAGAATCTGTCCTATACTATGAGTGATTTGAGGTGAGGAGGGAACTGAATTTTTGTTTTAAACATACTACATTTGCTAGAAGCCATTAAAATGTGAAAACAGGTGATAGAGAAGCAATGAATGATTGTTTTCTTTCCTTTACATCGTTACAATGATGTTTGTGTAGTAATTAGACTTGAGAGTAAAACAAGGCTCCTAAAATGCTTTCTTGTTTTTAACTTAAAGAAAAATGCCCTCCATCTTCAACTTTAGAGGCTGAAAGTCATATTTTTTAACTGCCTCCAGAGCTCAGTTAGCACAAAGTCTTCTTTGAAAGTAATGGAAACTTTATGCCCAGTCTCTTTAATGGCTGGAGCAAGACAGCAAATGAGACCCAAGAGAATTTAGGGCTCAGGGTTTCAAATGACATCGAGACTTAAGTGATCATATGGAGAAAGGAAGGGTTGCATCCAAGAGGCCTTGGTTACTCATTTATATCACGAGTGTAACCAGAGACGTCTGGAGGTAGAGGGTCCTGGTGGGAACAGAAACATCTCCCCAACAAATGGTGCTGCATGTACTCCTCTGGGTATCCTCCCTACTTCTTGAAACAAGAGGTGAATTCTACCAACAGCTTGCAAATGTCCTCTCTGCATTTTCCCAGCCCAGATTGTTTAGAACACAGAGTTTTCCTTGGTATAGGATCATTCCCCTACAGTCTGGAAAATGTCTTGAAATGATTCACCAGACATAAAAAATAGTTACATCAAAATCTTTTAAAAACTGCCATTTAGGAACTTCCCTAGTGGTCCAGTGGCTAAGACTCCATGCTCCCAATGCAGGGGGCCTGGGTTTGATCCCTGGTTGGGGAACTAGATCCCACATGCTGCAACTAAAGATCCCATGTGCTGCAGCTAAGACCTGGCACAGCCTAAATAAGTTAATAAATATATATATTTTTAAATGGTCCTTAAAAAATAGTGTAACTATTATCTGATCTTCTATTTAAAACATTAATGGGAAATACTCAAAACATTAGCAATTTTTGTTTGTTCCTGAGGGATAGAATTATACTTGATTTTTACTTTTAACTTTTATCTGTAGTGTCTATATTTTCTACAATAAACATGTATTATATGTTTATGTATATTTTTTCTAAAGATGAAGAGTGAGAAAGACTCAACTTCAAAAATCAAAAAGAACTTGTCTTTATAAATATTGAATATTGCTTGAGTCAGAAGTCACCAAAAATAAATTTGAAAGACAAGGGATAGACCGAGAGAAAATATTTGCAATAAGTATAGCAGGAAACTAATTTTAATATACACATATATGATTCAAATCAAAACCAAAAAGTAATCTGATAAAAATCAGACAAAAGATAAAAGAAACTTATGGAGGTTGAAATTTAAATTTCCGATAAACAAAAAAGTCTCAACTTCACTGAAAACCAAGGAAATAGAAGTTACAACCAGTAAGAAATATAATTTTTGCCTACCAGCTTAAGAAACATTTAAAAAATTGGTAATATCTAGAGTCTGTAAGAATGTGAATTCTCTAAGAAAATTTAAAAGTCTAATAGTATCCAGTGTCTATGAGGATATGTACTATTGAAAATTATCTTCCCAAAGAGAACCTAGTGTTACACGTCAACACTTTAAGTGTGCATACCCTGCATTCCAATTTTAGGTACCTAGCCCAGAGAAATAGTTACCCACATTCTCAAGAGAGTAGGTACAAGAAAGAGCATGAGTCATAAAACACTGGGGACAATGTAAATGTCCAGCACGAGAGAATGGCTATGTAAACTATGATTCATCCATGCTGTTGAAAACCATGCTATAACTAAAAAAATTAGGAAGACTTATACATAGTGACATAACAAGATCTTAAGGATAAGGGCAACATGGTGCAGCAGTAATCAATGAAGGCTTTAACACCAGCTGGCCCGGATTCAAATCATAGTGTTGGCCCTTCTGCCTTTCTGTACTCTAAGTATTCCCATTTGTAAAATGGGAAAAGTAATAGTATTTGATTCCTGTGCTGTGCTTAGTCACTCAGTCATGTCCAATTCTGTGAGCCCTCCAGGCTCCTCTGTCCATGGGGATTCTCCAGGCAAGAATACTGGAGTGGGTTGCCATGCCCTCCTCCAGGGGATCTTCTCAACCCAGGGATTGAACCCAGGTATCCCGCACTGCAGGCGAATTCTTTACCATCTGAGTCACCAGGGAAGCCCCAGGGTTTTTCTTTTCTTTTTTCTCCCCTTTTTGAGAATTAAGCAGATCAATGCGTGTAAAGAATTTTGAATTATGCATGTCTCACAGAAATGTGTCAATACTCTTAGCTGTTATATGTTATTAGTTGAGAAAAGCAAGCGGTAGAAGACCAAGAATTATATTATCAACCTAAAAAGCACAATGTGAGAGTTGAAGTTAAGTTTTATTTTGGGAAAAATGAGGACTGCAGCCTGGGAGATAGCACTTCAAATAACTCAGAGAAGCTGCTCCAAAGAGGTTGTGGGGGAAGGTCAGTATGTGTGATTTTGGTGAAAGGGGAGCTCAAGGCAATCAAACACTTAAAAAGTTTCTGCTAGTCATGAGGAGCTTCTGTCACCATGAAGGGATTTAGTGCTTTTGCAGATGTGAGGAGATGCAAGGATAGGGATCATGAAATCTAACTATCTAAAGACCTATTCCACCAATTTTCCTGGAGCACAAAGTGCCTCATTCTCCACCTGGAACTCCCTTCAGGCTGTGTCAAAGGTCGACAGAATAGATTCAGTCTCCACAGAGGCAGATGGCAAATGCCGTTGCATCCATGTGTGCTAAGTTGCTTCAGTCGTGTCCATCTCTTTGCAACCCTATGGACTGTAACCTGCCATGTAGCTCCCCAGGCTCCTCTCCGTGGGTTTCTCCTCCAGGGGACCTTCCCAACCCAGGGATCAAATCTGCTGATCCTGTGTCTCCTGCATTGCAGGCAGATTCCACTAGCGCCACCCGGGAAGCCCTGGCAATTGCCCTTAGCAAGCACCAATTTGTAGCTGACAATATCAAAGCTTTAATATTAAAGATAATATTTCTATGTGCACCTGTCTATAGTAAAGTGAAGTGGCTCAGTCATGTCTGACTGTTTGCGACCCCATGGACTGTAGCCTACCAGGCTTCTCTGTCCATGGGATTTTCCAGGCAAGAATACTGGAGTGGGTTGCCATTTCCTTCTCCAGGGGATTGTCCCAACTCAGGGATCAAACCTGGGTCTCCCACATTGCAAGCAGACACTTTACCATCTGAGCCACCAGGGAAGCTGGTGTCTATACTTACATAGCACGGCTACTTATATAGATAACAGTTTGGAGAAAACACACCACATTAAACAGCAATGTTTATTTTTAGAAAAAGGAGTGGCTCGGGTGTAGCTGAGACAGCCAAGGGCCTTTTTCTGTCAACTCTACACTTTGTATTGATTATTTTTTCACAACAATAAATGTAACTTTGAAAATACCATAAAAATCAATTAAAATATCTTAAAATCTTAAAGCCGCAGCCTTGCACATGAACACACACACACACAGCTGTACCTAAAGCAAGGCAATAAAGGCTTTGACTCTGAGCTCTAAGATACAGACTTACAAATGTTTTACTCAAAGAAGTCAAGCAATTGTGCAATTTTCAATACTGTTTTGTGTCTATTAGGGCTTTATAAGTAACTTCCTTAGCAATATGAAAACAAATGTGCCGAGGCCTTGGTTAACAATACCTTGTAGAAATAGGAAGATTCAAGTGATCTGTTCTGTTGTTAACCATGATGCCCTCTAGACTTGGCTGGGGGCCAATTTTGCATAACTTTCATCAGATATTGTTACCAGACACAGTGAAGTCAAACAAGCCAAAACATCAGAGTTTGGAGCAGAGCAAGGTTTATTGCAGGGCCAAGCTAGGAGAACAATGGCTCATGCTTAAAATCCCTGGACACCTCAAAGGTATTGGGATAAGTTTTTAAGGCAAAATTGGGGATGAACAGAGTGTGTAACTTTCTTCTGATTGACTGGAAGTGAGGTAACATGCTGGTGCTCCAGGAATCTTGTGCTCAGCCTGAAGTTATCATCCTTTACATGGGATGGGGTCTTAGTTCCTGCACAAGAACTCAAAAATATTGTTATGTATATTTGTTGAGGAGGAAGCAGGACCCTGCTTTATCTCTGAAGTATTGTTTCTTGACTGCTGCTCCTTGTTTCCATATTCCCTCCCTTCCCTGATAAATGGCTATTTGAATCTGCCCTTTGGAACTCAGGGAAGGTCAAAGAGGCTGAAAGTAGACTATCTCCTAGTCCTAGAAACCAAGGATATGGAAAGGCTCTGTAGCTGAGAGGACCCCACAGTGTCCTGTTCCATTTCAGTACCTTAAATTTGCACCTCGCACTTTCTCACAACTTCCAGACAAAACAGGTGAAGTGGCCTCATCCAGTGGTGCAGAATTTATCTTGTGTTTTTGGAAGAAATGCTGGTGAAGAGAGGGTCCAGGATGAAAGAGAACTTTCCATCAGATGCACTGTGCCTTGGGACTCATGTGACACTCTTGTGTCACCCTGAATGATGAAGCATTTCACTCTCTAAAGCTTATTAGTAAAATAAAATGTTTTCAGAAGTCTTTCTAAAATACTGAATTAAATATTTTTACACAATAGTTTCTGATGTGATTTCTTAAAATTTATTTTTTTTTAAAAAGTGCAAATACGGCTGAGATAGGAGGAAAGGGGGCAGAGCATAACATGAAAAGGATGACACAGCCTTTGACAAACACAGGATACGATGAAAGCTGGTTAGAGCAGATTAGGCCCAAGATGGCAGAAGATTAGACTTCCAGGAGACCTTGAGCCTCATTCTATGCTCATTATAATCTATTAGCTAAATGACACACTCACCTGTGCCATGACAGTTCTGAGGCCAATCATAAAAGGCCAAAACATGGGTCAATTCCTAGAAATCCATGCCCCGCCCCAAATAGTTGAAATAGTCATCTCACTCATCAGTATATGCAATTACTCAGCCCATAAAAAGTAATCATGCCATACTTGGGGGCAACTGTCACATTTTGAGATGGACTGCATTCAGTCTATGGAATATGCGTGTCGTTAATTTAGTTACTTATTTTACTGTGGCAAGTCTTAGTTGCAGCACACAGAATCTTCCACCTTCATTTTGGCATGAAAAGTCTTAGGAGTGCACTGGGAGCGTGGAGTCTTAGTCACAGGATCGGCAGGGAAGTCCCTCACCATTATATTTTTGATATTTTTTCTGAAAAAAAAAAAAAATGGAGCTCTAATTCAAACATTGATTGTAGTTGCCCTGCAGTAGTCTATCACTTCACTATCACAAGTAATTTTATAGTGAAGAGGTTTATAAACACATTGCTGTTATTCAGTTGCTAAGATCTGTTTGACTCTTTGCAATTCCATAGCCCTTAGCATGCCAGTACTGAAAGCATCCCTGTCCTTCACTCTCTCTTGGAGTTTGTTCAAAGTCTTGTCCATTGAGTCGATGATGCCATCCAACCATCTTATCCTCAGTTGCCACCTTCTCATCCTACCCTGAATACTTCCCAGCATTAGGGTCTTTTACAATGAGTCGGCTATTTGCATCAGGTAGCCAAAGAATTGGAGCTTCAGTTTCAGCATCAGTCCTTTCAGTGAATATTCAGGGTTGATTTCCTTTAGAATTGACTGGTTTGATCTCCTTGCTGTCCAAGGGACCCTCAAGAGTCTTCTCCAGCACTGTTAGGGGAAGCACACTGACTGAAACCACCTACCCTGGCCAGGCACCATAGCAACCATTTGCATGAGTTGTTTTACCACAGGAAGTCTTGATAAGGAACAAGGAACTAATAAGTACCAACCAGAAGAGTTCAGAAAAAGTCAAAAGGTGACACCATGTGTCCAACCACCTCCCAGAATCCTTCTCGCTGGCATCCATCTTGGTTGAACAAGGCATGCACCACCAGGAAGCACTCTGAGTCAGAATGATTGGCTAAAGACAGCCCAGAAATGAATCCCATCACCATAAAACCTGAAACTGGGAGCCATATGGCAGAGCAGTTCTCCTGGGTTCTCTTATCCTACTGCTCTCTCTTCGGGCACACTTTCCCAATAAAATCTCTTGCTTTGTCAGCATATGTGTCTCCTTGGACAATTCATTTCTGAGTGTTAGACAAGAGCCCTGGAAGGGGCCTCCTTCC
This sequence comes from Budorcas taxicolor, assembly GCF_023091745.1. Lineage (NCBI taxonomy): Eukaryota > Metazoa > Chordata > Mammalia > Artiodactyla > Bovidae > Budorcas > Budorcas taxicolor. The sequence continues at coordinate 47,680,535 of NC_068922.1, forward strand.
TGCAACAGCACCAGAATTTGAAGGCATCAACTCTTTGGAGCTCAGCCTTCTTTATGGTCCAACTCTCACATCCATACATGACTACTGGAAAAACCATAGCTTTGACTATATGGACCTTTGTTGGCAAAGTGATGTCTCTTCTTTTTAATATGCTATCTAGGCTTGTCATAGCTTTTTTTCCAAGGAGCAAGTGTCTTTTAAGTTCATGGCTACAGTCACCGTCTACAGTGATTTTGGAGCTCAAGAAAATGGTCTGTCATTGTTCCCACTTTTTCCCCATCTATTTGCCATGAAGTGATGGGACGATCCTGGGATACCATGATCTTCATTTTTTGAATGTTGGGTATCAAGCCAGCTTTTTTCACTCTCCTCTTTCAACACTCATCAAGAGGCTCTTTAGATCCTCTTTGCATTCTGCCATTAAAGTGGTATCATTTGCATATCTGAGGCTATTGATATTTCTCCTAGTAATCTCGTTTCCAGCCTGGGATTCATCCAACCCAGCATTTTGCATGATGTACACTGTATAGATGTTAAATGCTGGGAGGGATTGGGGGCAGGAGGAGAAGGGGACGACCGAGGATGAGATGGCTGGATGGCATCACGGACTCGATGGACGTGAGTCTGAGTGAACTCCGGGAGATGGTGATGGACAGGGAGGCCTGGTGTGCTTCAATTCATGGGGTTGCAAAGAGTCGGACACAACTGAGCAACTGAACTGAACTGAACTGAAGCAGGGTAACAATATATAACATTTTCCAATTTTGAGTCAGTCCATTGTTCCATGTAAGGTTCTAACTGTTGCTTCACAGGAGATAAGTGAAGTGGTCTCATATTCCTATCTGTTTAAGAATTTTCCATAGTTTCTTGTTATCCACACAGCCAAAGGCTTTAACATAGTCATTGAAGCAGGAATTGATGTTTTTCTGTAATTCCCTTGCTTTTTCTATGACCCAACAGATGTTGACAATTTAACCTCTGCTGGTTCTTCTACCTTTTCTAAATCCAGCTTGTACATCTGGAAGTTCTCGGTTCATGTATTGTTGAAGCCTAGCTTAAAGAATTTTGAGCATTACCCTGATAGCATATAAAATGAGCACAGTACTGTTTGAACGTTCTTTGGCAATGCCTTTCTTTGTGATTTGAATGAAAACTGACATTTTCCAGCCCTGCAGCCATTGCTGAGTTTTCCAAATTTGCTGGCATATTAAGTGTAGCACTTTCACAGCATCATTTGAAATAGGATTTGCAATAACTCAGCTGGAATTCCATCACCTCCACCAGCTTTGATTGTAGTAATGCTTCCTAAGGCCCAGGATGACTTCACACCCCAGGATGTCTGGCTCTAGGTGAATGGCCACACTATTGTAGTTATCCAGGTCATTAAGACCTTTTTTTGTGTAGTTTTTCTGTATTCTTGCCACCTTCTTAATTTCTTCTGCTTCTGTTAGGTCCTTGCTGTTTCTGTCCTTTATTGTGCCCATCTTTGCATGAAATATACCCTTGGTATCTCTAACTTTCTTGAAGAGATCTGTAGTCTTCCCCATTCTGTTGTTTCCCTCTAGTTCACGTGGCCTGACCCATATGTGCAAAAACCTTGCTTGGTCATACATATAACTGAGTAGGAAACTGTTGAGTTGACATTATGCACACGTTAATTTATTTAGTACTGCAAAATTGCTTCCTGTTGCAATTATTCCAATTTTCACTCCCATTGGCAAAGTGTAACAGCCCTGTTGCTGATTTTCCACTCTCACCACAGTTGATATTTTCAGACTTGAAAATTTTGCCAATCTAAAGGCTCAGAAATCAGAGTTCACTGTTATTATAATTTGCATCTCCCTGCTGAAGAGCACTCTTTACATTCCTATACCTTATAATCTCCAGCAGTGACATTGAAGTCAGGACAAGACAATTATCACAGAGGACACTACTGTTCACTCTATGTTGATGAATTACAAAAAATAATATCTCTCACCCCCACTTTAGTGTCTATACAAATCAGAATTGGGTTTTATCACTTTCAAAGAATTCTGACATGTTATTGAAAGACATGAATTAATGTGTGGACTCCCACAAATAATTTCTTGGAGATGATGTGTTACCTGAAATCAGGTTTCCAAAGATGCTGACTTTAGTGTCCTGTGATGGTGCTAGTTCAGGCTGTGGTTTTGGTAGTTAGGGATCAAAGTGCACAATTTCATTTCTTTCCTACTATACCTGTGCCAGAAGCTGTTGCCCACCAGCATGCCCTCACTGACTCATTTTGGGGCGGGGCCTGGGGCTTCCTCTGCTGCCAGGGCTCATGTGATAGTCCAGAGTGCTCAGGAACTGCCCATCGGTTTGGGAGTGGCCCTTGATGTCTGGCTAACAGGTCAGTTTCCTCTCCCTGCAGTGGGACACTCCAGGTTGTGTTTTGCCCAAGCTTCCAAAGGCCCCTCTGGTAGCCCACTTGATAAAGACCTGGGCAGGCTACCTTCTGTCCCACTAAGATTTCTTGGGATCGCCTCCCACATAAACCACTACTAAATCCTGACTCAGAGTCGGTTTCTGGGAGTTTCCACTTTAAGACAAGATCTAGGTGTAGAGTTATTCCAGGAATTAGTGGCCCTAGCATCCACTAAGTGACCTTTTGGCCACAGGTTAACAGGAAGGAGGTCAATCAGTCTAAACGAGGATCTTTTTTAAGATTAAGTGTTAGAGAGACTGATTGGATGATTAAAAATTGTTTTTAAGAAATCCCCTTTTTTTCTCTCTGGCTAAAAAGATAAAACATAACCTTTATAAAATTTTGAAAAGTATAGAAAATTAAAGAGAAAAAAAGTAAGTTACTCATAATTCTACCACACAAAGATATTTTCTTTGAAAGTAGAGGGTAAATTGTGGCCCCTCAAAACGTAACATTTTCATCCCCTGCCCCCTGCAGTTTTATCGAGATATAATTGACACTCAGCACTGTGTAGGTTTAAGATGCACAGCATAATTATTGACCTAAATGTACTGTGAAATGTTTACCACAAAAAGTTTAGTTATCCTCCATCATCTCATATAGATAAAAAAAAGAATAAAATGAATTTTTCCCTTGTGATGAGAACTTTTAGAATTTATTCCTTTAACAACTTTCATATGCACCAAATAGCATGTTAACTATGGTTGTCATTTTGTATATATTACTTCTCTAGTATTTATTTATCTTATAACTGGAAATTTGTACTTTTTAACCACTTTCTTCCAATTACCCCACTCCCCATCCTCCACCTCCAGTAACCACAAATCTTATCTCTTTTTCTATAAATTGGGTTTTGTTTGTGTTTTAGATTCTATATAATTGAGAACATTCTGTGTTTAGAATCTGGCTGTGCAGAAGGATTATGATCCTAAGATTTCTGTAAGTGTTCTATTGTTGTGTATAGACGCAGCTCGCTCGATATAAACTGCTCTCGATATAAACTGCTCGTACAGCATAAGGAGGAAATGACTCTTAGCCTCTTAAGTAACATAATAGGAAACTCTAAATGTAAACAAGGCTTTCTTTATCAAGGAACGGAAATTGGTTACCAACCAGTGCTTTCAAGTTCAGACCAGGAGTTTAGAAAAAAATAGGAAGATTCAGAATGTAGTAGAGAAAATTAGGAAATTAAAATCTGTAGCCTCAGCATGAAGTCTATTTAGTTTATTGCACAATTTTTCTCAAATAGCAAGGCAACAAATGGCTGGAGCAGGACAAATCTAGTTAGAAAGATTGGTTTCTGATCATAAGAAGACATGAAATGTTGACCTTCAAGTGAGGCAGAAGTGGGGTCTAGTTATATTTTTTAATAATAACAGAACACATTTTGCAAAGGTAATATCTCAACCTGGATTGAGACCAGGTTGAAATCCCCTAAGAAGACAACAAAGAAGTAACAATAATAAAAAAGAAAATGTTAAATCTGTGATGCTAACAGTCCTACAATAAAAACTTGGGTCCAAGCCCTTTCTTTAGGAGATGCTCACAGAAAGCCTAAATGAAGGTGTGAGAAAGAGAAGACAGGAAAATTTTCAAGTATGGCTTCCTGCTGTAGGCAATTGAGGCTAGGTTCCACTGGGGACTTCAACAGAAGAAATACAAAGCTTAGCCCAGCACCAGTGTGGAATCCTAAGCACATAAAATGGTTGTTAGTTTAAACTGCTGAATTTTGGGGTGGTTTCTTTATGAAGAAATGAGTAACTGATACAGTGGGAAGACTCGTGGTAGGCAGGATGGCCCCCAAAGATGTCCACGTCCTAATACCTGGAACCTATAAATATGCTATATTACATAATGAAAGGGACTTTCCAGATGGAACCAACGCAGGCTTTAAGATAGAGAGGCTATCCTGGATTATCCGGGCCCAATCTAATCACACAAACCATTACAAACAGAGAACTTTCTCCAGCAGTAGTCAGGGAGATGTGGCAGAAGGAAAAGTCAGAGAGGTTTGAAGTACAAGAAAAACTTGACCTGCTTTTGCTAGAGCTGGCCACATGGAAAGCACAAGAAGTAATGCAAGAAGTCTTGAAGGAGCAAAGACTGGCCTTTGCCTGACACCAGAAAGGAAGCTGAGAACCCAGTCCTACAATCACAGAACCTGAATTCAGCCAACAGCCTAAATGGCCTTGAAAGGTGATCTGTCCCTAGACCCTCCAGAAGGAAATGAAGCCCTGCCATCACTTTGATTGTAGCTTTGTGAGACATTGAGCAGAGGACTCAATTGGGCCATGTTGTACCCAGACTTCTGACCTACAGAATTCAGTTCAGTTCAGTTCAGTCGCTCAGTCGTCTCTGACTCTTTGCGACCCCATGAATCGCAGCACCCCAGACCTCCCTGTCCATCACCAACTCCTGGAGTTCACTCAGACTCACGTCCATCGAGTCAGTGATGTCATCCAGCCATCTCATCCTCTGTCGTCCCCTTCTCCTCCTGCCCCCAAACCCTCCCAGCATCAGAGTCTTTTCCAATGAGTCAACTCTTCGCATGAGGTGGCCAAAGTACTGGAGTTTCAGCTTTAGCATCATTCCTTCCAAAGAAATCCCAGGGCTGATCTCATTCAGAATGGACTGGTTGGACCTCCTTGCAGAGTCCCTTGGACTCTCAAGAGTCTTCTCCAACACCACAGTTCAAAAGCATCAATTCTGCAGTGCTCAGCCTTCTTCACAGTCCAGCTTCTAGCATAGACAAAGTCAATTGACCTGGCTTATTCACAAATGGGTCACAGATCCATTCCTTTCCAGTTTGGGGGTCTTTTGTGGCTGGGAAGTAATGCTTACGCTCTTGAAAGCTGAGATAGGTGATCATGTACTAGCTGAGAGAAAGAAGGCCCTGGCTCATGGCCCTCTGCTAATGTTTGAAACATGTCAAAAACCCCAAAATTTACTTGTCACCCTATAATTCCAGTTTGGCTTGGAATGTAGCCACTTTATTTGCCCACTTGAACACAGTTGTCATTCTCCCCTGAAGAGAGTCAGTTCACAGAGTGGGTGAAATCGTCATACAAGTAAGCAAGTTTTATGACCCATTCTGTGTCTGAAATGTGCTCCCAGGGGTGACTTTTTCTAAAAGAAATTTCTGGAGTGGCTCTCATAACTCAAAAACTTTGGTCAGTGATCTACCTTTAGAAAGCCATCTTATTTCTGTATATGAGAAGATGTGTGTGCTCTGCATCTATCTCCTCACAGAGCTGCACAAATAGATGTGAGTTAGCTCAGTTCAGTTCAGTCGCTCAGTCATGTCTGACTCTTTGCAACCCCATGAATTGCAGCACCCCAGGCCTCCCTGTCCATCACCAACTCCTGGAGTTCACTCAAACTCACATCCATGGAGTTGGTGATGCCATCCAGCCATCTCATCCTCTGTCATCCCTTTCTCTACCTGCCCCCAATCCCTCCCTTCATCAGAGTCTTTTCCAATGACTCAACTCTTCGTATGAGGTGGCCAAAGTACTGGAGTTTCAGCTTTAGCATCATTCCTTCCGAAGAACACCCAGGGCTGATCTCCTTTAGAATGGACTGGTTGGATCTCCTTGCAGTCCAAGGGACTCTCAAGCGTCTTCTCCAACACCACAGTTCAAAAGCATCAATTCTTCGGTGCTCAGCTTTCTTCACAGTCCAACTCTCACATCCATACGTGACCACTGGAAAAACTATAGCCCTGACTAGATGGACCTTTGTTGGCAAAGTAATGTCTCTGTTTTTAAGGGTCAGTTAAAAACTGACCAATTCAGTTTTCTGGTATGTAATCATTTAAAGCCTTGAGTAGTTCTGCAACTGTGGTGTTGGTTGACAAAAGAAGTGCACTTAACATATCCTTATGCACATTCTCCTGAAAAATATATCACACAGACCAAGCATTGTTGCCTTGTCAACATTGTTAAATTTATCAACCTGGATCTCATACCATGTGTGGATACATGCTTAGTCACATCCAACTCTTTGTGACTCCATGGATTGTAATCCTCCCAGGCTCCTCTGTCCATGGGATTCTCCAGGAAAGAACAGTGGAGTGGGTTGCCATTTCCTACTCCAAGGTAATCCCCCAATCCAGAGATTGAACCTGAGTCTCCTGAGTCTCCTACATTGGCAGGAGGGTTCTGCACCACCTAGGAAGCCCAGATCACATATCACAGTGACTCATTAATCCTCTCTAGCAGTTGTGCCTCAGTATCCTCTGCTATTTCATCCATTCATCTAGTTCCGGTGCTAGCTGAAAGATGAACATATGCCACCTTTTGAACTGCATCCTCTCCTAAAGCTCATGATGCGTGTCCTTAGCAGCAGGGAGGATCAACTCCTCACCATTAGTAAAGGGCTTCTTAGCTTTAACATTGCTGCTAGCTGCTAAGAATGATGCTCTCAGTGCAGACACATTTGATGAAGTGGTGGCCTTCAATAATTGCTTCTGGTTTTCATGTTCATGTTTTTTCTTTTGAAAAACTCCTAAGGCTTATCTTTTAATGCAGGGTGCTTAGTCTTCATGAGGCGAAGCAGTTTTGAAAGTTTCATGGCTTTATTGGATAGCCAGTTGCCACATATTATACAAAGCAAGCTTGGAGAATATGAATCACCTGTTGCAATGAACCCATAATTTAAGTAGGACTCCGTATTTCTTTTAAATGCAGCTTTCTTTTTGTTGGCAGTCTTAGAGTCTTCTGCTGCTTCTTCTCTACTGTTTTTCAAAGAACCTCTACAGAGACATTTGTTTTTTACTCATTTTGGCTAGGGTTAGCTTGTGGGCTTACCAAAACTGTGACTGAGACAAGTGTGCAACGTGGGAAAGAGGCACAGATGGAAGTAGTAAATAAAATCATAGGCAGACCACAGAAGGACTAAAATAGGTGTGGGATTATGACTTAAAGCCTGCCAACAGATGCAGCTTAATCATCACTTGCCACTCACTGATAGGGTTTTGATATGAGTCTGCAGGCAATTGATTTACTGTGGTCTTTGTACAGTCAAACCTCTCTGCTAGTGATAATCTATATTTGCAGCCACTCCCCAATCCTAACATCACCTCTTCAGCTCCACCTCAGATCATCAGACATTAGATTCTCATGAGCACATAACCTAGATCCCTCACATGCACAGCTCGCAGTAGAGATCATGTTCCTACGAGAATCTAATGCTACTGTTGATCTGACAGGAGTCAGAACTCAAGTGATGGGAGATGATGTGCATCTAATGGGGAATGGGGTCAAAGGTTAAAGGTCACATCCTCCATTGTCCAGTGGATCAGTTCTGATGTGCGTTCTCTTTTTCTTCAGAAGGTCTCAGCGAGGCTGAGCCTCTGTTGCCCATAGTGGCAATGGGCTCAGTAACACCCCTGTGCTGGCTTTTTTCCATCCTAGATTGATTCTCCCCATTCCTCACTTCTGCTTCCAGGAATCACCTCTCAGATAGATGACCTTCATCCATGTCTTTCTCTCAAATTTTGCTTTTTGGGGTAACCTAACAAAGGTAGTGCTCATCACTGAGATTTTATGGAGAGTTGGTGACACAGGTTTCTGCAGGGTAGAATGCTGCCAGCATAAACCAGTACAGCTTGTTTACAGGCATCTGTTTTGCCTGGCTGGCATCCATTTGCTTGAGTGGTGCCTATCCCACCCAGGTTATCTCCTACTAATGAGGTCCGAGTCATCACCATGACATAAGTGACCGTCCCTGACATTTCCTTCTTGGCTGGTTATGAGGTTTCAGTTTAAGACATGTGGGTAGGGAGTATAAAAAGCTTAACACGAAATTCTATTGGGCCATGTACTGAAAGGTCTCTGTTCTAAAAATGAGGAGAAAAGGTTATCTGAGGTTATCTGACTGCCAAGGAGATGAATGTGTAGATCCTGAAGAGGGGGTCTAGGTAAAGCCTGTCCAATAGAATCACCCTGTACTACTCCCCCCCTGGGCTCTCAAAGGCACTCACATTCCCACCCCCAACTTCAGCAACCTTCAACCTTCCCTGGAAATGGGAAGAGCTGCTTTTTACCTGAGGTGCTGAGGACTGACTAAAAATGGAAAGTGAAAAACAAATTTGCATTTCAGTAAATTACCCTGGTCCAGGAGTGGAGTGTTTTAAAGCCTTCAAGACATTTTCACAGACATGGTTCTATTTGATCTTCACATTAATGTTAACATTAGTAATTCACACTAAATAGGGTGGAGTAGCTCATTAGAAAAGACCCTTATGCTGGGAAAGACTGAAGGCAGGAGGAGAATGGGATGACAGAGGATGAGATGGTTGGATGTCATGATTAACTCAATGGACATGAATTTGAACAGACTCCAGCAGATGGTGAAGAACAGGGAAGCCTAGCATGCTGTAGTCCATGGGGTCACAAGGAGTCAGACACGACTGAGCGACTGAACAACAACAACAACAACAACAAAAATATCTAAAGGGATTAAGAGGGCAGAATGGGGGGCGGGGCACTGGATAGTCTTTCCCGGATGTTGTGGGCTGGACCCTTAAAGGTGAACCCTAACATAAAACATAAAAACCCTTAAGTGAGAAGTCTATATATGGATGTTCTGAATGATTCTTGTATGAGATCTGATGATTATGGAAAGAGTTGAATTAGAGTGGTCACTCTGCAAAGCCATCTTTGAGATGTTCCCAGGTCCAGCTTCCACAGCCACCACTTTGTGCTTCTTGTCGGCAGAGTTTCTGCCTGCCTGGGATTCCCTGTGTGCACCACTAGCTCCAAGGTTACTGCCCAGGACTGAAAGGAGAAGGAGTTGCAGATGAGGCAGAGAATGAGACACCCCAGTGAATGGTATGCTAACAAGGGAAATGGAGCAGGAGGTGGACTGAAGGAAGAAGATGGCCATGGTGAGGATCAGTATGGAGATGAAGGTAAGGAGGCTGGGGCAACTATGGCAACCGGGTGATGAGGTTGACCTCATTGAGGACGACTAGATGAAAACAAAGGAAAAGTTGGGAGAGAGTCAGAGACAGAGAGAAAGAGAAAAGAGAAAGGCTACTGTGACCCACTCCCCCGGTCACTTTCCACCTGTGTCTCAGTATCTAAACGTGATTGCTGTCAGGGAGGAGGAGGTTTCCAAACCCCTCTACTTTTCTTGAGTTCTTGTGGACTAATAACAAAATCAACATGAGATAGGTTAATAGAGGAAAAGGAAATACATTTTAATTCATGTGCATGAAGTTTCCATAGAAATGGTACCTAAGAAGTGGCTACAGCAGGCAGTTTTTATACTTTTCAACAGAGAAACAATGAATTTGTGAGGAATTGATAGGACAGAGAAACTTAGGTTTTGGGTACTTAGTTGGTGAATAATCAAATCAGAGTTTGGGCTTGGGGTAATTTAGTAATTAAAGAAGTAACAAGGTTTTTTGCATAGGCTCTCAGCCCTGAATTCCCCATCACTGACAATAAGGGTGTCCTTCTACTTCTAGATCCAGGAAGCACAGCTTTCACATGAGATTTCTTTTCTGCTTTTCAGGGAGACAGAGAAGATTCATTGTTTCCTTATTGCAATGACTACTTCTCAAGCAATTTCAATGCAAAATTTTCAGGATATTGTGGCATATTTAGGGGTGGCCACCCTCAGCTCCAGCGTCACCTTGGAGTAAATTCTCGCCTGTCTGACTGCTACTGACAGGGCCACCTGCCAATAGTGACACATGCTATCTGCCACCCAAGCAAAACCACAACATGAATTTGCAACAAGGGAGGAAAAAAGAACCGAAAGTTCCAAGGCTCTGCTTTTTTCCTTAAAAGTAGTTTGAAAACCTGAGTTATATTCCATTGTATATATGTACCACGATTTCTGTATCCATTCATTTGTAATTGGACATCCAGGTTGCTTCCACATCCTAGTTATTGTAAAAAGTGCTGCAACAAGAACATTGGGGTACATGTATCTCACACAGGGAGCTCAACTCAGTGCTATTTGACAACCTAGAGGGGTGGGATGGAGTGGGAAATGGGAGCAATGTTCAAGAGGAAAGAGAAGGCAATGGCACCCCACTCCAGTACTCTTGCCTGGAAAATCCCATAGATGGAGGAACCTGGTAGGCTGCAGTCCATGGGGTCGCGAAGAGTTGGACATGACTGAGTGACTTTCCTTTCACTTTTCACTTTCACGCATTGGAGAAGGAAATGGCAACCCACTCCAGTGTTCTTGCCTGGAGAATCCCAGGGAAGGGGGAGCCTGGTAGGCTGCCGTCTATGGGGTCGCACAGAGTCGAACATGACTGAAGCAACTTAGCAGTAGCAGTGGCTGATTCATGTTGCTCTATGGCAGAAACCAGCACAATATTGTAAAGCAATTATTCTGCAATAAATTTTTTTTAAGTGTGAAAAGGATTTTTTTTTGGTATTTTAAATTTACACTTTATGTTTGTATTAGGTGTCAGCTTTCTTTAATCATCTTAGATCACCAAACGAGGCTTCAAAGCATTTTCTGTCTTACTTCTGACTTTACTTGTGGTGTGACCGTGTTCATTATAATCTCAACGAAGAAAAAAAATCTTATTCTGAGCATCCATTAACTTTTTGCATGTATGTTCTGGGGACCCATTTGGAACCCCAGAGTTAGTATAAAGATTTTGAGCTGAAGACATTTACGATTAAACAGATGCGGAAAAAAGCTGCGTCAGGCTTCTCTTATCTGACTAAAAGCAGCAATGTCTGGGAAATGAGGTTATCATAAATCCCCTGGTGTGTGACAGGGGAGTTTTGTGGCTTTGAAGAAGACAGAGAGACCTCTTATATCCATACAGACAAACATTAACCCAAACTTATCTCCCATCTCTTCTAAAAATCCATGTGTCTTCCCTAAAGAGAAGCAATTTCTCCTTTCTTCCTTTCCCCTACTTAGTTAGATATATCAGCCTTTAATTTTAACCATTTCTTTTGTTGGCTCCTGTATGCATACAAGTTGAACTTTTTTCATCATGTAATCTAATTTTTGCCAGTTTAATTCATAGTCCCTAGGTACTGAACGTAAGAGAGTAGAAGCTTTTCTCCCCCACAGTGTATTTAGCTGAACTATAAGTAGTATAATATTTGTATAAATGTTTTAAAAGGCCAATGATGAAAGTTCTCTAGTGTTCTGTTTAATTTATTTGTTTGGCTTGTTTGATGTAAGTGTGAGATAATGTTGCCTAACAATTGGCCGAAATTTTACTTTGCTCAGTTGTTCTAACAACAACAGCAACAAATAACAGATAAATAATTACAGTATACCTACTGTGTGGTAGGCATCATTGTAAACCCTTTAGAGATATCAATTCATAACAACTCCATGATGCATACAGATGAAAAAGTGGAGGCATAGAGAGGTCAAGTAACTCACCCAAGGTGACCCAGCCAGGGGGCATCTCCATGGTTACTTGAGAAATCATGACCTTATCTAGAAGCACCTCAGAACTAGCCCCAAGGATATTAGAGATCCCTGGGTCTTAAAACCCAAGAAACCTCTTCTCTTTCCATTGTGACCTTCCCAAACTGGAGATGTACAATCTTTTCTGTAGTTCTGTTTTGAAAACATTTTCTTACTCTAGGTTTAAGGAGAAAGTACATTTTCTCTTCCTCTTTCAATTTCAGGTTAATCCCTTGGCTGCAGTATTTCCTCATAAGCACATTCTCTTCCTTAACAACCTGTCTGTTTTTGTTATGCCTCTATTTCTTGCTCTAAGAGTATTTTAGAGAGTGTTTTACTTGTTTTGCAGCTGGTTTACCTGTGAAGGCAGGCATGCCTGAAGTGGGCCAGAACACCACTGCAAAGGCATTTGGTGCTTGGAGTCAAACTATTTTGAGCATGGGTTGTGAACTGAATAGCTATCTCATTCTTCACGTCTTCCTTGGAGCACAGAGAATAGTTGTTAAATTGCACTGCAATGACTAAGCATGTGAAACCAAGTCCCACCAAAGTCCAGTTCCCTCGTGGTTGTTCAGTCGCTCAGTCGTGTCTGACTCTTTGCAACCTCATGGACTGCAGCATGCCAGGTTTCCCTGTCCATCACAAATTCCCAGAGCTTGCTCATACTCATGTCCATTGAGCCAATCATGACATCCAATGATCTCATCCTCTGTCATCCCCTTCTCCTCCTTCCTTCAGTCTTTCCCAGCATCAGGGTCTTTTCTAATGAGTTGGCTCTTCTTTGACTACTCTTCAGGTGGCCAAAGTATTACAGCTTCAGCTTCCGCATCAGTCCTTCCAGTGAATATTCAGGACTGATTTCCTTTAGGATTGACTAGTTTGATCTCCTTGCAGTCCCAGGGACTCTCAAGAGTCTTCTCCAACACCAACATCAATTCTCTGGAGCTCTGCCTTCTTTATGGTCCAACTCTCACATTTGTACATGACTACTGGAAAAACCATAGCTTTGACTATACAGTCTTTTGCTGGCAAAGTAATGTCTCTGCCTTTTAATACGTTATCTGGTTTGTCATAGCTTTTCTTCCAAGGAGTAAACATCTTTTAATTTCATGGCTGTAGTCACCATATCCAGTGCTTTTGGAGCCCAAGAAAATAAGTCTGTTACTGTTTCCATTGTTCCCCATCTATTTGTTATGAAGTGATGGGATCGGATGCCGTGATCTTCATTTTTTGAATGTTGAGTTTTAAGCCAGCTTTTTCACACTCCTCTTTCACCTTCATTAAAAGGCTCTTTAGTTCCTCTTTTCTGCCATTAGGGTGGTGTCTTCTGCATATCTGGTGTTATTGATATTTCTCCCTACAATCTTGATTCCAACTTGTGCTTCATAGAGCCTGGTATTTTTCATGATGTACTCTGCAAATAACTTAAATAAGCAGGTGACAATATACAGCTTTAACGCACTCCTTTCCCAATTTGAACCAGTCCATTGTTCCATGTGTTTATGATTAATCTCTCTATCCCAAACTGTGTTCTCTCTTTGTCCCTTCTAACTTCAATCCTATACTAACTGGATACTAATAAACCAATCAGATGACTGAAATTGCTATTGTCAATAACATATTTAATGTACTAAAATTGCTATTATAGACACCAATTATTAACGTACAAACTCAGTTTGTCTCCAGGGCAAGATGAGTTAATGGACCCCTGAGCCTTGGCTGACCACTTGGCCTGAGAATTGAAAGCCAGAGATATCCTGACTCCCAAATCTTGATTAAGAAATGTCACAAGAAAATTATTCATCCTAGCCTCTCCGCTTCTTCCTTTTTAAACGCCTCCTAACTCAAAGACCACTTTAGTGTGGATCTGAGCCTTGTTCCCTACTCCCTTGCTTGGTATCCTGCAAATAAACTCTGCGCTTTCCTTCACCATAACACCCGTAACACCCAGATTGCCTTTGCTACTTGGGGAACCAGAAGGGAGGAGTTCAGTAACATGTGGGCTGGTGAACTCTCCAGAGTAGGGCAAGCTATTCTGAGAGTCCTGGAGGAGGGGCTGTTGGGTTTCACAGCTTTACTTGTCAAATTAATACTTCACAAGTGATCACTAGGCTCTCTGCCAAGCTCTGCACTGGGCACTCAGCTACAATCTGAACTTCTATGTACTCATGTATAAATGTATACAGTCAGTCAACTTATTCCACTCAGTAAACACCTTTGTGTCCGAAACTGCCTGGCATTTGGAGAAACAAAGATAAATAAGGCTGGTGGCTTGTCCTGGGGAATTTATAGCCAAAAAAGGAAGACAGATAAAGTAACAGGTAGGAGACTGATGCAGTAAGACCCTGAATCTTCCATAAAACCCAAAGGTAAATAAACCTTTGCTTCCCTCTTTATGGTGCTGCTTATCTGTTGTTTCTAAAAGTCTCGGCTAAATGACTTCCCTGATAACAAGTCATCATTCTTTCTTTCTTAATGAAGTGTTAGTACAGTTGTCTTTCCCCCTTATGGTTAGCATGATTTGGAAACAGGTGACTCACAAAGGGGGAGAGAAAGAGATATTAATATAACAGCATACTGATTGGCAAGTAAATAGAGATTCTTTCTCCAAACTCCAAGAAGTTTCCCAGAATGAAAAAAGTTTCATTGTTATCATCATGGTAATTTTACCACATCAATATGTCCATTGAGCTAGAGTCTCTGGTGGATTTTCCTGGTGATGCAGCTTTAGTGGAGGATCTTCATTCTTCAGGAATCTAAAACTCAGCTCTAGCTTTCCTTTCAGAACAGAGAATGGATTCCAGGGATGTCACATCACTGACATTTCTATTGCTTCAGCCTGGAAACTTCATTATTGGAGACAATGGAAGTAGATTTTTGTCTAAGCTGCAACTTCTACAGTAAAAATACTGTGGAGCCTTCCTCTGAATAATTCAATGACTTTACCAAGACAGAGCAGACTGCAAAGGGAAAATACATTCACCTGTAATCAGGAGGATTCGACTTCACTTTCCCTTTTCCCTTTCATGCATTGGAGAAGGAAATGGCAGCCCACTCCAGTGTTCTTGCCTGGAGGATCCCAGGGACGGGGGAGCCTGGTGGGCTGCCGTCTATGGGGTCGCACAGAGTCGGACATGACTGAAGTGACTTAGCAGCAGCGGGGCCAATTTTTATTCCACCTGCATCAAATGGAACTGTATCAGCCTTCACTCTTTTGTTGGCAGAGAGAAGAAGGTTTTGCCATCAGATGTGTTTCCAGAGAAGAATTGGTTGTATGCCTCAGGAAACCATAATGATCAAGTTAAAGGTTTTTATCATTAAGCTATAGAAAAGAAGAGGTATAAAAGGGCATTCAATATGGTAAAAGGAGTTAAAGTCCATGTGTTAAATATACCTACAGTTGTTTCAAGGATTAAAGAAGTTAAACTTCAAAGGCTTAGTGTCTGCTCGTAGGAAATATTATGTGTTAGTTATGTTTATCCCTAGTGAGTCCTTCTATATTAAGTCTCCCACGGTTGCTGTGACAGATTACCACCAGTTTGGCGGCTTACAACAACAAAAACTTATTATCTTAGAGTGCTGCATGTCAGAATTGTTAAAAGATAAACTGAGGCGTGTTAGAAATTTTAAGAGTTTATTTGAGCAAGAATAAATTCAAATTAGCGCCAAACCGGAAGTGATTAGGGGCGCTGCCAAGACAGGGGCTCAGAGAAAGACTTTCATAGAGAAAAGGTGAAAGTAAAGCAAGGAGATGATTTGATTAGTTGAGCTTAAGTGATTGCCTTAGTTGGGAAAGACTAGCTGGCTGGCTGTGATACGTTGTCCTTAGATTTTGATTTCTTAACCAGGAGTCATTTACAGCATAAGTTTTGGTCTGCTTAGGTAGGGTGTTAAAGTATGAGAGGCAACCTGTATAATGCCTCCTTGCTTAATTAAAATGGGTCAGCAGGGCTGCATTCCTCTCCTCTGGAGGTCCTAGAGGAGCTCACATTTCTTTGCCTTTTACAGGTTCTAGAGACTGCCTGCATTCCTTGATTCATGGCCCCATATCACTTGATCTTCTGTTCCCATCATCACACCTCCTTTCTGATTCTAACCCCCTGCTTCCCTCTTACAAAGACCCTTGTGATGACACTGGACCCACTTGGAAAATGAAGGGTAATCTTTCCATTTCAAGATTCTTAATTTAATCACACCTGTGAAGTCCCTTTTTCCCATGTAATGTAACATACTCACAGGTCCTGAGGACTAGGATGTAAACATCTTGGGAGAGGGGCTTACTCAGTTTACCACACCTTCCCTCAGCTTCCCCACTCGATTCTGGCTATAGTGATAGTGGCTTCCATGGCTTAAAGCATGCTCTGTGTGGGCCCTGGTGGGTATTAGAGACAGGAAGCACAGCTGGGTGTAGTAGATGCTGCGTGTGCTCCACCCACATCCCTTCACACTTATCTGCAGCTGAGTTCCAACTGCCCACACTTACATTACCTTCCCAAGGGTGTTCTCTGGCTGCCAGAGTCTGTCTTTCCATGTGGAAGGAGGGAGACAGAACACAAGTGCCAAGGAATCAATGTTCCCCTGGCCCCAGGGGGACACCTCAGTCAATGTCTGATAAAGACTCAATCCCTTTGCCTTGTGATTGGGTAAACCCTTAGGTGTGTGTCCTGCATGGTCTCTCAGAGTCCCCAGTGAAGTCAAGCTCCAGTTGTCTCAAGTGGTGACGTATTGATAAAACACTGTAGGTGAGCACATCCTGCCACCCTGAAGTGTCTTTTTGGTGTGGGAGTATTTCAAACTGACAACAATCAACATGCCTCAAAAGACCTGAGAAGAAACTTTCCCTCTAATTGCCTTGAAAAATTTTGATAGAGGGCTTATTCTGGGACTAGAGCTATCTCTGGAGATCTCTGCAAAGAATACGGGCAGGGTGTTGTAAGGGAACAGGGCTTTGAGATCAGAGTCCACTCTGTCCTTTGTCTCTGCCTGGCCCAGCAAATGTTTATTTACCAAACGTTTGCTTTTCCTTCTCCATGAATTGCCTTCCTCCCCTTTGAAGGCCCAACCCACTGCCTAAACATCCTCTTTTGTCTTTGGCTGAAGATGGTATTTAAGGTGAGGGCTTCAGCCATTTTGGTTTTTCTGTGTCTCTCCCATGTAAAAACGTTATCAAACTTCTGTTTGATTTTCTCCTGTTTAATCTCTTTCATGTCAATTTAATTCTTAACCCAGCCAGAAGAACATAGAAGGTAGAGGAAAATATCTTCCTCTCCAACAACACCTTCTCCAATTTTGTCTGCTTTCCCTTTCTGATATAATTTTCTCCCCTCCCCTGTTAGTATTTCCTGGACCATCAGCCAAATAAACGACTTGCACTTGAATTTTGGCCTCGGAATCTGCTTCCAGTGAACCCAAACCAGGACAAAGGAACAATTAAGTAATTTGCCCAAAGTCCCTTACTACTAAGTGACAGGGGCAGGATTTGAACCTTGCTCTAACTGGAAAGTTTATGTTGTTTCTCTTAACTGGTTTATTGCTCACTGTATCTGAGGGAGATGATTGACCCAAGAGGTAACCAAGCTAGAAGCTGTCTCTTTTCAAGTTCTCGATTTGAAAGAAGAGATTCTCAGGGTTGGGGGGGAGGCTGCAACTCAGTCATCTGTGATCCTATGAAGCTGAGGTGTTGTGTGTCTCAGGCTGCAGCAGACTGTTGCACCTTGAGTACCTGCGGGTGTCACACACAGGGTCATGGGTCAGGTGGGAGTACCTGGACTTGTGTTATTATTTAATCGACTTTAATTCATCTGCAGGACATAGTGCAAGGAACTGGCTTACAAAAATATGTACACATGTACTTTCTCAGTACACACATGTGCCTAGGGTAAGACACAGCAGGATGTGGACCTGTGGGAGGAAACTTTCCTTTAAGTCTCCACTAAAAGGTAGCTCTCCTAGAATGTGGCTTTCAGTCCATAAACTGCCTGCCCTGTGGGAGAAACAAGAGAAACCAATGGGCTATTTCTGTCTCAATCTCTTCCTCTTTTTTTCAGCCTTGAAGGGCTAAAACTGACATAATTTTAAAATTTCATCAGGACAAAAAGTCACGTGGGAGGTCAAGACTGATTTTATTGAAGTCTTTCCATTCCTAAGAGCTGTTCCTTCAGGAAAAACCTTGCCTTGTGGGATTTATGTGTTTATTCTGTATTCAAACTCTTTATTCTCTGGAGAAGAAACTTTTGAAAAAACAAGGGTTCCATTAGCATTCAGAATATGAGAAAAAGAAGGGTCACATTCAGAATACTGCAAAGCTGCTGATTCACAGAAGATCTAACTGGCACATTCCACTGAGTGTCAGGTGCTGCTTGGTTCAAATGCTGGTTTTGTTATTGACTCACAGTGTAGAACCTTAGATGATCAGCTTAACCTCTCTATCAGTTACCTGATCAGTGAAACAAAGATGATGTTACAGTTGTTGAATCCTTGCTGGAAAGCCTGCAGAATGGTCTGCCTTGGCTTTATTCAGCATTAACTTGGTGGGTTAACCATCTCCTGCACCCTTTCAAGAAGCCCAGAAAATATGAAGGTTTAAGAAATTGACACATTATTAGTTTTTTCTCTCCTTCATCCCTTAATTCTGCATTTCTCTTTAATTACTGGCTTATAATCTATGGGCACTGAATCTACCATAACTTTGTCTTGTATTACATGTGTGTGTGTAAATTGCTTCAGTCATGTCCAACCCTTTGCAATCCCATGGACTGTAGACCACCAGACTCCTCTGTCCACGGGATTTTCCAGGCAAGAATACTGGAGTGAGTTGCATGCCCACCTCCAGGGGATCTTCCCAACCCAGGGATCAAACCTGCATGTGTCTCTTCTGTCTCCTGCATTGGCAGGTGGCTTCTTTACCACTAGCGCCACCTGGGAAGTCCATATTGTATTATCTATAACACTAAATATTATATTACTGATACTATGTGTAGTTAGTTGTACAGCATTTATTACAAAATTATAATACAACTTTATTCAGAGTATGGTTGAATCAAATTACTGTTCTTAACAATTTGGTAATAGCAGTATCAGAGGGTGACGACAAAGGGACGTATAGTCAATGCCACATGACCTGGCCAAACTCTTCTTAACTTCTTTTAAGAACAAAGTCTTTTAATCACAAAAGTGATTCACACACTGTAATTCAATCAATAAGTTATGCTCAGAAAAGATGAACAAATCTAACTGTATCCTGAATTAAGTAAAAAATGTCTTGCGCAATTTTTCCAAAAATTGTTGACTTCATCTTGAATGAAGAGTTTGGGACTAAATCTTTTCTTCACTAGAAAAATTTTAAAGGACTTATTTGAGAAAAGGGAACAATGCAGGAAATTTTGCTGAATAAATCACATTGCCACCTCTTCTCTAGCTATAGTTTCACAGGGAATCCTTAAACTTAAATATCAGAACTTTTGTCTAGAAAAACAGGGATGTCAGGGGGTGGCAAAGGTGGGGAAAAGACAAAAAAAGAAGCCAACTGTTCTGCAGCTGCTGAGGGAAGCTCCAGAAGGCATGGGAACTGGAGATACTCTTGTCTCCTGTGGTTGAGCTGCAAGAAGAGCTCGTTCCTTTCTCTGCATCAGATGATATTTTCCTGGAATCAGCTCAGTGCAGTTATTTTAAATTACAGAACATGCAGATTTTAGGAACACAGGCATCTGTTGTGCACAGGCTACAATGTAGCTGCCTTTCCTGAAAACAGAGGGGGCTTTTCAGCTTTCTCACCATATGCTGCAGGTGTTCTTTTGGCAGTCTCACTCACTGATGAGGCAGATAAAGCAGAAGTCATGTTGTAAGTAAATCAATTATCTGATCTGTATTAGTGAGGCAACCCAAGTCATTCAAGGTTAGTCTATAAAAATAGAACCCTCTAGTAATGTGATCAGCGTGGAACAAGGGCCATGCATCAGAGAAGGGAAGACAGAGGGAAAAATACACCTCTGGCTGGCAACCCTGCAGGGCCTTCCAGGAAGACGCAGACAACAGCCTCAGAAATGCTACTGATATCTGGAGTCTGAGCTCTCCCCAAAGGCCCCAGTGTTCCTTGGTTCTCGACTGCTCATTTTGTGTTCACATATTTCTGAACACAAGTTGAATAGAATCCCTTTAGTTAATATGGGGACATGAGTTCCAGTCTACAGACAGCAATGAAGAACTGTCATCTAGAGGAAAGAAGGGAGTCCTAGCCAGGGTGGCTTTATGACTCCTCTCCAGTGTTAGTCCCTCCATCTCTGGTTTATGTGCAGGAATAGTAGAGGTGACAGCAAATAACATTTTCAACTGCTTGAATGTTATGATTCTTCTCCCTTCTAGAGGAATGAAAGTGAAAGTGAAAGTGAAAGTTAAGTCGTTCAGTCGTGTCCAACTCTTTACGACCCCATGGACTGTAGCCCACCAGGCTCCTCCATCCATGGGATTCTCCAGGCAAGAATACTGGAGTGGGTTGCCATTTCCTTCTCCAGGGGATCTTCCCGACCCAGGGATCGAACCCAGGCGGATGCTTTAACCTCTGAGCCACCAGGGGAATAGAGTGTCTTTAATAAAGCCCAGTAAAATAACTGTAGACACAATGTGAAGATACAAATACAGGAACATTATAACAGCACACAGGAAAACCTTTCTCTGTCTATGATTCTACCTCTTCTGGGAGAGGGCAGGAGTAATTAGGATGAGCTCACAAACCCAGCTACCCAACAGTATGCACTATTACCTCCTAATCTCACCCTCACTGTGGTTTCCTGGGCTTTAATCTGTTTCAGGTCAAGAAGCAACAGCTAGAACCGGACATGAAACAATGGACAGGTTCCAAATTGGGAAAGGAGTACATCAAGGACATATGTTGTCACCTGCTTATTTAACTTATACACAGAGTACATCATGAAAAATGCCAGGCTGGATGAAGCACCAGCTGGAATCAAGATTGCAAGGAGAAATATCAGTAACCTCAGATATGCAGATGACACTACCCTTATGGTAAAAAGTGAAGAGGAACTAGAGCTTCTTGATGAAAGTGAAAGAAGAGAGTGAAAAAACTCAAATTCAAGGAACTAAGATCATGGCATCTGTTCCCATCACTTCATGGTAAATAGATGGGGAAACAATGGAAACAGTGACAGGCTTTATTATCTTGGGCTCCAAAATCACTGAGAACAGTGACTGCAGTCATGAAATCAAAAGACACTTGCTCCTTGGAAGAAAAACTATGACTAACCTAGATAGCATATGAAAAAGAAGAAACATCACTTTGCCAACAAAGGTCCATATAGTCAAAGCTATAGTTTTTTCAGTAGTCATGTATGGATGTGAGAGTTGGACCATAAAGAAAACTGGATGCCAAAGAATTGATGCTTTTGATCTATGGTGTTGGAGAAGACTCTTGAGAGTCCCTTGGACTGTAAGGAGATCCAACCAGTCAATCCTAAAGGAAATCAGTCCTGAATATTCATTGGAAGGACTGATACTGAAGTTGAAGCTCCAATACTTTGGCTACCTGATGTGAAGAACTGACTCTTTTGAAAAGACCCTGATTCTGGGAAGATTGAAGGCAGGAGGAGACGGGGATGACAGAGGATGAGATGGTTGGATGGCATCACCAACTCAATGGACATGAGTTTGAGTAAACTCTGGGAGTTGGTGATGGACAGGGAGGCCTGGAGTGCTGCAGTCCATGGCGTTGCAAAGAGTCGGACACAACTGAGCGACTGAACTGAACTGGTAGCAATTTATAATGCCCATACCATTGAATGAGCAAATTTATGGTTTGGTTTAGTCACTAAGTCGTGTCCAACTCTTGCGACCCCATGGACTGCAGCTTGCCAGGCTCTGCTGTCCATGGGATTCTCCAGGCAAGAATACTGGAGTGGGTTGCCACTTCCTTCTCCGGGGGATCTTCCTGACCCAGGGGTTGAACCCAGGTCTTCTGTACTGCAGGCAGATTCTTTACCGACTGAGCTATGAAGGAAGCCCAAGCAAATTTATACTCCTAGTTTATTCTTCAACATGTGTAACATAGCATATGTACAAAGATAGTCAATGCAGCAGTGTGTTGTTTAAGGCAAAGATCGGAAACAGTGGTATAGCAGACACATCCGAACTTGGCATAGACCCATGGTTCACCTTAAAATTCACTTGCTGCCAATGTGGAAAGTTCTGTGTGTGCTGAGAAACTTTCTACCTCAAGCCAATTGCAGCACCTTCAAGGGCAACCAACCATCAGCCATTAAGAATGGAAGATAGCCCAGGCCTTAGTCTCCTCAGGCTGTCATAACAAAATAGTAACAGAAGAGTGTATGGCTTAAAAAACAGGCATCAGTTTTCTTGCAGTTCTGGATGATACAAGTCCAAGATCAAGATTCTGGCCAATTCAGTTCCTGATGAGGGTTCGCTTTCTGATTTGCAGATGGCTGCCTTTTTACCATGTCCCTCCATAGGCTTTCTTCAGCAAGGGTGGGCAGAGGGAGAGGGAGAGAAAGAGCTCTGGCATCTCTTCTTACAAGGATGCTAATTCTACTAGGATTAGTAATCCCCATGTTTATGACCTCATTTAACCTTAGTTATTTCCTTAAAGGCCCCATCTCCAAATACAGCCATAACCAGAGTTAGAGCTTTTCAACTCAGCTTTTTTTTTTTTTTTTTGAGGATAATTGCTTTAAAAGGTTGTGTCAACTCAGCTATTTGAATATCTATAGACAGAGATTCAGTCTATAACAATACAAACCGGCCTCAAGCTTCCCCATCCCTCAGAGTGATGTGTCTGAGGTATGTTCTACACCCTTCCACAGAGGGTTCCTGGGCAAGTTGAGCCCAAATTGCTCTAAACTGTGACTTGCTTATTAATCTACCTTTTCTCCCTCCTCTGGTACTGAGCTTCCTGCAGTCACACCCAGGAAGTGACTTGATCCCAACAACTTGTCTCAAGGTCTGCTTTGGGGAGCACTTCAGACCAGACAATGTTTCTAAAAATCAGCGAATTGAATCTCAAGTTATGCCCACAGGTACTCAGGCCTGCAGGTCGTCCCATATCCCTAGTCCTGGGGTAGCAGTTGTTCTATTCTGGTTCATGGTCAGAGTATCTCCTACTGCAGGGTGGGGTACATGGGTGTTTGAGAGACTTTGGAAATAGGTCTGCACTGAAGAAGAGGTGAGGCAAGTACTGAGAGCCAGTCCATACAAGGAAATACTGTACCCACCAAGCACGTCGGAGACAGCAGGCAGGACTCCAGTCTCCCATGGAATCCCAGAGCATCCTCAGAGATGAGTTGAAGACAATTACTAAGAAGAATGTGAAACAAGACCAAGTTTGAAAGTTCAAAATATGTTCTCCCTGGAAAATTGTTGTTGGAAAATTAATTTTAGAGGATAACAATAAAGGCTGTTATGATTTTTGTTACCATTGATTCATTGTGCCTGTTTTAAACTTTATATGAATGAAAAAATTCAGTATGGTGTAATTTTGTGCCTGACTTTTTTTGCTCAAAATGATGCTTGTTGTTGCGTGTACTAACCTTGTGTTAAGGAACCTACTAAAAACAATACAAAATCGATTATAAAGGTACATCTTGAAAATTTTATTCTTTTCATCTCTCATATTAAGGAAGAGAATATAAATAATCCAAGTAAGATACACCATGTGAGAAAATCTTGTGCTTTTCAACATGTTATAACACTACCAGAAATCCTGATTTCTATGGGAAATGAGTTCAGTCACATCTCCTCAAATCTCTCCCATCAGATCTGGTCTATCCCTCAGAGAGAGAAGAGAGAATTCCTGTTCCAGTGACTCCACAAAAACTCTAAAAAAAATGTGTTTCGTTATAAGTTATCTTTAGGTTTCAGTGTTTCAAATTCTCACCTCTTATAACCATGGATAACTGTCTATATTTACAGTATCACTTTTGAAAAATTCTCATGCTGTGTATATGCCTGGCCCTCATGGATAAGAAGCAGTTGAGTATTACTTGATGGTTAAATCTGATATTGGTTTCTATCCTGTTCATCAACTTTGCCATTTAGATATATCTGTCTGATAATCACTGAAGAAGCTTTAGGGAAACTAGAAAACTTCTGCACAACGAAAGAAACCATCAACAAAATGAAAAAGCAGTCTTTTCACTTTGCAAATTATATATCTGATAAAAGGTTAATATTCAAAATATAAAGAACTGATACAACTCAATAACAACAACAAAAAAAAAACAACCCAACTAAAACATGGGCAGAAGACCCGAATAGAGATTTTTCTAAAGTCATACATGAAAACATGCTCAACATCACTAATGATCAAGGAAATGCAAATAAAAACCACAGTGAGATATTTTTCACACTTGTTAGAGTGGCTATTATCAAAAAGACAAGAGAGAACAGGTGTTCTTGAGGATGTGAAGAAAAGAGAACACTTTTGCACTGTTAGTGGGAATGTAAATTGATTCAGCCACTATGAAAAACAATGTAGAGGTTCCTCAAAATAGAAAAACGAGAGGACTTCCCCGGCAGTCCAGAGGTTAAGACCCCATGCTGTCAATGCAGTGGACATGGGTTTGATCCCTGGTTGGGGAACTAGGATCCCATATGCTGGGGGGCAACTAAGCCTGAGCACCATGACAACTAGAAAGCCTGCATGCCACGACAAAGACTTGTGTGCTGCGACTAACACCTACTGCTGCCATACTGCCCCCACCATGAATAAATAAATACATATTAAAAATAAAATTAAAAATTGGAACTACATCATATGATCCAGTAATTACACTTTTGGATATTTATTCAAAGGGAATGAAAACACTGACTCAAAAGTATTTTGGCACCCCATGTTCAATGTAGCATTATTTATAATAGCTGAGACATGAAACAACTCAAGAGTCCATTGATGGTTGAATGGTTATAGAAATACACACACACACAATGAAATATTAATCAGCCATGAAAAGAAGAAAATCCTGACTTTTGTGGCAATATATATGGAGCTTCAGGTCATTATGCTAAGTGAAATGAGTTAGAGAAAGACAAATACTGTATGATCTTACTTATAGATAGAATCGTTAAAAACAAAAAACAAAAAAAACTGATACAGAGAATAAATTGGTGATTGCCAGAGACGGGGTGGGAGTACCCTCAAACTGGCCCAATGCATGTGGTTTGCACTGGGCCAGTTTGGGCTTCTCATAGCATGGTGGCTGGATTTCCCAGAGTAAGCATCCCACAAAGACAGAGCAGGCTTCAGGTTTTTTTGACCTAGCTTTGGCAGTCACACAGCAGCACAACTTCTGCTGTACTCAACTGATTGGAAGAGTTACAAGTTCCAGATTCAAGAGGAAGAAAAATAGAATCTACCGCTTGATAGCAGAGTTGCAAGTTCAAGAAGACCATGTGGGACTGGCAATTTGGTTCTGACTATTTTTGGAAAATACAATTTGCTATAATATTCTATAGGAAGCCAGGGGAAACATAGAAATCCAGATCTTTAACACTATATTTAAATGGGGAAAAAACTCAAAAATATATGTGATTTCAATATTATATACATGTTCTTGCTTTATATGAACTATCCTAGTTTAAACTCATATCCATGATATAGATGTGCGTGTGTGTGTGTAATCCTGGTATATTAAAAAAACAGCGCTTCATAATTCAATGCTGCTGCCGCTGCCGCTGCTGCTAAGTCGCTCCAGTCATGTCCAACTCTGTGCGACCCCATAGATGGCAGCCTGCCAGGCTCCCCCGTCCCTGGAATTCTCTAGGCGAGAACACTGGAGTGGGTTGCCATTTCCTTCTCCAATGCATGAAAGTGAAAAGCGAAAGTGAAGTCGCTCAGTTGTGTCGGACCCTCAGCGACCCCATGGACTGCAGCCTACCAGGCTCCTCCATCCATGGGATTTTCCAGACAAGAGTACTGGAGTGGGTTGCCAGCACCTTCTCCACATAATTCAATAATCAGCATCAATTCCTATCTGCAGCCTTCCTTTGGGCAAGTTCCTCTCCAATTTGCCTCTGTTTCCTCATCTGTAAAATGAGAGAACCATCACTTATCTCTCAGAGTTGTTGAGATAAAAGAACAATTACTTTGAAGCTTTTTGGAACAGACTGCTCTTTCCAAAGATGGCAGGACAATATCTTCTATCTCATTTATTCTTCTACAACATGACCTCACTACTTCCTTATTAAGAAAGTGAAAGTGTTAGTTGCTCAGTCATGTCCGACTCTCTGCTTCCCCGTGGACTGTACCCCGAAAGGCTCCTCTGTCCATTGAATCATCCAGGCAAAAATACCGGAGTGGGTTGCCATTTCCTCATCCATGGGATCTTCCCGATCCAGGGATTGAACCTGGGTCTCTTGCACCTCCTTGCATTGCAGGTGGGTTCTTCACTGTCTGAGCCACCAGGAGAGTCTCCCTTCATCAGGAAGCACAGTCTAATTCCTCCCCCTGTGAATCTAGGTGGGTTTGTGATAGCTTCAACCAACAGCAAACAACAGTGATGTGATCTGGCTTCTGAGGCTGGTTCACAAAAGGTCATGCAGTTTCGGTCTTGTTCACTGGAACATTCACTCCTGGAGCCCTGGGCTAGCATGTGAGAAGTCTGAGGATGCTGAGGCTATCGCGTGTAGCAAATAGTGAGGCCACATGTAAGCCCTCAAGCTGGCAATTCCAATCTTTCATTATCCTGACCCAAAAGTCAGACAGGTGAGTGACTGGAACTCCAGATGATTTCAGGAGTTGTCAAGCCCAGCTGTCATCACTGGCCTTCAAGTCTTCCTAGCTGAGACTCCGGACATCAGAGAGCAGACAAATCACTCCCACTCCACTTGAAATCTTGACCCATAGAATCTGTGAAACAGAATAAAATGGTGGTTTTAAACTGCTAAATGTTGAGATACTCTTTTATATAGTAATAATAATTGCTAAAGCAAGATATAACATGTAGCTATAGAAATTAGTTCTTTTCTTCTTTCTTCAGAAAGCATCTGATAATGTCGGGAATCTATAAGGACTGCATATTTGAAAGTAACTATAACAAATATTAAATCATATGTATAAACTGCAGAGAGAGGCAAGGGAGCAGGCAGAGACAATCATCCCTGGCAAAGCTGCAGCAACTTTTGTGCCAGCAGGCAGGTGCCAAGAGTTCAGACCTGGGCAAAGGGTGAGGAAAGAACGGGTCATTCAGGGCCAACACCAGTCAGCAGGGAACAGGTCCCTGGTGCTTGCCAGGGTCAGTAGCATGATGCACTTGGATAAAGGGAAGGATCTGGTTTTATTTAGTCCTATGACCTGAAGTGTTGAGATGCAACGGTGTATAGTAAGGAAAGAAGGGGGATTGACCTCAAGATTCAACTCCAGATGGAGAAACACCAAAGACGATGCATTATTAAAGGAGCATGAAGCAGTTGACTCTCCTAGGGCACTTCTTGG
Organism: Budorcas taxicolor; assembly: GCF_023091745.1. NCBI lineage: Eukaryota > Metazoa > Chordata > Mammalia > Artiodactyla > Bovidae > Budorcas > Budorcas taxicolor. Next base: position 47,707,843 of record NC_068922.1, read on the forward strand.
TATCCAAGATGATCAAAACCAACAAGTGAAACAGGGTAGCAGGTCTCCATGGGTGGAAAGTCTTCCTTGAAGTAAAGCTTCTGGCAGTCTTGCAATTTCCAGTGTATTTCCCAGAAGGAAATGGGTAGCTGAGGAAAATTTCACAAACTCTTACAAAGATGTGGGCAGGTTGAGGGAAATAAAAATCGATGTGCAGTGTAGAGAGGCTAGCAAGAGTGAGGAGGAACTCACAGCCTTAGGCCTGAAGGGTCAACAGGCAGGAGCCATTACGATTAGAGAGCAGCAGACTCCTTGAGAAGCTCTGGGTTTCAGCAGAAGGATGCAGCCAATCCACAGCAACCCCAGGGAGGAATCCAGGGAGATAAGTGCTTCAGTCTTACTCACCTCTGTTATTTCCGTTCTTGGGTGAATCTAAAGTGAAGCCAGAGGGAAAGGGCTCGCTGAAGCAGTCCAAAAAGGCCCACCTTCTAGGTCATAGAGCAGAATGGAGAAAGGTGGAGACTGGACCTGGAGGAGCAAATGTAAGGTATGTGTCCTTGTTGTTGTTCAGTAGCTCAGTCATGTCTGACTCTTTGTGACCCCGTGGACTGCAGCACGCCAGGCTTTCCTGTCCTTCACCATCTCCCAGAGTTTGCTCCAATTCATGTCCATTGAGTTGGTGATGCCATCCAACCATCTCATCCTCTGCCGCACCCTTCTCCTCCTGCCCTCAGTCTTTTCTAGCAACAGGGTCTTTCCCAGTGAGTCAACTGTTTGCATCAGGTATCCAAAGTACTGAAGCTTCAGCTTCAGCATCAGTTCTTCCAGTGAAAATTCAGGGTTGATTTTCTTTAGGATTGTCAGGTTTGATCTCCTTGCAGTCCAAGGGACTCTCAAGAGTCTTCTCCAGCACCAGAATTTTAAGGCTTCAATTCTTTGGCACTCAGCCTTCTTTACGGTCCAACTCTCACATCCGTACATTACTACTAGAAAAACCTTAGCTTTGACTATATGGACTTTGTTGGCAAAGTGATGTCTCTGCTTTTTAATACACTGTTTAGGTTAGTCATAGTTTTACTTCCAAGGAGCAAGCGTCTTTAGTTTCATGGCTTCAGTCAACATCAACAATAACTTTGGAGACCGAGAAAATAAAATCTGTCACTGTTTCCACTTTTTCCCCATCTATTTGCTATGAAGTGATGGGACAAGATGCCATGATCTTAGTTTTTTGAATGTTGAGTTTTTGTTGTTGTTGTTTTTTTTAATGCTTTCTAATCCAGAGATGGCCAATTCTTTTTTTTTTTTTAAATCATACTGCACTTTATTGTTATTTTTACAGTCGAATTTGTTTGTTTTTGGCTGTGCTGGGTCTTCATTGCTGCGTGGGCTTTGCTCTAGTTGCAGTGCATGGGCTTTCCGTGGCCGTGGCTTTTCGTCTTGAGGAGCACAGGCTCTAGAACATGTGGGCTCAGTCCCTGTGGCAAATGAGCTGAGTTGCCCCGCAGCACATGGGATCTTCCCAGATCAGGGATCGAACCTGTGTCTCCTGCATTGGCAGGCAGATTCTTTTCCACTGAGCCGCAAGGGAAGCCCCTGAATTTTGAGTTTTAAGGCAGCTTTTTCACTCTCCCCTTTCACCCTCATCAAGAGGTTCTTTAGTTCCTCTTCACATCCTGCCACTAGAGTGACATCATCTGCATAGCTGAGATTGTTGATATTTCTCCTGGCAATCTTAATTCCGGCTTGGGATTCATCCAGCCTGGCATTTCCACATTGTACTCTGCATATAAGTTAAACAAACAGGGTGATAATACATTGTACATAGACCCTTGTAGTCCTTTCCCAATTTTGAATCAACCTGTTGTTCCATGTATGGTTCTAACTGTTGCTTCTTGACCTGCATACAGGTTTCTCAGGAGGCAGGTAAGGTGGTCTGGTATTCCTATCTCTTTAAGAATTTTCCAGTTTGCTGTGATCCACACAGTCAAAGGCTTTAGTGTAGCCTTTGACTACACTAAAACATCTAGATGTTTTTCAAATTCCCTTGCTTTCTCTGTGATCTAACGGAAGTTGGCAATTTGATCTCTGGTTCCTCTGCCTTTTCTAAACAGTTTACACATCTGGAATTTCTTAGTACACATACTGCTAAAGCCTAGATTGAAGGATTTTGAGCATAAGCTTACTAGCATGCGAAATGAATAAAACTATGCAGTATTTTGTACATTCTTTGGCACTGCCCTTCTTTGGGATTGGAATGAAAACTGACCTTTTGCAGTCCTGTGGCCACCACTAAGTTTTCCAAATCTGCTGGCATTTTGAGTGCAGCACTTCAACAGCATCATCTTTTAGGATTTTAAATGGTCAGCTGGAATTCCATCACTTCCACTAGCCTTGTTTGTAGTAATACTTCCTCAGGTCCACTTGACTTCAGACTCCAGGATGTCAGGCTCTAGCTGAATGACCACATCCAATTTAGAGCAACACTCTGAGGCTGGAGCAGAACGAGGACAGTGAGGACCCCTGAAGAAGGTGGCTGGCCAGTAAAGGCTTCTAGTACCAGCTCTTCTCTCATAGTGGCACCAATGTTATCAGCTAGAAACTAGGGGTAATCAACTGGAATAATGCATACAAGGCTGGGGATCGATGGATTGGGTAGACTCCAAACAGACTAGGCTATGACAACAGTCAGGTTTATATCCTGTTCATTCATTGTTATTCATTCATCCAGGGTTTCTTAAACTCAGCGGTACTGATATTTTGAGTCAGAAGATTATTTGTTGTGGGGAGCTGTCCTGTGCATTGTAGGATGTTTATCAGCACCCCTGGCCTCTAAACGCAAGATGCCAATAGTCACACCCCATCCAGTTGTGAAAACCAAAATTGTCTCCAGACCTTCCCATTGTCCCCCTTGGGGAAAGATCACCTTTGATTAAGAATCAATGCACTCATTCATTCAAGAAACATTTAAGGAACATTTATCAGGTGACAGGGAGACATTGTGTGGCAGTGGGACATGGCACGTGCTTTCTCAGACTTCCTAGGCTAGTGAAGGAGTCCAACCTTAGACATACAAGTACACGAACAATGCACTTTGAGGGGAAGGTTATAGCTAACAGAAGACCTTTTCAAACCAGTGCCAGTTTAGAACAAAATCCATAGATCATGGAAATACTAGGCTGAGGGGGAATTTTTATTGGTCATTAACGTTCTTTAAATTTAGGTTTTCTTTACGTTGAATCTCCAAATATCGTACAACTTGAAGCTGTAATTTAAATAACATCTGTTAAAATCAGAAAGTTATAATAATGGCTTAAAAGGGCTGCAATTCCTTTGCTACTCATCATCAAAAGGTAGAGTCTAATTCCCTCTTCTAAGGAAAAGCAGGTTCCCAAATAGCCATGTGAATGGGTAAAGATGGGTATCGGTTAACTTTTGCTATTTTATAAATCATTCCCAAACAGCAACCATTTTATTTGCTTACAGTTCTGCTAGTCAAATGAGCATTTTGTCTTCCTGGGCCTGCTAAGTTGACCTTGGATGGTCTAGGGTGGCCTCACTCAATTGCCTGCTGGTTGGTAGACTGACTGGTTTGTGGGTGGAAGGAGGAGCAGGAGAAGGCAGTTCACTCACATGTCTGGTACTTGTTTTGATATCAGCCGGGGTGACTAGATGACTTTGCCATATGTTATTCATCATCTAGCAAGGTAGCTTGGGCTTGTTTACTGGATGGCAGAAGAGGCTTCCAAGAGTGGGATGATTTGGGAGAATGGCATTGAAACATGTATAATATCATATAAGAAACAAATCGCCAGTCTAGTTTCGATGCAGGCTACAGGATGCTTAGGGCTGGTGCACTGGGATGACCCAGAAATATGGTATGGGGAGGGAGGTGGGAGGGGGTTCAGGATTGGGAACACGTGTACACCCGTGGTGGATTCATGCTGATGTATGGCAAAACCAATACAATATTGTAAAGTAAAAATAATAATAATAAAATAAGATATGAAAAATAAAGAAGAGGCTTCCAGCACCAGAGGTAAACCCCACTGCAACGTACTTTTTGAGCCTCTGTTTGCATCCTATATGCCATGTGCTGCCGCTGGTAAGTCACTTCAGTTGCTTCCGACTCTGTGCAACCCCATAGACGGCAGCCCACCAGGCTCCCCCGTCCCTGGGATTCTCCAGGCAAGAACACTGGAGTGGGTTACCATTTCCTTCTCCAGTGCATGAAAGTGAAAAGTGAAAGTGAAGTCACTCAGTCGTGTCCGACTCTTAGCGATCCCATGGACTGCAGCCTACCAGGCTCCTCCGTCCATGTAACATTAGACCAAGAAAGTTAAATATCCAGGTCCAGAATCAAGTCACAAAAAAAACTTCATCTTTTGATAGGAAAAGTTATAGTACATCAAGACTATTTTTTTCCTCAATAAATCATTGTATGTGTGTGTGAGAGAGAGTGTGTGTGTGTGTGTGTTGGTGGGGGTGGGGGTGGGGGAGTGAGGTGATGGTGGAGATTTTCAAGGGGAATGCCACAGACAAGGCAGCTAGTGTTGATAATATAAATAAAAGAATTCTCTATAACTATTTTGAAACTTCCAGTTAGCCTTAGCAATAAATGTACACCCACAAAGATGGAGGTATAAAAGTTATAGAGGTATGATGGAATGAAAGTGTATGTGTGAATGATCGGGTGAGTCCTCACAGTTTGCGTCAGATGATCGTGAGAAGCTGTTTAGCCATTTCCTGGCCTCTGCACATTTCCATTATGAACATTGTCCCAGGTTTTGTTTTAGAAGCCCTGGCAACTTCTGAAAACTGACTGTTTCATTGGAAAATGTTGTGCAAATCAGATCCTGCTATCTGCTAGTCATAAATGTATCCTTTCCAAAAGTGGACTCTCCAAAACAGTATGTTTTAAAATGTTGTGTAAAAATAACTGCAAAAGGTTAGAAGTGTTGTTCCTGTCAATTACTGGATGGATGGATCTAGAAGAAAGACCAAATGCATCAGCAATTTGGCCTCTTAGGATTTTTGTTTAGGGGTATGCTTTTGTTTTTAAATAAAGAAGGACATGAACTCTTAATAGCATCATTGTGTAATGACTAAGAGCTTGGACTCTGGAGCCAGAGTTTAGGGTTCAAATCCTGACTTTTCTGTTCACTGCGATCTCGGACAAGTTACTTAACCTATCTGTGCTTCAGCTTCCTTATCTTTAAATGAGATGCAATAATATAATTTATCCTTTATAATTGTTACATGGACTAAATCAGTTAATATTCCTGCAATTCTGACCACTGCCTGAGATAGAACCAATGAGACACAATGTGAAGCTTTCTTAGAAACGCTGATGTGTCTTGAGGACAATTTTTGGTGTCCCTGCTGCTACTGCTGCTAAGTCGCTTCAATCGTGTCCGACTCTGTGCAACCCCATAGACAGTAGCCCCCTAGGCTCCTTTGCCTCTGGGATTCTCCAGGCAAGAATACTGGAGTGGGTTGCCATGTCCCTAGGCATCATCCAAAAGACCATCCATCACCTCTGTCTTGCTTAACTAGCAGCAGCACCAGCAGCTCAGGGAGAGAAGTGTGGTGAACCCGTACTCAGCATGTTTGCAGATCGCTCTCTGTGGTGTAAGGCTGTGGGGAAGAGGTGGCAGTGTCAGTATTGTGGTTTAGGGAATGTCAGAGGATTTCCATCATCAGCTGTCTCAGTCTCTTCTGTTCATAAGCTGAATTTTTGAGTGAAGTCAAGCGTTAAAAAGTTGTTATGAAATCACAGTCTGTATCCATCAACCCACACACATAAGCCAGCCTTTGCTTTCTTGAGTTATCCATCAAAAAAGCAGTCACATTCAAAAGAATAAGTAGTTGACTTTAAAAAGAATGTCATTAAAAAGTATCTAATATAATTATTCAAGAGACCTTATTATGGAAGCCAGTTCTCTACTTCACATTGTTTAAAAGAATTTCAAAGAACACAAGGTAAGTTTAAATGATTCTAAGAAATAAATTCCTTAGCATCATCACTGAAACACTTACCTAAATTACATCCTTTGTTTAAGGTTGATCAAATCATCCATCTGCCTCACCCCAAATATCCATCTCAGCCACCATCTCCCCTCATCATCCCTCCCAGGGACAGAGGCAACACAAATATTTGTTAAATGAAAGAATGAATGGCTTCCTCCATATAACTAACCTCACAAACCATTTTCTACTCTAGGGAATCTTCCCCACCCAGGGATTGAATCCACATCTTCTGCGTGGGCTGGTGGATTCTTTACCAATGTCCCACCAGGGAAGCCCACGAAACACTTTATCAGGAAACAATTACTCACTGAACTCAGAGTCTACAGATATTTTTCAAGAGTGGACAGTGGAAGGAAGATTTAACCTAGCAAAATGGATCCAAAAATTATTTCAGAAAGGGGCTCTGTTTCAACAGATCTGTAATCACCAGCATTCTAAGGATGGGGAAAGCTCAGAAAAGGAATAATAAGGATTATTTTTTTCTACTGAATAGTTATCATTTGCAACCTCACTCTCGGCATTTATTGTCTTGTTCCTTCCCTCTCCCCTTCAAATCTCCCCTCCAAAAGGAGTTTCTTTCATGCTTTGTTGCCTCATTAACCACATTTTACAAAAATAATTTTTGAGAAGAAAACTAAGTGTATTCCTTTAAATAAGATTTGTTTCTGGGTTCTAAGAGATTTCATGAAATCTCTACAGCATTGAGCTCCAGCCACATCAATTTCTTGGAAAAGATGGATTGCATTGGAGGAAGAAGGAAAGTTAGCCTGGATTAGATTAATGAAGTTGAGACATTTGTTATTTTTAAGAAATAAACTGTTGGGAAAATGGTAAGATTTGGGCATCTTGTTAAGGTTATTGTGTTTGTGTTTGCTGGCAAGAATGTATCTTTCCACATTTGTGTCTAACCTGAGTGTTCTAGTAACTTTCACCGCAACACAGCCTGCTCCAAGCTTAATAGCAGAAAATAACCACCATTTTATTATAATTGTGGATCCCAGGGATCAGGAATTCAGAAAGGGCACAGAAGGATATCTTGTCTCTGCTCTGTAGTGCTTAGGGCCTCATCTGGGAAGATTCAAACATTAGGGAGTGACTTAGTTTGAGGCTAACATTTTCTGAAAGTTTGCTTACTCACATATGTGGCAGTGCTTGTTGGCTGAGACCTCAGTTGGTCTGGGCTGGGGCTGGGACACCAACATGTGGTCTGTCCATGGCTCTGGGCTTCCTCACAGCAAGGAGGCTGGGTTCTAAGCATGCGTATCCCAAGAGAATCTGGGCAGACCTGGGCTATCTTTTATGATCTAGCCTAAAGTGTCAGCCATAGCATCAATTCTACCAGTCACATGCTCACTCAGACTGAAGGATAGGGAAGACAGGCTGCACTTTTTAAGGGGAGGAGTATCAGTTACCTTGAAAGAACCAGGGAGAAGGGAGCTATTAATTGTGACCATCTTTGGAAAATACAAGGTGCCATATTGGGCATAAAATACATTCTAAGTTTTCTTGTATGGTAGTATAGAGACTAAAAATATCTCTGGCCTTTGAATCTATTTGCTTAGTTTAAACTAAAATAATTAATATCCTTTTTTCTGTAGACTGGTGAAGGGAAAAATACAACATTTTATTTGCAAAGAGCCAAGGTAGGGAAAGGGAGAATGACTGGCAAGTACCCTGGTGGCTCAGAGTTCTGCAATGCAGGAGACCTGGATTCGCTCTCTAGGTTGGGAAGATCCCCTGGAGGAAGGCAGGGCAACACACTCTAGTATTCTTGCCTGGAGAATCCCCCTGGCAGGCTACAGTCCATGGGGTCACAAAGAGTCGGACATGACTGAGTGACTAAGCATGGCACACAAACTTTGATAATAGTTAATAAGTCTGCTTTTAAACCTGGGACTATATTAAATCTAAACTGAGAGGAGTTAGAATGAGTGGGATGGGAAACTTGGTCAGATCAACAGCAGACTCAGGGAGAAGCTTCAGATAAACAAAATTTGGCAAAGCCAAAAATCACTGAAGCAGAAATTATCTCTGGAGAATCAGTCCCACACTAACAAATGAATCTTTGGGTTAAATGCAGCACTAATGCCTATTCATTGGAAGGACTGATGCTGAAGCTGAAACTCCAATAATTTGGCTACCTGATGAGAAAAACTGACTCATTGGAAAAAACCCTAATGCTGGGAAAGACTGAAGGGAGGAGGAGAAGGGGACGACAGAGAACGAGATGGTTGGATGGCATCATCACCTTCGCAATGGACATGGGTTTGAGTAGGCTCTGGGAGTTGGTGATGGACAGGGAGGCCTTGTGTGCTGCAGTCCATGGGGTTGCAAAGAGTCAGACACAACTGATCAACTGAACTGAACTGAACGCCTAACATCCTTTTCTCACTCCCAGAGCCAAATTTTCTACCTGTTTAGAGGTTCAATGCAACTGTTCTCTGCATCTGGCTGAGTGTTTTCTGCCCCAATTTCTCTTGCTCCACTTTCTTTTCCTACTTACTCTGGCACCAACTCTATTCCAGATTCATTCTCAGCTCCAAAAGGAGAAGCACTTCTGGTGAGTTGCTGGGAGGCAGTCAGTGCTTTCTCAGCCACTGCCTTCTCTATAAATTTCAGCTGGTAGATGCAAACACCAAAGGGATTCCTACAATCACTTGAAAATTTATAGAGTGATAGAGCTCTTTTTTTGTTTTGTTTTGTTTATTTTATTTATTTTGACCATGCTGGATCTTTGTTGCTGCATGCGGGCTTTCTCTAATTGCAGTGAGCAGGGACTACTCTCTAGTTGTGGTACACAGGCTCTAGGGGGTGCAGGCTTCAGTAGCTGCAGCACTCAGGTTCAGTTGTTGCAGCCCATGGGCCCTAGAGTGTGGGCTCAGTAGCATGTCACACAGGCTTTGTTGCTCCAAGTCATGTAAAATCCTCCCAGACCAGGGATCAAACTCATGTCCCCTGAAATGGCAGGCGTACTCTTAACCACTGGACCACCAGGGAAGTCCCTTCCTCCTTAATTAGTTTGGAATGTTTATAAATTGTAATATCAAAGTTATTTCCTTGATAAATAACAATGTGGTAGGTGGAGTTATGACCCTCAAAGAGGGTCTCTTTTTCCCTGAGACCTCTGAATATGTGTTCTTACCTGGCAAAGGAAATCTGCAGAGTTGATTCTTCTCATTCCAAATTTGTTCCTTCTCATGTCTTGCTTAGGCTAGGGAATGGTGCCAGTGTCCCTCCATTCACTCAGAGTCATTCTAGTTTAATCCTTTTGATCACAGAGGGAGAGCAGTGAGTGGGGAGATCTTTTGGAAGAGAGATGTTAGTTGCTTACCCAGGAATTAAACCTGGATAACCCGGATGAAAACCAAGAGTCCTAGCCACTAGGCCACCAGGGGCTAGAGGCTAGAAGCAAAGTGGCCCTGGCTCTTGCCCCTCTGTTTGAAGACAAGAATATTTCAAGGAGGATAAAGCTGTAAAAATAGGTACGAAGTTTATTATTAGAGACAGCACAATGTATGGGAGAGCACACAGGAACAGTTTATTGAACTCAGGAGCAGGTCAGAGATACATACCCAGAGAGAAAGGGTATGGGCCTCCTCTCTGGTGAGGAAGAGTGCCGTAAGTCAGACACTAGGCAGAGACCCACATCCTGAGAGGAGTGTGGGCCTCCTGGGTGGGGAAGAGTGTAGTACAGAGGTGATGTAAATCACTTACATAGGACAGTCCTTCCGGGTCTTTGTTTACCCTTAGACACTTGTTTCTTTCTTTACACCTGACTGGTCCATGGATCCTCCCTAAGATGCATGCGTAACTTTTTGCTAAGATGGATCTCAGTGTAATCACCTATGGGTACAAGCCCACACTTATTATGTGGTGGGAGCCCCCTTCATTTTTGACTGCTGGGAAGCCTTCCTGTGCATGTGCAGACAGGAAAGTCTTCTTTGACCTCAGGAGGGGGCACCTTATCTCTTTGCTTTAGCAGGGCTCAGCTTTTGCCACTAGCTTTGTCCTTGGAGTCACTGGGTGAGAACAAGGCTCAGTTTTACTCCACTTGATGACCACCAGGTGTCTGGCCCAGAGGCCTACTGTCTCCTACCTCACTTTCTCCCTTATAGATACTATAGGTTGCAGAGCTTAATACCAAGTCCCCCAAACTTTCTCTGCTATGAAGATGTTGAAGATAAACACTTTCTAACACTCCAATACATAGAAATCTGCAAGTAGTTTTGCAAAAACTTTTGCTTTTTTGTTAAAAGGAATAAACTCTGTCTTTCTTATTTCCTCCTTCTGTCCCTGAACACAGACAAGATATCTGGAGAGGCAGCAACCATCTTTTGACCATGAGGTAACATGTATTAAGGAAAGACCAAGAGAATCACAGGGACACCAACCTTGGTATTGTTAAATCACTAAACCAAAGGTAGCAGTGGCTTCAGTATAGACTTGTTATAAAAGAAGAATAAACTCTCCTTTTGTAAAGCCATTCTATCTTGAGAGTTTTTGTTACTTGCAATCAAAAGAATTCCTGACACACTGCCATGCCCTAATCCAATCAGCCATCACATCCTCTGCACTCTGCCTCCTGAGGCTTTCTCTCATGTACTTCATTCTATCCCAGCTGCCTCTGCCTTGGCTCACATGCCCATGGAGCCACCACATTAACTTCCCAACTGGCTTCCCTACCTCTAATCTTTTTCTCCAACATATTCATATTTATTGCCTGAACTTGAATTTTTCAGAGATCCCCAGTTTCCCTCATGTAAAGTCTTAGTTACTTAGAATGGCCTCCAGTGATTTTCTTGATTTAGCCCCTACATATCTCCTTATGATTCAGTGGGCCTAGGCTGAGGCCCAAGGCTTTGTATTTTTAATAAGCTCTCTGATGATGCTAATGCTGCTAGTAGTGGGTAAACCACTTTTTGAGTTGTACAGGTCCAGAGTTCTTTTCCTTTTCCTATTTCCATCACAAAATTTGCCTCATTTTGTGATGATAGATTCTCTCATTCCTTAATTCAGTGTTTCACAAACAGTGCGCCTCAGACTCCTTGGAAGGGCTCCTTACAGCACATAATGGTGGCTTCTACCCCAGAATTTCTGATTCAGTAGACTTAGGATAGGGCTTAAGAATTTGCGTTTCTAACAAGTTTTCAGGTAATGCTGATGCTGCCTGTCAGCGACCACACTTTAAAAACAACTGCCTTAGTACAGGATTTCTCATCATTGCTTCAACTCATGTTTTGAGTTGAAGATATTTCTTTACTATGGAGGGGTTGCTCCTTGTATTAGAAGATGTTCAACAGCATTCCTAGCCTCTAGTCACTGGATGCCAGTAGCAGCTCCTCCAGTTGTGACAAAAATGTCTCCAGACATTCCCAGATGTCCGCTTGAAGGCAAAATTGCCTATAGTTGGAAACACTACCTTGGTGTGACTGTTTGAGCGATATCCATCTCCTTTAGTATCTAAGTTTCACAAAAGCAGGAGCCTGTTTCTCGTATTCCCAATGCCTAGAGTAGGCACTTAACAGATCCTTGTTCAACAAATGAATGAATCTAATTCCAAACAAGTTTAAAATATTTTAATGCTTTTTTCTTTTGTGCAATCCTTTTCCCGATCACCAAAAAGTATGAAAAGAAATCTTCCTGCTGCCTCCCTACCTGAACAGCAGCGACATGCTTCCAGGTTCCTTTGACCAGGAACATAGGGGTTGAAGACATTCCCCAGTCTCCGACTCTAGTTTAGAAGAGGTGGTCCACTGCGGCATTATATCGATTGCCCCAGAGAGGGAAGAGAAAGAGGCTGTTTGTTGTTGTTGTTGTTGTTTTGTTTATTTCTGTTTTCTTTTGATTGCACTGCACAGCATATGGTATCTTAGTTCTCCCACCAGGGATTGAGCCTATGCGCCCTGCAGTGGAAGTGTAGGGTCTTAACAATTGAACCACCGGGGGATTCCCAAAAGAGGTTTTCTTTTTCCAGGATAAGGTGGAGGATGAGGTTGGATTTCCCCACTCTGACCACATTCAACTCCATTCTCTCATTGGGAGAAGAGGAGATAGAGCTAGGCCCTGCCCATGCAAGATTTCCTGAGAGGTGGCAGGACCTCAGTGGGACAGATCTGTGTGGATGGGGGATGGAGCGGCACTGAGGATCTTGGTCACAAAGCCTGGGGTCACTGAGCTGCTCCATGGTCTACCCAGAATGGCAGAGCACAATCAGTAATGACTATATTTTCAGTCTTTTTTCTGTACTTTTACAGGATATCCATACTTTAGCAATGATATCCTGGAAATAATATCTTAACCAAAGCACAAGTCAATAAGGAAATTTTTAAGAAATATGATAGGCTGCTAGAAAGAGGATACATTTTGAACAGAGTACTGCTGCTCCCCCAAAAGAGCATCATATGGAGGGATGCCTGTGACATCCAAACACAGGTAGCCCAGTAGTACACATAGAGAGGCTGAGGATTCAGAACCCTGGCAGGCAGCAGGTGGGAGCTGGGAACTTGCAGAATTGGTGTCAGTCTGTTCCTGCTTATGCTTGTTTGATCTCTTTCAACTTCCTCCTCCTGCCACATATCACTAAATCTGGGGCAGTTTGGTGCTGCTCCAGTGAGAGTAATTAGGGAATAAATTGTTCCATTCTAGGTTGTCTTGGACGACAAACATCTTGCTCTATGTAACAGCCAGGTCTTCAGGTCGGTATTTGCGAATGCCTGAGGGTAGTTGAAGACTTGTTCACTCACCTGTGGGGAGATTAACAATCATTGTGCTTTCAGAAAATTCTAACAAGCTGTGTAGTGGAGCAGAACTTTCTGGTTCACTGAGAGTGTGGGTGTAATTTTATATAGATTTCTGGATTAACTGACTCTTTGTAGTATGTATAGAAGTTACTTGAGTATGTATAGAAGTTACTTGAGCTAGGGACTTCCCTGGTCGTCCAGTGGTTAAAACTCTGTGCTAGCAATTCAGGCAGGGGATGTGGGTTCAATCCCTGGTCAGGGAGTTAAGATCCTGCATGCTGCGCAATATGGCCAAAAGAAGCAGGAAAAAAAAGAAGTTACTGAGCTAACTTAAGACACAAAGTGGAATTTATACCTATATTACACCTGTATCAGCATAATTTACTGATCAGAAGCTGGATGTGGATAAAGGAAGGCTTTAGGAAGGGAAGGAGCCTGGAACAGAAAGCATCTCTCCTCTCTGATTCTCAGAGGCATTTTCTTCTCTGTGTCTCTCCTGGCCTCCCACACCACCCTACACTCTGCCTTTCTCTGCTTCTTCTATCCACTTGATAAACTATGACTTTGCAAAACTCCCAAGTTCACATGCAGGCACCCCAGCCTCCTGTAGACACTGACCAACATCCTCTTTTCTCCAATACCAGGAAAGAGAATCTGATGGGTGTAGCTTGCATCCAGCTAGCTATGAGTACTAGTATAAGCACAATTATTGGGGCCCACCCTGAAGATGAGGACAGTTCCCTGATATCATGCTGTCTTAGGTTGGATTTCCCCAGAAGCAGACTCTGAATCAAGAAGTAAAAATCTGTTGTAAATTAAAACTAGATGATTTGGGAGGAAGCTGGAAGAACACCTCTTTACCTTTCTTACTTCCTTTGGCCATAAGCTTCATTTGCAACTCCCAAGCCAGAAGGCAAGGAAACCCAGGGAGCCTATGAAATTAGTCTATGTTAGGCCAGCCTCCCAGGGCATATGGCAAGTCAGTCTGAAGAGCAAACGAAAGATGTGATTCAGACATTTCTCCATAGAATCTTGTTATTCATATATGCCAACACAGATTATGAAAAAGTAAATTATTCAATTTTTTAGTTGTGGGGACTTGTAGCATTTAGGCATGCCCATTTCCACAGTATTACTCAGATCTGAATAGTCTATTGAAACTTGGTATTCATCATACACCTAGGGTCAGAAATGTCAATAAACTCCTGGGCAAATTTAAAGCTTATTTTGATTTGCATAAATGCAGTCCAGGCCTGTCACAACAAGCTTAACTAGTTCACATGTCAAATGTGGTATATTTATGTTATACTCAATGTGAGTGGCTGTGACCTAAGCAGAAGGAAAGTTGGTTTTCCAACAATAATCTCAGATTGTTCTTCTCTATATCTTCATATGTTGCTGCCAGAAGTCACTGTCCAGGGCTTCATTTAAACTCCTGCCATGTTGATCCGATCTCAATCTGTAAATATTTGTGAAAGTGAAAGTGAAGTCACTCAGTCGTGTCCCCTTGGACTGTAGCCTACCAGGCTTCTCCATCCATGGGATTCTCCAGGCAAGAATACTGGAGTGGGTTACCATTTCCTTCTCCAGGGGATCTTCCCGACCCAGGGATCGAACCCGGGTTTCCTGCATTGGAGGCAGACGCTTTAACCTCTGAGCCACCAGGGAAGCTTGTAGAAAGAATTTTTCCCTAATTGCTTTTATCAAAAGTCTTGTTTAGTTTCTGAAATAAACAACCACAGTGGTTTGCATCAACTGCTATTTAACAAATTACCACAGATTTAGTGGTTTAAGATAACAGAAACTTAGCACCTTTCATCAGCAGGATGGAATTCCTTCTGGAAGCTCTAGGAAAGAATCTCTTTCTTTGCCTTTTTCAGCTTCAAGGAGCTGCCTGCAATTTTTGGTTTGTAACCCCTTCTTCCATCTCCAAAGCCAGCAGAGTAGCATCTTCACCTCTCTCTGCCTGTCTCTGTCTCTCTCTCGCCTTTGTTTCTATCTCCTTCTCTGACTCTCCTACCTCCCCCTTATAAGGACCTTTTGATTACATTGGTTCCACCAAGATAATCCAGGATAACCTCTCCATCTCAAGATCTTTGCAATATATAGAGAGGTTCCTGAGGGGCAGGAATTATCTTGACCAGAAGAAAGGGTATGATAAAATAAAGAAAGAAAGCAAACAAACAAAAAACCTGGAGGATAAGTGATTTTGGGGTGAATGATAGAGATAAGGCTGTAGATATGGGGATGGAAAACTGAGGTACCCATGTTCATTTCTTCTAGGTTGACAAAGGTCAGAGAGGTGGGAGAACAGTTAAAAGACTGGTGAAGGTCTGGAATAGCTTCTATGAGAGTGAAGGAGGGTGGTGCTCAGGCTTCAGTGTGGGATTAACTGGGATGCTGAGATCCACATACGTCTCCATGATCACTCAGTACTACTTGTGCAGCTGTATAGCACTTGGCAGTCAGTATGTAGGGAACAGAAATGCGAACATTCGTTCAATCCATGAAGTTTCTCATAATTTCATTCCCTGCAATATAAACTCCTCTTTTAGTTCCTCTGATTACATGCTGGGGCAGAGACTGTTTTTTGACCCCCTTTATTTCTTTTCCCTAACTTTTAAACTGAGCATGTGGATTTCCAAGATTTTATTTCCAAGCTTTCTTTGCAACTAGATGTGGCTATATGACTAATGGAATACGTGGTGGCTTCGCACACATGCACACGAGTGTCCTTAAAGGATTCAGCATTGCTGTCTTTCTCTCTTCCTGTTTCTCCCTGGCTGGAATGCAGAGACAATGGCTTGTAATCAAGAACTATTTTGGATAGTGAGGGGGAAGCCTGTATGTTTAGATGGCAAAGCAGTAAGACAGAAGGAATTTTGGCCCCAGGCAATCATGGAGCCAGTATATCAGCACTGTACCAGTGCCCCTGGACTTCATTTGCAAGAAGAAAAATCTTCTAAGTAAATTTTCTGTTATATATAACTGAAGTTAATTCTACATTGTCCATACTCACTGCTCTCTTGGAGATTCTCACCTACATTGATATTCTGTCAATTCCATATGCCTCTGTCTTCCTCAACTTCCTGTTTAAGCTTCTTCTAATGTATTTTTGGAACACATACCCATGGTTTGACCTGACATCAGCTCTGCTTGTTCAAATCTCTTTCCAACAGCTTATCATATTGGGGGCAATTGTGCTTATATTTTACTTCTGATTAAATTACAATGGAAATTTCCTTGATTCTTCCTCAACTATCTTTAGTCCTGCATTATTTTCATAGTGCTATTAATACTCATGCCATTCTATGTTACATTTTATTAATTAAATTATTCAACATTGATTGAGCATCTTCTATGTGCACTGAAGTGATGGACTCCATGGAGACACCTAAATCAGTAAAACATGAGGTATACCATTAAGAATCTGACAATCCAGTAGGAGAGAGGAATATAAAAGCAATAAACATAATGAAGATAAAATCAAGGAAGCCATATTCTGCATGCTTTGGAGAAGTATGCAATATATAAATTTTTTTTCCCCCAATTCACCATAGAGGTTTGTCAGATTGGAATTAGATCTCAAGTTTTCTGATTCTCAACATGCTAGCCATAATATCAGATTCCACACTTGGCTGCCATCCTTTGTTTTAAGTAAACATCTTGGAAAACAAAATCTTATTTAAAAGTTTGTTGTTGTTATTGTTGTTTGTTTGTTTTTGGCCATGCCATGCAACTTGTGGGATCATAGTAAAAGCACTGAGTCCTAACCCCTGAAACACAAATTTCCAATTTAAAATTTTAAAGCGTAGAAAATAAAATCTTTGAAAGAATTAGAGTAAAATTTTGTTCATTTATTTACTGCATGTCAGGCCCAGAGGTACATGTTAGGATAAATTGGAAACAAATGACTGATGTGGTCCTGTCCTTACAGGTATTAAACATAAATCTCCCATGTAAACATAAAATGCTAACTATGATTAAAACATTTCCAAGAAAAGCTGCATGGTACCCAGAGAGGATATAATGGGAGCATTGATTCCAGTTCAGGAGAGCATGGAAGGAACTGGGATGGGGAAGGGAGGCAAGGGGTGGCCTGGAAAAGGCGAGGCCCCTCAATAGAGGAAAACCAGAGAGGCACAGGAAGTCAGCTTGTGCAGTGGCACTCAGGGAGCAAAAGGAAGGCAGTCTGATATAAGGGGAGAAAAGAGGTAAAGAGGGGCCAAACTGTGTTGCAATTTTGGCTTATAGTAAGGGCAATGGAAAGCAAGTGAAGTGATTTCAAACACGTTTCTCTGACTATTGAATGAAGAGTGAAATATGGGGGATAGAGGTAAAAATCAGAAGCAGGGAGACCAGTTTGGTGGCTATGGTAGGAATTCATCTCTGAGGTAAGGATAACCCAGAGTAAGACCTGCTGTGGGGAGAAATAGATAGAAGTCTTTAGGGAGACTTGGCAATGGCTCAGATCTGGACTCTAAGAAAAGAGATGTCAAGGATGACACGTGGGTTTCTTCACCTGACAGATGCTGATATTTCTCAGTGAGATAGGGAGAAAATAAACCAGATTTGAAGATAAGAGTAAGATGAAATGGATCTTTCTCCATGACTTTGATATGTCTTTGAAATATCCAAGTTGAAATGTCATAAAGGGAGTTGGAGAAATGTGTTTGGATCCACTTACAAGTGAAAACTGGGGAAATAGGTGTCTGTGGGTTGGTTAGAACGGAGCTGTGGCAGGAAGGAGATCACCTAGAGAGAGTATGTAGAAACGGGTAAGAAGTGAGTTTTTTTGATTCACCAGTTCTGAATGGCCAGATAGGGTAGCATAAAACCTGCAAAAGAAGCTGGGCCAGAAACTGGCTGAGGAAGAAGGAAGAAAACCAGGAGCTAGTTGAGGCCTGAAAGCCAATCAGGAGAGTGCTTCAAAGAAAGAATGTTCAACAATGTCAAATAAGATGAGGCTTGAAAACTCCCCATGGAATTTTGCATCATGGCAATGACTCAAGCTCAAATGTTTCGATGGAATGATGAGGGTGACAGCCAGATTTGGAGGGAACTGAGGAGTAAATGGTAAGAAAATGGAAACAGAGTATGGAAAATTCTTTTTAAAAGTTTGTGAAAGGGAGGGAAAGCTAAGGCAAAAGCTAGAAAAGAATATAGAACTGAGGGTTGGTTGGTTTTGCTTTGCTTTTATGGCAGACACATGAATAGTCTGTTTATTCAGCCCATTTATATAGCAAACAAAATTTATAAATAGGCTCAAATACACATGGAGATTTTAGAATATGATAAAGGAGCATCTTGGGCTTCCCAGGTGGTACTAGTGGTAAAGAATCTGCCTGCCAATGCAGGAGATGCAAGAAACAAGGGTTTGATCCTCGGATTTGGAAGATTCCCTGGAGTAGGAAATGGCAACCTGCTCCAGTATTCTTGCCTGGAAAATTCCATGGACAAAGGAGGGCTACAGTCTGTGGGGCTGCAAGGAGTCAGATATCACTGAGCCACTGAACACACACACACAAGCGGGCATCTCAAGTCTCTCAAATCTTTTTAATACAAAGATATTAAAATATCTTTTTAATAAATCATGTTAGGATGCATAAATAGTTGTGTGGAAATTATAAAATTGGATCCACATTTCATTATATACAAGAATAAATTCCAAATGGACTGGATATCTAAATGTAAAAAGAAAAGCATACAAGTTCCGGAAGAAAATGTGTGTAAATTCCTTCATATTTTGAGGGTAGAGAAATGTATTTCTAACTTGCAATCTAAATGCAATAAAAGAAAAGATTGTAAATGTGATTATTTTTTAAAAAATAAACTTTTGCATGTCTAAAAACAATACACAAGCAAACAAACAAAAACATCATGAACAAAGACCAGTGACAAACTTGGAGAAAATGTTTGCAACATGTATTATGTATATTACAGGTAAAAGAACGGATACATAGATATAGATGTAAAGGACCAGTCGAGAGGGAGCAAACTGATAAGAGAAAGGGAGAGGGGAGAAAGGGAAGATCACTAGGGTGACATCTTATGAACTTGAGGAGAGAGGACCAGGCAAAGACAGACAAGGGATTGTCAGCAACTTCCTTGTTAAATGGAGGGAAAGAGGAGCTGGTGGCCTGGATCCTGATGGAGTTCGATGTTTAGGATTAGGATGCAAGTTCTCAGCTGAGAGGAAGAGGAGACACAGATGAAATGAAAGGGAGGAGCCTTCACTGACCAGGGAAATGTGAGGCAAGACCAGACCCTTGGGGTGAGTGCTGTTCGTGATGGTGAATTTACGAAGGAGCCATGGTGCTCCATGAGTGACTTTCCCTGGCAGTCCTTTAAAACTGAGTTATTTGACTTTCTATTGTCTCCTGGGGGAAAGAAGTTCTTTCTAATTCAGATCCATCTTTGTGAGAACATTTTTGGGAGGACTCAGTGCTTTCACTGCTGGGGCTGGGTTTAATCCCTGGTTGGAGAACTAAGATCCCGAGGCCAAAAAAAAAAAAAAAAAAAAGACCTTTCTTTTTTCCTGGAAATCCAGAAGGAGGGAAGAAAAGAAAGACCAGTCAACAGGAAGCAGTTAATTTACATGAAAAAATATTATGTCTAATTCATTGTTTGTCAAGTAAAACAGGTGAGTGGTGTCAGCCACAGAGAGAGGCAGAGAAACTCAGAAGCTTCTGGGAGGAATGTTAGGGACAACTGTTAGTAGAAGGCTAGCAATTAATTTATCTTATCACTTTTCGATCTGAACAGGCTCTTGCTGCCTTTTGTGACATGGCTGCGTGAGTAAACCTTTGTTCAGAGCTCAAAGTCCTAATGCTTCCTACTGCTATTAATATTATTATCTGAGATGATTTTCTGAAAGGGCTGATATGTGGAGTGTGTCTGCCTCTCAGCTGGCTGGTTGACTGTGGGACAGTAGACGTCTAAACATCTGCAGTTTGCCCAGAAGTTCCCACCTTCTTGTCCCCCCAGTCCCATGCACTCTATAGATTAAATGTGCATTCGTGTTCTTCTGTTATGAAAATTTCTTCCCACCCAGACTGGGGGGAATGACCTTTAGTTTGGCAGTGCTGGAGCTTAGATGATGATAGGCTACATGCCCAGAGAAAGAATGTGAGTTCTTTTGCAGTGGGGGAAAGGCACGCTTGTTGAGGACTTAATGATCATTTCTTAAAAATCTAGTTTTATTTACTTATTTGGCTGTGCCAAGTCTTAGTTGCTGCATGTGGGACCTTTGATATTCCTTGCAGCATGCAAGGATCTAGTTGAGGCATGTGGGATCTAGTTCCCAGACCAGGATTGAACTCAGGCCCTCTGCATTGGGAGAAAAGAGTCTTAGTCTCTGGACCACCAGGGAAGTCCCCTAAAGATCCTTAATCAGAGCAGAATATTGACTCATTCTCTGTAGAAAGGATTAGGAAGTCTGTAGTGACAACATAATTTAAAAGAAAAAAACTGGGATTTCCCTGTGGTCCAATGGTTGAGATTCTGCCTGCCAATTCAGGGGACACAGGCTCAATTCCTGGTCCAGAAAGATTCCACATGCCTCAGAGAAGTTAAGCTCGGGTGCCACAGCTACTGAGGCAGTGCACTGGAGCCTACAAGTTGCAACTAATGAAGGCTGCATGCCCTGGAGACCGTGCTCCTCAAGAAGAGCAGCCATCACAATGAGAAGCCCACACATCAGAAACGAAGACCCAGCACAGCCAAAAAATAATAATAATAAATAAAAAGACTGATAGATGACTTGTAAAAAAAAAAAAAGAAAAAACAAAAAGCCAGTCTTTCGGTTCAGAGGAAGGAAAAGTCACCAAGTGTCCTGTCTGGAAAGCTGGTGCCTGCATCTAGGCACTGCCCAAGCCCAGCTCTGTGTTTCTCCAGGGCCTCAGACTAGAAGGGGAAGGATGCCATTAGTCACAGTCAGCTTTGTTTGGTGATTATTTGCTGGGGAACTGTTGTTCCCAGGTGGGGAGGGAGGTGACTTCAGAGGGAATCCAGGCAAAATTGGAGGTCTCCATGTGGTTGGAAAGTAGCTTGTCAGCCTGACCTTGTTTATACTGGGGCACACTGACCTAGAACGTCTAGAGCCCGTGGAATCCTAGTGTGACCCGAGGCAAGATGGTCTGTGTCTCTCTCCTGGGCAGGCCCTTCACACCTCTGGGCTTGCGGGCATTATTCCCAATGATTCAGCTTGGAACTGACTGCCCGTGTGCCCCATGTGGAGAGCTTATGGGAGTTGATGGGAGGGTATTTTCATTCTGAAGGAGGAACTCCACAGGATTCAAAGGTATTTCAAATGGTGGAACTTCAGCTACAAAGCATGACAAAAGATATGACCTAATAGGTAGCCTCCCGTTTCACCTGAGAGGTTGGCTCTGCCCTTTGAAACTTCAGGAACGCCTGGCTCACTGTCTTCTTTGGAGGTAGTGGATTTCAGTCTGCTCCAAGAACTTCCCGGTAATGGGTATTTATAACTGGATGTTAGCAGTGGACAGTAGGTAAGACCTTCTCTCAGGGAATAGGGTGGGAGCCAGGACAACTGCTTTGAAAGCAGAGTGCTTTTCCCACATTGCGTTGAGGCCCTTGGGGAAGATGGGCTGTGTTACCTCCTTTTTATAGAACAGGATCATCAGGAGCTGTGGGATTGCTGACTCTTGGAGTCAGCACTCAGTTTGCTGACACACGAATTGAGCACCATGCCTCTCTCACAACAAAGGAGGGAAGTAATTTAAGATAATAAACCCAATAAAAAGAATGTATTTACATTTTTATTTTCAACATCAATTGATTTGGAGAATTTACTCTTTGTAATTACACACTTCTCCTCATGTATGCTTGGTTAGTGATTTTTCCTCTCTTGTCCTTTAAACAGACCATGTTAGCAATGAAGCGCTCTGATGGGGGGTTTTATAGCACATGCCAGGACGTCTCTAAAACACACAAAGGACTTGTGTCACAGAGAGCCAGTACCAGACTATATCTGCTTTAGCATTTTAACAATGGTTTTATAAAATAACTTATGAGTTCAGTGTGCTCCAGTTCAATGTTGTTCAATTAAAACTTACTTTTAAATTATTCCCTAAGGCAGAGAGTAGTAACTCTGGTTCCTTCTAGGATAGTGAATCGCATTCTTTGCCGTTTATATATTTTAATGTCTTTTTAGCCATCTACTTATGAGCTCTGTCACAAGTTACCTACATTCTCTGTGCCTCCGTTTCCTCATATATACAAAGGGCACAATAATAATACTTTACTCACAGCATTGTCATAAAGATTAAATGAGGAAATCCATTTCATTAGTACTCTAAGAATTTTCTACCAAACTTAGTTATTATTAACACATTATAGCTGTATTGAATTACAAAAGTACTTTGTGATTGTTGTAAACAAATATCTAAAATAATATGGATGTTTATAAAGAAAAATTGATACTATTCACTCTTTACTCAGCCTCATCATATCCTGCTTCCTAGAGATATTTCTCAGAGATAGCTGCCATATTGATTGCAATTTTCTATGCACATTCATGTAACTGCCTTAGAACTTTGCTTCTACATCTAACAACTAACCATGGACATCCTTCCTGAACAGGTCCCACGGAGCCACCTCTTTACATAATACGGATCTTAAATCCTTGTCTGATTTTTTTGTTGTTGTTCCAATATATTTTAAGGGTGCCTTTCATGCTGCCATGTAGTCAAATTCTCACTCTTTTCCTCACACCTTCTGAGGTTTGTATAATGCTTAGGAAGATTTTCTCAGTGTTTAGCACTTAGAAATACACTTCCCAGGACTGGAAAATGAAGACTTACACAACTCCAGAGAACTTTTTAATGGTTAATAAGGTGACTATTAACACCTTGGGCTTCCCTGTTGGCTCAGACAGTAAAGAATCCTCCTGCAATGCAGGAGACCTGGGTTCGATCCCTGAGTTGGGAAGATCCCCTGGAGAAGGGCATGGCAACCCACTCCAGTATTCTTGCCTGGAGAATCCCCATGGAGAGAGGAGCCTGGCGGGCTATAGTCTATGGGGTTGCAGAGTCAGACACAACTGAGCAACTAAGCACAGAGAACTTTTGGAACATACATTGTTACCATACTGAACTCAGGTGCACTTGCCCAACTCACAGCAAGGTCAATCTACTGAAGAGGGTGGTGGTGAAGGAAAGTACAGCACTGACTGCAGGAAGCCAAGCAAGGGAGTGGCAGACAAACCTCAGATCCACCTCATCTTTGTCTTTCATTTAGGGATTTCTTTTTTCAGGAGAACAAAAGGCTGGGGTTAATCACTGTTTTTGATGTTTTTGTCACATTTTTTAATCACAGTTTTAGGAGTCAGGGTGTTTCCAGTTTACAATTCTCAGACCATGGGGGTCAGGGGGAGGGGTGTCTATGCCCTGGAGAAACAACCTGAGTTTGTATGTTAATGACCTTGACTACTATAGCAATTTTAGTACATTAATAATGTTATTGACAATGGCGATTTTAGTCATCTGACTCTGGTTAGTGTTCAGTTGCCACAGGGCTGAGGTTCAGAAGGGACAAGAAAGGGAATAAAGTTTGGGATAAAGAGATTAATCACAAGCTTGGTAATAGAATTTAGCTTTAGAGGGACATGATTATGAAACCAAGTTGAGCCCTGCAGGACCTTCCCAGGTACAAAAGCCTTCCTGTGTTCCCCATTTTTTATTTGTAGGAAAAAACACCTCAGCTCCCTAGATCTTCCCTCAGTTCCAAACAGCAGATTTAAACAGTTACTAGTTAGGGTAGTAAGGGAATATGGAAACAAAGAAAAGGTAGTCAAGAAAAAATAGTGTATCAAAAAAGCAGAGGCCATGTCCATTGACAGGTGAATGGATAAAGAAGTTGTGGTATATATACACAATGGAATATTACTCAGCCATAAAAAGGAACCATTTAAGTCAGTTCTCATGAGGTGGATGAACCCAGAAACTATTATACAGAGTGAAGTGAGTCAGAAAGAGAATGATAAATATCGTATTCTAATGTGTATATATGGAATCTAGAAAAATGGTACTGAAGAATTTATTTACAGGTCAGCAATGGAAAAACAGACATAGTAAATAGATATATGGACATGGGTAGAGGGGAGGAGAGGGTGAGATGTATGAAAGAGTAACATGGAAAGTTACATTACCATATGTAAAATAGATAGCCAACAGGAAATTGCTGTATGTCTCAGAAAACTCAAACAGAGGCTCTGTATCAACCTAGAGGGGTGGGATGGGGAGGGAGATGGGAGGGAGCTTCCAAAGGGAGGGGATATATGCATACCTATGGCTGATCCATGTTGAGGTTTGACAGAAAACAACAAAATTCGGTAAAGCAATTATCCTTCGATTAAAAATTAAATAAATTAACAAAAAAAAGCAGAGTCCTAGGTTCTCCTCAATGGGTATTCAGAACAATCTGATGCAATCTTAGTTCTACAGGAACTAAGGCTCCCACCAAAGTGGAGCATGGTAATTTCAAGCTGAGCAAAAGAGTCTGAGAATCTACCTTGTTTCCTCGCCACCAACCAATCAGAAGAAAGTCACACCTTAAATTTTGTCTTTAAAAACTCTTCTCCCCAAACTCCCCAAATCAGGGAGTTCAGGTCTTTGGAGCACAATCAGCCTATACTCCTTGCATTAAACCTCTCTCTGGTCTGAACTCTGATGGTTCAGTTCATTTGGTACCCTGTGTGTCCATTGGGCATATGAACTTGGGTTGAGAACAGTTTCAAAATAAAACTTTGTGATCCATTAATGTGAGTGTATTTTATTTTTTACTGGAAGAGAGCAAATGACTGATAAGCTTTTGGGTGTTGTGGGGAATGTTACCTTCAGCTAAGAATGAGAAATGCAGGCTTGAGGACACCTACACACTTGGTACAAGTCTCTGAATTCCACCCCACAGGATTCCTAGCATGTGGGCCCAGTAGTTGTGGTGCATGAGCTTAGTTCCATGGTGGCACAACAGATTCCAGTTCCCTAACCAGGGATTAAACCCATGCCCCCAGCATTGCAAGGTAGATTCTTAACCACTGAACCACCAGGGAAGTCCCCCCATAGTTCTTGGAAAGGTCCACCAAGACCTCTGTATACTTGCTCATGTCTGGGCACCGAGATCTACTGTTGAAGACATCACTCAAAAATATTTGTCAAAAAGTCAGTTCAGTTTAGTTCAATCGTTCAGTCATGTCCAACTCTTTGCTACCCCATGGACAGCAGCTTGCCAGGCTTCCCCGTCCATCACCAACTCCTGGAACTTCCTCAAACTCATGTCCATTGAGTCGGTGATGCCATCCAACCATCTCATCCTCTGCCATCTCCCTCTCTTCCTGCCTTCAATCTTTCCCAGAATCAGGATCTTTTCAAATGAGTCAGTTCTTCCCATCAGGTTGCCAAAGTACTGGAGCTTCAGCTTCAGCATCAGTCCTTCCAATGAATATTTGGGATTGATTTCCTTTAGGATTGACTGGTTTGATCTCCTTGCAGTCCAAGGAACTCTCAAGAGTCAAAAAGTCAAGTGGCTATTTAGAAAGAAAAATAATGAGTGACATTATATTTTGACAAAGATGTACTTCTACTTTTTTAAGACATGCTTTTTCCTACATTTTTCTTTTTGCTTAGAAAAAAATCATATTGTATAAAGTCAGTATAACTGGCTGAAAAGTAGTTAAATAATCTTTAATATTTGACTTGCAGAGTACCAAATAATTGGGTAGAATTAAAAAAAAATAGGAGCTATTTTGCAGAAAGAGATGTATACTTTTTAATTCAACGAACATCTATTTAGTGCCTCCTATTTCAAAATAATTTTGTTAGGAGTTGTGGGGTTTTTGAAGGTAGAAAATTATAGTCTCAGTTCTTCCCTGGTGGTCCAGTTACTAAGACTTGGTGCTTCCACTGCAGGGGCTGTGGGTTGTGTCCCTGGTTGTGGAATTAAGATTTTACATACTGAGGAGTGTGGCCAAATAAATTTTTAGAAAAAATTATAGTTTCCATTCACTATGTAGTCATTTATATTTTTTGCTATTTTCTAGACTTTTTCAGGAATAATTTAGAAGAATACCAAGCAATAAGGAGCAGATTATTTTATATTTTATGGTAAGCACAATTCTCTGGGTGGTCTATTATGTTATCTCCTTATGTCAGAAGGTCATTGTCAAAGATAATAACAAAATCATTTGGAGACTCAAATGTATGCACCTCAGACTTTATTTAGTTATTTTTGGCTGTGCTGGGTCTTCATTATTGCACAAGGGCTTTCCCTAGTTGCAGCAACCAGGGGCTACTCTTTAGTCGGGGTGCACAGGCTTCTCACTGCAGCGGCTTCACTTGTCTCGGGACACAGGTTCTAGACACATGGGCTTCAGTGGTTGTCGGTCATGGGCTCTAGAGCATGGGCTCAGTGATTGTGGCACGTGGGCTCAGTTGTTCCTGGCATTGTGGAATCTTCCCAGGCCAGGGACCAAGCCTGTGTCTCTCTCATTGGCAGGTGGATTCTTATCCACTGTCCCACCAGGGAAGTCCTCCACAGACTTTTTTAAAAATCTTTTGGCCATGCCATGGCAGCATGTGAGATCTTAGCTCCCTGACCACAGATTAAACTCATGCCCCCTGAATTGGCAGGGTGAAGTCTTAACTACTAGATCGCCTGGGAAGTCTCGTCCTCAGACATTTTTGTGGGTCAGCCTTCAGGATAGCCTCAGATGATCCTTGCCTTCAGCAGTCTTCAAACCCTTGTGTAATTCCCCTCCCACAATGAAATCAAGCCATGAGTGATTATGTATTCTAATAGAATACAGTGGAAAGGACAGTGTGTGACTTCACAGGCTAGGCCTTTAAAGAGGTGGCAGCTTCCATCTTGGTCTCTTGGATTGCATCTAGAGCAGGGTCCAGCAAATTGGGGTTTATGGGCAAAATCCAGCCTGTAGGCAGTTTTTAAAAATTTTTATTGGTGTTAGATCTGGATTCTTTATATATATACATACAAATATATGTATGTATATATCATTTGTTTGTTTGTTTATTTATGTCTGTGCTGGGTCTTCGTTCCTTTGAGGGTTACTCTCTAGTCGCACTGCAAGGGCTTCTCACTGTGGTGGCTTCTCTTATTGTGGAATACTGGCTCTAGCTGTGTGGGATTCAGTAGTTGTGGCTCCCAGGCTGAGCTTAGTTGTTCTGCAGCATGTGGGATCTTCCTGGATCAGGGATCGAACCCATATCTCCTGCAATGGCAAATGGATTCTTTATCACTGAGCCACAAAGGAAGCCCTGCAGGCAGTTTTTATAAACTGTTTTTTATAAAGTTTTTTAATAAACTTGGTTCTTTGCTATGAGCACGCACACACACACACACACACACACGTACACAGCTCTGTGGAGAAGTCAGTATGGACACAGTTGCATCTAATTACTCCACTGCAACCCAGTATACTCCAGTATTCTTGCCTGGAGAATCCCATGGACAGAGGAGCCTGGCGAGCGATGGTCCTCAGAGTTACAAAGAGTCAGACACAACTGAAGCAACTTAGCACACACCAGATAACTGGCCCACGGGACCCCTAAGGGATAATAAGCCTCTGTAGGGGAGGAAGACATTTCCCTGTTTCTTTCTAGGTTCTTTCTTCTGGCTGGTCTAGAATTGAACTGACATGAGACAGAATAACAAGAGGAAATCAAATAAAAGTGTAATAATGTGTACATGGGAGAAACCCAGGAAAACTGAGTAATTCACCAAAACAGCCCAAACTTTCACCTTAAATACCACCCTCAGCTAAAGACTAAAGAGAGTGTTGAGGTGGGGTAAGTCAGTTATGAAAAGTTACAGGAAAAGCACAGCAAATGAGGGTAAGGTTGTTATGCAGATTTCAGTCAGTGCCTTCTCTATTGATAAGAGTTTCTAGAGTTAAGTATTTCTTTAAAAAGGGTAACTCCTACTTGGTTTTCAGAGTTTTCCCAAGTCTACTGTTTTCTAGAAAATAACCAGTTCAAAATAATTAATATGCCAGAGACATGTTTTGGAGTAACAAATTCTGCTCCCCTACACCTCTAAGTTTTGGGGTAATTTATTGCTGCAGCAATAGTAATTAGAATATACTATATGTTTTCTGAAGTTCCCAAGTAAAATACTTATTCACTTCCTTTAATCATTCTTTGGCAGAATTTAAGCATATACAAATTATTACCATATTGTATCTGCTGATTTCTAAGCCTTGTAAGTAGTTCCTTATAAGACCTGAGGCATCACATTCACCAGGAATTCTTTGGGGTCCAGTGGTTAGGGCATAATGTTTTCACTGCCAAGGACCTAGTTTCAATCCCTGGTCAGGTAACTAAGATCCCACAAACTGCACAGTGTGGGGGGGAAAAAAGAAGAAGAAGAAGCCTTGAGGCCTTACATTCCAATAAATGTGTAAGGGTCAAATTATTTCCTTAGTATTCAGAAACATATCAGTTTCTTCAAGTTGCATTTGTTTTCTGCTGAAACGCAAAAGCATTCATTATATCTGGTAAGACTGAGACCCTCTAAAGACAAGTTCTCTTCCCAAGCCTATGAGTAATCTATCCACAGCTTTACTCCCTTGCTTATTTTCTCTGACCTCAATCCCTTTCTTGTCCCTTCTGACCTCAGTCCTGTGGCAACTGATCCTAATCAACCCAAGTCAGATGACTAAACTCGCTATTGTCATTAACATTATTAATGTACTAAAATTGCTATAATAGGCATAATCATTAACATATAAACTCAGGTTGCTTCTCCAGGGCAAAGTGAGCTAGTAGACCCCCAAGCTATGGATGACCTGGCCAGAGAATCTTAAATCGGAGACATCCTGACTCCCGAAACTACAATTAAGAAATGTCTCAAAAATGTCACAAGACTATGATTAATATAAATTTCTGTCTTCTTCCCCTTAAAACATTCCCAACTCAGAGACTAAGATAGTGTGGATCTGAGGTTTATTTCCCACTCCTTTGCTTTGTGCACTGCAAATAAATCCTTAATTTGTTGCAAACACTCACTTTCAGAGTTTGGCTTTTTGCTCCACACATGAACCTTGGCTTGGTTATACTGGTATTGCTCAAACCATTAATTTGAGAGAAAAGTGAATTTAGAATTGTTGGCCATCAGCCAGTCAATTACCCTATCAAGCAGTTTTTTTTTTTTTTTTTAATAGTCCTGGAAAGCATTTATTGTTCCCTTTTTAGAGATGGGAAAATTAAGACTCACAGAGGTTAATGGCTACAGTCAGAACTGATGAGTAAGAGTTAAGATTGAAGCCATCTCCTGACTGCATATTTAGGTGCCTATGGCTCTAGGCCTTAGGCCAGTCATATCTGTCCACCTCATCATGATGTCACATGTCATTCGTTAAGCTTTCATAGGCTCAAGGTGCCAAAAATAGATGCTTTTTGTTAGTATCATGGAATGGCTAACAAGCAGTATTTTTAAAGTCTTTACCATTTGCCTATTACTGTGCCGGTATTGATTTTTAGATCTTAAGGTCCAAGTTTATGTTCATTATATAACCTTCCCAAAAAGGTACTGAGTGACACATTGTCTGGTGCTGGGTATTCATTGGAAAATAAGGCCCACACCTCCACCTTTATGGATCTTCCAGTCTAGTTAGGGAATTATCTATCTAATGTTCTTTTCTTGGTTATCAACTTACTGCTTAATTATGGCTTTATAACACTGCATGACTGAAAAACAGTAAGATACCTTGAATTTCATCAATTACTTAACCCTTAAAGTAAGGTTTCCTTTCTTCTTTCTCCAGGGCAAGATGAGCTCTAGTTTAAAGCTAAATCCCCAGAAGGAAGAACAATTAGATCAAGGTTCAGAATGACAGGGAGAAATAAGATCATTGCAAATAATATTATTCTACTTTGAAAAAGACTTTCTGCTGAAAGAGATTTGGCTGAAGTAGCTTAGCTGATGGCAGAAAAATCAACTATGAAATATAAGAGTTTCATCAGACTGTGACATAAATCAATTTACCCAGTCATTATACTGTCAATGGTAAAAAAAACTTTCTCTTTTGGCCCTTTTGTAATGCAGTAAATTATTTTGCTACCTGTGCAGATTGAAGGTCTTAATTATTAACTATTTTGTTTTAGTGATGACTTTGATCAGTTTTCATTTCCTGTGCACTGACCAACTGAAAGTGATAAGAAAGGATGGCCTGAGCCATGCTATATGGCAAAGAAAGTCACTCCAGACTTTAGAAATTTGCTCCAGGAAATCGCTCCAATTAGAAAGATAAATCTTGAACTTCCCTGGTGGCGCAGTAGATAAAAGAATACGTCTGCCAATGCAGGGGACATGGGTTTGAGGCTTGTCTGGGAACTGAGATCCCACATGCCTTGGAACAACTAAGCGTGTGTGCCACAGTTACTGAAGCCCACCTGCCCAGCCCGTGCTTCACCACTGCCATGGGAAGCCTACGCACTGCAACTAGAGAGTAGCGATAAATAAGAGTTAGTTTATAAGTGAACAAACTTGTTTTTCAGGGAAAGAGTGACAGTGACCAAAGGCTCCAAGTGTTGTTTTACTGATAGGAGGTCAGAGAGAAGTCATGTTTTTTAGACTTCTTGGAGGAGGTAAGGGTTGAGTGGGGGTGGTGTGGGGAGGGGAATGGAGGAGACCTGGGAAGAGACTTAGTTATTTTTGCATATAATGGCACTTTCTCGAGCACTTACATGTGAGTCATTAGGCGGGGGTCTGGACAAAAGTATGAAATAGACATGATAGTATTGTACTTGCCCTCAAGGTACTTAGAGTCTAGTGAGCGAAACATGAGGGTAAATGGAGGAAAGTGGGCTTTCCTGAGAGGGATAACAAACTCACATTTGACAAGTCAGAGAAGGTTTCCTGAAAGAATTTCCTAAAGCTGACCTCAGAAACATTGTTGCTTTTGTTCAGTCACTAAGTCATGTCCGACTCTTTGTGACCCCACGGACTGCAGCATGCCAGGCTGGCCTGTCCTTCACTATCTCCTGGAGTTTGCTCAAACTCATGGCCATTGAGTTGGTGATGCCATCCAACCATCTCATCCTCTGTCGCCCCCTTCCCCTTCTGAACTCAGAAGCATGACAGAGACAAAAGGAGAGAAGAGTGTTCCCAAGGAGGAAACTGCATGGATATAAAAAGCTCAGAGGCAGGAGTGGTGTCCATGGAGCCACAAAGAGTCAGACAGGACTTGGAGACCAAAGAACAAGAAAGAGCAAGCATAGAGTATTTAAGGAAAAGAAAATAGTGTATAGGTGGAGGGTTGGGGGATAGTAATGGGAGGTAAGACTTCCCAGGTGGGTGACTCAGAAAAGAATCCACCTGCCAAGCAGGAGACCGCCTGCAGTGCAAGAGACCCGAGTTCAATCCTGCGTTGAGAAGATCCCCTAGAGAAGGAAATGGCAACCCACTTCTTAGCTGGGAAACCCCATGGACAGAGGAGCTGGCGGGCTACAGTCCATGGAGTTGCAATGAGTTGGACATGACTTAGTGACTAAACCACCACCATGAACAGGAGGTAAGGAATCCTCTAAGTCTGGTTAAGAAGTTTGAGTGTTAGCCTGAGGGGAAGAGAGTGAGGTGATTAAAGGAAAACTCTGGGCTTCCCTAGTCCAGTGGTTAAGAATCTGCCTGCTAATTTGAGGGACACAGGTTTGATCCCTGGTTGGAGAAGATCCCATGTGCCACAGGGCAACTAAGCCCTTTGCATCATAACTGCTGAGCCTAAGTGCCACAACTACTTGCTGGAGCCCACTTGCTAGAGCCCATACTCTGCAACAACAGAAGCCACTGCAATGAGAAGCTACACACCACAACTAGAGAATATCCCCTCCTTGCCACAACTAGAGAAAGCCCATGAGCAGCAACAAAGACCCAGCACAGCCAGAAATAGATATTGTTTAAAAAAGAAAAACAAAAATCTGGAGAATTCCCTGGCAGTCCTGTGGTTAGGATTTATGCTGTGCAGTACAGCCAAAAAGAGAAAAAAACATAAAAGAAAACAAGCTTCAGGGGAGATGGAAAGCTTTTGTCATACAGGTAGTGGATACTTCCCTGGTGACTCAGATGGTAAAGAACCCGCCTGCAATACAGGAGATCCGGATTCGATGCCTGGGTTGGGAAAATCCCCCGGAGAAGGGAATGGCTACCCACTCCAGTATTCTTGCCTGGAGAATTCCATGGACAGAGGAGTCTGGCGGGCTAGAGTCCATGGGATCACAAAGAGCAGGACACTGATCGACTAACGCTACCACCATACAGGTGAGCTGTACTGAGATAGTTGCAGTGAGAATGAAGAGAATTAAGATCTAGTCAATAGATCTTTAAGAGAAAGAATCGGCAAGATGCTTTGATTCCTGATGGTTATGAAACATGTTGACAAAGAAGGATAAAAATTTTCTGTCATTGGCAACTAAATGGTTTGACTCACTGAAACAGGAGATTCTGGTGTGAGAGTGTAAGCAGAGAGGATGTGTGTGTGTGTGTGTGTGTGTCTGTTAGTTGCTTACTGCTACTGCTACTGCTACTGCTGAGTTGCTTCAGTCGTGTCCGACTCTGTGCAGCCCCATAGACGGCAGCCTGCCAGGCTCCCCCGTCCCTGGGATTCTCCAGGCAAGAACACTGGAGTGGGTTGCCATTTCCTTCTCCAATGCATGAAAGTGAAAAGTGAAAATTGAAAGTGAAGACGCTCAGTCGTGTCCGACTCTTAGCGACCCCATGGACTGCAGCCTACCAGGCTCCTCTGTCCATGGGATTTTCCAGGCAAGAGTACTAGAGTGGGGTGCCATTGCCTTCTCTGTGTTAGTTGCTTAGTTGTGTCCAACTCTTTGCAACCCCATAGACTGTAGCCCACCAGTCCCCTCTGTCCATGGGATTCTCCAGACAAGAACACTGGAGTGTGTTGCAGTACCCAAACAGGGCTTTCTTAACACAAGAGAAGACCACTTTTGGCCTAAGCCATTTTGTGATCTAAGTCTGGATGAAAGCTTACCCTTGAACAAGACTCAGAAATTAATGATATTAAGGGGAAAAAGGAATGCAGGAACAAATGATTATTACCAGTCAAGAAAAGTAACAATAACAAAGATAAAAAATCTGTTGTAAAGACTCTTAGTTTTGTTTCAATGTTAAAAATTAGTCTAAAGCAATTTCTTGAGCTATTTTGCAGAATTTACCCCTCTGCCCCAGAACTCAACCACCAGATCTATTGGAAACTAATGGATGAAGATATTGCTTTTTACTGACCTTCCTGACTTCAATCAATGAAAATTTGGGGGACTTCCTGGTGATCCAGTGGCTGAGACTTCATGCTCCCAATGCAAGGGGCCCAGGTTCCATCTCTAAGCAGGGAACTAGATCCCTCATGCTGCAACTAAGACCTGGGGCAGCCAAATAAATAAATATTTTTTAAAAAAACAGCTTGGGACCTTCTCCTCAATTCTATGTTGAATTTTCCTCTGCTCAAATCCCTTCATGAATACGCATGTACTCTTAACTTAAAAATTCCTTAATTTTTCTGTTCAGGGAGACACTACTTTGGGAAAGACGCCAGGTGTTCTCCTAACTCACTGCAAGTAATCAATCTTTTCTTCTGATTTTTGGCTTGGTTGTATCTTTTGGTTTGATATCCACCAAGAGACAAACCCAATTTTCGGGTAACAAGAGCAGGTTGTTTGGGAGGTGTTGGAGGTTGAGATAAAGGTGCTGGAGAATATGTTAACTTGAATCTCAGAACAAGACTGGCTTAGAGGTTTGGGAGTCATCTGCACAGGAGAGAAAAGAGAAGGAGATTCAAGAACCCTGAGGGGGGTTCCACTGAAGAGAAAGAGTTTGTAAAGATTTAGATGATTGAGAGAGGAAAGAGAAAAACTGGGAGAAGGTGTTATCAGGGAAACTCAGAGACAAGGACTTTCCAGAGGATGGGAGTGATCAGCAATGTTCAGCGCCATTGAGAACAGGGTGGCAGCATCAGGCAAACGCAGATTGAGGGACAGTTTACAACACAACTGACCTGTACTCCTCAAAAATGTCAATGCCAGGCTTCCCTGGTGAGCCGGTGGTTAAGAGTCCACCTTGCAATGTAGAGAACACCAGTTCAATTTCTGGTCTGGGAAGATTCCACACACTGAGAAGCAACTAAGCACTTGGGCCAAAACTACTGAGCCTACACTCTAGAGCCAGCAAACTGCAGCTACTGAAGCCAGCATGCTTAGAGCCTGTGCTGTGCAACAAGAGAAGCCACCGCAGTGAGAAGCCTACACATTGCAACTAGAGAGCAGCTCCTGATCTCCACTAGATCTCCAACTAGGGAAGGTCCACATGCAGCGATGAAGACCTAGCACAGTAAAAAAAAAAAAAAAATCAATACCAAGAATACAAAGAAGCACAAACATCTGTGTACAGAGAAACAGGTTAAAGGAGACTAGAGACATGAAAAATACAATGCAGTGCATGATCCAGAATTTCCTTTTATTTTTAAAATCATTTTTAATGGTTGCACCATCAGATAATTAATTTCATTCAATTATATTTGAGTTTATCATTTCTAAAATGGAGAGGAGGGGAATTAAGGAATTTTTAAGTTAAGGGTACATGCATATTCAGGAAGGGGTTTGAGCATTCCAGGGTTTCTTTAATCACACTCTATCATGCTACTTTGGAAGATTGGTTTTTATGAGCCATATTACATAGAAAAATGTGAAAATCAAAATTGTACACTGATTATCAAAGTACAAAGCTGGAAGTAAAAGTAAAATTACAGTTGCTGTGTTAGATTTGTCTGAATGTGAAGGAAAGTTCACAATTAGTTTTACTTCTAATTGTATCTTTAAATTTGCCTTCAAAAGGTCATCAGCCAGCTTACTTGTGGTAAGCTCAAGGTATCTGACAGTGATTAGATAGTGTTATTTAAATTTTTCACAAGTGTCAGTTCAGTTCAGTCAGTTCAGTTGCTCAGTCGTGTCCGACTCTTTGCGACCCCAAGAATCGCAGCACGCCAGGCCTCCCTGTCCATCACCAACTCCCGGACTTCACTCAGACTCACGTCCATCGAGTCAGTGATGCCATCCAGCCATCTCATTCTCTGTCGTCCCCTTCTCCTCCTGCCCCCAATCCCTCCCAGCATCAAAGTCTTCTCCAATGAGTCAACTCTTCGCATGAAGTGGCCAAAGTACTGCAGTTTCAGCTTTAGCATCATTCCTTCCAAAGAAATACCAGGGCTGATCTCCTTTAG
This sequence comes from Budorcas taxicolor, assembly GCF_023091745.1. NCBI lineage: Eukaryota > Metazoa > Chordata > Mammalia > Artiodactyla > Bovidae > Budorcas > Budorcas taxicolor. The sequence continues at coordinate 47,742,856 of NC_068922.1, forward strand.
AATGGACTGGTTGGATAGGACTCCTAATTTACAGGGTTCTATCCCAACATACAGTGGGAAAGAACCCTCCTGCCACTCGGGTTCAATCCCTGGGTCAGGAAGATCCCTGGAGAAGGAAATGGCAACCCACTCCAGTATTGTTTCCTGGGAAATCCCATGGACAAAGGAGCCTGGTGAGCTACAGTCCATGCGGGCTCAAAAGTTGGACACGACTTTGCTACTAAACAACAAATCCCAATGTAGGCATCTACAGGAGGCTGTGAGTGCACAGAATGCTTTCAAGGAGATAGTGGAATGGAACAATAACTCTCATTTGTCTTTTGCACGATCCTGCAATTCTGGCAGTTGTATAGAGCTACTTGAATGCAACATGTTGAAATATTAACATTCTTTTTATTAATTTCACTCCACTTTTTTTTAAAACATAGACATTCAGATTTTTAAAAATTTAAAACATTTTTCCTATGCCATTTCCTGTCCACCAAGCACACCAGGCTTCCCTTATAACTCATTTGGTAAAAAACTTGCCTGCATTGCAGAGGACCTCAGTTTGATTCCTGGGTCGGGAAGATCCGCTGGAGAAGGGATATGCTACCCATTCCAGTATTCTTGGGCTTCCCTTATAGCTCAGCTGGTAAACAATCCCCCTGCAATGCGGGAAACCGGGTTTGATCCCTGGGTTGGGAGGATCCCCTAGAGAAGGGAAAAGCTACCCACCTCAGTATTCTGGCCTGGAGAATTCCACGGACTGTATAGTCCATGGGGTCGCAAAGAGTCGGACACGACTGAGCGACTTTCACTTTATAGCACATTGATCAATAAACCTCTAGAAATTGAACAAACTACTCCTTCCAGGAACGCATCATCGACAGGGCCAATGCCCTCAGTCAAGATGCCTGTAATTGCCTTTCCCCTTTCTTCCCTGCCCTAAGTAAAGATGGTTCTGGTGACTTCCTTTCAAACCTCACTTTTCCCATAACAAACGTGGCGCAACCGCTTCCGGTTCCAGACTGCAGCTACTGCCCGGTGGTGAGTGCAACTGGGACCTGGCGACTGTTCTGGGCCAATTTTCTCTGCGGACTCTTGAAGGCTTTCGATTGAGAGGAGGGAGGGGGAGGGGAGGGGCCTCTCCGCGACGCATCGCGGAGATTCTCTAGGCAATTAGGAAACCGTTCTTTCATAATTGGGAAGTTATGGCCGCTTTCCCTGGCAAGTTCCCAAACCCCTCCTACCCCCACCTCGCACGGCCTCTGCTGCTGCTGCTGCTGCTGCTGCTAAGTCGCTTCAGTCGTGTCCGACTCTGTGCGACCCCATAGACAGCAGCCCACCAGGCTCCCCCGTCCCCGGGATTCTCCAGGCAAGAACACTGGAAGTGGGTTGCCATTTCCTTCTCCAATGCACGAAAGTGAAGAGTGAAAGTGAAGTCGCTCAGTCGTGTCCAACTCTTAGCGATCCCATGGACTGCAGCATACCAGGCTCCTCTGTCCATGGGATTTTCCAGGCAAGAGTACTGCAGTGGGGTGCCACTGCCTTCTCCAGCACTGCCTCTGCAGCCAACCCTTTGCGGAAGCCCCAGAATTTGCGTTCAGTGTGTCTAGATGAGCTTTGGTTCTTTTTCTAAAATAACTTTTTAAAACTATAATTCACGTATTATAAAATTTGCTTATTTAAAGTGTAAAATTTTAGTGGTTTTTCATATACCCCCAGGATTGTGCATCCATCCTCACAGTCTAATTTTAGAATATTTTCATCACCTCTAAGAAAAACCTTGTTATCAGTTAGCAGTCACTCTCTGTTCAGAAGGGCCTCCTGGGGCCCTAGAGTCCTAGGCAATTACTAGTCAACTTTTTGTCTCTATAGATTTGTTTGCATATTTGATATAAATGCCATCATACAATGTGTGGTCTTTCTTGAGTAGCTTTTTTCACCAAGTATAATGTTTTAAAAGTTTGTTCTTGTGCTAACATGTATTGGAACTTAATTCCTTTACTGCAGAAAAATATTCCTTATATTCATATGTGTGTGTTCTTGCTAAGTTGTTTCAGTGCCACCCTATGTCCCATAACCCACTAGGCTTCTCTATCAATGGGATTCTGTAGGCAAGTATACTGGAGTGGTTTGCCATGACCTTCTCCAGGGATCTTCCCCACCCAGGGATTGAATCAGCATCTCTTACATCTCCTGTGTTGGTAGGCAGGTTCTTTACCACTAGTTGTTGTCCTTCAGTCGCTCAGTCGTGTCTGACCCTTTGCGACCCCGTGAACCACAGGACGCCAGGCTTGCCTGACCTTCACCATCTCCCAGAGTTTGCTCAAACTCATATCCATTGAGTCAGTGATACCTTCCAACTATCTCCTCCTCTGTTCTCCCCTTCTCCTCCTGCCTTCAATCTTTCCCAGCATCAGGGTCTTTTCTAATGAGTTAGCTGTTTGCATCCGGTGGCCAAAGTATTGGAGCTTCAGCTTCAGCATCAATCCTTCCAATGAGTAGTCAGGGTTGATTTCCTTTAGGATTGACTGGTTTGATCTCTCTGCAGCTCAAGGAACTCTCAAGAGTCTTCTCCAACACCACAGTTCAAAAGCATCAGTGCTTCGGTGCTCAGCCTTCTTTATGGTCCAACTCTCACATCCGTACGTGACTACCGGAAAAACCATAGCTTTGACTAGACAGACCTTTGTCGGCAAACTAATGTCTCTACTTTTTAATATGCTGTCTAGGTTTGTCATAGCTTTTCTTCCAAGGAAGAATGAAATTTTAATTTCATGGCTGCAGTCATCTTCTACAGTGATTTTGGAGCCCAAGTAAATAAAGTCTGTCACTGTTTCTATTGTTTCCCCATCTATTTGCCATGAAGTGATGGGACCAGATGCCACGACCTTCTTTTTTTAAATGTTGAGTTTTAAGCCAACTTTGTGCCTCTCCTCTTTCACCTTCATCAAGAGGCTCTTTAGTTTCTCTCTTTTTTTCTGCCATAAGGCATTTTACCACTAGTGCCCCCCGCATTTTATTCATCCATTCACCAGTTGATGGATATTTGGATTGTTTCCCCTTTTTAGCTCTTATAGATAAAGCTGCTATGAACATCTGTGGGGGCTTCTGAGGTGGCTTGTTGGTAAAGAAATTGCCTGCCAATGCAGGCGACTTAAGAGACGCAGGTTTGCTCCCTGGGTAGGGAAGATCCCCTGGAGGAGGAAATAACAACTCATTCCAGTATTCTTGCTTGGAAAGTCCCATGAGAAGAGGAGCCTGGTGGGCTACAGTCCATGGGGTCTCAAAAGAGCCAAATATGACTAAGCAACTGAGCATGCATGCACACACGAACATCTGTGTACAGTTTGTGCAGACACACGTTTTTGTTTCTCTTGAATATATATATTGATACCTAGGAATGGAATTGCCTGATCCAAGTGTAACTCTAACAACTGAGGAACTGCTAAACTGTTTTCCAAAGTACTTGAGCTATTTTACCTTTTTTTGTATATGGATATCCAGTTGTCTCAGTGTTGAAAAGACTGTTTTTGTCCTGTGGAATTGTCTTGCATGCTGGAGAAAATCAGTTGACCATAAATATAAAATTTTACATCAAAACTCTCAGTTTTATTACATTGACCTCTATGACTGTCCTTATTTCAATCCTACAGCCTTGATTACTGAAGCTTGTAGATGGTGGTTTGCTTGTTTGTAGTTGGTTTTGAAATCGAAAAGTATGGATACTATAACTTCGTGTTCTTTGTTTTTAAGATTGTTTGGCTTTATGGACCCCTTGCATTTCCATATGAATTTTTAAAATAGTTTTGTCAGCATCTGCAAATTTTAGAAAAAGCCAACAGATTTTGTAAGAATTGTATTGATCCATACATCAGTTTGGGCAATATTGTCATTTTAAAATAGTAAGTGTTCTATTCTGTGAACATAGGATGTCTTTCCATTCACTTAGGTCTTTAGTTTCTTTCAACATTTTAAAATAGTTTTCAGTGTACATGCTTTACATGTTTTTCATTAAATGTATGGTGGTTTTGTTGCTAAGCTGTGTCCAAGTCTTGAGACCTCATGAACTCATGGAGCCCACCAGGCTCCTCTGTCCATGGGATTCTCCAGGCAGGAATACTGGAGTGGGTTGCCATTTCCTTCTCCAGGAGTTCTTCCCAACCCAGGAATAGAACTCAGGTCTCCTGCATTGCAGGCAGAGTCTTTAATGATTGGGCTACAGTATTTTATTCTTTTTATGCTTTTGTAAATGAAATTATATTATTATTTTATGTTTATCTTTTTTACAATTTATTTTTGTTTATTCTATTTATCTTTGGTTGCACTGGGTCTTTGTTGCTTCGCCTGGGCTTTCTCTAGTTGCGACGAGCTGGGGCTAGTCTCCAGTTGCAGTGCATGGGCCTCTCGTTGTGGTGACTTCTTTTGTTGTAGAACATGGGCTCTAAAGCACAGGCTAAGTAGTTGTGGTGCAAAGGCTTAGTTGCCCTGAGGCATGTGGGATCTTCTTGGACCAGGGGTCAAAGCTGTATCTCTGTATTGACAGACAAATTCTTAACCACTGGACCACTAGGGAAGACCTAATTTCATTTTTAGATTGTTTACTGCTAGTGTATATACATACAAATGATTTTTCTGTGTTGATCTTGTATCCTGCAACCTTGATTAACTTGTTTATTTATTCTACTAGTTTTTTTTAAGTGGATTCATTTGGACTTTCTATACATAAGATCATGTATTCTGCTAATAGAAGTAGTTTTACTTTTCTCTGTCCTATCTGGAAAATTTTTATTTCATTTTCTTGCCTAATTGTGCAGCTAAAACCTTCAGTACAATGTTGTATAGAAATTATGAAAGCAGTTAATATTGTTGCCAGTCTTAATGCAAAAACATTCAGTCTTTCACCATGAAGTTCCATGCTAGCTACAGGTTTTTCAAAAATTCCCTTTAGAAAAAAAAAAAAAATGCCCTTTAGGACTTCCCTGGTGGTCCAGTGGCTAGGGGGCATGGATTTGGTCCCTGGTTGGGGGAAGTTGTGCATGCTGCAAGGAGTGGCCAGAAAAAAAAAAATTGCTCTTTATCAGATTGAGGACATTCCCTTCTATTCCTAGCTTGTTGAGTGTTTTGATAGTGAGTGGGTATTTGACTTTGTCAAATTATTGTGTGTGTGTGTGTCTGTTGTGGGTTTTGTCCCTTATTCTATTATAGTGTATTACATTGGTTTACAGATGTTAAAGTAACTTTGCATTTCTGGGGTAAGTTCTGCTTGATCACAGAGTATAATCCTTTTTATATGTTGCTAGTTTTGTCTGTATTCATAATATTTGTCTATAGTTTTCTTGTGATGTCTTTGTCTAGTTTTGGTGTTAGGATAATACTGGGCTCATAGAGTAAACTTGGAAGTGTTCCACTTTTTAGAATAGTTATCTACAAGAAGGAAGGATAGGTTCAGTGGGAAGAAGCAGGGCTTGTTGGAAAACCTGTCAGAAAGAAACGATTCTGAGGTTGGGGAACTAGACTAGACATTTCTGAGTGGTAATTAATGTTTCAGAGGAGTAAAGAAGAAGAGAAAGCCTTGGACTGATCCTTGAAGAAGTCCAGTTGGAGGTGGAAGATGAACCACAGAGCAGGCAGAGATGGGATATCAGTCCGATGAGTGGCTTCCTGAAACGTAAAGAAAGAATGTCAGAAGAAGGAGTTTCTAGAAGTTATGGTGGAGAGATTGAGTTGGTGGAGATGAGGAAATGAGACAATTCTAGACTCCTGAGAAGTCTGTGGAAGTGAGAGGAGATTGGCTGTAAGGAAGGCAGGTGTCAAAGGTTTTCTTTTTGCTTTACTTTTTTGACAATTTTTCATATTGGTATAATTTTACCCTTTCAGAAAATTGCAAGACTAGTACAAGGAACTCTCAAATAACATTTTCCAGATTCACCAATTGTCTACACTTGCCCCATTTACTTTATCATTCTCTCTCTTATACATGTACACATATCTGGAAGTTTTCAGTTCATATATTGTTGAAGCCTAGCTTGAAGGATTTTGAGCATTACCTTGCTAGCATGCAAAATGAATGTAATTGTGGGTAGTTTGAACATTCTTTGGCATTGCTCTTCTTTGGGATTGGAATGAAAGCTGACTTTTCCAGTCCTGTGGTCACTGCTGTGTTTTCCAAATTTGCTGGCATATTGAGTACAACACTTTAACAACATAATCTTTTAGGATTTTAAATAGCTCAGCTTGAATTCCATCACTTCCACTAACTTTGTTCATATTAATGCTTCTTAAGGCCCACTTGACTTCACACTCCAGGATATCTGGCTCTAGGTTAGTGACCACACCATTGTGGTTATCCAGGTCATTAAGATCATTTTGTATAGTTCTGTGTATTCTTGCCACCTCTTCTAAATGCCTCCTGCTTCTGTTAGGTCCTTGCCATTTCTGTCCTTTATTTTGCCCATCTTTGCATGAAATGTTCCCTTGGTATCTCTTATTTTCTTGAAGAGATCGCTAGTGTTTTCCATTCTGTTGCTTTCCTCAATTTCTTTGCATTGTTCACTTAAGAAGGCTTTCTTATCTCTCCTTGCTATTCTTTGGAACTCTGCATTCAGATGGGTATATCTTTTATCCTTTGCCTTTTCACTTTCTCTTCTTTTCTCAGCTATTTTTAAGGCTCTTGAGAGTCCCTTGGATAGGGGGAGATCAAGCAGTCAACCCTAAAGGAAAAGGAGATCAAGCAAGGAGATCAAGCTAGTCAATCCTAAAGGAAAAGGAACCCTGAATATTCATTGGAAGGACCGATGCTGAAGCTGAAGCTCCAGTACTTCAGCCACCTGATGCGAAGAGCTGATTCATTGGAAAAGACTCTGATGCTGGGAGAGATTGAGGGCAGAAGGAGAAGAGGGCAACAGAGGATGAGATGTTTGGATGGCATTATGGACTCAATGGATATGAGTCTGCAAACTCATGGAGCAAACTCCAGGAGTTGGTGATGGACAAGGAAGCCTGGCATGCTGCAGTCCATGGGGTCACAAAGAGTCAGACAAGTCTGACTGACTGAACAACAACAAAAATATAAATGAATATGTTGCAGACATCATGTTTCTCTAAAGCTGAAATATTGGGGTACCATTCCAAAGAATAAGGACATTCTTTTACATACCAGTTTTTATTGAAAATGGGAGCAATTTAAAAAGTGTAAGTGAAGATCCAGTGAAACAGAAGCCAGAGAAGGGATTATCATCACTTAAGGCTTCTGGAAAAGTCCAGAGAGTTGAATCTAAAGCCCAGGTTTAGTGGTTGGCCTTTGCCACACAATTGGCTCAGATGGTAAAGAATCTGCAATTTAGGAGACCCAGGTTCAATTCCTAGGTCAGGAAGATTCCCTGGAGAAGGGAATGGCAACCTGCTCTAGTATTCTTGCCTGGAAAAATTCCATGAACAGAAGTGCTTTGCAAGTCCATGGGGTTGCAAAGAGTTGGACATGACTGAGCACAGATATGGGAGCCTTTATTATGTTTTGATGGAGATGAAGTTCCTCTGCTAGATTCTGTTTCCTTGTCAGTTGGGAAGAAAGATGATCTATTGAAATGAAGAGAAAATTGTGAGAGTGATGGGGAAGGTCCAATTGAAGAAGAGTAGAAAAAACATAAGGACTTCCCTGGTGGCTCAGATGGTAAAGTGTGTGTCTATAATGAGGGAGATCTGGGTTCAGTCCCTGGGTTGGGAAGATACCCTGGAGAAGGAAATGGCAACCCACTCCAGTACTATTGCCTGGAAAATCCTGTGGATGGAGGAGCCTGATAGACTACAGTCCATGGGGTCGCAAAGAGTCGGATGTGACTGAGCGACTTCACTCACTCACTCAGAGAAAACATGGAAGTGTTGAGGGACTTTCCTTTGGTCCAGTGGCTAAGGTTCTGTGCTACCAATGCAAAGGGCCTGGGTTTGATCACTGGTCAGGAAACTAGATTCCACATGCAGCAACTAAAACCTGGGGCATCCAAATAAGTAAATATTTTTAAAAAGCAGGGGACTGAGAGAAAGTTATGAAATAAACATCTCAGGATTTATTTGCCCCGCCACCCCGTTATATGTGGGTACTCAGATACTTAGAGTGAGTCAGTCTGCCCTCACCTGTTTGATGACTCTCATGTCCAGTAGGTAGATAGTTGAGGAAAAGACAGGATGGGCAGGGTGGGGAAGATCAGGGTATTAATAAGATTGTAGACCGTAGAATATACTGGTAAAGAATGAAAGAAGCAAGATGGCTACAGAATGGGAAATAGAGGGGCAAATTGGCTGGTGATAGTCTGGGAAGAGAGGAGCTTATGATTTGTTTTTTAATTATTACTATTTTTACTTCTTGAAGCTAGCCATTATTGAGTGCAGAGACTATACTAAGTATTTTATGTGCATAAATTTTGTATAATTCTTATGACAACCATTTTTATCAATGAGGAAACTGAGGTTAAGTGACCACCCAGGATGACAGCTAAAGAGTGAGATCTGTCTCTCCAATCCAGAGCCCCTGCATATCTTAGGACATTTCTGCAGATTTTCCTAGCTGGGTTCCCTGCTTCATGCTTACTCTCCTCTGATTCATGTTTCACTCAGCTGACAGAGTAAGCCTTTGAAAATGCAAACTGATTATATCTTAAGCATCCCCTCAGAAGCTTTCATTATTATCAATTTTAAAATGGAAATATATATAAAAATAAGGTGAATTGATAGAGTAATAGAGGGTTGGATAGCTGTATCTGAAAAAGAGAATCATAGTAAAATGTTAATTGTGAAATCTAGGCAAAGACCATGTGTGACAAGCCCACAGCTAAGGTCAGGAACAAGACAATGATGGCTACACTTGCCACTTCTATTCACCATAGTATTGGAAGCTATAGCCAGAGCAGTTAGGCAAGAAAAGAAGCGAAAGGCATCTCAATTGGAAAATAAGTAAAACCGTCACTATTTGCAAATGACATGATATTATGAATGGAAAACCCTAAAACCTCTGTCAACAAACCATTAGAACTAATAAATTCAGCGAAGTTGTGAGATACAAAATCAACACAAAAAAATCTGTTACACAGTGAACTATTGGAAAGAGAAATTAAGACTACAATCCCATTTACAGCTGCATCAAAAAGAATAAAATACCTTAGAATAAATTTTCTTCTTAAATTTTTTTTGTTTTTACCTAGGAATAAATTTAACCAAGAAAATGAAAGATCTGTATAGTGAAAACTATAAGATATTAATGAAAGAAATTAAAGAAGACACAAATAAATGAAAGATTCTGTGCTCATGGATTGAAAGAATTAATATTAAAATGTCCATGCTACCCCAAACAATATGATATTCAATGCAATATCTATCAAAATCCCAATGACATTTTTCACAGTAATAAAACAACAACAAAACACTAAAATTTGTGGAACTATGAAAGATGCTGAATAGCCGTAGCAATCTTGAGAACAAAGCTGCAGGTATCATGCTCCCTGATTTATATTACAAAGCTATAATAATTAAAACAGTATGGTATTGGCATAAATGGAACACATAAATCAGTAGAACAGAATAGAGAGTTCAGAAATAAACCTATACATATATGATCAGTTAGTTTATGATAAGGAGACAAGCATATTCAATGGGGAAAGGATAGTCTTTTCAATACAGAGTGCTGGGAAAATTGGCAGCTACATGTAAAAGAATGAAACTGGACCACTATACACAAAAATTAACTCAAATGGATAAAAGACTTGAATTTAAGACCTAAAACAGTAAAAATCCTATAAGAAAATAGAGGTGATATAGGTCTTGGCAGTGATTTTTTTTAATCCAAAACCAAAACCAACTGAGCTATCAGGGAAGCCACATGTATATACATTATATAATACAATATATTATATATATATATATAAAGCTTTTTTGGAGTCTACATATAAGAGAGATCATAAAGTATTTGTCTTTCTCTGACTCATTTCATTTATAATGCCCTCTATGTCCATTCTGCTGTTGCTGCTGCTAAGTCGCTTCAGTTGTATCCGACTCTGTGTGACCCCATAGACGGCAGCCCACCAGGCTCCCCCGTCTCCGGGATTCTCCAGGTGAGAACACTGGAGTGGGTTGCCATTTCCTTCTCCAATGCATGAAAGTGAAAAGTGAAAGTGAAGTCGCTCAGTCATGTCCAACTCTTAGCGACCCCATGGACTGGAGCATACCAGGCTCCTCCGCCCATGGGATTTTCCAGGTAAGAGTACTGGAGTGGGGTGCCATTGCCTTCTCCCTAGGTCCGTTCACATTGCTGCAAATGGCAAGATTTATTCTTTTATATGGCAGAATATTACATTGTATGTATGTAAGCCACATACATAGCTCAGTTGGTTAAGAATCTGCCTGCAATGCAGGAGACCCTTGGCTGATTCCAAGATACCTTTGTAGACAGGCAGGATACTTGGTTGTCATTCACTGACCTGCTTGTTCCCTTCCAGAAGCCTCTAGAGCAGTGTTTGGTAAGATGAGAGCAGAAGGAGAAGCCACAGATGCCTGCAGCAGATATGTTTGCTGAAACTTCAGGCTTAGTAGGCTAATTCAGCACCTGTGCAAAGACAGGATGTTCTTACTCTTTGGGAACCTTGATCACTCCTTTCAGAAACAATCGGCTGATGTCTTGGCTCACTGTCTGCCTGAAGGAATGTCCACAATGGCATGTAACTGGGTGCCCTGAGACAAGAATGACCTTGCCATGTCTCTCTGTTGATTTGTTTTTATACCTCCCTATTTTTGCCTGATCAGGTGGTAGTTTGGGCTGCAGTCAGGAGGCTCTGCAGGCACAGAAGGCTGGCAGGTCTTGGAGCTGGGTTCATCCTAGGTTGATACTTTCTACACAGGTTTCCTTGGGTGAGTTACTCTGCTTCTGCCATGTTTGAGGACTGACTATCTGACTGTAAATGAGGGTGATATGTAAAAGATTGCCTGCCTCACTGGACTGTTGTGGAGGAAGCTCTTAGCACAGTGCCTGGCCTCCAATAAGCACTCAATAAATGTTAACTTCTCATATTAGTATACTGTTCATGTTATTCTGAAATTGCTTCTGTCATTCAGACAGTCATTTTAACAGCTGGATAGTATTCCATAATTTGGAATACTGCCTCCTCCCAAGCCTGTGTTTCTCCTGTCTGCTCTAAGTCAATTGATAATATAGCCCCATCACTGAAGCTGTCACTCCTTGTTGACTCCTGGTTCCTCTTTAGCCCCTTTATCCATTTAGTTATTAAGTTTGACACTCATCTCTGTTCCTAAATATGTTCTTAACCTGCCCTTTGCTCTTGGTTGCTAGTGTCCTGCCCTCATTCACATGCTCTTCCTCCCTGGGACCACAGCAGGTGATTGAATTCCTGTTGCTTCTGAAATTGCCTGCCGCTGGGCTTACTTAGGCCCTGCAAATCCGTTGCTGTTCGGCTGCCAAATCTGCAGATCTGACCACGTGTCTTCTCTTCGTGGTGCTTGATGGCCCACGGCAGTCACAAGGCATAATGTTGACCTTAGTAAGGTTTACTGATGACAGCTGATGAGGCAGAGAGTAGCAGAGGGTCCATGATCTCCCCAGGCCTATAATTACTTTACAGAGAGGTGGGCAGGGCTGGCAAAGAGCCTTCCAAAGGCTCTACCCCTCTCTGGGTGTCTCTCCACCTTATCATGTGTTAGCATTGTCTGTCTCTGTGTTTGGATCATCCAAACGTAAGCAACTCAAAGGAAGTATCTATCATACTCAAAGTTCCTCAGGTAGACATTAACCAGGTGGGGTAAGGGACACCTAGTTTTTAATAAGAATTGTCCAAATGCTGGACCCAGTAATCCGCCTTTGAGGTCTTCAGAGCTCAGCTAGAGGATGTGTATATCCAAGTTGTTGACAAATCCAAGCCTTGCTGTCCTTCCTAGAGCTGGTAAGGAAGAGCAGAGGTCCCATGGCCATCCATCTGCAACCAGAGGTTTGTCCCTCCCCAGTTAACCAATATGTGACAGTCCTTGACTCTCACTTCACACTTCCGACACCCCTTGCTACTTGGAGTGGGCCAAGCTAGTTCCTCTGGGAGCCAGCCATGGCCTGCCTCATGCCTGGGGACAGTCTCCTTCAGAAGGCCTACTGCCCTTCTCTGGGTGTCTCTCCACCTTAACATGGTGTTAGCATTGTCTGTCTCTGTGTTTGGATCCTCCAAACGTAAGCAACTCAAAGGAAGTATCTATCATACTCACCTTTGTATCCTCGAGGCCTGGCATGTTAACAGTTGTCTGAAGGTTACAGAAGAAGATGCAAGTCACCTGTAATCTCACTACCCAAGAATTAAACCACTGAATTAATTATCACTGGAATTAAGATGGAGTATACTGGAGAATTCCATGGACTGAGGAGCCTGGCAGGCTGCAGTCCATGGGGTCACAAAGAGTTGGACATGACTGAGCTACTAACACTTTCACTTTTACTTTTCATACCCTTCCAGACTTGTTTTTTCTAGCCATGTGGGTGTGTACATGCATGCTAAGTTACTTCAGTCGTGTCCTCTTCTTTGCAGTCCTATGGACTGTAGCCCTCCAGGCTCTTCTTCATGAGATTCTCCAGGCAAGAATACTGGAGTGGGTTGCGATGCTCTCCTCCAGGGGATCTTCCCATCCCAGGGGTTGAACTCCAGTCTCTTACGTCTCCTGCTTTGGAAGGTGGGTTCTTTACCATTAGTGCCACTTGGAAAGCCCTTTCTAGCTATAGGTCTGTATATTTCATACAGACACATCTCACACATGATATTTTATAAAATCTGGATGAAACCCTACCTGTAGTTTTTAAATCTTTTTCCATTTAATATATATGGACAATTTCCCATATTGTTAAACATTTATTCAGTCCTTGGATTGTACTGGTGCACAGTATTTCATCCTTATCAGACATGCAGTTCATTTTCCAGCTGAAATTATTTATGGTTTCTTTCTGTACTGGTAATTATTTATTTCTCATAATGGAGAGACATAGTGAAAAAATACTGGATCTAAAACGAAGACAAAGAAAACCATTAATAACAGGAGAGTAAATTATTCTGATTCTACTGGTATTTGGCCTTTAAGTTGCTTTAAGCCATGGCTGTAATGGAGGCTTCTCTCATGCAATGCCTTCTATATTGAATTGTCTCATTTTTTTCATGCAGGACTATGGCAACCCAAGAGACCACTCCAGGTAGCCAGACAGAGGAGAGCAATGCTTTGGACCTGCCATCAGCTTACGACATAAGGGATTATGTGTTGCAGAGACCCAGCCAGGAGACCAACAGTGAGGCTTTTAGTTCTGAGGAAGCTTGTTCTATTCCTTGCTCTTCTGATGTGGATCCAGGTAAGAAGCAAAGTTTAAAGCAGAACTAATATTAAACAAACAAAAAACTCCTGACATACACGAATGTTGTTTCTCTGCCTTCCAGTGGTGGATCTCTGAGGAATCATTCCTTGTTTTGGAGAGAAAAACATCTAAGTGAAACTGTTGGGAGAGACTTCAAAGGACAGCCTCCCTGGTGAAACCAGGGCAAGGAGTGGTTTCCTGGAGGCCCTTTTGTCTGAGTCTCTTTCTGATCTCCCTCCAAATACATTTAGAGGCAGGGAACACTTGGTTCAATAGGGAGAGAGTGGAATTGTTTTTTTGTTATGTTTTGTTCTTTTAAAATTTCAGAAAGAGGGAAGTGGGAGGGGTGTTCAAGATGGGGAACACATGTACACCCATGGGTGATTCATGTCAATGTATGGCAAAAACAATGACAATATTGTAAAGTAATTGGCCTCCAATTAAAATAAATAAATAAAAAAACACTTCAGAAAATAGCCATATGGGCTTGTGTGTCATGGAGACTTTAGTGTTCCTCTTATGAAGTATACTCTGAATTTAGGCAACAACCCTTTTGTAAGTTTCCCTGACTGAATTGCTTAAAAGTCTATTATTTAAGTTTAGTGACAGTTCTTTGACCTAGTTAGTGACTGTTTCTGGTTGTAAGCCTGTCTCCTCCCTGTTTATTGCCTAATCCAGGCCCAGATGTTCGCAGATTCAGAGTTCTGCCACTTACTGGTTATGTGACTTGGGTCATATTTCTCAACCCCTCTGAGCTCTAGAATTGTCTACAGAATGGGAAGCAGAATGCTTGCCTCGTGGAGTAGGTTTAACTCAGGGAACAGAATAAGGGACCCATCATAGTGTTTGCCATACATAGATAGTTGCTGTTATTCTGGTGCTATTATTACTGTTGTTTTTAATATTAAGGAACCCAAATAGTATTTTTTTCTAATATGGAAAATTGTATTTATTTCCAAATATGTATTTTTAAAGAGCACTCAGGCACTAAGAAAATGTTGGCCGTAAAGAGGATGAGTTCATCATCTGGCAACATCACCCGCGTTGCCAGCAAGTAAGATGTGTGCCTGTCATTGTCTTTAAGAATTCGGTGGGGAAAAAAAATACTTTTAAACTCCTTTATGGTTCTGTTCTGATTTTTTAAAATTAATTTACCTTTTATTGAAGGATAATTGCTTTACAGAATTTTGCAGTTTTCTGTCAAACCTCAACGTGAATCAGCCATAGGTATACATATATCCCCTCCCTTTTGAAGCTCGCTCCCTATCCCACCCCTCTAGGTTGATACAGAGCCCCTGTTTGAGTTTCCTGAGCCATACAGCAAATTCCTGTTGGCTATCTGTTTTACATATGGTAATGTAACTTTCCATGTTACTCTTTCCATTCATCTCATCCTCTTCTCCCCTCTCCCCATGTCCATTTGTCTATTTTCTGTCTGTTTCTCCATTGTTGCCCTGTAAATAAATTCTTCAGTACCATTTTTCTAGATTCCGTATATATGTGTTAGAATACGGTATTTATCTTTATGTTTCTGACTCACTTCACTCTGTATAATAGGTTCTAGGTTTATCCACCTCATTAGAATTGACTCAAATGCGTTCCTTTTTATGGCTGAGTAATATTCCATTGTGTATATGTACCACAACTTCTTTATCCATTCATTTGTTGATGGACATCTCGGTTGCTTCCATGTACTAGCTGTTGTAAATAGTGCTGCAGTGAACAATGGTATGCATGTGTCTCTTTCAGTTTTGGTTTCCTCAGGGTATACGCCTAGGAATGGGATTGCTGGGTCCTATGGTGGTTTTATTCCTAGTTTTTTAAGGAATGTCCATACGTCTTCCATAGTGGCTGTATAAATTTACATTCCCATCAACAGTGCAAGAACGTTCCCTTTTCTCCACACCTTCTCCAGCATTTGTTGTTTGTAGACTTTTTGTTGAGGGCCGTTCTGACCAGTGTGAGGTGATATCTCACTGTAGTTGTGACTTGCACTTCTCTAATAATGAGCGATGTAGAACATCTTTTCACGTGTGTGTTAGCCATCTGTGTGACTTCTTTGGAGAAATGTCTGTTTAGGCCTTTTCCCCACTTTTTGATTGGGTTGTTTGTTTTTCTGGTATCGAGTTGTATGAGCTGCTTGTATATTTTGGAAATTAATCCTTTGTCAGTTGTTTCATTTGCTGTTATTTTCTCCCATTCTGAGGCTTGTCTTTTCACCTTGCTTATAGTTTCTTTGGCTGTGCAAAAGTTTTTAAGTTTAATCAGGTCCCACTTGTTTACTTATGTTTTTATTTCTGTTACTCTAGGATGTGGGTCATACAGGATCTTGCTTTGATTTATGTCATTGGGTGTTCTGCCTATGTTTTCCTCTAAGAGTTTTATAGTTTCTGGTCTTACATTTAGGTCTTTAATCCATCGTGAGTTTATCTTTGTGTATGGTGTTAGGAAGTTTTCTCATTTCATTCTTTTACATGTAACTGTCCAGATTTCCCAACACCATTTATTGAAGATCTATTCTGATTTTTAGGACATAGTAATTGGGATCAGTCAGCCTCCTTTAGTTCTAAGCAAGAACTAACATTTCTTATCCTTTTTGTTCTAGGCTCAGAATTGTAGTTCATTTAACCTTTCCTCTTTCCCTCCCATCCTGCTGCCTCTGCATTACTTGTCATCCCAAAGAGAACAACTGTTAACTGCTTTGAATTGAGGTGACCATTGAAAGGTTTATATTGGATTTAAAATCTAAACATTTCATGGAAACAAGGTTATTTTGGAAGCTGTTATAAAGGTCTGAAGATGGAAAGGAGAACTCCAATCTGAGGCAGCTGTTTTGCATAGCATGGGTGGTGGTGGTGCTGCTTTAGACTGCCTGGTTTGCATTCTGGTTCTGCTTTTTTCTGTGGTTTGGGTACATCGTTTGGCCTCTCTGTGTAGGTTCCCTCATTTGTAAAATGGAGATAGTAATGCCTACCTTCTCATGGGGCAGCCATAATGAAAGTCAAAGTGTATGAGGCATAATGCCTGGCACATGGTGGACTTTGGAAACCCAGCTCTTCATGTGTTTAGCTCCTGGCCTCTTAACACACCACCACAGTGACGAGACTCCTTTTTTTTTTTATAATTTGAAGTATAGTTGACATTCAATATTATATAAGTTACAAGTATACAACATAGTGATTCAAAATTTTTAAAGGTTATACTCCATTTACAGCTGTTATAAGATATTGGTGATATTCCCCATTATATGGTATATCCTTATAGTGTATTTATTTTTTGCATAATAACTTGTACCACTTAATCCTCTTTGCATCTTACCCCTCCTCCTCTTCTTCTCCCCACTAGTAATCACTAGTTTGTTCTCTATATCTGTGTGTCTGTTTCTTTTTTGTTATACTTACTAGTTTGTTTTGTTTTTTAAATGCTATGTATATAAGTGGTCTGACATTTAACTTAGCCTGATACTCCCCAAGTCCATTCATGTTGTTGCAAATGGCAAAATTTTGCCCTTGTTTATGGCTGAGTAGTATTCCATGGTATATACATACTCCATCTTCTTTTTTCATTCATCTGTTGATGGACTCTTAAGTTGCTTGCATATCTTAGCAATTATAAGTAGTGCTGCTGTGAATATTGCCATACATATATCTTCTTGAATTACTGATTTTGGTTTTTTCAGATGTATACCCAGGAGTGGAATTTTTGGGTCATATGACAGTTGCTTTTGGTTTTTAAGAAAACTCCATACTGTTTTAGTGTGGAGTGGCTAAACTCCACGCATTAGTGGCTGCACCAATTTACATTCTCGTCAACAACATACAAGTGTCCCCTTTTCTCTACATCTTCATGACAAGTTCCATCTAACTTCACAGCCTCCCATCTCAAGTGGAGCCTCCTTGTTGCCCATCCATCACACAGTTTTTCCCCAACATGTTCACCCTCCTGGGTCACTGTGTAGTATTTCTCCTCTCTTTGCAGATCCCCATTACCTCCTTCAACCTTTCTCTCAGCTGCTCTTGGTTTCCTATTTCATCAAGAAAACAGAAGCTCTCAGAAGAGAATGAGCACACCCTCCCACCCCACACCCATCAGCTTCCTTCCCTCTTCCCTCTTGTTTCTGTGGGAGACCCGTCCCTGTCTAGTGTTCTCTTCCTGTCTCCTTCCATCTGCCCCGCATCAGCACTTCTGGTAATCTCCTGCATCAGGGGTTTCTTTACTGGTCATTCTCATGATTGTACAGACATGTTTTAATAGCTCCCATCTTCACAAAATACCCACCCTAGACCCCAAATCCCCCTCTACTGATAGTCTCATTCCTCTGTTCTCTGCTACAGAAAAACCCTCAAGAGAGTCATCTACACTTGCTATTTCCAGTTCCTCTTTTTCTTGTTTCTCCTGAAACCCTCCACCCTGGCTTCTAACTCCATTACTCCATGGAAATAACTCTTGTCAAGGTCATTGTTAGATCAAAAGCCTTCTTCTTATTCTTTTCTTTAAATATTTATTTATTTGGCTGAACCAGGTCTTGGTTGCTGGCACATGGGACCCTTAGTTGCAGCATGTGGGATCTAGTTCCCTGACCAGGGATCAAACCCATACTACTTGCATTGGGAGTATGGATTCTTAGTCACTGGATCACCAGGGAAGTTCCTAAGCCTTCTCCTTCTTGATCTGTCAGCAGCATTGACTTTTTTCCTTCTTGAATTCTTTCTTCGTTGGGCTTTCAGGGAAGTAGCATCTTCTTACTTGTCTATTTATTTTTAGTCTCTTTAGCCTGATTCCTTCCTCTCCAGCCCTTTAGTGTTGGAGAGCCTGGGGCTGAGTCGTCAGCTCTTTACTCTGTCATCACACACTTCCTGAGTGATTTTATCCAGTGTCAGAGCCTTAAATGCCCTCAGTGCTCTGCTGAGTCCCAGATTTCTCTCTCCAGCTTGGATCTCTGGCTTGGCATTTAGACTAACTATGTACTTAAATGTCACCAACCAATAAGCACACTCACGGTGATTCTTTAAAAAAAGAAAAAACAACAACAACAGGTGTTTCAACATGGCTAGAGAGGCAGGATGTGGTTTAAGACGTTCGGAATGGAGAAATGAACAGGAGTGAGATGGGGGGAAAATGTAAACAAGCAGAACTGGAGATGAGGCAAGAGAGCTTTGGGTAAAAGAATTTCTCTTTAGTCATCGCTTAGATTTCTATTAGAGTTTCCAAATTTGACATGAAATGAAGTGAAAGTTGCTCAGTCGTGTCTAACTCTTTGCAACCTCTTAGACTATACAGTCCATGGAATTCTCCAGGCTTTCCTTTCTCCATGGGATCTTCCCAACCCTAGGATCGAACCCAGGTCTCCTGCATTGCAGGCGGATTCTTTACCTGCTGAGCCACAATACATACCCTAAACCAAATTCCTAATTCTTTTACCCCTTTATGTATACATATACGTACCTGTTCTTTGAGACTCTCTCACCTCAAAAAAGTGCTTCCATCCTTTTGCTCACTTAGGCAGAATCCTAGGAGTCATCCTCAACTTCTTTCTTTCTCTTTAATCTCATATCCAGTCCATCAGCAAATCCTGTCAATTTGCCACAGCGTAAATCTAGACTATGTCATCTCCACTGCTACACCTTGGTCCCTGCTACTGTCATCTGTGTTCTGGGTTATTGTTAAATCTCCTAACTAGCTTTTCCCACATGTAATCTATCCTCCTACAGTTTCTTCTTAACACACCAAAGGATCCTTTTAAAATGTAAGTCATATTATGTTAGTCCCTTGGTAGCTTCTTATCTGACTCAGAACTTAATCCAAACTTAACAGAACTTGGGCTTCCCAGGTGACTCAATGGTAGACAATCCCTGTGAAATGCAGGAGACATGGGTGCTGTCCCTGGGTCAGGAAGATCCCCTGGAGAAGGAAACAGCAACCCACTCCAGTTTTCTTGCCTGGGAAATATCATGGACAGAGGAGCCTAAGTAAGTAAGTGTTAGTCGCTCAGTCGTGCGCAACTCTTTGAAACCCTGTGGACTGCAGCCCACCAGGCTTCTCTGTCCATGAGATTTTCCAGGCAAGGATACTGGAGTGGGTTGCCATTTCCTTCTCCAGGGGATCTTCCCGACCCAGGGATTGAACCCGGTCTCCCACACTGTAGGCAGATGCTGTACCGTCTAAGCCACCAGGGAGCCTGGTGGCTACAATTAATGGGACAGTCCATGGGGTTGCAAAAGAGTTGGACATGACCTCCTTCCCTGGTAGCTCAGAGTACTCTCTGAGCATCTGCCTGCAGTGCAGGAGACCTGGGTTTGATCCCTGGGTCGGGAAGATCCCCTGGAGAAGGGAATGGCAACCCACTCCAGTATTCTTGCCTGGAGAATCCCATGGATGGAGGAGCCTGGCAGGCTACAGTCCATGGGGTCTAGTGACTAAAACCACTACAACAACAACAACCAAGACTTACCTGGAGCCATGCCCCTGGGTCCTGGGCCTGGCCTCTCTGACCTTACCTTGTACCACCCGACCCACCTCCACACTGGCCTGGGCTGCCACCCTCCAAGCTCACCCTTCAGAGAGGTCCATCCTTGCCTCTCTCCTGCCATTGCTTCCTCATCACATCCTTCCCTTTATTCTTTATTCTTCCCTTTATGGCTTTATTCTTTTCCATAGCCCATAGTGCCATTGGGCACCTTATGTATTTTATTGTTTATTTGTCTCCCCCAGCTAGAACATAAATTTCAGGATGGCAGGTTTTGAAAATAAAAACCCTCAAAAAAAAAAACAACAAACCAGCACACACTAACAGGAAAACCCTCAAAAACAAAGTTTTTTTAAAAAAAATGGATAAGTAAATGCTAACTGTTATTATTATGATTTCATTATGAGACAGGCCCTGTGGATTTGGTACTGAAGTTGATCATAACATAAAATGTCTCCACTCCCCTCCCCCCTCCCCCCACACACATTGCTTAAGGCTGGTTATGGATGACTTTGGAAGATTGACTGTGGATGACAGTGTGAGTGTTGGGAGTCATAGGCAACACTGAATTAGGTGAAGCTGATGCCAATAACTTAGCCTGTCTGTACACAACTGCCTAATCAAACTTTAGAGACTGTTTTGGTTTAAGTAGAAAAGTGAAGCTTTATTGCTTTGCTAGGCAAAGAGGGACACAGCAGGCTCCTGCCTCAAAAACTATGTGTCCCAATCTGAGAGGATTTGATGTGTAGTTTTATAACAAAGCTTGGTGGCTGAGATGGTAAAGCATAAAAACTATGCTTCCCTGGTGGCTCAAACAGTAAAGTGTCTGCCTACAATGCCGGAGACCTGGGTTCAGTCCCTGGGTTGGGAAGATTTCCTGGAGAAGGAAATGGCAATCCACTCCAGTATTCTTGCCTGGAAAGTCCCATGGATGGAGGAACCTGATAGGCTACAGTCCATGGGGTCGCAAAGAGTCGGACACGACCGAGTGACTTCACTTTATAACAAAGCTTGGTGGCTCAGATGGTAAAGCGTTTGCCTACAATGTGGGAGACCCCGGTTTGATCCCTGAGTTGGGAAGATTCCCTGGAGAAGGAAATGGCAACCCACTCCAGTACCCTTTCCTGGAAAACCCCATGGATGGAGGAGCCTGGTAGGCTACAGTGCCTGGGATCACAAAGAGTGGGACACAGACTGAGCTTCTTTTATAACAATACTTTAGTGTTTGGTTGCTGACAAGATTAGGGTGTGTGCAGTGTCTCAGGTCTCCTAACCTGGATGAGCTTCCCTGGTCCCTTTAATCTTGCTTCAGGTGGTTTCTTGGCTGTTCCTCCTTTGAGAAAGTTCACATCTACTCTCTGGAAGTCAAGGAAAGTCATGGAAGCTGGAGTCTTGCCTACAAGAAACGGGGGGACAGTATACTGCGGTCCAACGAGAGGCCACCATCTGTTTGTTTAACAGCCTGCGTCTAATAGTTTATGCTGTACGGAAATAATTCGGGCTCAGGTTTATCTACCACAGAAGGACTTCATTCTAACATCACTGAGGGATGCTTACATAGAAAACTGGTTATTTTGTTGTAAACATTCCAGAGCTGCCTATTGTGAGAAGATTTTCTACAAAGTAAACTTAGGTTGTCACTGGTAGTCTGGCTGTTACCAGGCCATGAACATGGGGTGGACAGCCCCAGCCCCTGGGGGAGCCGCTGCTTCAGGTGCCCAGCCCGATGGGGTCTGCTCTGACCTGAGCTGTGCATTCGCTATTGCTTCTGGGGGATCTCCCCAGGCAATGCAGAGGGAGTGCGTTTCCTCCCTTCGCTGCATGTTCTTGCGGGTTGTGGTTCCACAGCCCTCTGGAGACTCCAGTCCATGTGTTGGCCCAGTACCTCTGGACCCACAGTTTGTCAGAATCTTGGCCCGTCTGCGTGCCGCTATCTGTGAGCGTCCTTATGGTGGTCATCCTGTCACAGCTCCTCAGCACATCCACTTCCCAAGCTGACTTCATTCTTGGTTTGCATTTCGTTTCTGTGTGTTGTTAGGAAACTGTTCTTCCAGGGACTGGTGAACGGGCAAAGGTTTCCAGTTACAGTCACCAGGGTCACCTGCATCGGGCGCACCCACCCTGCGACTCGCTCCCTGTCCTTGTGAGCTGTGCTTGTCTGGCCCTGGTTTGGCTGCTTCTGTAAGGACCCTGTGTCCCTGCACAGCTGCCTTTGCTGGGGCCTGTCACTGACCCGGCTTCTGGAGGAGGCCCTGCTCTCCCTCCTCCCACCTCACCTCACACAAGACTCTTCCTCATTCCTGGGCCGTGACTTGTACCCCCACTGCTCCTGCTGGAGCGAACCAGAATGGATAGTCCTCTGCCCTTATCTCTTTACGTCCAGCTGCTATCTCACTGCCTGTGCTCTGGGGCAGGGACTGAGATTTCCAAGACGTATTAGTCAGGAAAATTAGTATTATAGTATTAGTCAGTTCCATCTGGGTATCTAAGGCAGGTGAGGCCAGGCTCTGTCTAAATAAACAGAGATTATCTATCATGAAGTGACCAATGAGCCACTTCCCATGAAGTGCCGGGAGCAAACAGCAACTTGTCACCTCCACCAGGCACAGGATTACAAAACGCCCTCTCTCTGCACTTCCTGGGGCGATCACGCAGAAGACCCACATGTTAAGAAGGTCCTCCTGAAATACTGCTTCCTTCATGCTCTCTGTTTAAGTCCCCTTGAGATGTCCTGGTCTACTTTTCTGCCAGCTCCTCTCAAGGCTTCTGTACCTCCTTTTCAGGACTGTGTAATCTGATGTCTGCGATATTTGTTCAAAATATTTAACAACCACTTGGGGCTTCCGTGGTGGCTCAGACAGTAAAGCATCTACCTGCAATGTGGGAGACCTGGGTTCGATTCCTGGATCGGGAAGATTCCCTGGAGAAGGAAATGGCAGTCCACTCCAGCACTCTTGCCTGGAAAATCCCACAGATGGAGGAGCCTGATAGGCTACAGTCCATGGGGTCGCAGAGTCGGACACGACTGAGCAACTTCACTTCACTTCACTTCACTTCAGCAGTATTACAGTATTTTAACAACTGGCAAGGCTGTGCAGGAACAAACCAGCTGACTACAGGCCCCTGCTGGTATCTAACTACTCATTAACACAAGTCTGCCATTCCTGTCAGGCCTGTTCCTATGCTAAGTCAGGCCTTAGTGCCTTAGCTACACTCTCCTTGCATATACTCTTGTGTCCCTAGTCAGCACCAGTCCACTCCAGAGATTAATGAATTGCACCTGTCAGTTAGCTGATGGACTTGAGCTCCCTGCCTCTTAGATACATGTTCCCTTTGTCTTTTGTTACTGGGCTCAAAGAAAGCATACAGTAAACAGGATGGAAGCCCAAATCTAATGGCAAATAGTCTTGGAGAAACCTCTCAAACTCAAGGTCACAAAGACTTCCTGGAGACAGTCTTGTGTGTACCACTCTAGCTTGATAAACTCTGGGTAGCTCATGTGGCCTGTGTCATCAGGGCCCTCGCAAACCTTTGTCCTGGAGAGCACCCACAATGCGTTCTAATGCAAGGCGTTCTGCATTTGTTGCTTTGACTTTGCGGTGTGGATGTGGAAAACTTCAGTCCTTTACTCAACTTGAACTTCCAAGAGCAGTTGCGGGGGAAATTGGTTGAGTGTATACAGCAAGTTGAATATTAAACATAGTGTCTTTGATGATTAAAGGCCCTGCTAACGAGTGGCTATAAATTTAAAGTAAATAGTGGTTTGATGCTTCTTATTCTTCTTTTGGAATCTGTCAACATCCCAGTCTTCAAAGGCCATTTTATATCCTGTGTAGTTAGGCATTTCATCCAAGGAATTTATTAAGAGTAGATAAGGATATCTTTTTCCTGTGTGCAAAATCCATTTATAATTCTTACAAATTTCATTTCCATAAGAAATTATAAGCTCTTAAATTTAAAATCTCAAAATAGAATTTACATAGTAATTATAGAATTCTGGATGTGGTGTTATCATTTTAAACAGGAGTCGGTATATTTCAGACATGGATATAATGTTAAAGACATTTTCTTTATAGCTGTATTAAATAGGACCCAACCTAGCGGCTAATGGCTCAGCATCCTCTAAATTGGATCTAAGATACAGTCAGGAAGGGAAGGAAGGAGACTGATGAACCCATTCTCTGAGAAATCATAGAGCAAAATCTGAAACTTCCTATCACATGTCAAGTTGATGGGTTTTATTTGGAAGGTTTGAGTATTCTTCATGGCAATGCATCTCTGCATTTGTTACCACTTCCTGGATTTAGTTATGCAGATCCAGCCATCTATGCTTAATTTTCAAGTTCTAAATGGGTTTTGAACTTCTTGCCTCTGTTGGAAGGCAGCAGTGTATCCTAATTGTGTGGCCCGGAGAGTGAAGGATAAACCATAAGTGTACATGATTAAGCCCTGCAGAGTTAGAGAGTGGTACAGCTTATGAGCCAGAGTACCCAAACTGTGCTCCAGGCAGCCCTTTGAGAGCTACAGGTCAGGACTGGAGACAGTAGTGAGCTTATAGGGGCCCTGGACTCTCCACTCCTGCCCATCCATATCAGCTTCCACATAATCATTCATTGGAAGAAAGGATGTCAGGACCAACAAAAGGTTTGAAAATCACAAAGCTTGGGACTTCCCGGTGGTCCAGTGGCTAAGACTCCGAGCTCCCAATGTTGGGGGCCCAGTTTTGATCAGGGGATTAGATCCCACAGGCTGCAACTAAGAGTTTATATGCTGCATCTAAAGATACTGCATGCCACTACTAAGGCCCAGTGGAGCCAAATAATAAAATAAATATATATATAAAAGAAAAAACCCACCAAGCTCTCCTAGTTGTCTTGTTTTCTGTAAGGGGAACTTGAACCCCAGGATAATGAAGAAAGTCACCCAAAGTCACATAGTGACTGGGCAACTCCTATTTCCTTGGTGACCCTCATAGAAGCTACTTCAACTGACTTTTCTATCTCTCTTTTTTAAAATAAAAAGATATAGTTTTGTATTCTAACTTGCTAAATTGTAGATACTAAACAGTCAGTAGAAATGATAACTGAGTATTAATAGAATTATTTTTAAGGCTCAAGAATGCTGTTTATGATCTGTGCCATCTCTCATCATCTTTACTTTTGAGTGTCAAGGTCATTTGCAGGGGGAGAAGAGATTTGTTTACTTCTGTGCACTCTGCCTGCAGTTATAGTTATAAAAAACAGGCCTTGATCCTGTTGAGACATGCATTTATATCTTCAGTTCAGCCATACATAAGTGGCCCCATGGTCTAACGCATAGCTCTCTCCAGGGGCTTTTCCAAGTGAATGTTCCTTCATGACTTGTCACTCAGCTGTGTCTTCCTACAGTTTGAGGAAACAACTCAGTGGAAACGAACATACACTATCACTAGTTGCATTCATCGTCATGTATTTGTAGAACAGAGAAGACTGTATACAATTAAAAGGAGACAGGAAGATCAGTAGTTTATCATTTATTTACACCTGCATTCTAGGCACTGTGCTATGCATTGTACGTGCTTGGTTCCTTCTGATTCTCAGAACTACCCCAAGAAATAGAAACTGTTATGATCTCTATGTTACCCATAAGAAAACAGAGTCATAGAAAGGTCAGTATGTAACATATTAATATGTTACCCCCCAAAATATGGAAAGTTCAGTTTAGTTCAGTTCAGTTGCTCAGTTGTATCCAACTCTTTGCGACCCCATGGACTGCAGCACGCCAGGCTTCCCTATCCATCACCAACTGCCAGAGTTTACTCAAACTCATGTCCATTGTGTCGGTGATGCCATTCAACCATCTTATCCTCTGTCATCCCTTCTTCTCCTGCCTTCAATCTTTCCTGGCATCAGGGTCTTTTCAAATGAGTCAGCTCTTTGCATCAGGTGGCCAAAGTATTGGGGTTTCAGCTTCAACATCAGTCTTTCCAATGAACACTCGACTGATCTCCTTTAGGATGGACTGGTTGGATCTCCTTGCAGTCCGAGGAACCCTCAAGAGTCTTCTCCAACACAGTTCAAAAGCATCAGTTCTTCGGCACTCAGCATTTCATGGCTGCAATCACCATCTGCAGTGATTTTGGAGCCCCCCAAAATAAAGTCCGCCACTTTTTCCATTGTTTCCTCATCTATTTGCCATGAAGTGATGGGACTGGATGCCATGATCTTAGTTTTCTGAATGTTGAGCTTTAAGCCAACTTTTTCACTCTCCTCTTTGACTTTCAACAAGAGGTTCTTTAGTTCTTCCTCACTTTCTGCCATAAAGGTGATGTCATCTGCATATCTGAGGTTATTTGATATCTCTCTCCTGGCAATCTTGATTCCAGCTTATGCTTCATCCAGCCCAGCGTTTCTCATGATGTACTCTGCATAGAAGTTAAATAAGCAGGGTGACAATATACAGCCTTGATGTACTCCTTTTCCTATTTGGAAACAGTCTGTTGTTCCATGTCCAGTTCTAACTGTTGCTTCCTGACCTACATACAGGTTTCTGAAGAGGCAGGTCAGGTGGTCTGATATTCCCATCTTTCAGAATTTTCCACAGTTTCTTGTGATCCACACAGTCAAAGGCTTTGGGATAGTCAATAAAGCAGAAGTAGATGTTTTTCTGGAACTCTTATTTTTTCGATGATCCAGCAGTGCTGGCAATTTGATCTCTGGTTCCTCTGCCTTTAAACTGAGACTCAAATCTGGGTCATGTTGACTTTAAGGTAGAGCTTTAAAGAAATGCCGACATCAAGATGTGAATAACTACTAAGTAATTTTGTCTTAAATATTTGCAGTTACGTCTTTTGCAGAGTCCGTGTGAGCCTCTTTCTGCTAAGAGGCTTCACAGCAGTATTTTCACAGCAGTCTCAGCACTCTCTCAGGCCACTGGGACTCTGGTTTGTTGACCAGCATTGTGCCCACTGGCCGCTGAGTTCCCTTGTCAGTCTCTCATCTTTCCATTGTTGAAGAAGCTCTATCTGTAGACCAATCAGAAAGAAAGCATTGCCTTTTTGAATAAATTTCTTACACAAGGATAGATCCACCTTCTTATGTTAAAATCGAAGGAAAACAAAGCCGGAATTTTTAACTTTGCTGGGATGGATGGAATTCTTGATAGCTCTGTCTGAACAGAAAAATTTTCTTATCTGGCTATGGAACACTTCGTATTCTTGGCTCTTTGCCCTTTGAAGCTGTAAATCATATATATATATATATATATATATATATATATATATATATATATTTTTTTTTTTTTTTGCTGAGTGCCCTTTCTTTCCTGACCCATAAGCTCCTTGGAGATTTTGATAGAGCTGGGTTTTGCTAATATGCTCAAAGTTATAAGAACACAGTTTATTGGAACATAACTGTTAAGGATAAATGTGCTTTAATTCATTCCTGGGACTCTGATGCTTGCCTCTCTGGGTTCCTGGTTTAGCTCTCTGCTTGGTCTAAAGCACAGTGACTGGCACACAGTAGGTGGAGCCTCCTCAGTGGAGGCTGGCTGAATAAGTGAACAACACATTAAGTGAAATTTGACAAGATTTTAAAATAGATATTAAGTATCACAGTACCTCCACCAGCAGTTTATAACTTTACTGTCAAATTTAAGCTGGGACTGAGCTTATGGGTGCTGTAGGACAAGAAATAGTCTATGTTAAATAGCATGCATTCTTATGTAAGTCCTGTAGATTTGCCCAACTCTGATTTGAAAAGTGTTCAAGGTGGCATCCTAGTGGTTAGGATTCTGGGCTTTCACTGCCGAGGGCTCAGGTTCAATCCCTAGTCAGAACTAAGACCCTGCAAGCCCCAAGGCATGGTAAAGAAAGAAAGTATTCAGATTAGCCCAAACTGGTCTCTCTCTAAAGCCCCCAGTCTTTTTCTTTTTTCCTTTTATTTTTTGGTAAGAAAATCACATGGAAACAGAACATCTGTGAGGAGATGTAATGCTACTGAGAGTAGAGAATTATCACCACATTTTCCCATCATGAAGTATGTTTCAAGTAGAGTTGTTTCCTTCATATTTTTTCAGCAAAGATCTAGTTGTAGTACATGAGATTATAGTTTTAAGGATATTCCTAATGACTGCCTTTTAAAGCTCTTTTCTTAAGAAAACTGCATTCTTTTTTGTTTTTTGAGAAAGTATATGTTTTGGTATTGTGAGTTTTTTCCTGCTTACAAAATAATACAAGTGGAAAATTTAAATTCTAAAAACAAAAAAAGGAAAGAAGTTTAGCTGTGTTTCTCTACAATATATTCAGTAATTGTTATGTCTAGTTACAAAGAACTTTTTGGGAAACATTAGGGCATGTTATGCACAATATAGATACAAAGACGAGGAAGTTATCCATGGCCAATGCCATTTTGGAAGTAGAGTTTGGTGAAGAATGGGTTAAAATAGTATTCCATGTGTTTTAGCCAGTAAGGTTTAAGCAGCCGCTCTGGTTCTGGAGTTTGGCAGTTTGGCCAGCAAACTCTTGCTGTGGGGCAGAGTTTGAGTCTTCTGCCCTCTAGTGGCTATTTTTTTTATGTTTCTGACCCTTGCAGAGGAAAAGAATTTAAATATACCATATATAAATAACCTACCTGTCAATGCAGGTAGACATAAAGAGACCAGGGTTTGATCCCTGGGTTGGGAAGATCCCTGGAGGAGGGCACCCCACCCACTCCAGTATTCTTGCCTCAGAGAAGCCTGGCGGGCTACAGTCTGTGGCCTTACAAAGAGCTGGACACAACCAGAGCAGCTTAGCGTGCGCACACAGTATCCGTATGTTGCTGCTGCTGCTGCTGCTATGTCGCTTCAGTCATGTCTGACTCTGTGCGACCCCATAGATGGCAGCCCGCCAGGCCTCCCCATCCCTGGGATTCTCCAGGCAAGAACACTGCAGTGGGTTGCCATTTCCTTCTCCAATGCATGAAAGTAAAAAGTGAAAGTGAAGTCGCTCAGTCGTGTCCGACTGCTCCCGACTCCATGGGCTGTAACCCACCAACGCTCCTTCGTCCATGGGATCTTCCAAGCCTTTGTAAACCTTTGTAATTCATTCTTTGCAGTTTTTTGCATGCCTTTGTAATTCATTATTTGCAGTTTTTTGCACCTTGAAACAAAGTTGTTAGAGATCATTTTACTCATTTGAAGTCTGAGAAGACGCTAACTTGTTAATTAGGCCTAGTTAGTGCATCTTTTCACGTCTTGATTATTCTCAGGGTAGAATACAAATACAAAGAACGCTATCTGATTTTTTGTTTTGTTTTGCACATTTGCCAAGTTAAAGTTGTATCTTTTTCTGAAGTGATAAAATCAAAGGATTTAAGTATGCCTTGTTGATGAAATTATAGAAGCAATAAAGGGTAAGAAATTTAAAAACTCTGTAATCTGACAAAATAGTGTAGATCCATTTCTTCCTGCTTTTCTCTGCTAAGTATAATTATAAACCCTGGAAATGCAAGTGACAACCAAAGGAGAGCATTTGCAGTGGTAAGAAGAGGATGAATTGGTCTGGGGGTCCTAAGACTGAGGGAGCAGCATAGAGAAGGTGCCAGGACGGATACACCCTGACCTACATCAAGCAACAGGAAGGGGTCACATAGGATCTTCTCTCCCCACAATTGACTCATTGTCCATCCAAAAGTATCAGGAAAACCCAGCTCCCAGCAAGGGGTCATCTATAGGGGACCCATAACAGTAAATAACCAAGACAAGCACTCTCCTCCACTGGGCGCAAGATGCCCCTCCCCTACTAAGCCAGACCTAGGCATCCAGGAGGCATAAACAGGGGTTCTGCTAGCACTGTAAGTGACCTAGCCTGGGAAGTCTCTTTATCTTCATGGGCTTGAGACTCCCCTCCTTCACCCATATTCACTGGAGCAGCTGGGGGGCAGTAAAGAAGGGGACACTGGAAAGGGGAACCCTACCTCCATAAGCAGCCTGCCTGGGAAGCCTGCCACAGGGCTTGAGATCTCCCCCTGCCAAGGAACATCCGTAGGCCAGGCCAGGCCCTCAGACAATACTGGCAGGCACCTGTAGTGTCCTCAGCAGCACCAGACAAACCAAAATGAAATGCAGAATCTGAAAATCAGATCACAGCCCACAGAAAGCAGGCCAGAACCTGCATGCTGAACCTAAAGAAAAGGGTTGTCTGCTAAAATGAAGGATTTTGAAATAAGACCAAGATTCCCTCGGGCTTCCCTGGTGGCTCAGACAGAAAAGAATCTGCCTGCAATGCAGGAGACCAGGGTTCAATCCCTTGGTTTGGAAGATCCCCCAAAGAAGGAAATGGAGGCTTCTCTAAAAAATATTCTTAAAACATAACAGACAGAATGTTCAGGATACAACCCCAAATCACCTGTCATACATACCAAGAGCTGAAAAGTCACAACGACACACCAACAGTGAGATGAATCACAGATTTGGTATTAAATGACAAGGGCTTTAAATTAACCAACATAAAAATGCTTGACAATCAATTACAAGTTCTCTGGAAATAAATGAAAAATAGAAAATCTTAGCAAACAATTAGAAAAATAAGCAAAGGTAAATGGTAGAATGAAAATACAATAGCCAAAAAAATTGACGAATTGAACCTCATTGAAGTTAAAAGCTTTTGCTCTGTGAAAGCCCATATGAAGAGGATGAAAAGATAAGAAACACACAGGGAGAAAGTATTTGCAAGTTTGATACCTGACAAAGGAGTACTATCTCTAGAGCACATTAAAAAAAACTCTCAAAACTCAACAGAAAAAAAATAACCCAATTACAAGACGGACAAAAGAGACATTTCTCTGATGTGAAAAATATGTTCAACATCATTTGCCACAGGGAAATATAAATTAAAACCATAATGATACCTATCTGAATGCTAAGATAGAAAATAATGACAGTACCAAATGCTGATGAGGGGATAGAGAAACTGGGTCATTTGTGCATTGCTGGTGGGGATGTAAAATGGTTCAGCCACTCCGGAAAATGTTTTAGCAGTTACCACATGTGCATTCTTGGACGTTTAAAAAATTCTGAAAGAAATGAAAACTTAGATTGGTGCAAAAACCCATCCCATACAGGAATGTTCATCGCAGGTTTATTCATAATAGCTAAAAACTTGAACCACTCAGATATCCTTCCACAGGAGAATTGTTAAAAGTGTGGTGCATTCACACCATAGAACACTGCTCTGCAGTAAAGAGGAATGAGCTGGCCATATGCACAGCAGCTTGGGTAAATCGCCAGGGAGTTAGGCTGTGTGGGAAAAACAGCTAATTCCCATACTGTATTCCATGTTTATAATATTTTGAAATATTAGTTTTAGAAATTGGAGAGCAGATTAGTGGATGACATGGACGTTGGGGTAGACAGGAGGATATGGGCCTGGTTATAGAGGGCAACATGGAGAAGGAAATGGCAGCCAACTCCAGTATTCTTGCCTGGAGAATCCCAGGGACAGAGGAGCCTGGTGGGCTGCTGTCTATGGGATCGCACAGAGTCGGACACAACTGAAGCGACTTAGCAGCAGCAGCATAGAGGGCAACATAAGGGATCCTTGTAGTGAGGAAAGTATTCTGTATCTTGACTGTGAATGGATATGTGAAATTATGCATGTGATAAAATTGAGTAGATACACATAAATGACTTTAAGGAAAACTGGGAACTGTGAATAAGATGGTTAGATTTATCCATGTCAGTGTACTACACTTGAAATACGGTAGGTGAAGGAGGGTAAACGTTCACAAAATCTGTCTATATATTTCTTAGCGCTGCATTTAAATCTTTAATTATCTCAGTAAAACTCAAAAAGGAAAAAACCTTTGGACATCTCAAGAAACACTGATCCTTTTTCTTTTAAAATGCTTGTCAGATCACCTTTTCCTTGTGCCTTATATTTC
Organism: Budorcas taxicolor; assembly: GCF_023091745.1. Classification (NCBI taxonomy): domain Eukaryota; kingdom Metazoa; phylum Chordata; class Mammalia; order Artiodactyla; family Bovidae; genus Budorcas; species Budorcas taxicolor. The sequence goes on from NC_068922.1 coordinate 47,774,585, forward strand.
TCTGAAAGAACTTTTAAAAACATGATACAAATAAACAGTTCCCAATCCTTGATTATTTTCACTGTTTCTAATGTTTTGCTATTATAAAGAGTTGTGTTCAACATCCTTCTGATTAAACCCTTGTATATTGAATTATTTAATTTATTTTTGAAATTTAATTATTAAACCCTTGTATATTAAATTAAATTACCCTTAAATTATTCTTCAAATTACATTCCTATAAGAAGAATTGCTGTATCATAGTAAATTTTATATATATATATATATGTATTTATTGCTTGTTTGTTCTCTAGAACAAAAGGGATAAAAATCTCTTTAAAAAAAAATAAGAAGATGCAATTCACAGAAGAAAAAAACCCAAATGACCAGCAAGCATATAAATCAGCCCCACTAGTAATCAAGAAATTGCAAAATAAAACAATAACTAGATACCATTTTACATTCATTTGCTAAGCTGAAGTTAATGTCTGCTAATAGAGCTGGAGATGCAGAGGAATAAAATTCTTAGAGCTGTTGGTAGGGTCAGTTTCTATGAGCCCGTGGAAAGCAAAGTGAAGATACTCATAGTCTTTCCCCACCTATTCAGTTTACTCTTCTCAGTAAACACTCAATAGAGGAATCTCAGCACCTGCACTCCACAATTTATTTACAGCAACATTGATTGTGACATTGCTTAAAACAGAAGAAAAAAAAAATGGACACAAAGTAGTGTCTACCAGAGGAGAATGGATAAACAAATTAAGGTGAATGTATAACTGCATCTGATATTGCAGTTAAGATGAATGAACAAGAGCTACCTGTGTAATTATTACACACACACTGTCAACTTACATAAATCATTGAAAGTGAAAGTGTTAATTGCTCTGTCGTATAGCTCTCCAGGCTTGTGTGTTCATGGGGATTCTCCAGGCAAGAATACTGGAGTGGGGTAACCGTTCCCTTCTCTAGGGGGTCTTCCCGACCCAGGGATTGAACCTGGGTCTCCTGCATTGAAGGCAGATTCTTTACTGTCTGAGCTGCCAGAGAAGTCCAGGTCATTAATGATGAGCAAAAAAAAAGACAAGTTGCAGAAGGATACAAACAGTTTGATACCACTTATCTACAGTGCTTTTGGGGCCAAAAAAATCACTTTTTTCCCAGACTTATATCGACATTAACATTACAGTTTTAAAATACTTTGATAATTTTTTCACAGGCAAAAAGTAATTTCTTGTTTTCCCATCCAAGTACTAGGCATGCCCAACCCTACTTAGCTTCCGAGATCAGATGAGATGGGCATGTTCAGGGTGGTATGGCCATAGAGGATTTCTTGTTTTAATTTGCATTTCTCTATATTTTCTTGGACATGTTTTTTCTTCTATGAATTGTTTTCTATTAGGATTTTCATCTTTTCTTACTAATTTATGAAAGTTCTTTATACGTCAGGAGTGCAGTTATTTTTTCCAGTTTTGCCTTTTAATTTTAATGTTGTTGTTCAATAGCTAAGTCATGTCTGACTCTTTGTGACCCCATGGATACCAGGCTCCTCTATCCTCCACCATCTCCTGGAGTTTGCTCAAATTCACGTCCATTGAATCAGTGATGCTATCTAACCATCTCCTCCTCTGTTGCTCTCTTCTCCTTTTGCTTTCAAAGTTTGCCAGCATCAGGGTCCTTTTCAATGAGTTGGCTCTTCACAGCAGGTGGCCAAAGTATTGGAGTTTCAGCTTCAGCATCAGTCCTTTCAATGAATATTTAGGGTTGATTTCCTTTAGGATTGATTGGTTTGATCTCCTTGGAGTCCAAGGGACTCTCAAGAGTCTTCTCCAGCACCACAATTTGAAAACATCAATTCTTCAGTGCTCAGCCTTCTGTATTGTCAAACTCTGTACATGACTACTGGAAAAACCATAGCTTTGACTGGACAGATCTTTGTCTGCAAGATGATGTCTCTGCTTTTTCTTTTTTCTTTTATTTATTTTTAATTAAAGCATAAATGCTTTGTCTCTGCTTTTTTAATATGCTGTCTAGATTTGTCCTAACTTTCCATCCAAGGAGCAAGTATCTTTTAATTTCATGACTGCAGTCACCATCTGCAGTGAGTTTGGAGCCCAAGAAAATAAAATCTGTCACTTCTTCCACTTTTTCCTCATCTATTTGCCATGAAGTGATGGGACTGAATGCCATAATCTTAGTTTTTTGAATGTTGAGTTTCAAGCCAGCTTTTTCACTCTCCTCTTTCACCCTCATCAAGAGGCTCCTTAGTTCCTCTTTACTTTCTGCCATTTGAGTGTTATCATCTGCATATCTTTGTTGATTATTAAATGTATATATTGATTAAAGTTTGTTTTCTCTAAAATGACCAAAATAATATATATATATATATTTTAAGTAAAATACTGCAGGCCAAAAGGAAGTAGAAATGGGACATTCTGTAGTCTCACCTTCCCCTTTCTCTAGTGGTAACTGGTAGTGTTGTGTGTATTTGGTTTTTGGTAGTGTACCCATAAACGTGTCTCAGCATGGGTAAATCTACGCGTGTGAATGTATGTATTTTAGTGCAGTTGTTTATGTACAATTTTTACCCAAAATATCTCTGACAAAAACACCGTCTTGCAACTTGTCTTTTGAAATACCACATTCTATCACAGCCATTATTAAGTGTTAATATCTCAGTCCTTTTAGGGTCTGCATAGTGTTTTGGAGTGCAAATATCCTATAATATACTAACTGTCTCCCAGTTTTAAAGATTCCTGATTTATTTCTCTCTGGCTCTGCTGGGTGTTTGTTGCTGCACCAGCGCTTTCTCTAGCCTTGGTGAGTGGGGGCTGCTTCATCATGGCGCACAGGCTTCTCACTGCGGTGGCGATTCTTGCTGTCTGCATGGGCTCTAGGTGAGTGGGCTTCAGTAGCTGTGGCATGCGGGCTTAGTTGCCCCACAGTTTGTGGAATATTCCCAGATCAGGGATTGAACTCATGTTCCCTGCATTGACAGAGGGATTCTTAACCTCTGTACCACCAGGGAAGTTCATTAACTATCTCCCTATTAATGGCTGTTTGTTCCTCCGAATTCTGATAATTACAGATAAATACATTGTGTGTGTGTGTAGAGATTTTAGGTTCTTACATAGTCAGTTTTATCAATCAATGCTTCTACTTTGGTATAATATTTAGAAAATCATTCTTACTCCCAAGATTATATAATTAGATACTTCTGGTATTATATTTATTGACTCTGCCACATGGCATGCAGGCTCTTAGTTCCCCTATCAGGGATGGAACCCATGCCCCCTGCAGTACAATCCTGGAGTCTTAACCACTGGACTGCCAGGGAAGTCCCTCCTGGCGTTTTTAAGGAATAGTTTGTTTGTTTGTTTACTTTGAAATCTTTACTTTGGTGAAAGGTATGGGGCAATTCCAAATGGGAGCCAGTTGTCTTATTACTATTTATTTACTTTTATCCTTTCCCTCTGCTTTCAAATGTTGCCCTGACTCTTTAGAAGACTGTATTCTTCATTCTTTTATTTTGGGAGTTGAAGTAGTTTGTCTTTGACTTGCAGTTTATACCTACTGGCTTTCTGACCTTGGACAAGTTGCTCTGCTTTCCTCAATTTCCTCACTGGTGGAATGAGAATGGTTGCCTATTTCCTACTGGCCTGAGAATTGAGTGAGGCGCCTGGAGCTTATCACACTGAATAAGGCTTGCTGCCGTTACTGCTGCTGCTGTTAGAGCCAATACTGCCTCTCAGGGTGTTTCTGGACTCCCATGTCTTCTTTACCGAATTCCTTTCAGGAGTAGACCAAGCCTTGTCCTTCATGTTGCTCAGTACTGAGCAAAAAGGTGATTTGTACTGGGACAGAGCCCTTACAGAGAAGTTATTAACCCTGACCCAAAGTATCTGTAGAATTACTTCCTAGCATTTGCTATTAATATATATATTTTCTACTAACTTTGAACACATTGTTAGGCAAATCATCTAATCCTGTTCTCATATAAACTCTTCATTTCTAATGTTGTGATTGTCAGTGGATGCCTTCTCATTTGCAGAGTGCTTTGATTAGTATTTGCAGATGCTCCTAAGTAGCCTTTACAAATAATCATGATGAAGGTTCTCACTTAATTTTGGGTGGCTTTTAGCAGAGCTGAGTCTGTGAGAATATATGGCTTGGTTTTTATAGGTCTAACCAGTCAAATGAAGCAGTTTTTCATATTGTTGTCTCTGTATCAAGTTCTATGCTCTTAGATTGAGAGTGATATAAAATACTCAGAATAGATGAGTCCTATACACAAAGGGTTTATGGTCCGGTTGGGAAAATAAAATATGCAAAGTTCTAAATAAAACTTAAAATAAGAGGGAACAAAACCAGGCAGTATAACTTTCATGGCTGTGCAGAACATGTAAAAATGAACAAATTCATTCAAGAAAAGAACAGATGTCTTCTTACTGTCCCTTATCAGAATCTTCTACGAAAAGATTAGCTGTAGAATTGATACATTCTAGAGATACTAAAAAATATTACTCAAAGGTTAGAACTTAGCATGTTATTTTGCATTTAAAATAATAGTAAATTAAACCAAATTAATCAGATCTTAGAGAAAAAAATTTTTTTAACTTTACTAGTAGACCTGTTTTCTCAATGTGAGTACTCTTAAAATTACCTGTGGAGTTTTAAATTATTTTTTTTAATTGCTCTGTTGGTAATAGTAATTTATAATAAGCAATTGGTAACTTCTCAGTTATGATTTAAAGTGATTACAGCTGAGTTTTTCCTTTCATGGTACATCTCAGAAGTACCCTATACTTTTCCATTGCTTTACCTCTGCCTATAAACTTTCAGCTAATTTCCTAAATTTGAATTTGAGTTATTTTGTGAATATGAGAAGATCATTAATCTTTATGGCCAAGTCCATGGCTAATCGTGATTTCAACCTTCAAAGAATGAGTGATCGAAATGTGGCATTTATCAAACTTGGAACTGATGGATGTGGATTATGTGATAACTCCCTGCAGTCATCCCACGATAGTAGCAGCCTGAGCAAAAGTAGAAATTAGCAGGGTTCCAAAATTGGGGAAAAACAAATCTGGAATTGGCTATATAATGCTATAAATGAGAATTTTGAAAATATACTTAATTTTGTAGAGTCAGTATGACCTGTAATAATACCAGCTGATCATACTTATTCTGCAGTGAACACGGTTGTCTTACATCGTTTCCACACATTCATATTACTGTCTATTTAATGCTTTTTATTCATCCAGGAAGCACTGAATAAGTGCATGCTTTGACTGAATACTGTGTCTTGTGTTGTATATCCAGGAGCTTTATAGAATGGTCTTCCCTGGTGGCTCAGACGGCAAAGAATCTGCCTGCAACGTAGGAGATGTAGATTCGATACCTGGGTTGGGAAGATCCTCTGGAGAAGAGTACTCACTCCAGTATTCTTGCCTGGAGAATTCCATGGACAGAGGAGGCTGAGGGCTACAGTGCATGGGGTCGCAAAGAGTCAGACACAACTGACTGACTATCACTTACAGAATGGTAGAAAGTAAATGTCTTTCCTTCTGCTAAATTGTAGCCACCACACTTGCCACAACCTGAGGCTGTTTAAATCCATCCAGATAGAATCTTCCTGCTTATGATCTGTTTGCAGATTTAATCTAGTGAGGAGGCAACATGGTGTGTACCCACATCATAGATACTCATTAAACATTTGCATGGTGAATTAGAACAAGGGAGGTGAGTTGAAAGATACTTGGTCTCTCCCAGTATTAGACCACAAACTTACATATGACTTTTAAAATATTAACTCAACCTTCAGCAGGCATGAGAAGTTGAAGTTGTTTACAACTAGCCAGTAAAAGGATTATTGAGTGTCTTTCAGCATATTAAGACCTCGGAAGAAAAACAAAAACAGAATTCTGGATCGGATTCTGGGTTTTTGCTCAAAGTAGTAGCAGGAAACTTTTTCATCTAACAATATATGATGCGATTAAAACATTTTTTAAACTACTCTCTTGATAAAAGGAGGCAGGAAGGAAGGTAGAGAGTGGAGGAAGAGAAAAGCATACTTACCTTCTAAGACTGTTTCAAGAATTAAGAATAATGTACATAAAGTACACAGTACATTGTTCACATGTGCTGGACACACTATTGAGAGTATCTGCCATGATGGTGATCGTGTAAAATTGCACGTTCCAGGGAATAGTATCTGAAGACCTGTCTACATTTGTTTAGCAAGTCACCTTCTACTTTACCACTCAGGTACATTCGATTACTTGATTTCACTGACATCTCTGAGATAGTTGGGAAATTTCATACCCCTAGCCTTGCAGTCCTAGACTCTGCCATTGTCACCGGCTTTTCCACTCACTGTTTCCTGGGCCACTCCTTGGACTTTTTGCCCTTCTCACGTGTATATGTGACACTTCTGGTCTCTGTCGCTAACAGCAGTTGGATCTGAGGTCATGTTTTGGTTATGTTGCTGCCCAGCTCCTCCCAAACTTAGTGGTTTGAAACCACCTTTTTATTATCTCTCATAGTTTTGTGAGTTGACTTGATTCAGATGGGTGGTTCTTATACTCCAAATAATGTTGGCTAGGATTGCAGTTACATGGGAGCTTGGATGGTCTGGTATATTCAAGATTGCTTACCCAGATGGCTGACAGCTGATGATGGCCATCCACTGGGAGCTCAGGTGGGCTGTCGGCTGGAGCGCCTGCTTGTGGCCTCTCCATGCCCAGGTTGCTCAGGCTTCTCCCAGCATGGCAGCTGAGTTCCTACAGGGAGAATCCCAACAGTGAGTATTTCAAGACAAAAAAATCAGAAACTTCCAGTCCTCTCAAAAACTTGACTCACCTGTGTTGTGTTACTGGTCAAAGCAGTCACAGGCCAGCTCATACTCAAGGGGGTGAAGGAGTCAGTTCCACTCTCGATTTGGGAATGGTATACAGGTCACGGAAGAAGCTGATGAGTGGCCATGTTACAACAGGGTTAACATTACATTCCTTTAAATTTGGCTTCAGTGAGCCTTTCTTTTAAAAGTACCCTCACAGGCTCAAGGTTTATGTCCCCAAAGTAATTGTGAAAAGGTGCTGAGACATCATTGGCCTAAACATCAGAACCTGTTCTGATTTTTTTTGGGGTCCAGTTATGTCAATATATAAACTTGATGCTCTGTAATCTCTTATGAAAGAAAATTGTTATCCAGTCTGTTTGTTCAGTTGCTCAGTCGTGTCCACTCTTTTCGACCCCTTGGACTGTAGCATACCAGGCTTTCCTGTGCTTTACCATCTCCCAGAGTTTGCTCAAACTCATGTCCATTGAGTCAGTGATGCCATCCAGCTGTCTCATCCCCGGTCATCCCCTTCTCCTCCTGCCTTCAATCTTTCCCAGCATCAGGGCTTTTCCAATGAGTTGGCTCTCCACATCTGGTGGCCAAAGAATTGGAACTTCAGCTTCAGCATCAGTCCTTCTAATGAATATTCAGGGTTGATTTCCTTTAGGATTGACTGGTTAGATCTCCTTGCTGTCCAAGGGATCCAGTCCGTAGGGGAAGCTTTAAGCCTGTTTGTAACTATAACTAGCACTGAAGTTCTCAAGTGAAGGTGGCATTGTCCCTCAGGGGATGTTTGGCAACACTTAGAGTCATCTTTGGTTGTAAGAATGGTATGGGGGCAGTGCTCCTATAACCTAGTGAGTAGAGGCCAGAGGTGATGCTAAATATCCTACAATGCACAGGATAGCCAGCCCTTCCTCCATAGTAAAGAATTTTTCAGCCCCAAATGTCAGTAGTTCAGAGGTTGAGAAACCCTAAACTAGAGCAAAGATTTTCCCCATACTGTCTTGTAAATTTATACAGAGCACATTGCTTTTTTTTTAAAAAAAATTTTAGTTGTGTTGGGTCTTCCTGTGGTATGCAGGCTTTCTGTAGTTATGGCTCCAGGCTGGTATCTTGGGCTTTCCTGGTGGATCAAAAGTAAAGAATCTGCCTGCAATGCAGGACACCCAGGTTTGATCCTTGAGGTGGGAAGATCCCCTGGGGAAGGAAATGGCAACCCACTTCAGTATTCTTCCTAGCAAATCCTACGGTCGGAGGAGCCTAGTGGGCTCCAGTCCGTTGCTGAGCAACTAACGCATGTGGTATCTTGCATTGAAAGGTGGACTCTTAACCAGGAAAATCCCCAGAGTGCGTTGCTTTTTATTCTCCAGGACATCTATTGTGCCTTTCATTTTATAGATTAATAAAACCTTTTACCTGAATATTTACAGATTCAAATTGTAAGATTTCTTTAAGGGCTCTTAAAGCTGCAACTTCTATTTACTTTTGTATTTAAATAATTTATATACAGAGATTGGATCAAGGTGGCCAGTAGGGTTTCCACTCTCTTCCTTTTCTTTCCACCCTCTTTCCTCTTTCTTTTGAACTCTTTTCCTCCCACTTTGGAATCTAAGAAATAATAAGAAAAAATTATATCTGTGTATTTATCTATACATGACTGTATATCTGTTTCTTTCCTGGAGAAGATGCAGGAGTGATCACTATGGACCGGAAACTGAGCCTCGCTGAAAGGCTGTTCATGCAGTCAGTTATGCTGTGACAGCAAACAACCCCCAAATCTAAGTTATTTTAAACCCTATAATTATTTGTTTCTCACTCATGTTGCATGTTCATTTTGAGCAATCAGGCTGGCTCGTCACCCTGGGAGCTAACCACCATCTCACATGCTGCCGTTGCTATGTAGAGGGAAAAAAGAACTCCAGAGAGCCTCTCATTGGCAGTTAAATGATCCCTTCTGGAAGTGACAAGCATCAAGAATTATACTCACAGTCCATGTCGCCAAACTAATGATGTGGCCCCATTTCCACAAAGGAGCCAGGAAGTGTAGTCCTGTCATTGGCCTGGAGAGAGGAGAACTGGATGTGTTTGGCATATAGCCTTACCGACCCCTAAAAGACCAGGTAGAGCAGATCTGATGGAAAGAAGAAACCACAGCTCAGAGTGGGCACAGGGAGGAACTGTGGAGGTAGAATGGCTCCTAAAGACACGGAGGAGGAGGGGACCTGTACCACAAACAGAGCAGTTTGTTAGAGTCTTGTAATAGGGATAGCCTGGGAGATTGTTAGCCACCCATGCCCTGGAAGAAGTAGGGGTGTTCTATTTTAAAATTTAGGGGAAAAAAGTTTTTTTGGCCGTATTGTGTAGCATGTGGAATCTGAGTTCGCAGATGGGGGATTGAACTGGTGCCCTCTGTGTTGGAAGGGCAGAGTCTTAATCACTGGACTGCCTGGGGACACAGTTCATATGCTATGGAAATGACAAAAAGTCTCCTCTATAAAGTCCTGTATTCAAAGTCACTGTGCCTGATACAGTGCCTGGTAGATAGTATGTGCTCAATAAATAATAATTGATTAAATGATGGCTCTAAATTTACCACAGGAGAAAAGCAATCATTGTTATTATTTGTTATTATTTATTGTCATCATCATCCTGTTATCCTATCTCAGAGATACACTTTCAGTGTCTTGACCCCTTGTGAAATCACTTAAAGGAATTTCTCCCACCCAGCAACTGGCAGGATCCAAATAAAGGGCATTGAAGCCTAGGGCTTTAGATTCTCAATTCAGTTCAGTTGCTCAGTTGTGTCTGACTCTTTGTGACCCCCATGAACTGCAGCACTCCAGCCTTCCCTGTCCATCACCAACTCCCAGAGCTTGTTCAAACTCATGTCCATCAAGTTGGTGATGCCATCCAACCATCTCATCCTCTGTCGTCCCCTTCTCCTCCTGCCTTCAGTCTTTCCCAGCATCAGGATCTTTTCCAGTGAGTCAGTTCTTTGCATCAGGTGGCCAAAGTATTGGAGCTTCAGCATCAGTCCTTCCAAAGAATATTCAGGACTGATTTCCTTTAGGATTGACTGGTTTGATCTCCTTACAGATCAAGGTGTCGTGGTCCAGGTGCGATTTGGAAAAGAATTTCCAGATGTGAGACAAAATGAGAGGGAAATAAAGTTTATTAGAGTGGGAGACGCTGTTAGAACAGCAGGCCAGCTCAGGGTAGAACCCACAGTGAACAGGGGTCCTTAGTCCACTTTTATACCCAGGGTACAAGGAGTAGGGTGGGGTCTTGCAGATCGTTTGCTGATGTGGGGGAAGAGTAGGGCAAATACCTTCTCCCTATGGGATAGGAGGGGAGACAGGTTATACTGTTCCATTAATAGTTACAACATGGGAGAGGGAAGGACGATAAAGGTCTGGTTTTTCCGTTCCTGGATTCCAAGGCCCTCCTTGGTTTTATCTGCTTTTTCGTCCTTGGGTCACCACACAAGGGACTCTCAAGAGTCTTTTCCAGCACCACAGTTCAAAAGCATCAATTCTTTGGCGCTCAGCTTTCTTTATGGTCCAACTCTCACATCCATACATGACTACTGGAAAAACCATAGCTTTGGCTAGACAGACCTCTGTCGGCAAACTAATGTCTCTGCTTTTTAAAATGCTGCCTAGGTTGATCATAGCTTTTCTTCCAAGGAGCAAGCATCGTATAATTTCATGGCTGCAGTCACCACAATAGCTGACGTTTATTGTTTTCTTGGCCCTGTCTCAGGTAATCCTTCAATAAGCAAGGGGAGAGATACTGTTTTCATCCCCATTTTAGAGATTTGTCTTTTTTGGCCAGCTGGCATGTGGGATCTTAGTTCCCCAACCAGCGATTGAACCTGTGCCCCTGCAGAAGAAGCGCAGAGTCCTAACCTCTGGACTGCCAGGGAAAAACCTCATCTCCATTTTAGAGCTGAGAAATCTGAGGCCCAGCTAAGTTGTTTAACCAACACTCCAGACTGCCTTTGTGTATGTTCATCAATAACCACATACACAATACTGCCCAAGTGGCTCCCTCAAGCAGCAGTGCTTCTCAGGGATTCCTCCAATACTTACACCATCAAGTTCTCTGTCACACTCCACAGCCAGGGCCAGGATAAGGGGAAATGGGTGACATTTTGCTTTGAATCCCATCTGGCTTGATCACCAGCCCTGGCCTTCTCGTCTCACTTTATGGGGCGTATTCTCATCCTCAGCATACACTCAATAAGCCCATAAGTATCCTCAGCATGTGCTCAATAAGCCCACAACACTTATTACTCAAGAGGGGCCGAATTTTAACACAACATTCTTAAAGACCAGAGAGGCTTGAAGACGCTTATTCTTCACCTTGTTTGACTGAAGATCGCTTCAAGAATCTGAAAGATTCACAAAGATGTACACACACACACACAGAGACACAAGAGTATTACTCAGCCATTAAAAAGAATGAAATAATGCCATTTGCAGATAGGTGGATGGACCTTGAGCTTATCTAGAGTTAAGTGAAGTAAGTCAGATAAAGATAAATATCATATGATATCGCTTAAGTGTAGAATCTAAAAAATGATTCAAATGAACTCATTTACAAAGAAAATAGACTCACAGACATGGAAAACAAACTTATGGTTACCAAAGGGGATAGCAAGGGTGAGGGAGGAGATGAATTAGGAATCTGGGGTTAACATATGCAAACTGCTATGTATAAAATTGATAAACAACAAGAAGCTACTGTATAGCACAGGGAACTATATCCAATGTCTTATAATAACCTACCATGGAAAAGAATCTGAAAAAGAATATATAGATGTGTACACACACACACACACACACACACACACACAGTAAGTGTACATATATATATATACACACATATAAAAACTTTCCTCCCAGTGGAGGAAGAGGGGGACCTCAAGTGTAATATGTGGTTCTGGGGGAATCCCCACTAGGAACCTAGGCCTTGAATGTAACATTTAAAGGAATAAAACAATGATGATAAGAAGAGGTGGTAGTGGGCTTGCTGTTTGAAAGGGAGTGGGAGCCTATCTCCTGCCTCCTCAATCAAAAGCAAAGGCTACCTGTCCCTATGATTTGATCATTAAAATTAACGCAAAACATTAATATATTTCCCAGAAAGAATAATATGTCTTCCACTCAGTTTCTTGTGTGTTTTTTACATGACGTTAGGGTCCCTGCCGGCTAGTTCTGTATGTTTAGGGTCTGCCACGTCCTGTGTAATCTTCTGCTATCTTGGAGCTGGTCTGGCAGAAATTGTACAGGACATTTTCATGATGGCCTAACAGGAGTTCCACGGCAGACACTGGCCTGGGTGAAGGTGCCTGTCCCCTAACCCTGTAGACTGGTGCACTTGACATTTTGCTACTGGCATGGATACATGAATACATGTGCTGGTGCGTCTAACAGGAATTTATGTTTAGAAGCAGGATCTTGTTCAATTTTGTATGAGATGTTTCCTGTTGACTTGGGAAACTTGAAGTGTTTGAAGGCAGTTGGGGTAAAAGCACCAGACATCCGAAGAGATGCCATATATTGACTCTTTGGCAGTTTATTTACTGAAAAGAGTTATGTGTTGGTGGTGAATAAGGCCTTTGCTCAGTCCAGGAATTCTTGTGAAGTCCAGGCAGCAGGAACCCGGTCAGTGTTCCCCAGTGATCAGCTAAGGGAAAAACAAAAATCTTATAACACTAACTCCAAACGCCCACTTTCCCTTGCAGAAGGTAGTATTGTCTTGCCAGACTTAGGAAAGCTATACCTTGTGCCCAGCTCTTGGCCTAACAGTCACAAAGCTGCAGTAACATGAGTGTGTTTCTCTCGCTCACTGTCCCTCAATCAATGCTCCATCTCCCTTTTAGTTTCTTGAAATAAAGAAATTTGACCTTTCTGCAAGTGGAACATTTTTCAGTTTCTTAAGATAGTGGAAAAGGTAGTTTGGGGCAGACAGCAAAGTAGGAATATAAATGCTTGAGCTCTCTGCTAAATTTGTGATCAGACAGAGATGAGCCTCCTGTGGTAGACAGGAGGGCCTGGCAACCTCCTTTTCTCTGTTGAATGGGAAGAAAGGACAGCTGTTGGGGGCTTAAAGGGCTTTATCACTTTTTACTGGGTGTCCCTAGGCATGTTAAGAACTTCTGAGCCTCAGTTTTTCATCTGTTCTATGGGGATAATAATACCTAACCAGTGGGGTTGAGACTCAATAAGTGTCACAAATGGCAGCCCCACCCCACACTTTAACTCTTGTTTAAGCATCAGGCTCAATTGTTCATAATGTATAGAGTTATGGATTACACATTCTTCCTCCATATTGAAATGATATTTGCTTGTCTTTTTTTCTTAACCATATATCCCATATCTTGTGATGGTTAAGAGCATTGATTATTTTCCTATATTACTGCAAGAAAATAGATTATCTGCCATAAATGCTTGTGTCCATTTCCACTCTTACCAGTCAGGACTGAGTTTCGATAAACTACTTCCCAAGTTCTGAAGGAACTGGGTTTAGGGCTAAAAGAAATCTAACGGTAACCTTGATGGAAGTGGAACAGAGGCCCATGGTGGTGTCCCTGGAGCTGTGGAGGTCACTGGCGTCTGCCTCTGGCCATGGACAGAGAGGCTGAGCATCACCATGCCTCTTCAGTGTGATGGTAGAATTGGCTGTCCTAGCTAGCCGTCTTGTCTGTCTGTGCTGTGCTCATCAGTTAAGCTACCAACACTCCTTATTGGTGTCCCTGTTTTTGTTTCTGTGCATCCAGGGAATATAAACTGAGTAACCTGAGGGCGGAAGAGGGTGCAGAGTCGCAGTGACGGTTGCCAGCCCTCTGCCCTTTCCACTGGAATGTCACACATTGTGTCCTTCACTACAAGACTTGTATTTAGTACCTGAGAGCAAGTGGGGGATCTGTAACCATCACCTGTAATTTTCCACCTTGACTTCTCATTGTGTGCATGAGCACACTGGCTTAGAAATCAGCTGGCTAGCAGCCACATGCCAGGCCAGCGTGCCCTGCTTTCAGCTGGAGTGCTGCAGGGCTGTGTTCTTTGTGGTCAGCCTTTTCTTTGTATCCTTTTCCTACTCTGGGCCAAGGGCAGCTCTTGGCCACATTTGATTGTGCTTGAATTGTGATTTAGAATTGGAACAATGATATCACTTTGGTTTAGAAAAATTAAAATCCAGAAATAAAGTGTAACTCCCAACTTCTGAAAGTATTTCTGAAAATAATATATAGGATACTTCATTATTCAAAGCAGTTTCATAATTTAGAGCCCTATTTCTGTGGAATGTTCCCAATTTGGCAAGCCAGATATTCTAAAATTATTTGAACACTGTTGAAAAAGTGGTGCTCTGGAGACTTCCCTTTTAGACATATGGCCTTCCTTTGTCAGGCTTCAGGATTTGTGCCCCCTCGAAGCCATTAGGGATTTCAGACAATGAGCTATAGAGAAAATCCAAAGTGTGTCTTTCTTGTAGACTTACTCCTTCATCTGGGGAGGGAGCTTCCCATTTTGGAATATGTATGATAGTTATGAAACTAGTGATGAAGGTTTAGTCATCCTTTTTACAAAGTTATTAAAATAAATAGCACAGAAGGGCATGAAAGGAAAAGTCCTGTGTCTCTTCTATATTCCTCCCTAGAGATGATTGTAAATAACTTTTATGTATCTTTCTAGACATTTTCTCTGCAGTTATAAACTTAAACATACATATGTTTTCACAATACACATACACCACATGTATTCATTCACCACATGTACACATTCACCACATGGACACATATACAAATAGTTTATATATCTATTTCTTTTAGAAGTGCAAATAGAATTTTACTATACACACCATTTTGTATCTTACTCTTTTCACTTAATGCTATATTAAAGCACTTCCCATGTTAATACACGTAGATCTCATATTTTTGGTGGCTGCATAGTATTCCATTGTGGGGTTGGACCATAATTTACATGATGTGATGTCTGTTGTTGGATGTTTAGGTTGTCTCCACTTTTTAACTCTCACAGCCTTGTTATGGGTTTCCTCATACGTATCTTACCCAATGTATTTGATGGGTAAATACTCTTGTTAGTTGGATCGTATCTTGAGAACTATATTGCTTTAATTAATTAATTTATTTATTTAGATTTTTTTGATATGGACCTTTTTTTAAAGTCTTTATTCAATTTTTTACAACATTGCTTGTAAAAAAATTGTTTTAGTTTTTTGGTCATGAGGCATGCTTAGCTCCCTAACCCGGGATCAAACCTGTACCTCCTGCATTGGAAGGTAAAGTCCTAACCACTGGACCATCAGGGAAGTCTCATGCTTTATTTATTATTTTTAAAAATTATTTGTTTATTTTACTTTTTGGTTGCACTGGGTCTTCACTGCTGCATGAGGGCTTTCTTTTCATTGAGGTACACGGGCTTCTCATTGAGGTTGTTTCTCTTGTTGAGGCGCACAGGCTCTAGGGCAGGCAGGCTTCAGTAGTTGCAGCATGCAGGCTCAGTATTTGCAGCCTGCAGGCTCTAGAGTGCAGACTCAGTGGCTGTGGTACATGGGTTCCATTACTACTTGGCATGTGGAATCTTCTCAGATCACAGATCGAGCCTGTGTCCCCTGCATTGGCAGGAGGATTTCTATCCACTGTACCACCAGGGAAGACCCCACTGTTTGTTTTAAATATTAGTGACTTAGTAGATATTAGTGGAGAATATTTATAATGAAGCCTACAGGACCCAGGTTCGATCCTGGGTTGGGAAGGATCCCTCAAAAAGGAAATGGCAACCCACTCCAATATTCTTTCCTGAAGAATTGCATGGACAGAGGATCCTAACGGACCCTTACAGTCCATGGGGTCACGAAAAGAGTCAGACTTGACTGAGTGTCTTAACACACATACAATGACCAAAAAATGATCCCTTTAAGAAAGTATAAGAAACACATTTACAGATGGTGGAAGGGCTAGAGAAGCCAGTTTAGTTAGATTGATCTTACTATTTTCTGGGAGTTATTTCATGGTAAAATATTTGTTTTAGAACATCAAATTAATATGCCATGAAGGAATTTAAGGGAGTAACATTGTTTAGTGAGTTTCCATAGTGGCAGATACAGAGCTGTGGCACATACCTCTTTAGAATGTTCTTCCAGAGGTGGAACTATGAAAGAATTTCTCATAAAAGAAAGTGAGAAATGTTGGGGTGGATTTTTCTTTCTAAGGCTGTGTTCATAAGTGATAAAAGTGACAGCTTTTTAAAAACTCACTAAAGAACTAGATGTATGAGTAAATAGGAGAAAGGAGCTGAATGAACATGTTTGCACAAAAATGGGCAACCCATTGTAATTCCCCGGAATGAATACTGACTACTGTTTAAAGTAAATCTTGATATCATTAACAGATATGCTCTCCTTAAACAGATTCCTTAGAATTAGATTCATGCAGATAAACTCAGAACAATCTGAGTTCACACTTAAATCCCTTTTTCCTTTTGTGGCAAAGCCCTACTGTCAGTCTGATTAGCAGCGCCCCCGTGTTCAAAAAGCTGTGTACCTCGCCTGAGGTGGGTCCCCAGTGCCACAGACCAGCTTGTTCCTGAATGGACTGCCACTCTGCCACCAAGAATGACCCTTGGCAGCTCCAGCTCCAGGCCAGGACAGATTGTCTTCTACTATGATTCTGTGTCTTATAACAATGTGTCCATCTTCCCTCTTTTGTTTACATAACTCAGGTTTTCACTCCACACCAGTGATTCTCAACCAGAGGTGATTTTTGCCCCCATCAGACATTTGGCAGTGTTTGGGTAGTCCTCCTTCTTTCTGCTTTTTTGAAGCCCAACAGAGATTGGGCCATCTCTTTATTTTGCCAAGGAAAGATCTTAAAAACAGCATATATCAGTCACTCCACAAACTTCCCATCATTTTGTGAAAAAAAGGATATTTTAATATCCAAAGTGAAAGAAAAATCTCATCCCCAAATAAAGATCCGTCTTCTCCAGTCACTAGTTTTCTCACTTAGCCATGTACTGGTGAGAATTTCATCACGACTCCGCATGAGTTTATACGCCACTGCTCAGGACTATTTGATGTATACAGCGCGTAAAGCACTGCCTGCTGTCCCCTTACACATAATAGGTAACTGGAAAATGGTGATAAATACTATTACTAACTATATCTTAGAGGTTACGGTGCATAAAATTTGAGTCCTTCCTAACATTTTTAAAAATTTTAACATCTTTGAACAAGTGAATGGGTAGCTGGCTATTCTTTTCTTTCAATTAAATTTTCTCTGGTGGAGACATTTCTGTAAAGTTTGTGAATCATATTTTTAGTAGATTATACCAAGATTCAAGTTCAGTTAAACTGTTTGTCTCTCTGCTTTATAGGCAAATCATTAGGTTAGTGAGAACTTTTCTAATGTGTGTCTTTCTTACTAGGTGTTAATACCTCACCAACATGCTGAGCTCTTTTCTGTTTTCTCCATATTGTATTGGGTTGTTTACTTGAACTCCTGATGACTGGATTCTTTAAAATGCAGTAGGTGTTGTTCATTCATCCAGTCAATAAGTGTTTACTGAGTGTCTGTTATGTGTCAGACCCTGCGCTTGGCACTGGGCATACACAGCAAAATAAAGACCCAGCCTTCAAGGAGCTTTTATTCTAGCACTAGGGTCCTGGTTGGAGGGGGTACAGAAGGGATAGATACACAATAAAACAAATAAATAAGTACTATATCAATTGATGCTATGAAGAAAACGCTTGAGCATGGGGGTGCATTTTAAACACCACAGCTGGGAAAGGCCTCTGATATGTGACTTATGTAGAGGCTGGAAGAATTTTAGTATTAGTGAAGTAAGTTAATGCTTTATTTTTTTTTTTTTTTTGCTTGTAAAGTTAATTCTGTGATAAAGAGTCTCTTCTATGCTTTTCTTTGGAAGAGGAGAAAATGCAAATACCAGATAATAGCAATTAGAGAAATAGTCATATACTTATAGCACTATCTCCTCAAAGTACAAAGCAAAAAGAAGCAAATAAAAAGGACTGATGGTTGCTTTTGACTTTATACCAAGAATTGAACCAGCTTTTTTCAAAATACTTATTACTGCTTCTCATCCATGGCAGCCTGGGTATCAATCCAGGAAGCATCTTTAAAAGTGTTATTTATTAATATTGGAAAAAGTAAGTCTCATCTGTGGGACCCAAGAAGCTCAAAGAAAAGTACTGAGCACTCAGTGGTGGTTTATTTAGGAACATCTGTATATTTCCTGGTAAATGTTCCTGAATTTTAAATGCTTCTGAACACAGCCCTGTAGAATTAATTCCTTAACATAATTCCAAAGTCATGAAAGATTATTGAATTTTCTGCTTTTAGCTAAATGTTCAACTTTTGAGGCTGCAATTGGTAACATCCTTTTAAATAAGTTCTGTGCTTCCAAGATTATTCTTTCTAATTATACACCACCAGAGGATTGGAGGAGACATTGAGTTTGATCTAAGGTTGTTTGTCACCATTCATGCTCCTTGGGAATTTCTGTAGTTCTGAAATACATTCATCTCTGAGAGGGAGCAGGCCTGGTGAGGCATTGGGCTTCTTTGTCTGCTAGCAGATGAGCTTGGTGGTTGATTTGATTGTACTAAGTGAGCCTCTTCAGCCTTGATTCTCAACATTGGCTGAGAATGATCAGTGTCACCTGGGAAGGAGCTTTAATGATATTACTGATGCTTGGGACCCACTGCCAGAGCTTTGATTTAATTGATACAGAGTGCAGCCTGGGGAATCAGGAGTTTTTGAAACCTCCTCAGGTAGTTCCAATATGCAGCTAAACTTAAAAACCACTGCCTTTAGGGCAGTTCTTCGCTAAATGTAATGTCCATATCAGTCATCAGTCTGTTTTAAAACATAGATTCTAATTCGGTAAAGTCTGAGGTAGAGACCAATGATATCTAAATAAGACTGTAGAGCCAGGGTTAGCAGTATGGCCTATAGACCAAATCTGACCCAGGCCTGTTTATGTACAGCCTTATGGACATGGAACAACAGACTGGTTCCAAATAGGAAAAGGAGTATGTCAAGGCTGTATATTGTCACCCTGCTTATTTAA
Source organism: Budorcas taxicolor (assembly GCF_023091745.1). Classification (NCBI taxonomy): domain Eukaryota; kingdom Metazoa; phylum Chordata; class Mammalia; order Artiodactyla; family Bovidae; genus Budorcas; species Budorcas taxicolor. Next base: position 47,793,524 of record NC_068922.1, read on the forward strand.
CTTCTATGCAGAGTGCATCATGAGAAACGCTGGGCTGGAAGAAGCACAAGCTGGAATCAAGATTGCCGGGAGAAATATCAATAACCTCACATATGCAGATGACACCACCATTATGGCAGAAAGTGAAGAGGAACTCAAAAGCCTCTTGATGAAAGTGAAAAAGGAAGTGAAAAAGGAAGTGAAAAAGTTGGCTTAAAGCTCAACTTTCAGAAAACTAAGATCATGGCATCTGGTCCCATCACTTCATGGGAAATAGATGGGGAAACAGTGGAAACAGTGTCAGACTTAATTTTTGGGGGCTCCAAAATCACTGTAGATGGTGATTGCAGCCGTGAAATTAAAAGACGCTTACTCCTTGGCAGGAAAGTTATGACCAACCTAGATAGTATGTTCAAAAGCAGAGACATTACTTTGCCAACAAAGGTCTGTCTAGTCAAGGCTATGGTTTTTCCAGTGGTCATGTATGGATGTGAGGGTTGGACTGTGAATAAAGCTGAGTGCCGAAGAACTGATGCTTTTGAACTGTTGTGTTGGAGAAGACTCTTGAGAGTCCCTTGGAGTGCAAGGAGATCCAACCAGTCCATCCTAAAGGAGCTCAGTCCTGGGTGTTCATTGGAAGAACTGATGCTAAAGCTGAAAATCCAGTACTTTGGCCACCTCATGCGAAGAGTTCACTCATTGGAAAAGACTCTGATGCTGGGAGGGATTGGGGGCAGGAGGAGAAGGGGACAGCAGAGGATGAGATGGCTGGATGGTATCACCGACTCAATGGACATGAGTTTGGGTGAACTCCAGGAGTTGGTGATGGACAGGGAGGCCTGGCGTGCTGCAATTCATGGGGTCGCAAAGAGTCGGACATGACTGAGTGACTGAACTGTACTGAACTGATGGCCTTTTACAGGAAAAATTTGCTAATCTCTGCTCTAGAAGACAGACCGTTGATAAACCTCCTTATAACCATTGAAAATTCCTTCTCAGTATTATTTTATTTTATGGCATGCCATAAGTGGCTTTCCTCACTTTATGGCACTTCTTTCTCTGTACTTGGGAATTTGTTTTTATATGAAAGTAATGGCATAACAAATTTTTTAAGAAGATGGGAATACCAGACATCTTACCTGTCTCCTGAGAAATCTGCATGCGGTCAGGAAGCAACAGTTAGAACCCTGTATGGAACAACAGATTGAGAAAGGAGTACAACAGGGCTGTTTATTGTCACTCTGTTTATTTAACTTACATGCAGAACACATCATTTGAAATGCTGGGTTGGATGGGTTACAAGCTACAATCAAGATTGCTGGGAGAGATACCAACAACTTCAGATATACAGATACCACTCTAATGGCAGAAAGTGAAGAGGAACTAAAGAACCTCTTGATGAGGCTGAAGGGGGAGAGTGAAAAAGCCCACTTAAAACTCAATATTAGAACTAAGATCATGGCTTCCAGTCCCATCACTTCATGGCAAATAGAAGGGGAAAAGGTGGAAGCAGTGACAGATATCCTCTTCTTGGACTCTGAAATCACTGTGGATGGTGACTCTAGCCATGAAATTAGAAGACGATCGCTTCTTGGCAGGAAAACTATGACAAACCTAGATAGTGTGTTGAAAAGCAAAGACATCACTGCCAGCCAAGGTCCATATAGACAAGACTATGATCTTGCCGATAGTCATGTACGGATGTGAGAGGTGGATCATAAAGAAGGCTGAGTGCTGAAGAATTAATGCTTTCAAACTGTGGTGCTGGAAAAAACTCTTGAGAGTCCCTTGGAAAGCTAATAGATCAAAGCAGCTAATCTTAAAGGAAATCAACCCTGAATATTCTTTGGAAAGACTGATGCTGAAGCTGAAGCTCCAGTACTTTGGCCACCTGATGCAAACAGCTGGCACATTAGAAAAGACCCTGATGCTGGGAAAGACTGAAGGCAGAAGGAGAACAGGGCAACAGAGGATAAGATGGTGGGATGGCATCACCCATTCAATGGACATGAACTTGGGAGATGGTGAGGGACAGGGAAGCCTGGCATGCTGCAGTCCATGTGGTCTCAGAGTCGGACATGACTTGGCAGCTGAACAACAACAACAAAATGGCACAACTAGTAGAATTTGAAGCTCATGGGTTTTGGGTCATGGAAAGAAAGAAAGAAAGAAAGAAAGAAAGTGAAGTCACTCAGTCGTGTCCGACTCTTTGCAACCCCATGGACTGTAGCCTACCACGCTTCTCCATCCATGGGATTTTCCAGGCAAGAGTACTGGAGTGGGTTGCCATTTCCTTCTCCAGAGGATCTTCTGGACCCAGTGATCAAACCTGGGTCTCTGGCATTGTAGGCAGACGCTTTACCGTCTGAACATGGAATTGGCTACAAATAGAAGTATTAGTATTTTAAAAGAAATTTCTGCTCTCTAATGACATTTTTAAAAAAATTCTTAAGTGACATTATTATAGCACCAAAAAGATACATTTTCCTTGAATCACAATTTTCTGGTTTTAAATAAGGATTTCCTGGGCAGATAGATTCAAGAACCACTGAGGATTCCTCTTTAGAAACAGAAAAGTTCTGTGCCTAGATCTGTCACACATAACCTGACTAATAATGGTTGATATATATATATTTGACTCATTGGAAAAATTCCTGATGCTGGGAAAGATTGAGAGCTGAAGAAGAGGGTGTCAGAGGATAAGATGGCTGGATAGCATCACCAATTTAATGGACATGAACTTGGGCAAACTTCGGGAGATGGTGAGGGGCAGGGAGTCCTGGCATATTGTGGTCCATGGGGTTGCAGAGTCAGACTGAACTGGGCTCTTGGACAACAAGACATATATTTTGACTGTGCTATGCAGCTTATCGGAGAAGGCAATGGCACCCCACTCCAGTACTCTTGCCTGGAAAATCCCATGGACAGAGGAGCCTGGAAGGCTGCAGTCCATGGGGTCGCTGAGGGTCGCACACGACTGAGCGACTTCACTTTCCCTTTTCACTTTCATGCATTGGAGAGGGAAATGGCAACCCACTCCAGTGTTCTTGCCTGGAGAATCCCAGGGATGAGGGAGCCTGGTGGGCTGCCGTCTATGGGGTCGCACAGAGTCGGACACGACTGAAGTGACTTAGCAACATGCAGCTTATGGAATCTTAGCCAGGGATTGAAGCTGCACCCTTGGCAGTGAAAGTATGGATTCCTAACCACTGGTCTGCCATGGAATTCCCTAAATAATAGTGCTGTATGAATGAATTTTCGTGCTTCAGGGATCCATTCCCTATGGGTAAATGGGAGGCAGTGTGACTTTAAAATCAGAAAAATTGAGCAACTAATATTACTTAGGTCCACATCTTCAGTTCACAGTTGAGGATCTCAGACTCCAGAAAATGCAAATCAGGGCCTGAGTGCCATAGCAAGATAATGATAGAAGTGGCTCTGGAACTTATTCTTCTGATTTGGTTCCTGGTTCATACTTTTTCTAGTTCTAACCAGTGGTTAGGACTCCATTGGATCATTTTCAAGATCCAATATTATGACTGAAATGCCTGACAGTATAAAAGGGCCAGTTTAAAACTATCACAGGGATTCCTTCGTGGCCCTGTGGTAAGGAATTCGCCTGCCAATGCAGGAGACAGGTTCAATCCCTGATCTGGGAAGATCTCAAATGCTGCGGAGCAACTAAGTCTGTGTACCACAACTACAGAGCCTATGCTTAGAACCTGGGAGCAAAACTACTGAAGCCCGCGTGCCTTAGAGTCCATGCTCCTCCAAAGAAGCTACCACAATGAGAAGCCCTCACCCCACAAATAGAGAATAGTCCCCACTCATGCCAACTAAAGAAAAGCTCATGCAGCTGTGAAGACCCAGTGCAGCCAAAAATAAATAAAATTATCTGTATAAAGAAGCAAAACTGTCACAGATCTTCCTATTTCTTTACTCACAGTGTTCATGTTTTCCTTTAGAACCTTGAGGATATTTATAATAGCTATTTCAAGTTCTTGTCTGCTCATTCCATCATCTCTGTCCTTTCAAGATCTAGTTCTACTGATTGATTTTTCTTCTGGATATAGGTCACATTTTTCTACTTCTCAAGTCTAGTTAAGTTCTACTAGCTGCTTGGACTTCATGATATGTTGTTGACATCAATGTTTTCTTTTTTTTTTTTTGCAGTCTTTAAAAAGTACTGAAGTTCATTTTGGCAGACAGTTAAGTTACTTGTTAGTCAGCTTGCTAGTTTTCAGGCTTGTTTTTAAGTTCATTAGGGAGATTTTGGTGTAGCCTTTACTCAGTCCTTAGTTTAGCTTATTACCAAGATGTGGCCTTACTGGATCACTGCTGAATGATCAGCAAGTTTTCTTCCTTATGGCTGCCAGAACATGGCAGTCTTCCAGCCCTGTGCAAGGTTTTGGACTTGTTCAGCTCAACTTCCCTGGCTTTGCCTAGCTTTATGGAGTTTCACCATAAATATGCACAGCTTAGTGCTCAGTTCTTGTTGTTCAGCTGCTCAGTCTTGTCTGACTCTTTGTGACGCCATGGACAGTAACACACCAGGCTCCCATGTTCTTCATTGTCTCCCGGAGTTTGCTCAAACTCATGTCCATTGAGTTGGTGATGCCATCCGACAATCTCGTCCTCTGATGCCCATTCCCCTCCAGCCCTCAATCTTTCCCAGAATCAGGGTCTTTCCCAATGAGTCGCTCTTCACATCAGGTGGGCAAACTATTGGAGCTGCAGTATCAATCTTTCCAATGAATATTCAGGGTTGATTTCCTTCAGGATTGACTGGATTGATCTTTTGCTGTCCAAAGGACTCTTGAGAGTCTTCTTGAGCACCCCAATTCAAAAGTATCAATTCTTCGGTGCTCAGCTTTCATTATGGTCCAACTCTCACCTCTATACATGACTATTGAAAAAACCATAGCTTTGACTATACAGACCTTTGTCGGCAAAGTGATGTCTCTGCTTTTTAATACAGTGTTTAGGATTGTCATAAGGGCTTCCCTGGTGCCTCAGACAGTAAAGTGTCTGCTTGCAATGCAGGAGACCTGGGTTCAGTCCCTGGGTTGGGAAGATCCTCTGGAGAAGGAAATGGCAGCCTACTCCAGTACTCTTGCCTGGAAAATTCCATGGGTGGAGGAGCCTGGTAGGCTACAGTCCATGGGGTCGCAAAGAGTCAGACACAACTGAGCGACTTCATTTTCACTTTCACTTAGGATTGTCATAGCTTTTCTCCCAAAGAGCAAATGTCTTTTAATTTCGTGGCTGTAGTTACTGTCCATAGTAATTTTGAAGCCCAAGAAAATAAAATATGCCCTTGTTTCCACTTTTTCCCTATATATTTGTCATGAACAGATGGGACTGGATGCCATGATCTTAGTTTTTTGAATGTTGAGTTTTAAGCCAGCTTTTTCACTCTCCTCTTTCACCTTCATCAAGAAGCTCTTTAGTTTCTCTCCACTTTCTGTCATTAGAGTGATATCATCTGAATATCTGAGATTGTTGATATTTCTCCCAGCAAGAGATTCATCCCAGCCCAGAATTTCGCATGATATACTCTGTATATAAGTTAAATAAGCAGGGTGACAACATACGGTCTTGACATACTCCTTTCCCAATTTTGAACCAGTCCATTGTTCCATATCCAGTTCTAACTGTTGCTTCTTGACCTGCATACAGATTTCTCAGGAGGCAGGTAAGGTGATCTGGTATTCCCATCTCTAAGAATTTTCCACAGTTTGTTGTGATCCACACAGTCAAAGGCTTTAGTGTAGTCATGAAGCAGAAGCAGATGTTTTTCTGGAATTCCCTTGCTTTTTCTATGATCCAATGGATGTTGGCAATTTAGTCTCTGGTTCTTCTGCCTTTTCTAAATCCAGCTTGTACATCTGGAAGGTCTTGGTTCACATACTTTTGAAGCCTAGCTTGAAGGATTTTGAGTGTTACTTTGCTAGCATGTGAAATGAATGCAATTGTATGGTAGTTTGAATATTCTTTGGCATTGCCCTTCTTTGGGATTGGAATGAAAGCTGACCTTTTTCAGTCCTGTGGCCACTGCTGACTTTTCCAAATTTCCTGGCATATTGAGTACAGCACTTACACAGCATCATCTTTAGGGTTTGAAATAGATCAGCTGAATTCCATCACCTCCTGATGTTTCCTAAGGCCCACTTGACTTCACACTCCAGGATGTCTGGCTCTATGTGAGTGATCACACCATTCTGGTTATCCAGGTCATTAAGATCTTTTTTGCATAGTTCTTCTGTGCATTTTTGTCACCTCTTCTTAATATCTTCTGTTAGGTCCATACCATTTCTGTCCTTTATCACGCCTGTCTTTGCATGAAATGTTCCCTTGTATATCTGATTTTCTTGAAGAGATCTCTAGTCTTTTCCATTCTATTGTTTTCCTCTATTTCTTTGCATTGTTCATTTAAAGAGGCCTTCTTATCTTTCCTTGCTATTCTCTGGAACTCTGCATTCAGTTGGGTATATCTTTCCCTTTCTCCTCTGCCTTTTGCTTCTCTTCTTTTTTCAGCTATTTTTAAGGCCTCCTCAGACAACCACTTTGCCTTTTTGCATTTCTTTTTCTTGGGGATGGTTTTGGTCACTGCCTCCTGTACAGTGTTATAAACCTCTGTCCATAGTTCTTCAAGCACTCTTGTCTGCCAGATCTAATCCCTTGAGTCTATTCATCAACTCCAATATATAAATATAAGGGATTTGAATTAGGTCTTACCTGAATAGCCTAGTGATTTCCCCTCCTTTCTTAATTTAAGCCTGAATTTTGCAATAAGGAGTTCATGATCTGAGCCATGGTCAGCTCCCGGTCTTGTTTTTCTGACTGTATAAAACTTCTCCATCTTCGGGTACAAAGAATATAATCAATCGGATTTCAGTATTGACCTTGTGATGTCCATGTGTAGCATCATCTCTTGTGTTGTTGGAAGTGGGTTTTTACTATGATCAGTGTATTCTCTTGACAGAACTCTGTTATCCTTTGGCCTGCCTCATTTTTTACTCTAAGACCAAACTTGCCTGTTACTCCAGGTATCTCTTGACTTCCTACTTTTGCATTCTAATCCCTATGATGAAAAGAACATCTTTTGTTTGTTTGTTAGTTCTACAAGCTCTTATAGGTCTTCATAGAACTGTTTGACTCTTCAGCTTCTTCAGCATTAGTGGTTGGGACAAAAACTGTGAATTACTGTGATGTTAAATGGTTCGCCTTCAAAATGAATCAAGATCATGTGCTCAGTAAAAGATGCAAAAAGAATACCTGTTGCAGTCTCTGGAGCCCTTTCCCTGTGTAGCTCCCTCCTCTCTAGGACTTAGCCTCACAAATTCCAAGTACCTTACACTCGTATCTGTCTTCTTATTGGGCTCTGCTTAGATCCCACTCCTGCACTGTGGTCCAGAAAGTGCCTCCAGGCAGGAAACTGGGGCAGTCCTCGTGCATCTTGTTTTGTTTTCCTTTTCTCAGGGATCCTATACCACCTGTGTCCAGTATTTGAAAAGAGTTGTTCCATACATTTTGTCCTATTTGCTGGTTATTTACAGCAGAAGGGCAAGTCTGGTACCAGATATTGTGTCACTGGCAGAGGTTTTTGTTGTTGTTCAGTTGCTCAGTCTTGTCTGACTCTTTGCAACCCCATCCTTCACTATCTCCTAGAGTTGACTCAAACTCATGTCCATTGAGTCAATGATGCCATCCAGCCATCGCATCCTCTGTTGTCCCCTTCTCCTCCTGCCCTCAACCATTCCCAGAATCAGGGTCTTTTCTAGTGAGTTGGCTCTTTGCATAAGGTGGCCAAAGTAATGAAGCTTCAGCTTCATCATCTGTCCTTCCAGTGAGTATTCAGGGGTGATTTTCTTTTGGATTGACTGGTTCATATCCTTGCAGTCCAAGGGACTCTCAGGAGTCTTCTCCAGCACCAATTTGAGAGCATCCATTCTTTGGCGCTCAGCCTTTTTTATGTCCAACTCTCACATCTGTACATGACTACTGGAAAAACCGTAGCTTTAACTATATGGACCTTTATCAGCAAAGTGATGTCTCTGCTTTTTAATATGCTGTGAAGGTTTGTATAGCTTTTCTTCCAAGGAGCGAGTGTCTTTTAATTTCGTGGCTTCCGTTACTGTCTGCAGTGATTTCAGAGCCTAAGAAAATAAAGTCTGTCACTGCTTCCACTTTTTCGCCATCTATTTGCCATGAAGTTTTGTGAGAGGTTATTTAGATTTTTTTCTCTACTATTTTTCCATATTAAGTAAAGGCAGAGATCTTGTCCCCACTTTATAGGTTAGATGACACAGAGTTGCCAAGAGTGATTAAGAAGCTTGAGATCACATATGGCAGGAACCCTGGATCATGTGACCTTGCCCTGACTTACTAAACTAGATCCCGCCTGTGGACCTAAGCATACCAGTGAGTGGTAGTGGCACACCAGTGAGTATTACTGGTTCCAGTTGGCAGAGACAAAAGCGGTGGAGAAAAGAGAAAACAGAATAAAGAAAGTGGTAGAAGAATGGGGTAGGAAGAGCTCTATATCTGTGTATCAGGAGAGAAAGTTGGGGCTGCTATAGTAACCCCAAGAGTTGTGTAAGGTGTCACTCACTATCATCTGTAACAATACAGAAATAATAGCTGCTGACCTGAGATCCTTCAACATATTATCTCATTTAATCTTCATTCTCTACCTAAAGAAGACACTGTTATTCCTGTATTATAGATGAGGAAACTGAGGCTCAAAGGCAAAATTACCTGCCCATAACAATATTGCAGCAATGGTGAGATTTGAACAGGGCACAGCAGACTCCGAAGTTCGTGCTAGTCATCATTATGGTTCACCAGCAGAGGGTACCTTTCCCTGACTCATTTTTGTTAATTTGCCTAGTATTTTTTCCCCTTTCACCTGATTCTGCCCCTACAGGAATACCATTTATTTTCTTCTTATTTTTAAAATCAATACATGCTAATTGTAGGAGACTTTGAAAGTACAGAACATTAGAAGGACAAAAATCATCTGTATACTCACCGTTATCCATTATTTTCAATCTCAAACTTTGGTTTTTCACTGTAATGCTCGCTTTTGTAACTGCTTTGTCTTTACCACGTATAATGTGGTATTTATTGATGAATGTTTATTGATTTTAGGCACCATCAGAACTCTGCAGAATATTTAAAACAGCTGTTAATTTGCTAAGAAAGTCACACATTTGTTTTTGTGCCTAAAGAGCTACTGGATTCCAGTGGACACACATGGGGGCCTGATAGCCTTTTCCAGCTTCAGGTCTGTGCCGTGCTAACTTTGATGGCCCTCACGGCTAAGGAGCAATGCAAGGGCACCATGCTGTACCCACAGGCACTCAGCTGATACCTTTCGACCGTAGGCCTTCAGAGATGGAAAGTAAATTCAGTATAGATATTCACCAACTATTCATTGAACAAGCTCTGTGCTTCTTCCTAGGGAGGAAGTGTGAGCTAGAAACAGTCTTTCCTGTCTTGGAATTTACCCTTTAGTGATAGAAAACCCATGAAATCCATTTCTGAAAGGTCCAGATTAGAAGACATTTTCCCACCAGGATATTTTTACCAGTAAACTCAGAATTGTTTGCCATAGGTAGGTTTGAAAAGGAACAGTTGTGGAAGTCCAAGGAAAGTTCATAAAATAAAGATGGGAACGTGTTACTTTAGGCTGATGTTAGATGATCTCTTAGCCTGCTGTCATGCTGTCTCACAGGGAAGGTTTTATGTATGCCTCCCTAGATCTTGTCTTCTTTGCATCTCCAAGTCTGATGTATAAGCTTTAGCCGGGGCCTTTGATTTACAGTGTTCTGAAGAAAGAGACTGGCGGTGATGAAGCCAGCCAGGCCATCCCTAAGAGCCTGGTATATTGTCCCAAATCAAGCTGTCTGAGAGCCACACAGAGGATTTCTGCAGCGTGCTCAGGGAGAGCCTGCAGGAGGCAGCACCCTGAAAGCCTCATAAAATAGTGTTTCCCTATCCTACTTTGAAAGGCACAGTTTGCTTGGGTATGGCAGCAATTTGTAATCCTTTGGATCATCTTTCACTATCAAGAGTTTAGTCAACTGAGAAATAAGAAACTGTGGGTCCATCAATTATAGATATATTAAATAAAGGGCTTTAAAATTATGTGGAAGTCTGTGACCAATATATTTTTTTAATTTTAGTTGCTTTACAATGTCATGTTAGTTTCTACTATACAGCAACATGAATCAGCTGTAAGTATACATACATCCTTTCCCTCTTGTGGCTCGCTTCCATTTTTCCTGCATCCCATCCCTCTAGGTCATCACACAGCACTGACCTGAGCTCCCTGTGTTGCAGAGCAGATTCCCACTGGTTATCTACTTTACATATGGCAGTATGTATATGTCAGCGTTACTCTCTCAATTTATACCCCCAATTCCTTCCCCACTGTTGTGTCCCCAAGTCCTTTCTCTGTGTCTGCATGCGGCCAACATTTTTTTAAACTCTCAAACATAGCTTGGTAAAAACTTCGTTGTAGCATACTGAGTATTGAGGGACAGTGAGTTCAGTTACCTGAGTTATCACTCAGTTTGGGAGTGATAAAAAATTACCCCCAATATTCCACAGCTTAAAACAACAAACATTCATTATCTCACAGTTTCTGGGGGTCAAAAATCTGGGAGTGGCTTAGCTACGGATTTCTGGCTTAAGGAGTCTCATGAGGTTGCAGTCAAGCCTTGACTGGCGCTAGAGGATCTGCTTCCAAGAAGATTCACTCATGTGACTCCTGGCTAGAGTTTTCCGTTCTCCAGGCCCCTCCACAGGGCTGCTGAGTGTCCTCAAAACATGGCAGGTGGCTTCTCCCCAAGTGAGTTGAGAGAGAGAGAGGTGGAGTATGCTCAAAACAGAAGCCACAGTACCTTTCATACATCTAATCTTGGAAGGAACAGACCGTTACTTCTACCATAGTCTACGTGTCACATGGGCCTACCCTGCTACAGCATGGGAGGAGGCTATTCCAGAATTTCATGAACTCCAGGAGATGGGGACCCTTAGGGGTCATCTTGGAGGCTTGGCTACCATGTCTGCTTTTGATCAGGCAAAATTTCATTTAAAAGTCCATCATGTTGGGTCAGGTGAGTTGATATATACTGCTTCTGTTGTTCGTCTTCTTGAGAGACACAAAGTGAAAATCGAGATCTGAGAGGTTGTGAAGGTGAATGTGTGTGTCCCTAAATCCCAGGCATGAGGCCAATTCTATAGTTTCCTATCATCCGTCAGGCGAAAGAGCTGACACTTGAGAGGCACGGATTGATCACTCGCAGACTTTTGGGACTGGATGAACAGTCTCAACCTGGGCAAGACCAGGGACCCAGTACAAGGGAAAAACCCCTTCTTGTCTGTCCGCTGAAGGGGACACTGACCAGGCTTCAGGTCTGGGGAATCTGAGGAGGGAACCTGTTGTCAGTGGAACATCCTGGGAACACATCAAAGCCATGGTGCCTTTTAGCCCTCATTTTCCACAAAGGGAAAGAGGGATCCAGTGTTAGGCTGCTGGTAAAGCCCTTCCTTTAGTCTCCTCCATATGAGTTCTAGGTCTGGTATTGGCCAAGTGATATGCTTGCTCTAGAATTTAAATTCCTCAATGTTACAAAGTGGCTGGGCTAGGAGAAAACTTTATCAGCACCCGCTTTCCTTTGAGTTCAGTCATGTTGCAACTACTATTTCAGCAGGTATTGACCACTGAAGAGTTACTGGGCATTCAAATGTGAAAGCTACTGGTTTCTAAGTGGCATTTTATTTCCACTCAGAGACTTATAAGTAGCCAGTCTTATGGCATGCAAGTGGAGGTACCTGACAATACCCTGGTTTCTCCAGTAACAAATAGTCAGAGGGAATTACCAAAGTCCCCCAGACATTCTGAGCAGTGTGCAAATGATGTGCTTATTTGCTTTTCAAAAAAATTATACCCTCCATCCATATCTTCCCACTGAGAATATTCTTACTACATTTGCTTTATCATTCTCTCTGTTTCCATTCAATGCTGCTTTTCAAAAGGGTTGTTCTTGTTATAAGGGTAATAAATTAACATTGTAAAATACAGACAAACTTGAAGAAAGTTTAGAAAGAAGAAACTCTAAGATGAAAAGAGTGGAAAGAAGTTGGGATGGTCTTCAAGCACATGTAATGACTTATTTTCTTATAACTGTTCACATCACTTAACTCTGGTTCATGGGTACATGAAGGTTTGCTATTTTTGTTTTTGTATGTTTCCTGCTTGCTTGAGTATTTCATGCATTTTTTAAAAAGCAATACTGAGAAGAAACCCTTCTCCTTTTTAAAACCTGGAGATAATTCTTAATCATTGTTACCATTTTTGTGATTTACTTATACCTTTTTTTTTAAAGCCAAATAAAACTCACTCTCTATGTATGATTTTGCATGCAGCATTTTTTCATTCTGTGCCTACTGCTGCTGCTGCTAAGTCGCTTCAGTCGTGTCCAACTCTGTGCAATCCCATAGACGGCAGCCCACCAGGCTCCCCTATCCCTGGGATTTTGTGCCTAGAAGGTAGAATTACTGCATCAAAAGGCATGCACCTTTCCAAATTTGTTATATATAAGTGCTGTTAACACTCCAAACAACTATCAAAAATGTCTGAGAGTGAGTGTGTTCCCACATCCTTGCTGACATGGGTGAAAAACAAGAATTCATTGTTCTAATTTGCATTTCTCTGATTACTAGTAAGGTTTGAGCATCACTGTATTTAATTTTCTTAGACTTTTTATTCTCCTGTGAATTATCTGTCCTTATCATTGGATTTTTTTAAATTGGGTTATTTGCTTTTTGAAAAAATCATACCTTCCATTCATATTCTCCCACTGAGAATATTCTTACATTTTGCTTCATCATTCTTTCTGTATATTATTTTTTCTGTTAATCATTTGAGAGTAAGTGTAGACATGATGCTCCTTCACTCATAAATACTGTAGTACAGTGTATGTTTCCTAAAAAAGGGACATTCTCTTATATAACTACAGTGCATTTATCAAAATCAGAGAAATCAACATTTATACAGAGCTTCACTGTGGATTATTCCACAGACCGGATTCAATTTCTGCAGTTGTCTATTTCCTTTAGACATGAGCCTTTTCTGATATCATTTAAATTCAAAAATAAATTTTTAATCACTGAAAAACATTGAATTATAGAGATATGCTATAATTTATTAGCTATCTTTGCCAGCTATCAATATTTTTACTCTTACAATGCCACTGAGCACATCAGTGTCCCATGTGTTTTGTGTTGCATCCTGCTGACACACATCAGAGATGGCAGCTCTGAGAAGGAACATGTTTATGGTGTGCGTCGGGGTAGGCCTGGGTCAGCTGTTGTCATCATTGTTGTTGTTCAGTCGCTAAGTCATGTCTGACTCTGTGACCCCATGGACTGCAGCACACCAGGCTCCTCTGTCCTGCACTATCTCCAGGAGTTTGCTCAAATTCATGTCATTGAGTCACTGATGCTATCTAGCCATCTCATCCTGTCGCCCCCTTCTCCATCTGCCCTCAATCTTCCTAGCATCAGTGTCTTTTCCAGTGTGGCTCTTTCCATCAGGTAGTCAAAGCATTGGAGCTTCAGCTTCAGCATCAGTCCTAATGCATATTCAGGATTGACTTCCTTTAGGATTGGCTGGTTTGATCTTCTTGCTACCCATGTCTCAAGAGTCTTCTCCAGCACCACAATTTGAAAGCATCAATTCTTTGGCGCTCAGCCTTCTTTATGGTCCAACTCTCATATCCCATACATGACTATTGAAAAAACAATATCCTTGACCATAAGGACCTTTTCCAGCAAAATTATGTCTCTGCTTTTTAATATGCTATCTAGGTTTGTCATAGCTTTTCTTCCAAGGAGCAAGTGTCTTAATTTCATGGCTGCAGTCACCATCTAGTGATTTTGGAACCCAAGAAAATAAAATCTGTCACAATTTCCACTTTTTCCCCATCTGCTTGCCATGAAGTGATGGGACTGGATCCTAAAAGATGATGCTGTTAAAGTGCTGCACTCAATATGCCAGCAAATTTGGAAAACTCAATAGTGGCCACAGGACTGGAAAAGGTCAGTTTGTATTCCAATCCTAAAGAAAGGCAATGTCAAAGGATGTTCAAACTACTGCACAATTGCACTCATCTCACATGCTAGCAAAGTAATGCTCAAAATTTTCGAAGACAGGCTTCAGTAGTATGTGAACCGTGAACTTCCAGATGTTCAAGCTGGATTTAGAAAAAGCAGAGGAACCAGAGATCAAACTGCCAACATCCTTTGGATCACTGAAAAAGCAAGAGAGTTCCAGAAACACATCTGCTTTATTGACTACGCCAAAGCCTTTGACTGTGTGGATCACAAGAAGCTGTGCAAATTTCTTAAAGAGGTGGAAATACCAGACCACCTGACCTGTCTCCTGAGAAATCTGTATGTAGGTTAAGAAGCAACAATTAGAACTGGACATGGAACAACAGACTGGTTCCAAATCGGGAAAAGAGTACATCAAGGCTGCATATTATCACCCTGCTTATTTAGCTTACATGCAGAGTACAATCATGCAAAATGCCGGGCTAGATGAAGCACAAGCTGGAATCAAGATTTCCAGGAGAAATATCAATAATCTCAGATATGCAAATGATACCACCCTTATGGCAGAAAATGAATAACTAAAGAACCTCTTGATGAAAGTGAAAGAGAGAGTGGGAAAGTTGGCTTAAAACTCAACATTCAGGAAAGATCATGGTATCTGGTCCAATCACTTCATGGCAAATAGATGGGGAAATAAGGAAAGGAAACAGTGACAGACTTTTATTTTGGGGGGCTTCAAAATCACTGCAGTTAGTGACTGCAGCCATGAAATTAAAAGATGCTTGCTCCTTGGAAGAAAAGCTTTGATGAACCTTGACAGCATATTAAAAAGCTGAGATATTACTTTGCCAACAAAGGTCCTTCTAGTCAAAGCTATGGTTTTTCCAGTAGTCATGTATGAATGTGAGAGTTGGACCATAAAGGAAGCTGAGGACCGAAGAATTGATGCTTTTGAACTGTGGTGTTGGAGAAGACTCTTGAGAGTCCCTTGGACTGCAAGGAGACCCAACCAGTCTATTCTAAAGGAGATCAGTCCTGAATATTCACTGGAAGGACTGATGTTGAAGCTGAAACTCCAATACTTTGGCCACCTGATGTGCAGAACTGACTCATTAGAAAAGACCCTGATACTGGGAAAGATTGAAGGCAGGAGGAGAAGGGGATGACAGAGGATAAGATGGTTGATGGCATCACTGACTCGATGGACATGAGTGTGGGTAAGTTCCAGGAGTTGGTGATGGACAGGGAAGTCTGGTGTGCTGCAGTCCATGGTTTTGCAGAGAGTCGGACATGACTGAGCAACTGAACTGAACTGAGTGAGGCTGGATGCCATGATCTTCATTTTTTTAATGTTGTATTTCAAGCTAACTGACTGGTTCAAATTTGGAAAAGGATCACAGGACTGTATATTGTCATCTTTCTCGTTTAACTTATATACAGAGTATATAATGTGAAATGCCAGGCTGGATAAATCCCAAGCTGGAATGAAGATAGCTGGGAGAAATATCTACAGCCTCAGATATGCAAGTGACACCACTGTAAGGACAGAAAGTGAAGAGGAACTAAAGAGCCTGTTGATGAGGGTGAAAGAGGAACATGAACAAGCTGGGTCAACTGTCCTGATCCCTTTATAATATCCAGAGAGACCTCCTCCTTCTCCCTGCCCCACACTTTCTCCTTCCAGTTCCTCCTGCATCTGATTGCAGGATCATTTCCGATTTCTGCTCGAAAGCTCCTTTTTGCATGCCATTTTCTTTCAGCTGGACAGGTATGGGTGCCCGGCACCCTTGAGTTCTATGCTCTGTCCTGCCCACTGTGCTTTCTGTCTTCCAGATACTCCTCCAGGTTGTCATCCCTTGGTGGCACCCTTCTGGCCTTCCAGCATACAGTGAATGCATATGTATGCGCTTAGTTTCATACTCTCAGTCTGGGTACTGATGCGTTCTTTAGAATAGGCTCTTGACAGGCAAACTATAGTGTGAAAGCATTTGAGTCTCATAGCCCTCTGGGAAGATGACATTGCTTTTCCTCCACCCAGCAAGCTGCGAGGAGGCTGGTCTCTGTGTCCTGGGTGACATCCACCTCTTCCACAGCCATCTGTGCCTACTGCGGCTAGAATATGGGTACAGACTTCTGTCTTATTGTTTTAATTTGCATTTCTTTGCCAATGAAATGCAGTGTTTTTTCACATGTGGTAAAATACACATAACATTAAAAAATTGCCATATTAACCATTTTTTATTAATAAAATACACAGTTAAGTGGCAATATGTGTCCTGTTGTGTCATCACCACTATCCAAATCCAGAACTTTTTCTTCTTCCCAAACTGAAACTCTACCCATTAAACACTAACTCCCTATTTCCCTTACCCCCACCTGGCAACCACCAGTCTACTTTCTACCTCTACTGGTGAAATGCAACATTATTTTTGGTCTGAATTGGCAGTTCCCATTTTTCACCTATAAATTGTTTGTAAATGTCCTTACCTACTTTCCTTATTGGAACGTTAATATTTCCCTCACTAAGTAAGAGGGATTCACTAGGGAAACTGAGAGGAAATGGATCAAAGAGTTCTAAATTTTTAAAGTGTAGCTGAAGGATTAGGGGCTTTTCTCTGCCTGGTTTTGATTCCTCAGAGATTTGCCTTCTTATGCCCTCTTCTGGCTGCTAAGTCAGGTTCTCCCAGCTGTTTCCTCTCCTTAAAAAAAGATGTAGCTTTTTTTTTTTTCTACAACTTTATTGAGGAATAAATGACAGTAATATAATTATATATATTTAAAGTATACAGTGTAATGATTTGATATACACTGTGAAATGATTACCAAGATGAAAATAACAGATTCACTACCTCACAGAGTTCATTTAAGTTTCGTGTGTGTAGTGAGAATGCTTAACATTAAAAAAAAAAATTCAGGCTTATTGTGCTTATACAAGTATGAAGCCAAAACAATAAACAACAAAATTAAAAACTTAACAGCATTAATTTAATGTTCTACATTACATTGTTTTGCTGAAACTTATTGTAGCTCAGTTTACAAACTCTACAATGGGAGTCAGTCACAAAAACTAAAACAAAAAGAGAAAGAAACAAAGAAAAAGAACTGGGTTCGGCAGTTCTCACCGGAGAACTGGGCTGCCCTGTGGGCTTTGGTGCCCTCATTGGTCCATCCTGAGGCCGCTTATTTGCCTGGGTCTAAAGGAAGCAGGTTCGTTTAGGCGTCTTATTAAGGATTACCCCCATGAGTCATAAAGCAGGCTTGCTTCTTGCTTCTCATTTGACTGAGAAAATTTAAAGAGAAAAAGAACTTTCTCATTCCCTACCACCTGCCTCTGTCCCCAGATGCCCCATGTGGGGCAGTGACTAATTGTCTGTGTTCCTGTTTAAGGCTATTCCTTCCACTCATGTGCGGTTCTCATCTTCTCTCTTCTGCTCACAGGCATCACACCTCCAGTTATCTCTTCTCTCCTGCATTTTTTATTACCCCCTCTTGACTGGTTCATTCTTTGCAGCATAAAATCTCTCATCTTTAATTTGACTCCTTATTGCCCTCAACTACTGCCCCCATTTCTCTGTTCATCTTTGTAGCAAAGGGCTATGAAAGAGGAGTCTAGCTTGTCTGACCCACTCTCTTAATTCTTCCTAATTTCTCTTCAACCCACTCAGTTGGGCTTTTGCCTCCCCTCCCCTCCCTTACCTCCACACACCACACCCCTGCTCTTCTTGTGGACTTGTGGTGTCTTTTATCTCTCAGATCCCGTGGTCTGTTCTCAGTCCTCATCGTGTTTAACCAGACAGCACGGTTGATGCAGCTGGTCATCCCTTTCCTGGACATCTGTTCTTCACTTGGCTTTTGGGACTTCCCTTCCTCTTGCTTCTTCTCCCCTCTCATTGGCTGCTCTTTCTCAGCTTCTTTTGTTGGTTCTGGCTCTTCTTACTGCTTCTGACCCCTGGAGCATCTCAGGCTCAGACTTCAGGCCTCTCCCCTTCCCCCTCTGCCTCATCCCATGATGATGTCTTTTAACTCCCATGGTGCCAGCCCTCCCTGAGCCCCAGACACCTACACTCAGCTACCTACTCCGTAGCTCTAGATGGCCATCTAATAAGCACCTCAAACTTCAGTTCAAATAGAACTCTTGATCCCTTTCAAACAGATGAACAAACAGCTCAACCTCTCACCTAATTTTCTTCTCTTCACCCGGTTCCTCAGTCCTCATACCTATCCTCTGTGTCCAATACAAGCAGTCCCACAGGCTCTATCTCCCAAATATGTTCCAAGTATGGCAGTGTCTCGGAGAAGGCAATGGCACCCCACTCCAGTACTCTTTCCTGGAAAATCCCATGGACGGAGGAGCCTGGAAGGCTGCAGTCCATGGGGTCGCTGAGGGTTGGACACAACTGAGCAACTTCACTTTCACTTTTCACTTTCATGCATTGGAGAAGGAAATGGCAACCCACTCCAGTGTTCTTGCCTGGAGAATCCCAGGGACAGGGGAGCCTGGTGGGCTGCCGTCTATGGGGTCGCACAGAGTCGGACACGACTGAAGTGACTTCGCAGCAGCAGCATGGCAGCGTCTTACCACCTCCATCACTCCACCCATGTGCAAGCCGCCATCTTACACTGACTCCGCAGTAGCTTTCTAACTAATCTGCAGTCCCTTTCTTGCCCTCCTTAATTCACTCTCCATTGGCACCCAGAGCAACCTTTTCCTAAACTGTCAGTTCTGCCACTTAACTCTCCTACTTAAACGCTTCCAGTGCACTTTGGACGTAATCCAAGTATCTTCCATTGGCCTCTGGGCCCCACGTGATCTGGCCTCTCCCTGCCTGGCTATATCCCCTCCTCCTTACCCACTTCTCACCAGCCATACACAAGCTCAGCTCCACCTCTCAGGTTTTGCACTTTTAGGTCCTTTAGCCTGCAGTGTTCTTCCACTGAAACATGTTTTGTTCCCTCATTTCCTGCAGATCTCTGCTCAAATATGACTTTCCCAGGAGCCTTGTTGGCCCACCCCCTCCATCCTGCCCTTCGCATCCACATCGTTCTCTATCCCCTTCCTCTGCTTTATCTTTCTTCCTGGGGTTTATCACAGTCTCCAGTTAAAGTCTCTGTTTACTCATTTATTTTCTGTTTTACCAGGGGGAACATAAGCCCCATGAGAATAAGCACTTCATTTCTCTTATTCACTGCTGAATTGTCAATATCTAGAATTAATGCCTGACACAAAGCAGCTACTCAAGAAATTGGTGTTAGGTGATGATTGAATTAATATTCATCTTCTGCCATAATTGAAGAACTATGTTTTAAACACTGCAGTAGAGATCTGGGATGAATTATTAACCGGTATGTCTACTTTTTGCCGTGATCTAAAGTGTCATTTCCTAAGTGAAGCAGTAGCAATGTAGAATCTACAAGATTCAGCCCAAGTTACCATCTTGTGCAAGGATCTAACGCCTACAGCTATCTATTGCCTAGTTTTGCCCTTTAGTCGAGAGAACTAGAGGTGCTGCTCTGTACAGTGGCTGTCAAATATAGTTTAAAGTAGACTGGAATTTTGACATGAAATTTTACCCATGATTATGGCTTAAGTGAAATGAACCTCTTCTTGGAAAAGGAGCGGGCTTAGGGAATCAAATGAGATGAAAACAAGTGGTAACTGAAAGAGAAATATTACCAGTCATTGAAAAAAAATTAAAAGAAATCCGGATTCAATATTTTTAGATAGATCAGAAACATTAGAAACAGATTTAGTTAAAATTATATACATTGGTATATAAATTGACCAAGTGTGTTAGTCGCTCAGTCATGCTCAACTCTTTGTGACCCCATGGACTGCAGCCCACCAGGCTCCTCTGTCCATGGGATTTTCCAGGCAAACATACTGGAGTGGGTTGCCATTGCCTTCTCCATAAATTGACCATGCTGCTGCTAAGTCGCTTCAGTCATGTCCGATTCTGTGCAACCCCATAGACGGCAGCCCACCAGGCTCCCCCGTCCCTGGGATTCTCAAGGCAAGAAGCTGGAGTGGGTTGCCATTTCCTTCTCCAATGCAAGAAAGGGAAAAGAGAAAGTGAAGTCGCTCAGTCGTGTCCGACTCTTAGCGACCCCATGGACTGCAGCCTATCAGGCTACTCCGTCCATGGGATTTTCCAGGCAAGAACACTGGAGTGGGTTGCCATTGCCTTCTCTGAAATTGACCATATCCAGCCTAAAAAAAAGATCTCTTTCCTAAACTGGAATTTTTAAGGAAATATGTACCTATAGAAGAATTTAATGATGAAATTTCCAGTTTTCTACCATGTTGATTGACGTGTGTGTTTTTGCAACTGCTGCGGTCATCAGAGGCCTTATCTTCCTTTTCAAAACCACCAGATTGCTAGCATGTTGTAAATGCGGAGTCAGTGCCCCTTGTGGGGTCTTAAAAATGATGTCCATACAGCCAGACTCTGAGATGCATATGAAATGAGAGGGTTTATTATACTCACAGTGCTAGAGGAGGGAGGCCCTCAGGCTGGGCAGGAGGTCATGTGGGAGGAGCACTCAGGGAGCAGATGCAACAAGCAGGTCAGGGGCTGAGAACAAACGAGCACCAAGGGTCAGGTACGGTCCCCACACAAGTGAAAGGTGTGAAGGGATTTTATTGGTGTGTTCGAATGTCACTTGGTCACAGTCAAGAGAGGGCGAGAAGGGACCAGCCTTGTCACACTGTGCATCTGGTTGCCTGGCAGGTGCTTGCAGTCTGTGCTCGAGGGTGTTGAGGCATCAGGAAAATAGGAAGTTTTAAAAATTGGCAATACAATCAACTAAACCACATCCCTGTCAAAGTCCTTTATGGACTCTCCCGTTATGCCCCAAAGAGAAGGTGTCCTCCTTTAAAACAAATTAGCAGGTTGAACCTGAAAGGATAAATATTCACAGTAGTGTAGGTTTTCTTGGCTCCTGCTAATATGAATGTATGGAACATTACTGATTAACCAGTGCCATGTGCCAGCTGCCTCCTCTTGCAAGCTGAGTGTACACACAGTCGTGGCAACCTGCCTTAATGTAGAGGAAACAACCGCAGAAACGGATCGTTCTCTGCAGTCCCATCTTTCCTGTGCCTGGAACCCCAGCTGAGGATGTTCAGGAAGAACAGAATAAAGGAGAGGCCCATCAGTGCAGTCAGCAGCTATAGTCTGACACCCACCGTGTGGCTGCAGGCTCCACCATGTGACTGACACCCACCGTGTGGCTGCAGACTGCAGCAAGTTTCTAAGAACTTGTTATTAACTCATCCTTATTATGTCGCCACCCACCGGGCAAATGAAAAGTCTGGTTAGGGAGCATTTTCCCTTCCTCTCTTTCTCCCTAAGGAAAGGAAAGTGGTTGCTATGGAAGTTATTTGAGCAAGGATAGAGTTAAGATAGTGAGATGCCATTTAAAAGAAGTCATGGGATGTGCCCTTTTACACATCACAGAGCACTGTTGATTTCATGACCTTCTCTGCTGCAGGAGACTCAAAACAAACAATTGTTGTTGTTATTTTAGGTGCTGAGTTGTGTCCGACTCTTGTGACCCCATAAACTGTAGCCCACCAGTCTCCACTGTCTATGGGATTTCCCAGGCAAGAATACTGATGTGAGTTGCCACTCCCTTCTCCAGGGGATCTTCCTGACTCAGGGATTGAACCCATGTCTCCTGCATTGGCAGATGGATTCTTTACCACTGGGCAACCTGGGAAGCCCTAAACAAACATTATTGACTAATATTTTCCTTACTGTATAAGTTTGTTCTGAAAACTGGTTATTATTCATCTGAGTGTGTTGAAATCGTAGTTTTCGTTTTCTGGACCAGTAGGGATTGAGTTGTGAGTGCCATTGGAGGCTCCCCTGGGCTGGGGGAAGGAAGCGGCTGCCCACAGGGCACAAGGCACACAGCCATACTGAGTGAGAGGCCCAAGGCCAGCTGGTGTCCAGGGCTTTTCTTTGCCTTCATTGGTTGTGAACTTGGCTACAGGTTATTTTTTAGGTTTCTCTTTTGTTTCTCTGTTGGTGTTTGATCAAGTCACTTATTCTTTTCAGATGGTAACAAAATATAAGTAAACTCTCAATTGTTGAAGATCCTACAGGAAAAATTATCTAATCTTATCAACTCTAACCATAATTCTCCTTTTTCCATATTGAAATAACTATGTGATATGTGTTTTGATAATGTGAGGTTTCTTAAGAACATAAAATAATTATGGTTTTATGAGAAAATTGTTTTGTTTTGTTTTGTTTTAATGGCCACACCACAAGGCTTGCAGGATCTCAGTTCCCTAACCAGGGATTGAGCCTAGGCCCTTGGCAGTGAAAGCCCAGGATCCTAACCACTAGGCAACCAGGGAATTTCCAACTGACTGTAATTTATTTGGACATGGTCATTTTTTTTTTTTTTTAGGATTTCTGCGTAAGATTCTACATTGTCACTGAGGCAGAGTTCGCATAGGGTTGCAAGGTTTTCTTCAGTAGCCTTGCTTCAGCAGTCTACCCAGATGGCTTTCCTCAGAGTTTTTACCACCATTGTCTTGCCTCCTCCAGGGTCTGGAATTCTGAAGTGTCCTTCTCTGCCAGGCAGAGCAGTCAGTCTAGCACAGAGGTTGAGAACATGACTCTGGCACTAGACTTGCCTGGATTTAAATTCGAGCTTCACCACTTACTAGTTTGGCATGCCTTATTAGGAAGTTGCAAGAGTTAAGTGAGCTTTGTTAGAGCCTGTGGAATTGTGCCTGGCACACGGCAGGGTTCACGTACGTGCTGTGGTCTATGGCTAGTCTGGCATCCCACCTCCCTGACCACCGACTCTTCTCCATCCTCATGACCTTCCATCCCCCGGTCCTCTCCTTCTGCCACAAGCTACTCCCTCTCTGCATTTGCCTGTGATGCCTTCCTCAGTCACCTTCCAGTTTCCTTGCTGCATGACTGCACTAGTTCAGGTCCCGGTGAGGAACAGATAACTCAACCCAACCAGCTAATCTGAGGAAAGCTTGATAAAGCTGTAAGCAAGGGTGAGGAAACCACAGGGGAGGCATGGCCAGGGCCTGAGAGCTGTGGTAGGTGGGCTGCCTGATAGGAGTTGTGAGCTTAGAGGAGGGATGTGGTCAGCCCATGGCAACCACCCAGGAAGGGAGCCAGGGAAGCGGTCCCATTTCTCCCTCCTTGCATCTCCTGCCAGGCCTCCCTTTGGTTCTCAGCCGCAAGGCAGAGGACAAGAGTGCCCATCTGTGCATGTGGTCAGCCTCCTGAGGCAGAGCAGGGTGGAGCCAGCCTAAGAGTGCATCTAGACCAGAGGGTGGGTGGAAAATGTCCGCACAGTGCCCTCGGTCCCTCTGCTCTGCAGCTCCCACATGGCCTTCAGCCATGGTGCCTTGTTGTCTGGCCCACACCCATCTCTCCACCCATAAGCCCTCCTGTCTCTGCCCTCATACCCAGCACTCTGGTCCCCTCCCCTGCCACTTCTCCAGTCTGCTGGCTGCCCATAAAACATGCCATGACCTGTGTACCATTTTTAAGCTTTTCATGCTTATTTGCTTTCTCAGGAGTGCTCTTCCCTCCTCCTAGGTCTGGAGAAGTGCTGCATCTTCACTGCGTCTGGCCTGGATGTCCTTGCTTGTTCTCTGCAGTCTTCCTCTGCCTCCAGTTAGATTCCCTTTCAGCCTCATGACAAGTGCAGTTCATGTTGTGGTGTGCAGGCTTGTTTGTGGGACCGCTTGCTCTGTAGACTTACTTTCCACTCTTCAAAGAGAGACCGCACCATGCTCAACTCTGCATTCCTTTGTGGCACCTCCAAGTAGTTGAAATAAAAACAAGGGCTCACAGGGAACTCTGCTCAATGTTATGTAGCAGCCTGGATGGGAGGGGAGTTTGGGGGAGAATGGATATATGTCTATGTGTGGCTGAGTCCCTTCGCTATTCACCTGAAACTATCCCAACATTGTTAATTGGCTATACCGCAATACAAAATAAAAAGTTTTTTAAAAAGTGCTCAAAAAAATCAGTTATATTGAAATGACTGAGGGAAAGATGCAATAAATATCACCTAGATTCAGATGGCATTAGTTATGAATAATGGATTTAGTATATGTATCACCTGGTTAACTATCCCATGTCGTATGTAACCAAGTCCATCTCCAACCCCATCCCCCTACAATATCCAGATTTAGTTGCTGTCATATTCTCCGGGGCACCCTGTATGTCACTTGTTAGAATTTATCTGTGGAGTTACTTATTCCCTGTTTTCCCTCCTCTTCTAGATCTTTAGCTCCATGAGGGCTTTATCTGTGTCGTTCATCACAATCTCCAGGCTGTAGGACAGGGTACGGTACACAATTGATCCGTCACAAATATTTCTTGAATGAATAAACATGTTGGTCACAGTACTCTGTGGCATGTTGTAATCTCAGGAGGCCAGCAGAGTAGGGATTCTAGGTGCCATGGAAGGATCCATGAAGTTCCTCTCCATACTCTTCAAGTCATTCCTCACTGCTGTAAGGGGTCATTTCCTTATGACCCCACTCTACCATCAGTGGAGCAACCACCCTTTCTGCTTGAATGGGAGCAGGTCTTGTACCAAGAACAAATTATTTTTTCCTTCAGTATTCATAGGGATTACTGAGAGAAACTTATTTCCCTGAAATTATTCTATTTCTCATTTCTCTTATTATGTTTATTTGTAGTTTCATTTGATGGTACCAAGCAAAATATATTTGATTATTATTTGAACCATTTCAGTCCTATTCAGTAATACTAAAAATATGTAGTAATCATTAGCAGGTCTTATAATTGAACATTGGCATCATTTTACATTATTCACTACTGTAATAGTCTAACCAGATTTTCTTATGAATGAATGACTTCAGGGAGTTTTTTTAAAGGTCACGAGTGATGTTTGATAACCTGAAAAAGATTGATTTTTGGAAACAAGTAGCAACACAGCCTGGAAGCCTTAATTTGTTTAAGCCCTATCATTGCTCAATAATCTTGTCATCTGGTATTTTCCCAAGGTTTAATATAATGGAAAAAAAAATGTTCTGGAAAAGAAATTAAACTTGGAGTTTGAGATAATAAAGCTCATATGAAGCATATATACTGGAAATATTTTTTAAGACTCAAAAGCAAAATAAAAAGCAATTAGTTAGGAGGGACTATCTAAGCAGGATTGTCTAAAGTGAAAACCTATAAAAAATGCACAGATGGATTTCATAAATTTTGGAATTAATAACTCTGGGGCTCCACTGTAACAGGTTTTTAGTGATACATCTGTTGCAAACTAATTGCCTCTTTTCTGCCTGATAACTGAAGTTTATGTTTGGGGCTTTTGCAATAGAGGCAGTTAAAAGCTCAACACTGTCATGTTTTTCCATTAATTTACCAGTGAGTGGTTGGGTTTATACAGATAATTTGATTTATTTTGAAGATAATTGTAATTATAAGTTTGTTTTACTAGACAGCTTGTCCTTTATAATATAATTTGCCTTTAACAACAGTGCAATTTCTTCTGCCCTTCTTAGTTTTAACAGGCTTTTCTTTAGGAAAAAATAAGTGTCAGCAATGTCTATGAAGATGATATTTTTAAGGTAGATGAAAATAGAGTGGTTTGAGGGCTCACCATCTTTGGTGATAGGTCAGATTTGGACAGACCTGATATAAGACTCCATCATTATAGCCAGGAACAGGCCAAACCAGAGTCAAGCCCTTCACTCTCATCTACGCTATGACACTTAATTTCAGGATTTCTAAAGACTGAACGTTTGTATACTCTGTAACCCAGCAGTTCCACTCTCAGATACACGTGTGTCTCAGTTATTCAGAGAAACCACTGAGCTACCAAGCTGAAACCACTTCAGCTTAGCTGTGATCATTCTGTGGAGAACCATGGGAGTTTATCCAAATCCCCATTTCCTTTAGGAGCTGGGTCTGGGGTCCTGGTTCAGTGAATTCTTTATGGCACCTCTGACTCTGTTCTTACAAGCTCTGATTACAGCGGTTATCAAAAGAATGTGGTTTAGCATTTTATAGTGCTCTCGGTGTTGTATTTTTTTTTGTATCTTTCTTGACTACAAGTTTGTTGAGGACAACAGCTCCACCAGGGTCTTTTGTTTCTCTACCTAGGGTCAGGCATTTGATGCACATTTAATAAATATTTGAGGGGAATTCCCTGGCTGTTTAGTGGTTAAGACTATGCTTCCAATGCAGGGGGTCCAGGTTCCATCCCTGATGGGGGGACTAAAATCCCACATGCCTCAGTGTACTGCCAAAAAAAAGAACCCTTAGTAAATATTTGACAAATGACTGTTGTCATTGAAGAGATAGGAAGATGAACAGAGACCATGCCTGAGCCAGAGCAAGCATTTGCTTTTAAGTGGCAGCAGTTGTGTTGCTTCCTTTGAGTTGTCTCAATTTGATTTCTTTAATCCCTTTGATCTCTCTGTTTAAACATTTTCTTGTTTACATGTTTACTGTAGAAGATGGAAAATATAAAAAACACAAAAAAGAAACTCTTGCTATTTTGCTATATTATCTTCTTTTGCTTTTCTTCTAATGCATTGCTGTCCTCCTCTCCCCCTATTTTGTTAAATTTCCTAAGAGTAATGGAAATGAATCTAGGAGAGAATTCTCTACATTTCTAAAGGATTCTTGGATAGAGTAGAAGCTGCATGTGTTTCTGTTTTGGTTTTCTTTACTCTCCATGTGTGAAGGGGTAGCATAGATGAAGTGCTGGGCCATAGAAGAATATGTCATGATTTTTAACTCAAGCTTCTTATCCACTGCTTTATTTTTGAGGTCAGCATTGCTGGTGGGTCCATTATATTCCAAATCACTGAAAACACATAGAGTTCTTCCAGGATAGCAACATTCTGCTTACTAAAATACTTAATAGTATTGTTCTCAGTCTCATCCTGAAAGCAGGATGAGATCTTTTAGAATTTTTAGACTTCAACATCTTTTAGACTTTAACATCCCATTAATCCTAGTTCTCTGCTCAAGAATTTTAGAGGTCTCCTTCTCCGGGTTGAGGTTTCTAGGCACTTGTCTCAGTCGGTGCTGGTCTTTGTTTCTGGAACCACTTGGTCATTGCCTTCCCTTCCCTTGTGCTGTGTGGCTGACGGGTCTGTCCTCCTGTCGTACCTGGAGCTCCCACTGCCCACCCGTCATTCCCCTGGGTGTACACACCATACAGTGCTGTTTGTTGTTCCGTCTCTCAGTCATGTCCGACTTTTTGAAACCCCCTGGAGTGCAGCATACCAGGCTTGCCTATCCCTCACTATCTCTCAGAGTGTGCTCAAACTTATGTCCATTAAGTCAATGGTGCCATCCAACCATCTCATTCTCTATCACCCCCCTCTCCTCCTGCCCTCAGTCTTTCCCAGCATCAGGGCTTTTTTCCAGTGAGTCAGTTCTTCGCATCAGGTGGCCAAAGTATTGGAGCTTCCGCTTCAGCATCAGTCTTTCCAATGAATATTCAGGGTTGATTTCCTTTAGGATTGACTGGTTTGATCTCCTTGCAGTCCAAGGGACTCTCAAGATACAGTGTTTTACACTTTCTTTTTCCTCTTAAAATAGTCCTAAAAATAGACTCTTCTGCTTCAGTTTTTTCCCCCCCGATTCCTCTGAGTTTTGTCCCAAATTTCTTTTTAGATTCTTAAAGTATTTAAATTATACTCATTTAAATGAGATTGTTCATTAATAAGAAAAATCACGCCTCTAACTCTGACAGACAGTTTCTTTTGACCTTTAAAATAACTTAATGGGAACATGGTTTGTTCAGCTCAGCTCTGCTTGGGGGGTCTCATGATATTTGCATCATCTCTAGGCCTCTGCTTCACCCTGTTATTATAAATGATTGTCCTGAACAGAGTCCATCTAATATGGGTCCTGAGGTGTGTGTGTGAGAGAGACAGAGTAATACACACACAGAGACACACACACACACATACACACAGCGTTATAGAAGAGTTAGTTCTTACGGAAATAGTTACAGAAAAGAGAAAAAGGTTAAAGTTTGGATCTGCACCATTATCATTTCTGTTTTGTCTAACCCTTGACCTGAGTGGCCCTATTGTTCTTTTGCCTGGAACCCCATTCATCTAAGATGTGCCTGCTATTCCTGGCACTGAGGAGACAAAACTTCACGTGTGTTTACATTTGATTCCCTTCATCTTTGTGACCCGTGGAATGCAGATATCTGCTTAAGGGTGAGTTCATACATGTGGTGTTTATGCCCTTATTGTCAGGAAGGTGGTGCTCAGTTTTGGGGAAGGCAGACTGGGAGCTGCTATTCAAGCCCAAGCCCTCTGGAGGCCAGAACAGAACCACCTGCCAGGAGGAAGACTTATGGTGGTGTTTTCCCTCACCCAGGATGGGTGGTTCTCCTATCCTGTATACAACTTTACAAAGTTAAGGGAAAAAAATTGATAGTGAAACTAATTGTGTGTAACTTTAGAAAAGGAATCATTATCCAATTAGGTTACATTCTAATTTGACTAATTCTTTTAATAAAATAGTTTTTTTTTAATTAAAATAGTATACAGTCATATAGAAAACAGTCTACAGAATGTAGATGATGAGGAGAGCAACAATAAAGAAAATGAGAATCATTGTTTATCAGGTGTCTGGCCTGCTCTGCTTCCTTCCATCCTCCAGGTCAGACACTGTTACACAAAGGTCTACAGTAAAAAGACTTGCCTTAAAAAAGAAAAAAAAAAAGATTTACCTTATATTTTTAACCCCACCACCTTGAACTTCAAGCCCCTTTTTAATGAACACCTGCTAAACCTCTGTCTGGACACAGGTGGTATTCTGCAGACACAGTTTGGGAAACAAGAGAGGTTCAATTAGTCACACAGCTGGCCAGGGCCTGAACTGGAGCCAGACACAGTTGCCTCCCTCTACCCACCACCAGCTTACCAGATTCACTACTTGTTTTGATGGTGTTTTGAGATTGTTCTTTAGCATTAAAATCTAGAGCAGTATAGTAATTCATTCTGTTTTATTCACTAAAACCATTTCCCCCAGGCTCGTGTGGGGCACACGTACCACAATATCTAGGACAGCGTCTCTGTCTCTAGGGAGCCACAGTCAGATAAGAAAAGAGCTACGCACAGGCCTTCAGCAGATGTGGAAGAACCACTGGGTGCTGTATACTCGACCCTGGGGCTGTGGGGTGGGTGGGTCGGTTCTGCCTGGGAACCTGTGTGGGCTTCATAGAGGATGGAGCAGTGAAGCCAGAAGCAGTGGAGCCTCTGGATAGAGAAAGCTGGCGAGGGGAGAGTCAAGACCGAGTTTGGCAGCCTGTGGACAGCAGGGCTTTTAGCAGGGTGTCTGGTGGAGAAGCACAGATGGTGTTTAATGTCAGCTCTGAGTCACCCTTTGAAATTGCACAAGTTCAAGGAGAAGGATCTGGAAATTCTCCAGCACATTATTTGACCTTCCAGTCTCACAGTAACCATTTGGTGTCCAGCTCCTAAGTGGAAGTTCTCTGCAAAATCATGTCATACAGGAAAAGTTAAAGAATAATTTCAAGAAGGTCGTTCTTATGCCTTAGTCTGTGAACCAGAGGGTTTATTCCCCTCCCTTAAAATACTTTTTACTAGTGCATTGCCACCACCCCGCTTTGACAAAGACTCAGG
Source organism: Budorcas taxicolor (assembly GCF_023091745.1). Taxonomy (NCBI): domain Eukaryota; kingdom Metazoa; phylum Chordata; class Mammalia; order Artiodactyla; family Bovidae; genus Budorcas; species Budorcas taxicolor. The sequence continues at coordinate 47,823,276 of NC_068922.1, forward strand.
TTCTGTGGATTCTCAATTCTTGCCCCATCTCCAGGAATGACTGAATGAAGGTTAAATAAAACTTTAAAAGCAGGGCCAGAAGATGCTGAGCTTTTGAATGTGATAGTGCTTAAGATGGAAAATATATTTTCTGTCTAGTTTTTTTTTTGTTGTTGCCTTGGAAACTGGTTGGGTTTTTTTTTAAGCTTTCAATTTTTCTCAAAAACGTGAGCTGCTTTCTTTGATTTAGCTCAGATGTGTGAACAGATTTATATCTCATTCAGCGTCTCTAGTGTAAGTGTTTATGAGGTATAGATTCTCATTTTTCATAATCTTCACAAGTTTGAACAGAGATAAATAATTTCACATATCTGTTAGCTTGCCTGATTAACCAAGCAAAGACAAGTCACCATGATCTTTTTTTGTCTGATGTCAAGTACTGTAAAAATGATTCAGATTCATTTTTATAAACTATAACTAAATATTTTGATATTAGGCTTTTTAATGTCTCTGACAAAGTCTATGTGAAAATTGTTTCCACAAGCTATAAGTGTACCTCGTTCTTTCTGTCTTCCCATTACGTCCTCTGCTCTAGCCACAGGGGCCTCCTGGCTGGTCCTCATCCTGGCTAATTAAACCTGCCCTCTTTCAGGGATTCTGCATTTGCCATTTCCTCTGTCTGAAACCCATCTGCCCCAGATATTCCTCTTTCATTGCATGTAGGGCTTCCCAGTTAAATGCCATCTCCTCAGAGAGGACTGTCTGGCCCTTTCTGTCTAAAACAGCCTCCTCATGGCCATTTTGGAGATGAGTAGGTCTATCTCTGGAAAACCTAAATGAGTATCAGTCACCCTACATGAAGTCCACCAGTCTATAAGCCCTACCCATGGCAAGAGCTTCCAATTAGTATTTTAATACCTCACCCTTAAATTATGAACTCACAGCCAAGATTAGCAGATATTTGTGGAAATCCTTCATCATAAAATGTAGAAACCAAGATGAATAAGAAACAAAAGACTCAGAAGAAAGCAATAATGATGGAGCAGAAGAAATCTGCAAAAAAATAAAACAGAAAGTGGGGTAGAGAAAATCATCATTGAAGTAATACAGAAAACTTAGGAACGCAACAAGGGGGAGACCTGGGTCAACAGCCACGGAGCAGGCCTGGAGCCTGAGGGTGGAGAGCTGCTGAGGCAAGTGCTCAGCAGGCTGGGGAGCTGAGGCTGTTCTGCCAGGTGGACATGTGGAAGTTACCTGAGAGGCTCTTGGGGAGTGTGGGTAGCAAAGCAAGCAAATGTAAAAAGAGGAATAACAAGCACAGAAATAGAAATATTGTACAATAAAGCAGTGACAACTTTATACAGTTATCATAACTTAAAACTCTAAATGTTGATTTAATTTTAAAACTGGGCATAATTGTATTTAGAGAACAAGGGAAGGTAAGTCTCTGCACAGGGGCATGTGTGTGATGGGCCCTAATGTCAACATATAGTGTCTTAAGACGGATAAGTTATCATATAGGATTGTGTTCATTAGATATAAAAAGATCTTAAAAACCAGAAGGAACAGCAAATAGGAATGTAGACTCTGAGCAATGGGGAGGATGCTGAAGGAGACAGGAAGTATTGTTACTCATTGTCAGACTTTTAGCCTCATCTGACTTTTAAAAGCTCTGAGCCTATATTACTTTTAAAAACATAAAAATTAGGAATTAAAATATAAGTTTGAAGCAGCCCTGCTTCTGTGCACATGTCACTGATTCAGTCTGATGTACGTTTGATTAATGTGAATTCAGTCCAGTATCTCGCTGATGTCCTTGGCGGGTAGTCTCATTTGTTTAACCAAATCCATTTGCACTTGCACACAGAATAATTAATTCAGGCTCACTTTATTGGAAGTCATGCTGAAGACATTTATCATTTCTTTCTTTACCATGGAGATGGATAGGACTATGGCTCATGGTTGTTGAGGCTCTGTGCTCATTAAAGATGGAGTGGACGTATATGATACCAAACTGAACTTGTTAATTACTTCAGATTTAATGCTGTACCTTTGCCTTGCACTTAATCTTCAGCAAATATTTACCCTTCCCAAACTGATTTGTAATTTATAACTTGTCATGTCAAATGAAGCATTTTCTGAATTAGTCTTTTTTTTTTTTCATTACAGTCTTTAAAAAATAGCTGACACACTGTCCTTTGTGGGTAACTTTCAACATGTCCATCCTATGATTTGGAAATAACCCTTCTCACTCCTCTCAGCCTTAGTCCATACTTATTGATGTATTTATATTGGATACCGTTAAATGCTTTTATTCTGCCATCTGGGTCATTCTCATAGAGAGAAATGGATGGGTGGGTGACTAGATGGAGAGAGAGAGAGACAGAGAGGCAGACTGACAAACTGAACTGTGCTAAGAATGTGTGGAAATAAAGTATCAGATAACAGAGAATATACCACCAGCTTTAGTCTCAGGTTGTTAGTCTCAGGCTTCCTAGGTGGCTCAGTGGTAAAGAATGCCTGCAATGCAGGAGACCCACGTTCGATCCCTGAGTCAGGAAGAACCCCTGAAGAGGGGAATGGCTATCCACTCCAGTATTCTTGCCTGGAGAAACCTATGAACAGAGGAGCCTGGTGGGCTACAGTCCATGGGGCCGCAAAGAGTCAGACACAACTGAGCAACATTTCTTCCTCCTCCTCCCATGCCTTATTGGTCTTTGATTCCACTTCCTGAGTTTGAACCCTAGCCCTGCCACTTACTAGCTGTGTATCTTTGACCAAGTTTCTTAATCTCTGTGCTTCAGTTTCATTATCTATTAATTAGCCCACTTAATGCCTATTCCAGCCTCCTCCTAGCATTATCTTTTGCTTTACACAGGGTTGGAAGTTTCCATTTCTAGATCTTTCAGCTAGTATTCTGGAATTAGATCTGCTAATCAAATACATTCCCATAAACCTCTGAATTCAGGCCTAGATTATGTGGGAAGAGAGATGGGGCCTGGACCTTCATTTCATTTCTAGCTGGTATGGATAATGGCAGAGGCAGCGTGGTTCTGAAACCAGCTGCTGTAGTAATAGCTTCCTGACTCAACAGGCAGCTTCCTGATTGAGAACTTCCAAATTGTAGCAGAAACTGAGTTTGGAGCAGTGTTTGGAGCAGCAGCTTCCTGGTTTTTTAGGTTTCAGTAGCACCTTTGTCTATCCAGTTCTGCTGAGTGACTTGAGGAGTAACTCCTAAAAGTTCATCTTAGAGTCTGTCTCTGCAGTTCTCCCAACAATATCATGAGCTGTGTTACACCTCTCTTTCTGTTTAAGGTAGCCAATGTGACTTATGTTGGCTGCAACTAAAGATCAGGAATAGTCACCTTCGCATAGAGTTGTAATGAGGAGCAATAAGGCATTTAACGGGCCTGAAACATGTAGCATGTTTAGTTGTTATATCTAACTTTTTGTGACCCCACAGATTGTAGCCCACCAGGCTCCTTTGTCCATGGAATTTTCCTGGCTAGAATACTGGAGCAGGTTGCCATTTCCTCCTCCAGGAAATCTTCCCTACCAAGGGATCCAACCTGCATCTCCTGCATTGCAGGTGAGTTCTTTAACACTGAGCCGCCAGGGAAACCCAAAACATGTGGCATGCCCCCCTCCCCTTTTTGACATTCTTAGAGCTTTTTTTGACCCCAGTCAATGGTATACCTACAACCATGAATAACATAGATATTTATTAGCTTGTTGGTTCATTCATTCATTCACATGTTTATTGAAACAATTATTTGCTGGGTGGCTATTTTAATTAACACGTGTTCTAGGTGTCTTGGGGCAGCAGAACCCAACCAGACATTAAATGTTAAACATTAGAATCATCTGTGAATCTTTTTTTAAAAAACTTAATGTCTGTGCCACATTCAAGACTTACTGAAGAAAGGGAGTGTGTGTGTGTGTGTGTGTGTAAATATTTTTTAAATACAGTGAAGTACATGAGTCTTTTGTGTTTCAGCTTGGTGGATTTTACATATGTAAAAAGAAAAAAAAAATATATATATATATATACCCAATTAGCTACTACCTAGGTCAAGGTATAGAAAAACAGAAATGTGCATGAAAAATATATTGTGTGCATGGGATTTGTGGGGCTCCTTTTAAAAGGAGCTAAAGTTTCAAATACATTTGAGATTTTGCCACTCAGAGGTCAAAAAAGTAATTGTCTGGAATGACCAGTATAATGAGGTCATTTCCTCCTTATCCTTCTTCATTGTCAGCTACAAACTGGTACCCCATCCTAGGTTTATGAAGAAAATTATTTCATTTGTATGTGAAGTGGAATAAATTTAAGAAGGACCTTAGGTAACAAAAAAATCAATAAAGCTGTAAATGTTACCACTAATAACGTGTGAGTCATAACCTTTGACTCTTTATCTTCTTATGGTTGGCATAATTCATTGGCTAGCTAAAAGCAAGTTTACTTTCTTTTAAAAAATTATTTATTTATTTATTTTTGTCTGCTCTGGGTCATGACCACTGTGCTCAGGTCTTCTCTAGTTAGGTTGAACAGAGCTACTCTCTAGTTGTGGTGTGTGCTTGGGCGTCTCATTGCAGTGGCTTCTCTTGTTGCAGAGCATAGGCTACAGGGTGCGCAGGCCTCAGTAGTTGCTGCTGGCAGGCTCAGTAGTTGGCACATGGGCTTAATCGCCCCTCAGTGTGCCCAATGTTAGTTCCCTAACCAGGGATCAGACTCACATCCCCTGCATTGGCAAGCGAATTCTTAACCACTAGACCACCAAAAATATACTTTCTTAAAATTAAGCTATATTGCTTCTTTTATATCATCTCTTCAAAGAGAGTGAGTATCATGAAACAGTAAAAATAATTATTTTCCTTTTTTTCTAAAAGGGTGCTTGGTCTGTAGGTCAGTGCACAATTAGTATTGTAATGCTGAAGGCACGAGAGTAGCACCATGAGCTGACTTAGGAAGATCAAGTTAGTAATTTTTGAAAAACGTATGAAAACAGTTGATTAGAGAGAGAGAAAATAACATCTGCAAAACACTGTTAATAAAAGCATCTACATTTTTTAATAAAACCAACTAGAACAACTTTGAAGTGGAATGACTTTGCATAATTAACTCATTACAGAATGAAATTTTCAGGAAAGAAAATGTAGAGCCTAATAGATACAGGATAATATATTATCAAACTGCTAAGTCGCTTCAGTCGTGTCCGACTCTGTGTGACCCCATAGACAGCAGCCCACCAGGCTCCCCCATCCCTGGGATTCTCTAGGCAAGAATGCTGGAGTGGGTTGCCATTTCCTTCTCCAGTGCATGAAAGTGAAAAGTCAAAGTGAAGTCGCTCAGTCGTGTCTGACTCTTAGCGACCCCATGGACTGCAGCCTACTAGCCTCCTCTGTCCATGCGATTTTCCAGGCAAGAGTACTGGAGTGGGGTGCCATTGCCTTCTCCAAGGCAAAAATAAAAATCTGAAAACCAGCCATAAAGAAAAGACAGATTGCTTATAAATGAATGATAATTAAGCTGACTGTTGATGTCTCAGTAGCAGCAATGCAAGCAAGAAAGCAGTGGAATAATATCTTTTCTATTTAGCCTGCCTACAAAATATTGTGATTGTTAAATTTGAGAATTCATGCTTGTATCAGTTCTGAGACATTCTCACCCATTAACTCATTGGGCATTGCCTTTCTTATGTTCTCTCTATTGTCTTTTTCTGAAATTCCAATTAGAACATCTCACCTTGACTTACACATCTCTTAATTTTCTTTTGTTTTGTTTTTTCCATCTCTTTGTCTCTCGGTGCTAAATTCTGACTAATATCTTCAAATCTGATTTCCATTTTGTAATTCTCCGTCCAGCAGTGTCTAATCTTCTATTTTTACCCAGCTACTGAAGTATAAATAAATATTATTATAATTTTACATTTTTCTAAGCTTTTAAACTTCTGTTTCTAATTTACCTGTTTATTTTTCACAGTCTCTTGTTCTTTAGTCAAATTGCCTATTCCCTATTTTATTTAACAAAAAATAAAAAGTAAATAAATAAATAATAAATTTAAAAAATAAATAAATTTTAAAAAATAAAATAAAAACAAATAAAAAATAAATTTAAAAAAAAGCATATTTATTTTATATTCTGTGCTAATTTCAGTAATCTGTTTCCATGAGTTTCATTCCAGTGCTGTTTCTTTTGTTTATTCCCTCTCAATAAAGGTGCCTTGTTTCAATATGGTTTTTTTGAGTGTTGTTTTTGTTGTAAACTCGTATTCCATGGAACTTTATATACACTGTTTTTGAGATTTGGAGTTGAGAGTACAGTCTTCTAAGAGGATTTGCATTTGCTTTCTCCAAACATATGAGTGCACTTCAGTCTGGAACCATATTAAAATATTTACCTGGCTTAGAGGATTTTCACTACAAAATAGTCTCAACTCAGGCCACATATATATGTGAGGTCTGGCTCATGGTTATATCTCTGGCGAGATGGTTCTTTTTTCTCTCCACTTAGAGCAAAGCCAAGACAGACAAGTTTTTTTTTTAAGCGTAATTCTTTTCTTTATTTTTATTTTTTATTTAAAATTTATTTTGGCCTCACTGCATATCATGTGGGATCCTAGTTTCCTGACCAGGGACTGAACCCATGTCCCCTGCAGTGGAAGCTCAGAGTCTTAACCACTGGACCACCAGGGAAGTTTCTACAACCCTTTTCAAGGCATATTTTTTTCCTAGTTCATCTTTTCTCTGAGGGTGGAGCTACAGTACTCTCAGCCTTGTGCAGTGAGCTTCCTTTCAGGCCCCCATCTTGCTATGACCTAGGCTTTGTGTCCTGAATGCTGTATGGACATTAAAACTGATGTACTAGGTTCTAGGTACCAGCTCAGGACTCACTTTCCTCTTGGAATACCCACTCTTATTTTCCTCTTGGTCTCCAAGGACTTTCTTTATTTTATCCTAACTCAGTCATGTGTTATAAGAGATTTTTTAAAAAGTTTTACCCAGCATTTTTAGACGTTTGGTCACAGGGACTATTTGCCACGTCCTTGTAAAGGCGGAAATTCAGTTCCATATTTGTACCTCCTAATCCTTGTCGAGCTTATGTTTCCATGTTAGAAACATTTTCTACACAAATACATCCTAAACCCCCACATCCCATATTTTCTGTCATTCAGTCAGCCTCAGCTTTCTGGGGCTTTCACTTCTATTTGTAAGCATTTTCTGCATAGGTTGTATATTATACTATATAAATATTTTTGTTTATGGCTTTTTTCCTATTTCTGCTGCGTTTCTTGTGTTCTCTGAAATTATTTGTTACGTAAGAGAAGGCTCAAAGCTTTGCCTTGCTTAGATTTAGCTGTTAGTGGGGAAAGGAAGGAGAGAGAAGGAAATCAAGAAATATCTCTTATAATTGTTCTCACTGTATTTCCCAGTTTCATCTTCCTTTTTAAAAGTTAAGTCACACTACACTTCTGAGTTATCCGGGGGTCATTCTATGAACTCAGATAATTTCTTCCCTAGTTTCTCAACCTTTTTTTTTTTTTTTTTTAAGTAGCCTGTTTCTCTTTCTTCAACATATTTATTAATATAAACTTTTCCCTGAAGTTCTTCACTTGATCTCCATCTATTTCCAAAACCACCCCCCCATGAGGCTCCCTGGAGGTTGAGTCATTTCAGTCCCACCCACACTCTGGGGCTGGTGCACCTTGGGGGACAGATGAGGGCTCCAGCAGCCTGAGCTTCTGTGTGTGACATGCCCACACACTGAGACACCTGCTGTTCCCACCCACGATGGGATTGTGTTCACTTTGCATAGCATGTACTTGGGACCTCTCCGTAATCATAGTCCTACTGCTGTGAGATGGGCAATGTTTACTCTGATTCATCCCACTAATTCTGATGCCAGGATAAAGCAGTAGATAAAAGTGATATTCCTTCTAGTCCAAAATGAATGCTGTTCATCTGGACTTTGCTTATGATATTCATTTATCACTGCAGAGAAGACCTACAGCAGCATTTACAATTCACTTTTTAAAATCCTAGATGCTGGGACTTCACTGGTGGTCTAGTGATTAGGACTTTGTGTGTCCAATGTAGGGAGCATGGGTTTGATCTGTGGTCAGAAAAATAAGATTCTACATACAGAGTGGCCAAAAGATAAAACACAACCCTAGATGCTAAATGACAAATAGCTTAATACTTACATGTAACAACTCTGCTGCTGGTAATACTCTTGTCACTGTGATAATTATAAAGTAGTGTATATTTGTTGGACACTTACGGCACACTAGGTTTTTAGGTTTTTTCAAAATTTGTTGATTTATGGCTGTGCTGGGTCTTCATTGCTATGCATGGAGTTTCTCTATTTCCAGCAAATGGGGCCTACTCTTTTTCACAGTGTGCAGCTTTCTCCTTGTGATGGCTTCTCTTGTTGCAGAGCACAGGCTCTAGGGCTCTTGGGCTCAGTAATTGTGGCTCACAAGATTAGTAGCCCCACAGCATGTGGAATCTTCCCAGACCAAGGATTGAACTCATATCCCCTTCTTTGGCAAGCGAATTCATAACCGCTGGACCACCAGGGAAGTCCCACACTAGGTTTTATACTGAAAGATTATTTAGTTCTTACAGTGGTCCTATGAGGCAGGAGCTGTTATTTCCATTTTACAGATGAGGACATGGAGATTCAGAGATGTTCAGTAACTTTCCCATGGTCACATACCCAGTAAGTGACCACTATAGGATTCAAATTCAAGTCTTCTAAATACAAAGTCCGCCTGTGTCTTGTCTGTCAGGACAAAAGCATTCAGATTTCTGATTTCTGATTATGAGCTTTTTTTTTTTTTTTTTCACAATAGCCAGAAATTAAAACCACATTAGTCTGTCCTTTAAGGTAGCAGATGTGAAAATATATGTACACTGAAACCATGCTGCCTGCCATTGTATAGAACTAACTTTGAAGTTCCCTTGTGGGAACTGCTTTTAGAACCAGCATGTGAAACATAAGAAAAGTAGTTTCCTTTTGGAGATAAACCTTGTTTTTTAATCCAAGCCCTGTTACTCTGCATGATCACGTACATAATTTATCAGTTTTTGTTCCTAATGCCTCTTGACATTTTCCAAAAAGCTAATTCTGTCCTCTGAGGATAGAGATTTGCCACTAACAAGGACATACAGAAGAAGTTTCCAGAGCAAGTAAAGACATTTTCTAAAGAAACTCCAAAATGGTCTCAGCAACATCAACATTTTTAAATTAAGAGCTTACCCCTGCCCCCTAAGGTGATCACTTTGAAGAGGGAACATTCAGTGATATATTTACATACATAAATATGGTCTGGTCTGTTTACTTCCAATTCAGTCTGTCACTTCATAGATATGCTTGACTTTGATTTGATACAGAGTGAAATATGTTTACACAAGTATTTGTTGTTGTTTAGTCATGTCCAACTCTTTGCGACCCCATCAATTATAGCTTATCAGGCTCCTCTGTCCATGGAATTCTCCAGGCAAAAATACTGGAGTGGGTTGCCATTTCCTTCTCCAGAGGATCTTCCCAACCCCAGAATTGAACTCACGTCTCCTGTATTGCAGGTGGATTCTTGACTGCTGAGCTACCAGGGAAACCCTTTGCATAAACATGCATCTAACAAAAATACTGCTGTGTGTAGAGAAACATCAGACTTTCCTTGTCAGTCTCAGAAAGTCTTACTGGTGGTATCAACAGTGGAACTGGCTCGGTTTTGGTAGGAATTCTGTTCCCCTTTAAATCTTACAATTAGGAAATACTGACTTGTGGATTTGGACAGATTGTGAGTAGGCCTGCCTTCTTCAAAGAAAACAGATCAGGTTTCTGCTTCTCTAGCAGAGGAGCATGATCTTCTTACTAAGTATGTCTCCAGCAACACTTCAAGCATCATTTTTAAAGTGCTTACTTTTTCTTACAGTGAAGGTTAAGGTTAACGTTTCAAGCATCATTTTAATTAGCCACTCACATTTAAATTAACTCTGCTGAAATAAACAGCTATATTCAAAATAGTAATGTTGCTGTAGCAACCTAAATCCAAATCATTTGCTTTTCCTTTCTGTTCACAATTGTTCCTTACTAGCTAGGCCTGGATATGAAACAAAGTTGCTGAAAATTCCCATGTAAATGAGGTTTTAAAATAGTTTGGGAGAGGAAAAATACTTTAAAACGATTGCTTTAAAATATACCTTGAAGCTCATAATTCCCAAAGGTTCCTGAAGAAGCTTAGGTCCCTTGTGTGATGGCCTCACCTGGTCATCTCATCTCAGGGTTCCTGGTACTCAGAATGTGGACGAGGTTGAGGGGTCATAGTTTTTTTTTCTTTTTGACAATACTCCTTGGAAGGAAAGTTATGACCAACTTAGACAGCGTATTAAAAAACAGAGACATCACTTTGTCAACAAAGGTCCATCTAGTCAAGGCTCTGGTTTTTCCAGTGGTCATGTATGGATGTGAAAGTTGGACTATAAAGAAAGCTGAGCGCCGAAGAATCAATGCTTTTGAACTGTGGTGTTGGAGAAGACTCTTGAGAGTCCCTTGGACTCCAACCAGTCCATCTTGGGAGATCAGTCCTGGGTGTTCATTGGTAGGACTGATTTTGAAGCTAAAACTCCAATACTTTGGTCACCTGATGCAAAGACCTAACTCATTTGAAAAGACCCTGATGCTGGGAAAGATTGAGGGCAGGAGGAAAAGGGGACAACAGAGGATGAGATGGTTGGGTGGCATCACTGACTCAATGGACAAGAGTTTGGGTGGACGCTGGGAGTTGGTGATGGGCAGGGAGGCCTGGCATGCTGCAGTTCATGGGACATGACTGAGCGACTGAACTGAACTGAACTGAACATTGAAGTACAGTTGGTTTACAATATTGTGTTAATTTCTATTGTACAGCAAAATGTTTCAGTTATATATACACACACACACATATATATATTTAAATATTATTTTCCATAATGATTTATCTCATGATATTGAGTACAAGGACTTCTCTGGTGGTCTAGCGGATAAGAATCTGCCTCCCTATGAAGAGGACAAGGGTTCAATCACTGGTTGGGGAACTAAGATCCCACATGTCACGGGGCAGCTAAGGCTGTGTACCACAATGAGAGAATCCTGCTTGCTGCAATGAAGACCCAATACGGCAAAAAAAAAAAAAAAGAAAAAAGATATTGAATATAGATCCCTGTACCTTGTTGTTATCCATCCAATATGTAATAGTTTGCCTTTGCTAACCGCAGACTTCCAGTCTATCCCTCACCCACCAGCCCATCCTTTGGCAACCACAAGTCTGTTCTCTGTGTTTGTGGGGGCCACAGTTCTTGTTCCAGCTCTAGCTAAAATGTTTTGATCCAGAAAGTGAAGAGAGTTGAACCAGGTGACTCCCCATGGCTTTTCTAACAGTGAAAGGGTCAGGTTCTCTGTTCCAGTAACTTAATTGCTACTTAACAAAATATGATCCATTGGATCAGAGAAAAAGCAAGAGACTTCCAGAAAAACATACTCCTGCACCATTGACTATGTTAAAGCCTTTGACCGTGTGGATCACAACAAACTGTGGAAAATTCTTAAAGACATGGGAATACCAGACCATCTCACCTGGCTCCTGAGAAACCTCTATGCAGGTCAAGAAGCAACAGTTAGAACCAGACATGGAACAGACTGGTTCCAAATTGGGAAAGGAGTACATCAAGGCTGTATATTGTCACCCTGCTTATTTAACTTATATGCAGATTACATCAGTGAAATGCTGGGCTGGATGAAGCATAAGCTGGAATCAAGATTTCTGGGAGAAATATCAATAACCTCAGATATGCAGATGACACCATCCTTATGGCAGAAAGTGAAGAGGAACTAAAGAGCCTCCTGATGAAGGTGAAAGAGGAGAGTGAAAAAGCTGGCTTAAAACTCAACATTCAGAAACTAAAGATCATAGCATCTAGTCCTATCACTTCATGGTAAATAGATGGGGAAGCAATGGAAACAGTGACAGACTTTATTTTATTGGGCTCTAAAAATCACTGCAGATGGTGACTGCAGCCATGAAATTAAAAGAGGCTTCCTCCTTGAAAGAAAACCTATGACCATTCTCAGTTCAGTTCAATTCAGTTTAGTCGCTCAGTTGTGTCCAACTCTTTGTGACCCCATGAATCGCAGCATGACAGGCCTCCCTATCCATCACCATCTCCTGGAGTTTACTCAAACTCACGTCCATTGAGTCGGTGATGCCATCCAGCCATCTCATCCTCTGCTGTCCCCTTTTACTCCTGCCCCCAATCCCTTCCAGCATCAGAGTCTTTTCCAATGAGTCAACTATTCACATGAGGTGGCCAAAGTACTGGAGCTTCAGCTTTAGCATCATTCCTTCCAAAGAACACCCAGGGCTGATCTCCTTTAGAATGGACTGGTTGGATCTCCTTGCAGTCCAAGGGACTCTCAAGAGTCTTCTCCAACACCACAGTTCAAAAACATCAATTCTTCAGCACTCAGCCTTCTTTATGGTCCAACTCTTACATCCATACATGACTACTGGAAAAACCATAGCCTTGACTAGACAGACCTTTGTTGGCAAAGTAATGTCTCTGCTTTTCAATATGCTGTCTAGGTTGGTCATAACTTTTCTTCCAAGGAGTAAGCATCTTTTAATTTCATGGCCGCAGTCATCATCTGCAGTGATTTTGGAGCCCAAAAAAATAAATTCTGACACTGTTTCCACTGTTTCCCCATCTATTTGCCATGAAGTGAAGGGACCAGATGCCATGATCTTAGTTTCCTGAATGTTGAGCTTTAAGCCAACTTTTTCACTCTTCTCTTTCACCTTCATCAAGAGGCTTTTTAGTTCCTCTTCGCTTTCTGCCATAAGGGTGGTGTCATCTGCATATCTGAGGTGATTGATATTTCTCCTGGCAATCTTGATTCCAGCTTGTGCTTCTTCCAGCCCAGTGTTTCTCATGATATACTCTGCATCTAAGTTAAATGACCATCCTAGACACCATATTAAAAAGCAGAGACATTACTTTGCCAGCAGAGGTCTGTAGAGTCAAAGCTATGGTTTTTCCAATAGTCATGTATGGATGTAAGAGTTGGACCATAAAGAAGGCTGAGCGCTGAAGAATTGATGCTTTTGAACTGTGGTGTTGGAGAAGATTCTTGAGAGTGTCTTGGACTGTGAGGAGATCAAACCAATCAATTCTAAAGGAAATCAATCGTGAATATTCATTGGAAGGACTGATGCTGAAGCTGATGTGAAGAACTGACTCATTGGAAAAGACCCTGATGCTGGGAAAGATTGAAGGCAGGAGAAGGGAATGATAGAGAGCAAGATGGTTGGTGGCATTACCCACTCAATGGACGTGAGTTTGAGCAAGCTCCGAGAGATGGTGAAGGACAGGTAAGCCTTCACCTGGGGTCTACTGGGGTCTCCAAAGGGTCAGACACAACTGAGCAACTGAAGGAAAAGAAGAAAAGGCAATTCAAGCTGTTTTAAAATCAAGCCTCAGGCTAAGCCTCAGTCTCATAGTAAAGAAGAGAATTGTTAAGCATTTCTATCTAGTATCTAAGCTTGTGGTTTCTAAATGTTGATTATGAATCATCTAGGGAGACTCTTGAACGCCCTACCTGGCTCATCATCACCATCAGTGGTCCTCATTGTGGCAAATGGTAGTTATATGAAAATGATTTTAATTAAGAAAAATAATGAGCCTGTTGGCCTTTTTTGTGTGTTCTATTTGCCAATCCCTTCATCAAGTGACCAATTTTTTTGTCTGGAAAATGAGATTCAATAAGCTGGATGTGTTCCCGGCCCCTGGATCATGACATTTTATTAAATGGAGTAGAAACACAGTATCACTTCTTGGTAGTGATAAACTAACACCGAGAGTTGTTTTGCTTGGGAAGCAGCTTTGCAGTTAAAACAAAAACAGGACTTGAGGCTTTTCATGTAGTCTTTTTTTCATCCTCACATTTTTAAAAAAATCTCCTTCAGTCTGGAAAAATCTGGTCTTGAGATTAATTGGAGAAAAGTCAGAAAAGATATTGTTTTCTTTATAATTTTATAAGCCATTAAAAAGAAGACAGAAAAGAGACAAAAACTCAAAAGAACAATGGTAAAGAACATTAACAGACAGTTTACAGCAAGGAAACCCATATGAAAAGCAGCTCAGCATAGGAGTAATCAGGGAAATGTGAACCCAATAAGGAGATAGAGCTTGAAGCCTCTGACGGTATCAGGGTTTGGCAAAGCTATGGAGGAACAGGAAAAGCTAGACAGCGCTGGTGGGACTGTAAATGTTGCAACCACTTGGGGAAGTGCTTTGGCAGGATCTAGTGAAATTGAAAACGCATGTTTCCTTCAACTCAGCAATTTCACTCCTGGATATATTTCCAGAGAAAGTCTCACAAGTACACAAGGGCTCACTAAGGCCATGTTTGTGACAGTGAAAAATTAGACACAACCCACATGGCCTTCAGCAAGAGAATGGATGAAAAATAATGCAGTATATTCCCACCTTAGAATACTATAAAGCAAAACTTCGTATCTTGAAAATGAAATTGAAAAGACCATCACACATAAAGCAACACTCTGTCTTGCTTATGGATACTTATATATGTAAAGTTTAAAAATGGGCTGGAAGAAATCAGTTTCTATGTGGGAATTTCTACTTATATATCAACTTTAATTGAATTGTTTAATTCTTCTTTAATAGGGAAAAAAGATTTGAAGTAAATATGTCATTAGGTAATTGTCAGTCTGGAGTGGTGTGAACTTGGATATTGTTGTTCTCTGTAATTTTCAGAATTTAATCTCTTCAGAAAATTTTGAATTTTAATCTCTTCAGAAAAAATTTAAAATGACAAGATAAAAGTAAGATAGTTTATAAATCAGACAGTAGAGATTGACCTTTATTAATTGCTCTGGGCTTCTACTCTTAGGGCTGTTCACCTATGACACATATTTTTTTAAATCTTTTCAGCATTCATTTTATTTCTCAGCGGTTGCCATTTAGAGGACTCTGTTCTCTGCCCTTGGCATCTGTTGGGTGATTCATCCATGCTTTTACTTGCAAAAAGATAGAAATACAGACCTAGACTGTGGTTTCAAAAGCACCTGACCACACCATCCATCCTTTGAAGTGTTAATTTGGATTAAATATCCTAATATCAGCATCTCTTCGCCTTGCCTTGAGTATGTGGTTTATGTCCCTTAAAGAAACAGTTTGCAGATTCTAAAATGTATAAGCCATCAGGCAAAAGGAGGCTTAAGCTTATGTTTTCCTGGTCATTAATTTTATGTTACTAATGAGATGGGGAATAACAATGCTGATGCTATTCCTTGAGGGGTGGGGGACAGCCAGATGAAACCAGAAGGAGGAATCTAAGCAAGTTGCTGATAGAGTAGAGTAAACTGAAGCCCTTCACTTGCAGGGCAGTAATCAAAATTTCTTGGACAGCAAGTGGGTAGGAAAAATACCAGGTGTGAAAAAGCAGGGGTAGAAAAAGAGGATTTTCTTAGAATACAGTAAAACAAATCTACAGAAGGTTTAGTAAAAACAAACAAACAAAAATCTGTAGGTACATTATTTATACCACACTGGGCTTATTTCTGGCATCAAAACTCAACCCTCCCCTACCTTGCCCCCAGGTGTGTGTGGTGGAATGTCTCACTGTTGACCAGGATATATCTGCCCCTTCCTCCAGCATCAGCTTATAAGTGTAATATATCATGATACATATGTTCATATAGTGGATTTTGTAATCCAGGGCCCTTTTGAGAGTGAAAAAGGATACCATTAATAAGTAATTGAGACAGCAGGCACAAACTGGGGTTTTCTGAGCAAACATCCCAGTCACCCTAGTGAATACTGGTCACCATAGTAATACACACATTTACATGTACATTTGAAAGTAAAACTTATCAAATAAAATGAAACAGCACAACTTTTAAAATGTATCTACCATGTGCTTGGCCGTGGTGATACAACAGATAATGAGAGTGACAAAAACCTTGAGTAGGAGAAGATCGACAGAAAACAAACGAAGCATGTATTATTAGAGGCTGTTAGGTTTATATGGAAACTGCAAGACAGACGAGGGAAATAGGGATAGCTAGGATCTAGGAAGCGAAAGAAATACAGTTTTAAATAGTGTGCTCCAGAAAAGTGTGGGAGACTGAATTATTGTTCACCAGTAATCTCTTTCTCTCCCTATAGGAGAATTTTTCTTCCTCATTCTTTTGAAATCAGGTTTGGCCATACAATTTAACATTGGCATTGATATGTGAACAGAAATGACAGTGCCCTCTCAGCGCCTGCCCTACCATGCTCTGTTCCATCTGCTGCCGTCACTAAGCAATGTTGAGGTAGTGGCCTGGGTTCTAGGCTAAGGGCAAGGATGATACAGATCCGCTAGTAGTATGACAGAGTGCAAGTAGTAAGAAATAATCATTTGGTGTTTTATGAGATTTGGGATGTGCTTGTTATGTAGCATAACCTAGGTCACCCTAGGCCACTAATACAGAAGGCCTCACTGAGAAGGTAGCAAACATCTGAACAGAGAACTGATGGTGGTGTGGATACCGATTGTGCAGATATGTGGAACAAGTTCCATGGGGAGGAATAGCAAGTGCAAAAGTTTTGAAGAGGGAAGCTTCTTTCTTTTTTAAAAAAATATATATTTATTTATCTGGCTGCACCAGTCTTAGTTGCAGCATGCAGAATCTTTGTTGCTGCCTGTGGAATCTTTAGTTGCAGCATGTGAACTCGTAGTTGCAGCACATGGGAGCTAGTTCCCTGGTCAGGGATTGAACCTGGATCCCCTGCATTGGGAGCATGGAGTCTTAGCCACTGGACCACCAGGGAAGTCCTGGTTTTGAGGGGGAGCATTCTTGATAAGCTCAAGGATCAGGAAAGAAGTCAGGATGCAGAGGTGTCAGCACCGGTTTGATTTCCCTGAGGTCTGTAGGGCTGGACGTAGGACTTGTTCTTATTCATCCAGTGATCCTGCTCACTCCTCTTTTCCTCTACAGAGTATGGAGAGAGGCAGCAAGAATGAGAGGAAAGAAGAGGATATAAAGGAAGGAAAAGTAAGTGAGGTTTGGAGCAGGAAGATGCAGCCTAACAGGGGGTGCTCCAGATCTTTGGGCCACAGCCCTGATATACTAAAATTGGTAGGTCACCCATGTAGGGACGTTGGGAGGCCTCTGACTGCTGTCATGAAGGAGATGAGTCAGCGCATCCAAAGTGTGCTAGTGAGTGACCACCCCTCACCAGGACATGTTCCCCTTCTCCCATTCTCCTTGTTCTCATGCTCATGACTTTTTCTTAGAGTCACATGGAACCCAGGGAGCCTCCAACAAACAAACTGAGGCAACAGAGCTACCCTTAGGAGTGCCTGCAGCACCCTGAGAAAGGGTCAGCTCCCCCAACCCCCACCCAAGCAACATAGGAGATTATACAAACCACATATTCCTTCTTTCTTTAAATCCTGATCATTCTCCATATTTTTATTAAGTGTTAGGTTAGATTTCTGTCAGCTCTGTACAGCCTTGAAGCCACAGATCCTCCCAATTAGCAGTTGCTGGTAAAAGAAACTCTGGACAAATAAGGCAGAGTAGGCGGCTATTGATGCTTCTGCATGGAGGAGGCAGAGTTCTAAATATCAAATCCATCTAAAAGAAACTTAGAAGTTGAAGGCTAAAATGTTTCACAGAGATAAAAATACCACTGTGCATTTATCAACCACAGAAGTAGTAGCCTTGGAAGATTTACTGGGAGAAACTCTCATTAAATATCTGGCTTTCTGAAGGCTAATGGCATTAATCTCAGAATACAACCATTAATCTCAAACGCTCCATGCTAGTTGATTGTCTTGGATTACTAAACTCAAATAGCATCTATAACTCCTAAAGATATAAAAGTAGTTTTTGAGTCTATAAGAATCTTAAATATCTATATATTATCACTACTCTCTTTGGTCAAAGAAAATTTAACAATTTACCTCTGGTAGTTGCCCTGGAAGCAGCGCATGCAAAAGCATTGTGATGTCAAGCCCCATCCTTCCTGCTTTCTTCTTTCAAATCCTAAAGAAATCTATTCACCATGGAAAGCATATTGAAATAGAAAGGGAATTTCCACCCAATTTATATAATGTCAGAATTATTAGGATTGGGGCCCTCACTGAGAAAATAAAAAGCCGTCTCAAAGCCTTGGAGGGAAGGAACGCATGGTACAAACAGGTGACCCCCCTAGAAGGCATTCACTATGCAGGTATTAATAGCAAAAATGCCTTGGAGAGCTCAAGGCAAATCAATCTGTTACAACTCTGTGGGATTCAGCATTCAGTTCCCACTCCTTCCAGAATCCTTTGAGCCAGTGTCACTCCCTGGGACTGTAGGGCATTACTGGGATTTGGGGGAAGGATGATTCTCTGATATATGGGATCTTCCATGCGCTGTAGGACATTTACATCCTTGATCCCACTCACTAAATGCAAGTAACACTTTCCAGTCACTGACACAAAAGCATCCCCAGTCTGTCCCTAGAGTAGACATTTCTATCCCCAGTTGAGAGCCCTACAAGTCTGAGCTCTAGCAACAGGTAGAATAAGGTGGGGTTTGAATATAGCTGTGAGGACGCTCCACTGAGCAGGAGTTGACCAAGTTATCAGATATCCATCTTCTGTCTGTGGGTAGATACATCAGGAAGAGAAGTGACTGCCTTGGTATACTGGTGAAGAAACAGTAATATATCCAAAAGTTCACCACAGCCACATGATTAAAGAGATGACTTTGTAGTCAGTGGTAAAGCAAATTTTTAAAGGAAATTAAAGTCTGAAATGAACTAGAAGCAGTGTTCAAAAGAACTTGTATAGTAAATAACTCAATCCATATTGTCATTACTCTTCTGGAAAGGGGAAGGAGGGTCTCTTTGAAGATGAGTTGCCAGCTGCTTGACATATGCCTGAAAATAGAGATGACAGTCTAGGTTTTTAGGTTCTTCCATGGACACTGAATTTCAAAAATTAAATGAAACATAAAAACGAAACACAGATGAGAAGTTTTAAATCTGCATATCCAAGTTATTGACCCGGAGAAGGCAATGGCAAGCCACTCCAGTACTCTTGCCTAGAAAATCTCATGGACGGAGGAGCCTGGTGGGCTGCAGTCCATGGGGTTGCTGAGTTGGACACGACTTGAGTGACTTCACTTTCACTTTTCACTTTCATGCATTGGAGAAGGAAATGGGGGCCCACTCCAGTGTTCTTGCCTGAAGAATCCCACGGGGGAGCCTGGTGGGCTGCCTTCTATGGGGTTGCACAGAGGCGGACATGACTGAAGCGACTTAGCAGCAGCAGCAAGTTATTGACCAGCTATTTAATAAGTACACACGCTACTACTTGGAGTGTCACTGCATAGCTCTCCTTCTCTCCCCACTTCTTCGCATTGACCCTCCCCAGGCCCTGGCTTCCTGCCTTTTCCCCCAGGATGAGATCATCTGTGGGAAAGAAGGTGGAAAGGGACACCTTGCCCTGCCATCGTGGGATCCTTCCCTTTTCCCTTTCCCCTCACCTCTCTAATGGCAGTACATTTGTTAGGCGACTATATTTGCCAATCCCTGGACTAAGGCTTTTATGATTGTTTTAATTTTATAGTAGGCTACCCAAAGAAATTTTAACAATTATTCCTTCAGAGGTTTGTTTTAATTTGTTTTTCTTGAAACAATCTCAAACTCATAGAAATCTGCAAGTATGACATAAAGTTTTTTTTTTCATGATTTGAAAGTATGTTGCCAACTTGTTGCCCACCACCTCTGATTTTGCTACAAATAAGGACATTGTCCTACAAAGTCCAATGAAACCATGAAAATCAGAAAAGTAACATTAACTCGTTACTACCATCTAATCCCCAGACTCCATTCAAGGGGCCCAAGAATGTTCTGCAAAAGGAGCCAGAGGAAATCCCATGCTACATTTAGTTGTCCTGTCTCTGTAGTCTCCTTCAGTCTGGAACAGTTGCTCAGCCTTTCTTTGGTTTTCATGAACTTGGCCCTTCGGAAGAGTACAGGCCATTCATTTTATAGAATTTCTCTTGATTTGGTTTTGTCTGCTGCTTCGTCATAATTGTTTTAGGTGCTACACCTTTGGCAGGACTATCCAAGAAGTGATGCTGGGCCTTCTTGTTCACCGGATCAGGTCACACATGATTTTGATTTGTCCTGTTACTGATGTTGCTCTTAGATCCCCTGTGTAGGGTGATACTTGCCATGCTTCTCCACTATATATAAAGTTATTCTTTTTCCTTTCATAACTAATAAGTATCTTATGGGGAGGTACTATGAGCTGTAAATAGCCTGTTTCTCATCAAACTTTCAGTTATTTTATGGATTCATGTTCCGGGCTTATACTTCCCTGCCACCAACCTGGAATCAGCCATTCTTCAAGGTGCTTTGCATGTATTATCTTAGTCAGTTCTCACAACATGAGAATCATGAGCTGATAACTGGTAGTATTTCCATTTTTCACATGAAGAGACTGAGTCTCAGAGATGTTAAGTAATTTACTCAGTGTTTGCACAACTTGAACTTGGCAGAGCAGGGATTTGAATTTGGGTCTACTTGACTTTGGAAACGGTGTAATGAATCACTCTGCTTTAGATGATTCCAAACTTTCCACTCTGTCTATTCACATCACCTTCCACATTATAGAACCTATTGACCTATATGGATAAGAAAGTTGCTATTGGAAAGTGTGTTTAGCATTCCAAGTCGGGTGGCTAGGAAGTCCTCTCCTGCTGTTTCTCTGACCCTAGGACCAGAAAGAAGCCAGCTTCTGCTTCCCTCACCTTCCACCCATCCAGGAGGCTGCAGTTAAGTAAGGGGCTTATTGGGGAGAATTTAGGCAGAAGTTCTGGGCATATCAACAACAAAGGAAATTTCTTTTTCTTTTTAAAACATTGCATTTTATTTTTTATGATTGAGGGGCCTGGGACATAGTTTTAGGCTTGCTGAAATCCAGTGTAATGGATATACCATCTCTGCCACTAAATTCTTTAAAAAGCCATGGTCTCTGTTGTCTGTCCCAGGAATCTGTCTGGCCACTCTATGAATTCCCTCTCCTTCTGCCTCCATGCTGGGTCTCAGGCTGCTGAAGATATAGCCAACTAGTAGAGGGGGATATTGACAGCAGCCATGGAGTTGTTTAGTTTCTGCTGCTTCTTGCCACATGGCCTTGTTCACTAACCCTCCTCCTGTTTCCATGGCTCCTGATTGCTGGTCCCTTCATAAGACTGCATGTAACCTCCAAAGAGGCACCCCTCACTATTTCTGCTACATGCTGATCCTTCCCTAACACTGCATTTGTCCCCAGTCAATACCATCCCATCTTTGTGTATTTACAACACACACACACACACACACACACACACACACACACATCCTGTAAGTATTTTCCAGTTGTTTGATGTCTAGAGGTATGTCTTCTCTTTCTAATTGAGGTCCATTTGAAGTGTGAGTCTCAGGTGAAGGCCATGGTCTTCGGTATCCTCTGTGTATTTTGTAGCAACTTGTAATGAGTTACACTGATATCATTAGATTGCTCTTAAATGTGTGTTGAATCAGTGAATGCTTGTCCACATGTGGCCCTGCATGTGTCTCTCAGAATTTATGTCCACATTCTTTTTGTATACTCTAATTCTTTGGATTATACGTTTCCATTCCCTGTATTACCATAGAAGTTCTGGGAGAGAGATCATTTAGTAAAACTTGTTTTATAGATGAGAAAGCCAAAGCTCAGTAAGATGTCATGTCTACCTGGTAGGAAAACTAGAGTCAAAACATCAAATCCTGCCTGCTTTTCTAAAACTTCACCCAGTGTGTTGTTCAACTTCCTTCATCTTTAGCAAGTACAAATATTTTTATTATAACTATTAATTGAGTTAGCAAGGGTAGGGTGTGTGTGAAATTAAAGCTAGTAATTTAATAAAGCTTATGTCATAGTGAAAAAAGGAAAATATATTTTGATTTAAAGTATGAAATTTTAAAGAATAAAACTGCTAGCTGTATAAGGGATTCTGCAACTTGCAAATTAATTTTTTGTATAAAGTCTTTTCTAGAACACATCAATAGGAACATTGTTTCAAATGACCAAAAGGATTCCCATGTTAAGAATTAGGATGTCCAGAGAGGAACAGGTTAGATCAAGAACTAAGATTTGTCTTTAGATCTGGTTTCTTCTTTATTATTAAATCACTTTGTTTATTTGTTACCCCTCCTTTAAAAAGCACAAAAATGGTAACTTTAATTTAGAGGTAAAGAGTCTAAAGGATTCTTATAGGGAGTAGAAAAGAAAATGTCTGAACTGTATAAAGGCCCAGAACTGTATGTTAGGGGCCATTGCTGTCTTTATGCCATGAATTCCTTTGGCATCTGGTATAGCTTCTCAACTTCTCAGAATAATGTTTTTAAATGTATGAATTAAAATATGTAGGATTACTAAGGAAAAAATATTGAAATATTAAAACATTTAAAGAACAAAGATATGATATTGTAATCAATATATAATGCTTTTTATTAACACTTATATAATAAGATCTAGTATCAGAAGTAATAACTATGGTGATTTCAGAGCAGTGTGTCTTCAACTACTCAGGCTGCCATAACAAAGTACAATCAACTGGGAGGCTCACACAAAAGAAATGCATGTATCTTCTCATGGTTCTGGAGGCTGGAAGCCTGAGATCAGGGTGTCAGCATGGACTTTCCTTCTTGCTTACAGAGGATCACCTTTTCATTGTGTGCTTACATGCTCACATGTCCTTTCCATGGTTCTTGCACATGGGGGCGGGGAGGGGGTGGGAAGGGGAGAGAGAGGGATCTCTTCCTCTTCTTATAAGGCCTTCAAGTCCTGTCTGATTAGGGCCTCACCTTTATGACTTAATTTAACCTTAATAACCTTAAAGTCTCATCTCCAATTACAGTCACATTAGGGATTAGGCCTTCAACATATGAATTCTGGAGGGACAGTTTGGTCCATACATAGTGATAAGCATAAGTGATATTTTAAAACATCTTCAACAAACTTTAATATGAAATAAAAATAGCTGTGATCTGTTGGTAACAGAGTCACAGACGCTGCTGCTAATAAGTTTGTTGCCTACATTCTTTATGGAAGGAAATTCTTAATTTCAGGTAGAGGTTAATGAAAATAAGGTTTTTCCCCCATTCTAGTTCATAAACACCCTGAATTTCTATATAAGGACTCCCAGGTTAAGAGCCCTTGCCTGATACATGCAAGTAAGATATTCTTATTTTGAGGAAATGAGTGGCATAATCCCTAGATAGTGGGAACAGATTCTGAAATCAGGTTATTCTATTCATTGCCCGTTACCAAGGAACAGTTCAGTTCAGTTGCTGAGTCATGCCCAACTCTGCAACCCCATGGATTGCAGCACTCCAGGCCTCCCTGACCATCACCGTCTCCCGGAGCTTGCTCAAACTCATGTCCATTGAGTCGGTGATGCCATCCAACCATCTCATCCACTGTCGTCCCCATCTCCCACTGTCTTCAACCTTTCCCAGCATCAGGGTCTTTTCCAATGAGTCAGTTCTTCACATCAGGTGGCTAAAGTATTGGAGCTTCAGCTTCAGCATCAGTCCCTCCAATGAATATTCAGGACTGATTTCCTTTAGGATTGGCTGGTTCGACCTCCTTGCAGTCCAAGGGACTCTCGAGATTCTTCTCCAACACCACAGTTCAAAAGCGTCAGTTTTTTGGCACTCAGCTTTCTTTATGGTCCAACTCTCACATCCATACATGACTACTGGAAAAACCATAGCTTTGACTCTGTAGATGTTTGTCAGCAAAGTAATGTCTCTGCTTTTTAATATGCTGTCTAGGTTGGTCATAGCTTTTCTTCCAAGGAGCAAGCGTCTTTTAATTTCATGGCTGCAGTCACCATCAGTAGTGATTTTGGAGCCCAGGAAAATAAAATCTGTCACTGTTTCCATTGTTTCCCCATCTATCTGCCATGAAGTGATGGGACCAGATGGCATGATCTTCAGTTTTTGAATGTTGAGTTTTAAGCCTACTTTTTCAGTCTCCTTTTTTACTTTCATCAAGAAGCTCTTTAGTTCCTCTTCACTTTCTGCCATAAGGGTGGTGTCATTTGCGTATCTGAGGTTATTGATATTTCTCCCAGCAGTCTTGATTCCAGCTTGTGCTTCATCCAGGGCCAAGGAACAGTGAGTATGTTAACTGAAAAGAAATATCATTTGCTCTTGCCTTGCTTTCTGATATTTTAAAATATGTGTTTGATGATTGGAATGTGTTTTGTCTTGCAGACAGCAGTAACCTAAATACTGAGCAAAATGATTCCTGGACCTCTGAGAACTCCTGGCTTTACCTTTCTGTGAAGGGCCAACCAGAAACCAAGGAAGAGGATGATGGTCTTCGGAAATCTCTGGATAAATTCTATGAAGTATTTGGCAATCCACAGCCAGCCTCTGGAAATTCACTCTCCACATCTGTCTGCCAGTGCCTGTCTCAGAAAATCAATGAACTGAAGGACCAGGAGAACCAAAAGTATACCCTCCGCAGTTTTCAAATGGCTCGGGTCATCTTCAACCAGAATGGCTGCTCCATCTTACAGAAACATTCCAGGGACGCCCATTTCTACCCACTCAGAGAAGGAAGTACGTCTCTACAGGATGAAAAGCTGACCCCAGGACTTTCAAAAGATATTATTCATTTCCTCTTGCAGCAGAACTTGATGAAAGACCAGTAACTGATGCCTGGTGATGAGAGCAGGTGTATGGGGGCAGGAGGAGGGTATCCCTATGGCCAGTACCATTGGTGCATCACCCAGAACCCATCAGGTCTCTTGCCAGCTTGGTGTGCCCAGCCCCCAGCTAAGTGCTTTGCAGGCCAAGGCTGGCATCTGTGATCTGATCCTGGAGCCAGTCCAGTCCAAATGGAGAGCTGGCAGTGTCTGGTGGTTTTATTGCCTTTAGGCCATCCCTTTGACCTAAGGCCAGTGACCAAGTGGTTTGGGAGTTTAAAGGTCCATCTTCCTTCTTTCCAGTAAGGACATGCTCTGAGGCACCATTCAAGTACAAGAGCTCCCCTCCTGGTCAGATCAAAGCTGGGGTTTCACTATCTCACCCTTTCCTGGCTCCTTCCTTTCCCCACCCTCCTTCTCTCATTCAATTACTGGTGTCTCCTGGGAGTATTTCCATAATAAATCTCCTATACGTGTACCCTTGACTCAGAGTCTGCTTCTGGAAGAAACTGACCTAAGAGAACAGGCTTCCATTGATGAGTTTTTGGGGTTTTTTTTTTTTGCCCCACTGACTAGGGATAGAACCTGGGCCCCCTGCAGTGGGAGTGTGGAGTCCTAACCACTGGACTGCCAAAAAGTCCCTTGATTTAGTTTTTTTGAAGGGTACAAAGCCTTACGCTGAATCAAATATAAGAATTCAATCAAGTTGTAAAACTGTGACCATGTGGTGAGAACGTGTGTCCCCAAATAATTTAAATATGGTTCCAAAAGGTGCATCACATCTTAATCATACCTTTGCTTCTCCAATGCCAGAGTTTCCTGTTTTATACTCACTGGATATGGAAGGAACATTTGAACCATTAAAATAAGAGCTAAGATTTGCAAATTAAAAGAAAAAAAGTCTGTTCATCCCCACCAGATTGTAAATGTGAGAGGTGAGAAAAAAACAAATGTGTAGCACTCACCAAAGTATGTGTAAACTCATTTATGATATGCTGGATTGATGGATGCAGCCTTGTCAACTTGTGGTGGAAGAGGAAAAGGAATCATTTACCCAAGTGGACTCCTTCTTCTCATTTTTGCTTCCGCCTGCCTGTTGCCCACACCCTCTGTCACCCTCTAACAATGGGTACCTCACCCCTGTCCTGCCCTTGCTTGGTCAGGAGCAGCTTCATTAAAAAAAATTTTTTTAATTAAAAAAATTTAATTGATGTATCATTGATTTACAGTGTTGTGTTGGTTTCAAGTGTGCACCAAAGTGAAGCAGTTACACATATACATATACCCACTCCTTTTAAAATTCTTTTTCCGTATAAGCCATTGTAGAATATTGAGTAGAGTTCTCTGTGCTCTACAGTAGGTCCTTATTAGTCATTTATTTTATATATAGTAGTGTATACATGTCAGTCTCGATCCTCTAATTTATCCCTCCTTCTGCACCCTTCTCTATGTCTGTGCTCTATTTCTGTTTTGTAGATGAGTTCATTTCTACCCTTTTTTCAGATTCCACATATAAGCGATATCATATGATATTTGTCTTTCTCTCTCTGACTTATTTCACTCAGTATGACAATCTCTAGGTCCATGCTGCTGCAAATGGCATTATTTTCTTCCATTTTAAGGGGAATGGCTTTGAAATAGCCCAAGCAAGCCTGTGCTGGTAGGTCCTCTGCTCTTCAGCTGTATCCTTAAGGTTTGTTTGAGATTCATTTGGTAGAAGGACATCTCCCAGCACCAAGCTCCCTGAAATTGTAATCGGAAGCCTCGTGCTAACCCCTCTCTCCAAGGTCATTGGCACAAATTGCACTAAAGTGTTCTATCACTTGACAGGGGGACTATGAGAAAAGCTGGCAACACTGAGTAATTAGATTTTGAGAAACTCTAGGGGAAATTTAATTAGCATGAGACTCCATAGGTTTCCAGAAAGCAGAGTATGCACATAGATCAGCTTACATGTGTATATTAACAGTGAATGAGGGTGCCCTCTCAAACCAAATGTCTTGTAGATTCTTGACTGGAGACAGAAGCCTTTTAAAAGTTTGGAATTACACACTATGGCTTCCAGTTCTGGGAGAAACAAATGTGGGAACAGTATCCACCTCAAAATACAGCACCATTGGAAGGAGACCTAATAGGAAGAAAATAGGAAATGAACAGTCCTTTGAGAAAACAAGACTCCAGGTCTTCCTCTGACAACCAGTTATCTGCATTTTCTCCATGGGCTTCTCCTATTCAGCTGGCCCCCCAATAATTGTCAAACCATGAGGACTTATAATTGAAAAACTACAGGTAGTTTTATTGTTTTTTAATGTGAAGTTAATCCATAGATGCCCTTGACTGCTGTTGTTTTTGTTCAGCCACTAAGTCGTGTCTGACTCTTTGCAGGCCCATGGACTGCAGCACACCAGGCTCCTCTGTCCTTCACTATCTCCCAAAGTTTGTTCAAATTCATGTCCATTGAGTTGGTGATGCTATCTAACCATCTCACCTTCTGTCACCCTTTTCTCCTTTTGCCATCAGTCTTTCCCAGCATCAGGGTCTTTTCCAGTGAGTTGGCTCTTCCCATCAGGTGGCCAAAGTATTGGAGATTCAGCTTCAGCATCAGTCCTTCCTATGAATATTCGCAGTTGGCTTCCTGTAGGATTGACCTGTAGGTTTGATCTCCTTGGAGTCCAAGAGTCTTCTCCAACACCACAATTCAAAAGCATCAGTTCTTCATTGCTCAGCCTTCTTCAGAGCTTCCCTGATAGCTCAGTTGGTAAAGAATCCACCTGCAATGCAGGAGACCCCAGTTCAATTCCTGAGTTGGGAAGATTCCCTGGAGAAGGGAAAGGCTACTCACTCCAGTATTCTGGCCTGGAGAATTCCATGGACTGCATAGTCCATGGGGCTGCAAAGAGTCAGACATGACTGAGCAACTTGCACTTCTTAGCCTTCTTCATGGTTCAACTCTCACATCCGTACATGACTACTAGAAAAACCATAGCTTTGACTATATGGCCCTTTGTCAGCAAAGTGATGTCTCTACTTTTTAATATGTTGTAGTTTTTAGCATATTCAGTCACTAAATTATTGGAGATTATTTTCCATGGCTATCAACAGAAGGAAACTAGATTGTTTTATACTGTTTTTAAAGGACAAAAGATACAAGGTATTTGAATTTCCATACTAAGAAGTAGCCGCTTCTATTTGGTGGTAATATTTTAGTATCAGTGACTTTGTAACCTTGATTAACATCAGTGCTGTGGGTGTTCAGAAAAAAGGTAAACTCTGAAAGCAGAGAATTTAGAAGTCTAAAAGCCAGAATCACTTCAGGGTAAAAAAAAAAAAAAGTGTGGTGTGTGCTTTCTTGTATCTGAGTAAGTGGTTGTGACAGGTCAGTACAAAATATTTGTTTCCCTGCAATTTCGCTCCTTAATTTGATCTTCATTCTGTTAGGATGGCATTTTCCATTTATCTCTGTTTTCCTTTAATATAGACTAAGAGATAAGGATATTAAGACTCTGGTCTCTGGTATCATTGTCTAATTCTGCCCTACAGATCACTTCATTGACATCTTAGCCTATGAACATTCTGTCTAGGATATCATCTTTGGTCCATTTCAGAAGTCTATGGAAGGATGGATTTGCTTGCAGGAACCTCCAGACTCTAAGGAGGAGAAACATGTTTTAATATATTTGTGTAACTGCTTTTCACTTTATTAGTCTGTTTCTTTGTATGAAGTATGTATGTAATAGATCATATTACTGGTAATTAACAAAAAACAATACAGTGATACTTTTTATTTAAAGTTTTCAAAGTTT
This sequence comes from Budorcas taxicolor, assembly GCF_023091745.1. NCBI lineage: Eukaryota > Metazoa > Chordata > Mammalia > Artiodactyla > Bovidae > Budorcas > Budorcas taxicolor. The sequence continues at coordinate 47,851,849 of NC_068922.1, forward strand.
ACTTTTTAAACTTTTTATTGGTTTTAATCATACAAAAGAGTGTTTATAAGTGAACATCTTGAAGATTTTTACAAACTGAACCTCCTGATCAACTAGCATCCCACTCTAGCAACAGATATTACCAGCTAGCCCTGAGTGGAGATTTTCAAAGAACTAATTAGAATGGTTTGCTCAGATCAGTGTTTCTCAAACAACTGGTGGTATACAAAAGAACTTTAGGTACTGCTAGGTGGACAATGTTTATTTTCATTGTTATCTTTTCACTTTATGTTAGAAAAATAAAACTACTATGTCAGATGTATACTTTCAAAGATATTACATGTAGTTGTTCAGTTGCTAAGCCGTGTCTGACTCTTTGCGACCCCATGGACTATAGCATGCCAGGCTCCTCTGTCCTCCACGATCTCCTGGAGTTTGCTCAAATTCACGTCCATTGAGTTGGTGATGCTATCTAACCGTCTCACCCTCTGTCACCCTCTTCTTTTGCCTTCAACCTTTCCCAGCCCCAGAATCTTTTCCAATGAGTCAACTCTTCACATCAGGTGGCCAAAGTACTGGAGCTTCAGCTTCAGCATCACTCCTTCCAATGGATATTCAAGTTTGGTTTCCTTTAGGATTGACTGGTTTGATCTCCCCGTAGTCCCAAACTACATGGTTTTTTGCTTGTTTTCCAGCAGAAACTCCTGTATATCGAGGCTCCTCCCTTACCTCTTGGAACAGTTCCCCAGCGCTATCTGAGGGTGCCTTCCCAGGCTGTAGTCCTCAGTAAGGTCCCTGAATAAAATGCAACTCACAACTGTGAGTTGTGTGTGTTTATTTTTCCAGTGCTCGGTATGAATAGCTGCTTGATGTAAGTCATCACAGAAATGCAGTTTTTAAAAAGTGTTGCCGTTTTAGAGTCTATATGATTGGTAAGAAACTGAAAAGATCAATCCTGTCTGGTGATAACAAAGATGTGGGGACATGGCAGTCCAGAATGAAAACACATCTCACAATTTGCAATTGAGTAAGTAATGAAAAATTAGAAATATAGACCCAGACTTGCCACATGCCCGTTCCATGCTTCTCATTGCCCTTGGACTAGCAGCTGGTCCTGCCCATCCCATTGGTTTACCTTTGCTACAGCCACAGGGACTTCTCAGTTGCTAAACCTGGCCACCTCCTTAACCAACAGTTTTTGGGTAAGACCATGAATTCCTTAATAAGGCTAACCATCATTTCAAACACCCCCGTTACTGGCCCCATTTTACAGATGGGGAAACAGGCACAGAGAGCTAATAGAGAGTGGAAGAAGTACCAGAGCCCATATCTAACCCCGAGCTATCCTTCTCAGCTCCCTGCTCCCAAATGTTAACCTTCCTCCCACCCCAGGGCCACCCACAGTGTGCCTTCCTCAGAGAAGCTTTCATACTCCCTCCACCTCCCACCACTGCTGGGAGGGGCTACTACCTTCCTTGTAGTCCTACAGCACTGAGCATCACCTTCACAGCTTGATTTCACCAAATGAACGTAACAATGCAATGTAGTACATGGCTTAAGTCTCCCCCCACCTCACCATCTCCCACCCTCACCAAAGGAATGAGAGCTCTATCTTCTTCACCCATACCTAGCGTGTCCAGGCTGGCAAACAGTGATACTCATTTATATTTATAAAAATAAAATGTAGAAAAAATCTCTAGTGCTTAGAGATGTGTACTGAAGAATTCAGCAGTAAAATGTCATAATGGTTGTAATTTACTTTTAAATACTTAAATGGAAGCAAGATGAAGCAGATATGATCAATTTCATTTGTATGCTGCTTTGTATACTTCCAAATAAATGACACGCCAATTTGCTTTTGTCTGCATTTTGACTTAAAACTTTTCTTTTCCATTTTCTCTCTCTGTTCCCTTTCCCCCAGGTCACTTTGCAGTGGTTGACTCTCTCAGATTGTACTTTCTTTCACAGAGGAAAACCACTTTCCCTAACTGTCAGAGAACACAATCTCCATAAGCAAGTTTACATTCAGAGAAAGCCCCCCCCCCTTTTTTTCCTTTAATTTTTGTTTTTTCTTGGAGTTTGGTTGGTTTACAATCTACAGTATATATATATTAAAAACATTATACAGCTTAATAGAAAAGCAAACATAAAACCCAATTAAGAAATGGGGAGAGGATATGAGTAGACATTTTCCCAAAGAAGACATGCAAATGGCCAACAAGTACAGGAAAAGATGCTTAACGTCACTAGTCATCAGTGACATCACAGCTGTCACTCATCATTACAATTTGCATTTGTAAAATGCAAGTCAAATCTACAACAAATATCACCTCACAACTATAAGAATTGTGATTACCAATTCTGTGTGGAAAGGACGTGGGAAAAAGGGAACCCTTGTGTACTACTAGCAGAAATACAAATTAGTGTAGCCACCATGGAAAACAGTAAGGTGATTCCTCAAAAAAATTTCATGGCTGCAATCACCATCTGCAGTGATTTTGGAGCCCCCAAAAAATAAACTCTGACACTGTTTCTACTGTTTCCCCATCTATTTCCCATGAAGTGATTGGACCAGATGCCATGATCTTCATTTTCTGAATGTTGAGCTTTCAGCCAACTTTTTCACTCTCCTCTTTCACTTTCATCAAGAGGCTTTTTAGTTCCTCTTCACTTTCTGCCATAAGGGTGGTGTCATCTGCATATCTGAGGTTATTGATATTTCTCCCGGCAATCTTGATTCCAGCTTGTGTTTCTTCCAGTCCAGCGTTTCTCATGATGTACTCTGCATGCAAGTTAAAATAAGCAGGGTGACAATATACAGCCTTGACGTACTCCTTTTCCTATTTGGAACCAGTCTGTTGTTCCATGTCCAGTTCTAACTGTTGCTTCCTGACCTGCATACAGGTTTCTCAAGAGGCAGGTTAGGTGGTCTGGGATTCCCATCTCTTTCAGAATTTTCCACAGTTTATTGTGATCCACACAGTCAAAGGCTTTGGCATAGTCAATAAAGCAGAAATTGATGTTTTTCTGGAACTCTCTTGCTTTTTCCATGATCCAGCAGATGCTGGCAGTTTGATTTCTGGTTCCTCTGCCTTTTCTAAAACCAGCTTGAACATCTGGAAGTTCACGGTTCATGTATTGCTGAAGCCTGGCTTGGAGAATTTTGAGCATTACTTTACTAGCATGTGAGATGAGTGCAATTGTGCGGTAGTTTGAGCATTCTTTGGCATTGCCTTTCTTTGGGATTTGAATGAAAACTGACCTTTTCCAGTCCTGTGGCCACTGCTGAGTTTTCCAAATTTGCTGGCATATTGAGTGCAGCACTTTCACAGCATCATCTTTCAGGATTTGAAATAGCTCAACTGGAATTCCATCACCTCCACTAGCTTTGTTCGTAGTGATGCTTTCTAAGGCCCACTTGACTTCACTTTGCAAGATGTCTGGCTCTAGATTAGTGATCACATCATCATGATTATCTGGGTCATGAAGATCTTTTTTGTACAGTTCTTCCATGTATTCTTGCCACCTCCTGTTAATATCTTCTGCTTCTGTTAGGTCCATACCATTTCTGTCCTTTATCGAGCCCATCTTTGCATGAAATGTTCCCTTGGTATCTCTAATTTTCTTGAAGAGATCTCTAGTCTTTCCCAATCTGTTGTTTTCCTCTATTTCTTTGCATTGATCGCTGAAGAAGGCTTTCTTATCTCTTCTTGCTATTCTTTGGAACTCTGCATTTAGATGCTTATATCTTTCCTTTTCTCCTTTGCTTTTTGCCTCTCTTCTTTTCACAGCTATTTGTAAGGCCTCCCCAGACAGCCATTTTGCTTTTTTGCATTTCTTTTCCATGGGGATGGTCTTGATCCCTGTCTCCTGTACAATGTCACGAACCTCATTCCATAGTTCATCAGGCACTCTATCTATCAGATCTAGACCCTTAAATCTATTTCTCACTTCCACTGTATAATCATAAGGGATTTGATTTAGGTCATACCTGAATGGTCTAGCGGTTTTCCCTACTTTCTTCAATTTGAGTCTGAATTTGGCAATAAGGAGTTCATGATCTGAGCCACAGTCAGCTCCCGGTCTTGTTTTTGTTGACTGTATAGAGTTTCTCCATCGTTGGCTGCAAAGAATATAATCAATCTGATTTCGGTGTTGACCATCTGGTGATGTCCATGTGTAGAGTCTTCTCTTGTGTTGTTGGAAGAGGGTGTTTGCTATGACCAGTGCATTTTCTTGGGAAAACACTATTAGTCTTTGCCCTGATTCATTCCGCATTCCAAGGCCAAATTTGCCAGTTACTCCAGGTTCATGACTTCCTACTTTTGCATTCCAGTCCCCTATAATGAAAAGGACATCTTTTTTGGGTGTTAGTTCTAAAAGATCTTGTAGGTCTTCACAAAACCGTTCAACTTCAGTTTCTTCAGAGTTACTGGTTGGGGCATAGACTTGGATAACTGTGATATTGAATGGTTTGCCTTGGAGATGAACAGAGATCATTCTGTCGTTTTTGAGATTGCATCCAAGTACTGCATTTCGGACTCTTTTGTTGACCATGATGGCTACTCCATTTCTTCTGAGGGATTCCTGCCTGCAGTAGTAGATGTAATGGTCATCTGAGTTAAATTCACCCATTCAAGTCCATTTTAGTTCGCTGATTCCTAGAATGTCAACGTTCACCCTTGCCATCTCTTGTTTGACCACTTCCAATTTGCCTTGATTCATGGACCTGACATTCCAGGTTCCTATGCAATATTGCTCTTTACAGCATCAGACCTTGCTTCTATCACCAGGCACATCCACAACTGGGTATTGTTTTTGCTTTGGCTCCATCCCTTCATTCTTTCTGGAGTCATCTCTCCACTGATCTCCAGTAGCATATTGGGCACCTAATGACCTGGGGAGTTCCTCTTTTGGTATCCTATCATTTTGCCTTTTCCTACTGTTCATGGGGTTCTCAAGGCAAGAATACTGAAGTGGCTTGCCATTCCCTTCTCCAGTGGACCACATTCTGTCAGGCCTCTCCACCATGACCCGCCCATCTTGGGTTGCCCCGCAGGCATGGCTTGGTTTCACTGAGTTAGACAAGGCTGTGGTCCTAGTGTGATTAGATTGACTAGTTTTCTGTGAGTATGGTTTCAGTGTGTCTGCCCTCTGATGCCCTCTTGCAACACTTACCATCTTACTTGGGTTTCTCTTACCTTGGCGTGGGGTATCTCTTCACATCTGCTCCAGCAAAGCACAGCCACTGTTCCTTACTTTGAACGAGGGGTATCTCCTTACCGCCACCATTCCTGACCTTCAACGTGGGATAGCTCTTAAGGAGACTCACATGACAGCCCCTTTGGGATAAATGATTCTCCCAGCAGATAGGCTGGTGGACCAGAGTCAGGCCTGTTTACTTGCTTGCAAGCCACCTGCCTTATTCTCTCATTGCTTTTTTCTTAAATAGCTGAAAGCTGTGCATTGAAGAAAGTGGTTTTACCAGCAGCTGAAGCAAGAATTCTCCAAACACCCAAGAGAATCCTTCCCAACTGCTGTCTCAGTGCATGGTGCATTCACAGAAGACACAAGAATTAGGATCCTGCCATGGCTGTTATTTTCCCTTGGCCTCCTTCAGCATCTGCAGCTTAGTGTCAGATGCCTTTAGCATACTTTATTACTTCATGAGAATGTAATTCATGTGTATTCAAGCTATGAAAACATTCTGGTTACTTTGCAATAGGATGCCCCTGGGATCCTGATTACTGCTTGCCATGCTGACTCTCTAGGTGTGTGGTCCATTTGGATATAAGGTGTGGAGTTCTCAGATGTTCTGTTCCAGGAACACCTGGGAGCTAGGTTGCAGTGCCTAACCCTTCCCTGATTTTTCACAGTCTCTCTCCACTGTCTTGTATCCTCAGCCCTCTTCTATGTCCTCTCCATTTTCCATCACATATCTATAAGTTTCCTTTGCCTTAAAAAAAATCACACACACACATATCCATGCACAAACAACAACAACAAAACAAACAAACAAAGAACTTTATTTAATCATTTTATCTCTGTTCAGCTCCTCTCTTCCTTTTGGGACCCAGGAAATAGCCATGATACAAGATGCTGGAATTTGGAAACAGAGAAGACCCTGAGATGGCTCTACTGCTGTTCACCTACAAGCATATCACTCAGCCCTGCTGGGTCTGAGTTTACTTCTATGCCAATTATAGATAATAGGTGATTGTTATGTCTCGGAGTCTTTATGAGGCTCTCATAAGTTAATGAATATTCAATATTAATATAAAATGTCCCTGAAAACCCTTTATGAATTATAGAGCACAGTGAAATTGTGAGATGGCCCCTTTTGCTCTGTGCTCACTGATTCATTATCCCTTTCTAACCTGACCTCTATCCTACTGATACTCAGCTGAAGCTCTACTCAGCCGGGACTGTGAATAGCACCTACCTCCCTTGAAAATAAGGCCATTGTCAGTCACCCCCTCAAATCCCAGCAGGGCCTCTAATGTCCCATTGTAAGGAACCATTAGATGGATTATGGACTATCCACATTATGGACCAACATGCAGCTGTAAAAAGAATGAGTAAGTTCTTTTCACTCTAATGTGGAAATACCTCCAAACTCTATTATTAATTGGGGAAAAGAGTATATGTAGTCAATTACCATTTCTATGGGGGAAACAAAGGCGAAATGTTTGTGAATGCCTGAAATATCTTTGGAGACATGCAGAAGAAACAACACCTGCTGCTTCTGTGAAGAAGAGCTGGGAGGCTGGGGGCATCCGTAACCAAAAGTACATCCATTAGCTTTGTAACAAACAAAGGACTGTCAGAGAAGGAGAGGTGATGATGGAAGCAGAAGTCAGAGTGATGCCATTGCTGGAAGGAGACCACAGATAGCATTCTTTGAAAAGGCAAAGAATAAATTCTCCCCCAGAGCCTCTGCAAAGAAGTCAACTCTAGTAATACCTTGATTTTCTCTATAGATTCATTATTGGACTTCTGACCTCCAGAACAAAAGATAACATATTTGTCTTGTTTTAAGCCACTATGGTTGTGGTACTTTATTACAGCAGCAGTCAGCAGCCAATATAGTGGCTTAAACTAAAAACATTTGCCCCAAATCCTGAAGCAACTTCCAGTTCCAGGAGAAGATGATACAGATTCATTTTTCTTGGCTCCTCCCCTCTGAAAGCAACTAAAGGTCACAGAAAGAATTCAAAAGCCAATCATACTCTTAAAGACTTTTAAAGATGGAGAGAAGAAAGTGGACTGGCTGGGGACCTCATGACGTGAGGAACAACACCAAGGAGAATTCCCTGGGTGTTCTTTTACCTTCTGTAGATCCTGGGTACCAGCCAGCCTGCACTTGAAACCAACAACAGATAATAGGTAAAAAAGACAAAAGCAATAGAGAGAAGAAGAAAGAGCAAGAGAAAGCAATCAAGCTTTCCAAGAGATGGAAAGAAGGAAGGAAAAGGGAAGGAAAGGAGGAAGAAAGAAAAACCTGTTCTCTCTGGATAAAGGACCAGGAAAAGAGAACCATAGCAGGGCCTCAATAAGAAGATACATACTCAGTGGTAACAGCAGGCCAAACCCACTCATAGCAATATCAAGAAGCAGAAATTAATTTCCAACCCGTCTTCACCCCACAGTCACAGACAGCAGCAAACTGAGCTACCCGCAGCAGTGGCAAAAGCAAAATGCAGGCAGGCCAACCCATTGCATACCACCCAACCCCCAGCAGCAGTGGACTCAATCTGCCCATGTCAGTAGAAACAGAGAAACTGAGAAACCAAGCTCGTACACTGCCCAACACCAGGTTGGCAGGCAGGGCCTTACACTTGCACTAGTAGTGCCAGCAGGCTGTCTCCAGACCTCCATGCAGTGGCAGAAGGTAACCCAGGGCATCTCCCTACATCTGCCTAATGACATCAGGCAGTCCAGGGAAACACCTTTACCCATACAAGTATCACATGTATAAGCTTAAGCAGAGCTTAAGCAGAGCCAGAAGCACAAAGTGGGCCAGAACAACATTGCAAGGACTCAGAAAACTAAACTGTCATTGAAATGATAGCCTACAAAAGTAAGCCTTAAAAAAACTAAATAGAGTACCTACTAAAGTAGATTTATATAAGATCAACAGTCTTCTAACATTATATGCAAAATCTCCAGAATGCTATTTCAAAAATCACTTGTCATACCAAGAAGCAGAAAAATCAAAACTTGAATGAAAAAAGATAATCAGTTGACATCAATAGTGAGATGAATCAGATGCTGGAATTATCTGGCAAAGATGTTCAAGCAGTCACCATAAAATGGTTTCAGCGAGCAATTATGAAATCCCTAGAAAAACGAAAAAATAGAAAACCTCAGCAAAGAAATAGAAATTACAAAAAAAGAACCAAATGAAAACTATAGAACTGAAAAGTACAACCACTAAAATAAAAACTCACAGGATAGGTTTAGTGGTAGAGTGAAGATGATGAAAGATGGAATCACTGGATTTGAGAACAATTTAATTCACTCAATCTGAGAAACAGCTAAAAGAGACTGAAGGTGGGGAAGGGACCTGTGGGGCAGTAAAAATTCTCTTGGTTTTCTGACATCTGTGGACAGTAATAAAAGCTCCAACAAAAAGGGTGTGTGGGGGGTGGTTAGTGGGGTTTTTTGCTCCCCCCCCCCTTTTTTTTACTAAAAAGTCAAATTTCTCACACCTGCCTTTTCTTTCTCTTCACTCTGCCATCACCTGCTCCACACTCTCATCTCCTTAGGCTCTCCTCCTGGTTCTCCCTGCTGCCAGACACTCAAACAAAAGCTCACTCCTATATCATCAGGATCCCAGCAGGTGACAAGAAGGACTGTTAGACTAAATGATAGTCAAAGAAATAATGGCTGAAATTAATAGCGAAAAACAGAAACCTACAGATTCAAGAGGTAAGTGAACCTGAAATAAGATAAATCTAAAAAAAAATTCTCATCAAACACATCATAATTAAACTTCTGAAAACTAAGAAATGTCAACAGCAACCAGAGATAAATGACGCAATAGTTACAAGCAAAACCAATTCAGATGATAGCAGATTTCTTATCTGATATCACAGAGGCCAGAATGAAGAGGCACAACATTTTTCAAGTGCTAACAGGAGGGAACTGGCAACTACATCTCTCCCAAGTTCCTGTCCTATAGTTCTAAATTCCCATGGGACACTTTACTCAGATGTGGCCTTGTCAGCTTAAACAAAATGTAGAAAAAACCAGCTGTATGTATCTGCTTTCCCCCAGGCTAATATTCTCGTTTAATGTATCTAACTTGTCAATGGCATTAACATTTTCTAAGACACTTGGTCAGGCTTCCCTGGTGGCTCAGAGGTTAAACCATCTGCCTGGAATGCTGGAGGCCCAGGTTCAATCCCTGGGTCGGGAAGATCCCCTGGAGAAGGAAATGGCAACCCACTCTAGTTCTCTTGCCTGGAGAATCCCATGGAGGGAGGAGCCTGGTAGGCTACAGTCCATGGCATTGCAAAGAGTCGGACACGACTGAGCGACTTCACTCACTCACTCACTCACTCAAGACCTTTGGTCAGGATGGATTCATCATGACTTCTACCTCTAATACCTTTACTTCGCTACAGTGTACAATGGTAGTGAAGAGCTGAGACCAGCAGACAGACTGACTGCTGGGTATAATCTTGATTTTACTGTTTATCCTCGGGCATGTGACTTAACTTTCCTTGTTTCAGTTTCTTCATCTGTAAAGCAAGAATAACAATAATACCTAATTCAGGATGTTCAGATTAGTTCAGATTTGTATGGTGTTAGAACAGCACCTGGCATGTCACATAGTTTTGGACAGTGGGTGGGAGTGTTGGCAGGGTTTTTTGTTTGTCTTTTTGTTTTTTCACTTAGAAGTCAAAATTCTCACACCTGCATTTTCTCTCTCTTCCCTCTGCCATCACCTGCTCCACACTTTCATCTCCTTAGGCCCTTTTCATATTTCTCCCTGCTGCCAGACACTTCCGCACACTTAGTCTGTTTAAATCCAGCCGGTATTGGGTCTTATCCTGTTCCCCACAGAAACCTCTCAAGCTCTTTAGTATCAACAGGGTAAAGCATAAACCCAGGTCCGTGTGATTCTAACCCAGAGTTCTGCCCTCTCCTTGGTTCTCTGACCTCATTCCCAAGCTCCATGTCCTCTAAGACATTCTGTCCCTTCTCCAGACCCCAGGGCTCTACCCAGCTAATCCTTTATGCTTTAATCCTACACAGCAAAACTACTCTCTCTTGACATGTGTACACCTGCCTTCCCCAATAGACAGAAAGTTCCTGAAGGCCAGAGGCACAGAGCAGTGCTGGGTAAATACTAGTCATGATATGACTTGCTCTGTAGTCACATCTCCTGCTCAGCCTCCTGGTGGAGTCAGCTTGACAACTGTCTCTTTCCTACATCTGAAACCAGATAATTTTAAGCCAGGAGCAGAGGGCGTGGGGTGGGAGGTGGATTTGTATCTTCTGAGAAACAACACGGCAGAAGGAACCGTCCAATTGCAGGCACTGGAGGCAATAGCTTCGCCATTAACAAGCGAGATGTCCAGCGAGGCTCATGGAACTTCTCCGGCCCTCACTTCTGTTTACAAAATGAGGACATTTTATAAAGCTCCAAGTTCCTCTCAGTCTCAAATGTTCTGTGACAAATCTCCATGAGGGCAGATTCAGGAAACTGATTCTTGAATTGAGTGGTATGTTCTTATTGCACAGAGAATTAAACCACTCTGCATCACAATTTCCTGAGTTTAGCTGGTTAGCCAGGGTTTATTGGATACCATTAACTCTGCAGTACCCTGGGTTGAGTGCTGTGGAGACACAGAAATGGTATCTCACAGGATCCTTGGCCTCAAGTTGTCTATTATATAATCAGTTTATTATAGTTATATAATAAAAGCTCACCAAGCTTATCATCCAGCAAATTAATTTGTTTGTTTACCTAAGATCTCAGTAAAATAAAACTACATATGTTATGTAACCTATGTGAGCTGTGAATTCTGTGTATCTTTCTATATTATGTATCATTTTTATGTGTGTAAAATACACATGTATTATACTTACATACTGTATGTTTAGATATAAATATATTTATTGACAGTGTGTGTTTAAAATTAACACATTGGGTTAATTTTAATAAACCAAATGATGTAGATTTTCAAATTTTCACAAAAATAGAGAGAATTGTGCTATATGCCTTTCACCTAGCTTCAACAGTCACCAGATGTTTGCAATTCTTTTTCATCTAACTCTACACCCTCACCCCTCTCTGTGTGTGCTAAAGCATTTCTTTTTAAGCTATCAGTAGTTAAGAACCCTTTTGTTTAATTTCCAGTTATCATGGACCATAGGCCGTTCACCATGCAAGTTCAACAATATCCAACTGGGCTCTGCTCTGGTCAATGAGACAAAGCCACTCATTGCTGCTTGGATGCCATGACAATGCAAAGTGTTATCACAGGTTCTTGGTCTTCCTAGATGCTGCTAGTGGTCAAGAATCTTCCAGCTAATGCAGGAGACACAGGAGACATAGGTTTGATCCCTGGGTTGGGACGATCCCCTGGAGCAGGAAATGGCAACCCACTCCAGTATATCACAGTTTCTAAACACTCATTGTCAATGTATTTTACACACTCATTGTCAATGTCTGCACTTATCACAAACTGATAGCGCACAGTTGGAAAACTGGCACTGATCCGCAAACCACACTTTCAGTAATACTGTGCTAGAGTATTTCAAAGCAAATCTAAGACATTCTTTTATTTCACACATAAATTCAGTATGTATCTCTAATGGTAAGGACTTGGGAAAAAAACACACCACAATAGCACTAATATCCCTACGATATCATCATCAGTAATTCCTTGATATCATCTAGTACTTAGTTCATGTTCTTACAGTTTTAGTTGAATCAGGATTTAAGTAAGGATCTACCATTGCTTTTGGTTGACATATCTCTTAAGCCTCTCTCAATCTATAATAGTCTCCCTTTCCTTTAAGGACTGTTTTGAACCACTCCAAATAGATTGGTTTACCATTAACTACGGCTTCCCTGGTAGCTCAGTTGGTAAAGAGTCTGCCTGCAATGCAGGAGACCCCAGTTTGAGTCCTGGGTCAGGAAGATCTGCTGGAGAAGGGACAGGCTACCCACTCCAGTATTCTTGGGCTTCTCTCATGGTTCAGCTGGTAAAGAATCTGCCTGCAGTGCAGAAGACCTGGGTTTGATCCCTGAGTTGGGAAGATCCTTCCTCTGGAGAAGGGAAAGGCTACTAGTATTTCTCCAGTATTCCATGGAGAAATCCAAGGACTTTTTCCATGGGATTGCAAAGAGTCAGACATGACTGATTGATTTTCACTTTCACTTTCATCATTAACTAGGAAAGTTTCCCTGATCCATAACACTTCAAATGGGTTTTCCCTGGAACTATTATAATGTGACCATGGGAACAGCTTAAAAACAAACAATATCTACTCTCCCCACCAAACCCCATGATCTATGGATGTTATGACCACATTGCCCACTCTCCAGGCTACAAAAATGATTCAGATTACTGAGTATGTATAACTGCCAGTCACTCTCCCTGTCTTATCATCTGATTATTTGTCGCCAATGGGACCATTCATATAACAGACACCTGTGAACATTATTAACTGAACTGTGCATTTTCTTGGTCTTGATATGCAGCAAACATTGTTTACCAGATACAATCATCTCTTTGGGGACCTATGCACAATATGGACTTGAGATACTCTGTTTGATTTGGACAAGATCCATCTATGGGCTTCACATAATGGCTTCCCCCCACTCCTCAACCCCTGCCCAGAAATCCTCTCCTTATCACTAAGGCTGCAGAAATTCAAGTAGTTTTGAGTCTTTCACTGTACAACACTTCATGAAGAGTCAGACTTTTAGAACGGGAAAGGAAACAACAATTATGCAGCCAAGCTCTCTGCAGGAAAGGAGATAAGGCCCCTTTGCTAGTTACCTAGACATCTAGATGCTCCCTGGACAAGAGCCAGGTCTCTGACCTACAGGGGAAACTCTGCACACATGGGAATATTGCTCTCTGTGCCCCTCAGGGTTCTGAATGGCACATAACAGGAGTGGACACCTGCTAACTTTAGTAGAAGGATAATGGGGGCTAACAGAACTGACCAGCAGGCTGGTTAACCAGATTTTAAAGACAGGATCTGAGAGAGGCTGGGGATGAGAAACAGCTGAGGTATGCTGCAGGGACAGTTTGATGTGAATGCCCCCAACTCTGGCCTTGCTGCCTTTCTGGCTGATGGACACCACCACAGCTGAGGCCAGCAGCCCAAGTGCCTCTGCTGCCATAGAATTCTAAGCTGTCTCTGAGTCTAAATTAAAAGTCCAGGGTAAGAATGTCTGACTTGCTGAGGCTGGATCCTATGACTGTCCTCTGGCAGACAAAGATCAGAGAAAGGACCATCTGGCTTGGCTAGCTTCTACCATATGACCCACATCATAGAGGAAAGAGTGTTAGGATGCTAATTATCCTCCCATGATAGTGGATGACCACTCTATCTTTGTGGTGGGCCTTCCCAGGTGTCTCCATGGTAAAGAATCTGCCTGCTAATGCAGGAGACTCAGATTCAATTCTTGGGTCAGGAAGATTCCCTGGAGGAGGAAATGGCAACCCACTCTAGTATTCTTGCCTGGAAAATCCCATGGACAGAGACGCTTGGCAGGTCTCAGTTCATGGGGTTGCAAAGAGTCAGACACAACTTAGTGGCTGAGCACCCATGCACACACTCTGTCTCTGCAATTGAACTTCTTCTAGTATAAGGACATAGACAACAATAGTTATTTTATTTCTACAAAATATGAAGCTATTTCCTACCTACAAAAGTGGACTGTATCCCCAAACAAACAGCATTATTCTAAGTGGTGATTTTGCAAAGACTTCAACCTCACTGAAAGAAAAACAGTTTTAATCTGTGTCCTAGTGGTTCAGTGATTGTCTCCTTAGCGGAGGAAACCAAAGATCAATTTATCCACGTGATTCACTCAGATGCTCAATGTGAACACAGTGGCTGACAAGGGCATTAAAACTTTTACAAGGATTCCATTAGTGATTAATAAGCTACATATCATGTTTTTACATATCAGATTGGGGCAGATATGAGCTGGAACACAGGAGATTTGTTAAAGCAATGGCTAGGATTCTGTTACTGACCTCTCAGTATTTTTGATGTCTCTTAAATTTGCAATGGGAGGTGGTACTGTGTGGTTAAGTAATATGAAGCCAGAGCTGACACTGTGAAAGCTGTTCCCAAAGGCAAAGAATTTTTTTGTTACCAAGAAAAGATGTCTTTGAGTTTCCTGGGCTGAAGAGAGTGCTGGGCAGTTCCTGTCTTCTCTGCATTCTGATAGCCTTAACAGATCACAGTTTAGTTCAGTTCAGTTGCTCAGTCGTATGCCAACTTTTTGCAGCCTCATGGATGGCAGTACGCCAGGCTTTCCTGTCCATCACCATCTCCTGGAGCCTACTCAAATCTCATGTCCATCAAGTCAGTGATGCCATCCAACCATCTCAACCTCTGTTGTCACCTTTTTCTGCCACCTTCAATCTTTCCCAGCATCAGGGTCTTTTCCAATGAATCAGTTCTTCGCATCAGGTGGCCAAAGTATTGGAATTTCAGCTCCAGCATCAGTCCTTCCAATGAATATTCAGGACTGATTTCATTTAGGATTGACTGGTTGGATCTCCTTATAGTCCAAGGGACTCTCAAGAGTCTTCTCCAACACCACACTTCAAAAGCATCAATTCTTTGGTGCTCAGCTTTATGGTCCAATTCTCACATCCATACACGACTACTGGAAAAACCATAACTTTGACTAAACAGATCTTTGTTGGCAAAGTAATGTCTCTGCTTTTTAATTATGCTGTCTAGGTTGGTTAGTCATAGCTTTTCTCCCAAGTAACAAGCACCTTTTAATTTCATGGCTGGAGTCACCATCTGCAGTGATTTTGAAGCCCCCCAAAATAAAGTCTGTCATTGTTTCCATTGTCTCACCATTTATTTGCCGTGAAGTGATGGGACCAGATGCCTTGATCTTCGTTTTCTGAATGTTGGGTTTTAAGCCAACTTTTTCTCTCTCTCTTTCACTTTCATCAAGAGGCTCTTTAGCTTTTCTTTGTTTTCTAAGGGTAGTGTCATCTGCATATCTGAGGTTATTGATATTTCTCCTGGAAATCTTGATTCCAGTTTGTGCTCCTTCCAGCCCAGCGTTTCACGTGATATATTCTGCATATAAGTCAAATCAGCAGGGAGACAATATACAGACTTGATGTACTCCTTTCCAAATTTTGAAACAGTGTTTTGTTCCATGTCCAGTTTTAACTGTTGCTTCCTGACCTGCATACAGGTTTCTCAGGAAGCAGGTGAGGTGGTCTGATATTCCCACCTCTTTATGAATTTTCCACAGTTTGTTGTGATCCACACAGTCAAAAGCTTTGGCATAGTCAATAAAGCAGAAATAGATGTTTTTCTGGAACTCTCTTGCTTATTCTATGATCCAACAGATGTTGGCATTTTGATCTCTGATTCCTCTGCCTTTCTAAATCTAGCCTGAACATCTGGAAGTTCATGGTATGTACTGTTAAAGTCTGGCTTGGAGAATTACTTTGCTAGTGTGTGAGATGAGTATGATTGTGCAGTAGTTTGAACATTCTTTGCATTGCCTTTCTTTAGGATTGGAATGAAAACTGATCTTTTCCTGTTCTGTGGCCACTGCTGAGTTTTCCAAATTTGCTGGCATATTGAATGCAGCACTTCCACAGCATCATCTTTTAGAACTTGAAATAGCTCAACTGGAATTCCGTCACCTCTACTAGCTTTGTTTGTAGTGATGCTTCTTAAGGCCCACTTGACTTCACAACCCAGAATGTCTGGCACTAGGTGAGTGATCACACCATCTTGGTTATCTGGTTCATGGAGATCTTTCTTGCATAGTTCTTCTGTGTATTGTTGCCACCTCTTCTTAATATCTTCTGCTTCTGGTAGGTCCATAGCATTTCTGTCCTTTATTGTGCCCATTGTTGCATGAACTATTCCCTTGGTATCTCTAATTTTCTTGACGAGATCTCTAGTCTTTTTCATTCTAGTTTTTTCCTCTATTTCTTTTCACTGATCACTAAGGAAGGCTTTCTTATCCCTCCTTGTTATTCTTTGGAACTCTCCATTCACATGGGTATATCTTTCTTTTTCTCTTTTGCCTTTTGCTTCTCTTCCTTTCTCAGCTATTTTAAAGGCCTCCTCAGACAACCATTTTGCCTTTTTGCATTTCTTTTTCTTGGCAGTTGTCTTAATCACTGTCTCCTGCACAATGTCACGAACCTCTGTCCATAGTTCTTCAGGCACTCTATCAGATCTAATCCCTTGAATCTATTTGTCATTTCCACTGTATAATCATAAGGGATTTGATTTAGGTCATACCTGAATGGTCTAGTGGTTTTCTCTACTTTCTTCAATTTAAGTCTGAGTTTGGCAATAAGGAGTTCATGATCTGAGCCACAGTCAGCTCCCGGTCTTGTTTTTGCTGACTGTATAGAGTTTCTCCATCTTCAGCTGCAAAGAATAGAATCAATCTGATTTCAGTATTGACCATCTGGTGATGTTCATATGTAGAGTCTTCTCTTGTGTTGTTGAAAGAGGTGTTTGCTATGACCAGTGCATTCTCTTGGCAAAACTCTGTTATCCTTGGCCCTGCTTCATTTTGTACTCCAAGGCCAAATTTGCCTGTTATTCCAGGTATCTCTTGACTTCCTACTTTTGCATTCCAGTCCCCTATGATGAAAAGGACATCTTATTTTGGTGTTAGTTCTAGAAGGTCTTGTAGGTCTTCATAGAACCGTTCAACTTCAGCTTCTTTGGCATTACTGGTTGGGGCATAAACTTCAGTATCATAGCAATATGATACCGAATGGTTTGCCTTGGAAATGAACAGAGACCATTCTGTCATTTTTTAGATTGCATCCAAGTACTGCATTTTGGACTCTTTTTTTTTTTACTACGAAGGCTACTCCATTTCTTCTGAGGGATTCTTGCCCAGAGTAGTATAATGCTTATCTGAGTTAAATTTGCCCATTCCAGTGCATTTTAGTTCACTGATTCCTAAAATGTTGATGTTCACTCTTGCCATCTTCTGTTTGACCATATCCAATTTACCTTGATTCATGGACCTAACATTCCAGGTTCCTATGCAACACTGTTCTTTACAGCATCGGACTTTACTTCCATCACCAGTCTACAAATGGGTGTTGCTTTTGCTTTGGCTCTGTCTCTTCATTTTTTCTGGAGTAATTTCTCCATTCTTCTCCAGTAGCATTTTGGGCACCTACTGACCTGAAGTGTTCATCTTTCAGTGTCATATCTTTTTGCCTTTTCATACTGTTCATGGGGTTCTCAGGGAAAGAATACTGAATTGGTTTGCCATTCCCTTCTCCAGTGGACCACATTTTGTCAAAACTCGCCACCGTGACCTATCCATCTTGGGTGGCCCTACACGGCATGGCTCATGGTTTCATTGAGTTAGAAAAGACTATGGTCAGTGTGATTAGTGGCTTTCATTCTGTCTGCCCTCTGATGCCCTCAGAGTTTTTCATTCTCTCTGCCCTCTTGTTCTGATGCTCTCAGAACAAGACCCAGTTTCCCCCTCAGTCAGTCTCTCCCATCAGGACACTTCCATAAGCCTCTTATCCTTATTCAACAGATTACAAGAGAGAAAAAAAAAAGCCAGAGGGACCTTCAGAGCATTTGTCCACTGCTTGTGTGTCTTTTCCTATTTGGAACCAGTCTGTTGTTCCATGTCCTGTTCTAACTGTTGCTTCCTGACCTGCATACAGGTTTCTCAAGAGGCAGATCAGGTGGTCTGGTATTCCCATCTCTTTCAGAATTTTCGTTTATTGTGATCCACACAGTCAAAGGCTTTGGCATAGTCAATAAAGCAGAAATAGATGTTTTTCTGGAACTCTGTTGCTTTTCCCATGATCCAGAGGATGTGGGCAATTTGATCTCTGGTTTCTCTGCCTTTTCTAAAACCAGCTTGAACATCTGGAAGTTCACAGTTCATGTATTGCTGAAGCCTGGCTTGGAGAATTTTTAGCATTACTGTACTAGTGTGTGAGATGAGTGCAATTGTGTGGTAGTTTGAGCATTCTTTGGCATGCCTTTCTTTGGGATTGGAATGAAACCTACCTTTTCCAGTCCTGTGGCCATTGCTGAGTCTTCCAAATTTGCTGGCATATTGAGTGCAGCACTTTCACAGAATCATGGAACAACAGACTGGTTCCAAACAGGAAAAGGAGTACATCAAGGCTGCATATTGTCACCCTGCTTATTTAACTTATATGCAGAGTACATCATGAGAAATGCTGGGCTGAAAGAAGCACAAGCTGGAATCAAGATTGCCAGGAGAAATATCAATAACCTCAGATATGCAGATGACATCACCCTTATGGCAGAAAGTGAAGAGGAACTAAAAAGCCTCTTGATGAAAGTGAAAGAGGAGAGTGAAAAAGTTGGCTTAAAGCTCAACATTCAGAAAACGAAGATCATGGCATCTGGTCCCATCACTTCATGGGAAATAGATGGGGAAACAATGGAAACAGTGTCAGACTTTATTTTTTGGGGCTCCAAAATCACTGTAGATGGTGATTGCAGTAATGAAATTAAAAGACGCTTACTCCTTGAAAGGAAAGTTATGACCAACCTAGATAGCATATTGAAAAGCAGAGACATTACTTTGCCAACTAAGGTCCATCTAGTCAAGGCTATGGTTTTTCCAGTAGTCATGTATGGATGTGAGAGTTGGGCTGTGAAGAAAGCTGAGCACTGAAGAATTGATGCTTTTGAACTGTGGTGTTGGAGAAGACTCTTGAGAGTCCCTTGGACTGCAAGGAGATCCAACCAGTCCATTCTGAAGGAGATCAACCCTGGGATTTCTTTGGAAGGAATGATGCTAAAGCTGAAACTCCAATACTTTGGCCACCCCATGTGAAGAGTTGACTTTGGAAAAGACTCTGATGCTGGGAGGGTTTGGGGGCAGCAGGAGAAGGGGATGACAGAGGATGAGATGGCTGGATGGCATCACTGACTTAATGGATGTGAGTTTGAGTTGGTGATGGACAGGGAGGCCTGGTGTGCTATGATTCACGGGGCTGGAAAGAGTTGGACATGACTAAGCAACTGAACTGAACTGAACTGTGTGTCTTAGTTTGGGTTCCCTTAGAAGTAGACTGAGATACAAATTCAAGTGCAAGTACTTTGTCTGAGTAGGGAAGTAAGGACCTGAGATGGGAGGGACAGAAGCCTGTAGGAAGCTCATGTTTAGGGAAAGTGCCACCACAAAAAATCTGAATTCAACCCTATTGGGGAACTTTGAGGGTCAGTACAGAATGCAAGCCTCAGTTATCCTGCACAAGGAGTTAGGGAGCTGGGATATAAGCACCAATTCCACAGTGTTTGGTGGAAGGTTGCAGCTGGGAAGGCACTAATTCTCCAGCACTTCTGGCCTGCTGCATGTCTGAACAGAGCTAACTCAAACCACCAGACGAAGACCTTTGGTAAACAGGCAGATGCTGGCAGTTGGAAATCAGGCTGCTGTGTGCAATATGTCAAGGCCCAGGGTGATACCAGCAGGATAGCCTCAGCATCTGCTACATTGTGTTCTCTCATCCTCCAGACTCATGGATAACCTTTCTGTTCCCCATCCATTCAGCCCAGAGTAAATCTTCCCAGAGTCAACCAGTAGGTACGCATCCTCTGTCTACTCCAGACCAGATTTCTAATTGGTACAGATTACTTATTTCACTATTTATTGTTCCATCTATTTATTCCATCTATTTATTGTTCACTATTTATTGTTTACATCTCCACCCATGTTATAGGGTCACTCTGTGGTTTAGTCCTCTTTTAGCCCTGCCTGGTAACATGTTAGCAGCTCAGACCCTGACCACAGCCCTGGAAAAAATGAATAAGTCTCACTGACTGACTCACTCCTACTTTCAATTCAGCAACAACCTAGGTGGCTGGAAACTCCATAGTCCACAGCCAGTGTATTTTAGACTGGTCCCTGTTAGCTTTGGTGTGACCTTTCACCTAGAGCCAGACATCCTGGAGTGTGAAGTCAAGTGGGCCTTAGGAAGCATCACTACAAACAAAGCTAGTGGAGGTGATGGCGTTCCAGTTGAGCTATTTAAAATCCTGAAAGACAATGCTGTGAAAGTGTTTCACTCAGTATGCCAGCAAATTTATAAAACTCAGCATTGGCCACAGGACTAGAAAAGGTCAGTTTTCATTCCAATCCCCAAAAAACGCAATGCCAAAGAATGTTCAAACTACCACACAATCGCACTCATCTCACACGCTAGCAAAGTAATACTCAAAATTCTCCAAGCTAGGTTTCAACAGTACGTAAACTGAGAACTTGCAGATGTTCAAGCTGGATTTAGAAAAGGCAGAGGAACCAGAGATCAAATTGCCATCATCGACTGGATCATAGAAAAAGCAAGAGAATTCCAGAAAGAAATCTGCTTCATTGACTACCCTAAAGCCTTTGACTGTGTGGATCACAACAAACTGTGGAAAATCTTTAAAGAGATGGGAATACCAGACCACCTCACCTGCCTCCTGAGAAATCTGTATGCAGGTCAAGAAGCAACAATTAGAACCAGACATGGAACAATGGACTGCTTCAAAATTGGGAAAGGAGTACGTCAAGGCTGTGTATTGTCACCCTGCTTGTTTAACTTCTATCCTGAGTACATCATGCAAAATGCTGGGCTGGATGAAGCACAAGCTGGAGTCATAATTGCTGGGAGAAATAACAATAACCTCAGATATGCAGATGACACCACCCTTATGGCAGAAAATGAAGAACTAAAGAGCCTCGTGATGAAAGTGAAAGAGGAGAGTGAAAAAGTTGGCTTAAAACTCAACATTCAAAAAACAAAGATCATGGATCATGCCATCGGGTCCCATCACTTCATGGGAAATAGATGGGGAAACAATGCAAACAGTGAGAGACTATTTTCTTGGGCTCCAAAATCACTGCAGATGGTGAATGTAGCCATGAAATTAAAAGACACTTGCTTCTTGGATGAGAAGTTATGACAAACCTAGACTGTATATTAAAAAGCGGAGACATTACTTTGCTGACAAAGGTTCGTATAGTCATAGCTATGATTTTTCCAGTAGTCTTATATGGATGAGAATTGGGACCATAAAGAAAGCTGAGCACCAAAGAATTGATGCTTTCAAAGTGTGGCATTAGAGAAGACTCTTGAGAGTCCCTTGGATTACAAGGAGATCAAACCAGTCAGTACTAAATGAAATCAGTCCTGAATATTCATTGGAAGGACCGATGCTGAAGCTGAAGCTCCAATACTTTGGCCACCTAATGTGAAGAACTGACTCACTGGAAAAGATCCTGATGCTGGCAAAGATTGAAGACAGGAGGAAAGGGGAACAACAGAGAATGAGATGGTTAAATGGCATCACCGACTTGATGGACATGAGTTTGACTAAGCTCTGGGATTTGGTGATGGACAGGGAAGCCTGGTGTGCTGCCGTCCATGGGGTCACAAAGGGTTAGACACTACTGAGCTACTGATCTGAACTAAACTGTCAGCTTTGATCTTCTGGAGAGATTTACCATTTGCTTAACATGATGATTTCGGTATATGATCTTGAGGGGATATAGTATTTCTCATCTCCAAGGGAAAATGTCACATTCCTTTAGGACTATGGATAGTATTGGTGTAAACTATGAGTCAGCCAGTGGTGAGCTGGCAACTTGGCAATATCTAGAAAGAAAGGCTGGGACATTGGTAAATGCAGAAACATATACTCAGTTGTAGTCTGATGTATGAATATCCTGCCAAGATTTATTGAATGAGTTGAAAGGCCATCTGAGTCTTGCCATATGACTTTATATCAATAAATGGATAGCTTGAGTCTGATGTCTTTCTAATTTTCATCCTTTTTCCTGCCTCTTTTACCCTGATTATTAACCTTTATTAAAAACTGAGTGATCTCAGTATCAGTTAGCTTTATTGAAAAGAACCTTAATAGATCATCTGGGAAATTTCTCTGTCTTCAGGCAATACTGGGCTTCCCTGGTAGCTCAGCTGGTAAAGAATCCACCTGCAATGCAGGAGACCTCAGTTTAATTCCTGGGTCAGGAAGGTCCCCTGGAGAAGGGATAGGCTACCTACTCCAATATTCTTAGACTTCCCCGGTGGCTCAGCTGGTAAAGAATCCGCCTGTAATGCGGGAGATCTAGGTTTGATCCCTGGGTTGGGAAGATCCCCTGGAGAAGGGAAAGGCTACCCACTCCTGTATTCTGGCTTGGAGAATTCCATGGTCTGTATAGTCCATGGGGTCGCAAAGAATCAGACACGACTGAGCGACGTTCACTTCACTTCAGGCAACACTACACCAAACCATTCCTGAAAGGAATCTACTTACCCTTGGTCTGAAAACTCTCCCAAAAGAGGTGTGAGAAATGCCACAGCCTCCCTGATCTCAGTGTTTCTCCTTAGTAAGCTCTGGGCTTATTCTTTCTTAAATTTCAGCTTAAATTTTTTTTGAACTTTTAATTTTGTATTGGGAGATAGCGATTAACAATGTTGTGATACTTTCAGGTGAATAGTGGAAGGGATTTAGCCATACATATACATATATACATACATCCCCTTTAGCTTCAAATTTTTAATAAGCATTATGACAATCTTCCCAATACTACAAAGATTTATTCTGCAGAACTCTCAAGTGGCCTATGACCATCACAAGTAAAATGATAGTATGTAATTATATGAAGTCAAAGCAGTTTTCAGGAATTTAGTCTTCTAGGAAATCAGTTAAAAACATGTGCAGGATGTTCTTGAAATGCATCAACAAGTAAGATGGGGTGATGGATGGATAGATGGATAGACATGAAATAAGTAAGCACAGTAAGCGTTAATGGTAAAATATAAAATGTTAATGGTAAAATGTGGTGGGTATACAGCCCTTGTAAATTTGCATCAAGTTTTTTGCATGTTTGAAAATTTTCATAATAAAATGTTGAGAAAGTATATGAAGGATATTTTAACAATGTATTTACTGTCTGCCCACATACATTTATTTATAACTCAGGGTTTTAAATTCCCATAAACTTTCCTGAAGATAATCTTTTCTTAATAGAAAGCATACATGAAATAGTAAAGAGAACTTGGGTGGCTCTGAAGTGGTAGAGCTAATTAACCAATCAACAGATCATTAATGAACAGCTTAAAATTGCTTTTGGAGATATGAATATCACCTTCAAAGAACTTAAATTCAAACTGAGAAACATTTCTGTTTTAATCTATCTAGATATCTGTCTCATCACCTATACCTAATCTATATCATCTGTATCAGTAACATCTACATTTTCCTGCCCAGATCATAAAATTTATATCTATGCCATCTACATTGTCCGTATCAAATATGTCACCTAGGGGCTTCCCTGTGGTCCAGCAGTTAAAAATCTGCCTGCCAGTTCAGGGGATATGGGTTCTATCCTTGGTTTGGGAAGATTCCACATGACTTGCAAGGCAGCTAAGTCCGTGCCCCACAACTACTGAGCCCACGTGCTAGACAGTCAATGTGCCACAGCAAGACCCCACATGATGCATCAAAGATCCCACATGCTGCAATTAAGACCTGGCACGGCCAAATAAGTACATAAAGATTTAAAAATACAAAAGCATCTACATCTATGTTTAGAGTTATATAGTTTATATTTACTCTTATATCATCATCTGTTGATACATCCATATTTGCATGTATCAGTTATCTACATTGTTTACATCACTGGTTTGCAACGCCAGAAACTTGCACCCAAAAGGCATTTGGCAGCATCCAGACACATCATTGATTGTCACAACCTGACAGTAGGGGAAGGAGGGCCCCTGGCATCTAGGACAGCGCCTCATAGCAAAGAATTATCCAGCCCAAAATATCAATAGTGCTACAGTTGAACATTTTAATCTGCATCCATGTTTACAGCTATGTCATGCGCATCTATTCTCTAACTGATATCTATCTACATCTGTATTTCTATCTACAGAATCTACATATGCGTTTACATCTATGTCACTGACAGCAACTACAGTGTCTACATAAACTACATAATCTCTATCAGCACCTGCATCTACATAACCTACGTCTTTTACATCTACATATACCTTTATATCTAATTAGCAGCTCAGAACATGCTTGTTACGTTGGAATTAGTAGTTCATTTAATCTAAAATTAAAATTTAATCTTAATTCTCCCCTTCTCTGACCATAAAGATTCTGATGAACCAGTTCATGAGTTTGTTGGTGGGGGAAGAGGTTGCACCATTAAACAATGGTAAGACAACAACTAGGAGTCTTACAAGTCAACTCAGTTCTGACATTGTCAACCCCAGAGATAGCATCAGATGCCATTGTTGAGGGCTCAGTTCCATGAGGCTGCCCTCCACTTCAGGTAACAATCACAAGTCTAAGTTGGTATTGTTAGCAAATTCGCAAGTCCGTGTGCCTGACGCACAGTGAGGCCCATCAATACTAGAGTTTGGAATAGAGAAAGGTTTATTACAGATTCATACCAAGGGATGGGTGGCTCATAATCTAAGAACCCCAAAGTTACTGAATGCTTTCTGCAAGCCCCTGTAAAAGCAAAAGGTAAGGGATGAGCATGGTTAATTGTAAACTTCCTGGTGTCAGATCCTTTGTTCCTGAGGTAAGATCATGGTCAGGTAACGATGTTCCTGTAAATCTCTGCCAGATAAATGTTATTCTCTATCCTGACAAGAAAGGGCAAAGTCCCAAGGCACAACTTTCACCCTCCAAGGTCCCAGTCCTGGCTAAGAGGAGGCAGATCTCAGTTGGCAGCTCCTTTGGGGCCAGATTCTCACAACATGCCCAACTGTTATCCCTGGGTTGGCCCCCAACCCAACTGGCCCTCAGTCTCCTCAGGCCACCCAAATGGGAAGACCAGGTCTCACAGATGGTGACCCAGGCAGACGGCCACTTCTATTAGGGCTCAGAGACAGGGGTGGGAGAGAGACTCACCGCTGCCTCAAGGGCTGGACCAAGGCTAGTGCAGGGCCTCGGTGAGGGCTCTGGAGACCTGCAGGACATAGTCCCCAGTCTGGTCTCTGGGCCTTCTAGCTCACTCACTGACCCAAAGCTGGGTAAGGTAGAAGGCCTCTGGGAGAAGGCCTGAATCTGCCTCTAACCTCACTCTCTACCTGATGACCACTGCAACACTGACCTTGACTCAATCACTTCCCAGCAGTGGTCTCCCGCTGACAGTTACCAGTGGGCAGGGCCCACTGTGGTGCTGAACAATTACTGAGCAGGACAATTAACAGTCACTCGTTGACAGTTGGTTGCTTGTGGGCAGGGCCCACTGAGGCACTGAGGCACTGAGCAATGGCTGAGCAAGACCTGTTGCCTAGTAACATGGAGCGGAGGAGGCATAGCAATGGCTGCCTGCTGAGGGCTGTGCTCATCCTGCTCTCTTACAGTATCTGTTCTTCTGACTGACTGACTATAAATGAAGGGTTTCCAAGGCTTCTGTCCTCATGGAGTTTGGGGCTTGGCGTGGTGGCACATGGAAGCATTTTTGTTCACCAACCTAGAAGCTTTCCAAACTCCATGCTTTGGGATTTTTATGGAGGCTTCATTACATGGTCATAATTAATTACGTAGTCAATCATTACACAGTCAAACATAGTCATTACATAGTCATGATGAATTTAACTTCCAGGCTCTGTCCCTTCCTCAGAAATGGGATGAGACTGAAAGTTCTGACTCTCCAATCATGTGGATGGTTAGTTCCCCTGGAAACCAGCTCCCATCCTAAGGTGCTTTCAGAAGTCATCTTCTTAACATAAATTCAAATCAGACGAGATTTGTTATGAATATCAAAGCAACTTTGTCACTCTTAGGAAATTTCAAGGGTTTTAGGAGCTCTGTGCCAGAAACAGAGACAGAGACAAAAATATACATTTCTTATTACAAATCATAATATCACAGGCCACATACAAAAATGCTTGTTACATCAAAATGAGTGGTCCATTTCATCTAAAATTAAATTTTAATTCTTCTCTCCTCTAGCCATATACTAAAATGTGAGTGGAACAGAGCATGACCATTGTTGATCACACTGGCTAAAGTATAAGAGTTGTAAACTTTTTGCAGGCTTAGTCCTGGCTTCAAAGGACAACTTTGGTTCCTGCTAGTAGAAGCCAAAGAGACTTCCATTTTGATTTGGATTGAAGCAAGAAGTTAAGCAGGTGCTTGATGATTTTCATTCATGCCCTCTCTTTGCTTGCCAGTCCCCAGGACCAGAGGGCATCTGCTGCAGACACAATTGTCTCCAACATAGTGATAAAGAATAATTTATTCTTAAGAGAGCAGTCACTGTTCTTT
The DNA here is from genome assembly GCF_023091745.1 of Budorcas taxicolor. NCBI lineage: Eukaryota > Metazoa > Chordata > Mammalia > Artiodactyla > Bovidae > Budorcas > Budorcas taxicolor. The sequence goes on from NC_068922.1 coordinate 47,878,339, forward strand.
GAGAACTTGATATGGTTTGATCACATCTTGTTCCACCTAAACTGGTCTGGGCTGGAAAACGCAGTTGGCATGAGAAGCTGCAGATCTTGCTCTTTGGCCCTGGGCACTTTCAGCCTCAGAGTAGTTAAGAAACTGCTGATTCTACAACCAAACAGTAGCTCAGGTTGCCGCATTCTTTTAAGCCCCCATGAGCATATGAGCTGACTTGTCAGCCAAGACAAAGTAAAATTATGTTTTAAATGAAATTGCAATCATGGGAGACAAGAAAAACAAAAGCAACTTTCTATGGCTTCTTTAGCCTGTGACAGTTACTAAACATCTATGCTTCCTGTGGAAACCCATGCCTCATGAAGACCATCATTTGTCCTCCAGGAACAGGACTGACCCTGGGTAAAGTTTCAAAACAGATCTCACTAACCTCTTTGTATCTTCACTTATTATAGTGTTTCTAAATTTTCCAAAAATATTAATTCTCCAGAGAATCTTCCCAAACCAGGGACTGAACCCAGGTGTCCCACATTGTAGGCAGACGATTTATCATCTGAGCCACCAGGGAAGTCAAACATAATTGAGCAGTTTTTAAAAAATAATCTAACATTTGAATTTAACCCAGCAAATGCTACACAATGCCATAGTTTTAATGTTCTCAAAAATAGATCATAATCGACCAGCACCCTATTGGTTGAATGTCTTCCCTAATAATGATTCCCCTATCTAGTTTTGCATTAGTCACTCACTCAACATGCCCTGAGCAGTCAGTGTGTGCCAGGCTTTTTCCTAGATGCCAGGGAAAGTACAGAATAAAATGGGCAAAACCCCCTGACCTCATGGAGCCTGCACTCTAGTGGGAGAGGTAGGCAGCAAACAAGTAAAACAAGTACACTGTTTTACTTATTTTTTGGAGAACAAAAAATCAGGAGAAAGGATAAGGAAAGCTGGCAAATTGGGAGGGGGTAGTTCTGGGAAGAACTCACTGAAAAGGTGGCATTGAATCCACAGAAAGCACCAAGGGTCTGAGCAGAAGCATTCTTGGCATGTTTTAGGAAGAGCACAGAGGCCTGTACAGCTGGAGCAGGTGCATGAGGGCATATGAGTGGAGAAGCGAGAGGGGTAAAAGAAGCCAGATGATGAAAGACTGGTTGAATGAGATGGGAGCCAGTTGAACATTTTCAAAGTAGAGTAGTGACATGACACAACTACACACTTCAGTCTCTTTCTGGCTGCTCTCTGGAGGATGGACTATAAAGAGACCCGAGTAGGGGCAGAAAGAGCAGTGAGGTGAACATTCATCCATTTACCTGAGGGATGATGGTAACTTGTAGCAGCAGTGTTAGTAGTTAGAGCTGGAAACCAGCAGTTAGATTCTCTACTTATTTTCAATCAAGAGTCTTCAGGATTTTCTAAAGATCAACTAGTAGAGTAAGAGAATAAAGGAGTTGAGGATGACCCCAAGACTTGTGGCAGAGTAGTCAGAAATAAAAAAGTCACAAAAAGTCAGACGCCAGGTTGAGCCCAACCACATAGAAAGAAACATGGCCTAATGCTGAACTCTATGAATCTCTCCTAACAGAGGTTGAGAGAAGTCCTAAGATTAAGGCAAGGCTGAGCTCATGGGTGCAGGTAAAGTATATTAGTTGTGGATAGTTGATATCAGCAAAGGCAGTCAAGTCACACCCCAAGATCAACACCACCTTAATCACTGAAGTTGGATCAAATGCTGTCAAGAGAGATAAAAAAGACCTGTGCCCCTCCCAGAAGTTCTGGAAGACCCTCCCACCACCCACTTCGCAGTGTTCACAGAAATGTCCACTTTAACAGCCCCACCCCCACTCCAAGAATATAATTATGGGAGTTATTGTTTTTTTGTAGAGCAAGAGCAGAGTTGGCCCACCAAGTGGGCCACAACCCATAGGTATGAGCTGAGGGACACTGAGAAGGCTCTTAACTGAAGTGGGTCCCTGGGGAAACTCTCGTTGTGCCTGACATTCTATTCATGGATTCTCTCCCCTTGGATGTCTCTAGGACAAGTTGCTCTGAAATGGCTCCAGGAGAAATATTGGTTTGGTTTGGAGCCTCCCAACATTCATTAGTGCTTTGTGATAGCACATTTTATGCAAATTATCATTTCACTTTTAGAGATAGAATCATGGGATGTTATCAGGTACTGGGACAAGATGATGATTAAGCTCATGGTCTGGATGCATAAACTGAAGCAGAATGACAAGGAGACAGAACATGGTCCCCAAGTTACTGCCTCCTACCCTCCCAAAATTCTCTTTGCACCTCCCTTTCATGTAGAGGGGCAGGGAGAAATGGAAAATAGGCTATGGAAACAAGAGACTCAGGGGCTATTGACTGATTTGGTTTTTTGATGCCTTCTCTGAGGCTTTCATTACTCCTCTGTGACTTTTTCCCTTAAATCAAGATGTAGCAGCATCCAAGAACACCCACGTGTGAATTCACCTAGACCAGAGCGTAGGAACTTGTGCGTATGGCACTTGGTCTCTTAAATATTCTTTTTGTTTTCTTTCTCCCTCTACATTTCCACTCTTAAAATGGTGTCCAGAGTATCACAATAAAACACTGACTTATTATGCAAACAAACCATTGCTTTAGCTTTTGAAGAAAAATTGTCTGTCCATTTCATGCTGTTTTGGGTGAATTCAGGAGTGGGAAGCATTCAAGTTCACTTTTCAGTGACTCAACCATTTCCCTTGAAGCAAGTGCTGTCCCTCATCCTCTGATCTTTCTTCAACCTCTCCTTGGGCTATAAATTCAGTGGGGTCTTTTAGATGCTCCTTTTAGCTCCTCTTCAACCTGTAGGCTAGAACTGGCCCAAGACTCCGGTCTGATGAATCCTGAGAGTTCTGCTTTAGTCTGTAGGACCCAGGCATCACTTTTCACTTTGGGTCAAATGTCTACAAGGTTTCTCTGTACTTTCTTAAGTTAGCTCTGAAATTAGCTCTTCATTGTATTGCTGGAGAGAAAGGACCAAATATAGTAAGTCTTCCAATATTTGTTTTCATACTTGATAGGATAATATGCTTTCTGAAAGAAAAAAAATTTTAAGACTGGCTCATCCATTGGTAATTTACAATTTTAGGCAATATTGTGCTTATATAGCAGGATAATATTGTTCAGGGCTGTTTTCTTAGCTTTGTGAGTGAATGCAAAAGAAAGGAAAAGCAGCTAGGAAAGTGGGATAAAAAGACGGAGAACAACCCTTTAATAAAACTGATAAGAAGCGGCCTACTATATACATGCTACCCAGAACAAATACATGGTCAGTTACATCTTGGGAAGTTTCTGATTATGCATATTTACTTAATTGGAAGGACTGATGCTAAAGCTGAAACTCCAATACTTTGGCCACCTCATGCGAAGAGTTGACTCATTGGAAAAGATTCTGATGCTGGGAGGGATTGGGGGCAGGAGAAGAAGGGGGCGACAGAGGATGAGATGGCTGGATGGCATCACCGACTCGAGGGACATGAGTTCGAGTAAACTCTGGGAGTTGGTGATGGACAGGGAGGCCTGGCGTGCTGCGATTCATGGGGTTGCAAAGTGTTGGACACAACTGAGCGACTGAACTGAACTGAACTGAACTGAATGGTTCCTTGAGGACCATTATGAATTACTGAGAAATAAAATATTCATAAGTATAAAACTGAAATTAGCCTACATGGAGTTTTTCTGGAGAATACATTTTTATAGAGGAGAGGCCTGGGAGTTGGTATGCTCTAATATTTGCCATAAATAATTAAAAATTCAGCATTAGCAAAAGAATGCCTCTTCTCAGAGAAAAGAGAACTTGTTAAGTCCAATAAATTTCTTAGAATCACAAGGTGAAACCAACTTACTTTTCATGACTCCTGAGGGTGAACACAGAGAGAAAGGCCAGAGAGAGTACCAGAGGGAGACTTCAAAACAATCAGCACAGGACTGCATCTGACTTCCAGTATCAGACATGTTGACCTGAAGTTACTGTGAGGACCACTATTTCTGCCTTGTTGCTAGAAATTCCGCAAATTGAAATACATATTTTCAAATGAAACCAAACTTTAAAAGTCCCTATGAAGAATGTCATACAGAGCAGGAATTTTCAGGAAAAGAGAAGAAAGAGTCTTCTGGACATCAAGACATCAGAGATGGAAAGAGGTTGCTCTTAAGAGGTGGAAAGAACCCAACAGAACAGGATGCAGGTCCTGACATCTTAGTACAAGTACTGGAGGAGGGGGAAGGTCATGCAATCTATGGGCTTCCTCTAGGGACTCTACTCAAACTCCTCAACGTTCACCCCAACATTCTCTGCCTGCTTCTGGGCGTGACAGAACTTCAAACCTCCTTCAATCATTAGTCAAATCTTAGGAGCCATGGAGGAGGAAATGGCAACCCACTCAAGTTTTCTTGCCTGAAAAATTCCATGAACAGAGTAGCCTGGTCATGGGGTTGCAAACAGCTGGACACAGCTGAGTGACTAAGCATGTCTTAAAAGCCGTGATTTTTCCCCTTCAGTCTGTACCCATCTGTTTTTGTCTCTCAACGATTCTTCATGTTTTCTGGTCCCATCAGAGCATTCCTCTTTATATTGCAGTACTCATATGTGTAAACAATGTGCAAGCATTTTTCTATCCCATGTTACACATAAACCATTTGAACATGATGAACTTGGAAGGTACACTGAGGAAACATCTTCATTCTTTGTTTTCAAGCATTTCTGTCAAAGCTGCCTTCCTAATCCTTGGATGATATCTCAGGCAGAAACAATAGCTTTTCATTAACTCTGGATTTTGCAATAGTCCAAACTTCTATTTTTCACCCAATTCAAAGCCCCTCTATCTTCCAGCTGCTGACCCAGAACCAGTCATAAGGAAGAGGTAAGTACTGGCCCTTGCTTCTTTCTTTCCTACCATACCCTTCCCTTCAGCTCCTGTCGGTTTGGAATGAAGTGGAAAACGACTGTGTTAGTGGAGGTGTCAGAGATGGCCAGCATCTCCTCTCTTGGTTTTCAGTGCCCTCTGTCAGGGTACACCTCCAGATGCTGGCTGATCCTTTCCAAAGAGACCTTTGTTGATTCTTCAGTGTCCTCCATGGCAACCTCCTTACTCCCCCAGTCCCTGACAGGTATGATGCTCTCTGACCTCTCATAACACCTCTCAGCTACTATCATCAGCACATCCCAGGGATCCCCTTGCTCCTTCAAGCAGAAGCTTTGGGGGATGACTTGAGACCAGTAACATTTCATGGAGTTCACTTGGCCCAGGGAAAATCTGCATGTGTGGATGCTCTAGCCACTGTCCTCTCTCCCCAGCTCACCATTGAGGTTACTCCATCTGGCCTCCTGCCCACCTCCACCTTGCTCACTTCACTCTCAAAATCTTGGGGCCACAAATTGCCCTATGATCTGCTTCCCATTTTCTTCTAGTGGCATTGGAGGTAGTCTATGGGTTTCTGCAGTTCAGCAAGCATCTAGCAAGGAAACGAAATGTTAGTCTCCCTTCCTGCAGACAACTCCACTTTATGTGAGCTGTTTTCTTGCAGCCCCTGACTTGGCAGAAATAGGAAGAAGTATCACAAAACAGTACAGGGCTCCCTGCAAACTCTCTTCAAAAAAAGTCCTTTCTCTAACCAGTTCCTTTATAGTTTTGCATTTCTAAGTTTGTACCTATAGTTTTCCATTACATAGTGACACCCACTCTGCTAGTTCAGTCTTATAGAAATGTGACTGGCTCCTCTCTTTGAAACATGTGGGTACTTAAAACCCACGTTACCTACCTCTGAGGCTTCAGCCAATAATCAGTCAGACATAACAAGAAAAATTCTATTTAGGTTTGTGAATATATGTGTCATTGTTCATCTTTCCCCAAAAGCAGACCTTGAAATAAAGACTTGACTTTGAATAACTTATTCTGTAGATAATTCCATGAAATAACAATGGGGAGTGGAAAAGCAAACCAGGAAAAGAAAGTCATCCATATATAGCTTGCTATCAAAAACTTCTCCTGTGTGTGACTAAGCTCAGTCTTGCTGGGAAGCTCTCAGAGCCTTTGCAAGGAGCTGAAGGAGCTGTGAGTCTGGGGATTTTATACATCTCACCTTTGGGTGAGGGCTGTTCCTGGGGGCCTCAGTTCCTCAGCATTTTCAGGTTGCCATTTGCATAGAACTGTTGGCTCTGGTAACCAGAGAAAGCCATCAGGCAGAGAAATGCAGATTTTGGCCACTGGAAATCAAGGCAGTGTGCTCCAAAATGGTAAGAATGAGGGAAATCAAGGAAATGGGCAGAAAAGTAGGAGTATCTGCTGCTGCTGCTGCTGCTGCTGCTGCTGCTGCTGCTGCTGCTGTGTGTGTATATTAGGAGGAGGAACATGTGAAGACCAGCAAGCACCCTCCATTCTAAATTTCTACCATGTGATATGTTACTAACTGTAATAGATTTGTCAAGCGCTTAATGGTCTTATCAACTCACCAGACCCAAATTGTAGTTTTCCCACCTAGTCCTCAATATCTGTTTCTTGCATACTCCTCAGTATATAGACAAATAAGTGCACTTGTTCATATAGTACATCCAATTTTCTGCAAACTCCAAATTCAAGAGGAACATTCCCTGTTCTGTCACACCTGAATGGTTGTAGCTCTATCTCTTGACCTTTTTTGAGAAATGTTAATTTTTTAAACAGTCCTCAAAAATTTGGTCCTTCATTTCTACAGAACTAATCATGGTTAACGCCATTCTGAAACACAGCAGAAAACAACTAAACACACACTAATCTCTATAGCTATAAAACAAACTAACATTTAATAAGAGAAGTGTTAATTTTTATTAATATGTATCTTCTTAAAAGCTATATGGATTTATATTACCCGTAATGTAGTGGATCAAAAAAGTTTCTTTCTTCTCTTAAGAGGAGAATTTGGTTTGTGATTTCTTAATTATGTCAAAGTGTGTTATATGTCAAATTATGTCAAATCTGACCTGACATAAGAAACCAGGTACTAAATGTGTTGTAGGATCAAATTATCAAAGGAAAACTTATTAACATGGCACTCTGTATTAGGGAAAAAATCCCTTAAAGTCACAGAGGTAAATGTTTATCTTATTGACCACAAACACAGGGAATTCTGTAGATGTATACCCCCAGGGCAGCAGGTTCCATGGTAATGTCATTTTCACAGCATGCCATGCTCTCTCCCCGTCCTCTGTAGACCTGGAGTCTACCCTCCATCTCTCTCATCTTTACTCTCTGACTAGTGAACTCTGCTAGAGCAGGGAGAGGAGTGTATTTCCTTTCACCATTAATGTTGGGACTGACCCTGTAATCTGCTGGAGCCAATGTAATATGCATCTACCACAGTGCTTGATATAAGCAAATTAAATGAATTAATAAATTTTGAGAGAAAAATCTACATTCAGAACCTGAACTTCTAACCTGCAATTTTGATGTATATGCCTTTTGTTTGTCATTTGCTTTCTGACTCCTTCCTTGCAAACTGTATTTTTTAGTCTCTGTTGTCAGTCATTCCCAGTTATGTTCAGCCACTAACAGGTACTTGCACTGAAAGAGAGGAGAAGTCAGGGTTTTTCTTCCCATTTCTCTTCTTGGGAGGAAAGGGTGCATTTCTAGCAGTAGCTGCTTCTCTTCTGTGATTCTAGCTCCCACCAGACTGCCCTTCCTCCATGATTCCATGGCCTTCATAGCCTGTAAAGGTTTCCACTCCACTGGGTGGCCCATGTTTTTGGGGTCTAGCAAAGACACATCCTTTCTTTATCCTACCATTCCCTAGGGGCATACCAGCTGCCTGCAGTTAACAGTCTTTGGGTTTCCTCATTTTCTCTTATTTGCTTTTCAGCTTTTCTAATCCCTATTTTTCCTAAATTAAATTCCTTCTAGTAGTTTCATTTTACTAGCTGGATCCTGATGGGTAACTTATTTCAGGAGTCATGTACAAAACTATGCTTTTTTCTAAAACCTGGTTTCTAAGGGTTTGTTTTTCTCAGTTTTTCTTTGAGACCATTCCTGAGATATGTTTTTCCATGTAGCTTCTCTTCTTTTTCTATGGTAATAGTATTTTGTACAAGTTCAGATAAAATTATATCCAGAACAATAACAGCAATCAAAAAACTGTCAATCCACTATCGTCATTTGTTCCCAAATCAATTCACAGATTAAAGATGTCAGTTGTAATAAAATCGATCTATAAATTTGATAAACTCATATCAAGATCTTAACAGACTTTTTTCATGAAAATTGAAAACTGCTTCTAAAATTTATATGAAAGTGCAAAGGGCCAAGAATAACTAATAACTTCATAAAGAAAGATAAGGGTGGAAGAACTTTTCCACCAGATATCAAGACATGTTTAAAAGATATGATGATAAAGAAACTGTGATAAAGAAATGCTTCAAGGACAAACAAATAGACCACTGAAATGGGACGGATTGATATTCTAGAGGAGTCCAGAAACATGCCCATTAACATGCACATATGAATTCTAGGTTTTTTCCAAAGTTAAACTACACAGCAGGTGGGAAATATGGTCATTTCAGTAAAAAGAAAAAAACAAATTCCCAGAAAAATTAGGTGTTGATATTTTTTATTTTTTACTGAAGGATAATTGCTTTACAGAATTTTGCTGTTTTCTGTGAAATCTCAACATGAATCATCCATAGGTATACATATATCCCCTCCCTTTTGAAGCTCCCTCCCATCTCCCTCCCCATCCCACCCCTCTAGGTAGATACAGAGCCCCTGTTTGAGTTTCCTGAGACATACAGCAAATTCCTATTGGGTATCTATTTTACATATGGTGATGTACATTTCCTTGTTACTCTTTCCATACATCTCACCCTCTCCTTCCTAGAACCTATTATACAGAGTGAAGTGAGTCAGAAAGAGAAAGATAAATACCGTATTCTAACACATATATAAGGAATCTAGAAAAATAGTACTGAAGAATTTACTTACAGGGCAACAATGGAGAAACAGACATAGAAAATAGACTTATGCGCTTTTTTTAAAAAAGTGGGAATTCCTGGAGGTCTAGAGGTTAAGACTCTGTGCTTCTTGCTCAGCCAAAACAAACAAACAAAAAAAGGTGACCATGCTGCTATCTCATAGGATGTTTATTCTAAAGCCCTTGTTTATAAAGAAAATCCTCATTTCCTCCGTCGTCCTGCTTTGAGAGAATTCATAAGAAATCTTCCGTGGCCCCCACCTCTGCCCTGTACATGTTAATCTAAATGTCAAAAGCAAAAATAACAAAAAGTTTATAAAATAATGAGAAGAAAAGAAAACTAAGTCTGAATATAGGAACTGGCTATCGGCCAGCTACGATAATGAAAAGAGATACATAGCCTCCCTGGTGGCTCAGATGGTAAAGAATCTGCCTGCAATGAGGGAGAGCTGGGTTCAATCCCTGGGTCGGGAAGATCTCCTGGAGAAGAAACCGGCAACCCATTTCAGTATTCTTGCCTGGTGAATTCCATGGACAGAGGAGCCTGGCGGGGCTACAGTCCATCGGGTCGCAAAGAGTCGGATACGACTGAAGCAACCAACACTTCCATACAGCCTCAAACACGTTTCTAGATACGGAGGTTGGCGGCTGGGGTTGGGGGTTGGGGGGTTTGGAGGGGTTGGGGGTTGGGGGGTTTGGAGGGGTTGGGGAAGGCGGGATGCGGGGAAGAAGAGAAATATATTTAGACAATCTAAGCAGGACTCCCTCTTCTCCCCTCTGGACTTCGATTTGAGCTACCTCCCCTCATCCTTCCACCCTTTCTGCCTAACTCCCCACTCGCGCTGAAGACTCGGAGCACTGAGGCGACTGCACTGGCGTAAATTTCTACCTACGTGCGCCACCGCCCCTGAAGGCCGTTTCATGACGTCAGAGCTAAGCGAGGGGGCGCCGCCTCCTGGGTGCCAGCCCCTCCCAGCCTTGCGGCCCTGGCTTGCCCTTTAAAAGAGCAGGGCCTGCGCCAACCGCCCCACACCGCGGGGACCAGGATACAGGGCTGTTTTCCCGGAGCATCTTCATCTCGCCTTCCATCCGTTTGTCATTCACCGTTCCGACTGCTATCCTCTTCTCCGCGCAGATTTGGACGAGCCAGGCCATGCAGCCGGCCGCCCTTCTCGGCTTTCTGGGAGCCACGGTGGTTGCAGGTGAGTGGGCGCGGCTGGCCGTTCAGCACCGCGGACAGCGCCAGCCTCTGTCTCCTTGGCAGTTCTGGGCATCTTGGCTGGTGGATACTGGGTGAGAGGGAGGGTTGAGTGGAAAGTCTCTCCCTCTTGATTGAGGGTCTTAATTTCTTCCCTTCCCTGAGTGTTTCCCTTCAACTGCCCGCCCCAACATCTGACTTGGAAAAAGCCAGAGGACTTCCTAGCTCATGTCTAAAATGTCACATCCTCTCCATCTATTTAGAGAAATGCTGTTATAGTCTTTTTCTGTATCTGCAATTAAGTGTTTGTTTGGCTTTTTAAAGCCAGATGACCACGGAGAGACAGGAGTACACCTATTATATTAGCTGGCAACTGTATACTTTCTATGACTGTTACTATTATTTAAACATAATGAGATAAAGGTAAGCCTCTTATGTATATATGTATAAAAGATATATCTTTTTTCTTAACATATATGTTAAGAAATGACACATATGTATGTTCATTTATCCACAGGTTTAATGTAATATTTTTCTGTATTTTATATTTTTGTCTCTGGGAAGAGGTAATTTCACACTCATTAATATATCTTTAAGTTATAAATGAGAAGTGCAATAGATATTTTGACTTTTGTGCTCCAAAAATAGTTAGTGTGAAACAACCACCAAAAATAATCTTAGAGTAATAAAAATAAATTGTTTTAGTCAATTTGGGAGGATGCAATTTTAATGTGTGGAAAATTGTGGGATTAATTTTTCAAACTGCTCTGAATCTCAATGATCTTTGGAAATTTGGGGGGGGAGGGAAGTTGTGTGTGTGTGTGTGTGTGTGTGTATTTGTATGCTGAAGTCACTACAAGTCCACTGAAAAGTAAATATGCTGCCACCAGATTAAACTGGAGGGTTTTTTAAAAACAGTCTTAATAACCTCATAGAATATTGTTCTTATCTAAGATTGAAATTCCTAACTAGAATTGAAGCATTGCCATCCATGAATATGAGGGTTCCATTGACAGTAATTACTGGATCCCAGATATAAAGAGAGACAAGAGCCAGAGGTAATTTCTTTATTGCAAATTCAGAATTTTCAAAAAATACTTGTCACTGTTACAAATTGCCTACAAATGTTCATGATTTAATTGAAGAAAGCCAAATAAATATTTAGAGTCCTTCCTGATGAAAAATATTTGCAGAAAGGAATTGCTTAATAGGCTAAATCTGTGCTATACATTGTGCTATAGACCACAAAAACAATGTTATTTCTGAGACATATTTACCTACATGTGTATTAGTCACCCAGTCGTGTCTGACTCTTTGGGACCCCATGGACTGTAGCCCACCAGTTTCCTCTGTCCATGGAATTCTCCAGGCAGGAATACTGGAGTGGGTTGCCATTCCCTTCTCCAGAGGATCTTCTCAACCCGGGATCAAATGCAGTCTCTTGCATTGCAGGCAGTTTCTTTACCACTGAGCTACCAGGGAAGCCCCTGTAGTGGTAAAATATTTACGGCTCTTTTGCAAGATAATATTTTAAGAAGGGTTTATATTTTAACGTCAACTAAAATCATGATATTCTTTTTAAAAAGTTTTTTACTGAGCTATAATTCACACACCATTAAATCTATACTTTCTAAAGTGCATAAATCAGTGATTTTTTGAACACTCACAGATTGTGTAACCATTATAACATTTCAGAACACTTTCTCTCACCCCAAGAAAAAAAAGTCTATTCCCCATTCCCTCCTCCTCCAAATGCTTGGAAATGAGACATGGTAGCCTTCAAGCAGAGTTTGTTATTTACCAAAATCACAGGAATCCTGTGGAAACCATCTGGTTTATTTCCTACCATTATGAGCTTCTGGAAGGAGATCTATACCTTTCTACAGTAGTTACTATGCACCCTAAAAATTAATATGCATTCAGGAGCTACATGCTATTCATATTACACTAGGTAAGATGGTTTCTGCATTCAAAAGATCTTGCTTACTGTATTATTTTATAGTTGTTTTATTTTCACTCTGGGATGAAACCTTAGTTTGTTAGTCTTATTTGTTGTTCTTGTTCAGTCGCTCAGTTGTATCCAGCTTTTTGCAACCCCATGGACCGCAGCACCCCAGGCTTCCCTGTCCTTCATTATATCCTGAAGCTAACTCAAACTCATGTCCATTGAGTCAGTGATGTCATCCAACCATCTCATCTACTGTCATCCCCTTCTCCTACAAAAAAGATCTTAATGACCCAGATAACCACAATGTGTGATCACTCATCTAGAGCCAGACATACTGGAATGCAAAGTCAAGGGGGCTTTAGGAAGCATCACTATGACCAAAGCTAGTGGAGGTGATGGAATTCCAGCTGAGCTATTTCAAATCCTGAGAGATGATGTTGTGAAAGTGCTGCACTCAATATGCCAGCAAACTTGGAAAACTCAGCAGTCAGTCTTATGGAATACTATTATTTTGGAAGTTATTCTCAGATTTACCATGTGATATTATTTGAAAGTTTTTCTGCCATTTGATTACTTCGCTTTTATCATAATCATTGGGTTTTCTTTTGTGACCCCTAAATCTTAACTTATACAGAAATAAAATAAGCTACTTTAGGGGTATCAACATATCTTTGGTTTTGCTGTCACAGATTCTACTGGAAGAAATACAGTAGAACTTAGATATCTGACTAGATGCATAATATGTTTTCATAAGGAGATCTGAGTTCCATCAAAAACACATCTGAAGAGCCTCAATCAGGGAAACAGGACTGTTCTATAAAAACAAACATAAGTTACAAATTATTTAGAGTCACTAAAGAAAAATATTCCTCTGCCTCAAATAGTTTATAATAGCAACTATTAAACATTTGTAGGGAGAAAAAAGAGAAAAGTTATTAGCAAGAAAATGTATTACCAAAGAAAGTTTAGTAAAGCTAGAATTTAAAAAGGCACCTTCTAGTTTATTGCAGGAGTAATTTTCTCAGTTATTGCTTTTCAGGGGATTTTCCAGATATCAGGTGGAAAGAGGTGCTGAAATAGGAATGTTCTCAAATAACAGTCATTTGGGGGATAAAATAATGGCCTAGCATATTAGACTCTGAATGTCAAAGGTGTCCATCCAGATCTTGTATGAACTACATTTCAGGAACATTATGGGTTCATACCTTGTTAGCCACCTCTCAGATATTTTACCCATGATTTAAATTTAACACACTGCATTATTTAAGTCCCTTGAAACAACTGAAGTAGATCCCAGGCTGTGCTTTGTTAAGGAAAATTCAGTAACGTAAGTAAATGAAATAGGAGTTTTATTTCTAAATTGAGTGCTATGGTTTGACTAGAGGGAAGCAGTTCAAGAGACTTTGAAAGCAAATATTTGGGAAAGGTCAGGTTGCTGGTAATAAGCAGCTGCACTTGAATAGCTTACATCTCTGATGTCTGAGAGTTTTGCTCTTGCTCTAAATATCTCTTCACTTGTTTCAGATTCCTGGAAGAATCTTTTGCACTGAGCTTCTCCAGCGATAATAACTGGAAGTGTCAGGAGAACTATGGAGATGGGCCTATATGTAAATGCTTTGAACTCCTCCAGTGGAAAGGGCTTAGACAGGACAAAATCAAAGTGAAAGATAAAAGCAACTGAAAAAGGCACTGTAAAATTAAAAACACCTGAAGCATTTCCTAAGAAGACAAAAGCACCTCAATCATGGATTTAAAATAAACAGAATCTCATAAACTTTAATTTAAATAAATTAAAATTTATCTTTTTGCAATATCTCATGAACCTTTGTTAAACACTTATTTGCATGTGCTATCATGGACTTGGTGCTGTCCTGGTAAAATCAGATAATTTCCACTGGAGAAGGAAATGGCAACCCACTCCAGTATTCTTGCCTGGAAAATCCCATGGATGGAGGAGCCTGGTAGGCTACAGTCAGTGTGTGGGGTCACAAAGAGTCAGATACGACTGAGCGACTCCACTTTCTTTCTTTCTTTCATGTTCTTTACCTGGATGCAGACAACATGGGGGAAGGGAAGCCACACTGATACAGCCACATAAGCACGCTTGTCTAAGAAAAGACTTGGGGTAAAACAAGGTAATTAATTACATAAAATAATCACAACCACGTTTTTGTAAAGGAAATGAATTTCAGGGAAAATATTTTCTTGGGGACTGGAAGAGGCATAGGGAATCACATATCTTTACCCATTCTGAGTAGGCAGAAAGGTTGAGGAGGGCACTCTGGTTTCATTTAAACTAGATTTGCTTTTAATTTTTTTATTGATATATATATATATATAAAACTGCATGAATTATAAGTTTACAGTTTGGGCTTCCCTGGTGGTTCTGTGCTAGAGAATCCACCTACTAATGCAAGAGATATGGTTTCGATCCCTGATCCAGGAAGATCCCACATGTCTCAGAGCAACTAAGCCCATGTTCTGCAACTATATTAAGCCTGTGCAGCACAACTAATGAGTCCTTGCATTCTAGAGCCCATGCTCCACAAGAGAAGCCACCACAATGAGAAGCCTGCGTACCACAAATAGACAGTAGTCCCTGCTTGCTGCAACTGGAGAAAAACCTATCCAGCAACAAAGACCCAGCACAACCAAAAATAAATAAAGAAAATTATTTTCAAAAAGAGTTTTTTTTTAAAAAGAAAGATCCCACATGCCACGTGGCCAAAAAAATAAAGTATACTTCTTACTGAATTTTTCACTCATTTAACACACCTGTGTAATCAGCACCCAGATGGAAAATAGAAAATTGTCAGTATCCTAGAAGGTCTTCTTCTGTGGATATGATTTATATTGGATATAAGATTCCTAATCTTGTTTACAACATGTTAAGGGAAAACAGCTGTGTATGTGTATGTGTGTGTGTATACATGCAACTGAGGTGATTCTGGTCCCTGAGGCAGACATCCCCAACTGTCTCCACCTTGCTTAGCTCTGACTCTGCTCCTCCTCCCAAGTAACAAGCTAGGGGTGGGGTGATTTTGTGAGTTTGCAGACACACAGCTTCCAAAATCAACTCACGTTGTTTCCCATTCCTTTTCTCTTTCAAAGCCGTCAGCTCTATGCCAATGGACATCAGCAACCACAATGAAGAAATGGTAAGTTGAAATGGAATTCTGAAATCTAGACTTTTATCTAGACTCTGGATTCTCCCACTCATTATCTCATCAAACTAAACAAAACAAAAAACAAACAACAATGTGGAAACGGGAGTAAGTGATGCCCCTCTTGCCCTGGTTTTTTTATCTTCTTCCTGGATGTTTCAGTGCCCATGAGGATAGCTGTCATCACACATTTTCCTTCTAATCTGTTCAGAAGTGGGTATTTATTTCTTTCTCTGAACAGTCTTGACCCAGTGCCTTTTTGCATTCCTCTGTGGAGAGGCCTGGGAGGTTTCAGTACAGACCTTGTGAATCTACATTCCTCCAAGGATTTTGCATAAGTACAGGTCACACAGTCAAGCTTCTCTTGACAGCAGCTCTGGGTTAAGTAGTCCATCCCAGTGACACCAGCTTTGCCAACCTACTTTTGGGTTCCCCTCTAGGTGACTCACTGCATCATCGAGGTCCTCTCAAATGCCCTATTGAAGTCCAGCGCTCCACCCATCACCCCTGAGTGCCGACAAGTCCTGAAGAATAGTAAGTGTCCGACAAAGATTTGTCCTTTCTCCTGCTCCCTCCATTTCAACTTTCACTTTACTTCCCTATGACCCAGGGGTGTGATGCAGTGGGAAGGGTACAGGCTCAATCAGTATCTGGGGAGATAAGCTATGGCTTTTAGTCCTTGCTATGCTACTTCACTTAATAGCTAGTGTTACCATGGGGAAGACCCCTTGCCTCTCTGGGCCTATTTCCTCAAATTAAAAGAGGGAGCTGAACTCAATGATAGTCTGTGAGATGTTTATCAGTTCTTAAATTCCTTGGTTTGAGAGTTTGGAATTTTAAAACAGGCTTTTATTTAGTGGAGGGAGGTATGAGGAATGCTTGTTTGTGTTTAGACAGAGGGGAGAAGTGTTGAAAGATGAAAGGATAGAAGAAAACAAAAATTATGCTTCTCTTTGTTTTCTACTCTTCTGACAACGAGGAGTTACAAGCTTGGAAAGGTGACTGGGAAACTTTTGGCCATTTATGTAACAAATTGGTTAAGCCATTTTAATGCATAGTTTATTAGAATGTGTGTGTGTGTGTGTGTGTGTGCACATGCATGCATGCACACGTGCACACGTGCAACTCTTGGCAGCTCCTGCCAGACTCTTCTGTCCATGGAATTTTCCAGGCAAAAATATTGAAGTGGTTTGCCATTTCCTTCTTCAGGGAATATTCCTGAACCAGGGATAGAACCTGAGTCTCCTGCATTGGCAGGTGGATTCTTTACCTCTCTCTGCACCACCTGGGAAGCCCATTGTTAGAATGAGTGGTACTACCAAATGGTGTCAGGAGTTTCAGGCCTGAGAATTGGAAGGGGTGGGGACAGACTTAGAGCATCCAAAAAGTCAGAGTGATGGCCTTCTGAGTATAGACTGGGATGTTTCTCTGCAAAGCGGCTTATGCTGAAAACAAAATTCGAACAGTGATACAACCAGTATTCATCGGGAGTTGACTCAAAGAGACAAATTTTACAAAACTATGCATCTCTTTTATCATAAAGTCAAACTGATTCAAAAAAAATCCCCAAAGCTCTGCTCTCTTTAACATCTTTCTCTGCTTTTGAATTTTGAGTCAGGCTATGAACAAAAGATTTTATTTTTTTCTTTTCACCTTCAAAATCTCCCATCGCAAGATAATACTCTCTTTCCATTGCTGCACATGAGGCCCCATGTATAAAATTATATTTAAAAAAAGTATTAGTGACTAGCCTAAAGAGTAACCTGGGGGACTCTATGCACCACTGGGGGCTTCAGGATAACCATAAGAGGTGTGGGAGCTTGAGGTCCTATAAGCCCCATGCATAGTGGAAGGAAACCTCCTTACCACTCCCAATCTAATACTTTTATGAATTTCTCCCCAGCTTTCTCTTCCAGCAGTTACAGGAATGAGCTTGTTTGAATGAGCTTATTAACCATTGCAAGGAATGAGTGAGAGCAGGGCTGGGTCTCCTGGCAGGGACTAAAATCTGCTCCTTTGGGCCAACCCATCTGGCTCTCTCCCTTCCCCTTTCTTTGTTTACCAGATGAATGTAGAAGTTCCGGGTCTGTCAGACTAGGTCATCAAAGAACCATGATTGCTTTTCGTTGTTCAGTCACTTAGAAGAGTTATTGATTGTAGGGCAAACTGCTGTTAACTGCCAAGATCAGATTCTTAACCCTCAGGCAGGATTCTAGCTTTTGCTCATTATTGACTGTGCCCTGGGTTTTTTTGAGGTCTCTTGAGAGATCCCCAGGTAAACTGGTAAAAATTAAATGACCCATGTCTATCAGGACCTTAGAGACATCACAGCAAGAGAGCCATTCAATAGTGAGATCAGGAAAATTTGAGCTCCTCCAGGGTGGCAGAGACTCAAACACCAGTCAGGGCCAGACAGACAGATAACAGAAAGGAGTAAAACAGGATAGGAAGTGACTCACAAACAGGAGGATACATGCCCCTTCTAAAGGGGAGTAGATTTTTCGCAGCTTCAATCCTATTGTGAGAGAAATATGGATTCTGTTGAGAGATCTTGGGATTTTTCACAATAATTTAAAAGTTGGATTTTTCTGAGCAGTATCTCCTGGCATTTAAGTATTGCGTCTGAATTCAAATTTACTGAAAATGTTATTTAGACCAAATATAACTCACCTCTGGGCTACTAGTTCATAATTTCTGTTGACTGGAAAAAAAAAGCACAACCAAAAGTTGAGAATTATGTTTTATTCCATGGACATATTGAGGACTTCAGCCCAGGAAACAGCCTCTCAGATAGCTCTGAGGGACTATTTTGAAGAGGTAAGGGAGGAGCCAGGATATATAGGAGTTTTTGCAACAAAAACCAGGTAATCAGAACTTCAAAAGATTACTGTTAACTGAAGATAACTAGACATCTTAAGTTAATGAATTTGGCACTTTTCTACATATGGGAAGATGCAAGAGTCTGGGATTACTGAAGTCATCCCTTGGAATATGTACTTTTATCTTATTTTTCTCCTTCCTAAATCCCCTCTGGGAACACAATTAGGTGTGGCTGATGTCATGGTGACCAGAAAAAACATCCTTTGTTTACTGACTTGGCAGGCGACATTCTTTGTCCACTCTTGTCTTATTCTGGTTTTCTCTTTCACTGAAATGTCTTACGCTTATCAGAAAACTTATGGAGTTTTCTGCCAACCAGATGGATGAATTTCTTCACGCAGCCTCCCTCCCATCCCCAGCCCATCTCCACTCCCACTCTCTCCAGCACATCTCTGGATGTGCTGAGCAAACGAACATTTGGGGGATAGAGAAGAATCATTGTTTCATGGTTTGAAGATACCTTAGGGAATTCATGGTCCAATTTAGCAGGTATAAAAATCTATTTGACCTGGTTGATATGGTCCTCTTTGCAACATGACAGTCAGGGAAGAAAGGTGCATTTTTCCCCTTTTTACTTGAAGTAAGAGTGAGATTCACACCTTCATTTTCAGATTGACGAAACTGTATGCTGCTAATCGCAGCCCTTCTCATATCTCACCTGAAGGGGCTAAAAGCTAAATTTAGGAAGAAGTGCTAAGTCTCAGGCAAGCTGCTATAGGCAGCATACATTTAACCAGGAAAAAATAAAAATAATTCTCCTCCTTACCAGCAGGGAGTAGGAAATGGGGCACACAGCCTCTGCCTAGGGAAGCTGAGATCCTGTTTGAATGATGTCAGTATCTGCTCAGATCCTCCCTGCTTATCTATGGCTACACGGTCAGCCCTGCCTCAGTGCTGCACACACCATCACTGGCTCTTAAAAGGCAGAGGCATTGGTGAGGAGCTAGCCCAAGGTCAGGGACATTTCAGTTGCCTCATAAAACATGAGAATATTGTGCCTGACTACGCTTTTAAGCAGAGAGGAATAGATTGCTTTCTTGGACATTTTTACAAAGTTCAGTTCAGTTCAGTTCAGTCACTCAGTCATGTCCGACTCTTTGCGACCCCATGAATTGCAGCACGCCAGGCCTCCCTGTCCATCACCATCTTCCGGAGTTCACTCAGACTCACGTCCATCAAGTCCATGATGCCATCCAGCCATTTCATCCTCGGTCGTCCCCTTCTCCTCCTGCCCACAATCCCTCCCAGCATCAGGGTCTTTTGCAGTGAGTCAACTCTTTGCATCAGGTGGCCAAAGTACTGGAGTTTCAGCTTTAGCATCATTCCTTCCAAAGAAATCCCAGGGTTGATCTCCTTCAGAATGGACTGGTTGGATCTCCTTGCAGTCCAAGGGACTCTCAAGAGTCTTCTCCAACACCACAGTTCAAACGCATCAATTCTTCGGCGCTCAGCCTTCTTCACAGTCCAACTCTCACATCCATACATGACCACAGGAAAAACCATAGCCTTGACTAGATGGACCTTAGTCGGCAAAGTAATGTCTCTGCTTTTGAATATACTATCTAGGTTGTTCATAACTTTTCTTCCAAGGAGTAAGCGTCTTTTAATTTCATGGCTGCAGTCACCATCTGCAGTGATTTTGGAGCCCCCAAAAATAAACTCTGACACTGTTTCCCCTGTTTCCCCATCTATTTCCCATGAAGTGATGGGACCGGATGCCATGATCTTCATTTTCTGAATGTTGAGCTTTCAGCCAACTTTTTCGCTCTCCTCTTTCACTTTCATCAAGAGGCTTTTTAGCTCCTCTTCACTTTCTGCCATAAGGGTGGTGTCATCTGCATATCTGAGGTTATTGATATTTCTCCCTGCAGTCTTGATTCCAGCTTGTGTTTCTTCCAGTCCAGCGTTTCTCATGATGTACTCTGCATAGAAGTTAAATAAGCAGGGTGACGATGTACATCCTTGATGTACTCCTTTTCCTATTTGGAACCAGTCTGTTGTTCCATGTCCAGTTCTAATTGTTGCTTCCTGACCTGTATACAGATTTCTCAAGAGGCAGGTTACGTGGTCTGGTATTCCCATCTCTTTCAGAATTTTCCACAGTTTATTGTGATCCACACAGTCAAAGGCTTTGGCATAGCCAATAAAGCAGAAATTGATGTTTTTCTGGAACTCTCTTGCTTTTTCGATGATCCAGCGGATGTTGGCAATTCAATCTCTGGTTCCTCTGCCTTTTCTAAAACCAGCTTGAACATCAGGGAGTTCACGGTTCACATATTGCTGAAGCCTGGCTTGGAGAATTTTGAACATTACTTTACTAGCATGTGAGATGAGTGCAATTGTGCGGTAGTTTGAGCATTCTTTGGCATTGCCTTTCTTTGGGATTGGAATGAACACTGACCTTTTCCAGTCCTGTGGCCACTGCTGAGTTTTCCAAATTTGCTGGCAAATTGAGTGCAGCACTTTCACAGCATCATCTTTCAGGATTTGAAACAGCTCCCCTGGAATTCCATCACCTCCACTAACTTTGTTCGTAGTGATGCTTTCTAAGGCCCACTTGACTTCACTTTCCAAGATGTCTGGCTCTAGATTTGTGATCATATCATCATGATTATCTGGGTCATGAAGATCTTTTTTGTACAGTTCTTCTGTGTACAGTTCTTGCCACCGCTTCTTAATATCTTCTGCTTCTGTTAGGTCCATACCATTTCTGTCCTTTATCGAGCCCATCATTGCATGAAATGTTCCCTTGGTATCTCTAATTTTCTTGAAGAGATCTCTAGTCTTTCCCAATCTGTTGTTTTCCTCTATTTCTTTGCATTGATCACTGAAGAAGGCTTTCTTATCTCTTCTTGCTATTCTTTGGAACTCTGCATTCAGATGCTTATATCTTTCCTTTTCTCCTTTGCTTTTCACCTCTCTTCTTTTCACAGCTATTTGTAAGGCATTTTTTCTGTTTTGCAAATGTCAATTCAAAATGAATCATCAAGAGTTGTTCAGTAGAAATACCATGTGAACCACAAATATAATTTCAGATTTTCCAGTAGCCACCTTAAAAAAGTAAAAAGAATATTAATAAATTTAATCAGTGAATAATAATACATTTAATTTTGTCCCATTTACTTTATCAATATAGTTTTTATACATCCAATATATTTATATTATACTGTACATCCAAAATATTATCATTTCAACATATAATCAATATGAAAATTTGAGACATCTTACATTCTTTTTTTAATCTGAAGTATCTGACATCTTGTTGTGTCTTATATTTATGGCATGTCTCCGTTTGGACCAGCCACATTTCAAGTCCTCAATAGCCACAAAGGGTTGGTGGCTGTCACCATGGATGGCACAGAGGTCAGCCCAGAGCTGTGAGCAGCCTTGACTGCAGTTGTTCTATCTGAATTCAGTGACATCCGTTGAAATCCAAGCATTCCAAGCTAACAACTCAGTGTTAACTGCATTATCTCCTTTCGTGGGATGCCCTTGAGTTAAGGGACTTCCCTTCTGGCTCAGATGGTAAAGTGTCTGCCTACAGTGTGGGAGACCTGAGTTCGATCCCTGGGTTTGGAAGATCCTCTGGAGAAGGAAATGGCAACCCACTCCAGTACTCTTGCCTGGAAAATCCCATAGACGGAAGAGCCTGGTAAGCTACAGTCTGTGGGTTAGGAAAGAGTCGGACATGACTGAGTGACCTTACCTGACCTTACCTTAGTAAAGAAGCTGTCAACAAATAATAAATTTGAGTCAGTTTAGTGAGGTAGATGAACCTAGAGCCTGTTATATAGAATGAAGTAGGTCAGAAAGTGAAAAACAAATATTGTATATTAACACATATATATGGAATCTAGAAAAATGGTACTAATGAATCTATTTGTAGGACAGGAATAGAGACTCAGACATAGAGAATACACTTATGGACACAGCGGGGGAAGAAGATGGTGGGACAAATTGAGAGAATAGCATTGAAAGATATACATTACCAAGTGTAAAATAGATAGTTAATGGGAAGTTGCCATTTAGAGCAGGGAGCTCAGCCTGGTGTTCTCTGATAATCTAGAGGGCTGGGATGGGGTAAGAGGTGGAAGGGAGGTTCAAGAGGGAAGGGGACATGTGTATACCTGTGGCTGATTCATGTTGATATATGGTAGAAACCAACACAACATGGTAAAACAATTATCTTCCAGTTAAAATTAAATAACTTTAAAAAAAGAAGCTGTTAACATTTGGAAAAGATGAAAGAAAACAATATTCAGTTAAAATATTTGTTACACCATCTACTATAACTGTTGACTTGTGTAATACAAAGATAATTCAGTTTACTGAAGTTCATTCTCAACATTTGAGAACAGGAGGGGCAGATGGAACCTGAATGAGGGAAGGACATGGTCCCTTCCACTGCTGTGCGGTTTTCTCGGAAGAAATACACACCCTGCTTATCACCAATTATTAAGTTATATTGTCACTTACTGCTAAGTTGCATTTATACAGTTGATTGGATAATTAATGTCTGATAAACTAAGAGTCAGATAAGTCTGAGTGACTGAACAACAACAAACTAATAATTAAAGAAATTTAATCCTCTGTTGAATCTGATATTTCCCATTTTGGCTATTTAACTTTATTTAGCTGGGTTCTACTGGGAGATATTTACACAATGGTAATTTTTATTATTTATTTATTTTTTTTCCCAAAACATTACACAATTTTTTTTTATTATTAAATGAGAAACTCTCATTTGTTACATCATCACATTGCTAGTCAGAGAAATGCTGCAGTGATGAAGCAAGTCAATGTTGGATCAACCAAAGTCTTCATTTCTACATTCATTTACAAAGAAATAATGTTCAACACAGCCCAACACAATACACAATGCTAATTTTTAAAGGCTTGGCTAGTGGCTAAGTCACTTCAGTAGTGTCTGATTCTGTGTGACCCCATAGACAGCAGCCTACCAGGCTCCCCTGTCCCTGGGATTCTCCAGGCAAGAACACTGGAGTGGGTTGCCATTTCCTTCTGCAATGCATGAAAGTGAAAAGTGAAAGGGAAGTTGCTCAGTAGTGTCCGACTCTTCGAGACCCCATGGACTGCAGCCCACCAGGCTCCTCCATCCATGGGATTTGCCAGGCAAGAGTACTGGAGTGGGGTGCCATCACCTTCTCCGTTTTAAAGAATGGTCCTTAATTACACCTCTCTGAGCCTCAATGTCTCTGTAGTCACAAGGAGGCTGAACTACACAAATTCTAAGGTTTCTTCTGGTTCTAAATTCTAACATTTTATAGAATTTTTATAGTATTTTATAAACCTATACTTGAGTTTCAATTTGGTAACTGAAAGATGCTCAGGTGATCCAGTGGTTAAGAATCCACCTAAAAATGCAGAAGACATACGTTTGATCCCTGGTCCTGGAAGCTCCCACATGTCTTGGAGCAACTTAGCCCAATACACCACAACTACTGAGCCTGTGCTCTGGAACAAAAGAAGCCACCACAATGAGACGCCTGCACATCACAAGGAAGAGTAGACCCCCAACTCATTGCAACTAGAGAAAAGCCCGAAGGCAGCAAAGAAGAACCCCGCCCCCAAATGCAGCCAAAACAAAAGATGCTTATTGGGTGTTATGAAAAAATAAATATGTATTTATTATCAGATTTAAATACAGCTAAGGAGTTTTCATACCACTTCCCTGGTGGCTCAGAGGTTAAAGCGTCTGCCTCCAATGTGGGAAACCCGGGTTCAATCCCTGGGTAAGGAAGATCCCCTGGAGAAGGAAATGGCAGCCCACTCCAGTATTCTTGCCTGGAGAATGCCATGGACAGAGGAGCTTGGTAGGCTACAGTCCACGGGGTCACAAAGAGTCGCACACGACTGAGTGACTTCACTTTCACTTTCTTTCTTTCTTTCAAAAATAATCTTAAAAAAATTAACTTAAAAAATAACCCAAGGATTTTCAGGATCTTTAGGGTTTGTAGTGATCACTGAGGCTGGTGCTTACTGAACCACAAGCAATTCTGAAGTGATACTCTTTTTTATTTTCATTATAGATGGAAAAGAGCTCAAAGATGAAGAGAAAAGTGAAAATGAAAACACAAGGTTCGAAGTGAGATTGTTGAGAGACCCAGCTGACACCTCAGAAGCCGCTAGGCTCTCCAGTAGGGAGGACTCAGGGGAGGGGGATGCCCAAGTCCCAACAGTAGCAGACACGGAGAGCGGTGGGCATAGCCGTGAGCGGGCAGGCGAGCCCCCGGGAAGTCAAGTGGCCAAAGAAGCAAAGACACGCTATTCTAAGAGCGAGGGACAGAACAGGGAGGAAGAAATGCTAAAATATCAGAAAAAGGAACGTGGGGAAATTGGCAGTGAGGAGAGACTGTCTGAAGGGCCTGGAAAGGCACAAACGGCCTTTCTCAACCAAAGAAACCAGACTCCGGCTAAGAAAGAGGAGTTAGTGTCCAGATATGATACACAGTCTGCCGGGGCCCTTGACAAGTCGCACAGCCGGGAGAGGAGCAGCCAGGAGAGCGGAGAGGAGACCAAGAGCCAGGAGAACTGGCCCCAAGAGCTCCAACACCGTCCGGAGGGCCAGGAAGCACCCGGAGAAAGCGAAGAGGATGCCAGCCCTGAGGTGGACAAACGGCGCTCGAGGCCAAGACACCACCACGGGAGGAGCAGGCCCGACAGATCCTCTCAGGAGGGGACTCCTCCCCTAGAGGAGGAGTCACACGTGGGCACGGCCAACTCAGGGGAAGAGAAAGCCCGCCATCCAGCCCACTTTAGGGCTTTGGAGGAGGGAGCCAAATATGGGGAGGAAGTGAGGAGACACTCAGCTGCCCAGGCTCCTGGAGACTTGCAGGAGGCACGATTCGGGGGCAGAGGCCGTGGAGAGCACCAGGCTCTAAGGCTTCCCAGCGAGGAGAGCCTAGAGCAGGAAAACAAGAGACATGGCCTCAGCCCGGATCTAAACATGGCGCAGGGATACAGCGAGGAAAGCGAGGAAGAGAGGGGTCCGGCCCGCGGACCCAGCTACAGAGCCCGGGGAGGGGAGGCGGCGGGCTTCTCCACGCTAGGCCAAACAGAAGAGAAACGGTTCTTGGGTGAAACGCACCACCGTGTTCAGGAAAGCCAGAGGGACAAGGCGAGGCGCCGCCTATCAGGCGAGCTGAGAAATTACCTCGACTATGGTGAGGAAAAGGGTGAGGAAGCAGCCAGAGGGAAGTGGCAGCCGCAGGGAGACCTGCGAGACGCTGACGAGAACAGGGAAGAGGCTAGGCTTCGAGGCAAACAGTATGCTCCCCGTCACATCATTGAAAAGAGATTAGGGGAGCTACTCAATCCATTCTACGACACTCCCCAGTGGAAGAGCAGCCGTTTTGAGAGAAAAGGCCACATGGATGACAGTTTTCTTGAGGGTGAAGAGGAAAATGGGCTGACCTTGAATGAGAGAAATTTCCTCCCAGAATACAACTATGACTGGTGGGAGAAAAAGCCCTTTGAAGAGGATGTAAACTGGGGGTATGAGAAGAGAAACCTGGACCCCACACTGGATCTAAAAAGGCAGTATGACCGAGTGGCCGAACTGGACCAACTCCTTCACTACAGGAAGAAGTCAGCTGAGTTCCCAGACTTCTATGACTCCGAGGAGCAGATGAGCCCACAACACACAGCAGAAAATGAAGAGGAGAGGGCTGGCCAAGGAGTTCTGACGGAGGAAGAGGTATAGTGTGGGGCTTCTGTTTAAAACTAACTTCAGATAGTTAATGTTAGTATGTTATGTACAAGATTATCTAATGTTACGGGGAAAATGATGGGAATTAATCACCATGAGACTGTAGACCTAGTAAGGGAATGGAGACAACATCTAGGTTTGACTTCTACCTGGCATCTAGCCTTTGTCCACATCCCTGTCACCTTCCTCCCACTGCAGTGCTTCTCAACCTCAGCTACACATTGTCATCACCTGGAGAGCTTGAAAAGTTACTGACATTCTGGGACCCACCCCCAGAGATTCTGTCTGGTCCTGGGTGCTGCCTGGGCATCAGGATGTTTTAAAGCTCCCAGGTGGTTTCAATATTCAGCCAAGGTTGAAAACCACTGGCCTAGTGTATTCTTGATCATTTGACTTTTCATCACCATTTCCCAGGGTAGGAAAGAACAGACGATACAGAAATTAGTTACTTTGTTCTCTCTTTATTATCTCCTAGCCTACGTCAGACATCTACCTCTGGGAGAAGTAACATTCCTGGAGCATTACCTTCCTTAACAGTGTTTTGTGTTTTTTTTTTCTGCCACTATTGATTATGTATGTTGGTGCTTCTCAAAGTTGAATGTGTATCAGAATCATATGGTGTTTCTAGCCTTAGAGTGTCAGGTTTGGTAGGTAGGCCCCAGGTAGGGCCCAAGAACCTGTATTTCTGATAAGTTCCCTAGTGGTGCTGATGCTGCTGGTCAAGGAACTGCATTTTGAAAACCACTGATATAGAGTATCTTCTATAGCCTCTAACATATCAAAAACTCCCTTTTCTGTTCATACTCCCTCAAACTACAAAAAAGTAGGTTGTTTTTTGATCTGGGACCTCATGCCTCCACTTTTCTGTATTTTCTAGGAAAAAGAACTTGAAAACTTGGCTGCGATGGATTTGGAACTACAGAAAATAGCTGAGAAGTTCAGTGGTAACCGAAGGGGCTAATGGTCATTAGAGTAAAGGGCAGATTTTAAGAGACCCTTCACATGATCTGTTATCCACCACTTCACAGTATGACCCCATTTATTTACCCAAAGGCAGAAAGTAGAATTTACTCATCCAGTGTTTGACACAATTGGAAATGTCTTTGATTTTTGCCAGAATGCTATTGAAAATATGAATAGCATGACTTGTAGTATACTCTTTATCAAAAAGTAGATATATTAACATGCTTGTGACAATGACTGTGCTACTGTCCTTGAAAAAATGTCTTAGTTTGAAGTAATAAAAGATTCACCTGAGGCCAAAAGTGTCATGTTCTCAGCTTCCTTTGGGCTAATAGAAAGGAGTCTGACTTTCAGATCCATTCTTCAAAGTAAATTCTAAAATACAGCACTAAGATTTGTTGGTTTGGTGGTCTTTGGATGCAGAATAGAAAAAAAAAAAAGAAAAGAGCAAACATCTGTAATAAAAGCATCCTGTGGAGGATATAAAGAGAAAGAGATCAGGAAAAGGCATCTATTCCCCTGGGCTGGAGAAAGGATAAAGAGGCTTAAAGAACCTGTTCCAAAAATGATTATAAGACATTAATTTTAAAATCCTATTACCTGGAGAGCTCTGGGAATAGCCAGCCCAGAGTCATTTTTCAGGGCTGAGGAGAAAGTTTGGATAGTGGGAAGAACTCCCGACTGGGAATCATATCTGGGATAGGCCAGACAGATCCTTGGAACTTCAGGGCCTGTTTGATTTCTGACTCTTTAGCTGTGTGACTTTGGGGAAGTTACTTTCCCTCTCTGGAGCTCAGGTACATCAGTCAAACAAGGATATCTGTTCATTGGCTTGTTATGAGGATGACTGAGTTTATGCAAAATACTCAGTGTAGTGCCTGGTGTAGGCAATGGTGTAGGAAACACTGGCTGCTAGCATTTCTATGGCTGCAGCTTCTCCCAGCAAGACTGACAGACAAGATCTCTTCTTCCTTTTACTTGTCATCTCATTCCTCACATATGGTGGCTTCTGCTTGGTTTATTACTACTGTTTGGCGGTTTAGGGAAAGAGTTGTTTTCTGGGCATCAATCATGACTTTTGTTCATCTGGAAGGCCTGGTTCTCTTCCTCTTGACTAAGTCAAGAATGGCCTGTGATTCAGCCAGATTATTCTGAGGTTAACTCTCAGTGACACTTTTGTCATGCAGAGAGCAAGCCAATCTTTGTGAGGAAACTGACAGCAAATTGTTCTAAATCTGGGCACACACTTGTCAAAGGCTGCTTATTATCTCTTTAGGGTCCTTTTTTCTCACCATGGGATCATGATAGGCTTCTTGCAGAGGCAAGTGAGAGTGCTAGGTGGCTGCTGAAGGCAGTCGCCATGAGGCAAGGAGTAGATATATAAATGTACCAGTTTCCTAGGGCTGCCATAACAAAGCATCACAAACTGGGTAGTTTAAAACAACAGAAATTTCTTCTCTTTTAGCCAGAAGTTCAAAATTAAGGGCCTGGCAGGGCCACACTCCTCCCAATCATTAGAAGAACATCTTTCCTTGCCTATTCCAGCTTCTGGTGATTTCATGCATTTTGTGACTTGTGGCAGCATCACTTCAATCTCTGCCCCCATCTTAACATAACCATCATCTTTCTATGAATCTCTCCTGTTCACACAATGTTCTTTTTATAAGGATGTGAGTCATACTGGATTAAGAGCCCATCCTACTCCACTATGACCTCATCTTAACTGATTATATCTGCATCAATCCTATTTCCAAATAAAGTCACATTTGGAGGAACTAGGGCTTGGAACATCAGCATATCTTTTTCCGGGGGCAAAATCTAACCCATTTAAATGATTTAACAAGTGAGCCGCATGTTCTCCCAGAACTCCCCGGGGGATTGAGCCCCAGGTGCCACAGGTAACCTCACTAATGCACCCATTATAGGCTGTGTTTACTCTCTGTCCTTCTCCTACTAGTGACCCTACTGGTGTTTCCTGGGGTCACCTCCTAGATAAACTGATTGTCCTCAACTTTTTAGTTCAGGGATTGCTCCTGGGAAACCCTAACATAAGAAAACTCAAAGGCAAGCTTATTTTATGGCAAATAATGTAACCATAGTTGTAATACATTGCAGTTATAACCACCTGTCTCAATGCATCTTGATAGAAGATACTAGGAAATGCTTAACATATTGCAATATATAAAATGCAATATGTCTCTCCCTTTCTTCAGTGCAGTCCAATAAAAAAATAAAATAACTTCCTAAATAAAGAGAACTCATGGGCCCAAAATGAATAGGTGTTTACTTACTGGATGAGAGAAACACTGCAGTGCATCAAATTCCAGCCTGGCAAGTCTCTCGCACACATGCAGTGGGCACTGCTCATGAGGGGAAGCTGCTGGTAAATGGAGCACAGCACTGCATGATGCCTCAGGCTTGGAGATGGTTCACACAGCTTCCTTCTGGATCACTGCCTGGTGAGGTCCTGTGCACAGCCTTTCATTTTAGTTTGCAGACACTTCAGGGCAGGGGAATGTGCAGGCATGAATGCCCTATCAAGGATGCAAGAGATATCCAGAGAGTCCCACCTGAGCTGTGGTGCCCAGCAGAGGGCAATTAGGACCTCTGTGGGGCCACTATTTCTTCAAGAAGAAGTCCAGGGCCACCCAGGTCATGTTTTCACCTCCTTTAATCAAAATAATATATGTTGATGGTAAATCATCAAGTAGTCCTAAAAGGCTTATAGTGAGTGTTACGAGTTGATCGTGTGCCTCAGAATGCTATGTGTGTTTAATGACTCAGTCATGTCTGACTCTTTGCAATGTCATAGGCTGTATGTATGTAGCCTGCCAGGCTCCTCTGTCCATAGAATTCTCCAGGCAAGAGTACTAGAGTGGGTAGCTATTCCCTTCTGTGGGGATCTTCCCTACCCAGGGATCAAACCTGGGTCTCCCACATTGCAGGCAGATTTTTTACCATCTGAGCCACCAGAGAAGCCCAAAATGCTATGTTGAAGACCTAACCCTTGGCACCTGTGAATGTGACCTTATTTGGAAATAAGAGTTTCTACAGATGCAATCTAGTTATACTGGGGTCATAGGGGCCCCATATCCAATATGAAGAGGGAAATTTAAATACAGACACAGAGGAGAATGAATGCCATATGAAAACAGACATAGAGGGAAGATGGCCATGTGAAGACAGTGGCAGAGACTGTAGTTATGCTGACACCAGCCATGAAACGCCTGGGGTTACCAGAAGAGGCAAGTAAAGATTATCACCTAGAAGTCTCAGGAGGAGAGTGGCCCTGCTGACATCTTCCTTTGGAATTTCTGGCCTCTAGAATTGTGAGAGTCTGCATTTCTGTTTTAAGACACCCAGGTGTGGTACTTTGTTAGGGTACCATAGGTACCTGATACAATGAGAAACAGATGGCCTCTGCCCCTCCTCCCAAATCCTTCTGCAGATGCAGCCACCTGTAGTTACTTTAGTTTTTTTTTTCTTAGTTGAGTATTCTAATTGTCACAGTTTCTAATATTTTATCAAGTGATGGGTCAGGAGGGGAGAAAGGATCCTCTCATTACAAAATGAAAATATACAATGTACTATATTATTATAACATATAATTGTGAGATCTCAGGTGCTAAATAACTAACTAAATACAATAATTACTATTTTTCGCTCAGGAATTAGTCACTTGGACACATAACAGGCCTCACTGAGAAAGTGAAGACCAAAAGGAAGCAGGATGAGCCACGTGGACATCTGAGAAAAGACATATCAGGCAGAGGGAACAGCAGGTACAAAGGCCCTGAGACAGGAATATGTTTAGAACACTTGGAGAACAAGGAGGCAGCTTGGGGACAGCCATGGAGGATGAGCGTAGAGAGGTGGCAGGGTCCAGATCATGGAGGGTTTTGTAGGTCCTGGTAAGGACATTTGCTTTAGCTATTGGAGAGTTCTCCAGAAGACTGACATGGTTTGGTATACACTGTGATAGTTTACAGCAGGGTGGTGGCACTGGGGATGGGGAAAAGTAGTCAAACTCAGGATCTATTTTGGAGGCAGATAACAGGGAGGGCCGATGGCTTTGGTGTGGCAGGATGGAAAAAGAGGAGTCAAGGATGATTCCAAGGTTTCAGGCCTTAGCAATTGGGCTTAGAATGGAGGCGGGGGAGGCTGCAGGAGGGACTGGTTTGGAAGGGAGGTGTGTGGAACTCAGGTTGGGATTTGTTAAGTTTGAGATTGGACGAGACACCAAGTAGGACGTGTTGAGTTGGGTTTATGGGCCTGGGCCTCAAGGAAAAGGTCTGTTAAAGATACAGTGTGGGAGTCACCATCACAGAGATGGTATATAAAGCCTCCAAAGTGAGTGAGATCACCAAGTATTATAAAAATGAGCCAAAGATGCCCTCTGTATATCATCCCCAGAGTTGTTTATTTCTTCAGTATAGGTTGAGAACTGTTAGCTCAAAAACTTGTCAGTGGCAGACTCAAATTTTACACATCCGTTCATTTTATCACCACGGAATCTGACTTTGAAGGTCAGCAGGATTTAATTACAGAACTTCCACAGAACTGGGGAAAATGAGACTCTCAGAGGGCACAAACAAAACATTGTGCACACCAGGACCCAGGGGAAAGCAGCAGTGACCCAACAAGAGACTGAGCCAGAGTTGCCTGTGTGTGCTTGGGAGTCTTGGTGGAGGTGTGAGTCAACAGAGGCCTGCCGCAGGGTCAGAGACACTGACTACAACAGTCTGGGGAGGCCCAGCATGCTGGTATAAGTCCTTTT
This sequence comes from Budorcas taxicolor, assembly GCF_023091745.1. Lineage (NCBI taxonomy): Eukaryota > Metazoa > Chordata > Mammalia > Artiodactyla > Bovidae > Budorcas > Budorcas taxicolor. Next base: position 47,909,950 of record NC_068922.1, read on the forward strand.
GAAGGAGGTCGCCATTACTGCCATTACCCCTACCATAGTTTTGCCTCAGGCCAAACTCAGGGAGGAAGCATTATCCCATCCATCAGCAGAATATTGGATTAAAGACTTACTGAGCATGGCCTTGACAACCAGAACAAGACCCAGTTTTCCCCACAGCCAGTCCCTCCAGGAAGTTTCCACTAGCCTCTTATCCTCATCCATCAGAGGGCAGACAGAATGAAAACCACAATCACAGAAAACTAACCAAGCTGATCACATGGATCACAGCTTTGTATAACTCAATGAAACTATGAGCCATGGCACGTAGGGCCACCCGAGACAGACAGGTCATGGTAGAGAGTTCTGACAAAACATGGTCCACTAGAGAAGGGAATGGAAAATCACTTCACTCTTGCCTTGAGAACCCCCTGAATAATATGAAAAGGCAAAAAGATATGAAACTGAAAGATGAACCCCCAGGTCAGTAGGTGTCCAATATGCTACTGGAGAAGAGCGGAGAAACAGTTCCAGATGGAATGAAGAGGGGGAGCCAAAGTGGAAACAACACCCAGTTGTGGATGTATCTGGTGGTGAATGTAAAGTCCAGTGCTGTAAAGAACGATATTGCATAGGAACCTGGAATGTTAGGCCCACGAATCAAGGTAAATTGGACACAGTCAAACAGGAGATAGCAAGAGTGAACATTGATATTTTAGGAATCAGTGAACTAAAATGGACAGGAATGGGCGAATTTAGTTCAGATGACCATTATATCTACTACTGTGGGCAAGAATCCATTAGAAGAAATGGAGTAGCCCTCACAGTCAATAAAAGAGTCTAAATGCTGTACTTGGGTGCAATTTAAAAAATGAAAGAATGATCTCTGTTTGTTTCCAAGGCAAACCATTCAATATCACAGTAATCCAAGTCTATGCCCCAACCACTAATGTTGAAGAAGCTGAAGTTGAATGGTTCTATGAAGACTTACAAGACCTTCTAGAACTAACACCAAAAAAAAAAAAAAAAGTCCTTTTAATCACAGGGGACTACAATGCAAAAGTAGGAAGTCAAGAGATACTTGGAGTAACAGGCAAATTTGGCCTTGGAGTACAAAATGAAGCCAGGCAAAGGTCAACAGAGTTTTGCCAAGAGAACACACTGGTCATAGCCAAGAGAACACACTGGTCATAGCCAAGAGAACACACTGGTCATAGCATACACACTCTTCCAACAACACAAGAGACGACTCTACTTGTGGGCATTACCAGATGGTCAATATGGAAATCAGACTGATTATATTTTTGTAGCCAAAGATGAGGAAACTCTATACACTCTGCAAAAATGAGACTGGGAGCTGACTGTGGCTCAGATCATGAACTCCTTATTGCAAGATCCAGACTTAAACTGAAGAAAGGAGGGAAAATTACTAGGCTATTTAGGTAAGACCTAAATCAAATCCCTTATGATAATACAGTGGAAGTGACAAGTAGATTCAAGGGATTAGAACTGATAGACAGAATGCTTGAAGAACTATGGATGGAGGTTTGTAACATTGTACAGGAGGCAGTGATCAAAACCATCACCATGTCTGAGGAGGCCTTACAAATAGCTGAGAAAAAAAGAGATGCAAAAGGCAAAGAAGAAAAAGAAAGATATACCCATCTGAATGCAGAGTTCCAAAGAATAGCAAGTAGAGATAAGAAAGCCCAAGCGAACAATGCAAAGAAATAGAGGAAAACAATAGAATGGGAAAGACTAGAGATCTCTTAAAGAAAATTAGAGATACCTAGAGTATATGTCATGCAAAGATAGGCACAATAAAGAACAGAAACGGTTTGGACCTAACAGAAGCAGAAGATATTAAGAAGAACCGGGAAGAATACACAGAAGAATTGTACAAAAAAGGTCTTAATGACTCAGATCATCATGATTCTGTGAGACACTCTGGGGCCAGACATCCTGGAATGTGAAGTCAACTGGGCCTTAGGAAGCATCACTAAGAATAAAGCTAGTGGTGGTGACTGAATTCTAGCTGAGCTATTTCAAATCCTAAAAGATGACACTGTTAAAGTGCTGCACTCAATATGACATCAAATTTGGAAAACTCAGCAGTGGCCACAGGACTGGAAAATGTCAGTTTTCATTCCAATGCCAAAGAAAGACAGTGCCAAAGAATGATCAAACTACTGCACAATTGCACTCATTTCACATGCTAGCAAAGTAATGCTCAAAATCTCTCAAGATAAGGTTCAATAGTATGTGAAATGAAAACTTCCAGAGTTACAAGCTGGATTTAGAAAAGACAGAGGAACCAGAGATCAAATTGCCAGCATCCATTGGACCATATAAAAAGCTAGAGAATTTCATAAAAACACATACTTCTGTTTCATTGACTAAAGTCTTTGACTGTGTAGATTACAAAAAACTGGAAATTCTTTAAGAGATGAGAATACCAGACCACCTCATCTGCCTCCTGAGAAACCTGTATGCAGGTCAAGAAGCAACAGTTAAAACTAGACATGGAAAAACAGACTGATTCCAAATTGGGAAAGGAGTATGTCAAGGCTGTATGTTGTCACCCTGCTTATTTAACTTATATGCAGAGTGTATCATGGGAAATGCTAGGTTCGATGAAGCCCAAGCTGTAATCCAAGTTGAGGTGAGGAATATCAATAACTGCAGATATGCCAATGACACCACCCTTATGGCACAAATCGAAGAGGAATTAGAGCGTCTTGGGAAAACCGCTAGACCATTCAGGTATGACCTAAATCAAATCCCTTATGATTATACAGTGGAAGTGAGAAATAGATTTAAGGGTCTAGATCTGATAGATAGAGTGCCTGATGAACTATGGAATGAGGTTTGTGACATTGTACAGGAGACAGGGATCAAGACCATCCCCATGGAAAAGAAATGCAAAAAAGCAAAATGGCTGTCTGGGAGGCCTTACAAATAGCTATAAAAAGAAGAGAGGCGAAAAGCAAATGAGGAAAGGAAAGATATAAGCATCTAAATGCAGAGTTCCAAAGAATAGCAAGAAGAGATAAGAAAGCCTTCTTCAGCGATCAGTGCAAAGAAATAGAGGAAAACAACAGAATGGGAAAGACTAGAGATCTCTTCAAGAAAATTAGAGATACCAAGGGAACATTTCATGCAATGATGGGCTCGATAAAGGACAGAAATGGTCTGGACCTAACAGAAGTAGAAAATATTAAGAAGAGGTGGCAAGAATACACGGAAGAACTGTACAAAAAAGATCTTCATGACCAAGATAATCATGAAGGTGTGATCACTAATCTAGAGCCAGACATCTTGGAATGTGAAGTCAAGTGGGCCTTAGAAAGCATCACTACGAACAAAGTTAGTGGAGGTGATGGAATTCCAATTGAGCTGTTTCAAATCCTGAAAGATGATGGTGTGAAAGTGCTGCACTCAATATGCCAGCAAATTTGGAAAACTCAGCAGTGGCCACAGGACTGGAAAAGGTCAGTTTTCATTCCAATTCCAAAGAAAGGCAATGCCAAAGAATGCTCAAACTACCACACAATTGCACTCATCTCACATGCTAGTAAAGTAATGCTCAAAATTCTCCAAGCCAGGCTTCAGCAATACGTGAACCATGAACTCCCTGATGTTCAAGCTGGTTTTAGAAAAGGCAGAGGAACCAGAGATCAAACTGCCAACATCTGCTGGATCATCAAAAAAGCAAGAGAGTTCCAGAAAAACATCAATTTCTGCTTTATTGACTATGCCAAAGCCTTTGACTGTGTGGATCACAATAAACTGTGGAAAATTCTGAAAGAGATGGGAATACCAGACCACGTAACCTGCCTCTTGAGAAATCTGTATGCAGGCCAGGAAGCAACAGTTAGAACTGGACATGGAACAACAGACTGGTTCCAAATAGGAAAAGGAGTACGTCAAGGCTGTATATTGTCACTCTGCTTATTTAACTTCTATGCAGAGTACATCATGAGAAATGCTGGACTGCAAGAAACACAAGCTGGAATCAAGATTGCCGGGAGAAATATCAATAACCTCAGATATGCAGATGACACCACCCTTATGGCAGAAAGTGAAGAGGAGCTAAAAAGCCTCTTGATGAAAGTGAAAGAGGAGAGCGAAAAAGTTAGCTTAAAGCTCAACATTCAGAAAACGAAGATCATGGCATCCGGTCCCATTGCTTCATGGGAAATAGATGGGGAAACAGGGGAAACAGTGTCAGAGTTTATTTTTTCGGGCTCCAAGATCACTGCAGATGGTGACAGCAGCCATGAAATTAAAAGACGCTTACTCTTTGGAAGAAAAGCTATGACCAACCTAGATAGTATATTCAAAAGCAGAGACATTATTTTGCCTACTAACGTCCGTCTAGTCAAGGCTATGGTTTTTCCTGTGGTCATGTATGGATGTGAGAGTTGGACTGTGAAGAAGGCTGAGCGCCAAAGAATTGATGCTTTTGAACTGTGGTGTTGGAGAAGACTCTTGAGAGTCCCTTGGACTGCAAGGAGATCCAACCAGTCCTTTCTGAAGGAGATCAGCCCTGGGATTTCTTTGGATGGAATGATGCTGAAGCTGAAACTCCAGTACTCTGGCCACCTCATGTGAAGAGTTGACTCATTGGAAAAGACTCTGATGCTGGGAGGGATTGGGGGCAGGAGGAGAAGGGGACCACCGAGGATGAGATGGCTGGATGGCATCACGGACTCGATGGACTTGAGTCTGAGTGAACTCCAGGAGATGGTGATGGACAGGAAGGCCTGGCGTGCTGCCATTCATGGGGTCGCAAAGAGTCAGACATGACTGAGCTACTGAACTGAACTGTTGAAAATGAAAGGAGTGAAAAAGTTTGGTTAATACTCAACATTCAAAAAATAAAGATCTTTGGCATTGGTCCCATCTTTTCATGGCAAACAGATGGGGAAACAATGGAAACAGTGACAGACTTTATATGCTTGGGCTCCAAAATCACTGCAGACGATGACTGCAGCCATGAAATTGTTCCTTGGAAGAAAAGCAGTGACAAAACTAGACAGCATTTTAAAAAGCAGAGACATTACTTTGCCTACAGTCTGCATAGTCAAAGCTATGGGTTTTCCAGTAGTTGTGTATGAATTTCAGAGCTGGACAATAAAAAAGGCTGAGCACCATAGAACTGATGCATTCAAACTGTGGTGCTGGAGAATACTCTTGAGTGTCCCTTGGACTACAAGAAGATTAAATCAGTCAATCCTAAAGGAAATCAACCTTAAATATTCATTGGAAGGACTGATGCTGAAGTCCAATACTTTGGCCACATGATGTCTAGGGCCGACTCATTGGAGAAGACCCTGATGCTGGGAAAGATTGAATGCAGGAGGAGCACGGGATGACAGAGCATGAGATGGGTGGATGGCATCACCAACTCAGTGGATATGAGCTTGAGCAAGCTCCGGAAGTTGTGATGGTCAGGGAAGCCTGGCATGCTGCAGTCCATGGGGTTGCAAAGAGTTGGACATGACTGAGTGACTGAACATCAAAGTTCATTTTAAACATAGCCCACGGAAGTACATTTTTGCACATTCAGGGCCCATCTGCTTCACATACCTCCATCAAACTATACCCAGCATCTGCTGGCAATTGATAAGATAGAACCATGTGACTACAAGACAGATCTCAGTCCTTACAAACTATGAGACTCCTGTCCCTTGGAGCTCTCTGAACCAGGGACTTCCTACTACGCTGCTGAATGGCATTATCTAGACACCAGAGGCACCACTCTGATTCCCCTCTCCCTGGAATTTTCCTTGGCCCTCCTCCCCTCCAGTAGCAACCCCCTTGGTGTAGCTTCTGGAGAGATTCCTGCTGTGAGGGACACCTCTCCCTCCCTGCCTTTGCAAACCCATCAGAGTATCATTATCATCCAGTAAGTGTGTGCTCCTGCCACCTCATGGTTCTTTTTCTTACATCCAATCCCTTGAACTTTCTACAACCAAGGAGCAAGTGTAGACAAAAAAGGGAAAAGGTGCAGTTCTTTGCCTTGGGGCACATTAATGTTCTCCTAAACATTCATCACAGAGATGAAGAAAAACCAGCAACAGAGATGGAGGAAGAAAGGCTAAAAAGGAAGCAGGGAACCAGGAGAGGAAAACTGTCACAGTTCAGTTCAGTTCAGTTGCTCAGTCATGTCCGACTCTTTGTGACCCCATGAATCGCACCACGCCAGGCCTCCCTGTCCATCACCAACTCCCAAAGTTCACTCAAACTCCCGTCCATCGAGTCAGTGATGCCATCCAGCCATCTCATCCTCTGTTGTCCCCTTCTCCTCCTGCCCACAATCCCTCCCAGCATCAGAGTCTTTTCCAATGAGTCAACTCTTCACATGAGGTGGCCAGAGTACTGGAGTTTCAGCTTTAGCGTCATTCCTTCCAAAGAAATTCCAGGGCTGATCTGCTTCAGAATGGACTGGTTGGATCTCCTTGCAGTCCAAGGGACTCTCAAGAGTCTTCTCCAACACCACAGTTCAAAAGCATCAATTCTTTGGCGCTCAGCCTTCTTCACAGTCCAACTCTCACATCCATACATGACTACTGGAAAAACCATAGCCTTGACTAGACGGACGTTAGTAGGCAAAATAATGTCTCTGCTTTTGAATATACTATCTAGGTTGGTCATAGCTTTTCTTCCAAGGAGTAAGCGTCTTTTAATTTCATGGCTGCAATCACCATCTGTGGTGATTTTGTCACAGAGGGGAGGTCAAATGCTGCCAATAGGTTTAGAGGACTGAGAAAAAGCTTGGGATTTCACTTTATACCTCCTCCCGCCCCCATACATTCACTTACTGCTTTAAAGTTTTAAACTATTTCAATAGTTACAGGAATTACTTTTTACTCAGAAAGAAAAATATTTACATTTTAAATACAAAAGAAAAATTTAAATTATTCTTGGTTTATTTCTAAAACCCAACCACTTACATGCTCATGATTTTTTTTTTTACCAACCCATTCTATCTATTCAACGTGTACATCTTGTGTGCTTACTAAGCATTTATTTGCACTTGGATTTTGTGTCAGGCTTACTTTGATGTAAGAGCTTCTTTTAAAAAGTTATCTGAATTTGTCCAATAAAAAGTCTAATATATTTTAGAAAACCAGTGCTACAACAGTTTCCAGATCTGCCTCCAAAGCTGAATTTGGCTGTCAGTAGTCTTTTGAAAGTTCCATTCCTTCACTGAATTCATTTAGCAACAATTCCTTGGTTAAATTATATGAGGTTATTAGGAAAAAAGTCAATCACTTTTCAACATTCTGGAAAGATTATGCTTCATCTTCTCAGTTGCACTGTCAGGACTAAGTTTTATGGCATCAATATCCCTCTGGCAATACTAATATGAAACTGAGACAGCTTTGTAAAAAGATTCAAAAAGTCTTTTGCCTCTGGGATTTCCCTGGCTGTCCAGTGGTTAAGCCTCTGGGCTTCCAAGGCAGGGGGGTGCAGGTTCAATCCCTGGTCAGGGAACTAAGATCCCACATGGCGTATGGCATGGCCAAACAAAAGTCTACTTTCAACTTAATGTTAGATAAACCTTCTTTCTCTAAGAACTGGATTCTGCCATTTCCAGTTTCACTATCAAGTACTGAAGCATCCAGGGACTTCCTGGTAGTCCAGTGGTCAAGTCTTCACCTTCCAATGCAGGGGGTGCAGGTTTGATCCCTGGTTGGGGAGATAGGATCCCACATGTTTCACAGCCAAAAATCCAAGATATGAAACAAGCAAAATCCTCATCCCCAGAGGCAGAGAGGCAAACATGTGACGGCCAGAACCAGAAGGCAAGGGGCTGCTATAATCTTGGCCCCAGAGACCACATCTTCCATCAGACTGTAAGCAGACTCCTAGTTGCTAACCATGTCTTCCTGGGATCCTGGATGGTTGACATCTGCCAGCAGTGTCACAGCCTGAGATCAGCTCCCCAGAAGAGACACACAGCATGCCTGGGACTGTGCTGTCGTGGCATACCCGGGAAAGTGAGTGGCTGTGACTGGGCAGGTGAATAAGATGCACGGCCCACCTGGGACAGTGAGCTCGCCAAGCACCTGGTGGCCTGAGTGGTTGGACCTGGGAAGGATGCAAAATGCACAGCCCATCTGGGTCTGTGCTCTTGTGGAGCACCCGAGAAACTGAGCGGCTTAGATGTGGGAGGTGCACAAAATACAGAGCTCACCTGGGACAGTGCCCTTGCAGATCACCCTAGAACCTAAGTAGTGTGGACCTGGGAAGTATGCGCTACCTTTGGCTGTGGCAAACCCAGTATGGTTCATTCACTGCGAGCACTCCCCAATATGTCAGCAATATTTCTTTGCACAGCATTACTGAACAAGTGAACCTGAGTAAGTGGCCACCTTGGCCCCCTCGTGTCAGGGTGGAAATTAGACACTGAAGAGACTTGCAAACAGAGGAAGCCAAAATAAACAAAGAAGGGGGAACCACCTGGGGAAGTGACGCAACAGGTTAAAACCCTGCAGTAAATGCTGAGACTGTGCATTTGAGGGGCAACTATAGAACTTGGGAACAATTACAAGCCAGAACAAGGGACTATCTGACACTGAACTGACCCCACACTGTCCACAACAGCTCCAGAGAAATTCTCAGATATATTTTTACTATTATCAGTTTTAAAAAAAAATTTAGTTCTTTATTATTCCTTTAACTTTCATTTTTCTAGCCTACTATTACCTTTCCAAAAAAACCCTCCTATTTTTAAAAACAAATTCCATATATTTCTTTCTAATTTTTGTGGGTTTTTTTATATTGTATTTTTGAGTCTAACCTCTCTTCTAGGTTTTTAATCTTTGCTTTTTGATATTTGTTATCAATTTTATATGTCTAAGAATCTAATCTTCAGTGTCCATTTTCACTTAGGGATTTGGTTTTCAGCTTTATTGCTCTCTCCCCTTTTGACTCTCTCTTTTCTCCCCCAGGTTATCTCTATCTCCTTCCTCCCTCTTCTCTTCCCTGCATAATACTGTGAATTTCTCTGGGTGTTCCAGGCTGTGGAGAGCACTTAGAGATTTGATTACTGGATAGATTGCTCTCTCTCCTTTTGACACCCCTTTACTTCTCCTGGTCACATCTATCTTCCTCCTCCATCTTCTCTTCTCTATATAATTCTGTGAATCTCTCTGAATATTTCTGGCTGTGGAGAATTGCTTCACAAATAACCTAGGGGCCTTATCTTCTATGCTGTATGGATGGAGAAGTCTTGAGGCTACTGTAAAAGAAAGACCAAATGCCAGAGGCAGGAGGCTTAACTCCAAAACTTTAGAACATCAGAGAACTCCTGACTACAGGGAACATTAATAGACAAGAGTTCACCCAAAAGTCTCCACATCTACACTGAAACTAAGCTCCATCCAAGAGCCAACAAGATCCAGTGCAAGACACAACACACTAATTCTCCAACAAAACAGGAACACAACTCTGAACATTAAAAGACGGGCTGCCCAAAGTCATGCCAAACCCATAAACATCCCAAAACTCACCACTGGACACTTCATTGCACTCCAGAGAGGAGAGATCCAGCTCCACCCACTAGAACACAGACATAAGCTCCCCCAATGAGGAAACCTTGACAAGCCACTAGTACAATCCCACTCACAGGGAGCAGACTCAACAATTAAGAGGAACCATGATCTGCCAGCCTGCAGAAAGGGCACCCCATACACAGCAATTTAAACAAAATGAAAAGGCAGAGAAATATTCAGCAGGTGAAGGAACATGATAAATGCCCACCAAGTCAAACAAAAGAGGAGGAGATAGGAAGTCTACCTGAAAAAGAATTCAGAATAATGATAGTAAAGATGACCCCCAAATCTTAAAAACAAATGGAATTACAGATAAATAGAATAGAGAGAAGGATTGAGAAGATGCAAGAAATGTTTAACAAGGACCTAGAAGAAATAAAGAAGAATCAATCAATAATGAGTAACGCAACAACTGAGATCCAAAGCACTCTGGAGGGAACCAACAGTAGAATAACAGGCAATAGAGAGGATAAGTGAGGTAGAAGATATAATGGTAGAAATAAATGAAGCAGAGAGGAAAAAAGAAAAAAAGAATAAAAGAAATGAGGACAACCTCAGAGATATCTGGGACAATGTCAAATGCCCCAACATTTGAATCACAGGTGTCCCAGAAGAAGACATAAAGAAAGGGCAGGAGAAAATATTTGAGGAGATAATAATTGAAAACTTTCCTAATATGGGGAAGGAAATAGCCACACAAGTCCAAGAAAGCCAGAGAGTCCCAAACAGGATAAACCCAACACAAAACACTCCAAGACACATATTAACAAACTAACAAAGATCAAACACAAAGAACACATATTAAAAGGGAAAAGCAACAAATAATACACAAGGGGAATCCCCATAAGATAACATCTGATCTTTCAATAGCAACTCTTCAGGCCAGAAGGGAATGGCAGGACATAAAGTTGAAGAAAGAGAAAAACCTACAACAAATATTACTCTACCCAGCAAGGATCACATTCAGAAATGAAGGAGAAATCAAAAGCTTTACAGACAAGTAAAAGCTGAGAGAATTCAGCACCACCAAACCAGCTTTTCAACAAATGCTAAAGGATCTTCTCTAGACAGGAAACACAGTAAAGGTTTATAAAAATGAACCCAGACCCCATGGACTGTATCCTGCCAGGCTCCTCTGTCCATGGAATTCTCAAGGCAAGAATACTGGAGTGGGTTGTATAATTGACATATAACATTATATTAGTTTCAGGTGTACAACATAATGATGTGATATTTGTGTATACTGAAAAATGATCACTACAATAAGTCTAGTTAACATCTGTCACTATATATACTTACTAAATTTTTTTATTGTTATTTGTCCAATTTTTAATTGAATTATTTGCTTCTTTACTATTGAATTGTATGATTCTTTATATATTTTGGATATTAACTTTTTGTTAAATGCATAGTTTGCATATATTTTTATCTGTCTCTGTAGGTTAGCTTTTCAACATATTGTTTTTTTGCGCCCCCCCCCCCCCCCCATTAGTTCATTTTAGTTTTTGTTACTTTGCTTTTGGTTTCATTTACAACCTATTTAATTTTATGGACCATTCTAAGAAGTCAGCAAAATAATGGACATGAATGTGAAACTGAAAAAGTAGTTTATACAACTGAAAAGTAGTCTACTGAAGTGCCACATGATTTCTCACTTTTCCTATTCAGTCAGTAAGTATAAAGTGGTCTGCAGAGAACAGAGAATTTTGTATGAAAAAAAATTCCCTTAAATCTGTTCAAGCTGTTATTAAAATTGTAATAAAAAGTTAACAGTATTAAAATAAAGGCAAGACTAAAACACCTTAAAAAAATAAATAAGATAAAATAAAATAAAAATGAACCCAAAGCAACAAAGTAAATGGTAACAGGATCATACTTATCAATAATTACCTTAAATGTAAAGGGGTTAAATGCTCCAACCAAAAGACAAAGACTGACCAAATGCATACAAAAGTAAGACCCCTGTGTATGCTGTCTACAAGAGACCCACTTCAAACCGAGGGACACATACAGACTGAAAGTGAAGGGCTTGAAAAAGATATTTCATGCAAATAGCGACCAAAAGAAAGCAGTGGTAGCATTACTCATATCAGATAAAATAGACTTTGAAATAAAGATCATGATAAGTGACAAAGGACACTACATAATGATCAAAGAATCAATCCAAGAACAAGATATAGCCATTATAAATATATACGCACCCAACATAGGAGCACCTCAGTACATAAGGCAAATGTTAACAAGTATGAAATGGGAAATTAACAGTAACACAATAATAGTGGGGGACTTTAACACCCCACTCACACCTATGGATAGATCAACCAAATAGAAAATTAGCAAGGAAACACAAGCTTTTAATGATACAATGGACCAGTTAGACCTAATTGATATCTAGAGGGCATTTCACCCCAATACAATGGAATTCACCCTTTTTTCAAGTGCACATGGTACATTCTTCAGGATAGATCACATTCTGGGCCATAAATCTAGCCTTGGTAAATTTTTAAAAATTGAAATTATTTCAAGCATCTTTTCTGATTACAATGAGGTAAGATTAGATGTCAACTACAGGAAAAAAAACTATTAAAAATACAAACATATGGAGGCTAAATAACACACGTCTGAATAACCAACAGATCATGGAAGAAATCAGAAAGGAAATCAAAACATGCATAGAAACAAATGAAAATGAAAACATGATAACCCCAAACCTATGGGATTCAGTAAAAGCAGTGCTAACAGGGAGATTCATAGCAATACAGGCTGACCTCAAGAATCAAGAGAAACATGAAATAAATAACCTAACTTTACACCTAAAGCAACTAGAAAAAGAAAAGAAGAATCCCAAAGTTAGTAGAAGGAATGAAATCATAAAAATCAGAGCAGATATAAATGAAAAAGAAATGAAGCAGACTATAGCAAAAATCAACAAAACTAAAAACTGGTTATTTGAGAAGATAAATAAAATAGACAAACCATTAGCCAGACTCATCAAGAAAAAAAGGGAGAAGAAGCAAATCAATAAAATTAGAAATGAAAATGGAGAAATCACAACAGACAACACAGAAATACAAAAGATCATGAGACTTCTGTGAGCAATTATATGCCAATAAAATGGACAATCTGGAAGAAATGGACAAATTCTTAGAAAACTATAACCTTCCAAAACTGAACCAAGAAGAAACAGAAAATCTTAACAGACCCATCATGAGTGTGGAAATTGAAGCTATAATCAAGAATCTTCCAAAAATCAAAAGCCCAGAAGCAGATAGCTTTATAGGTGAATTCTACCAAAAATTCAGAGAAGAGCTAACACCTATCCTACTCAAACTCTTCCAGAAAATTGCAGAGGAAGGTAAACTCCCAAGCTCATTCTGTGAGGCCACCATCACCCTAATACCAAAACCAGACAAAGATGCCACAAAAAAAGAAAACTACAACCCAATATCACTGATGAACATAGATGCAAAAATCCTTAACAAAATCCTAGCAAACAGAATCCAACAACATATTAAAAAGATCATGCACCATGACCAAGAGGGCTTTATCCCAGGGATGCAAGGATTCTTCAATATTTGCAAATCAATCAATGTGATACACCATATTAACAAATTGAAAGATAAAAATCATATGACTGTCTCAATAGATGCAGAGAAAGCCTTTGACAAAATTCAACACCCATTTACAATAAAAAACTCTCCAGAAAGCAAGCATAGAAAAACATACCTCAACATAATAAAAGTCATATATGACAAACCCCCAGCAAACATTACCCTCAATGGCAAAAAATTGAAAGTATTTCCTCTGAAATCAGGAACAAGACAAGGGTGCCCACTCTCATCACTACTATTCAACATAGTTCTGGAAGTCCTAACCACAGTAATCAGAGAAGAAAAAGAAATAAAAGGAATCCAGATAGGAAAAGAAGTAAAACTCTCACTGTTTGCAGATGATGTGGCCCTCTACATAGAAAATCCTACAGACACCTCCAGAAAATTACTAAGGCTAATCGACGGATATAGTAAAGTTTCAGGATATAAAATTAATACACAGAAATTCCTTTCATTCCTATATACAAATAATGAGAAAATAGAGAAATTAAGTAATTAATTCCATTCACCATTGCAATGAAAAGAATAAAATACTTAGGAATAGATTTACCTAAAGAAACAAAAGACCTGTATATAGAAAACTATAAAACACTGATGAAAGAAATCAATGAGGACACAAATAGATGGAGAAATATACCATGTTCATGGGTTGGAAAAATCAATTTAGTGAAAATGAGTATACTACCCAAAGTAATCTATAGATTCAGTGTAATTCCTATCAAGCTACCAATGGTATTTTTCACAGACCTGGAACAAATAATTTCACAATTTGTATGGAAATACAAAAAATCTCAAAATAGAGTTATCTTGAGAAAGAAGAATGGAACTGGAGGAATCAACCTTCTTTACTTCAGACTATACTACAAAGCTGCAGTCATCAAGACAATATGGTTCTGGCACAAAGACAGAAATACAGATCAATGGAACAAGATGGAAAGCCCAGAGATAAATCAGGCACCTATAGGCACCTTAGCTTTGACAAAGGAGGCAAAAATATACAATGGAGAAAAGACAATCTCTTTAATAAGTGGTGCTGGGAAAACTGGTCAACCACTTGTAAAAGAATGAAACTAGAACACTTTCTAACATCATACACAAAAATAAACTCAAAATGGATTAAAGATCTAAATGTAAGATCAAAACCCATAAAACTCTTTAGAGGAAAACATAGGCAGAACACTCTCTGACATAAATCACAGCAAGATCCTCTATGACCCACCTCCCAGAGTAATGGAAATAAAAACAAAAAAAACCCCGAATGATACCTAATTAAACTTCAAAGCTTTTGCCCAACAAAGGAAACTATAAGCAAGGTGAAAAGGCATCCTTCAGAATGGGAGAAAATAATAGCAAATGAAGCAACTGACAATCTCCAGAACATACAAGCAGCTCATGCAGTTCAATAGCAGAAAAATAAAGGAACCAATCAAAAAATGGGCAAAGAACTAAACAAGAAGTTTCTTCAAAGAAGACATGCAGATGGCTAACACATGAAAAGATGCTCAACACCACTCATTATCAGAGAAATGCAAATCAAAACCAAAATGTACTATCTCATGCCGGTCAGAATGGCTGCCATTAAAAAGTCTGTAAACAATAGATCCTGGAGAGGATGTGCAGTAAAAAGAAACCTCTTATACTGTTGGTGTGAATGCAAACTGGTATAGCCACTATGGAGAACAGTGTGGATATCCCTTAGAAAACTGGAAATAGAACTGCTTTATGACTCAGCAATCCCATTGCTGGGCATACACACTGAGGAAACCAGAACTGAAAGAGACACATGTACCCCAATGTTCACTGCAGCACTGTTTACAATAGCTAGGACATGGAAGCAACCTAGATGTTCATTGACAGATGAATCAATAAGGAAATTGTGGTACATATACACAATGGAATATTACTCAGCTATAAAAAACAATGCATTTGAGTCAGGCCTTTTATTTTTAAAAAATTAATTTATTTTAATTGGAGCGTAATTACTTTACAATATTGCAGTGGTTTTTGCCATATATTGACAAGAATCAGCCATGGGTATACATGAGTCAGTTCTAATGAGGTGGATGAAACTGGAGCCTATTATACAGAGTGAATTAAGTCAGAAAGAGAAACACCAATACAGTGTATTAACACATAGACGACCCTATATGCAAGACAGCAAAAGAGACACAGATGTAAATAACAGACTTTTGGACTATGTGGGAGAAGGTAAGGGTGGGACAATATGAGAGAATAGCATTGAAACATGTATTTACCATATGTAAAATAGATGACCAGTGCAAGTTTGATGCATGAAGCAGGGCACTCAAAGCTGTGGTGGTCTGGGACAACTCAGAGGGAGGGAGTGGGGAGGGAGG
Organism: Budorcas taxicolor; assembly: GCF_023091745.1. Taxonomy (NCBI): domain Eukaryota; kingdom Metazoa; phylum Chordata; class Mammalia; order Artiodactyla; family Bovidae; genus Budorcas; species Budorcas taxicolor. The sequence continues at coordinate 47,925,460 of NC_068922.1, forward strand.
TGAAAGTGGTGTTCAGGATGGAGGACACAAGTACCCCTGTGACTGATTCATGTCAATGTATGGCAAAAACATCACAATATTGTAAAGTAATTAGCCTCCAATTAAGATAAATTAATTTTTAAAAAGCACTGAAGCATCCAATGGAATCTTATTTTTGCATCTACATTAGTTGAGTCATACCCTCTTCTCCAAACCAGATTAATGCTGTATCTCCATATTCTTGGAATCTTTGCAGTTCCCCAGTTGTTGGGGCAAAGCTATCACCTCTTGACTGCCCCATCAGACCATGTCTGGGGCCCTAGCACCACTTCTTTGCTTGCTCCAAACCAGTTCCCACCACACTCTGAAATGCTGTTCTCCTGTTGTATTAATCACTTCACTTAAATCTGTGGTCTCCACACTCTTCCTGAAAAGGACAGATGGCACATATTTTAGGCTTCAAGGACCATATGGTCTCTGTCACAACTATTCAACTTGGTCATAGCATGGAAGCAGCCATGGACAGATAATACTTGGGCAAATTAGCCTAGTTGTGTTCTAATAAAACTTCATTTATGGGTGCCACAATTTGAATTTCATGTAATTTTCACGTATCACAAAATTATTCCTTTTTTGCTCCCCCCAACTTTAAAAAACTTTTTTAGCAAAAAAAAAAAAAAAAAAAAAAAAAAAATTGGCATGCACCAGACTGGGTGCGATTTGTTAGTTTAAAGCAATCATATACTTTCTTATCTCCTTTCTGCCTTAGTCTGTCACTCACAGGTGATGAAAAAGAACTAAGGACACATTACTTATACTTATTTCTTTGGGGAAAGCACTCCCAGAAGGTAAAAGACTCTCACTTCCACCCTCTGGATTAATTTCTCTACTTTTCTAAGTGTGCTGCTTTAGAGTAATAACACAAAGCAGACCAAACAAAGAACACATTGAGCCCACCCACATTTTGAAACAGTTTCTTTAGTGCCTTGTTAACTTTCTGGCAGTTTGAAAATGAAATGTCCCAATCACTAGCCCAGAGGCAACATTCTATTTCAAGTAAAAAACATCAGATGCAATCGGATCCCTTCTATAGAGTCCAAAATCAGGAACAGTAGAACAAGGTGAGGCTTGGTAATCAGACTTTTAGGACATGCTTCAGTACTTTATGGACTTCCCTGGTGGCTCAGAGGTTAAAGCGTCTGCCTGCAATGTGGGAGACCTGGGTTGGGAAGATCCCCTGGAGAAGGAAATGGCAACCCACTCCAGTATTCTTGCCTGGAGAATCCCATGGATGGAGGAGCTTGGTGGGCTACAGTCCACGGGGTCGCAAAGAGTCGGACACGACTGAGTGACTTCACTTCACTTTCAGTACTTGAAAGTGAAACTGGAAATGGCACATGAAAAAGACAAACTATCAAAAATACAAAATGTAGGAGTGTAAAAATGTATAGACTTTTTGTAGTTGAATATGTTTCTGAAGAAAATGAAATTAGTATCTCAAAGAGGTATTTGCACTCCCATGTTCATTGCAGCATTATTTGCAATAGACAAGATAACGGAAACAACCTAAATGTCTGCCAACAGATGAATGGGTAGATGTGGTATGTATATACAGTGGTATATCATTCAGCAATGAGGAGAGAAATCCTGCTATTTGTGACAACATGGATAGATCTCGAGGGCATTATGCTAACTGAAATAAGCTGAAGGTGAATACTGTGTCACTTTTATGTGGAATCTAAAAATATAAAACTCATAGAAACAAAGTAAAATGGTGGTTTCTGGGGACCTTGGTGATGCAGTGGTTAAGACTTCACCTTCCAATGCAGACGGTGTGGGTTCAAACTCTGGTGGAGGAGCTAAGATCCTATGCCTAGTGGACAAAAAAAAAAAAAAAAAAGAACCAAAAAAACAAAACCCAGAACATAAAAACAACAGAAGCAATAATGTAACAAATTCAATAAACTTCCCTTAAAAACAGGTGGTTTCCAGGAGCTGGTGGGTGCAGGAGATACTGGTCAAAAGGTACAAACTTTTAATTCTAAGATGAATATATTCTGGGGAATTAATGTAGAGCATGGTGATGCTTACTCCTTGGAAGAAAAGTTATGACCAACCTAGACAGCATATTTAAAAGCAGAGACGTTACTTTGCCAACAAAGTTCTGTCTAGTCAAGGTTTTTCCAGTGGTCATGTATGCATGTGAGAGTTGGACTGTGAAGAAAGCTGAGCGCTGGAGAATTGATGCTTTTGAACTGTGGTGTTGGAGAAGACTCTTGAGAGTCCCTTGGACTGCAAGGAGATCCAACCAGTCCATTCTGAAGGAGATCAACCCTGGAATTTCTTTGGAATGATGCTAAAGCTGAAACTCCAGTACTTTGGCCACCTCATGCGAAGAGTTGACTCATTGGAAAAGACTCTGATGCTGGGAGGGATTGGGGGCAGGAGGAAGAGGGGACGACAGAGGATGAGATGGCTGGATGGCATCACTGACTTGATGGATGTGAGTCTGAGTGAACTCTGGGAGTTGGTGATGGACAGGGAGGCCTGGCATGCTGAGATTCATGGGTCGCAAAGAGTCGGACATGACTGAGCGACTGAACTGAACTGAACTGATGGTGACTGTCAAGATCACTGGGAGAAATAGCAACAACCTCAGATACGAAGACCATACCACTCTAATGGCAAAAAGTGAAGAAGAATTAAACAGCCTCTTGATGAGGGTGAAAGAAGCGAGTGAAAAAGCTGGCTTAAAACTCAAGATTCAGAAAACTAAGATCATGGCATCTGGTCCCATCACTTCATAGCAAATAGAAGGAGAAAAAGTGGAAGCAGTGACAGATTTTATTTTCTTGGGGTCCAAAATCACTTTACACAGTGGCTGCAGTCATAAAATTAAGACACTTGCTCCTTGGAAGGAAGGCTTTGATAAATCTAGATAGCATATTAGAAAGCAAAGACATCACTTTGCTGACAAAGATATGTATAGTCAAAGCTATGGTTTTTCCAGTAGTCATGTACAAATGTGAGAGGTGGACCATAAGGAAGACTAAATAATTGATGCTTTAGAATTGTGCTGCTGGAGAAGATTCTTGAGAGTCCCTTGGACTGCAAGATCAAATCAGTCAATCCTAAAGGAAATCAACCCTGAATATTCATTGGAAAGACTGATGCTGAAGCTGAAGCTCCAATGCTTTGGCCACCTGATGCGAACAGCCGACTCGCTGGAAAAGACCCTGATGCTGGAAAAGAATGAGGGCAAAAGGAACAGAGGGCAGCAGAGGATAAGATGGTTAGACAGTATGCACTGACTCAACAGATGTGGATGCAAACTCTGGGAGATAGTGGGGGACAGGGAAGCCTGGCATGCTGCAGTACATGGATGGGGTTGAAAAAAGTTGGACATGACTTAGCGACTGGACAACAACAAAATGGTGATTATAGTTAATCATAATTATATACCTAAAAGTTGTTGAGAGTAAAATTTTTAACCCATTACAAAGAATTTTTACTGTCTGCTTATAAAAAAAGTTTAGACTTAGACATAGATCTTTATCATCTGGCTTGCTCTGTGCCTCTATTTATACACAGTAACTTTATTTCAATAACAAATTACAGCAGACTGTTGGGAGACATTTTAAATAGCAGTTAAACTCAACAGCATGTTGTGCCAACAATGTACATAACCCAGTGACATAAGGAGCAATATAAATGTGACCAAGCTGACATACACATGCAGGCAGTGACTACCATCATGACAGCCATCTGGCTGACAGCACAGGTAAGAGACCAAGTCTGAGAAAACATCCTAAATGATAAGGAGACAGATTCCAGGACCCATTTCAGCAGATCCCCATACATGCCCATCATGACATACATACAACCATGGCTTGCCCAATGGTAATGATTGTGCCAAATTTCTGAGCTCCACTGAACAAGGTTCTGTCTTGTGTACTCCAATGTCAACGATTTTGGTTCCAGCTAACAACTACATGATCAAACAGATGTAACAACTGGGGAGATACCCAATTCCACAGAGTTCCTCTTTGGATGCAAGAATAACTCTCATACAGTAGAAAGGATCTACAGAATCTGATGACATGATTCCAAAGAGTGGTATCTGACAACATACTAAGAATATGAAGAGAGTTATAGCAATCCTTCGAACCTTCTCTCTAAACTGGATTTTCCTTTCAGGTTTCTGAATTTCTGGTAGAACCACACAGAAAAGTTTGATAACTTCTAAAAATTTAATGTCCAAGGTGGCAGCTGGGGCCCAGCGGCCTCAGAGCATGCTCCTGAGGTACTTTGGCCAGACCTGTACAGGCTCTTTCAGAGAAAAATTTTAATGTTCTTCCCCCACCCCCCAAAAATGGTAATTATGTCACAGGTAGAAGTGTTAGTTAATGCTATGGTGATAATAATACTGCAATATATGTGTATTAAATCAATACACTAACACCTTAAGCTTACAAAATATCATGTCAGTTATAACTCACTAAAGCTGAAAAAAATTGCTTCATACAATTTTCAGTTCAGTTCAGTTCAGTCGCTCAGTCGTGTCCAACACTTTGTGACCCCATGAATTGCAGCACGCCAGGCCTCCCTGTCCATCACCATCTCCCAAAGTTCACTCAAACTCATGTCCATTGAGTCGGTGATGCCATCCAGCCATCTCATCCTCTGTTCTCCCCTCTTCCTCCTGCCCCCAATCCCTCCCAGCATCAGAGTCTTTTCCAATGAGTCAACTCTTCGCATGAGGTGGCCAAAGTACTGGAGTTTCAGCTTTAGCATCATTCCTTCCAAAGAACATCCAGGGCTGATCTCCTTTAGAATGGACTGGTTGGAGCTCCTTGCAGTCCAAGGGACTCTCAAGAGTCTTCTCCAACACCACAGTTCAAAAGCATCAATTCTTCGGCGCTCAGCCTTCTTCACAGTCCAACTCTCACATGCATACATGACTACTGGAAAAACCATAGCCTTGACTAGACGGACCTTTGTTGGCAAAGCAATGTCTCTGCTTTTCAACATGCTATCTAGGTTGGTCATAACTTTTCTTTCAAGGAGTAAGCATCTTTTAATTTCATGGCTGCAGTCATCATCTGCAGTGATTTTGGAGCCCCAAAAAATAAAGTCTGACACTGTTTCCACATCTATTTCCCATGAAGTGATGGGACCAGATGCCATGATCTTCGTTTTCTGAATGTTGAGCTTTAACCCAATTTTTTCACTCTCCTCTTTCACTTTCATCAAGAGGCTTTTTAGCTCCTCTTCACTTTCTGCCATAAGGGTGGTATCATCTGCATATCTGAGGTTATTGATACTTCACCCGACAATCTTGATTCCAGCTTCTGCTTCTTCCATTCCAGTGTTTCTCATGATGCACACTGCACAGAAGTTAAATAAGCAGGGTAACAATATACAGCCTTGACGTACTCTGTTTCCTATTTGGAACCAGTCTGTTGTTCCATGTCCAGTTCTAACTGTTGCTTTCTGGCCTGCATACAGATTTCTCAAGAGGCAGGTCAGGTGGTCTGGTATTCCCATCTTTTTCAGAATTTTCCACAGTTTATTGTGATCCACACAGTCAAAGGCTTTGGCATAGTCAATAAAGCAGAAGTTGATGTTTTTCTGGAACTCTCGTTTTTTTGATGACCCAGCAGATGTTGGCAGTTTGATCTCTGGTTCCTCTGCCTTTTCTAAAACCAGCTTGAACATCTGGAAGTTCACGGTTCACATATTGTTGAAGCCTGGCTTGAAGAACTTTGAGCATTATTTTACTAGCATATGAGATGAGTGCAATTGTGTAATAGTTTGAGCATTCTTTTGTATTGCCTTTCTTTGGGATTGGAATGAAACTGATCTTTTCTAGTCCTGTGGCCACTGCTGAGTTTTCCAAATTTGCTGGCATATTGAGTGCAGCACTTTCATACCATCATCTTTCAGGATTTGAAAGAACTCAATTGGAATTCCATCACCTCCACTAGCTTTGTTCGTAGGGATGCTTTCTAAGGCCCACTTGACCCCACATTCCAGGATGTCTGGCTCTAGGTGAGTGATCACACCTTCGTGATTATCTTGGTTGTGAAGATCTTTTTTGTACAGTTCTCCTGTGTATTCTTGCCACCTCTTCTTAATATCTTCTGCTTCTGTTAGATCAATACCATTTCTGTCCTTTATCGAGCCCATCTTTGCATGAAATGTTCCCTTGGTGTCTCTAATTTTCTTGAAGAGATCTCTAGTCTTCCCCATTCTGTTGTTTTCCTCTATTTCTTTGTACTGATCACTGAGGAAGGCTTTCTCTCTCCTCGGTTTTCTTTGGAACTCTGCATTCAGATGCTTATATCTTTCCTTTTCTCCTTTGCTTTTTGCTTCTCTTCTTTTCATAGCTATTTGTAAGGCTTCCCCAGACAGCCATTTTGCTGTTTTGCATTTTTTTTCCATGGGGATGGTCTTGATCCCTGTCTCCTGTACAATGTCACGAACCTCATTCCATAGTTCATCAGGCACTCTATCTATCAGATCTAGTCCCTTAAATCTATTTCTCATTTCCACTGTATAATCATAAGGGATTTGATTTAGGTCATACCTGAATGGTCTAGTGGTTTTTCCTACTTTCTTCAATTTGAGCCTGAATTTGGCGATAAGGAGTTCATGATCTGAGCCACAGTCAGCTCCCGGTCTTGCTTTTGCTGACTGTATAGAGCTTCTCCATCTTCGTCTGATAAGAATATAATCAATCTGATTTCGGTGTTCACCATCTGGTGATGTCCATGTGTAGAGTCTTCTCTTGTGTTGTTGGAAGAGGGTGTTTGCTATGACCAGTGCATTCTCTTGGCAAAACTCTATTAGCCTTTGCCCTGCTTCATTCTGCATTCCAAGGTCAAATTTGCCCATTACTCCAGGTGTTTCTTGACTTCCTACTTTTGCATTCCAGTCCCCTATAATGAAAGGACATCTTTTTTGGGTGTTAGTTCTAAAAGGTCTTGTCTTTACAGAACTGTTCAATTTCAGCTTCTTTGGCATTACTGGTTGGGGCACAGACTTGGATTACTGTGATACTGTCGGAATGAACAGAGATCACTCTGTTGTTTTTGAGATTGCATCCAAGTATTGCATTTTGGACTCTTTTGTTGACCATGATGGCTACTCCATTTCTTCTAAGGGATTCCTGCCCACAGTAGTAGATATAATGGTCATCTGAGTTAAATTCACCCATTCCAGTCCATTTTAGTTCACTGATTCCTAGAATGTCAACATTCACTCTTGCCATCTCCTGTTTGACCACTTCCAATTTGCCTTGATTCATGGACCTAACATTCCAGGTTCCTACGCAATACTACTCTTTACAGCATCGGACCTTGCTTCTGTCACCAGTCACATCCACAACTGGGATGTGTTTTTACAATACAGTTTTAGTATACCTTTAAGCTAAAAAAAAAGAAAAAAATCTAATTAACACATTATATTTCCAAGTACCCTAATCAAATGGAGTATGATGGACATTATTAATGATTGTCTTTACTTTTTGATGGCCACTCATTAAAGTGCTATTTCACATAACTCTCCTGGTGACTGGATGTCCAGTAGCCATAGAATTACCCACTTATCTGCTCCAAAGGTGATGTCCATTTTACAAACAAGACACATATTTGGGTGTCCACACATAAATGCTTCTCAAGTAGTTGGTTATGGTCCAGCAGCACCAGTGTCACCTGGAAACTTAGAAATGTGAATTTTCTGCCCCATTCCAAACTTACTTAGAAATTTAGTGGAGCTCAGCAATCTGTGTTTTAATAAGCCCACGAGGGGATTCTGGTGCACACTATATCTTCGAACCACTGAATTAAATCATTAGTACTCAAAGATTAAGTAAATTACATGAATGAGAAAAAGTAATAGGTAAAAGTTAACTTTTAACCTGGTGCGTGAAGTTCACAAGTCAACTCCAGGGTAGCTATATGGGGACACAGGGCCTTGGCAGTGCAGACCCCTAGACTGAATGAAATGGGACTTGAAAACTGGTTGAGTTTCAAATAGGATATGGTTCTAACAGCAGTGACCAGTGGAGACCAGCCAGTATTGAATCTGTCTGTGCATATATTGTGTTCTCTTTAACCAGACTTGACAGGATGCATGCCAGTGACAACTGTTTTCATGGACATGTTCAGTGAGATGCCAATCCAGGCATGTTTTCTTACATAGACCATGTGTCACAATCGGCTGAAAGCAAATGAAGGCGGCATCACTAACTGCATCATTAATATAAGTCAGACAGATCATAGTACAAAATGCTTTTATTCCTTAAAAGCAATTGTTTTAAGAAAGAGGAATCAGAACTGTACTTGTTGGTAATCACAACTGGCCATTTTTAGAATAGTACATTAGGAAAGAGCAATCTTTTTTTCTTTTGAGATGCTCCTTGCTGGATGATTCACATCTATTCTATAATGACATTAACAGCATACATGATGAACATGTTTAATGAGCAAGACTCAGATTATCAATGGACAAGAGCCTTGACTTCCTCTAAACATTTTTTCTTGGCTGCAGCAGATGACCAAAATAATTTGATTACATTTTTTTTCAGAGCTTAGAAAGGCTAACCCCAGTCATGCCAGAGCTCAACAAACCAGCATTAATAATCACCAAAAAAGGCACTTTAAAATACATTTGACAAGGAGTGACACTAATGCAATGAGGACTGGTCTAAGCCCTGCACTAAACTTTGCTATAGTTCATATATACAGTGCATTCTCTCTGTCTCCATGTGCATGTGGGTGTACATAAATATATATATGTGCATATACCAACATTCACATATATATAACTATCTATCTCCATAAGTCTCTGGGGAGAGAAAAAAACCATTTGCTTCCTTTAATAGTACATAAAAATTCTAGTCACTTTATTTTGAACAAAAGAATGAGAGGTTTGGCAAATTAATGCAAAGAAGTACCCTACTACACCTACTCACAAAAACAGCAATAAAATAAATACTCAAGAGTTTTTCCAGGTCATCAACTATTAAAATAGTAAAATATTTTTTAAAAGTTTATTCCATTGAAAGGAAAAGGATGGACATTTTTGGTACTGTAAATCTCACACACATTCATATTGCTTAGGTTGAAGAGAACATAATGAAGAGAGGAAATTTCTTGCACAAACTCCTTCTTTATAGTACCCAAGTTTCACTGATGGTGTGTTATTCCACTTAGCTTAACCTATAAACAAAATTTTGTATAAATATATTTCTTTTATCTCTAAATTCTCAAGAAATTTGCACAGAGTACTGAAAGTACTTAAAGGATTTTTGTGAAATAAACAGAATTGGCCATATACCAGACCACTGCTTACCCCAGGTTTAGGTATTTTGGCTCAAGGTTTTGACAGTCCAAACCTAGCTATGTCAGAGGTGGACAAAAGGCTTACTTGTCCTTCCTGGGAACAGGTGTATAAACACGTTCTTATTCTTAGGATATGAAAACACAATTAGTAATGGCATTTAAGGTTTACTTACTAACTGTATAATGTCTGAGAACAAAAATCAAAGCAATTTTTAAAAGGTTAAGAGTCAGATTCTGGGCATTTCCGTTTTTTAGCTGCTGGCTCTTCAGTCTTGTGAGATTCTAAAGTGCTGGTGCTAGATTTGAGACTGGGGTCTGCTTTAAGGTTGTCCATGGCAACAGTGAAGCCTGAGAGAAGGTACCCTCCACCTCCGCTCATCAGTAGTTTGGGATGACTTCGATCTGGCAAAACCTAATCAAGACAGAAAGACATTCATGTTTCTCTAAGCAGATAAGGCCATGCTAACAATACACATGCCAGAAATCAGAATTTAAATGACATAGATTCTCTTGAAGAGAGAACAATTTAATTAGACCTATGCCTAAGGAGGTCCTTCTTTCACATAATAATGCAGATAAAAGTACAGAAATTGATTTGAGTGATTTTCTTTGAAAAATATAAGTGAAATAATTTCTCTTAAACCTGAAGCAAGTTTCTGGAGGTAAAAGGGCAACTGGTTTGTGCAGTGCTCTGGGCCTGGCTTTCTCCCTCTTGGCTCCAGAAAGCCTTATGGTCAACAGCAGAGCTGGGTCCTTGGAGAAGTAGCTATAGACATATAGCCAGAGCCTTCCTTCGCCAACACCCTGTTAACTCTTGTCAAAAATTCTTTTCTCCTGTTTCTAGAACTAAATAAGATCATTACTATGACGTGCAGGGTTTTCCAGGTCTGCAGAGTATCCTGGATTAACGAAGATGTCCAGGAAGCGAAGCAGAGCCTATGACAGTCGTGGAGGTGTCCCCCCTCCCTCACCCCAGGTCTCTAAGAGGGAACTGGCTGTGAGGTGAAGCAACAGAAAGCTTCTAGCTGCTGCTCCTTTAAGATGTGTGCATTTGAGAGTCACACATATGGAGGCTATGGGTTATTCCAAGTTGATAGTTGAGCACGGGTACTACAACTGTCCAATACTGCACTCCTCTAGCGGGCAATCTCTGCTCTGGGGTTCCTCATCATCCTGAGACTTTCTCAGAGCAGCATGCAAGCCCTTCCTCCCCCTTTGTCCTCCAACTCTGTTATAGGCATCAGACCTGCATGATGGTCTAGCAATGCTCCCTGCCTAATCCTGCTCCCTCTCTCTTTATCTTTCAAAGGTGTTTCTCCAATAAATCTCTTACACTTCTACCTTTCAGAGAACCTGAACTTATAGACTGCACCAGGAAATCCTGAACACTTGCTGCAAAGACATCCCAGCAAAGAGGAAAGGGTCACCTTCTTGTTAGCTGAGGAATTTTGCTATTATCAGTTATTCACTGTACAGTGCCCTTAAAACCTTGGGGAAACATAAGCACAGCTGTCTGCATTTTAAGTGTCTCTGGACTTCAGTTACTGACTATGACATGATAAAAGAAAAAAGGGTCAGGAAAGATCAGAGCACTTTGAGTTACAGACATAAGACTCTTTCATCTCTGTAGACAGAAACAGGGAGATCCCCAGTTTTCGGCACTACTGTGCAGAGCTGGCAACCCAGAAGAGTAGCTCCCAGGGACTGGCTGTAAGAACATGTACATACCTGGTAATTTCTGAGCCAAGTTTCAGACAGCCTGAGGTTGATGACCCCTCCTCTTTCCCGAAGTTTTGTGTAGCACTCCAACAGAGGCTATTAAGGCATAAACAGAGTTCTATTAATAACTATTTTGAGGGCTACAATGTTTAGATGTAAGAATTCCAGTCCATTCCATTTCAGTATTACCTCTTTATACTGACAGTAGACCACAAATGGCCTTGAAGGAGCCACAAAGTCCAGCAAAGACAGCAGCAGTGGAGTGGGATGGAAACGACTAGCTACAATTAACCTGCAAGAAAACGTGAGACAAATTATTTCTCTATGTTCCAAGGTAGAGCACAGGTTTTAAAATGCATCTAAAATATTCAGATATTTATTTGCATGACTCACACAAGGAAGAGTTTTAAATATAATATTCTATAGATCCCAAACAGTAAAATCATGAACTATTACTTTCTAAGAAACACAAATTGGATTATAAACTCTCATGGTGCTTGGCAACTCAAAGTGGAATTTAATGACATTCTTGATTAAAAAAAAAAGAAATCTGGAAACAAATCCAACAAAGAAATCTGGAAACAAATCCAACATTGTAATACTGGCTTTGTAGATACCCAAATCTACCTCTCCCATCAGGCTTTCCTTAGCCCTTGCCTTTAGCCAGTATCACATCAACTGGAATGCCCCACCAACCTGCAGCTAGTGGGACTACAAAGCCCCATCTGATCATGTGTTATCAATGGAGAAATTTCTTTTAAAACTCTGAAATCAGCATAATCAATTTCCCACCCCTGCCAGATGCAGTCTCCTTTCTTTACAAATCCAAGACAGAATCATCATGCTTGTTCCCACTACAACCAAAGCAGATAAGCAGAGAGTGCTAATCTGCCTGAAGCAGAGCCCTTGAACACCAAGACATCGCCTGTGATCTTTCATCAACGCACCCATCTGCATTTCTTTCACTCAGCAGAGCAGCAGCCTCTAAATGTCTTTTCTTCTGCTCTTCTTGCCTCCTCTGCTTTTCCTGAATCTTCAAGAAGAAAAACAAGAAACCAACATACTGAGTCAGGTTTTTGGAAATACTGGTCTATCCAAACATTTTAACAATAATTATCAACTTGAACTAAAGCAAGAGAGGGAGATCACTTATAGGGAAGTTGAAAATACATAAGAGCCCTGCTGTTATAAAACCACCATGGAGCTACCTATATAATGCTTCTGTATCCTAAAGTTCCATCCCAAAGATGAAATCACACATGGATATACTCACATACACTCTTTCTCTGTTTTGATATTTATTATCTTGGGAGCTGATGCTCTTAAAGTCAAATCAAATCTCAAGGCTTACAAGAAGTTAACTGAAGCCTTGGGGAAAGCATTATGAGGGTAGGGGGAACTCTTAACATTCTTACATAATCCTTTTTACTTCCACTGTCTTTAGGCTCCTTATAGTCTGGATCTTGAGAGACAATTTCCATTCTTTCTTGTTCTTCTGGGTGATTGCTCTCTGGGGCCTCTGCTACGCTATCTTCATTCTCTTGTTCAGAAGTCTGTTTTTCCTCCAGCGTGCCGTTACTTTCTTCAACTGAAGCATTGTCTTTCGGCTCTGAAGACAACATCTCAGCAGAAAATGTTCCATTTAAGAGACTGTCCACTTTGTTGAGGGGGAATTCATAAAGACCACTGAGGAAAGATTTTGGAAAACCAAAACATGCTGTTGCTGCCCGAACAGGTCCACCTCCAGGGTACAGCTGAATAATGGAGCCAAAACCTGAAAAGATAAAAGAAACAGACATCTGCTTAATGGAGGAGACTTGACTATGCAACCCTCAGGGTATGTCATGTTATGGAGAGTGAAAGTTTCTCTGCTTTATGCTGTTCAGAGGTTGAAGATGATGCAGCTCCTCAGGGAGGTTCATCTGGACTCTATGTATCTTCCCAATGGAGGTAACACAATTCCTAATAGGTACACAGGAAGTCTTAAAGAAGCATACCCCCATTGACACTACAGTAAAACCCTGTGAGCCTACAAATTTGTATGTCACATGATTGGTGACTGGCTCTCAGCTTCCCTCTGGGCCAATCTTTAAACAGGCAGTTAAAAGTTCTTATCTTCAACAGGGTCAGAGAAAGGATAGGCAATTCAGGCTGTGTTCTTTTCTTCTAGGATAGAATACATACCTAGTATTCTTCCCACCCTATCCCCTCCCCTCAATTCAGGGCAATAAAATGAGCACCAGCTACCCAAGAGTTTACTGAAGTCACTGTCCTGAAGTCCTAGCCAGTCACAGGCTTCAGAACCACCCGCACTGACATGGAAGCTGGAAAGGACACTGCCACTGGGGATGCCAACACAGCTCAGGCTGGGAGATGAGGACTGTGGAGGAAGCTCCCAGAGAATGGAGCTGTGCAGGCACACCCAAGTCATTTCATTAACTTCCAGTAACTCAACCTCACTTTCCATGAGTTTGAATTTTTTTAGACCCCTCTACTCAAATCATGGTAGGGTTTTAATGAACATGAAAACATTAAATTTTACCTCCCATTCGTTCCATCATTGCACCCAGCACCAAGCCGGCACACGTCTCCATCACAATCATTTTATTGCCAGCACGGATATTTCCCAATGTCAACATCTGGGCAAGTGTATCATATCTCATGTGGCTAAGGAAAAAAGAATAATGTATTCATTTTTCGCTAAGCAAAGTGTTCTATTTTAACCATCATTTTTCAAGTTTTGTTTGTTTCATAAAAATGATGTTGATAAGATTATTGATTGCTTTGGAGGCAATAGTAAAAAAGGACTTACAATTTATGAAGTAGGAGGATACTTTATGCGGATGAGCAAGATTTTCATTTTATTTAAAATCATGACTTTCTTAAAGATATATTTTCCCCCAATTATACTTTTGAAAGGAAACAAAGCGTACTTAATTTTTCCAGGTTCTCTTGCATAATACATAACTGAAAGAATACGGGTGGACGGCTTCACAACAGTAATCATGGCTTCATATCTAGGGGAAGAAAAACAGAACATCAGTTTTAAAAAGCTAGTTTAAAAATATTTTATTTAAATAATACATTTTATAAATCTATAAAAATATTTTGTATTTCCATCCTTTTAAAAGCATAATTACTTACTTCTTTTTCTTCTTTTTTATATATTTATCTTGAGCAAATTCTGTCTTGTCTCGAAATGTTGTACTATTTTCAATTAACTGCTGAACTATTTCCTATAAGAAAAGGAGCAAGCAGATTTCCTGAAACTTTATTTTCACAGCACAGATAACATCAAAGGTTTCTTACCACAGAATGTATCCAAAAGTCTGATTCTCCAGGCCCTTTTCCACAGAAGTCCAAATGGATGAACTTAGTATTTTTATACTCTATCCAGAATTTGTATTAAAATATTAGTACCTTATAATTCCATTTAAATCAAAGTAAAAGAACAGACATATACAATTTAGGGAGGAAAGAGGTAAAGTACACTGTCAGTCCTGAAGACACTGGCTGAAAACATTATTGAAAATGAACAAAGTCAAGCTCTAAGGTGCAGTAAGTTATCAAATTTCCTTTTGCTAACAATATTAGTAATGTCATTCACTTGCATTCCTGCCTATAAGAAACAAAATCTTTGATATACTGAATTGCATAAACACTTCAAGCTATTTTTAATAGAAATGTACTGTATTTTTACATCTTACCTTAGGAAAAGTCTGCTTTAAAAAGCAAGCAATTTCCTAAATAACAAATGAAAACAAAACAAAAAATCCTTTGAATTTTACCTCGCCTTTAATGCCTTTATCCTTTAAAGCTTTTATGTCATCTTGAGTAAGTTTCTGAGATTTTCCATCATCAATTATATTTCGATTATCAGTGCCCGCTTCTTTGGTTTCTAAGGAAGAAAATTGCTCTATGACATATATGATCTGAAATTATTTAAAAATCTTTCTTCTTCTAAGTTTATATCTATATCCAGCCCATCAGCCACTTAAATTTGGCCTTTCAGTTCTACTTCTTGTTGTTGTTCAGTTGCTAAGTCATGTCAGACTCTTTGTGACCCCATGGACTGTACTCACCAGGTTCCTCTGTCCTCTACTATCTCCCAGAGTTTGCTCAAATTCATGTCCATTAAGTCAGTGATGCTATCTAACCATCTCACCCTGTGCTGCCCTCTTCTTCTTTAGCCTTCAATCTTTCTCAGCCTCAGGGTCTTTTCCAATGAATTCCACTGCCCCATCCCAATCTGCTATCCTTTCTTGTCACAACTAGCCCAAGCCTTTCACTCATATTCTTGCTTCCACTCTTGCCCCCTAACAGTCCACCTGGACAGCAGAGTTCTTTTTAAAATGCAAACTGGCTCATCTATTCCAACACACAAAACCACACAGTGACTTCCTGTAGCAATTTAAAGGTGACCCGCAAGGTTATACATGATTTGGTACCTGGCTACCTTTTCAGGTCTCATTTCTCAAGCCCTGTACTCAGTCACTCCACTTCCTCGTGTTCCTCAGACCCAGCAGCGTGGTCACCATGCCGGAATTTGGCATTTGCTGCTCCTTCCACCTGGAATGCTCTTGCAATGTTTCCAAGTGGGTGGATCCTCCTTATATTCCTCAGAGCTGGGCTCACCATCTTAGCCAAGTCTTACCTCATTCAATCAGCCTTCTGTACATCTCCCTGCTCCATCATCTGCGTAGCACACATCACCACCTGAAATTATGCTGTTTGCCTGTCTATTTTTTTTGGCATTTCCCACTGCTAAGTGGGCATCCCTGGTGGCTCAGATGGTAAGGAATCTGCCCTCAATGTGGGAGACCCAGGTTCAATCCCTGGGTTGGGAAGGTCCTCTGGAGGAAGAAATGGCAACCCACTATAGTATTCTTACCTGGAGAATTCCACAGTCCACAGGGTTGCAAAGAGTCAGACACGACTGAGTGACTGACACTTTCACTGCTAAATAAATTTTATGGGATGGTCTATCTAACAAACTGCTGTAACTGCAGTGCTTAATCATGCCTGGAATGTATTTGATGGTTAATAAAAATATGAATATTTATAAGTTATATTTAACAAATATTTAATAAAGTGGTTTGAACCAGAATTTCAATAGTATTTTAATTATACAATTTTAATAATAATTTTATTAACAAAATATTTTAAGTATACTTATTTTAATAAAAATTTAAGCATTCAATTTAATACTACTACTAAACCCATGGGGCTGTTACTTTAACAGGCAAGGCATTGTTAAGAACTTTCTATATGTCATATGATTGAATACTCACTATAGCTTGGTCATTAAGCATGTGTTATGGTCCTATTTTACAGATAAAACTTAAGAGAAACCAAATAACTAGCTCAAGGTTACAAGGTAAGTGATGAAGCTGGAACTTAAACCTAGTCAGTTGAATTAAAAACCTGACATCTTATCCTCTTCCCTATATGCTAACTACCTCAAAAGACACCAACAGGGCTCTACACCTGCTCTTACACTGAAGTTGGAAGGATTCATAGGATTAAATATCTGGCCCAAGGTTAGAGGGCTGGTTAATGATGGGCTGGAGTCAGAACCCAGGATATCTCAAAGCCAAAAGCAGACCCTAATTCATTCTACTGAGCTACAGTTCTCAGATTGTGAGTTCAGATTCTTTTGGGAAAAGCCTGGGCTAGCATTTCAGAATTAATTCAGGTTGACAGGTTTCTGACTGGACAGCTCAAGAGCATCTGTTTCACTCATCCTAAGTAGTATAGTGCACCTGAAGTAGGCTCTTCTTTCTTCTTCTTAGGCTGAAGACTTCCTCCATTGGTCACTTCAAATGTGGTTCCATAACTATGGCCAATGACGTTATCCAGATAGAACCACTGTTTTTCAAAAGTTACTTTCCTGGGGGGAAAAATGCAATCAATAAGCTGAATCTCATCTGCACTTAATTTAGGAAAGATATATTTGACCTAGTTTACTTCATAATCACTCTCCCTAAAGGATAATCGGCAGCATTATCTTTGACCATGAACTGACAAATGAACGAAAGAGAACTGGGCTACGGGCAGACAGATAAAATTAACAAACAAGGCACAAAAACAAAGAATTTGGAATGAGAAACAGGGACAAAAGACATTATTTTTCTGAGGCACTGGTCTGGCTCCAATTTGCACTGTTTGACAGGATGTCCAAATTTGCATATTTCAGATTTCCTGAGTAGCATAAAGTGTTGCCAAGATTGCCGTGCCACTACCACACATTCTGTGACACCTCTTGAACACAAGAAAACGTCAAAACTGAACAATCATGGAGATGACACGGATTTAACAAATTCTCTGGCCTAAATGGCCATTTTCTTTAAAAATTATCCAGTAAAACGAAATGATATTTGCCTGTAAACATTACTGACAATTTATACACTTGTAAGGGATGCCTAACACTGACAATGCTCTACTGAGGCCCAGGCAATTTTAGCTTTTCCCACTACCCAGATTTTGCTTCCCAGGTGGCAGTAGTGGTAAACCCACCCTGCCAATGCAGGAGACTTAAGAGACACTGGTTTGATCCCTAGGTGGGGAAGATCCCCTGGAGAAGGAAATGGCACCCTACTCCAGTATTCCTGCCTGGAGAATCCCATCGACAGAGGAGCCCGGCAGGCTACAGTCCATAGGGTTGCAAAGAGTCGGACATGACTGAAGCCCAGCACAATTTAAAAAGGAAATCCCTCAAAAGCCAAAAAAAATTTCCTTTCAAAAGAAGAGAAATAACACCTGCTGAGTATTGATCAGAGGTTAGGTAGTATGTGCCAGATGGTTCACACTTTTGGATTTAATTCTCAATTCAGTCACCCTGGACATAGCTCTTTCCAGATGGGCAATCTTGAAGCTCAGGAAAAGTGTCTTGCCCAAGATGCAGTTACATAGGAGCTGGGATTTAAATCCAAGTCTGCCTGAACCCAAAGCCTGGTTCTTTCCACTACATGACACAGTCTACCCAACAAAGAACAAATGGATCTCAGGAAGTCTGTTTAGCTTCAGGACCCGGCCCACTGAAGTCTGAAAGACGTGTACTGACTAGTTTTTGTGCCCCATCCCACACCTTCTCTCTCTGTGTGCCCTGAGAGGCTGACTACGACAGAATCAGACGGCATCACATCACCCTGGCCAAAGGCTTCATCACTCTAGACCCCTGGAAGCATCACAAGTCTCTACTGGTGCTCTAAAACTTTCCATAACTCTCTATGTGTACGTGTCACATTTTCATTAAGTCTCCTCACTAGAATCATCTCAGTGAATTTCTCCAAGATCCTAAGTATTCAGACAAGGCCAATTCATGTTCTTTGCTGGGTCCTCAGTGACTGACACATAACAGACACTCAAAATATTTGTGGACATGAATCCCCTCAGAGAAGCTGAAACTCAGCTTCAGACTAGATTGTGCACCATCCCCTCCCTCATCCTTTGAGTAGTCCAGTGCTAGTGAAACACTGGGTCTGAGCTGGGCTGGGTTTACCCTCTGGCAGCCGATCTGATATGCAAAGAAGGGTACATCACTCAAACTGACTGGCCTGACAGGAGGTTGCTGTCAGGAAAGCGGGACCTAGTCAGAAGGACACGGGCAAGAGTGAGATGTGCAGAGTCTGCTCACAGAGCCAGGATTGCTTCTGCCCAACCAGATGAGTGCAGCCCTGTGGAAAGAGTGAAGGGAGAGACTGCCCTGGTATGCAGTTGAACTCAGAATCATTTTTCTAAATAAAATGGAAACTAATGCTATGCTTCTGCCAAGAAAACTGATAAAAAGTGTTTCAAAATGTGTCTTAAGAATACTTCTTAGAAATAAAGATGTTGCTGTCTCCTTGGGAATGAAAAGCCTAGTCTAAAAGAGTATGTTTTTAAGACCCACATTCAAACAACCATATCTGGTGATAAAGCAACTTAAAAGAACAATACAAGAAAGAAAAACCAAAAGTTCACCTGTATAGTCATTATACAGCTGTGTAACTGTGGAATCATTCATCGAACTTATAACCTAAGGACTTTGCTGTACTGCTATACTTAAATTTAGAAGTTTAACTAGTATAAGCATTTTACAAAAATTATGTACTTGGAAGCAAGCACACATTTCTAATCAGAAATTCTGGGAGGGGAAAAGGTATTGGTTTCAAGAACACAAAATAGTGATGAGGGGGTTCTGGGAGGCAAGGATGAGATTAGAGGGTGAAGGGTGGGTTCTGTGAGAAGGCAAGGGAGAAGAACCCAACACTTGAGGAAAGAACCCCAGGACGTGGGAAATGGGGCGGAGGGGCGGGGCGGCTTGCTGAAAGGGGGCGGGGAACCCGAGCGAGGGCCTAGAATGGGGAAAGGACTCTGGAAAGATTGAGTAAGATACTTAAGATAGAGGACCAGGAATAAGGTCACGGCTCTGCTGGAAGACAGGAGGCGTGAGGGTGATGCCGAGGGCCAAGGATGGGATCCTGGGGGCTAAGTCCTCAGTGAAAAGATCCAAGAGGAGATAACGAGGGAGAAGATTGAGAAGCCAGAGAACCAAGAATGGGACCCCGGTGAGAGAGTATGTCTAGAAGGTGGGGCCGGAGAACTCCTAAGGCCAGAGACCTGACTTACTTTCTCCGCTGGACTTGCACTGCTTTAAACACATCTTCCCGTTTCAGCACCACGAAGTCGCCGTCGCGGATGCAGTGATTCCCGGGATACTGTGGCTGTGGGCCTGGTTGCTCCTCAGAGCTCTCCATGATGCTCAGCGGGTCTCAGAGCTCCGCAGCGTCCCTCCAGTTCCTCGCGCTCCGCCCCTGGCGCTAGGCCGTTGCCGCCGGCAGGCTCACCTCCAAAAACCTAAAGGGACGCAAAGCCCTCGGACCGGCAACGCCCCCACGTGCTGCGTGCCGCTTCCGCTTTCCGGTCAGAACCTCCGGAGGGCTTCCGGGAGCCTCGCGGCTTCCGTCTGGCTAATCTCCTTGATTGGCTGTCCTCCATCCCGCCTCTCACATCTCTGCGCGGCTTCAGGTGGAAGTTGCGTCACAGAAGCGCCAGAAAAGAACTAGGAAAACTAGAGTGTGGTTTGCCTCCCTGTTGTGGCTGCCTGCTCTAGATGTTTTCCGGCTAACCTATGCGGCCTAGGTAGAGAAGTTGAGGTCCCCGAGCCGCTCCAACAGACAAGCCTCGGTCTTGCGCCGGAACGTCAGGAGAGCTAAGGGTGAAAAGTCTGCGAGGCTTGGGTAGAGTCGCCTGAGGAGCTCGGACCGCGGAGTCTCTTCTCACCCCGCCTTGCCTTCCCCCTAGAGGAGGGGAGAGTCAGCCGAGCAGTGAACTGTTTTGGGACCTCTGTCTTTGCAAGTAAGAGCTTAGTCTTGAGGAGACGTAAATGAAGTGGCGTATATAACCAAGCATAGCAGTCCGACGGTGGGTTTTACTCATTCTCCAGTCCTACCTCTTGGATTTGTGTTGGAATTTTTACTAGTTATTCTCACCATATTACCTCATTTGTAAAAGACGCTGCAGGTAGCGTTTGGAAGCAGCGCTTCAGCTTAAAAATGGCAGAGACGAAGTTTCAGCCCAGTACTGTCACCAAATTTGATCTCAATCAGTTCTCTTATTTCCTCTGGTCTTCAGTTTCTTAACATATGACGTGGTCTGTATATTATCAATGCCCTATTAGTTCCTTAACATCATGAATTTATTAACTTATTTATTAATTAAACGCTTCAAATAAAGATGCTGATAGGCTGTCTTGGGATGCAGTCTGCTGCTGCTGCCAAGTCGCTTCAGGCATGTCCGACTCTGTGCGACCCCATAGACGGGCAGCCCACCAGGCTCCCCCGTCCCTGGGACTCTCCAGACAACAACACTGGAGTGGGTTGCCATTTCTTTCTTCAATGCATGACAGTGAAAAGTGAAAATGAAGTCGTTCAGTCGTGTCGGACTCTTCGAGACCACATGGACTGCAGCCCACCAGGCTCCTCCGCCCATGGGATTTTCCAGGCAAGAGCACTGGAGTGGGGTGCCATTGCCTTCTCCGGCCCTACAGTCTATGTTACAATAAATTCTTATTTTTATTCTTAGGATAGGAACTTTTAAAAATTGAAGTGTAGTTGATTTTAATGTTATGTTAGATTCACGTGTACAATATAATGTTTAAATTTTTATAGATCAGACTTCACTTAAAGTTATACTTCAGGGAATACCTTGGGCTAAGTGCTTCCACCGCAGCACCGGTGCCCTGGCTTCTCAATGAAGTGACTTCTCTTGTTACAAAGCACAGGCTCTAGGGCTCCTGCACCTCAGTATTTGCCTGGCTGGAGCTCAGTAATTTGTGGCACATGGGCTTAGTTGCCCCAAAGGCATGTGGAGGCAAATTCCTAACCACTGAATCACCAGGGAAGACTTTGTTTTATTTTTTAGACTCCACTTATAAGTGAAAATATACAGTACCTGTCTCTGACTTCACTAAGCATAAAACTGTCCAGGTCTATCTATTTTGTTGCACATGGCAGAGTTTAATTGTTTTTCATAGTTGAGTAATGTTTCATTGTGTGTGTACATACCACATCTTTATCCATTCAGTTTAGGTTGTTCCATATCTTAGCTGTTGTAAATAATGTGTCTGTGAATGTTGGGGTGTATTTACCTTTTTAAATTAGTGTTTTTGTTTTCTTCCTGTACTCTGGAGTGAAATTGTTGAATCATATGGTAGTTCTATTTTTAATTTCTTGAGGAAGCTCCACACTATTTTCCATAGTTGCTACCACCAATTTACATGCCTACCAACAGTGTACTAAGATCCCCTTTTCTTCACATCCTGCCCAACATAAATTTGCTGTGTTTTTGACAATAGCCATTCTGACAGGTGTTAAGTGATAGCTCATTGTAGTTTTTGATTTGTGGTGTGGCAAAGCTGTGACAAACCTAGATGGCATATTATAAAGCAGAGACATTACTTTGCTGAAAAAGGTCCGTAGTCAAAGCTATGATTTTTTTCCAGTGGATGGATGTGAGAGTTGGACCATAAAGAAGGCTTAGCAGTCGAAGAGTTGATGCTTTTGAACTGTGGTGATGGAGAAGACTCTTGAAAGTCCCTTGAACAGCAGGGAGATCAAATCAGTTAATCCTAAAGGAAACCAGTCCTGAATATTCATTGGAAGGACTGATGCTAAAGCTGAAGCTCTAATACTTTGGCTACCTGATGCGAAGAACTGAATCACTGAAAAAGACCCTGATGCTGGGAAAGATTGAGATGGTTGGATGGCATCACCAACTCAATGAGCATGAATTTGAGCAAGCTCCGGGAGTTGGTGAAGGATGGGGAAGCCTGGTGTGCTACAGTTCATGGGGTCGCAAAGAGTCGGACACACTGAGTGACTGAACAACAACAAATGACCAAAATAAAAATTAATTAAAGAATATCCATGTGTCTCTTATAAAAGTAGATAGAACACTGCTGGACTGACTGTAAGGAGCTATGATGATGTATTCCTAAAGTCACAGTTCAAGATAATGTTCAGCCAGTGCTGTCCTGTAATAAGTCTCACAACACTACAAAGTTATCTTACAGTTAATTACCTCTTATTTTCACTTCTACTGTAGGAATTCCTTGAAAACAAGTATGGTAATCCCATGATAAAAATAAAAGGTTTAAGCATTCAGTATACTTGTTTAAACATCTGTGGTATACCTCAAAAAAGGTGAGGATTAGAAGAGTAACTGCAGAGTGTTTTGGAGTTTGTACCATTCTGTGCAACATCGCAAGCCTGTTTGCTGGTCTCAAACTAGAATATATATTAATTTTTGCTTATTTACTGTGTTAATACATTTTTAGGAGCACAGTTTCCCCTACAGTTTTGATGAGGACTTTCCTATTCTCTATCTTTTAAAAGACATGAATGGAAAGTACAGAGGCAGAGGATTTAGACAAGGAAGATTTCAAAGCTGGAAAAGTGGAAGAGGTGGTGGGGGCTTCTCAGGAAAATGGAGAGGAAGAGAGCACAGACCTGACCTGAATAAAGCCACAGGAAAACATCCTGGTAAGAGAGGCCAACAGTTCAATTTTTTTTTCTCCTCCATGAAGGAATCTGTTCATGCCTGTTGTGAAAAGCAGTTTAATTCAAATTTGTCTTTTATTTGATGTTACCCTTAAAGGTAACATTTGGAAGTTAATATACAAAATTACTGAAACCTGTAATTTAGGTATTTGTTAATAACATGTCAGTGTCTTATTAAAAGGGGAAGCAAATTAGAAAAAAATGTTTCTGTTAACCCAGTATTCTGTTTTTGTGGATTTTTTTTGCTTTTTCAGAACAAACCCCACAGTCTTTGCAACTGCAGTCAACATTGGATCAGTTCATACCATATAAAGGGTGGAAGCTTTATTTCTCTGAAGGTAGAGTTTAAAGTGCTGAAGTACTATAAGTCTTATTTTCTCAACTTTCTTTAGATGCTACATCTCAGATTACTATAATTTATTCTGCTTACATATATATGTGTGTGTATGTGTGTGTATATATATATATTTATATATACACTTAATCTTGATTTACCCAAACAAATTGTTTCAGGAGCATTATTTTTCATTTTTGTATCAGAAAAACAAACCCACACTAGTTATTTCAAGAAGAGGATTTAATGCAGGGAATTGGGTATACAGAGAGAGGATTAAAAGAACAAAAAGGGAACATTAAGGTAAACTCCTGGATAGTATTAACTCTGGAAAACAGCAACCAACCTTTTGACTGAGGAAACAAAAGATAAATAATGCTGGGGTTGGACTTCCTGGTTGGCTTAGTGGTAAAGAATCCACCTGCTGATGGATGAGATGTGGGTTTGATCCCTGAGTGGGGAAGATCCCCTGGAGAAGGAAATGGCAACCCACTCCAGTATTCTTGACAGGATAATCCCACGGACAGAGGAATATTATGGGCTGCAGTCCACGGGGTTGCAAAAAGTTGGACGCAACTGAGCATGCGTGCATACTGAGGTTCCAGAACCTAAGAATTCAAAGGAGGAGCCACAGCATAGCTGTGGTTTCAGCCTTAGAGGGACACCCTACAAAGCTGTATTTGGACCTCTGCGAAATATCTTTCAGAGCTGTGCTCAGACTCTGAGGTGAATTAAGCTGGTTGCTGCTGGTAATTCTAGCAGGAAGAATTGCTTGGAGTTGGGGGCTAGAACTGTAGCTATCCTCTACATCTGGAGAAACGCTGAAAAGAATTGGAAACAATAAATTCCTTTCATCCTATCCTTCCTCCTGCCAATATCTAAAGTTGCCTTTAATTGGCAGAACTTTACAGAAATCTGGGAAATGTATTGTGCAGATCTTGATAATAGAATCACAGCAGAAAATAGAAAGATAGGCTTGGAACCAAGAGACAACAACCAACAAAGTCAACCTACCTACCCTGATCTCAGGAAGGGATTTGACAAGTGGCTATTTGGACTAGTAGGATTTTCTTTGCAAAGAAATAAGAGTTTAGTCTGTGTGCTAAACTTTGGTTCTATCAGCTAAACTATTTGTACTAGTAGGTCTTACTAGGTGTCACATTTCATTGTAAAGATTTTCAGATATTGGTGGTTTTAGAGCTACTTCCTGTCTGCATTTCAGATTATGCAGACCTGAACTTGTTTTAGAATCTTAAGTTTACATTTTATACCAGTTCTAACCTAAATGTAATCAGAATGCACAGTGATTATAAGCCATCTACCATGTATATAAATAGTATTTCTTCTGTTTCATGAAAAATATGCTTGTACATTTGTGATTACTATTAGTCTGATGTCATATTTGTTGGATTAGTTTACAGTGACAGCATTCCTTTTATTGAGAAGATTGAAGCATTTGAAAGTTTTTTCACTGAGCGTATTGAGTTATATGATAAGGTAAGGTTCTTGTACAACAGAGCTACTAGTCCACCTTTATGTGTCATCTTATTGAGCAGTGTATTTGAGGTGCTAGTAATATAGACAGTGGACTGCCTTGGCCCAGCTACCAGCTTCCTACTTATCAGCAGTGTGGACATTGGTGAATTACTTACTTCCTTTGTGCCTTAGTTTTCTCATCTATTATTAGAGTATAATAGTATTAATACCTACCTCAAAGGGTTGTTAAGTGGCATAAGTAAGTTAATATATTTTAAATACTAAAACTGTGCTTGGCACAAAACAGAATACTTATTATCACCATATTAACATCATATGCTTTCTCATAGTGTGTGATTGAATGCTCATGATAATTCACTTTGAAAAAGCAATCATTATTTTCATATCTTAATATTTTATAGGATGAAATAGAAAGAAAGGGAAGTATTTTGGTGGATTTTAAAGAACTGACAAATGATGATGAAATAACTAAACTGATACCAAATATAGCAAATGAATTAAGGGATACACCTGAAAAAATCCTGGCTTGCATGGGTCTGGCAATACATCAGGTAAATGTTTATTTTGTGACTTTTGTTAAACTTTCAAAGGAAGATTTCACAGTAACAGTACCTTCTCATATACTATTAATTTTTACCAACAGACTTTTGCTAGAACTGAAAGGTTGCAGTCTGGTTAGAGGCAGACTTCATATGTGTGGGGGTGCTTTATAATGGGTCTTAAAGTGTTATTGAGGACTGGGCGTAGAGCAGAGGAGGTCAGGGTATCTGAATGAGGGTTCATTACGAAGGTTCATCACAAAATGTGTACACTGATAGTGACCTAAGACTGGGAACCTTGACTGTCTCAGACTCCTCTTGTTCATTAGTTCATATCTAAATTACCACATCCTTTCACCTTTATTTCTAAAGTGTCTCTTAAATCCACCTCTTTTCCATCTTTACAGTCTCTTTCATCTTTCCTTAACGGTTGCCATACATGGTAAAACATGGTTTGTCCTTGGAAACCATGGTGACTGTTTCCTGCCAAATGACACCCAAACCTTTTATGTGGCATTGAAAGCCTTCCATAACGTAGTTCAACTTCTCTTCCCACTCTCCATTTACTACCATCCAGCTAAACTGAGCTCCCCCTAGGATTCTCTGAGTCCTTCACTTCTTACACGTGCTGTCCATTTGGCATAGAATGCCCCTTGCCTCACATATCCAAATGTCTTGGGTCTAACTTAGTTGTGACTCTGTGAAACCTTTTCATGACTCCTTTTCAAAACTCATATAGTTTTTTGGTCTGTATACCTTTATGGTAACAATTACAGCTGCGTATTCACATCTCATTTTTTTCAGAGATGAGCCATTTTTTTTCAGAGATGAACCATTTTTTTCATGGCAGCATGCTGCTTTGTACACAAGTATGTGGTAAATTTTTATTTTACTTAATGTCAAATGCCAAGAAAGTAAGTATTGGTTATTTCAGAAGTCATCTTTATTTCTTTATCTTAACATTGAATTTGAAGAAGTAGAAAATATTTTTTCACCAGAATACATCTAGAATGTATAGCTTTGGGGGCTACTGTAAGGACTTTTAATAGTAGGTTGAGTTGAGACAGAAAGTAGCAGACTTTCTGTCAGTCCAGGGACAACAAAACCCCAGGTAAAACATAATCCACTATAAAATAATTGATCTTAATTAAATATCATAATTTTAAAGGGCAGTTAGAGTTCTGTTAATCTCTCTGAACTGTTTATATTCTAAACTTCATATTCTCTGTGAAAGAGTTCTGCTTCAAGAGGATATCTTGTTAAGTAACTCTTAAGTAAATGTCTATCTTGTTTAGGTATTAACTAAGGACCTCGAAAGGCATGCAGCTGAGTTACAAGCCCAAGAAGGATTGTCTCGAAATGGGGAAACAGTGGTTAATGTGCCACACATTCACGCAAGGTGAAGAATTTGCTGGTATTAAAGTATTATAACAATCAGGCACTGAAGCCTATTTAAGAATGAGAACCTCATTTTATAAAGTCAAAGAAATTAGTAAAAAGGATATATGACTTTATTGCTAACTCAGTGTTTATCATACCCAAGTGAACATGCTGAATTTAAAGAGACCATGATAGAAATAAACCTTTTCTCCCCAAATAAGTTGATATGTGAGCCTGCAAATTTTTGTGTTAACTTTGGATAAGACTGTGCTGTTTACATTTAATAATCCCTATAATACACTAAGTGGTGTAATTAAATTTTGTTCAAGTTATTAGATTTCTATTAAACACAGAACAAATGGACTTTTTTCTTGAATTTATCTGTATTGTATTACCAGATTTTAAATTCACATTAGAAGAGGTGAATAAGGTGATCATCAGGTATTTTTGTTTTGTTTTTCCCCAGAATTTAAAAAAGACATTTGCTAATACTGCTTGAAAAAGAAATTAGAAACTCAAAAATTGCTGAATCTGAGACTTCCCCTTTGGCATTATGTTTTCCTTTTCCCATAGAGAACAGCCAGTGGGACAAGAGTAAAAGGGAAGATTTAACTTCTTTTATTTTTAAGAATGATTTAATACTTGTAAAATTCCTGATATATGGGGTGATATGGTTTGGTAATTTCATAATTGCTTCTAAAAGGAACTTGTGAAAATACAGACAACCTCAACTTTCTGCTCACTGTAAGTTCATAGTAAATACGTTCCTATTTTTGTTTTTAGGGTGTATAATTATGAGCCGCTGACACAGCTGAAGAATGTCCGAGCAAATTACTATGGAAAATACATTGCTCTGAGAGGAACAGTGGTTCGAGTCAGTAATACAAAGCCTCTTTGTACCAAGATGGCTTTTCTTTGCGCTGCATGTGGAGAAATTCAGAGTTTTTCTCTTCCAGATGGAAAATATAATCTTCCCACAAAGGTGATATCATGTTCTTTAACTACTTCATTATTTTTAAAAATATTATTTATTCATTTATTTGGCTGTATCAGTTAGCTGCAGCAGTTGCAGCATGCCAGATCTTTATTGCATCATGAATTGCATGGCAGTGCGTCATGAAGTGCAAGCTCCAGATCACGGCAGGCTCAGTAGTTGCAGAGCATGGGCTTATTAGTTGCCAAGCATGGGCTTATTAGTTGCCCTGCGGCACGTGGGAGCTTAGTTCCCTGACTAGGAATCAAACCCACATCCTGTGCATTGCAAGGCGAATTCTTAACCATTGACCACCAGGGGAGTCCCGACTACTTCCTTCTTTATCTTGATAAAGAAGACAAATCAGTTTATGGAAACCATTTCCCAGTGTTTCTAAATACGGAGCTTACTTTTGTTATTTTTGGTTTTTAAATTATAAAATACTTCAGGGTACAGAAAATAAAGAAATGGAACATCTCTACCTATCACTTTTTACATTTTGCCAGCACCAGCTATATCTTGAAAGATACATAAAGCGTTACTGGTGTAACTTTAGTCTGTTTTTCACCCCTTGCTTGTCCCGTTCCCACAGACAGTGACTATCTTGAAGTTAACATGTATTCTTTCTGTTCATTTTTTTATATTTTGACTTAATAGGTACATGTATTGTTTTCTTCCCTTTATTTTGCTGTTTGAAAGCGATGTGTTCTTTTTGTTAAACTATAGATTTTTAAAACTACAGAAAAATGTATAGAACAATGTAACTAATATCTGTATAGCACCATTATGAGCTGGCAAATATTTAGCTAATATTTTTAACAAAAAATGTTAAGTATTATAAAGTCTCTTTGTTTCTCTCTGCAGTTCCATTAAACTTGTTCTACCCCTGGAGCCACTATTCTGAAATCAGCATGTATTCTTCAAATCTACATTTTCATATTTGATTATATATGTATATGTATAGGATTTGTTTTGTTTACATAAGTGATATTTTGAAGGTAGCAAATTGCTACCTTTTTTTCACTTGGTTATTTTGGAGTTCTACCTGTTTTTTTTTTATTATTATTATTGGAGTACAGTTGCTCTATAGGGTTGTGTTTCTGCTGTACAACATCATGCATCAGCTATTTGTATACATAGATCCCTCCCACTCCTCATACCTGTCTTGATACATATCTAATTCTTTTCATTTACAGAGTGGAGTAAATGAATAGTCACTGTTTATCCATTCTCCTGGCAGACATGGTGCTGTTTCCAGTTTTTCACAGTTACAAATGATGCTGCTGAGAACGTTCTTATACATGTCTCCTTGGCAGAGGAATTCCTCAGTTATATGATATGCTTAATTTTAACTTTTTAGGCTGTAGCCAAAGTACTTTCTTTCCAGAACGTTGGTCCCAACTTAAACCCCTTCTAGTAGTATTCAGTTCAGTTCAGTTTAGTCGCTCAGTCGTGTCTGACTCTTTGCGACCCCATGAATCGCAGCACGCCAGGCCTCCCTGTCCATCACCAACTCCCGGAGTTCACTCAGACTCATGTCCATCCAGTCATTGATGCCATCCAGCCATCTCATCCTCGGTCGTCCCTTTCTCCTCCTGCCCCCAATCCCTCCTAGCATCAGGGTCTTTTCCAATGAGTCAACTCTTCGCATGAGGTAGCCAAAGTACTGGAGTTTCAGCTTTAGCATCATTCCTTCCAAAGAACACCTAGGACTGATCTCCTTCAGAATGGACTGGTTGGATCTCCTTGCAGTCCAAGGGACTCTCAAGAGTCTTCTCCAACACCACACTTCAAAAGCATCAATTCTTCGGTGCTCAGCTTTCTTCACAGTCCAACTCTCACATCCATACATGACCACAGGAAAAACCATAGCCTTGACTAGACGGACCTTAGTCGGCAAAGTAATAGTCTCTGCTTTTCAATATGCTATCTAGGTTGGTCACAACTTTTCTTCCAAGGAGTAAGTGTCTTTTAATTTCATGGCTGCGGTCACCATCTACAGTGATTTTGGAGCCCCAAAAAATAAAAATCTGACACTGTTTCCACTGTTTCCCCATCTATTTCCCATGAAGTGATGGGACCAGATGCCATGATCTTCCTTTTCTCAATGTTGAGCTTTAAGCCAACTTTTTCACTCTCCACTTTCACTTTCATCAAGAGGCTTTTTAGTTCCTCTTCACTTTCTGCCATAAGGGTGGTGTCATAGGCTGTTATAATTTCCCCATATTTCCATTAACACTTAGTATTGTTGTTTATTTTAATTTTTGCCAGACTGATGGGTATAAAATGGTATTTCATTTTTAATGTGAATGTCTATGATTTCTGTTACATTTGAGCATCTTTTCACATGTTTATTGGCCATTTGGTTACTTTATTGAATTTTGTTTTAATTTCTGTTCATTTTTCAGTTTATGTTATTGATAAAAGTTTTTTTGAATTTTAGATATTGAACAGGGTCCCCTCATAGTTCAGTTGGTAGAGAATCTGTCTGCAATGCAGGAGATCCTGGTTTGCTTGCTGGGTCAGGAAGATCCACTGGAGAAAGGATAGGCTACCCATTCCAGTATTTTTGGGCTTCCTTGTGACTCAGCTGGTAAAGAATCACCTGCAATATGGGAGACCTGGGTTCGCTCCCTGGGTTGGGAAGATGCCCTTTGATTTCTACATTATAGATATTTTCTCCCAGTCTTTAGTTTAACTTTGTGGTACATTTTTTGTTTTAGAGTTTTACATTTTGACATGGTTAAATTGATCAGTCTTTTTCCTTTGTTACATTTTATGCATGGTTTAAGAAGGGCCCCTCACTCAAGCATTATAAGCGTCGTTCTTACGTTTTCTTCCAATACATTTAAAATTTAATTTTATTCTTTTTTTAACACCAAAAACATTTTGTATTGGCATATAGCCAATTCACAATGTTGTGATAGTTTCAGGTGAACAGCAAAGGGACTCCTCCATACACACACACACATCTCCATTCTCCTCCAAACCCTCCTTCCATCCAGGCTGCCACATAACATTGAGCAGAGTTCCATGTGCTATATAATAGGTCTTTCTTGGTTATTCATTTTAAATACAGCAGTGCGTACATGACCTTCCCAAAGTCCCTAACTGTCCCTTCCACCTGGCAACCATAAGTTTGTTTTCTAAGTCTGTGAGTCTCTTTTTCTGTTTTGTAAGTAAATTCATTTGTATCATTTCTTTTTAGATTCCATGTGTAAGGAGTATCATATGATATTTCTCCTTTTCTGTCTGACTTACTTCACTCAGTATGACACTCTTTAGGGCTCTTTATGTTGCTACAAATGGCCTTATTTCATTCTTTTTAATGGCTGAGTACTACTCCATTGTATGTATGTACCACATTTTCATCCATTCCTCTGTCAATGGACGTTTGGGTTGCTTCCATGTTTTAGCTATTGTAAACAGTGCTGCAATGAACCTTGAAGTGCATGTATGTTTTCAGGCCATGTTTTTCTACTTCCAGTACTTCTAAGTCTTGTATTTTCTATTTAGATCTTTCGTCCATCTGAAATTTAACTTTGTGAATGGCATTAAGCTAAGGATCTAATTTTATTCTTTTAGGTGAAAACCCAATTGTCACCATTTCTACATTAATCCTTCTGTTTCTACTGATGTGTAATATGTCATCTGTAGTACACTGTACTCCTGTAGACACATGAATCTGTTTTGTATTTCTGTTCCTATACCAGATCTACATGGTCCTATTTACATGACCTTTTCAAAACTTTTAATAAGGTAGGGAGACTTGCCATACCTATTTTTCTTTTCCAGAGTTGCCTGTACCATCCTTAGACTTTAATAAGTTTAGCATTAATTACATTTTTACTCAAATTGAAATTCCTAAGGCTTCCTTCTCTTGTAGGAAGAACAGAATGTGTTCAGCTGTTGGTTCTGAATAATCAGTAGTGTTGATAAATGTGTGGCATCTACTATTTGGGCTTAAGATTCAGGACTGCCTTTAGGTCAGAGAGGTCAGGTTTTTCTTAAATTTTCTTTTTGGGGCCATGCCATGCAGCTTGTAGAATCTTAATTTCCCGAACAGGGATTGGACCCAAGACCTCGGAGTGAAAGTACAGAGTCTTAACTGCTAGATCACCAGAGAATTCCATGGCAAGGCCAGAATTTAAATCCTAATTTAAATCAGATATTTTCTGTAAATATTATTTGACCAAGGTATTTCCATGCCCTATAATATAGTAGGTAGAAATGCTAACTTGTTATTCATGTGTCTGAACTTAAGTGAATCAAAGTGATGCAAAAGATGGTTGTTCCAGGTGGTCTCTGTTTTAGTCACTATTGCTGCATAACTAATCACCATAGTGACTCAAAATAACAATCATTTTATTATTTCACATGGTTTCTGTAGGTTGAGTTTGGAAGAACTGGTTATCTTGATATTTGTAAGTCCTGATCTCTTATGAAGCTGGATGGAACAGCAAGGGACTGGAGTGGCTGGGTGCTGGCCAGCATCTCTTCTCTATATCATCTTTCTGTGTGGGCTGGTGTTGGCTTCTCACACTCAGTATAGTTGCACAGGACACTCATTCTGCTCACATGACTACTGATAGCTTCAAGAGGCAGAGTTCCAGCTGACTGCAGGAATGGCTTTGCCTCTTTTGAGGCAGCCTCAGAAGTCAAGCAGCATCACTTCTGTCACATTCAGTTGGTTTCAAAGTGAGTCACAAGCCTGTCCACATTCCAGGAGAGGGAAATTAGACTCCAACTCTTAACAGGGGAGTGGCAAGGTTCTGGAAAGGTTTGAGGGGAGATATTACAACCATATTTGGAAAACACAGTTTGCCACAGTCTCTGTATTTATAAATGCATCTTGAGGTACTTAAGTGATTTATGAAAATAAATGATTCATGGAAACTTGAACGCTGACTTACATGTTGAGGACTGCCTGTGTGGTACAATAAAAATATTATATTTAATACTATACAAATAGTGCAGAAAAAGATTAGATAGGAGAACTGGGGATTAAAGAAGACCAAGAAAGGCTTTTGAAAAAGAGAAGATTGGGGCTGGGTATGTGGGACTGGATATAAGGGAATGTTCAAGGATTGGGACACTACTTGAATACAAAGGAAGGAATAAGTGCTTGGTGTGAGAGGCATGTAAGAAGCCTTGCATACCCACAGCAGAAAAAATAAGAGCAGTAATCAAGAGAGACCAGGTGAAAAAGTGCCTCAAAAACAGAATCAGTAATAGAAGGAAATAGATCATTGCAGCTTTTAGCTCATCTTACTTTAATACTGTTCTGGAATCAACTTTTAAACATACTAAATGAAGCATTTTAACTTGAATTTTCCTGAGATATGATTATAATTTAGCAAAATTTAAGTGTGAATTAATCTTGTTGCAGTGTCCTGTGCCAGCATGTCGAGGGAAGTCATTTACGGCTCTTCCTAGCTCTCCTCTCACAGTTACGATGGACTGGCAGTCAATCAAGTAAGCAATCAGACTGTTAAATAAAAGGCAGGTTTTAGAGCTCTCATACTGCCAAGTAAATTTACAGTATTTCTGTATTATACTTTGATTCTTATGTGTAGATAGTAATAAAGTATAAAACGCTTATTTGGTGAAGAGTTATGTGTTGAAGTGATAATTATCTTTATTTGAGATTTGTTTTCTATCAGATTCCAGAAAGGATTTGATGTGCAAATATTTTGTCATTTTGCTACTGAGAAATTATTTTATATCTCATTTATGTGACTCATTGAACTGGATTTACATACAAGCAAAGCTGTATGACAGACTGCAGTCCGTGGGGTCACAAAAGTCAGACATGACTTGGCAAGTAAACAACAACAGTGTTTCATTCCATAATGAAGATATTCTAGAAATAATATTGTTTTCAAGTTTTAAAATAGAGACTCCCTTAGAAATAAATATTTCATTTTATGTTCACACCATTCATGAGACATTTTACTGTATAGGTATTTTAAAAAACTTGGTTTTTTTTTTTTGAAAGTCAGATTTTTCTCTATGTGTGTATATTTTTAGTCTAACAGTTTATCCCATTTTTTGGCTATAGTCCCGTAACTCATCCCTAAATACAATGTAATGGATAGCTTTGAAGTCAGAGTGCTATCCAGGAAACTTCTAAGAACATGGGGGAAAAGTGAAATAAATTGCTACTAAGCCCTGTCCTAGCTTGACCTCCTGCCCTGTAAAAACCAAGACCAAGATATATAGTAATCAGTTGTGCACTATGCTGAGATCTTTACAAACACAGCATTTTATAGAAGACGAAATGTTTAAAACTCTTTAGTGTGACCATGTACCTTGTGAATGGGGAAGCCTGGTTTCCAGCCTGTGTCTATAGTACTTTCACCACTGAAGAGGGTAGTGAGGGCCTCAAAGGTGCTATGAGGTCCACATAGATCCATGGAAGATCCAGTGATTTAATTATATTATTATGGCTTTTAAGTGATTTTAAAGTCTCTTTGTTTTCAGGTAAAAATAGCAGACTAAAAATAGGCTTAAGTATTTTAACTGAATTTGAATGATCATCTCCTAATATTAGGAAATCAAACTTAGGGGTAGACGATTGAGAAAAAGAGGACATTTAAATCCTTTTTGTGGGTTTTTAAAAGGTATTACTCAAGTTCATTTTAAATGAGTCAGTTATAGTAAAACTTTGTTAATGGAATATTAGCTTACATGATAGTTGTTTTAGTCTATTGATAAAATGATTTTTTGCCCTAGAAGAAAGCCTGCCTTCCTGCCATATATAGTAAATTCGGTTTCATTTTTTTCTGAGCCTTAGTTTGGATGTCCATAAGGAATTAAATTATAGTTTTCCAGCTAGCATTGAAACATTTGGATGCATCAGGGTGACAGTTTTATAGTGTATATCAGAATCAGAAGCAGTCCCAGTTCTAGGAGTTCATCTGATGAAGACAGTCACAACACTTGCAGAAATTACTTGCCGAAGGTACGTTTTCACAGTGTTGATGACCAAAAATGGAGAATAGCCTAAATATCTCAAGAAAATATTATAAGAAGGATGGTACAGTGAATTATTGTATAGCCACTAATTATGATGATGTAGGCGAGTGTTTCGAAATGACATCCAGAAATGTTTACACTAAATTTAGTGATAAAGCAGGTCACAGAATGTTTTCTACTATTAACATATAATACTGACTTTATTTATGTTTAAACAACACTGGTAAATAAGACATGTTGAGAGTATACTGTTTGGGAAGTGAGACCAGGGTGATTGTTATTTTCTTCTTTTGTTTATCTGTGTTTTTAAGTTTTTCCAAAGGTGACATAGAAGTAAGTGTTCTTTTAATAAGAAAAATCTAAAATACTTTTTTTAAAGCAAGGTGATCTTAGCATGTTTGTGTCATTCTGATACTTCTCATTGCAGTTCACCAGGATTTTTTTAAAATTAATTAATTTAGTTTTGGCTGTGCTCGGGCTTTCTCTAGTTGTGACTAGTGAAGGCTACTCTCTAGTTGTACTGTACGGGCTTTTCATTTCGGTGGCTTCTCGTATTGCAGAGCATGGACTCTAGGCATGCAGGCTTCAGTAGTTGTGGCACGTGGGCTTAGTAGTTGTGGCTCATGGGCTCTAGAGCATGGGCTCCGTAGTTGTGGTCCACAGGCTGAGTTGCCCTGTGGCATGAGGGATCTTCCTGGACCAGGGATTAAACCCGTGTACCCTGCATTGGCAGGTGAATTCTTAACCACCGGACCACCAGGGGAGTCCCAGTTTGGCAGTTTTTAAATGTGCTTTGAGAGTGAAGGTAGTGGGTAACTGTGCAGTAGGGTTTGTGCTTACATTCATCATGTAAGTGATTAAAAGGTTTTAAAATAATGCATATTAAATGTTTTAAAAAACTTAATCAACATAAAAGGTCATAGTTCCTACAACTTCTTGTTGCCTTATACATAATTCTAGATAGCATTATCATATCTCTCTTTTCACGTTACTCATCCACTCTGTGGGCCAGGGACATTAGAGACATGGTGAGAGGGTAACAGGCAGGAAGGCCAGGGGTCTCCAAATGGAGGAAATAGGCTGCAAGGGTCAGACATTTTTATCTCTCTTAAGTGGCAGGAGGAAACAAACTAGCAATATTTTTTTCCTTCTCTATACAAATTTAAAAGGAGGTTTCTCTTATAGTACTGTGTTGCCATAATGACACCTGGTTTCACCTGAAGTTAACTATACTCAAACCTTGAGTTAACTAATGCATTTTTCTTATGGAAATGTTTGTCTTAAGCTATGTTAATGTACTATGCATTTATCCCAAACTCTGTCTTCAAGTTCTGCCTAATAGCTCAGAACCTACTTGACAAACCAGTATGTTATACTCAGACATTGTTCCCCTAATCTATGTAAATGAAACTATTTGTATGGTAATCTGCCCTTCTACAAGATTCAAGTCAATCGTTTTATGGCCCTGGATGAATCGTCTGGTGCCAAGATTATCCCAAAATACATTTTATGAATGAGGGGCCTGGTGCCATTCTCAGTTTTAAGACATTCCTTTCTTTCATTAACAAGACTGCTAGTGACTATATAACATCCAGCTGAAGACTAGCTTTCTGCCTCCTTCTGATGCCTATGTCAGAAGCTTTCTCTATCTTCTTTATACTGTAATAAAACTTTATTACACAAAAGCTCTGAGCGATCAAGCCTCGTCTCTGGCCCCTAATTGAATTCTTCTCCGGAGGCCAAGAATCCCGGCATCTTTTCGTGGGTCAACAACAACCTTTTGATGCTGCTTTCCTTTCTTCCCCTCTACCTTTGGACTTTTTTCAGCTAAAATGTTACTTTTAAATTGTCCAGGTTTGCTTCTGTTTCCTAATCAGAATTATCTGTCATGTTTTATTTATAGGTCATATCTGTACAGCACTTATATTTTTAATGATAATGTAAATATTGTTCAACAAAGAATCAACTCAGGTGATCAGATGCCAAGAGAAGGAAATGTAATTTGTGTGATTGGGTTGAGTTGTTTTGTTGGTTTTTTTCCCCCCTTAAAGGAACATGACCCAAGCATCAAAATCAAAATGGATTATTTTTGGGACTTCCCTGCTGGTCCAGTGGTTAAGAATCTGCCTTCCAATGCAGGGAGTGTGGGTTTGATCCCTAGTCAGAGAACTAAGATCCCACATGCTATGGGACAGCTAAGCCCGTGGGCCACCACTACTGAGCCCATGTGCCACAACTAAGATACAGCCAAACAAATTTTTTTTTAAAGAGAGAATGTTTTTTAAAAATGGATTATCTTTTCTTGTGCTTCACTGAATTATCCCATATTTTAACATGCTTCATATTTGGACTTTAACCTTGTTGCTTAGCACTTTTCCAACTCTTTGTAATCTTTTTATCTATAGTGTTCTGGAAAAGTTTGAGTCTATCTGATCACGTCTTCATCCTGCTTGACACTCTCTTCCACTCTAGAATATCTCCTTTCTGTTTTCTCTCTTTGTTCTTCCTGTCAGGTTCATCCATTCAGTTGCTTGTCCTTCACCCTTGCTTTTTTTTTTTTTTTAATATTTGTTTATTTAACTGCACTGGGTCTTATTTGTGGCACATAGGATCTTTGTTGTGGTGCCCAGGGTTCTCGAGGCACCAGGGCTTCTCTCTAGTTGTGGCACTTGAGCTGTAGAACACAGAGGCTCAGCAGTTGCAGCAGGCAAGTTCTCTAGTTTTGCATGTGGGCTTAGTTGCTCTGAGGCCTGGGATCGAACCCACATCCCCCGAATTGCAAGACGGGTTCTTAACCACTGGACCACCTGGGAATCCCCCCACCCTTTGTTTTCTTTATGCTCTTCTCTAGATTTCTTTGTTTTTTTGCTTGTATCCCTTCTGTAAATGTTTGCTTTTTATATACGTCTTTAACTTTCCTGATTTCACAGTTGTGTTTTCCAATAGTTTCTTTTTTATAGCAGCTTATTCTTGTTTTATGAAGTTAATGTTTTCTCAGAAACTATTAGCTTATTTTTTTTAATGCTCTTCTCCTTTTTGAATTGTTGCCATTTTATCCTCAAATATCTGATGAGGAATGAGAAATTTGAAGTAGGTAGGGTAGGTTCCCTTTGCTATTTCTTAGGTAGGAGTTTTTCGTCAAAAAGCCTCATCACTGGTTTTGACTATCAGATTTTGCTTTATGAATGTGTTTTTTAATTTGATTTGGGCTCCTCAGGTGCCAGAATGAGAAGCCTTATGTCGGAGCTCTGACTCCCCTCTGGACACTGTAGCTACCTTCACAGAGTAGATGGTCTGTTTCCTTGGAACAGTGCTCTGGTTTTGTTGGGTGGGGAAGCCTGATGGCTTTGGTTGGGTGCCCTCATTCTTCTACCTTCCTGTCTACCCACCTTCCAAATAATTTCTGAATAGCTATTCAGTGGCTTGCTTTCAGTTGATTATCCTGTTTTGTTTCGACCATCCACTCCCAGTTTTCATTCTTGCCAGCTCCAACTTAGAAGGCTCTCTGGGGCTGAGAACATTGGCTCCTACTTCTCATATACCTGTGTAAATTTTTCCTGTGTGTGTTCTGGAATTCATCATATCTTATCCATAAATACTTTCCCATTTTCTATTTTCTAAAATTTCATATCTCTTACCTGTTGATGGCACCTCTGCACAACCCCAAATTTCCCTTCACTGTTTTAGTGACTGTCATCTTAGTGCACATTTTGATGGGAAGGTAGGCTAATGCATGTGCCTATTCTGCTTTCTTTAATTGGAAATTGCCGAAGTAGTTTTAGATATACTGTTGAACCTTTTTAAACTAAAGAAATGCCCTTTATCTAGCTTGGCACCATGTGGACCCTGAATAATTAATATGTTGAAGAAGTAACCTAGAGTCAGTATAAGTACTGACTGAAAACTGTTTAACTTTTTAGAATACAGGAGTTCATGTCTGATGATCAGCGAGAAGCAGGTCGGATTCCACGAACAATAGAGTGTGAGCTTGTTCATGATCTCGTGGATAGCTGTGTCCCAGGAGACACAGTGACTATCACTGGAGTTGTCAAAGTCTCCAATGCTGAGGAAGGTGTGGTATAATTTTCCTCAATTTGACTGTCTCTCAGTAGTTTGTCAGCATTCATCTTTTCCCTTTTAAAGATATTTCTGAATTTCCAGTAATTTAAAGAACTCCTTGATTCTTATATAGGTGAAACTTTTCCTCTAAAATCAAGGTTTATTTAGTAATATAACTTACCATGCCTTTCTTTTACATTCTACTTGAATCTCTGTAGGGAAAATGAAAATACCAATTACTGTTTTTTTGTACTTTGAAATTTATAGGTTCTCGAAATAAGAATGACAAATGCATGTTCCTTTTGTACATTGAAGCAAATTCTGTTAGCAATAACAAAGGACAGAAAACAAAGGCTTCTGAGGATGGATGTAAGCATGGAGCATTGATGGAGTTCTCACTTAAAGACCTTTATGCCATCCAGGAGATTCAGTCTGAAGAAAACCTGTTTAAACTCATTGTCAAGTATGTATGAGATTATCTCAAGTTCTATTTTATCATTTACATGTTGGGGGTGCTTTTGACTACCAGTAATTGAAAACCAGTCAAAATGGTTGCAAATTACAATTCATTGGACATCTTTAGTGGAGAAGGCAATGGCACCCCACTCCAGTACTCTTGCCTGGAGTATCCCATGGACGGAGGAGCCTGGTAGGCTGCAGTCCATGAGGTCGCTAAGAGTTGGACACGACTGAGCGACTTCACTTTGACTTTTCACTTTCATGCATTGGAGAAGGAAATGGCAACCCACTCCAGTATTATTGCCTGGAGAATCCCAGGGACAGGGGAGCCTGGTGGGCTGCCATCTATGGAGTCGCACAGAGTCGGACACAACTGAAGCAACTTAGCAACAGCAGCAGCAGACATCTTTAGACCTGTGCAGCCAAGTCACTGAAAGAAGGAGACTAAAGGGTGAACTGTATACATAATATTTCAAGAAGGGACAAAATTTCATATTCATATTTGAACTGAAATTTCATATTCAGTTCAAAGAATTAGAATACATAAGGCCATATATGAATATATGAAGTATTAGGTTGAATATAAAGAAGTATTTTCCATTCATCAATTGTATAATCCTATTCAAACAAAAAGGGCAAGGTGGAAGAGATAGAATTCAGCTATTTACTCATTTTTGTATAGCCTGTGAGCTAAGATTGGTTTTTATGTTTTTTCATGACTGAAGAAAATCAAAAGAATATTTCATGACACAAAATTACACGAAAGTCAGATTTTGCTGTCCACAAATTAACTTTTATTGGAACATAGCCACACTCGTTCATTTACATAGTATCTGACTGCTTTTGAGCTACAGTGACAGAGTTGAGTAGATGTGATAGAGACAGGTCACAGATATTTTCTGTTTGTACCTTTACAAATAAGATTGCTGATCTCTAGTTGAAACAATAAGGAAAATTTACTATCTCACATTAACTGGTTACTCAACAGAAGAGTCATGAATTCCAAAGTAATTTCAATTAATGTATGTAGAGGGTTGTTTGTTTACTTTTAGAAAGCAAGAAAGAGAGTCACATAGAAGTCACTTACTACTGAGAAGTATTTCAGAATAGTTTTTATTTCTGTTACTGTCCTACAATAGAGAAGAAACAATGTAGAGGTACTTTTGCTTTAGTGGTTACAGACTTTTTTAGGGAGATAGAAACCGAAGTTAGAGTCTTGCTTCAGCCACTTCCGGTTGTAATCTGGGGCATTTAATTTCTGCTTCATTTTTATCTTCTAAAGTAGAAATAATAATACCTGCCTCAGAATGTTGTTCTAAAGGTTAAATGAGATTTCATTATATACTTAACATGATTAACACAATGTGCTGTTATTTTGGCAGTTTTTTGGATAATTTTGAAGAAATAGAAAATGAGAGACTGAATAGTAGATGTACCAAACAGAGGTAAAGACCTGAGATTTTGAAGTGCATTGTATTAGAAAAATTGATCTTGTCGTTTAGCCTCTGGACTCTAGGAGAATTTGACACTTTTTTCTGCCTTTAATATGTTAATTAGCAAGCTGGGAAAAGTATAGTTTCCTTGAGGGTTGTTTGTTCTTAAACCCTCAAAGATATCCTTTGAATAGATAGCTATCCAAACCCATCCTGGTAGATAGGGTTCCCTGAGCTAGGGAGACTGATGATCTGGTGGTAAGTGGTGGAGTGATGAGTGGTCTGTAGCAGGTGGCCACGGAACTCCCTGGTTGAGGACCAAAACACCTCTTTGGCATCTGTTACCAATTAAAATAACAGTGAACATGTGCAGTGGTCCTTTTTCTGCCATACTTAATGAAGTACATATGTTAGTATAAAAAACTTGGATTTCTTCCTACAGTTTGCTTTTACCTTTTAGTTCTAAATTTAGAATTTTTCATGGCTCTCCATTTGTTCATCTTGCAGGGATTGGCAAACTAGGAAAGCTGCCTATTTTGGTAAATAAGGTTTTATTAGAACACAGCCCTACCCATTAATTTGCAAATTATTGATTGTTGCTTTGATGAAAGTTGGGTAGTTATGACCCAGATAGTAAAAGTGAAACTATTTATTTTCTGGCCCTTTATGAAAAATGTTGTCAACCCTTCAGTTCAGTTCAGTTCAGTCCAGTCGCTCAGTCATGTCTGACTCTTTGTGACCCCATGAACCACAGCATGGCAGGCCTCCCTGTCCATCACCAAACCCGGAGTCCACCCAAACCCATGTCCATTGAGTTGGTGATACCATCCAACCATCTCATCCTCTGTCGTCCCCTTCTCCTCCTGCCCTCAATCTTTCCCAGC
Organism: Budorcas taxicolor; assembly: GCF_023091745.1. Lineage (NCBI taxonomy): Eukaryota > Metazoa > Chordata > Mammalia > Artiodactyla > Bovidae > Budorcas > Budorcas taxicolor. The sequence continues at coordinate 47,967,082 of NC_068922.1, forward strand.
ATCAAAGTCTTTTCCAATGAGTCAGCTCTTCGCATCAGGTGGCCAAAGTATTAGAGTTTCAGCTTCAACATCAGTCCTTTCAATGAACACTCAGGACTGATCTCCTTTAGGATGGACTGGTTGGATCCCCTTGTCAACCCTTGCTAGATTAACGAATGGAAGCCTTTGAGAAGAGAATGGAGAAGACAAATAGAAGGCTGTTTTAGTTTAGGTTCCTTCAGAAACAATGATTTGCATAAGTGTGGTTTATCTGGGAGATTACCCCCAGAAATACTGAAAGGGGAATGAGAAAGTGAGAGAGAGAAGGGAGGCAATCAGTGTCTGGTGCCTTAATGAAGGCTTAATCTTTTCTGAGGCCTCTGGGACACTTGGTTTAAGACCTAGCCTCAGTAATTTTCCATTTAAGGGTCTAGATTTGGAGCTGCTCCTGAGAATATTAGACATGCCAGGACTTCTGTTCTGCCCAGCCTGCCTGCTGCTAATCCTTCTGCAGCCATAGAAAGCCTTTTGGCACACAGATGCAGTTAGTTGCTTGTTAGGAGGTGAGCAGTGATCTGCAGGAGGGTGCTGAACAATGATTGCCAAGGGGGAATGGCAGGATACCAACTTTGTGTTTACATATATTAACAGAGATAAAATGTTTCAGAATTTATTCCTGATTGATTTATCCCTGTCCTTTTTGTTCCTGTTTATACAACTGACAGATGTGAGATACTTCTTTATATTAAATATAATACTTCATATGTTCATATATGACCTTATTTATTCTGATTCTTTGAACTGAAAAAATGAAATTTTATTGTTTCTTTAAATATTGTGTACTCAGTTCACCCTTTAGTCTCCTTTCAATGACTTGGCTATACAAGTCTATAGAGATGTCTATTCATATAAAAGATAATTCTTTACCCTAAAGTATTAGTGTGCAGAATAACCCATACTCATGATTATGATTTTTTTCTTTTTTTTTTTTTGGCCGTGCTACACGGCATGCAGAATCTTAGTTCCCCAACCAGGGATCAGACCCCTGATGTGGTATCTTAACCACTGAACTGCCAGGGAAGTCCCTATGATGCATTTTATAGGCTAGTAATGGAAATGCTTTATAAGTATCCTGTCTCCCTTACACAGACACAATTTCTAAAGTATTCTTCTCTTTATAGATTGATCAAGAATTTTGATAAATTTATTGTTAGAATAAAGTTTCTTGAGCTGTTTGGTACTAAGTAAAGTAACTTAAGTAGATTGTAAAGTAGATCTTCATCACCTGAAAATGTGAGTTAGCATTTATAAATCGTATTCTGTTTTTCAGCTCGCTTTGCCCTGTCATTTTTGGTCATGAAGTAAGTATTTTACTTCAGTTTACTCAAAAATACATAAATTTAGCAAAAACAGAATATAAAGATTTTGCAAAAATAGTAATTTCTGTTGGCCCGTTATTCATAGTTTAATATGAATCATTATTCTCCATAAATGATGTGAGAGAGAAACCACAGTCCCTTGTAAGACAGAGCTTCCTACCAATTAGAGTTAATAGGAATGGACTTCTTTTAAAGTGACTCTGGACACAGTAGATGGTAAAGCAGGAGCTAACAAATACTTCTTGGGTTTGTGGAATAGATTCAATGCCTGGCAAGGTAGGTCTTCACTCGGTGACTTTTACGATACCTTATTTTATATGCTTTCTAATCATTTACATTAAAGAAGTGTATTTTTAGCGTTTTCGTAGGAAAATAGAAAAGCAAAATGCAGTCATTTTTTTTTTTTTTAAATCCCCACACGAATGTTGTAAATACAGGAGGAGCACCCCTTTTGCTAGTCATCTTTGTTTTTCTTTCTTGTTTTCCCTCTCTCTTCTTTCACATTTGAGCTTGTTAAAGCAGGTTTGGCATTAGCACTCTTTGGAGGAAGCCAGAAATATGCAGATGACAAAAACAGAATTCCAATTCGAGGAGACCCCCATGTCCTTGTTGTTGGAGACCCAGGCTTGGGAAAAAGTCAGATGCTACAGGTAGGAAATCAAGTATTTAGGATCTGACCTTTTGCTTTCAAAATAGTCTCCTGTCACACAGGCTGTACAAGCATACTGCTCTGTTAAGATGTCAGCTATTGTAAAATATTAACCATTTCCCTAACCCCTACTTCTCTTCAATTAAAAAAAATATGATTTCTTTCTTTTCTTTTTTAAAATATTTATCTATTTAATTTATTTGGCTGCACTGGGTCTTAGTTATGACATTGGGTATGTGGGATCTTTAGATGTAGCATGCAGGATCCAGTTCCTTGACCAAGTATTTAACTCGGGCCCCCCCCCCCCTCCGCTGCATTGGAAGGATGAAGTCTTAGCCACTGGACCACCAGAGAAGTCCCTCTAACCTTTTTTTGTGTCCAGCATTGCTTTACCAGTCTTTATTGTTGTGACCTCACCTATGAATAGAATAGTTCAAGAAAGTAAAGCAGGCTCACCCAATATCTCTTTATACAACCATATAAACACTGAATTAGGCTTTAAGAATAGTCTGATAAATATGATATGTCAATCCTGTCCATCTCCACTGCTTCTCTCTGAGTCTAAAATAAGGAAATTCCCATGACCAATATGTTGTTCATCCCCACGATTTTAGCTGTGCCTATCAGAGCCTAGTAGTTCTCCCTGTGCTGCCCTAGAAGGTGCAGCCTTTGGAATGCTTGTGCTTGGAGTGACACCTGCCAAACCAATGTAAGAATGGTTAGGAACCCTATCACTATCAGCTTTGGAGCTTTTTGAAAATACTGTGGCCTTCCCCAGTATTAAGAATTAAGAATCTCTTGAATAAGGGTCTTAGCATCTACATGTTTATAACCACAGGTGATTCTGAAGTGCAGCCAGAATTGAAAACTCTGGTCTTCTCATTGTATTATAAACCTACTGTCCATCAGAATCATTATTCCCTATGGCTGGGTGTTAGTTATTTATTTTTGTTCTATTCATTTAAAGTTTCATATAAATCACAACTAGTTTATTGTGTTACAAGCTACCTGGGTGGTACCTGGAAAGGGACTTCGGGAACGCTAGTTATGTTGTTTCTTGATATGGATGTCAGTTGCATGGAAATTTGTTGAACTGTACAGTTATATGTACTATAATTATGTACATTATATTTAAATAAGAAGTATACTTCAAAAAATCACTCAGTTATCATTTTAATTTCTAATCAGATATTTTTAAAATCCTGTGTTTTCATATTTTGTTTGTTTTGGCCAATTGGGCCAACTTGTTTTTATTCTGTTCTGAACCCTTGCGCAGGCCTGATAACTGAGACACAGAGTATCCAGTTATAGGTGAAACAGAGTAGATGGTAAAAATGAAAACAGTATACTTAGGTAAGGTATGCAGGTAAAAGTGTGTGTGGGAATCTGAATTTCATGTAAGTCTGCAGCCCCACTAAGCCAAGGGTTTTAAAAATTAGGCTAATACTAACAGTTATGATGGAGAAGACTCTTGAGAGCCCCTTGGACTGTAAGGAGATCCAGCCAGTCCATCCTAAAGTAGATCAATCATGGGTGTTCATTGGAAGGACTGATGTTGAAGCTGAGACTCCAATACTTGGCCACCTGATACAAAGAGCTGACTTATTGGAAAAGACCCTGATGCTGGGAAAGATTGAAGGCGGGAGGAGAAGGGGACGACAGAGGATGAGATGGTTGGATGGCATCACCGACTCAATGGACATGAGTTTGGGTGAACTCTGGGAGTTGGTGATGGACAGGGAGGCCTGGCATGCTGTGGTTCATGGGGTCGCAAAAGAGTCGGACATGACTGAGTGACTGAACTGAGCAGTTATGAGTTGTTTATATTTTTAAAATATTTTCCTCTGACCATTTAGTAAGCCAGCATATTCTCAAACTAACAACTAAGGAATTACAAGTAACAAAAATAATGATAGCTACCATTTATTTAGCTAGGCACCAAAGCTTCACTTAGGTTGTGTGCTTTATCAGTCCAGAGCACACTGTTGACATAGTAGGGTAAGCACTGCCTGCTAGGGCTATGACGTGCACAGAGGTGTACAGTGGCCTTGCACGAGGCACATATTATATGCCATGTACCGGGTTAAGTGCCTTGCATATATGATCTCATTTAACCCTCAAGACAGTATGTAATAAAACATAAGGAAGCTGAGGTTTCAAGAGAGGTTCAAGAGCAGCACCACCAGTAGGTACATGATAGAGCCAAGACCTGTTTAAACAGGTCTGCCTGACTCCAGAGGTCCATGCTTTTAGCTGTTGCACTACTTAACTACTTTTCTGTGTACTGTTACCTTGTTTGAAGGTGAACACTATTAAGCCATTTTATTACCTGGTATTTAAAGAAGCACTGGGGTTTCTGAAACTAAAATTAGTACTTACATATTTGCTATTATAACTTGAAATGAAGCATAAGTTACAATTGTGTATTCATATGAACATAGACTTTAGAATCAGGCTGCTTGGGTTTGATTTAATCCTAACCTCACACCTTCATAGCTGTGTGAGTTACTCTCTTCAAACCTTAGTTCTACATCAGTAGCAGGTGTATAATACTGAATAATACTCTTACTGTGGTGGTGAAGATTGTATGGGAAAGCTTTTAGAAGAATGACTGGCATATAGCTAATGCTTGTGAGCCACTACTGTATTATTTCCCTTTTACTTTGATTCTTTTAAACTCTCCATTTCTTTAGGCAGTATGCAGTGTTGCTCCACGTGGTGTGTATGTTTGTGGTAATACCACAACCACTTCTGGTTTGACTGTAACTCTTTCAAAAGATAGTTCCTCTGGAGATTTTGCTTTGGAAGCTGGTGCCCTGGTACTTGGTGATCAAGGTAAGAGGCCAAAGCAGATACTAATAATAATTCTGGGGTTTTTTTTAAAGTCTTTTCTTTTTCAGTTACTTTCTTTACATTCTGTTCCAAGAGTCATTTGGACAGCACTTTCCCAACCAGTGAGTTGAGAATGAGTGCCAAAAAAACTAGAAATACCCATCTCATTGTTTTGTGTTTTCAGGATATGACAAATAGTTTTTATAAGAAATCTAGTTGGAAGGCTCAGCAGGAAGAGATTGACAGTTGGGCTTTGCTGCCTGTTTCTCTTTGTGATGTTTTAACCCTATTGGGAAAACATATACCTATGTATGTGTCAGGCAGTGTGTACCCAGATTCTAGTCCAGCTGAGATCATTCCTTCCAGTTTGCCAGCAATGTCACATTTCTAAATCCAGTGACTGTCAGCCATGTTTGGCACAGCTGATCACTGCATCAATGGAATACTTTATCTCCTTGGTTTCTAGGACACTGCACTCTGCTGATTTTCTTCTTACTTTACTCACTGTTCAGTCTGTCTTTACTTGTTCTTCATCGTCCCAACCTCTTAACTGGCTGGCTCCTCAGAGTACTTAGTTTTTGTAGTATTTCCTTGTCAGCCTGTACTCTTCTGCTTGGTTATTTTATCTAGTTTCATGGCTCTTCACCTACCTATATGCTGAAGTTTTCCTGATTTATGTTTCTTCTCCCTTGAACTCCAGGCATATATATCCCTTTGCCTATGCAGTGTCTCTGCAACTTTCTCAAACCTAGCATGTCCAAAGCCAAAATCTTGATCTTTCCCTCTCAGTAAATGACAGTTCCATCCTTCTATTTGGTTATATCAGGAAACATGAAGACATTCTTGATTTTTTTCTCATACCTCACATCCAGGCTGTCAGCAGACTTCGTTTGCTCTATCTTCTAGATACCACTTAACCACTGCTGCTGCACCATCATCTCTCGCATGGCTTATTACTGTGATCTCCTGATTGGCATGCCAGTGACCACCCTTGCTCTTTCTATTGTTTGTAACAAGGCAGAGCAATCCCATTAAAACTTAGATCACATTGTTCTTCCATTCAAAACCCTCCAGTGCCTTCCCATCTCACTTGGTGAAAGCCAGGTTTGATAGTGACACAGATGCCCTTTAATCACCATTTCATATTCTGGCCTTAAATCACCTCTCTTGCCTCATTATCTACCCTTTTCTTCACTCTTATTACATCTTCTCCAGCTACATAGGCCTCCTTGCTATACCTTGAAGTATAGCACCAGCACTCCAGGCATGTCATGTTCCCACATCACAGTCTTTGTACTTTGGAACCTTCTTACTTCAGATAGTCTGCAGGGCTCTTTCAGTTTTTTGCTAGAAAGACCCCAGTGTGACCTTCTTAACAACACATTTTACACAGTAATCCCCACCCTCACTGACCCTGTTCTCCTTATCCTACTCTACGTCTCTTGCGAGAGCACTTTTTACCTGCTCATATACCATATGGTTTACTTTTTTTTATTATCTGCCTCCAACACTGAGCAGAATGTAACCTTCACAGCAAGGACAGAGAATTTTGTCTTTGCAGTATTATATCCACATGCCTAGAATATAGTGTTGTTTAGTCGATAAGTCATGTCCAATTATTTTCTACCCCATGGACTGCAGCACGCCAGGCTCTTCTGTCTTCCACTGTCTCCAGGAGTTTGCTTAAATTCATGTCCACTGAATTGGTTATGCTATCTAACCACCTTGTCCTCTGCCGCCCACTTCTCCTGCCTTCAATCCCAGCATCAGCTCTTTGCATTAGATGGCCAGAGTATTGGAGCTTCAGCAACAGTCCTTCCAGTGAATATTCAGGACTGATTTCCTTTAGGATTGGCTGGTTTGATCTCCTTGCAGTCCAAGAGACTCTCAAGAATCTTCTCTAGCACCACAGTTTGAAAGTATCAGTTCTTTGGCATTCAGCTTTCTCTGTGTTCCAGCTCTCACATCTGTACATGACTACTGGAAAAACAATAGCTTTGACTATACAGACCTTTGTTGGCAAAGTGATGTCTTTGCTTTTTAATACACTGTCTAGGTTTGTCATAGCTTTCCTTCTAAGGAGCAAGCATCTTTTAATTTCATGGCTGCAGTTACAGTCTGCAGTGACTTTGGAGCCCAAGAAAATAAAATCTGTCAGTGTGTGTGTGTGTGTGTGTGTGTGTTAGTTGCTCATTTGGGTCTGACTATTAGGGACCCCATGGACTGTAGCCTGCGTGTGTGTGTGTGTGTGTGTGTGTGTGCCTGCCAGTGTGTGTGTGTGTGTGTGTGTGTGTGTGTGTATATGTTAGTTGCTCATTTGGGTCTGACTATTAGGGTCCCCATGGACTGTAGCCTGCCTCTGTGTGTGTGTGTGTGTGTGTGTGTGTGTGTGTGTGTGTGTGTGTGTATGTGTATGTTAGTTGCTCATTTGGGTCTGACTATTAGGGACCCCATGGACTGTAGCCTGCCTCTGTGTGTGTGTGTGTGTGTGTGTGTGTGTGTGTGTGTGTGTGTGTGTGTATGTTAGTTGCTCATTTGGGTCTGACTATTAGGGACCCCATGGACTGTAGCCTGCGTGTGTGTGTGTGTGTGTGTGTGTGTGTGTGTGTGTGTTAGTTGCTCATTTGGGTCTGACTATTAGGGACCCCATGGACTGTAGCCTGCCTCTGTGTGTGTGTGTGTGTGTGTGTGTGTGTGTGTGTATGTTAGTTGCTCATTTGGGTCTGACTATTAGGGTCCCCATGGACTGTAGCCTGCCTGTGTGTGTGTGTGTGTGTGTGTGTGTGTGTGTGTATGTATGTGTGTGTGTATGTTAGTTGCTCATTTGGGTCTGACTATTAGGGTCCCCATGGACTGTAGCCTGCCTGTGTGTGTGTGTGTGTGTGTGTGTGTGTATGTTGCTCATTTGGGTCTATTAGGGACCCCATGGACTGTAGCCTGCCTCTGTGTGTGTGTGTGTGTGTGTGTGTGTGTGTGTGTGTGTGTGTGTATGTTAGTTGCTCATTTGGGTCTGACTATTAGGGACCCCATGGACTGTAGCCTGCGTGTGTGTGTGTGTGTGTGTGTGTGTGCCTGCCAGTGTGTGTGTGTGTGTGTGTGTGTTAGTTGCTCATTTGGGTCTGACTATTAGGGACCCCATGGACTGTAGCCTGCCAGTGTGTGTGTGTGTGTGTGTGTGTGTGTGTGTGTGTGTGTGTGTGCCTGCCAGTGTGTATGTGTGTGTGTGTGTTAGTTGCTCATTTGGGTCTGACTATTAGGGACCCCATGGACTGTAGCCTGCCAGTGTGTGTGTGTGTGTGTGTGTGTGTGTGTGCCTGCCAGTGTGTGTGTGTGTGTGTGTGTGAGTTGCTCATTTGGGTCTGACTATTAGGGACCCCATGGACTGTAGCCTGCCAGGCTCCTCTGTCCATGGGATTCTCCATGCAAGAGTACTAGAGTGGGTTGCCATTTCCTCCTCCAGGGATCTTCCAGACCCAGAGATTGAACCCATGTCTCTTAGGTCTCCTGCATTGGCAAGCAGGTTCTTTATTATCTGAGCCACCAGGGAAGCCCTAAAATCTGTCACTGCTTCTAATTTTTCTCCATTTGCCATGAAGTGATGGGACCAGATGCCTTGATCTTTGTTTTTTGAATCTTGAGTTTTAAGCTGGCTTTTTCACTCTCCTCTTTCACCCTCATCAGGAAGCTCTTTAGTTCCTTTCCACTTTCTGTCACTGGAGTGGTATCATCCACGTATCTTGAGGTTGTTGATATTTCTCCCAGTAATCTTGATTCCAGCTTGTGAATCATCCAGCCTGGCATTTCACATTCTTTACTCTGCATATAAGTTAAATAAGCAGGGTGATAGTGTACTGTCTTGTTGTACTCCTTTCCCAGTTTTGAACCAGTTTTTTGTTCTGTGTTTGGTTCTAACTGTTGCTTCTTGACGTGCATACCGGTTTCTTAGGAGACAGGTAATTTGGTCTGATATTCCCATCTCTTTAAGAATTTTCCACATTTTGTTGTAATCCACACAATCAAAGGCTTTAGCTAAGTCAATTAAGCAGAAATAAATGTTTTTCTGGAACTCTCTTGCTTTTTCCATGGTCCAAGAATATTGACAATTTGATCTCTGGTTCCTCTGCCTTTTCTAAATCCATCTTGTACATCTGGAAGTTCTCAGTTTATGTACTGCTGAAGGCTAGTTTGAAGGATTTTGAGCATAACCTTACTAGCAAGTGAAATGAAGGCAATTGTACGATAGTTTGAACATTCTTTGGCATTGACCTTCTTTGGGGTTGGAATGAAAACTGACCTTTTCCAGCCCTGTGGCCACTGATGAGATTTCCAAATTTGCTGACATATTGAGTGTAGCACTTTAACAGCATCATCTTTTAGGCTTTGAAACAGCTCAGCTGGAATTCCACCAACTCCACTAGCTTTGTTTTTAGTAATTCTTTCTCAGGGCTGCTTGACTTCACACTCCAGGATGTCTGGCTCTAGGTGAGTGATAATACCATCATGGTTATCCAGGTGATTAAGACCTTTATTGTATAATTCTTTTGTGTATTCTTGCCACCTCTTCTTATAAAAAGCATTTAGTAAATATTTGATGAATTCATAAATTCTAAAACATTTCCCTGGTTATTGTATAGCTCATTAGAAGTGACAGTATTTTTACTAAGTTAGCAGGTGAAGAAAATAGAAACAGGAAGAGGCTACTCAGATGGTAAAGAATGTATCTGCAATGCAGGATACCTAGGTTTGATCCCTGGATCAGGAAGACCTCCTGGAGAAGGAAATAGCAACCCACTCCGGTATTTTTCCTGGAAATTCCATGGACAGAAGAGCATGGTGGGCTACAGTCTACAGGGTTGCAAAGAGTCAGACAACTGAGCAACTAACACTTTCACACTTTGTTAAACTGTCAGATCTTCCCATTAAAAAGAAGTTGAGGGTGGTACAGTGTTTAGCTGTGCAGATCGCTAATGGCATTTAAGATGCAGTGTTAAAATTCCGTGGCCATCTCTTTCAAATCTATGTAGATAAGTCAAGCATTATGATGGTAAAACTATCATGGTTAACTATATATATATATAACTGTTAAAATACAAAAGAATATTAGTCAACAGAGACCAGATTCTAGAAACAAATATAATCCTACCAAATAATAAATAGGACCCTATTAAATCTTTACTGAAGACTTTCAGGGGAAAAAATGAGAAATAGAGCTGTTTTATATTTCCCTTCTTCAATATCTGATGAAATGACCAAAAAATTGTTTGAAAACAAGCAACAAGATATGTCAACTGTAGACAAACTAGCAACAGCTTAAAACGTTCATAATTTAAACTTTATGCTTTAAAACCAGGGACTGGCAAACTTTAGTCCACAGATCAACCCACCCTTCAGCCTGTTTTAGTGTAGTCCATAAGCTATTTTATTTTTTTTTTAATCTTTTTTTACTTTTTGTTTTTTTTTTTGTTTGACTGCATTGGGTCTTCATTGCCTCCTGAGGGCTTTCTCTAGTTGCCGCAAGCAGGGGCTACATTTTAGTTGTGGTGTGAGGGCTTCTCATTGCGGTGGCTTCTCTTGTTGCAGAGTACAGGGTATGTGGGTTTCAGTAGTTGTGGTGTGTCGGCACAAGCTATTTTAAAGGACTGTAAAGAACAAACAAAAAACCCAAGAATATGTGACAAGACTGTATGTGGCCCACAAAAACATCAAAATTTCATCTGCCTGTTCATAGGAAAAGTTTGCCAACTCCTGCTTTAAACTTTGAAAGTGGCAAAGAGGTAGTTTGACTTTTTCCTACCCTGTCCCCACCTCTGAGGAACTATACTAGTAATCTCGAGAATTTCCAGTAATACCATCAGTTCCAGAGAGGTCTGCACTGACTCATCATAGAGTAGGTATACAGAGGTTTAACCATAGCAAAGCCCTTGGGGCATGACCACCAATTTATCATGGTATGAAGAGGAGGAGAGGAAAAATATTACAAGATAATGTTAGAGGGCCTCCAATAGCCTGTGGATTAGATGTAAAATACATCTGGCACATAAAATGGCTTCATTCAGTGGTGGGTCTTCATATTTAAAGAGTTTGAGTGTACAATTAACTGTACGGTTTTATAGTCAACACCTGGTATTGCTGAGACCTGCACTCTAGTCTTCTGACTTTAGACCCATGTGTTCCTTCCCAAATCATGCTGCCCACTGTTCCCAAAAGACCCAGCTCATATAGCACCTTTTTCTTGAAACCTTTCCAGATTCCCCTTGCTCTTTTAATCCCACCTCACCCCCAGAAAATTCATATGATGATGCATATCTATTACAGTTGTTAAATACACTATCTTGAATGTGTATATACTTAACCTCATCTGTTCAGATTTAACTCTTGAAGCTTTTTGAGGGTTATTCTCATATCTTCATTTTTGTAACCCTCACATGTAGTGCTTTGCCTGTGGAAAATGCTAATTAAATAACAGTTAAATAAGACCGATATTTTATTTGCTGTAAATCAAGTACAAATTTTGTACTGTTTGACACTTCATAATTTTACCTGTTGGAAACTTTTGGAAATATGCTTTATTGTGGAATAATTTCTTTCCTGTTGGGTTTGAAACTTGACCAAAGGAAAAATTTTTGTCTGAATTATTTTACTGTGGTTGCAGGTATCTGTGGAATAGATGAATTTGATAAAATGGGGAATCAACATCAAGCCTTGTTAGAAGCCATGGAACAGCAAAGTATTAGTCTTGCTAAGGCTGGCATGGTTTGTAGCCTCCCTGCAAGAACTTCCATCATTGCTGCTGCAAATCCAGTTGGAGGACACTACAATAAAGCCAAAACAGTTTCTGAGAATTTAAAGTAAGTCTCTTCAAATATTTATACTTTAATATATTGAATCCCTATAGATATACAAAAGATAAAGATAACTGTGGACATATATATGGATATTTTACAGAAGTTGCAACTTTCCAATAAATGTACACAAATGTGTTAGAACACTCCATTAAAGCAATGAAGTGCTATTGACATCTACTAGATTGACAGACATTTTAAATATTAATCATTATTGTCAATGGGGTGGGGAAATGGGGTCTCACATCCATAGTTGAGATTTTGAAGGACAGCTTGGCATGTTTATCACTATTTTAAATGTACTTTGTTTGTTCCAGCATTTCTTTTAGGAGTTATATTCACAGAAACAGGCACAAGAATACACACAGATATGTTGACAGGGTGGATTTTACAGCATTGTTTATCACCATCAAAAACTGGAAATGAAATGCTCATTGATAGGGAAGTGGTTGAACTATATAGTAAGACTATACTGTGGAAAGCAGCAATTAGAAGAATGAAAGTAGCTTTGCATATACTCTGATAAGGAATATGTCTGTGCTTTACTGTTAAGTGACAAGAGCATGTTATCTGCTTATTTGTATATGTGATGTGATCCTACTTTTTTCCAAAACCAGTGTTTATATCTTTATGTGAGTATGCTTCTAATTTGTATGTATGCTTCTAATTTGCTTCTTCTGATTTGTTCTGTACGGGTTGGACAAAATGTTTGGGAAGGGGAAAATAGACTCAAGTGATACATGAGTGAAAAAAGACAAAAAGGATGCCTCAGATGAAAATTTAGAACTTTAAAAATTCTAGTGAGAAACAAAATGCTAATTTCCTAATATTTATTAATAGCTACTTTTTTTTCTTTTTTAAAAAATCTTTTGGCTACATGTTGGATCTTACTAGATCCCTGACCAGAGATCGAACCCTCACCCCTGCATTGGCAGGGTGGAGTCTTAACCACTGGACTGCCTGGGAATTGTAGAAATGGTACATAGTAAAATACACAATTTTACTTTGAGATTCTGGGTATTTCTGTACTACCAGCACCAAAAAAAGCCATCTTACTAGTGTTTCTTAGTAAAATGACAAAGTCCTAGATTGGAAAGATCAGAAAGATCCTATTGAACAAGGATCCAGGAGACTTAGATTCTGGTTTTAGAATGGTAGTCAGAGTCTAGTCTACCACTAGAATGTTGAGTTGTTGGTCTCAAATAAAGGAGTTATGTGATTGGTAGATTCAAAAATGATTAAGTAGAACACAGCACTTTTACTATAATGACTAATAGGCATATTTAATAAAAAGTGATATTTTTGCTTCTAAATGGGCATGGGTGCTTTGAGAGACTCAGTGTTTTGGTGAGACAAAAATGTAAAAGATTAAGAATTTCTCAACCAGATAATCTTCAGTGTATCACAAAGCATTCTAGCTTGTAATTTCAATGATCCTAAATCATCAGAAGTCATATAGAACATAGAGAAGAATTTAGTGGTTTTGATGGTGTGAGAAAAGGCATCCTCAACATATGGGTGCATATAAGCCTGTGTACATGTGACCTGGTATGTCTCTGGAATTGGTGGGCACATTGAATCCAGAAGCTATTGCTTGTTTCCTTAACCTAAAGCTTCATTTTTTAAGTTCTACATGGAACTTGATTAGTAAAGAAGTGAATAAACAGCTTTCTAGGTTTTCTGTTTAATTCCAATCACTGTTGCTTCTTTCTTTCATACCTTTAGAATGGGGAGTGCCCTACTATCCAGATTTGACCTGGTCTTTATCCTGTTAGACACTCCAAATGAAGATCATGATCATTTACTCTCTGAACATGTGATTGCAATAAGGGCTGGAAAACAGAGAGCTGTTAGCAGTGCCACAGTAGCTCGTATGAATAGTCAGGATTCAAATACTTCTATACTTGAAGTGGTTTCTGATAAGCCACTATCAGAAAGACTAAAGGTAAGTTTCTTCTCTTTAATAATTTGGTTCAGTTTTGTTTGAAAGTCAGAGTTCAGTGTGTTGCTTGATGTAAAGCAGCAGTATGTAAACTTTCTTAGCAAACACCTTTTATATTATAATACTAGAGTTTGTATAACGTTCAGTTGAGATAATCTAAGTCAGCTAGACCAAGAGCTAGAACTGCAGAGTTTGGTTTATTTGGAGAATATAATATTTATCTAAGTATTAGAATGTTTTAGAATATTATATTTATATAAACAAGTTATTTTAGCAGAAAGATTTTATTTGCTACATATCCTTGTAATCTTGGGCCTTTTTAAAAAATCATGTTTTAGGTGGTTCCTGGAGAAACAATAGATCCAATTCCCCACCAGTTATTGAGAAAGTACATTGGCTACTCTCGGCAGTATGTCTATCCAAGGCTATCCACAGAAGCTGCTCAAATTCTCCAGGATTTTTACCTTGAGCTCCGGAAACAGAGCCAGCGGTTAAGTAGCTCACCAATCACTACTAGGCAGCTGGAATCTTTGATTCGTCTAACAGAGGTTCATTTATTTTAAGTTCTTGCTCTTTTGGCTTAAAAAGGGGGTAGAGGGTTAAAAGATTTCTCTTAAATTTTCTGTGTAATTATTTGCTTTTCTTCCTACTGGGTAACATTAGAAGTGGGTAGATAAAAATTTTAAAGGTCATGGAACTCAAAACCTATGAGATGCAGCAAAGGCAATTCTAAGAGGGAAGTTTATAGCAATACAATCCTCCCCCAAGAAACAAGAAAAATAGACAACCTAACTTCACACCTAAAACAATTGGAAAAAGAAGAACAAAAAAGCCCTCAAAATTAGTAGAAGAAATCATAAAGATCAGAGCAGAAATAAATGAAAAAGAAATGAAAGAAACAATAGTAAAGATTAATAAAACTAAAAGCTAGTTCTTTGTGAAGATATACAAAATTGACAAGCCTTTAGTGAGCCGCATCAAGAAAAAATAAAGAATCAAATCAACAAAATTAGAAATGAAAAAGGAGAGGTTAGAACAGACAATGCAGAAATACAAAGGATTATAAGAGACTATTATGAACAACTACATGGCAATAAAATGGATAACCTGGAAGAAATGGACAGATTCTTAGAAAAGTTCAGTCTTCCAAGACTGAACAAGGAAGAAATAGAAATTATGAATAACCCAGTTACAAGCACTGAAAATTGAAGCTGTGATCAAATATCTCCCAAAAAACAAAAGCCAAGGATGAGATGGCTTCACAGGAGAATTCTATCAAATACTTAGAGAAGAGCTAATGCCTATTCTTCTAAAATTCTTTCAAAAAAATTGCAGAGGAAGGAACACTTCCAAACTCATTCCATAAGGCCGCCATCATTCTGATACCAAAACCAGACAAAGACAACACCAAAAAAGAAATATACAGGCCACTATCACTAATGAAAACAGATGTAAAAATCCTTAACAAAATTTTAGCAAACAGAATTCAGCAACACATCAAAACTTATACACTACGATCAAGTTGGGTTTATTGCAGGGATGCAAGGATTCTTCAATCTATGCAAATCAATAAATGCAATAAACCATATGATCATCTCAATAGATGCAGAAAAAGCCTTTGACAAAATTCAGCATCCATTTATGATTAAAACTCTTCAAAAAATGGGCATAGAAGGAACCTACCTCAACACAGTAATGGCCATATATGATAAGCCTACAGCAAACATTATTCTCAATGGTGAAAAACTGAAAGCATTAGCCCTAAGATCAAGAACAAGAAAAGGGTGTCCACTTTCACCACTGTTATTCAACATAGTTCTGGAAGTCCTAGCTACAGCAATCAGAGAAGAAAAAGAAATAAAAGGAATCCAGATCAGAACAGAAGTAAAGCTCTCACTGTTTGCAGATGACATGACACTGTACTTAGAAAACCCTAAAAATAGTATCAGAAAATTACTAGAGCTAATCAGTGAATTTAGCAAAGTTGCAGGATACTAAATCAGTACACAGAAATCACTTGCATTTCTATATACCAGCAATGAAAAATCAGAGCAATTAAGGAATCAATCCCATTCACCATTGCAACAAAAAGAATTAAATATCTAGGGATAAACTTACTAAGGAGACAACTGTACACAGAAAGTTATAAGACACTAATGAAAGAAATCAAAGATGACATAGACAGATGTAGAGGTATTCCATGTTCCTGGGTAGGAAGAACCAATATTGTGAAAATGACTGTACTGCCAAACACAATCTATAGATGCAGTGCCATCCCTATCAAATTACCAATGGCATTTTTCACAGAACTTGAACAAAAAATTTCCCAATTCATATGGAAACACAAAAGACCCCAAATAGCCAGGGCAGTCTTGAGAAAGAAGAATGGAACAAGAGGAATCAACCTTCCTGACTTCAGATTATACTACAAACCTACAGTCATCAAGACAGGATTGTACTGGCACAAAAACAGAAATATAGACCAACGGAAGAAGATAGAAAGCCCAGAAATAAACCCATGCACCTATGGGTACCTTATTTTTAACAATGGAGGCAAAGACAGCATCTTCAGTAAATAATGCTGGGAAAACTGGACAGCTACATGTAAAAGAATGAAATGAAAACACTTCCTAACACCATAAACAAAGATAAACTCAAAATGGATTAAAGACCTAAATGTAAGGCCAGAAACTACAAAACTCTTAGAGGAAAACATAGAACACTTGATGACATAAAGCAAGAACCTCCATGACCCACCTCTGAGAGTACTGAAAATAAAAACAAAGGTAACAAAGTAGGACCCAATTAAACTTAAAAGCTTTTGCATAGCAAAGGAAACTATAAACAGGGTGAAAAGACAAGCCTCAGAATGGGAGAAAAATCACGGCAAATGAAACAACTGACAAAGGATTAATTTCCAAAATATACAAGCAGCTCATACAACTCAATACCAGAAAAACGAACAACCCAATCAAAAAGTGGGAAAAAGACCTAAACAGACATTTCTCCAAAGAAGACATACAGATGGCTAACAAACACATGAAAAGATGCCCAACATCGCTCATTATTAGAAAAATGCAAATCAAAACTACAATGTGATATCACCTCACACTGGTCAGAATGGCCATCATCAAAAAAGTCTAAAAACAATAAATGCTGGAGAAGGTGTGGAGAAAAATTAACGTTCTTGCACTGTTGTTAGGAATATAAATTGATATAGCCACTATGGAAGATGGTATGGAGATTCCTTAAAGAACTATGGATAAAACCACCATATGACCCAGCAATCCCACGCCTAGGCATATACCCTGCTGCTGCTACTGCTGCTAAGTTGCTTCAGTCATGTCCGACCCCGTGCAACCCCATAGATGGCAGCCCACCAGGCTCCTTCATCCCTGGGATTCTCCAGGCAACAACACTGGAGTGGGTTGCCATTTCCTTCTCCAATGCATGAAAGTGAAAAGTGAAAGTGAAGTCGCTCAGTCATGTCCAACTCTTTGAGACCCCATGGACTGCAGCTTACTAGGCTCCTCTGTCCATGGGATTTTCCAGGCAAGAGTACTGGAGTGGGGTGCCATTGCCCTCTCTCGTATACTCTGAGGAAACCAATATTGAAAAATACACATGTATCCCATTACTCATTGCAGCACTGTTTACAATAGCTAGATCATGGAAGCAACCTAGATGTCCATCAACAGATGAATGGATTAAGAAGTTTGGGTACATATACACAATGGAATATTACTCACCCATAAAAAGGAACACATCTGAATCAGTTCTAATGAGGTGGATGAACTTAGAACCTATTATACAGAGTGAAGTAAGTCAGAAAGAGAAGGATAAATATTGTATTTTAAACTGGAAGATTCTGAAAGAGATGGGAATACCAGACCACCTGACCTGCCTTTGTGAAATCTGTATGCTGGTCAGGAAGCAATAGTTAGAATTGGGCATGGAACAGACTGGTTCCAAATAGGAAAAGGAGTGTTTCAAGGCTGTATATTGCCATCCTGCTTGTTTAACTTATATGCAGAGTACATCATGAGAAATGCTGGACTGGATGAAGCACAAGCTGGATTCAAGATTGCTGGGAGAAATATCAATAACCTCAGATATGCAGATGACACCACCCTTGTGGCAGAAAGTGAAGAAGAACTAAAGAGCCTCTTGATGAAAGTGAACAAGGAAAGTGAAAAAGACGTCTTAAAGCTCAGCATTCAGAAAACTAAGGTCATGGCATCTGGTCCCATCACTTCATGGCAAATAGATGGATAAACAGTGGCTGACTTTATTTTGGGGGCTCCAAAATCACTGTAGATGGTGACTGCAACCATGAAATTAAAAGACGTTTACTCCTTGGAAATTCCGAGACTGCATATTAAAAAGCAGAGACGTTACTTTGCCAACTGGACAAAAAGAAAGCTAGGCGCTGAAGAATTGATGCTTTTGAACTGTGGTGTTGGAGAAGACTCTTGAGAGTCCCTTGGACTGCAAGGATATCCAACCAGTCCATTCTAAAAGAGATCAATCCTGAGTGTTCATTGGAAGGAGTGATGTTGAAGCTGAAACTCCAATACTTTGGCCACCTGATGCGAAGAGCTGAGTCAATTGAAAAGACCCCCAAAGTCAATTGAAAAGATTGAAGGCAGGAGAAGGGGATGACAGAAGATGAGATGTTTGATGGCATCTCTGACTCAATGGACATGAGTTTGGGTGAACTCTGGGAGTTGGTGATGGACAGGGTGGCCTGGCATGCTGTGGTCCATGGGGTTGCAAAGAGTTGGACACAACTGAATGACTGAACAGAACGCATATATACGGAATCTAGATAAATGGTACTAAAGAGTTTATTTACAGGGCAGCAGTGGAAAAACAGACATAGAAAATATACTTATGGACATGAGAAGGGAGGAGGGGTTGAGATCAATGGAAAGAGTAACATGGAAACTTACCATATGTAAAGTAGGTAGCCAATGGGAGTTTGCTGTATGGCTCAGGAAACTCAAACATGGGCTCTGTATCAACCTAGAGGGGTAGGATGGGGAGGGAGATGGGAGGGAGTTGCAAAAGGGAGGGGATATATGTATACCTAAGGCTGATTCATTTTGAGGTTTGACAGAAAGCAACAAAATTCCAGAAAGCAGTTATCCTTCAGTTCAGTTCAGTTCCGTCGCTCAGTTGTGTCTTTGACTCTTTGTGACCCCATGGACTGCAGCACACCAGACCTCCCTGTCCATCACCAACTCTTGGAGTTTACTCAAACTCATGCCCATTGAGTCGGTGATGCCATCCAACCATCTCATCCTCTGTCATCCCCTTCTCCTCCCGCCTTCAATCTTTCCCAGCATGAGGGTCTTTTCAGATGACTCAGCTCTTTGCATCAGGTGGCCAAAGTGTTGGAGTTTCAGCTTCAACATCAGTCCTTCCAATGAATATTCACAACTGATCTCCTTTAGGATGGACTGGTTGGATATCCTTGCAGTCCAAGGGACTCTCAAGAGTCTTCTCCAATACCACAGTTCAAAAGCATGAATTCTTTGGTGCTCAGCTTTCTTTATAGTCAAACTCTTACATCCATACATGACTACTGGAAAAACCATAGCCTTGATTAGATGGACCTTTGTTGGCAAAGTAATGTCTCTGCTTTTTTGAATTATCCTTCAATAAAATATAAATAAAAAAAAAAAGGTTGTCATGGGACTTCCCTGGCAGTCCAGTGGTTAAAGCTCCCTGCTCCCAATGCAGGGGGCACTGGTTTGATCCCTGGTTGGGGAACTAAGATCCTGCATGCCCCAAGGCAAGGTCTGAAAAGAAGGTTGTGGTACATTTAACATATCAAGCAATGTTTAGCCATTTTTTAAAAGCAGGACCAGTTACATACCATGTAGTGTTTTTTTGTTTGTTTGTTTGGTTTGGTTTTTTTCTTTAATGACACTTAGGGAACTCTTTGAAGATTCCTTAGGTTAAATAAGAATTTAGGTATTCAAAAATGAGCATATGGTAAGATGGAAATGTGTCAAATATCTTAGCAGTGTTTGATTTGATACATGACGGGTCTGTAAGTGCCTATTTTTCTAACAGCATTATATCTCTTCACAAGTATGGAATGCTAAGAGAACTCTGGCAGTTAAAGTTAGCTGGGTTACAGTTTGAGCTTTTTGCTTCTAGAATCTGATTAACTCATCTTTGTTGTTTTAACAAATTAATAGTTAGGCATGATTTCCTGAAAGGCATAATCAAATCTTCTGGAATGAACATTCAGAAAGGTGTGTTAGTAGATAAAAATGGATTTAAAAATTAGTGATAATTGTCATATTCAAGCTGTTGATAATATTTTAAAATTCTGACTTTTTATATTGTAGTCTCTCTCTACAGAAGTTTTTGTGTAAAATTAATAAATGAAATAAGCTTAGATATACTCGAGCTGCTCAACGTTAAATATATTTATCTTTTGTTATCTGAAGATGGTTGTTTTCTTTTAAAGGCACGAGCAAGGTTGGAATTGAGAGAGGAAGCAACTAAAGAAGATGCTGAGGACATAGTTGAAATTATGAAATACAGGTAAGAATACATTTTTAAATGCTATTTTAAATGAAATAAAACATTCATGAAATGAAATAAAATGGTCATCATTCTGTCTCAATTTATATATTTAATTAGGCCAAGCAAAATTAGTTTTAGTTAATGCATTTGATCACTTATTTTCCTCGGAACAAATTATACTTTCCTGGCTTGAAATATTCCTATGTAAATAATCTTTATGTGTTAAAAAAATTGTTTTTTGAATGAGTAATTTTAAAATTGGGTCATTTTTAAATATTTATTTGGCTGCCTTGGGTCTTAGTTGTAGCATGTGGGATCTTTGTTGCAGCCTGCAGACTCTCTATAGGCTTGGTTACCCTGAGGCATGTGGGATCTCAGTTCCCAGACCAGGTATTGAACCTGCGTCCCCTGCATTGCATAGCGGATTCTTAAGCACTGGACTACCAGGGAAGTCCCTGAATGATTATTGATACATTCACATAGTTCTAAAATCAATTAAAAAAAAGAAGTACTTTGAGAAGGCTTGCCTCATCCTGTTTACTCTCCGCCCTTCCTCTTTACCAGGACACCCATTCAGTTCAGTTCAGTTCAGTTCATTTCAGTTGCTCAGTCGTGTCCGACTCTTTGCAACCCCATGAATCGCAGCATGCCAGGCCTCCCTGTCCATCACCAACTCCTGGAGTTCACTCAGACTCACGTCCATCGAGTCCGTGATGCCATCCAGCCATCTCATCCTCGGTTGTCCCCTTCTCCTCCTGCCAGCATGAGAGTCTTTTCCAATGCGTCAACTCTTCGCATGAGGTGGCCAAAGTACTGGAGTTTCAGCTTCAGCATTATTCCTTCCAAAGAAATCCCAGGGCTGATCTCCTTCAGAATGGACTGGTTGGATCTCCTTGCAGTCCAAGGGACTCTCAAGAGTCTTCTCCAACACCACAGTTCAAAAGCATTAATTCTTCGGTGCTCAGCTTTCTTCACAGTCCAACTCTCACATCCATACATGACCACAGGAAAAACCATAGCCTTGACTAGACGGACCTTAGTCGGCAAAGTAATGTCTCTGCTTTTGAATATGCTATCTAGGTTGGTCGTAACTTTTCTTCCAAGGAGTAAGCGTCTGTTAAATTCATGGCTGCAGTCACCATCTGCAGTGAGTTTGGAGCCCAAAAAAATAAAGTCTGACACTGTTTCCACTGTTTCCCCATCTATTTCCCATGGAGTGATGGGACCGGATGCCATGATCTTCGTTTTCGGAATGTTGAGCTTTAAGCCAACTTTTTCACTCTCCTCTTTTACTTTCACCAAGAGGCTTTTGAGTTCCTCTTCACTTTCTGCCATAAGGGTGATGTCATCTGCATATCTGAGGTTATTGATATTTTCCCTGGCAATCTTGATTCCAGCTTGTGTTTCTTCCAGTCCAGAGTTTCTCATGATGTACTCTGCATAGAAGTTAAATAAGCAGGGTGACAATATACAGCCTTGACATACTCCGTTTCCTATTTGGAACCAGTCTGTTGTTCCATGGCCAATTCTAACTGTTGCTTCCTGGCCTGCATACAGATTTCTCAAGAGGCAGGTTAGGTGGTCTGGTATTCCCATCTCTTTCAGAATTTTCCAGTTTCTTGTGATCCACACAGTCAAAGGCTTTGGCATAGTCAATAAAGCAGAAGTAGATGTTTTTCTGGAACTCTCTTGCTTTTTCGATGATCCAGCGGATGTTGGCAATTTGATCTCTGGTTCCTCTCCCTTTTCTAAAACCAGCTTGAACATCAGGAAGTTTACAGTTCATGTATTGCTGAAGCCTGGCTTGGAGAATTTTGAGCATTGCTTTACTAGCATGTGAGATGAGTGCAATTGTGCGGTAGTTTGAGCATTCTTTGGCATTGCCTTTCTTTCATTACTTTCTTATAAATAGCATATGACTTACACTGTTGTTCTGTACTTTATATATCAAAATGATTATCACACTGCACGTCCATCACCAACCACACAGTTAAAATTTATTTTCTTGTGAGGAGAACTTTAAAGATCTCCTCTCTAGCAACTTTCAAATATACAATACAGTATTACTAACTAGTCACCATGCTTATATTACTTAAATTTATAACTGGAAACTTGTACCTTTTGACCTCCTTCACCCATTTCACCCACCCCACCCCTTACCATCCCCTGTTCCTCCCCACCACCACCCCCCAGCCTCTAGCAACTGCCAGTCCATTTTCTTATATCTTCATAAGAAAGATATAAGTTTTTTTTTTAATTTGACAGTATATCTAGGGATCTTTCCTTATTAGGACATAGAAAGTTTTTTTTTACAGCTACATAGTATTCTATTGTTTAGATATACTGTGATATACCATAGTTTATTTAATCAGTCACCCATTGCTAGACACATGAACATTTTCCATTCTTTTGCTATTGCAAACAGTGCTACAATGAGTAATCTCTGTGAGATACTTCATGTGTGGTAAGTGTATTCTAAGAAATGATATTTCTGGGTTCAGGGATCAATAAATGCATTAGGATTTGACAAACATTGCTAGTATGTGACTTTTGCATTTTATATCATTTGGTAGATCATATTTCTTAGAAGACAGAAAAGAAAAAAATTTGTATTTTAATTGATAATATATGACTACCTTAGACATGCGGTTTTTTAAAAAATCAATTAACCTAGAAGAACACATCAGATGGTAAACTGCTTGTGGTCAAGGACAACAAACAAAGACACAGACAAAGACACATGTTTTCTTGTTTTTGTGCTTCTTGTGCTTTTTGGTTTCCTATTATGCACGTTAACTTTTAAGAAGTGGCATATGAGAAAACATCTTATTCTGATTATTTTAGATAGCCATTTCAGTTAAAAATTTTTTAATAGGTTTACACATTCATATACCTCAAAATTCCAAAGTTCAAACAGTATTTAATGGCAAAAGTTTCTTCATATACTGTTAACTAGCTACCTAGTTCTTCCTCTTCCCTAGTGACAACAAATCAATTTTTGTGTGATTTCAGATAAAAAAATATACATTACAACTCCATATCTGTATATTCTTTTCCCCCTTTTATAGACAAAAGGTAGCATACACATTCTGTACCTCAGTTTTTTCACTAAGAAAATGATCTTGAAATCATTCCATGTCAATGCCTAAAGAGTGTCCGCTTATTTTTCACAACTGCAGTGTTTCATTGTGTGGCTTTATCATAATTTAGAAATTAGTTCTTTTTAATATGCTCTCACAGTACTTAAAATATAAATCTGTTAGGAATCTGAGGCTGCAAAAATACTAATTTAAAGATGAAATTATTTTGTTAAGTAATTTTTTTTTCCCTAAGAGCTACTGTTCTGGGCTTGCTTGGAGTCAGGACCAATTATTTCTCTTTAGCTCTGAGTAAAAGTGGTACAGCACTGCTGCTGGAGTGTGGGCTTTAAAATCTGTCCTGGAGCTGCCATGGACACGGATGGACAGGGAAGGATGCCATGGATGGACAGAGAAGCCTGGCGGGCCACAGTCCATGGGGTTGCAAAGAGTCAGACATGACTGAGCAACTGAACTGGAGCTGCATTGGCAAGTTACACTCTGCTTTTCAGTCTCTTTTTGTGTAGAACTCAGCACAAAGAATTGTGTTCTGAGATCTTGGATGTGGGGTATCTCTTCATGGCTGCTCCAGCAAAGCGCAGCCGCTGCTCCTTACCTTGGATGAGGGGTATCTCCTCACCGCTGCCCCTCCTGACCTTGAACGTGGAATAGGCCCTCCTGCGCCGCACAGCCACCGCTCCTTGGACATGGGGTGGCTCCTCCCAGCTGCCGCCCCTGGCCTCGGACGTGGGGTAGCTCCTCTCGGCTGCTCTTGCGCTGTGGTAGCCTGGCACTCTGAACTGCAGCCCCGACCTTGGATGTGGGGTAGCTCCTCTTGACCGTTCCTGTGCCATCTCAGCCTGGCACTGTTGGCCGCTGCCCCTGACCTCGGACATGGGGTAACTCCTCTTGGCCGCCACCCCTCGGCCATGGGGTCCTCTGCCCCTGACCTCGGAGGTGGGGTAGCTCCAGTCAGCCGCACTATGTGCTCTGGTTGCAGCTGCCCGCGCTGTGTGTGCCGGTCGCAGATAGCAAAAAACATGTCCTTTTCATTATAGGGGACTGGAATGCAAAAGTAGGAAGTCAAGAAACACCTGGAGTAACAGGCAAATTTGGCCTTGCAATACGGAATGAAGCAGGGCAAAGATTATTATAATAGAGTTTTGCCAAGAAAATGCACTGGTCATAGCAAACACTGTCTGCCAACAACACAAAAGACTCTACACATGGACATCACCAGATGGTCAACACCAAAATCAGATTGATTATATTCTTTGCAGCCAAAGATGGAGAAGCTCTATACAGTCAACAAAAACAAGACCAGGAGCTGACTGTGACTCACATCCTGAACTCCTTATTGCCAAATTCAGACTCAAATTGAAGAAAGTAGGGAAAACCAATAGACCATTCAAGTATGACCTAAATCAAATCCCTTATGATTATACAGTGGAAGTGAGAAATAGATTTAAGGGTCTAGATCTGATAGAGTGCCTGATGAACTATGGACTGATGCTCGGGACACTGTACAGGAGACAAGGATCAACACCATCCCCATGGAAAAGAAATGCAAAGCAGCAAAATGGCTGTCTGGGGAAGCCTTACAAATAGCTGTGAAAAGAAGAGAAGCAAAAAGCAAAGGAGAAAAGGAAAGATATTAGCATCTGAATGCAGAGTTCCAAACAATAGCAAGAAGAGATAAGAAAGCCTTCCTCAGTGATCAATGCAAAGAAACAGAGGAAAACAACAGAATGGGAAAGACTAGAGATCTCTTCAAGAAAATAGGAGATACCAAAGAACATTTCATGCAAAGGAGGGCTCGATAAAGGACAGAAATGGTATGGACCTAACAGAAGCAGAAGATGTTAAGAAGAGGTGGCAAGAATACACGGAAGAACTGTACAAAAAATATCTTCATGACCAAGATAATCACAATGTTGTGATCACTCACCTAGAGCCAAACATCCTGGAATGTGGGTTCTTGTGGTCCTTAGAAAGCATCACTATGAACAAAGCTAGTGGAGGTGATGGAATTCCAGTTGAGCTATTTCAAATCCTGAAAGATGATGGTGTGAAAGTGCTGCACTCAATATGCCAGCAAATGTGGAAAACTCAGCAGTGGCCACAGGACTGGAAAAGGTCAGTTTTCATTCCAATTCCAAAGAAAGGCAATACCAAAGAATGCTCAAACTACCGCACAATTGCACTCATCTCACATGCTAGTAAAGTAATGCTCAAAATTCTCCAAGCCAGGCTTCAGCAATACCTGAACCGTGAATTCCCTGATGTTCAAGCTGGTTTTAGAAAAGGCAGAGGAACCAGAGATCAAATTGCCAACATCTGCTGGAACATCAAAAAAGCAAGAGAGTTCCAGAAAAACATCTACTTCTGCTTTATTGACTATGCCAAAGCCTTTGACTGTGTGGATCACAAGAAACTGTGGAAAATTCTGAAAGAGATAGGAATACCAAACCAACTGACCTGCCTCTTGAGAAACCTATATGCAGGTCAGGAAGCAACAGTTAGAACTGGACATGGAACAACAGACTGGTTCCAAATAGGAAACGGAGTATGTCAAGGCTGTATATTGTCACCCTGCTTATTTAACTTCTATGCAGAGTACATCACGAGAAACTCTGGACTGGAAGAAGCACAAGCTGGCATCAAGATGGCCAGAAATATCAGAAATATTGGGAGAAATATCAATAACCTCAGATATGCAGATGACACCACCCTTATGGCAGAAAGTGAAGAGGAACTCAAAAGCCTCTTGATGAAAGTGAAAGTGGAGAGTGAAAAAGTTGGCTTAAAGCTCAACATTCAGAAAACAAAGATCATGGCATCTGGTCCCATCACTTCATGGGAAATAGATGGGGAAACAGTGGAAACAGTGTCAGACTTTATTTTTGGGGGCTCCAAACTCACTGCAGATGGTGACTGCAGCCATGAACTTAATAGACACTTACTCCTTGGAAGGAAAGTTATGACCAACCTAGATAGCATGTTGAAAAGCAGAGACATTACTTTGCCAACCAAGGTCCGTCTAGTCAACGCTATGGTTTTGAACTGTTGTGTTGGAGAAGACTCTTGAGAGTCCCTTGGACTGCAAGGAGATCCAACCAGTCCATTCTGAAGGAGATCAGCCCTGGGATTTCTTTGGAAGGAATAATGCTGAAGCTGAAACTCCAGTACTTTGGCCTCCTCATGGGAAGAGTTGACTCATTGGAAAAGACTCTCATGCTGGGAGGGATTAGGGGCAGGAGGAGAAGGGGACGACAGAGGATGAGATGGCTGGATGGCATCACTGACTCAATGGACGTGAGTCTGAGTGAACTCCAGGAGTTGGTGATGGATAGGGAGGCCTGGTGTGCTGCGATTCATGGGGTCGCAAGAGTCGGACAGGACTGAGTAACTGAACTGAACTGAAGGCTAAATAAAGTGACAGATGTGATTCTGACACTTTAGTGGACACTCAGTAAACACTATCAATATTGCCAGCTTTGGTGATATGATGATGAGATTGTGCAGATAACTTTTACTGTGACTAATTGCACACACTGAAGCTTTCAAAAACTGGCAGATCTCCTGTCACAGATCAGAAGTTTCCAAAATTGCCCCTTTCAAAGAATTTCTTGATTCTGACCTTTAGAGCTCTCCGTATACATTGTCCAGTAGCTCTGAGCTTCAGATCCTTTTCTTCTGTCTTTACAGAGAGAGATTTACCTAGCTGTTTCTTCACCCCCTAACTTGTCCCCAGAGGATACCCTGTTCCCTCTAGTGCCTCTGGAAGCATGCTGTATGGGTAGAAGGGCACCCATGCTATTGCCCAAAGGTCTAAGCATTAAGTTGCAAGTTGTTTCTTGCCCTTTTAGGTAATCTGTACAAGAAGCAGAACTTTTCTTCTTAAATCAACATGTCAGAATTTGTCAGCAACAGTGAGGTTACGCTTACCGTTTTTGAAGCTTTAAACACTCTTGAATTGATAGCTCTTAATTTTTTATTGCTAGCACAAGAGCAGCTGTCTCATAATGAGTAAAATTACTAACAATAATGACTACCAATTTTTCATCCATGACCCAGGGCAAAAGGAGCAGTGATCCCCACACAAGACTGGGCCAGACCTGCCTCTGAGTGTTTGAGGGTCTCTGTGGAGGCATGGGTCAACAGTGGCCTGCCATGGGGACAGGGGCACTGGCAGCAGTAGTCCTGGGAGGCATGACATGTGTCGTAAGTCCTCTTGGAGGAGGTAGTTGCCATTAGCCCCACCATACAACCTCTGGGTGGGTGATCAACAAACTGGAGAACAATTATACTGAAGAACTCGCACTGTTGTGAAAGTTCTAGGCTCCACAACAGACTTCCCAACCTGAGGATACAGCAAAGGGACTGAGAATCCCCAGGGAATCTGACTTTGAAGGTCAGCGGGATTTGATTACAGAACTTCCACAGGACTGGAGAAACAGAGTCTGGGAGAGCACAAACAAAATATTGTGCAAACCAGGTTCCAAGAGAAAGGAGCAGAGACCCCACAAGAGACTGAGCCAGAGTTGCCTGTGAGTGTTTGGGAGTGTCAGGCAGAGGTGTGGGTTGACAGTGGCCTGCTGCAGGGTCAGGGACACTGGCAGCAGCAGTTCTGGGTGGTGCAACATGCTGGCATAAATCCTGTTGGAGGAGTTCTGCCATTACCCCTACCATAGTTTGCCTTCAGGCCAAACTATAGGGAGGGAGCACAGTCCCACCCATCAGCAGAAAACTGATTAAAGATTTACTGAGCATGGCCATGACCACCAGAAGAAGACTCAGTTTTCCCCACAGTCAGCCCCTCTTATCAGGAAGCTTGCACAAGCCTCTTATTCATTAGAGAGCAGACAGAATGAACACCACAGTCACAGAAAAATTACCAAAATGATTACATGGATCACAGCTTTGTGTAAGTCAATGAAGCTATGAGCCATGCCATGTAGGGACACCCAAGATGGATGGGTCATGGTGGAGACTTCTGATGAAATTTGGTCCACCGGAGAAAGGAATGACAAACCACTTCAGCATTCTTGCCTTGAGAACCCCGTGAACATTATGAAAAGGCAAAAAGATATGATACAGAAAGATGAATCCCCCAGGTAATTCTATGCATGCAAGTCTCTTCAATCCTGTTAGACTCTTTGCAGCCCTATGTACTGTAGCCCAACAGGCACCTCTATCCATGGGACTCTCCATGCAAGAATACTGGAGTGGGTTGCCATTTCCTGCTGCAGGGGATTTTCCTGATCCATGGATCAAACCCACCTCGTCTCCTGCACTGGCGGGTGGGTGTTTTGCCAGTAGTGCAACCTGGGAAGCCCAAGTGGTTAGGTATCCAATATGCTACTGGAGAATAGTGGAGAAACAGCTCCAGAAGGAATGAAGAGGCTGAGCCAAAGTGGAAACAACGTCCAGTTGTGGATGTGTCTGGTGGTGAAAGTAAAGTCCAGGGCTGTAAAGAACAGTATTGCATAA
This sequence comes from Budorcas taxicolor, assembly GCF_023091745.1. Lineage (NCBI taxonomy): Eukaryota > Metazoa > Chordata > Mammalia > Artiodactyla > Bovidae > Budorcas > Budorcas taxicolor. The sequence continues at coordinate 47,995,818 of NC_068922.1, forward strand.
GAACCTGGAATGTTAGGTCATGATCAAGGTAAATTGAAAGCGGTCAAACAGGAGATGGCAAGAATGAGTATCAACATCTTAGGAATTGGTGAACTAAAAAGATGGGAATGGGTGAATTTAGATGACCAATATATCTACTACTATGGGCAAGAATCCCTTAGAAGAACGGGAGTAGCTCTCACAGTCAAAAAAAGAATCTGAAATGCAGTACTTGGGAGTGCAGTCTCAAAAACAATAGAATGATCTCGGTTCTTTTCCAGGGCAAACCATTCAGCATCACAGGAATCCAAGTCTATGCACCACCCAACAGTTAATGCCAAAGAAGTTGAACAGTTCTATGAAGACCTTCTAGAATGAACACCAAAAAAAGGATGTACTTTTCATCATAGGGAGTTAGAATGCAAAAGTGGGAAGTCAATAGATATGTGGATAATAGGCAAGTTTGGCCTTGGAGTACAGAAATGAAGCAAGGCAAAGACTAACGAGTTTTGCCAAGAGAATGTGCTGCACTGGGCATAGCAAACACCCTTTTGCAACAACACAAGAGACCACTCTACACGTGGATATCACCAGATGGTCAATACTGAAATCCAGTTGATTATATTCTTTGCAGCCAAAGATGGAGAAGCTCTATACAGTCAGCAAAAACAAGACCTGGAGCTGACTGTGGCTCAGATCATGAACTCCTTATTGCCAAATTCAGACTTAAATTGAAGAAAATAGGGAAAAACACTAGACCACTCAGGTATAACCTAAATCAAATCCCTCATGATTATAAGTGGAAGTGACAAATAGATTCCAGGGATTAGATTTGACAGATAGAGTTCCTGAAGATCTATGGACAGAGGTTCGTAACATTGTACAGGAGGCAGTGATCAAAACCATCCCCAAGAAGAAAAATTGCAAAAAGGCAAAATGGTTGTCTGAGGGAGGCTTACAAATAGCTGAGAAAAGAAGAGACAGGAAAGGCAAAGGAGAATGGCTGCGATCCAAAAATCTGCAAGCAATAAATGCTGGAGAGGGTGTGGAGAAAAGGGAACCCTCCTACACTGTTGGTGGGAATGCAAACTAGTACAGCCACTATGGAGAACAGTGTGGAGATTCCTTAAAAAATTGCAAATAGAACTACCTTATGACCCAGCAATCCCACTCCTGGGCATACACACCGAGGAAACCAGAATTGAAAGAGACACATGTACCCCAATGTTCATCGCAGCACTGTTTATAATAGCCAGGACATGGAAACAACCTAGATGTCCATCAGCAGATGAATGGATAAGAAAGCTGTGGTACATATACACAATGGAGTATTACTCAGCCGTTAAAAAGAATTCATTTGAATCAGTTCTGATGAGATGGATGAAACTGGAGCCGATTATACAGAGTGAAGTAAGCCAGAGAGAAAAACACCAATACAGTATACTAACACATATATATGGAATTTAGAAAGATGGCAATGACGACCCTGTATGCAAGACAGCAAAAAAGACACAGCTGTGTATAACGGACTTTTGGACTCAGAGGGAGAGGGAGAGGGTGGGATGATTTGGGAGAATGGCATTCTAACATGTATACTATCATGTAAGAATCAAATCGCCAGTCTATGTCTGACGCAGGATACAGCATGCTTGGGGCTGGTGCATGGGGATGAGCCAGAGAGATGTTATGGGGAGGGAGGTGGGAGGGGGGTTCATGTTTGGGAACGCATGTAAGAATTAAAGATTTTAAAATTAAAAATAAATTTAAAAAAATTAAAAAAGCAAAGGAGAAAAGGAAAGATATATCCATCTGAATGCAGAATTCCAAAGAATACCAAGGAGAGATAAGCAAGCCTTCCTCAGTAATCAGTACAAAGAAATAAGAGGAAAACAAAAGAATGAGAAAGATTAGAGATCTCTTCAAGAAAATTAGAGATACCAAGGGAACATTTCATGTAAAGCTGGGCACAATAAAGGACAGAAATGGTATGGACCTACCAGAGCAGAAGATATTAAGAAGAGGCAGCAAGAATACACAGAAAACTATACAAAAAAAAATCTTAATGGCCCAGAAAGACACAATGGTGTGATCACTCAACCAAAGCCAGACATCCTGGAGTGCGAAGTCAAATGGGACTTAGGAAGCATCACTACGAACAAAGCTAGTGGAGATGATCGAATTCCAGCTGAGCTATTTCAAATCCTGAAAGATGATGTTGTGAAAGTGCTGCACTCCATATGCCAGCAAAATTGGAAGACTCAGCAGTGGCCACAGGACTGAGTGGCTAAACAACAAAAAACCCTTTCAACCAGTTGCTAACTTTTACCCTCTATATCTTAGTATCTTACTTGTTGAGCATCACACTGTGCTTGAACTATCAATTTTCTCTTTTACATGCCTCAGTACTAGGGTTTAACGGGTCTTGTGGAACAGGTCAGTTTTCATTCCAGTCTCAAAGAAAGGCAATGCCAAAGAATGCTCAAACTACCGCACAATTGCACTCATTGGCCCCATGTAGAGAAGGAAATTGCAATCCACTCCAGTACTCTTGCCTGGAAAATTCCACAGACAGAGGAGCCTGGTGGGCTACATGGGGCCGCAGAGTCAGACACAACTGAGCGACTTCACTTTCTTCTTTCTTCTTTGATTCCAAATGATTGGAATTACCTAGCATTATTTCCATGGTAGAGATCAAGACCCAATTAAACACAACTGAAACTAGATTGTGAATTATCTGTTTTGTTATAATTAACATGCTTTCTGTCCTTAGTCTAAACTCTGTGAGAGAAGAGAGTTATCTGTCACATTTAACTGCTGTACTCCCGGGGCCCAGACTCATGCCTTGCACACAGTAGGCTCTCAGTAAATATACTACATTGATTTTTAGGTTGATTTTAGTAATCACTTTTCATTCATTAAGTCTTCATTTCAGGGTTTCTATCTCTTTAGCTTTGAATATTTGTCTTTAACGTGGTTTTGAACCTGTAAAATTACATTTTAACTGGGAAGCAGAAGCCTAAATAATAAAAATCTAAACTGGTGACAGTACATCATAGAGCACATAGCTATAAAAACCCCATGTTTATGGGCAACAGTTCATATAAGCTTTCTCTGTAAATATACTAGGAAGTAGAAGAGAATAGAGCCACTTTCAGAGGTTGAGAGATCATTGTGAGCTATTTCTGTGTAAGGAAAGTAACTCAAACATTTTACATACTTTTCTTCAAATCTGAAGCAGTGTAGCTCAGACTCAGATCCCAGATATGACACTTAATTAGCTTTGTAACCTTTGGCAAGTCACTTAACCTTAGAAGATGTTGTATCTTCATCTGTAAAACGGAAATAATAATAATCCTCAAGTAACTGGAAAAGGTCAGTTTTTATTCCAATCTCAAAGAAAGGCAATGCCAAAGAATGTTCAAACTACCACACAATTGCACTCATCTCACATGCTAGTAAACTAATGCTCAAAATTCTCCAAGCCAGGCTTCAGCAATATGTGAACCGTGAACTCCCTGATGTTCAAGTTGGTTTTAGAAAAGGCAGAGGAACCAGAGATCAAATTGCCAACATCCGCTGGATCATCGAAAAAGCAAGAGAGTTCCAGAAAAACATCTACTTCTGCTTTATTGACTATGCCAAAGCCTTTGACTGTGTGGATCACAATAAACTGTGGAAAATTCTTCAAGAGATGGGAATATCAGACCAACTGACCTGCCTCTTGAGAAACCTATATGCAGGTCAGGAAGCAACAGTTAGAACTGGACATGGAACAACAGACTGGTTCCAAATAGGAAAAGGAGTACGTCAAGACTGTATATTGTCACCCTGCTTATTTAACTTCTATGCAGAGTACATCATGAGAAACCCTGGACTAGAAGAAGCACAAGCTGGAATCAAGATTGCCAGGAGAAATATCAATAACCTCAGATATGCAGATGACACCACCCTTATGGCAGAAAGTGAAGAGGAACTCAAAAGCCTCTTGATGAAAGTGAAAGTGGAGAGTGAAAAAGTTGGCTTAAAGCTCAACATTCAGAAAACGAAGATCATGGCATCTGGTCCCATCACTTCGTGGGAAAATACATGGGGAAACAGTGGAATCAGTGTCAGACTGTAGTTTTTTGGACTCCAATTGAATCACTGCAGATGGTGACCGCAGCCATGAACTTAATAGACACTTACTCCTTGGAAGGAAAGTTGTGACCAACCTAGATAGCATGTTGAAAAGCAGAGACATTACTTTGCCAACAAAGGTCCGTCTAGTCAAGGCTATGGTTTTTCCAGTGGTCATGTATGGATGTGACAGTTGGACTGTGAAGAAAGCTAAGTGCTGAAGAATTGATGCTTTTGAAATGTGGTGTTGGAGAAGACTCTTGAGAGTCCCTTGGACTGCAAGATCCAACCAGTCTATTCTAAAGGAGATCAGTCCTGGGTATTCTTTGGAAGGACTGATGATAAAGCTGAAACTCCAATACTTTGGCTACCTCATGGGAAGAGTTGACTCATTGGAAAAGACTCTGATGCTGGGAGGGATTGGGGGCAGGAGGAGAAAGGGACGACCGAGGATGAGATGGCTGGATGGCGTCACCGACTCAATGGAGGTGAGTTTGAGTGAACTCTGGGAGTTGGTGATGGACGGGGAGGCCTGGCATGCTGCGATTCATGGGGTCCCAAAGAGTCGGACATGACTGAGTGACTGAACTGAATAGGATTGCTGGAAGGGCTAAATCGGACACATGGTTCAGTTCAGGTCATTTGCTCAGTCATGTCCAACTGTGTGACCCTATGGACTGCAGCACACCAGGGTTCCCTCTCCTTCACCTTCTCCCGGAGCTTGTTCAAACTCAATGTCCACTGAGTCAGTGATACCATCCAACCATCTTGCTCTCTGTTGTCGCTTTCTCCTCCTGCCTTCAGTCTTTCCCAGTATCAGGGTCTTTTCCAATGAGTTGGCTCTTCTCATCAGGTGGTCGAAGTATTGGAGCTTTAGCTTCAGCATCAGTCCTTCCAATGAATATTCAGGGTTGATTTCCTTTAGGATTGACTGGTTTGATGCAAGGAGAGCAAACCAGTGCTTGGTAAATATATATAATTAAGGTATACTAGCTATTATAATTGACATAGTCGCCTAAAGCATTTGTGACGACTGTTCTATAAGAAATAAGAATATGGTAAATTATATGGTATGGTCTTCCCTGGTGGCTCAGTGGTAAAGAATCCACCTGCCAATGAAAGGAAGATCTCTTGGAGAAGGAAATGCCAACTCCAGTATTCTTTCCTGGGAAATCTCATGTACAGAGGAGCCTGTACACGAGGCTCCCCTGGCGGGCTGCAGTCCATGCGCTTGCAAAAGAGTGTGACACAACTTAGTGATTAAACAACAAATAATATAGGAAAGTAGTTAATTATAAAAAAAAATTATGCTGTATTTCTAGGGAATACACATATTCATCTAATTGTTTTATTAGTTACTACAGTCTTATTTGGATGACTCATTCCTGTATGTACAGCTTATTCTCTTTCATGTGGGCTCTTATCTATTCAGGGAACAAAATGAAGCTGTGTTTTTAATAACCCTTTAAATTCATAACTATAAGCTCCTTAAGGGCAGGAATTGCATCTGTTTAGTTCTACCATGGGAAGCCTACTGTCTAGTGACCAATTTATATTTGATTAAGTAACTCATTAAATACCATCTTTGCCTCTGAGCCTGGCTGTGAGATTATATATAAGCCGAGAATTAAGGGCAGGCAATCAGCAACAGGGCTGGACTAGAGAGGATGACTAAGCTCTAACTGGTACTTTCAGACTTCTGGCTAAAATTCACTGTGAATTATGTATTTCTTTCCCTGATGATATTGTGAAAATAAGAAGAAAGCAGCAAGAGCTGGAGAAATAGGTGTATCCTTTAATATCTAACCATCATTACTGCAACTCAGCAGAACCTTTCTACTTCATCCCCAGAGTATTTTCCAACACATTTTATTTGCCAGATGCTGCTCTAGGAGCTGAGAAGACATCTTTACCAAGGAAAGCCTAAATTTAGCATGTTTAGTTTTGTTTTTTTTTTCATGAATCAAAGAGAATGTTCCAAGTATTTATATTGTAGCCTGTCAACTTTGTATTTTTATGCAAAAATTCATTTGTATTTCTCTTTCTAAATATAGGGAGTTTCTTAAAAAGTGCTAGCTATGTCCAAAATATTGTTATCCCCGACCAGTCCATACATAGTTAATTCACAATCACCACTCAGTAAATACATGTTTAAATCTTTGTTACCTGAGCCTCAGGGCTATTTCCACATTTTTCTTTTTATAACTTGGACAAAAATTTCTATAGCTGAAACACACTGGGTAACTGTTTTTCTTTCCTTCCATAAGCATGTTAGGAACTTACTCTGATGAATTTGGGAACCTAGATTTTGAACGATCCCAGCATGGTTCTGGAATGAGCAACAGGTCAGCAGCAAAAAGATTTATTTCTGCTCTCAACAGTATTGCCGAAAGAACTTACAATAATTTATTTCAGTTTCATCAACTTCAACAGATTGCCAAAGAGTTAAACATTCAGGTATGATAAAAGAAATAATTAGTAAATCTTTTTATAATAATTTCAGGAGGGCTTTATTAGTATAGAAGAACTTTTAAACGTCAAAAGATTTAGACTAAAGTCATGGAATAGGCTGTTTTGGAGTATTTAAAACACACGCTTGTTTTATTTAAAATATAAAATTAGTTGCTCAGAGCTTTAAAAAAACAATTTTTATCTAAAATTCAAACTTCTTTTCAAAAGAGCTTTCAACATCTTGATAGGAGAAACATAGCAAGTTTCCATGTTATTCTGACAGTCTGTGTGGGCAAGTCATGTTACACATCATTGAACCTCAGTTGTCTCATTTGTTACATGGACATGATTCCACTTGATCTAACTACTTAAGTCTTAGTGAAAATGGGTATAATAGCACTTTATAGGTTTTTTTTCTTTCCAGGATTCATAATAGCACTTTAAACATGTAAAACAGTTTGTATGGAAAATTGCTCATTCAATTTTAAAAGTTAGTCTAATTTTTATTTTGAAGCTAAGCTAAAACAAATATAAAAGATTCTATGCATACTGGAGTTATTTTTGATTAGCTAGGTGTTATAGAATCCAAGTTTTGTATGTAAGCAGCTTTCTCTGTAAGAAGTGCAAATGATTTTATTTGCCCAAAAAACTTGACAATTGTATATTATTGTTTGAGAGATTAATTTTAAAAATCACATTTTTTGCATATATTTAACAGGCTCTTTTATTATTTTCTACTAGGTTGCTGATTTTGAAAATTTTATTGGATCACTAAATGACCAAGGTTATCTCTTGAAAAAAGGCCCAAAGGTTTACCAACTTCAAACTATGTAATAGGACTACCAAGCCAGGCTGTCCTGGGTTTGTTGTGAAGAATATGCAAAAAAAAACTGTTCTCTGAAAATGACATCCCACATGTAACAGGAAAAGAGAGTTGAACCAATTTAAGAAGTGATAAAATCATGTGTTAATTTTTTACTTCTCCAGAAGACTAAAAATATTTTACATTTTATCCAAATGATGTAATTAGAAGTTATAGTTTTGTTTTTGACCTTTCTTTTATCCTTATAAATATTTTATGGTTGTGCATATCAAATGTTCATCTGCGTAAACAGTCACAAGGTTACATTTAAATATTTAAATAGTTCTGACACACAAAATTGAGCATCTCATAGAAATAAATTGATGCCAACTTTCAATTCCCCAAAATCTTGGAAATATTGTATATTGACTTTTTTTAATTTAATTTTTTTCTTTATTCTATTTTATTAGCTGCGCTGTGCAGCTTATAGGATCTTAGTTCACTGACCAGGGATTGAACCTGGACCCTTAGCAGTGGAAGCATGGAGTCCTAACTATTTGGACGGCCAGGGAATTCCCTTAGCTTTATTTACCGACTTTGATTTATAACATGATATAAGCTTCATGTGTAATTAGACTTCTGTATATACTATTTCCTCCTCACCTAAAGTCTAGTGTCCATCCATATACTGACATATTAAGCTTAACATCGTAGCTAATGAAAAACATTTAAACAGCTGTGCAAGACTGTAGCAGCCTCTGTTCCACTCATCCACATGCCCCAGTTTTCTGTTCAGTTGCAACTGTTCTCCCATTTACCTCCATTTTTCTAAAGGACATGCTACTAATGCTAATTCTTTTCTTTTTTTTCCTTAAAGTATACTTGATACTGTGTTAGTTCCAGGTGTACAGCAAAGTGATTTGGTTATGCATATACATGTGTATATTATATTCTTTTTTCTATTTTCCATTATAGTGTATTATAACATACTGAATATAGTTCCCTATGCTATACAGTAAATTCTTGTTATCTATCTATAGTAATGCTCATTCTTGAGTTTTCAGTTTCAAAAATTAAACTGACGTTTTACCTACCTCAGAATATAGTTTTTAAACCCTTCTATGTATTTACATACATATACACTTCCCATTTCTTTCCAGTTTAGTTATATATCATAATTTTTAGTTAAATCTAGTGAAAAGGCTGGCTTGAAACTCAACATTCAAAAAACTAAGATCATGGCATCTGGTCCTGTCACTTCATGGCAAATAGATGGGGAAACAATGGAAACAGTGACAGACTTATATTTTCTTGGGCTCCAAGATCACTACAGATGGTGACTGCAGCCATGAAATTAAAAGACGCTTGCTCCTTGAAAGAAAAGCTGTGACCAACCTAGACAGCATATTAAAAAGCATTGACATTACTTTGCCAACAAAGGTCCATCTAGGGAAGGCTGTGGTTTTTCCAGTAGTCATGTATGGATGTGAGAGTTGGACTATAAAGAAAGCTGAGTGCTGAAGAATTGATGCTTTTGAACTGTGGTGTTGGAGGAGACTCTTGAGAGTCCCTTGGACTCCAAGGAGATCCAACCAGTCCATCTGAAAGGAAATCAGTCCTGAATATTCATTGGAAGGTCTGATGCTGAAGCTGAAACTCCAATATTTTGGCCACCTGATGCGAAGAACTGATTCATTGGAAAAGACCTTGATGTTGGGAAAGATTGAAAGCAGGAGAAGACAGGGACAACAGAGGATGAGATGGTTAGATGGCATCACCAAATCGATGGACGAGTTTGAGCAAGCTCCAGGAGCTGGTGATGGACAGGGAAGCCTGGCATGCTGCAGTCCATGGGGTTGTAAAGAGTTGGACACAACTGAACATAGTCTTAATGTCACTGTGTCTATTGAATATTATTCATCTCCTTCCTTGTATACTACTTTTTTCCCCTTAAAATTAATAATTTGTTTTTCAACTACTTAGCTTTCTATGTACCGACCACTAATTTGAACCCAAGGCTCCACTACAAGTCTAAGTCTCCTCCCAGAATATGCAGATAAACCAAAAAACCTATTTTAACTGAAGACCTCTCCTGGAATTCTCTGGCTCTTTCCAATCTGAACTACACATCTGTCTGGGACTTCTCATTTTCTCTCCCATTTCCTGGCCCCTCTTTCTCATTTTACTCCCTCATTTTGGTGGAATCCATTTTCTAATAGCTTCCTGAGGAAGAGTTTATGAGATATATTCTACCCTTATTCCTGGACTGACATTTTGGGCATAGAATTTTAGTTTGGAAATCATCTTCACTCAGAATTTTAGATATTGCTCTATTGCTTTTACTTTTCAGTGTTGCTGTTTGGAAATCCAAAGCCATTTTTATTTTTGGCATGTGACCTTTATTTCCTCTTGACAAGCTATTTGTATCTTCCCTTTTGCTATGGTGTTCTGAAATTTTTTATAGTGTTTAGTAGCTATCCTGCTGGTTTCTCATGCCAAAAATGTTGGCGTTATCTTAATTTTCTCTTATCCCCTAATCAGTCCATCAACAAATCCTCTTAGTACTATCTTTAGAACATCTGAAACCTGATTACTTTTCATTACTTCCAGTTCCATATTCTGGCTCAATTAATCATCTTTTCTCCAGCTTCACAAGGACAAAGACTGCTTTATTCACCACTATGGCCCTAGCATGTAAAACAGATTTTGACTACATACCCCTGTGAGGTGAACACACATAAAGTGGGTTCAGTTCAGTTCAGTTCAGTCGCTCAGTTGTGTCTGACTCTGCAACCCCGTGGACTGCATCACACCAGGTTTCCTTGTCCATCACCGACTCCCAGAGCTTGCTCAAACTCAAGTCCATTGAGTCAGTGATGCCATCCAACCATCTCATCTTCTGTTGTCCCCTTCTCCTGCCTTCTATCTTTCCCAGTATCAAGGTCTTTTCCAGTGAGTCAGTTCTTTGCATCAGGTGGCCAGAGTATTGGAGATTGAGCTTCAGCCTGAGTCCTTCCAATGAATATAAAGTGGGTGATTATACCATTTATAATGGGTTCAATCCCTGATCTGGGAAGATCTCACATGCTGCAGAACAGCTAAGTCCAAGTGTCACAATTATTGAAACTGCTGTAGAGCCAGGGTGCCACAGCTACTGAAGCCTGTAGGCCCTAGAGCCCATGCTCTGCAACAAGAGAAGCCACCTCAATTAGAAGCCCACACACCACAACTAGAAAGTAGCCTCTGCTTGCAGCAACCCACGCAACAATGAAGACCCAGCACAGCCAAAAATATTTTTAAAAAGAATATAGAAAAAGAACAAGAGAATAAAATGTTTTTCTAGTAACAAGAAGGAGGCATTCTCCTTCATTTCTCCCTGGGAAGTTGCTCAAAAGCAATGAGGAAACTGAAGAACAAAAGTATATAGTCCATCTTCTGTGAACTAGGAAACAACTGAGACCCCCAAACCCCAACACTAGGAAGATCCACCAAAAGTTTCCAGGCAGCCTTGCATGAGGGAGGCAGAGAGAATGCCTATGACTGAAGATTTCTGAAGGAAGCAATAAAGTATCTCTCAAAGTATACTTTGCACTCCTATTGGGGCAAAAAGTAAAACTACCATTGCAATAGTGTGAATAGAGTGTACCGATGACAGCAGCAGCTTCTCTGGACCTAGCTGAAGTATAAGAAGTAAAAGGAGAGGTTAAATGAGAAGTCGTTTGGATAAGCCACTTTGAAGGAGAAAACAAATCTGGCTGTCCTCAAATTTCTCCAAAGCAACACTCATCACTGAAGTATACAGAGTAATACCTAGAAATCTCTTTGACAAGAATTTTATACCCAGATATTTTGGTCAAGTTTCTTAGTTGGAAATCTGGAGTCAATTTTTTTTCTGTAAAAGACCAGATAGGAAAAATTTTAGGCTTTCTGGGCCATATAAACCCTGTCACAACTATTCAACTCTGCCATTGTAACACTCGAGTGTAGCTGTGTGCAAAAAAAACTTTACTAATAGACACTGAAATTTGAATTTCATAAAACTTTCATGTGTCTAGAATGCTAAATACTCTACTTTTTTTCATCCATTAAACAGTAACAGGTAGTGGGTCAGATTTGGCACTACTACTACACTACTACAGGTTTGCACACTATCGAATAGAAAAAGAAACTGACACTTGCTTAAGCAGAAAAAGGAGGGTTTTGAAAGAATTTTGGTTAGCTGTCAGAACTGTTGAAAGGCTGAAGGATAAGCTTCAAAGAGCAATTTCTAAAATTGTTCTGAAGAGGAAGCTGCTACCACCCCACTGCCACACAAGGCACGAGAGGAATGTGCTGTTGCTCCATGTCTCATGGATGCCACTTCTGTACCAGGAACACAAGGAACCCACTGCCTCTGCAGAAAGTTGGAAGAATGTCCCCACTCACACCAAAACAGCAAGAAAGGATTCTTCATGGGGCCTCCTTAAATTGCCAAACCCAAAAAAACAAATTTCATCTAGAAATGCCTGACTGAAGAAGCCTAGGTTATATGCCCCTTACCTAGAATGCTGAGGAGTTTTCTGGGTTCTAGGTGAGAAGGCAGCACCAGTAAAGCCAGCCTTTTTCCTATATGTTGAGAGTTCAAATGGTACTGGGTTGCCAGACAATTATCATTCATGTATAAATGCTAGTGATAATCCACCTGCCAATGCAGGAGACACAAGACACTTGGGTTTGATCCCTGGATTGGGAAGATCCCGTGGAGTAGGAAATGGCACCCCACTCCAGTATTCTTGCCTGGAAAATTCCATAGGCAGAGGAGCCTGGTGGGCTACAGTCTATGGGGCCACAAAGTCAGCCACTACTGATGTTATTTGCCCCTCAAAAAACTTCTAACTAAAGCCAACAAATACTTCCTAAGAATTTAAAGTGTGAACAATTGTTGGAGACTCTTTTAAAATACAACTTACAATAGATTAAATGAATGGAAATTTAAAACAAACAGAAAAAGGCAACTAAGTTCTGACTTTAAGAAAGGAAGGTAGATAGTGATGTAAATATGTATGTGTAGGATAGAGGGTTAAAAGGTATTAGTAGTATAAAAGCACATTTTACAAAAGTTAGCACAGATAACATCAAATGAAATAAAGTGATAGATATGAGATGGAAGAGGAAATATATTACATACATAGTACACACATACACCATGCTGCTGCTGCTAAGTCACTTCAGTCATGTTTGACTCTGTGTGACCCCATAGACGGCAGCCCACCAGGCTCCCTCATCCCTGGGATTCTCCAGGCAACAACACTGGAGTGGGTTGCCATTTCCTTCTCCAGTGCATGAAAGTGAAAAGTGAAAGTGAAGTCACTCAGTCATGTCAGACTCTTAGCAACCCCATGGACTGCAGCCTACCAGGCTCCTCCATCCATGGGGTTTTCCAGGCAAGATTACTGGAAAGAGTTCTCTTCAGACTGTATAAATCTTACATACACTATATGTTTCTATAATATATACTTGGATGAAGCACAAGCTGGAATCAAGATTGCTGGGAGAAATATCAACCTCAGCTGTGCAGGTTACACCACCCTTATGGAAGAAAGTGAAGAATTAAAGGGCCTCTTGATGAAAGTCAAAGACGAGAGTGAAAAAGTTGGCTTAAAGCTCAACATTCAAGAAACTAAGATCATGGCATTTGGTCCCATCACTTCATGGCAAATAGATGGGGAAACAGTGAAAATAGTGTCAGACTTTAGTTTGGGGGGCTCCAAAATCACTGCAGATGATGACTGCAACCATGAAATTAAAAGACACTTAGGAAGGAAAGTTATGACCAAACTAGACAGCATATTAAAAAGCATTGACATTACTTTGCCAACAAAGTTCCATCTAGTGAGGGCTATGGTTTTTCCAGTGGTCATGTATGGGTGTGAGAGTTGGACTATAAAGAAAGCTGAATGCTGAAGAATTGATGCTTTTGAACTATGGTGTTGGAGAAGACTCTTGAGAGTCCCTTGGACTGCAAGGAGATCCAACCAGTCCATCCTAAAGGAGATCAATCCGGAGTGTTCATTGGAGCGACTGATGTTGAAGCTGAAACTCCAGTACTTTGGCCACTGGATGCAAAGAGCTGACTCATTTGAAAAGACTCTGATGCTGGGAAAGATTGAAGGCAGGAGAAGGGTACAACAGAGGATGAGATGGTTGGATGGCATCACTGACTCAATGGACATGAGTTTTGGTAAACTCCAGGAGTTGGTGATGGACAGGGAGGCCTGGTGTGCTGCGGTCCATGGAGTTGCAAAGAGTCGGACACAACAGCAACTGAACTGAACTGATGTAGTGTAAATATACCATGTTAATATACATTGTTCAAAGGGGAAAACAATAGATGCTGTTTTAAAAGTCAAATGATAAAATTATTTTAGATGATTTTTCATGTGATTTTTCATAATTAGATGAAATTATAGAAAAAAGGTGATATAAATCTAAATTATCAGAAAACACTCTTCTGTGTTTCTTAGATCCTCTGTTGTCTATTTGGCATCCATTAATCACAAGGCCAAACTAATGTCCAAAGCTGTTTACATCTCTCCTGGGATCTGGCCTTCTCTGATTATGAATCCTCCAACCGCAAATACCAATAACTGTGTTTCACTTCCTGCTCAATATGGGATGTCCTCACCTAACCACTTCCCACCACCACAGCAATAAACACCTAGGACTTCCCTTTGTTCCCGCCCCCTGACCAGCCTTGGTGATTCACTCTGTGGCCCTTTGTGGTATGGTATTGCCCTTTTCTCTTGGGGAATATAAGTAATAAATTCTCTCAAAGGCAGTTGTCTCATGTCTGTCAACTTATTCCTGTTTAAAATAAATCCCAGGCACAAATTTTAGAACAGAAACATACAAAGCAAAACAAGAAAACATTATATTTGTGGATTTTAGGACTAAGAAAAAAGCCTATCATATTCATGACAGAAGTAAACCTAAACCCAAATATGTCAAATCAATAAATGCAAATGGGCTAAACTCACCTATTGAAACAAAAGTCTTTCAGATGGAATAACAAGCTCTTGGATGCAAGTTATACCTAAAAGTCAATTACACAAAGTCAAAAATAAAACTATGGACAAAGATATGGCAGAAAAATACAAAAAGAAAGCAAGGGTGTCATCTTACTATAAAAGGAGATGAAAAGGCAAAGCTTTATTAAAGGAAAATATAAGTCTAGGCAGAGCAATTCATAATAATAATTATTATGGATATGTGCCAAATAGCAATAGGAAGCCGAAACTATAAGAGATACTAGGAAATGAAGAAACTCATTAGTAAGAGATTCTGGTTTGCTTCTCTCAGTTCATGGTAGTCAAGTGGACAAAAATTAAGAATAAGCAGACAAACTCTAATAATATCACATACAAAAATAAACTCAAAAGGGATTAAAGATGTAAAGATAAGACCAGAAACCTCCTAGAAGGAAACACAGGCAGTTCATTTTGACATAAATCATAGCAGTATTATTTTTCTGACATGTTTCCTAAAGCAAAGGAGATAAAAACCCAAATGATTGGGTTGGCCAAAAAATTCCTTTGGTTTTTTAAAAGAATAAAAGACACATTTTTCATTTTCACCAAGAACTTTATTGAACAAAATATTCACTTTTTTAAACTTAAATTTCTTTTTTTCTTGTTGTTATTTTAAACTTCTTATTTTTATTGGGGTATAGGCAATTAACAAACAATGTTGTGATAGTTTCAGGTGAACAGTGAACGAACTTAGCCATACTTCATTTTTTCAACTTAAATTTTTACTTTTCTGTGTATTCACAATTTTGTTCCACTACCTTCTGCCATTTTTCATAGAAGACTCCTTTCCAATAGCACTGTATATATATCACTTTCTTTGGATGAAGACCAACCTTTGGTGTGGTTGGTGGTGGTTCATTTCACTTGCCCCATGATCTCTTCCATTCCACATTATTGTACAGAAACACTTTTCATCACCTGTCACAATTTGTTTTAAAAATGGAATATTTTCGTTATGTTCAGGTAGACAATCACATGCAGAAATACAGTCAAGAAAGGTTTTTTTTTTGTTTTTTTGCTTAACTTCAGTGGAATCCAAATATCAAAGTAATTTAATAACCAAGGTGGTGCAAATGATTTTCCTTGCTTGATCTGGTTATTTTGAGTATGTCACCCATCTCTCACATGGTACGATGCTGACTGTTCTCAACAATGTTAATGTCTCCATTTGATTGCTATCAACTTCAACTAGTCTACCCAACTGTGGCACACATCCAGCAAATCTCCAGCATGAAATTTTGCAAACCACTTTTGACATGTTCAGTCAATCACAACACTTTCTCCATACACTGCAAAGATCTTTTTTGTATTTCATTGCATTTTTATCTTTCTTGAAATAATAAAACATAATATGCTGAAAATGTTGCTTTTTTCTTCCCTCTTCAACATTAAAATGTCTACACAAAAATCCACCATTTTTTAAAAAAGCCCTGCACGCTGATATGGCAGCTGTCACAATACAGTCTAACAAAATTGTTTTGAATGAAGTTAAAGAGAACTAAGCGCTACTAGAGCCATCTTACAGGGAAAAAATGAACAATCCTTTTGGCCAACCCAATATTAAAGGGGACCTAATTAAACTTAAAAGCTTTTGTATAGCAAAGGAAACCATCGACAAAACAGAAAGACAGTGTACTGAATGGAAGAAAGTATTTGCAAATGATATGACTGATAGGGATTAGTGTCCAACATATAGAAACAACACATACAACCCAACAGCACAAATACAATCAGATTAAAAAATGGGAATAAGACATGACAGTTTTCCAAAGAAGACACACATGGCCAACAGGGACACAAAAGAATGTTCAACATTGCTAATGATTAGAGAAATGCAAGATGTAGAATCACAGTGATATATCACCTCACACCTGTCAGAAATGCTACCATCAAAAAACAACAAATGTTGGCAAGGATGTGGAGAAAAGAGAACCCTCATACTCTGTTGTGGGGGAATGTAAGTTGGTGCAGCCACTATGGAAAACAGTATGGAGGTGTCTCAAAAAACTACCACATAACCCAGCAATTTCAATCCTGGGTGTGAGAATTTATACATATATATATATGTGTGTGTGTATATATATATATATATATATATATATATATATATATATATATGCCCCACTAGTTCAAATACACACTAATTCAAATATCTCAATACATACACACACACTGGAATACTTAGCCATAAAAAGAATGAAATTTTGCCATTTGTAACAACATGGATGGATTTCAAGAATATTAAGTAAATCAGAGAAAGTGAAATACTGTATGTCACATATATGTGGAACATAAAAAATGAAATGTGGCCACAACAAAAAAGGAAGATATTAAAAAAACTAATGGTTACCAGTGAGGAGGGGGAAGATAGAGTTAGGGAATTAAGAGGTACAAACTCTCATGCATAAAATAAATAAGCCCCAAGGATGTATGTACAACATAGGGAATATAACCAATATTTTGTAGTACCTGTAAATAGAATATAACCTTTAAAAATTGTAAATCACTATGTTGTACACCTGTAATTCATGTAATATTTATGTCAAGTATACTTCATTTTTTTTAATGAAAAAGAATAAGGAAGAAATGAGTAACATAATTATTGAGGTGAATCCAACTGATAAATATCAAAATCTGCACCCTGGAGATAGAGTATACTTTCTTTTCAAATATGCATAGAAGTTGCAAATAAACCTTAAATTCTAAAAAGTAAAAATATTAGCCGATAATCTCTCATCACAAAGCAATAAAGCCATAAATTTTAAATTAATATGTAAATAGCTCTTATGTCTAGAATCAAAACAAAAACTTTGATATATTACTGATGAGCTTACACTAGTCCTGGGAAATTCAGAACATCATTGTAGATTACAGTTGGATGGAGGGTGGGGTGGAGCTATGGGAATCAGGTAACAAATGAAGTTAGGCCTAAATCCATCTTACAGTGGTGTTGCCAAAATCTTGCCTCTCTGTGCACCAATGCCAAAAAGAAATATGGAGACACAGTTATGGAGGAGAAAGAGCAGCTTTATTACTTTGCCAGGCAAAGGGGGAACAGTAGGCTGGCACCTCAGGAACTGTGCCCCCCTTCCCTGGTGAGTAAAGAGAGGTGATATAGTCAGGCAGGGGTATAGGCTTCCCAGGTGGTTCAGTGGTAAAGAATCCACCTGCCAATGCAGGAGACACAGGAGACATGGGTTTGATCCCTGGGTAGGGAAGATCCCGGAGGAGGAAATGGCATCTCACTCCAGTGTTCTTGCTGGAAAATCCCATGGACAGAGGAACCTGGCGAGCTACAGTCCATGGGGTTGCAAAGAGTCAGACCTGACTTAGCAACTAAAGAACAACAACAATGAAGTCTCCACTAACGACCAAAAGGAGAGGGTTCGGGAGCTTCTGGGCTGGTGAACATGTGGAGATTTTTGGGCAAGGGTGTGGAAGCTCCACATCCTTCCACCGTAACTTCCCCTATGCATCTCATCCACCCGGCTGTCCGTGAGTTACATCCTTTTACAATAAATAACTATTGTAGTGAGTAAAAGGGTTTCTGAAGTTCTGTGAGGTCCTCTAGCAAATTACTGAAATCCACCGAGGGGATTTGTGGGAATCTCTGATGTACAGCCAATTAGAAGCAGAGATAACCTGGGTTTGGGATCTGCATTTGAAGTGGAGGGCAGTTTTACAGGACTGAGCCCTTCACATGTAGAATCTGATACTATCTTCAAGCTGACAGTGTCAGAACTGAGTCAAATTGTAGGACATCCAGCTCGTGTCCAGAGATTTGCTTGGTGGTTTGGGAAAATTCCACCCCACACACTGGAATTGGGTCCAGGACCCAAATAGGCTCAGAGCAAGAGAATGCTCTCTAGTTGGTCCAGGCTGCAGTGCAAACATCTTTGTGATGTTGCTGCCTTAAGTTTCTGTGTCATATTACAGAGGCTGGTCCAGGCAGGTCCTCATAGGCCAATCATGACACAGGCTTCCTGGATTGGCATAAGGCCAGGTACTCTTCAGCAAATAACTATACCTCCTTTTCAGAAACAGCTCCAGGCTTTCTACTGAGCCCTCATCTACTGGCCACAGGACACTAAGAGGTATTCTCTGATCCATAAGTCATAACATTGAGTGGGTGTGGCAGCACCCATCATAAAGTGAAAGTTGTATATGGAAGAACAGGCCCAAGTTGGTCCCAAAGGCTCAGTATATTTCCAGAAATGTGACTTGCACTCCCAGTGTGTCTGATCCTGTCATACTGCCCTCTCCTTCCGTATCTGGGGCCTTATGTAGGAGTTAGCTGACTGAGAGGGAAACAATTTGAGCCTGGCTTACAGATGGCTCTGCATTAAGTCTGGCACTAGCCAAAAGTGATCTGCTGGCATATTAGGGAATCTAAGGAGAATGCAGTGCTCTGAAGAACACTGAGAAAAGGATTTTTCCCCAGTGGGTACAACTGCAAGCATACATCATATGGATTAGCCAGTCAGGACAGATAACAAACAAGCTGGTCGTACCTGCACTTAACTCATACTCTAATTTCAACTACTGTTCTCACCTCCCTCACGCTCTCTGCTTCAGTCACACTGGTCTTCTTGCTGGTCCTTGTACAAACCAGGCACATTCTTACCCAAGAGCCTTTGCATATGCTGTTTCTTCAATCTGATATGCTTTTCAACCAGAGGGCCACATGGGTCATCCCCTCAATTCCTTTGGGTCATTATTCAAATATTACCTTCTTAGTGACATCTTCCCTGGACATTCTGTTTAGAATTGCACTCCCCTCAACCCTTTCTTTCTTCTGTGTTGACAATCTAATATACTACATAGTTTATTCATCTTGTTTATGTCTGTTTCTTTATCCCACGAGAATGTAAGTCCCATGGGGACAGGGACTTTAAACTATTATCTTCACTTTAAAGCTCTCTGTTCCTATAACAGTATCTTGCATTCACAGGCACTCAATAAATACTTGCTGAATGCATGAAAGTCAATCTGGGGAAGAGGCTTGTGAAAAAGCTTCTCAGAATGTACTCCTGAGTTTGAGAACACCTGTATCCTCCTGAATGTGCACCAACAGAGCTTCACAGCTAAATGGATGTCAGCTAGTCTCTTCCTCTAGCCATATGTGACCAGGGGTTGCAGTTAGGCATCTGCTCAACAACATGAGTATCCCTTTAACAAAACTGACCTAGACTTCACCATTGCTGAGGGTCTAACTTGACAACAGAGCTGCTCATCTGAGACAACACAGCACCAAACTTCAGGGGGATGAGTTTACCACTCGGTGACAGATCAGTTACACTGGACCCCAAAAGGGTAGCAATTTGTTCTCTCTGGAAGTAGGATGAGCTTATTTTGGATAGGTCTCTTCTTGCTGCCTTACTTCTTTCAGCAATGCCATATGTGACGTTACTGAACTTATTTACCACCAGGATATCCCACATATTATTTCTCACTAAGGAAGTCATTTTACAACTGAAAAAGTAAGGCAATGGGTTGAAGTTCATAGGTACTGTTTTTACCATGTACCCCACCATCTAAGAGCACCTGGTCTTAGCAAACACTGGAATGAAAAATGGAACATCTGCTATGCTGCCAGCTAGTTGATCATATCTAGCAAGTCTGGGTACTGTCCTACAGGATGAATTATCTTCTCCAGGCCAGTGGCTTCTTTATGGTGCAGTTCCTCCCACATCTAGAATGCATGCATTTAGGAACCAAGGTTAATCTAGAAAGATGAACCCCCCAGGTAGGTAGATGTCCAATATGCTACTGGGGAAGAGTGGAGAAACAGCTCCAGAAAGAGAGGTGGGCTGAAGCAGAAACAATATTCTGTGTCTGGTGGTGAAAATAAAGTCCAGTGATATAAAGATTACTGTGTAGGAATCTGGAATGTTAGGTCCATAAGTCAAGGTAAATTGGAGGTGGTCAAGCGGGAGATGGCAAGAGTGAACATTGACATCTTAGGAATCAGTGAACTAAAATGGACAAGAATGAGCGAACTTAATTCAGACGACCATTATATCTACTACTGTGGGCAAGAATCCCTTAGAAGAAATGGAGTAGCCCTCATGTCAATAAAAGAATCTGAAATGCAGTCATGGGGTATAATCTCAAAAACTAAGAAAGATCTCAGTTTGTTTCCATGGCAAATCATTCAGTATCAATGTAATTTAAGTCTCTACCCCAACCACTAATGCCAAAGAACCTGAATGGTTCTATGAAGACCTACAAGACCTTGTGGAACTAACACCAAAAAAGGATGTCCTTTTCATCATAGGGGAATGGAATGTAGAAGTGGGAAGTCAAGAGATGCCTGGAGTAACAGGCAAGTTTGGCCTTGGAGTACAAAATGAAGCAGGGCAAAGGCTAACAGTTTTGCCAAGAGAACATACTGGTCACAGCAAACACCCTCTTGCAACAACAAAAGAGATGACTCTACACGTGGACATCACCAGATGGTCAACACTGAAATCAGATTGGTTATATTCTTTGCAGCCAAAGATGCAGAAGCTCTATACAGTCAGCAAAAACATGATTTGAGCTGACTGTGGCTCAAAGCATGAACTCCTTCTTGAAAAATTCAGACTTAAATTGAAGAAGGTAAGGAAACCCACTAGGCCATTCAGGTCTGACCTAAATCAAATCCCTTATGATTCTACAGTGGAGGTGACAAATTCAAGGGATTAGATCTGGTAGACAAAGTGCCTGAAGAACTATGCACAGAGGTTCATAACATTGTGCAGGAGGTGGTGACCAGAACTATCCAAAGAAAAAGAAATGCAAAAAGGCAAAGTAGTAGTCTTACAAAGAGGCCTTACAAATAGCTGACAAAAGAAGAGAGGCCAAAGGCAAAGGAGAAAGGCAAAAATATATCCAACTGAATGCAGAGTTCCAGAGACTAGCAAGGAGACATAAGAAGGCCTTCTTAAATGAACAATGAAAAGAAATAGAGAAAAATAACAGAATGGGAAAGACTGGAGATCTTTCCAAGAAAATTGGAGATTCCAAGGGAATATTTCATGTAAATATGTGCACAGTAAAGGACAGACATGGTAAGGACCTAACAGAAGCAGAAGAGATTAAGAACACATGGGAAGAATACACAGAAGAACTATATAAAAAAGGTCTTAATGACATGGATAACTACGATGGTTTGGTCACTTAACTAGAGTCAGAGATCCTGGAGTGTGAAGGCAAATGGGCCTTGTGGTCAGTCACTTCAGTCATGTCTGACTCTCTGTGACCCCATGGACTATGGCCCACCAGGCTCCTCTGTCCATGGGATTCTCCAGGCAAGAGTACTGGAGTGGGCTGCCATTTCCTTCTCCAGTGATAAAGTATGAAGTGAGTGAAGTTGCTCAGTAGTGTCCAACTCTTTGCGACCTCATGGACTGTAGCCTACCAGGCTCCTCCGTCCATGGGATTTTCCAGGCAAGAGTACTGGAGTGGGTTGCCATTTCCTTCTCCAAAGTGGGTGTTAGGAAGCATTACTATGAACAAAGCTAGTGGAGGTGATGAAATTCTAGCTGAGTTATTTCAAATCCTAAATGATGATGCTGGTAAAGTATAGCACTCAATATGTCAGCAAATTTGGAAAACTCAGCAGTGGCCACATGACTGGAAAAGGTCAGTTTTCATTCCAATCCCAAAGAAGGGCAATACCGAAGAATGTTCACACTAGTGTACATCTGTAGTCATTTCACATGTTAGTAAGGTGATGCTCAAGATCCCTCAAGCTAGGCTTCAGCAGTATGTGGACCAAGAACTTACAGGCATACAAGCTGGGTTTCAAAGAGGCAGAGGAACCAGAGATCAATTTGCCAACATTCATAGGATCATGGAAAAAGCAAGGGAATTCCAGAAAAATACCTACTTTTCATTCATTGTGCTAAAGCCTTTGACTGTGTGGATCACAACAAACTGTTGAACATTCTTAAAGAGATGGAATACCAGACCACCTTACCTGTCTCCTGAGAAACCTGTATGCAGGTCAAGAAGCAACAGTTACAACCAGTCATGGAACAATAAACTGGTTCAAAATTGGGAAAGGAGTATGTTAAGGTTATACTTGCAGAATACATCATGTGAAATGCTGGGCTGGATGAAGCTCAAGCTGGAATCAAGATTGCTGGGAGAAATATCAACAACCTCAGATATGCCCAGATGATACTGCTCTAATGGCAGAAAGTGAAGAGGACCTAAAAAGCCTCTCAATGAGGGTGAAATAGCAGAGTGAAAAAGCTGGCTTAAAATTCAACATTCAGACAACTAAGATCATGGCATCTGGTCCCATCACTTCATGGAAAATAGAAGGGGAAAAAGTAGAAGCAGAGATAGATTTTATTTCCTTGGGCTCCAAAATCACTGCAGATGGTGACTGCAGCCATGAAATTCAAAGATGCTTACTTCTTGGAAGGAAAGCTATGACCAATCTAGACAGCATATAAAAAAGCAGAGACACCACTTTGCCTACAAAGGTCCATATACTCTAAGCTATGGTTTTTCCACTAGTCATGTATGGATGTGAGATTTGGACCATAAAGAAGGCTGAGCACCCAAGAACTGACACTTTTGAATTGTGAATTGTGGTGCTAGAAAAGATTCTTGAGAGTCTGTTGGACTGCAAAGAGATCAAACCAGTCAATCCTAAAGGAAATCAACCCTGAATATTCATTGGAAGGTCTGATGCTGAATCTGCAATACTTGGCCACTGATGGGAAGAGCCAACTCATTGGAAAAGACCCTGATTCTGGGAAGGATTGAGGGCAGAAGGAGAAGGGGGCAACAGAGGATGAAATGGATGGATAGCATCACACAATGGACATGATTTTAAGCAAACTCCAAGAAATAATGAAGGACAAGGGAAGCCTGGCATAATGGAGTCCATGGGGTTGCAGAGAGTCAGACACGGCTTAGTGACTGCACAGCAACAACAATTTTACAAATGGGCCTCCCCAATGGCTCAGTAGTAAAGAATCCACCTGTCAATGCAGGAGACTCGGATTCCATCCCTGGGTCAGGAAGATCCCCTGGAAAGGGAAACCCACTCCAGTATTGTTGCCTGGAAAATCCCATGGATAGAGGAGCCTGACAGGATATAGTCCATGGGGTCAAAAAAGAGTTGGACATAACTTAGCAAGTAAACAACAACAACAAATCTTACAATATCTCCTGGAATGGCTAGCCTCGGGGAGGGTATGTATTAATTTCTTCTCTTCTGTAGCCATTCACATGTGAACAAGGTCCTGAATAAGGCATTTTGGTTTAACATTCAAGCAGAGGGCAGGGTTCCCCAAGTTGACCATTATGTGTGGACAGTATCCTTTCAGTAAACAAAAGCAATGAGGAGGAAAGGTTAAAGTAAAAAAACAGATCCAACATAGAGTCAGTTCTTCTCTGTAACCATTTCCCACTGTCAACGACCATTTCACAATCTTGTGGAGAAAGAAGCAATGACCGTTCTAATTGTTTCCTGTTGTGTCTTGTCATATGGATCTCTCTGGGCATGTCTGCCATCAGTGCCAATGTTCCAAATATTGCTTCTTGGACTACCCTGGTGGTGCAGTGGAGAGTAATCTGTCTGCCGG
Source organism: Budorcas taxicolor (assembly GCF_023091745.1). Taxonomy (NCBI): domain Eukaryota; kingdom Metazoa; phylum Chordata; class Mammalia; order Artiodactyla; family Bovidae; genus Budorcas; species Budorcas taxicolor. The sequence continues at coordinate 48,019,820 of NC_068922.1, forward strand.
TACAGGGGGCATGGGTTCAATCCCTAGTCCAGGAAGACTCCATATGCTGTGAAGCAGTAAGCCTGTGTGCCACAACTACTGAGCCTTTGTGCCACAAGAGAAACCTCCATGATGAGAAGCTCTTGCACTGCAATGAAGACCCAGTGCAGCCGAAAAAAAAAAATGTTGCTTGCTTTATTTGTATATCGGAAGTGTCTCATTTACACCTGCAGAATTAAAAAATATTTACAACTTTAAAGTTAAGAGTTATATTTTATTTGGCAGGAATTTTGAGGACTTCAAACTTGGGAGGCAGCACATCAATTTAAGCAATTTAGCACTTTTCTGTGTATGGGAAGATGCAAGAATCTGGGCTCACAGAAATCATTTCCTCAATATGTACCCCAGCTTTGTGGGAGCCTGTATCCCATATCTCAAGTGTCCTCAGGGCTCACCACAGGATGTGGCTGCAGTCTGATGGCTGCTAGATGTCAGGTATTTTTCTCCTGGAGTTTCCTCAGGACTCACCAGCTTACACTGGAGGGCTATAAACACTGATTACATTTTTAAGGTCCTCCACGCTTGGTAAGGAATTTGACTAATATTTGGGAGACATTTCATGATCAAAGCTTTTCCCAAAGAGCTGGAAGGTTCATCCCAGATTCTTGATATGTCACTCTAGGTCCTAAATTTTGGACTGGAACCCATTAATAGAGATTCTCTGGATTTTGTCATGTCCCACTCATTGCGACCCCAAGGACTGGATCCAGGAGACACCTAGAATCACACTATTATGACGACTTTATATTATAAATGTGATCTATTTTCTAAAGATGTTTAGCCATGTAAGTTTTATTGCAGGCCTGGTTACACACTGAGTACTGTAAAAGATAACACTCTTATAAATTAGACAGGATATAAGTAATACAGCCAGTTACACTGACCATGACTCAGTGCAGCAAGGAGACGCAAAGCACAAACAATCTGAAAACAAAAAACAAATTAAAAGAATGATTAGTATAATGAGTTCTATTAATTATTATTATAATCTAGTTTCAAAAACAGCGACAAAGGAGCCATCACTGATTTGATGAGCTATCTGCAGTTTCACCCTATCAGTTGTATATCTCAAAGGTCTTTGAGACAAGCATATGCTACTGGCAGGATCAACCAGGTAGAGACAAAAAGTTAAATGTTTCTATTCTGCTTTCCCAAATTACTGTAAGTCATAATTGGTTTAAGGAGAAGGTTTTCTTTACACCTGCAAAACACAGATTTAAATCAGTAATTTTTTTTAGATAGAAACCATAAAAATTATAACCATATTTACCAGTTCACTTGAGTTCAGTTCAGTTCATTTACTCAGTCGTGTCCGACTCTTTGCGACCCCATGAATCACAGCACACCAAGCTTCCCTGTCCATCACCAACTCCCGGAGTTCACTCAGACTCACGTCCATCGAGTCAGTGATGCCATCCAGCCATCTCATCCTCTGTCGTCCCCTTCTCCTCCTGCCCCCCAATCCCTCCCAGCATCAGAGTCTTTTCCAATGAGTCAACTCTTCCCATGAGGTGGCCAAAGTACTGGAGTTTCAGCTTCAGCATCATTCCCTCCAAAGAAATCCCAAGGCTGATCTCCTTCAGAATGGACTGTTGGATCTCCTTGCAGTCCAAGGGACTCTCAAGAGTCTTCTCCAACACCACAGTTCAAAAGCAACAATTCTTCGGTGCTCAGCTTTCTTCACAGTCCAACTGTCACATCCATACATGACCACAGGAAAAACCATAGCCTTGACTAGACGGACATCTATTTCTGCTTTATTGACTATGCCAAAGCCTTTAACTGTGTGGATCACAATAAACTGTCAAAAATTCTTCAAGAGATGGGAATACCAGAGTACCTGACCTGCCTCTTGAGAAACCTATATGCAGGTCAGGAAGCAACAGTTAGAACTGGACATGGAACAACAGACTGGTTCCAAATAGGAAAAGGAGTACGTCAAGACTGTATATTGTCACCCTGCTTATTTAACTTCTATGCAGAGTACATCATGAGAAATGCTGGGCTGGAAGAAGCACAAGCTGGAATCAAGATTGCCAGGAGAAATATCAATAACCTCAGATATGCAGATGACACCACCCTTATGGCAGAAAGTGAAGGGGAACTCAAAAGCCTCTTGATGAAAGTGAAAGTGGAGAGTGAAAAAGTTGTCTTAAAGCTCAACATACAGAAAACGAAGATCATGGCATCTGGTCCCATCACTTCATGGGAAATAGATGGGGAAACAGTGGAAACAGTGTCAGACTTTATTTTTTTGGGCTTCAAAATCACTGCAGATGGTGACTGCAGCCATGAAATTAAAAGATGCTTACTCCTTGAAAGAAAAGTTATGACCAACCTAGATAGCATATTGAAAAGCAGAGACATTACTCTGCCAACCAGTTCACTTAGTGCCACGTAAAACTAATTCTTTCTGTTAACAGTTTTATGAAGCCTTCAGGTTTCCCATTAAAATTCTTCAATTTCTTACCCAGTACAGCATCATAGTTGGAAAGTCAGAAACTTGCATTTATCCAACAGTCCTTTTTACAAATCTTCTTGAAGAGGAGGCATTTTTGCAAAAGCATGGGAGTGAAACCATAACTGTCTGATAAAAGACTTAACGCCGTTTAAATCTGATTAAAATGCAGCTAACAAAGTAGCTTTGTTACTGCTATGACATACAACAAATTCAAGCTATTTTTGAAGCCACACTTCTGGTCCTGTAAAGACTAGAACAGTAAAACAAGTACAGTTTTTTCTTTTTTCAAAAATTGGGTGGCTATCTCAATGATACTGAGGGACTGAGATATCCATTTACCTATGTTGGAAAGTTTTACTCATTTAGCTTAGAGGAGAAGGCCTCTTCCAAAATTTTTATCAGGCTCTGAATGTTGCAGTGAAGAAGCAATTCTGATTCCAGCAAGTCTTTTTAACTTGCTCTTTTTGCTGGCTTTGTTATTATAATCATACATTGTGGCCTGCCTCAGAGGACCCTGCCCCTCTGCCAGACCCTTAAACTAAAGTGCCTTTGTTCTGTTGAGAGACAGTCTGACCCTGCCCACCTGTGAATGACTGCAAGCAAGAAGAGATTAACACATCCTTTTCCTGATTCTGGCCATTCCCAGACACGCTTTGTAAGACTGAAGGCCCTTTTTACTTTACTTTCTCATTGCCTCTCTCTAATATTCCCTGATTGGCTGGCTAGCCAGGAGCACCAAGGCTCCTGGCTGGCTGAGCCAAATGTATTACTGAGTCCAAGCTTTCTTTGCTCACCACACGACAGGCCAATTAACCAAGAGATGAGACGCTGAGGCAAGGAATACGACTTTATTTGGAAAGCCAGCAGATACAGAAGATATTAGGCTAACAATCTCAAAGTGAGTGAGTATAGTTGCTCAGTCTGTTCAACTCTTTGCGACCCCATGGACTATAGCTTGCCAGGTTCCTCTGTCCATGGGATTCTCTAGGCAAGAATACTGGACTGAGTTGCCATTTCCTTCTCAAAAGAATTATCTTATCAGAGTCTGGATGCCAGGCTCTTTTATGGAACGAGGTGGAAGTGGGGAGGAAAAGAAAAAGAGGCCATTAATCTCACAAATATCTCTGGGAATGGGTAGCTTTGGGGAGGGAATGTCTTAATTTCTTCCCTCCTGTAGCCATACATAGGTGACAGAGTCCTGAACAAAGGCATTTTGGTTTACCATTCAAGCAGAAGGGCAGCATTCCCAGGGGAAGACCATCATGTATGGATAGTATCCTTTTAGTAAACAAAAGCAGCAGGGAAGGAAAGGTTAAAGTAAAAGAATCAGATCCAGTTAAAGGTTAAAGAAACAACATAGAGTCAGTTCTTCCCTCTAACAGAGACATAGTTTCTAAAAACATGAGGACTAACAAACCATTAAGTTTTTAAGGAAATGAAGTACGTATGTTGTTTAGTTTCTAAGTCATGTCTGACTCTTCTGTGACCCCACAGAATGTAGTCTGCCAGGCTCCTCTGTCCACTGGATTTCTCAGGCAAGAATACTGGAATGACTTGCCATTTCCTTCTTCAGGGAATCTTCCTGACCCAGGGATCGAACTCATCTCCTGCACTGCAGACAGATTCTTTATCACTGAGACACCTGGGAAGCCCCATGAGGTATAAAATTAGATGCTAAAGAATATTTACCACCTTCAAAACACTTTAAAAAACAAAATTCTCATACTGTATTCAATTTGAAGGTATTATACAACCCTTTTAATATTAACTGAAGTGCTGAGTATTCATTGTGGAGGAAAAATTATCCTGTGCTCACATTTGAAGATTTCTCTCAGAAGTAAACCACTGAAGGAGCCTATAGTATTGGTTTAAATTTTTTCCACTGGAGAAGGGAGTATGAAGAAGGTGTTTACCACCTTTCAAAGTTCAGTCATGGGCTTCCCTGGTGTGTGTGCTCAGTTGCTTAGTCATGTCCCACTCATTGCGACCCCAGGGACTGTGGCCCACCAGTCTCCTCTGTCCATGGAATTTTCCATGCAAGAACACTGGAAAGGGTATTCCCTTCTCCAGGAGATCTTCCTGACTTAGGGATAGAACCGAGGTCCCCTGAATTGCAGCCAGATTCTCTACTGTCCAGAGGGGCTCTGGTGACTCAGTCGTAAAGAATCTGCCTGCTAACGCAGGAGACCTAGGTTTGATCCCTGGTCTAGCAAGATCTCACATACTGTGGAGCAGCTAAGCCTGTGTTCACAACTATTGAGCCTATGCTTTAGAGCCTGGAACCTGCAACTACTAAGCACGTGTGCCACAACTACTGAAGCTAGCACACCATGGAGCCCATGCTCCACAGCAAGACAAGCTACCACAATGAGAAGCCCATGCACCACAAGTAGAGAGTAGCCCCAGGTTACCACAACTAAAGAAAAGAGCACATAGCAACAAAGACCCAGCACAGCCAAACATAAATAAGTAAATAAAATTATTAAAAAAAAATTCAGTCACTTGTCCTGAAATGGACTGAATAGATGATAACATTAAAACAGGTCTTTCTATTCTATAGAAAAGAAAAACAAGATTCTTAAATATTTGACAAGGGGAAATGGAACAACAACAACAACAAAAAGCAAGTCATACGTTAATGTTAAAAAATCTCGCTATTACTTTAAAGGTGTTTTACTACTGGGAGTTCCCAGGCAGTCCAGTGGTTAGGATTAGTGCATGTATGTAGTGAGAATACTTAAGATCTACTCTCCAAGCAACTCTGAAGTATATAATATAGTATTGCTTACTACAGTCACATGTTGCACTTAAGAGTCCCAGAATTTACTCATCTTATAATTGGAAACTCGCCAGGTTGGTAGGTACATAGCCCCTGGAGAAAAGTGGAGAAATAACTCCAAGAAGAATGAAGAGGCTGAACCAAAGAGAAAACAATGCCCAGCTATGGATGTGACTGGTGATGGAAGTAAAATCAGATGCTGTAAAGAACAATATTGCATAGGAACCTGAAATGAATTGAGGTAAATTGGAAGTAATCAAACAGGAGATGGCAAGAATGAACAAACATTTTAGGAATCAGTGAAATAAAACGGACCAGAATGGGTGACTTTAATTCAGACACTGTGGGCAAGAGTCCCTTAGAAGAAATGGAGTAGCCCTCATAGTCAACAAAAGAATCTGAAATGCAGTACTTGCGTGCAATTTCAAAAATGACAGAATGATCTCTGTTCGTTTCCAAGGCAAATTATTCAACATCACAGTAATCGAAGCCTAATGCCCCAACCACTAAGGCTGAAGAAGCTGCAGTTGAGTGGTTCTATGAGGACCTACAAGACCTTCTAGAACGAACACCAAAAAAAAAAGATGTCCTTTGCATTAAAGGCGACTGGAATGCAAAAGTGGGAAGTCAACAGATACCCAGAGTAACAGGCACGTTTGGCCTTGGGAGTACAAAATGAAGCAGGGCAAAGGCTAACAGAATTTTCTCAAGAGAACACATTGGTCATAGCAAACACCCTCCTGCCACAACACAAGAGACGACTCTACACACAGACATCACCAGATGATCAATAGTGAAATCAGATGGATTATCTTCTTTGCAGCTGAAGATGGAGAAGTTCTATACAGTCAGCAAAAACAAGACAGGGAGCTCATCATGGCTCAGATCGTGAATTCCTTCTTGCAAAATTCAGACTTAAATTGAAGAAAGTAGGGAAAATCACTAGACCATTCAGATATGACCTAAATCAAATCCCTTATGATTCTACAGTAGAAATGGCAAACAGATTCAAGGGATTAGATCTGATATAGTACCTGAAGAACTATGGACAGAGTTTCATAACACTGTACAGGAGGCAGTGATCAAAACCATCCCCAAGAAGGAAAAATGCAAAAAGGCAATATGGTTGTCTGAGGAGGCCTTACAGATAGCTGAGAAAAGAAGAGACGTGAAAGGCAAAGGAGAAAAGGAAAGATATATCCATCTGAATGCAGAGTTCCAAAGAATACCAGGGAGAGATAAGAAAGCCTGCCTCAGTGATCAATGCAAAGAAATAGAGGAAAACAACAGAATGGGAAAGACTAGAGATCTCTTCAAGAAAATCAGAGATACCAAAGGAATATTTCATGCAAAGATGGGTACAATAAAGGACAGAAATGGTATGGACCTAACAGAAGCAGAAGATATTAAGAAGAGGTGGCAAGAATACACAGAAGAACTGTACAAAAAAAATCTTAATGACTAGATAACCACGATGGTGTCATCACTCACCTACAGCCAGACATCCTGGAGTGTGAAGTCAAGTGGGCTTTAGGAATCATCACTATGAACAAAACTAGTGGAGCTGATGGAATTCCAGCTATTTCAAATCCTAGAAGATGATGCTGGTAAAGTGTAGCACTCAATATGTCAGTAAATTTGGAAAACTCAGCAGTAGCCACAGGACTGGAAAAAGGTCAGTTTTCATTCCAATCCCAAAGAAACGCAATGCCAAAGAATGTTCAAACTACTGCACAATTGCACTCATCTCACATGCTAGCAAAGTAATGCTCAAAGTTCTCCAAGCTGGGCTTCAACAGTATGTGAACTGAAAACTTCTAGATGTTCAAGCTGGATTTAGAAAAGGCAGATCAAATTGTCAACATTCGTTGGATCGTAGGAAAAGCAAGTGAATTCCAGAAAAACATCTACTTCTGCTTCATTGACTACGCGAAAGCCTTTGACTGTATGGATCACAACAAACTGTGGAAAATTCTTAGAGGTGGGACTACCATACCACCTCACCTGCATCTTGAGAAATCTGTATGCAGGTGAAGAAGCAACAGTTAGAACTGGACATGGAAAACGGACTGGTTCCAAACTGGGAAAGGAGTACGTCAAGGCTATATATTATCATCTTGCTTATTTAACTTATATGCAGAGTACATCATGTGAAATGCTGGACTAGATGAACCATAAGCTGGAATCGCAATTGCTGGGAGAAATATCAATAACCTCAGATATGCAGATAAAACCACCCTTATGGCAGAAAGCAAAGAGGAACTAAAGAGCCTCTTGATGAATGTGAAAGAGTAGAGTGAAAAAGCTGGCTTAAAACTCAACATTCAAAAACTAAGATCATGGCATCCAGTTCCATCACTTCATGGCAAATAGATGGGGAAACAATGGAAACAGTGAGACACTTATTTTCTTGGGCTCCAAAGTCACTGCAGATGGTGACTGCAGCCATGTTATTAAAAGATGCTTGCTCCTTGGAAGAAAAGCTATGACCAACCTAGACAGCATATTAAAAAGCAGAGCTATTACTTTACTGACAAATATCCATATAGTCAAAGCCATGGATTTCCAGTAGTCATGTATGGATGTGAGATTTGGACCAAAAAGAAAGCTGAGCACCGAAAAATTGATACTTTTGAATTGTGGTGATGGAGAAGACTCTTGAGAGTCCCTTGGATAGCAAGGAGATCAAATCAGTTAATCCTAAAGGAAATCAATTCTGAATATTAATTGGAAGAACTGATCTGAAGCTCCAATACTTTGGCCACCTGATGGGAAGAACTGACTCACTGAAAAAGACCCCAGTACTGGGAAAGATAGAAGGCAGGAGAAGAGGATGACAAAGGATGAGATGGTTGGATGACATCACCAACCTGATGGACATGAGTTTGAGCAACCTCCGGGAGTTGGTTGAAGCCTGGCATGCTGCAGTCCATGTAGTTGCAAAGAGTCGGATAGGGCCGAGCAACTGAAGTGAACTGAACTGTACCCTTTGACTGACACTTCCCCATTTCCTAGTCCATTATATTTAATGTGTTAGTTTTATTTTATTTGGAGTTTTATTTCATTTGTTAACTTTTTCTCTAATTTTATACTGTAGTGAAAAACAGAAGAACAATGAAATTATAGGGTTTCTGGTTGCTCACAACTTAGTGGCTAAACAACAGATGAAATCACTACACAGACAGTAGACAAAAGTTCTATTTTAAAAACTTACAATTCAGTATAAAGTGATTCCATACATGGAACTATACAAGAACACATATAAAGAAATTGTATTTTAACAGAATACAATAAAAAAGAAAATACAAAACACAAGAAATTGGATTTTAAAGAAAACCATGAATTATTTCACAGTTTAATTTTTGTGACTATTTTTGCCTATTAACCAAAAGGCTATATTTCCAAACAATAAGGCAACTAAATGAAGAGCTCAGGTGTTATTCTTGATGGTATCATTCTTGATGGCCTGGGATAAAACCAGATAGCATAAATTGATAGTATTGTATTAAAGTGGAATAAATAAAATTAAACTAGAATTTAGAAAAATGAAGAAAAGATTAGAGAAATAATGAAGATCAGAAAGATGTCTAAGGTTAGATGGGGCTTCTCTAGTGGCTCAGACAGTAAAGAATCTGCCTGCAATGCAGGAGATGCAAGAGACCTAGGTTCAATCCCTGGTTTGGGAAGATCCCCTGGAAGAGGCAATGCAACCCACTCCAGTATTCTTGCCTGGAGAACTCCATGGACAGAGGAGCCAGGTGAGCTACAGTTCATGGGGTAGCAAAGAGTGGGACATGACTGAGCAACTAACACTTTCACTTTAAGATTAGATATGGAAAAGGAAATGGCAACCCACTCCAGTATTCTTGCCTGGGAAATCCCATGGATAGAGGAGCCTAGTGGGGTTGCAAAGAGTTGGACATGACTCAGGGACTAACTGGAAAAGGAAATGGCAACCCACTCCAGTATTCTTGCCTGGAGAATCCCATGGGTGGAGGAGCCTAGTAGGCTACAGTTCATGGGGTCGCAAAGAGTCAGACCATGACTAAGCGACTTCACTTCACTTCACTTCAGGGACTAAACAACAACAAACAAGATTAGATAAGAAAAGGACTAGATAAGATCAGATAGACTGATAGCACTGTACAGAGGTTACCTGGTGGCTCAGAGGTTAAAGTGTCTACCTGGAATGTGGGAGACCAGGGTTCGATCCTTGGGTCGGGAATATCCCCTGAAGAAGGAAATGGCAACCCACTCCAGTACTCTTGCCTGGAGAATCCCGTGGAGGGAGGAGCCTGGTAGGCTACAGTCCATGGGGTCACAAAGAGTTGGACACGACTGAGCGACTTCACTTCACTGTATAGAGGCTGAATAGTGAAGTTTTTCGATCCCATGGACTGTAGCCAGGCAAGAGTACTGGAGTGGGTTGCCATTTCCTTCTCCAAGAGGTTGAATAATTAAACATTAAACTAGAATTCAGAAAAGTGAGATGAGATAAACACCAAAAGGAGTAGAAATAAAACCTATCCGAGCAAGAAAGGGAAAAATATATAGAGAGAGAAAAGCAAGTAAAATCATGTTTGGGACTTCCTTGATGGTCTGGTTAAGAATCCACCTTGCAAAGCAGGGGGTATGAATGGGTTAGAACCCTGGTAGGGGAACCACGATCCCACATGTCACAGAGCAACTAACTCCGAGCCTTCTGGAGTCTGTCACAGGACACAACTGGAGTCGCTGGGTGGCAAAGATCCCACAAAACCAAAGAAGATCCCACGTGCCATAATTAAGACTCAACACACAGACACACACACAAAAAGATCATGTTCTCATGGCAACTACTAGAGGTAGAAACTGTGGGACTGAACTTCATGGAGCACAGAGAAGAAAAAAATCTCCAGACAACTAGAAAGTCTCCTAAACAAGGACAAGATGTAAAAAGTAAAGGCAATTCACCCAGTGGAAAGGATAGGAGACTGAAATACTGCCCACTCCCCCTTGAGAGGATTATCCAGAAAGTCTATATATGGTATTTGATTCTAATTCCATTGTTTTTTAATGATCCTTTTTACATTTCTAGTAGGTACATTTTCATTTTTTCTCTCAATATCAGTATTTCAATACCTGCGTAAGAAGCTTAAGATTTCTTTTGATAAATACTCAGATCTACAATGACGTTCAAATTCCTAGAAGTGTTAATTGCTCAGTCGTGCCCAACTCTTTTCGACCCCGTGGACTGCATGCAGCCACCAGGCTCCTCTGTCCATAGGATTTTCCAGGCAAGGATACTGTAGTGGGTTGCCATTTCCTTCTCCAGCGGATCTTCCCCACCCAGGGATCGAACCCAGGTCTCCTGCACTGCAGGCAGATTCTTTACCGACTAAGCTATGAGTGAAGCCCCTCAAATTCCTAAGCCACTCTGAACTAAGTTTAAGATGAACTTCAATGTGGGTCTGTCATCACAGAGCAGAAGGGAATGGTTCAGAAGCCACAACAACCATTCAAATTCACTTTGACATAGAACTCAACAAGACAGTCCTGTAACATTGCAATATTAATAAATACCAATAATGTAATAATATATCAATAATCAGTATGCACTGGTCATAGCAAACACCCTCTTCCAACAACATAAGAGAAGACTCTACACGTGGACATCACCAGATGGTCAACACCAAAATCAGATTGATTATATTCTTTGCAGCCAAAGATGGAGAAGCTCTATACAGTCAACAAAAACAAGACCAGGAGATGACTGTGGCTCAGATCATGAACTCCTTATTACCAAATTCAGACTCAAATTGAAGAAAATAGGGAAAACTGCTAGACCATTCAGGTATGACCTAAATCAAATCTCTTATAATTATACAGTGGAAGTGAGAAATAGATTTAAGGGCCTAGATCTGACAGAGTGCCTGATGAACTATAGAATGAGGTTGGTGACATTGTACAGGAGACAGGGATCAAGACCATCCCCATGGAAAAGAAATGCAAAAAAGCAAAATGGCTGTCTGGGGAGGCCTTACAAATAGCTGTGAAAAGAAGAGAGGCAAAAAGCAAAGGAGAAAGGGAAAGATATAAGCATCTGAAGCAGAGTTCCAAAGAATAGCAAGAAGAGATAAGAAAGCCTTCTTTAGCAATCAATGCAAAGAAATAGAGGAAAACAACAGAATGGGAAAGACTAGAGATCTCTTCAAGAAAATTAGAGATACCAAGGGAACATTTCATGCAAAGATGGGCTCGATAAAGGACAGAAATGGTATGGACCTAACAGAAGCAGAAGATATTAAGAAGAGGTGGCAAGAATACACAGAAGAACTGTACAAAAAAGATCTTCACGATCCAGGTAATCATGACGATGTGATCACTAATCTAGAGCCAGACATCTTGGAATGTGAAGTCAAGTGGGCCTTAGAAAGCATCACTACGAACAAAGCTAGTGGAGGTGATGGAATTCCAGTTGAGCTGTTTCAAATCCTGAAAGATGATGCTGTGAAAGTGCTGCACTCAATATGCCAGCAAATTTGGAAAACTTAGCAGTGGCCACAGGACTGGAAAAGGTCAGTTTTCATCCTAATTTCAAAGAAAGGCAATGCAAAAGAATGCTCAAACTACTGCACAATTGCACTCATCTCACATGCTAGTAAAGTAATGCTCAAAATTCTCCAAGCCAGACTTCAGCAATACGTGAACCGTGAACTCCCTGATGTTCAAGCTGGTTTTAGAAAAGGCAGAGGAACCAGAGATCAAATTGCCAACATCCGCTGGATCATCGAAAAAGCAAGAGAGTTCCAGAAAAACATCTATTTCTGCTTTATTGACTATGCCAAAGCCTTTGACTGTGTGGATCACAATAAACTGTAGAAAATTCTGAAAGAGATGGGAATACCAGACCACCTGACCTGCCTCTTGAGAAATCTGTATGCAGGTCAGGAAGCCACAGTTAGAACTGGACATGGAACAACAGACTGGTTCCAAATAGGAAAAGGAGTACATCAAGGCTGTATATTGTCACCTGCTTATTTAACTTATATGCAGAGTACATCATGAGAAACACTGGACTGGAAGAAACACAAGCTGGAATCAAGATTGCCGGGAGAAATATCAATAACCTCAGATATGCAGATGACACCACCTTTATGGCAGAAAGTGAAGAGGAGCTAAAAAGCCTCTTGAGGAAAGTGAAAGAGGAGAGCGAAAAAGTTGGCTTAAAGCTCAACATTCAGAAAACGAAGATCATGGCATCTGGTCCAATCACTTCATGGGAAATAGATGGGGAAACAGTGGAAACAGTGTCAGACTTTATTTTTTTGGGCTCCAAAATCACTGCAGATGGTGACTGCAGCCATGAAATTAAAAGACGCTTACTCCTTGGAAGAAAAGTTATGACCAACCTAGATAGTATATTCAAAAGCAGAGACATTACTTTGCCAACTAAGGTCCATCTAGTCAAGGCTATGATTTTTCCAGTGGTCATGTATGGATGTGAGAGTTGGACTGTGAAGAAGGCTGAGCGCCGAAGAATTGATGCTTTTGAACTGTGGTGTTGGAGAAGACTCTTGAGAGTCCCTTGGACTGCAAGGAGATCCAACCAGTCCATTCTGGAGGAGATCAACCCTGGGATTTCTTGTTAAGGAATGATGCTAAAGCTGAAGCTCCAGTACTTTGGCCAACTCATGTGAAGAGTTGACTCATTGGAAAAAACTGATGCTGGGAGGGATTGGGGGCAGGAGGAGAAGGGGACGACCGAGGATGAGATGGCTGGATGGCATCACGGACTCGATGGCCGTGAGTCTGAGTGAACTCCGGGAGATGGTGATGGACAGGGAGGCCTGGCGTGCTGCGATTCATGGGGTCGCGAAGAGTCGGACACGACTGAGCGACTGAACTGAACTGAACTGAATCAGTTTAATGTATAATTTCTATATTAACTAGTAATTCGTGCCATCTTAAAGTTGTTGAATTAAACAGGATGATGCACTCTAGCTTGGCTACTTTTTTTCAGGAAACGATTAATAATTGCTATTATTCACAGATTCTAATACCCATATCTTTGGCATATGGACAGCTCAAAAGAGGGAAAAGAACAGAGAGCTAGTATTAATCCCTCCGTACTAGGTATTTCAGTAATATTTATACCTCTCACGAAGCGCCCCACCCCCCAACGCCTCCTTCCAGAGCCGCGCACACCTTTGGTTTCGGGGCAGGACCGGAGACGACTTCTGCCCTATACCAGCCACAACTGCCGCGCCGTCGTCGGGTTTGCGCGCTCCTCCCCTCGCCTTACCACCGACCCCGAAGCCGGTGGGCGGGCTGACAGTGGCTGCACGAAAAACCTCCTTCTCAGCCCGCGAGGCCTAACGGCGCGCGAGTGTCGCCGCCGCCGCCGGGGGCGCTGGTAAGCCCAGCGGCGACGGTGTCGCAAAAGCGTCGCGAAGACTTCCGTCCTTGGCGATCCGAGGCCACCTGTATAAGATAGCGTGTTGGGGTTTGAGAACCAGGATGGAGGCCGTCGATCTTCTCCGATATTGCGGGGAGTTGATGAGGAAGCGGTTCGCCAGTGCCCTAGATTGCTGAGCTCTCGCCGACTGCATCCCCGCTCGAGCGCCAGCAGGGTCATGCTGGCTTCGCGGATGGCGCGCGCCTCTTGGGGGGCCCTGCGCGTCGCCGCGTGGGCACCGGGAGCGCGGCCGGGAAAGGGGCGCGCCCGCGGGGCTCTGCTGCCGCCCGCGTCCGGCTGCCTGGGTTTCCTGGCTGAGCGCTGGTGGCTGCGCCCGGCTGCGCTCGGCTTGCGGCTGCCTGGGGCTAGCCCGCGAGCCCACTGCTCGGGCACGGAGAAGGCAGCCCCCGGGCCCGCGACCGGAGAGGACGCTGCTGTTGAGGCCCGACGTGGCCAGTGGGGCCCGACGAGCGCCTCCAACCTGGTACGTACCAAGGAGGAGACGGAGAGGCGACGGCTCCGGCGGGTTCGGTCCCGGACACGAATAACGTGCCCTGGCTGGTCAGGTCCGATGCTTCCATTTCAGAACTTTTAAACCGTTCCCTGAAGAGAAGTTACGGGTAGGTCATTTGGTCGGGACGAATATCAGCGGTACCAGCCTGATCCTCTTTGCGTCTCAGTGGTCAAGTTAGAATCCTCTCCTCCCCCTCTATCCTCACCTGTAGCTGGACGCTCCTCTGGATATTGCATTGGTAAAAATAGCCTTCACTTATCTTTTTAAAAGCCCATTTTAAATTTTATGAAGCGAATCCCCACTGTTTAAGGCAAGTCTGTGAGCGTCTTCAGAAATATATACAGGCCTTTGTTTGCTTGTGCAGGTTTGGTTAACTACCATTTGACCTTTGGTAACTTTAAACATTGTATAGAATGAAGGATAACTAACTTATATCGTTATTAAAAGATCTTTTAACCTCTAATTATAGAAAAAGATTAAGACTTTCTGAGGTAAAGGAGGAAAATATTTGTTGAAATACTGACCAAACAGAAGACATTAGAGCATGAGTGTGGGAGAGCTTTTGATGTCATGTAGCAAGACTCATGCAATTATTACATCTTCAATTGTTATGTCTTCAGTGGGCCCCTGTGCTGCTTTCATCAGTTGTACAGCATGGGTTGGGTTGGCCACATCCTGGCAGGGGTCTCAGCTCCATTAATAGCTAAAGCATGTTGGGGTTTGAATGCTGGATGCTTTGAGGTTGCCATATCCTGGCTGAAGTCCTTCCCAGAACGGCAGTAGTTGGTCGAGTATGCCACAGGTTATCTGGTTGGGTAATCTGAGATTAGCTCTCTTAATTTTAGTTTAGAAATGTTTGCAAATTTAATAATTAGAAATTAATGAGGTATTTTAACTGAAATATTTTGTGTGGAGCTAAAAAGAATCCTTTTCATAGTTCCAGGAACATTCAGTCTGGTTTATTAATTCACCAAATGAAATGATGTGGTTGTTTGCAGCTGTGTCTTTAATTTTGTCCCATGGTCATCTCTGTTATGAATTTTGGCCCTCTGTATTCTGACCTTTTGCTTTGTGTTTCCCTTTTCTCAGTCATGAACTGTACCCTCCCCTTCCCTCCTCAGTGAGTTGCTGTTATACTGGATCAGTGTTTGATTTATCTGTACTGCAGTATCGTCAACAGACTTATCTTTTTTTTCTGGACTCTGAACGCTTGGACCTTTGAACTTGAGTTGGGAATGTTTCAAGAATAAGTCCATTTAATTAATATTGTTTACCTTCAATAAAAGGTCCTCCAGGAGAGGTTTGTAGTGCTGATTGTTTCCCAGAAAATTTGAATTTTTCTGTAGCTTTAGTGACAGTATTCTGCTCCCTGACCCCCAAAACCCCATTATCCTTCCAGGCTGAGGTGAACATTTCTTGCCAGGTTCTGTTTATAAACACAAGCTTAGTATCTTTAGAGAATTGCCTTTTCTTACAGAATGGTTCAAGGTATTTTAAAACAGGTCTTTAGAAGTGGATGCTGTTATTTTCTAAAAGATTAAGATTCAGACAAATTGGTTACTGATTGAGAAAGAGGTTAAATAGGGTTATCTTGTGAGGAGATAGTCCCATGAGATAAAACTGGCAGTCTTGACTCAGTGGAGAAACTAACCTTTAGGAAATGACATTTTCTCTGTATTATTTCTGTACCCAGTTTTGTGCAATGTGTCTTAGTTCTTTAAAGTTGAAGTACCCTTTCGTGAAACAGATTTTGTTTTGGCAAGGAAGTAATGTTCTTCAGAGCAGCTGCCACGGTGCCCTTTTGTTGGTGCCAACTTCAGACACCTTGCTTCCCAATGAAGTTTCAAGGAATCATAAAGCTCCCATAGGGAAGCTGTGAAAGCCCTCAGCTTCTGGTTGGAGATCTTAACATTGCTGTGGCTATTTTGAACAGATTTCCCAAGGATTTCAATCACTATTCCTTGTTCCATTTTCTTCCAGCAACTCTCCAGTTTAGTGATGATGTTATGGAGTTAGGTGTTTTTAACCCCTCTTCATTCATATCTCCCAACACTGTGTATGGCATTTAGCAGTCTTTTGATGGGTATGTATAGAAGAATGAGGAGAGGTTATTTGCAATAAATGTTTTTTAGCCAGAATGCCCATGGTCGATAATTTGGCTTTTTTCTGACACTTTCTAGACTGTTTGTCTACTTGAAGTATAAGATTTTCCTGAAGTTTCACTTCTAAAAATTTTTTATTTTGTATAAAGGGAAAGTAAGTCTTTTAAAAAAATTTTATTGGATATAGTTGATTTGCAGTGTTGAAGTTTCATTTTTAAAAGCAGTATGTTTTTAGTGTTGAATTCTAATTGTGAAGTCGTGTATTACAATCTTGACTTATATGATATTTTTATACCTTCTCTCTAGTAAGAAAATCTATATATAGTCAGTACTTCAGTCTGTTGTTGGGTACATGACATACCTATAAGTTGCTGGTGTGTATTTTCCAGTGTATATAGTTATTTAAAGTATGAATTTATAGTATTTAATTTAAATTTTGTTGTCTTTATGTTTCAGTATGAAAACCCATGGACAATCCCAAATATGTTGTCAATGACGAGGATTGGCTTGGCCCCAGTTTTGGGCTATTTGATTATTGAAGAAGATTTTAATATTGCATTAGGAGTTTTTGCTTTAGCTGGGCTAACTGACTTGGTAAGTTGTAAAGGCTCTCCCCTTGTTCTGCTCCCCTTCTAAATCCCAGTCTCCAGTACACTGAAATAATGCAGCTTCAGTTTGCTTTTCCTTGGAAGAAAATCCTCAAAGATGCATTTCACCTAGTACTTTTATAAAGGCTTGTCATTAGCATCTATGTGGGACTCTGTTATTCTTTGTATTATCTAAGGAAGGAAGTAAAGGTTGTAGGGAGGCATTGGAGAACTTCTTCATGAAAGAAAAAAGCCTTAGAAATTCTCAAAGGGCCAACTACTTGCTTTAGGGATATAAATAAAGGAGAGAAGCTGAGACTGTTTTTTTTCTGCTTATGTAGCAGAAGAGAAATATCTGATCTGCAACAACAGTTGGTTTTACTGATGGAGAGGGAAGTAGTGGGCCAGTTGTTGTGACCAGAGCTTGTAGAGGCCAGATCTCTGCTCAGGTTTATGCTGGCAGGAGGCCATAGGCACCCCACAGGTTTGGTCCTTGATTCCTGCTCCATACCCCTCTGACTATCTTCCAGAAGACCCTGCCCTAGGTGGACATTAGGCATGCTTCCTTCCTTCCACTCTCCCGGTAGATGGACAGAGGAGAAGAGAATACTTTGACACCACTGTGTCAGCTTAGAGGGAGGGAAAGATTAGTTCAGGTTATTTCAAGTTAGAACTTGGAAAATAATTTTAATAACAGAAAGCTGCACTATGTGTTATATAGGCTTTTGTGGACCAGCCAGTCATTGTCATGTATGACGTTATTTGTATTTATCACCCACCTGTTGCATAAAAAATTGAAATAGCTTATAAAACATGTCCTGCAAAAACAAAATTGAAGGAAGTGGGGAAATGGTAGAGGAAAAATTTTAAATCAGGACAAAAGCATGTAGAAACAGATGTTGTGTATATATATTATATATTCTTGTACAAGGCTGGTCTGAGATCCAAGTAAGCACCCAGACAAGCAATAGTAATTTGGTGCCTCTTTAAACTGATGTATGTTTGAAAAGTTATGCTCAGTATTTAGTGAGAATAAAGAGAAACTTATTTTCTGTTAATGCAGTTTGTATAACATCTTCCTTTGTAACATCATCTATTCCCTTTGAGATTCATGGAAACAAAAGTCCACCTGCCCAGTACCATTGTTGAGCGGTATAGAATTAGCTGAAGGTTTTGCAGGATAAACAAAGGAGGATGTTTGCATTGTTATATGACATTTCCAAATGTGCATCGAATACAGTCTCTCAAAGTGGCTACCTCCTCTCTTTTTCGAGAATTTAGCTGCTGTTTGTCACAATTTCTCCCCATTCACACAACCTCTTCGTTTGTCCCTACTTTTATCTCTGAAGTGTGAAGGCCTCTACTTATTAAAATGGTCTCCAGGTCTGTCAAAGACCATTATACTGACAATGGAATTTTTTTTTTTTCTGGTAATAGACAAGATCTTTTTTGGTTACTGAATTTGCTTTTTGTTTTTTTTGGTTTATACGTTTTCTTTAGTTGCCACATAAGATTGAAATGTTCATTAAGTGGAAGAGGCTTCATTTACAGTTTTCTAAATATAGAAGACAACTGGCATGGTTTTACACTTATACTCCATGGAGGTTTTGATGCTTCTAGAATGGCCACTGGGCAGATGGTTAGACTCATGGAGAGTTTAAGCAGGGGAATCACAAAGCCTGATTTCTGTTGTGTATGGGAAGGGAATTATAGGAATGCAAGAGTAGAACAGAGAAGCTGGTTAGAGGGCATACAGTAATCTAGGGTAGTGGGTTGAGAGTATGTTTTGAAGACAGAATTGATAGGTTAATGGATTGGATATGTGGGATGAAAGAAAGGAATTAAATATGAGTGCTAGGCAGTTTCTTTTTTCTTTTCAACAAGCAGATGCATGGAGGTTTACATTTTCTATGATGGTTAACACTCAGTAGGACAGAGTTTGTGGGGAAGGAGTTGTTATGCCTGTTCAGATGGAGGTAACAATTGGGTATTTGAATACAGTAGTTTGAAGTTGGAGGAAGTCATGGTTAGAGACAGATTTTAGAGTTATTATGTAGATTGTCAAGTCTGGATGAAATCATCTAAGCTGTGGTAAAAGAAGAGAATGGGTCAGAGAAGAGTAGTAAGTGGAGAAATGGAGAAGGAGCTGGTAAAGGACACTGAAAAGGAAAAACTGGTTAGAAAGGAAGAAAATTGAGCAGTAAGTTGTCTTGGATATTAAGAAGGTGCTTCAGTTGCGTTGAGGATAGGTTGGTGACCTTTATGAGTACCATCTCTAGAGGATGGGGCAGTCAGAGTGAGTTGGTGAGCATATGTGAGGTAGTGATAGCAATAGATGTCACTTTGAGGAAGCTTTGCTTCACAGGGGAATAAAGTCAAGGAAGCGTAGTTTATAAAGAAATATATACTGGGGAAATTTTTGTTATTAATTAACTAATTAATTAAATGACTGACTAAGAAGAGAGAGATTATGATGCTCAGGAGGTGGGGGAAACTCATAGAAGGTAAGAGGACCTGGGGTCAGGGATCAGGATAATAGAGATAAATGTGCCTAGATACTGGTGGGTGGTGGGATTCAGAGGTGGGAATATGAGGGAGTGCTGACAATCTGCTTTTACTTTTTGAGGAAATATGGACATGATCATGAGCTAGAGAGAGGCTTTGGGAGGGATGGAGTCAGTTTGTGGCAAGGGCAGGCTGAAAGGAGAAGGTCAACATAATAAGCAGGTGTAGGTTTACCAGGCAGTATTGAGTGCCCACAGATTTGTGGTCATGTAAAAGTGAGACTGATCAGCTCATTTAGGTGTTTTTGGGTGTTCAGCTGTTTGGGTATCAGCTTAGAGTACATGATAGATGTATTTAAGTAGTATTGAGAGAGAGTGGAATAGGGAGTTACAGAGATTTACAAAGAAAAGGTGGTGTTGATGACCTTGGAATCCAGTGTGGGTAGAGGAGCAATGAGAGTGAGAAGACGACGGTGAAAAAATGGGAGATTGAGATCAGAAACTGAACTGGCACCTGAATCTTCCGAGGCCCTAACTCCCAGGCCTAGGCTCTTTCTGTTAGTGTTACCTCTAGTATACTTAGGAAAATAGATTTTTTTCAGTTGAGGTAGTAATAGTTGATAACTGATGTTTTTGAGGATTTACTGAGTGCTGAGTGCTAAACAGATTTTAATCATGTTATGTACTGAGACATCCTACCCTTTGAGGTAGGTAGCATTATCTCTGTTTTACAGGAAGGAAAGGAAAGGAAAGGAAAGGAAAGGCCTAAGCCTCAGTTTCGGCTTAGGCCAAATGTTGTGCCCAGAGTTACACAGTTAAGTGAGTAGGAGAGCAAGTGCTTACATTCTGCTGTGAAGACTAAGTTCTTAACCGTTAATCCTGTATGACAACTGTCTCTAAGTTATTGGAATACTTGAGATATGGAGGACTTATCCTTTAAAATGTACCATGTTAAATTGTGTCTAAAGTAATTTGATGTTTTTCCTTGGAAATAGGACTAGAAAATTCAAACATTTGTTGAAGCTTGAAGTTAAATAAAATGAATAAAAGCCAGGTAGGGACTTGGAGAATCAGAAAGTACTTACGTTGTTTACTGAAAATAGGCAGTACTTGGTTTCAGTCAGTTTTCTTCCCATTCCTCAAGTGAGCTTGAGATGTGGATTTTTTGAGGTAAGACTTTGAATATTTAAATATTGGCAACTAATTTATATTTTGAAAACCCCTGGGCAGTTCAAACAAAACCAGCCTGCAGGCCCCTTGGCTCCCAGGAAACCAAGTATGACCTCTGCTGTAAAATATAATTTGTTTCCAAGAGTAGTGAAAATCAAATTTTAAGTAGGCCAAATACAAAGGATTGAATATTTTATTCAGGTACAAGTCATGCAAATCTAGTCAGCCATGGAATTAACAGTGGCACTAGACAAAAAATATTGATGATAACAGTTTAAAATAATAACAGCTAAAACTTAGAGAATTGGATGCTGTTATGGAAAAGTAGGTAGGAGTGGGAGTTAGGAGATTTTGCTGTTAAAGAGTAGCCCTTGCAAGTAAAAGCAGCTATTTTGGGTGTAGTGAAATAGCCGAGGATTTGAGAGTAGGGGGTGCCTAGTCTATGCTTTGTCAGTCATGCTTTCTTTGAGTTTTATTTGGGTTCTTTACATCTCTAAATTTGTGTCTGGGTTCATCCCTCAAAGGGGCATTGTGGAAACATTGAGAAATAGCTGAAGGCCTTGAAAAAGAAAAGTACTGTAGGAAAGTAAAATTATTTTCTAACCAATTGGTAATTTAAAAGTTAAATGTATACCAGTAAAACAGGAGATTTGGGAGTAAGAAACAGGAGAGGTTTTATCTACATTTTATGAAAGTATAGTTATTCTGGTACCTTTTAATCTTCAAGATACCTACTCTGTACCCATTATGACATTTATTAAAAAAAAAAACACTTCTATTTTCAGTTGGATGGATTTATTGCTCGAAACTGGGCCAGTCAGAAATCAGCTTTGGGAAGTGCTCTTGATCCACTTGCTGATAAAATACTTATCAGTATCTTATATATTAGCTTGACCTATGCAGATCTTATTCCAGGTAAGAGCGCCGTCACGTGTGCTTTTAAATAGTACAGGGAAGAGTGACATTAGTCAGCTTAGGATTTCTCTTGATTGACAGACAAATAATTTTTGTTCCAAAAATATGTTTTCCAACTTTAAAGTGTTCCCCTAATTTTATTTTTTTGTTTCCCTAATTTTAAACTATTGAACTGTTTTGCTTGCCATGCTGTATGTTTTACTTTCAAATTTATGACTTTGTATATGCTAGTAGAATCTGTTTTCTTAGTAAAATTGTTTAAAATTAAAATTGAGCACATATTTCACAGTGCCAATTTACATTATCCTAGAATCTTTTGAAACTATTATATTTTCTCAGTGTGTAGCTGAGAATTTAAAGTTTTCCTGAGTCGTCTTATTTACTAAGTACAGTTTAATAAATGAGAGTTCTGAAGGCCTAGAGATGTCTATAAAATTTCACTTTGTTATTATTATTACTAGACACTATTATGCACTTTCAATTATCAAGTAGTTTGTACATTGTCTGAATACTCTTTGTAACAAAATTTTATGATCTTTTGTATTTTGTACTGCTTTTTGGGTTGTCCATTTTCTACTTCAGCTGTGTTTCTGTTTTTATCCTTTGGTGCAGATTAAACTGTTTATTTCTGAGTTAGAAATAGGATTGAAAACAAAGAAACTGCCACTTGCTCCTTCAGTACCATGCTGTTACTGACATTTGATAGGAAGAGGTGTAGTGGTGTTTCAGTCTAGTACATTCTTCTCAATCTAGAGATTCTTTTTCTCCTCCATCATTAGGCTTTTAAATCTGCATGACCAGATTTAAAAATGAATTAAACTACTGTTTGTATGCTTCTTTGAAAGTCATGATTATGGTGTGTATATGGTTGGGAGTATTGAATGGGCAGGAGTATGCTATACATAATATAGATAATTTGTAGGAAAAAAGATCCTAAGGAGCATTCTGTTAACATTCATAATTAAGATTATTGTGTGGTGTGTGTATTTTCATGCTTCCCATGAAGCTTTTTCAGAGTTACTTTGTATTTTGTTGTATTGTTTTACACAAAGGTTAGCCAGGTATTTTCCTGTTGAAAGTAGAAACTGTTTCTAGGTTTTGGCATTATGGATAATGTTGGTGTAATTGGTGTAGGTTGCTTTTCAAGCCTTCACTGTCACTGATTATCATTCTGGGCGCTTCCATTCTCTGTCTCCTGTGTCGGGTCTGTGTTTCCCATGGCTCCCGTGGCTCCCGTGTGGAGTGCAGTCTCCAGTTGTTTCTTGTGCTCGGATGCAGCATGGCAGCAAACTTTTAGAGGCATACAGTGGCTTTATTCTGCAGATGTCTAAAATGTCCTTATTCTACCCTCCATACTTGATTGAAATTCAAAAGGGGTATAATTTTCAGTTGCAGATTGTTTTCGCTCAGAATTTTGAAGACCTTGTTCTATAGGTTTCCAGATTTCATCTTGCTGTTGAGAAGTCTCATGCCATTCTGATACCTTTTCCTTTATATGTGATTATGTTTTGAATTAGAAACTTTTAAGATTCTTTTTTTAACATTATTCTTAGTTGATGGTTTAAAAAAATTATCTCAGATTAATTTTCTAACTGCTTCTTTGGACACTCAATTATCCATCCCAGCACTTTTTATTAAAAAACCATTTACATATATACATGAATCCTTTTCTGGGTTGTTTAGTTTATTCCCCATTGATTTGTCTGTCTTTGTTTCAGGACTGTCCCTAATTACTACTACTTTGCTAAAAGTCTTCATATATGATAGAACAAGTTTTTCTATCTTGATATTCTTACCTCTTGGCATTTTGATTTAGAATCAGCTTTCAAGTTTCCCAGAAAAAACTTGTTGGGATTTTATTGGGATACATTGAATTTACAGATTTATTTAGAAGAATTGACGTTTTTATAATACTGTCTTCTAGTCCACAAACATGTTGTATATACTCTATTTAGGTTGTTAATATGTCAAAATGTTAGGTATTTCTTGAGAAGTAATCAGTAATTATTAGATTTATTCCTAGGTAACTGATAATTCTTGGTTCTTTTGTAAATGTAGCTCTGTTAATATTTCATTTTGTCATAGCTGCTTATTTATAAGATCCATTTCTAATGTTAATTTTTTTTGTCTAGCAAAAGCTGAACTCTTATTCTAATAATATAAATGTATGTTCTCTTGGAGTTTCTGCATCCTCAATTATGTATTGTCTATAATTGATGACAGTGTGTTTCTTCATCAGCACTTTTATCTTTTTAAAATTTTGCCTCACTATAGTACACAGTGCAGTGTTGACTAAGAGTGGTGTCTATGTCTTATTTTCAGTCTCAGAAGGAAAGATTTCAATATTTCAGTATTAAATATGACATTTCCTGTAGAGTTTTGTAGAACCCCTTCGTAAGGGTAAACTTCACTTCTACAGGGAGTTTGCTCAGAAGTTTGTTTTATGTTGGATATTGAATTTTATGAAATTTCTTTTTCTTCATGTATTATGGTAGTTATATTTTTTCCCTTTTAGCTTAATGTATGGTGAATTACATTTTTGATTTTCTAAATTAAATCAACCTGATGACATTCCTGTTATAAATCCAACTTGATCATGATATATTTTGAAGATATTGCTGTATTTGGTTTACTACTAATATTTTGTCAGTTCATATCTAGATTCATAAAATTGGCTTAAAATTCTTTCCTAAAAATGCCCTTGTTAGGTTTTAATGTCAAGTTTTATACTAATCTCATAAAATGAATTTTAGGGAGTGTACTTCCTCCCCAACCCCCCATTCTTGGGAAATGTTTGTGTGAGATTTCAGTTATTCCTTTGAATGTTGGTAGAACTTGTTGAAGCCATTGATTCCTGGAGTTTTCTTTGGGAAAACGTTTTAAAATAATTGATTCACTTTTAAAAATATATATATGTTCAGTTTTTTCTGGTTCATCTTTTGTTTGTTTTGTTAGTTATGATGTTTTTCTAGGAACTTGATTCAGTTCAGCGACATTAAAAAAAATTACCATAAGCTATTTATAAGTTAAAATTATCCACATTAACTTTTTGATGTCTGTAGGGTATGTAGTGTCCCCCCTTTCATTCTAATTATTAGTTATTTGCCCTATTTTTCTTTGACTTGTCTTGCCAGAGGTTTGTCAGTTTTGTGAATCTTTACAAAGAACCAACTTTGAGCTTTGTCAAATTTCTCTGATTTATTTCTGTGTCATCCTTTGGCTTTTCTCCGATGTTCTTTTCTAAATCCTTTAGATCAGTCCTATCTCGTAGAGATATAATGGGAACCATAGATTTAATTAAAATTTTTTTAGTAGTTATATTCATAGCGAAGGGAAACAGGTGAAATGTGTGTGTGTGTGTGTGAGAGAGATTGTTCTGCTGCAGTGGAGACAGCATGTTCTGAGCATGCATTGCTGCCTGTGCTACCCCCTCCCCTTAATAACATTTTATTCAATCCACTAGATCAAAAATAGTCATTTCTTTGTATAAATGATAAAAATCATTCATGAGATTTTTTTTTTTTTGATACCCTGTCTTCAAAAGCCAGCGTGTGGTTTGTGCTTACAGCATCTCAGTTCAGACTAGCCACATTTCAAATGCTTTATATATGTAGCTGGTGGCTATTGTATTGAACAGTGCAGCTGTAGATGAATGTTTAACTCATTCCGTTTTTTGACCATGCTGTATGGCTGGTGGGATCTTTGTTCCCTGCTTAGGAATCGAAACTGTGCCCCCTAAGTGGAATCGTGCAGTGTTAACCACTGGACTACCAGGGAATTCTCTCAGCTTTACTTTTTTAATGTTTGCATTTAAGGCATTTTGCATTTTCCTTTTCACTGTTTCTCATATGTTGATATTTGTGTTCTTATCATTATCTGAATTCAGAGTAATCTGTTTCTATTATGATTTTTCTTTGGCCTGTGGAGTTAATAAAAATTTATTTCTCAATTTGTGGGATTCTCTAACAATTTTTGTTGTTACTGATTTTGGGCATAATTACCTGTATTCAAAGAACATGCTCTGTGATTTTCAGCCCCTCAGTCCAGTATGCAGTCAAATTTTATAAACAAAATTTTTAGGCACTTTTTGAGTGAATGTATATTCTGTGATCATTGGGTGTGATGGTCTATGTGTGTCCATTTCATCAAATTTTTAGTCCTAATAAATTACTTTTATTTACTTTTATTTCTTTTTTTTTACTTTTATTTCTTTTCTTTAAATTTTACTTTTATTTCTTTACTGACTTATTTTTTACATTTAGTCTGCTTTTCTGTCAGTTACTGAGAGAGTGAAGTTTCCTGCTGTGTCTAGTTTTCCATTAGTTTTTCTTTTGAGCTCTGGTTTTTGCTTTGTGTCTCTTGAAGTTATGCTGTTAAGTACATATAAAGTAAAATTGTTATGTCTTCTTGGTGAATTGAATATTTTATTTTGAAGTGACCTTCTGTATCTTTAGAAATGATTTTTGCTTTTGTCTGTTTTTTTTGAATATTACCTTAGCTACACTAGCTTATCTCTGGCCAGTGTTTGCATGATAAATAAATCTTTCACTTTCAACTTGTCTACGTCTATTTTAGGTATTGGTTGTAAATAACATATAATAGGTTTTTAACATAGCCAGTCTAAAAATATTTTCTCTCTCAACTGGAACATTTAATCCATTTACTGTGATTACTGCTATTTGTGTAGCAGTCTTCCATTTTACTCTGTGTTTTATTTGACCCATATGTTCGGTCCTACTTTTGTCTATATACAGTTTGAATATTTGTTTGGCTGTGTCACGTTAGTTGCGTCATGCGGGATCTTAGGTTGCGGCACGTGGACTCTCTAGTTCTGGCGTATGGGCTTAGTTGCTCCATGGCGTGTGGGATCTTACTTTCCCCACAAGAATACCGTGCAATTGTCTACTCATTTCTGTTGTTGGTAATAAGAAATCAATTGTTAACTCATTTCATTTTCCAAAGTATTTTTTAACTCTGGCTGCTTTTAAGATTTCTTCTTTCTCTTTGGTTTTTCATAGTTTCAAAGTATTTGGTGTGATTTTTCTTTTTTATTTATCCTGCTTGTGATTTGTTGGGCTTTTTAATGTATAGATTGATATCTTTAATCAGTTATAAAAAATTCTGAGGCCCAGTCTTCAGGTATTGTTGCCTGTTTTTCTCCTTTTGGGACTGCAGTGTATCTATGTTAGATCTCACTGTATTCTTTAAGTGTCTGAGCCTCTTTTCTGCATGTTACCTACTCATTTTATTTTTCTAAACTCCATTCTAGGTGATGACTAATGAAGCTGAAGCACACTCTTTCATTGCACTGCTTCTCTTGTCAGCTGAGCCAAATTCATTTAACTCTTCTATTGTATTTTTTTGTTATAGACTTTCTATTTTATTCTTCTTCAAACTTAGCAAATCATCTTTTATAGTTTCCAGTTTCCTGCTGAAATTTTCATGTATATCCCTTTAATTTTTATATATAGCCCTCTGAACATAGTAAGCTTTAGTTTTATAATATCTTTTGAGGGTCTCTTTTGTGTGTCTGTTTCTATTGATTTTTACTCATGGTATCTTACGTCTTTGGCATTTTTAAACTGTTAGACACTGTATTAATATTTTAAAATAATTCGGAGAAATATTTTGATGTATAGGATGATGGCATCACTCTCTGGAAGAAATTTTTTGTTCAGTTCTGCCAGGTGTCTAGGAATGCTGATAGTCTGGGACTACCTAGATGGCCAGATAAAACATTCTTTTAAGGTTTAGTTTACTTAGGGCCAACTCCTCTCTCAACTCTGGGAATATTTGTTCAGATCCTAGCTTAAAGCTAGGAAGTGGTTTGTCACTGCCCAACCTGAGGACTCTGGGCTTTGACTACGGTTCTGCCATCACATAAAGCTGCCAAAAACCCTTTGTTTTATTTGGTTTTGTTGCTTACTTCTCTAGGGTCACAGACAGTGGCTCTGAGTGCCTAGGCTTATTTTCTCAAGTTCTCATTGTGATACTTTCTTAGCATCCTATAAGCTTTTCACTTTCAAGTTTTTTTTTAAAATGGTCTTTAATTGTGTTAGCAGGAGAATTACTACCTGCTCAGATATTAACAGAAGCTGAACCTGAGGATCTTTCTTTTTTTAACCTTGTTGGCCTGAGAGTTTACAGTAGTCTATGTTCTAGAGTCTGTCTTCCATTGTGCTGGGTAATGAGAAGGCCCCTTCAGTCTGAAAGCTTATTCTTCAGTTCTAAACATTTCTCTCTAGATTCTCTTCTTATTGGAAACTCTCTTTTATTCTCTTTCTGGGAGATTTCTTCAACTTTGTCATTTATCCCTTTATTGACATTTTTATTGATGTCATTTTTAATTTCCAAGAGCTCTTGTTCTATGTGCTCTTTTTTTTTTTTTTTTAAAGTCCTTTTCTTACATCATAGGTGAATATCATCATTTCAGGATATCTTCTGTTTATGTGTGTGTATATGTGTGTGTACTCTTTCTTTTTTCCTGTTTGTTTTGGTCTCTCTTTTATGATGGAGGCTTTGTTAAAATGGCTAGTGATCCTTGGGTACTCACTTCGTAAAATGTTAACTGGGTACTCTCTGAGCATTGGTGGAATTCATGGAGTGGTATCATTCCCTCCAGGGTGAACAGACATGGAGGGACCAGACATGGCCCTGAATTTTCAGTACTTGTAAGTCTGTTCTGTAGATAGGAGCTCTGTATCTGCTCCTTAGAGATTGTGGAGGTCCTGATTTAGAGGTTAGCATGTAGAACAAATGTTGGCAGACTTTTTCAATCAAGGCCAGATAGTGAATAAATATTTCCAATTTTGTGGGTCATGTGGTCTTTGTTGCATCTACTCAAGTCTGCTATTGTAGTGTGAAAACAGCATAGAAAATACATAAACAAATGAGTGTGGCTGTGTGTTAAATTTTCAGTGCAACAGTATATGCTATTGATAATGATCACTTTGTGTGTAAAAGTGACTTGATTTTATTATTTCCCCATTAACACTAATAAAATTTACCCATGATGTACTTCCTTGTTGCAGAAACTGTATTTCAGACAGAATTAGCAAATAGAGAAGAAAACCTTGGAGCATTCCCTGACACATTTTACACCTCCACTAACATGCTGTTGTACTCTAATAGACAAAAGGAAAGCTGCTTTAGCCCTGGAAGAAAATGGAAGGGAAGACTGAGAAAGAAGGCAAGAACAGTTAGGAGATTCAAAAACCAGGGAACTGGACAAAGTTGCCCTTCGAATGAAAGATAAGAGCCTGTATGTACAAGTATACAGGCTGTCAGTTGGCAGAGGCCTTGCATCCCCGGTCTCAGTCTGGCTGTATTGAGAACCCCCAGGGAGCTTTCATCTATGCTTTTACAAAACTTTTATGAGGTGATTCTGTGATGAGTAGTTAGTTTGGGGAACACTTGATTTTTTAAACAGTCCTTTCCTTTATCAAACAGATTGACAGATGGTGAGCTGAGTCCAGAGATGCATTTTGCAGTACCACTGACTAACTGGTGACCTTGGCCAGGATATATAATCTGCCTGAGGCTTGTTTTCCTATTGGTAAAATGGAGATAATGATGGTTCACATTTCATGGAGATGATATGTAGATTAAATGACATAATATGTATATAATGCTTAAATTGTGCCAGATGCTCAATAAATGGTAATTTTGGTAGTTAAGAAAGTAGAACCCACTGCTTTGCAGTATATTGAATCACCTCATCTGTTCTTCTGTAGAAACCTCTTATTTATATTCTTTTCCACTTGTGGTGATGAACTACAATAACAGATGTTTATTTTCCTGTAATGTTGTGTTTACTATATATAATTTGCATGAGTTTGCTGCATTTTAAACTCTGATTGTTATTTGATTTTGCAGCTGATTATTGCTATATAGAAAAGTTGGGTTTACAGGCACAAAAACCCTGCTAAAAATCATGACTGGATTGTTTTTTTATTTGGTTCATACAGTGGAGTCTTTTTTATGCTTTAAATGCCGTGATTTGAGTGGATAAGCATTTTCTTTTTGGAATCATCTTGTCATGAAATACTACACCATAGATGAACATTTATATGTATATAACAGCCACAACCAGCAGAGATTTAAGTTTTAAATTTGTAATTAATTAGTGAGATTGTTCTTAAGTTGCTGAACCAATAGAATGTCAAAATTGGAGCAGACCATAAGGATAGCCTTAAAGGTAATTCAAGAAGAGCTGTTTGAAGGTATTATGGAAGGGCTATGCATGATCCTTTTATTTTACTAACTGAAACAATTTGAACTGAGTGTTAGCCTCAAGATTTTTTCCTTTAAAAAATATTTCTTTTTAATAAAATGTGATTTATAGTCATGGTTAAAACTTCCTTTGATGTGGAAGGATGTTAAGTGAAGCAAGACCTCTGCCCTCCCATTCTCACTGAACAAGGGAGCAGGAGGAGTTCCTTGGGTGTCCATTTAAAATGTCCTTCTTCTGGCTCTGGGGCCATCCTGTAGGATCTTAGGAATAATGAGAAAACAAGTTGAGTTCATGTTTAGTTAGAATTCATTGACTGAGCAGAAGGAAAAATGGAAATTGCTTGGATAGGAACTGGCCAGGCAAAATTGAAGATATTGTTTCTCCACAAGTGGTACATATAGCACAATTTGCTGTTCATAAAATAATCTAGACTACAGAAGCAAACAGTCAGTTCTTGAAAGTCAGAATGGCTTGAGTCCTGACATCTTTTCCAACCTATTTACAGTCTCATTCCATGTAATTATAGTGAGGTTATCTTTTTCCAAACCTTTAAAGCCGAGAAGTAACAAGGAAATGGTGGTGGCTGAGTAGAGCTGACACTGATAATTACAACTTAAAAACATAATCTGTCTTTCACCTTGTTCTGAAGGCAGGTAAAAGAATATAAAAATTACTGGTTCATGGTTAAGGACCCTAGACAGGCATCAATAAATGTTTATTATAAAATTTTTACTTAGGTGAAACACCAGTTTATGATAAGGCTTTATGTTATGTGTAATGTCTAAATAATTTTCAGAATTCCAATCAAAATTATCTTATATTTGATTTTCAGTTCCACTTACTTATATGATAATTTCAAGAGATGTAATGTTGATTGCTGCTGTGTTTTATGTCAGGTATCGAACTCTTCCAACACCGGTGAGTTTGTTTCAAAAAAATGTTTTTTAGTAGTATTTGTATCTTAAGGCAAAAGGAAAAAAAACACTATTGTGTACTGATTTTCATGAGAATTTTATGGGATTTTATGGGAATAGTTTATGACAATTATGTATTTAATCCATTTACTAGGAATTTAAAGAAAACAGACTATCATCTTGCTTTTGAATCACCGTTATAGTAGCTGTTCAGTGAACATGTGACTAATACATTTTTTTAAAGCATGTTTTTATTTTAAGTCAAAGTCGTTTTAGTTGATAGCCCATAAAACTCAGGCCAACTAGTCCTGTCCCTAGCAGCAAACTCTTTTAGGAATGTTTTTTTGTTTTTTAATATTTATTTGGTTGTGCTGCCTCTTAGTTGTGGTATGCAGGGTCTTCAATCTTCATTGCAGCTTGTAGGCTCTGTTAGTTGTGGCATGTGGGATCTAGTTCCCTGACCAGGGATTGAACCCCGACCCCTTGCATTGGGAACTCAGAGTCTCAGCCACTGGACCACCAGGGAAGTCCCTTCTTAAGTGTGTTTTGTGTGACTAAGCACCCTTTCCTGTGTAACTTAGCTTCTACTATGGGTTCTGTAGAACTGGTTTTTAAAAATTACAGTTTTATAAGCATAGGATAATTTGTTTGCACTTTTGTTCATTGGCTTTACAAATATTTGAGCAGATAAGCATAACTTAGCTAATAATCACTACATGAGCATAACAGCCTCATCTTTTGATTCCCAGTCCAGTGAAAATGTCAACATTTTATTCATTTTGATTTTTTAGCCTATAAAGGAAAAACAGTGATGAGGGAGATTTGTTTAGTAAAAAGATGTCGTCAGCCAGACCTTGTGATAGATCTAGCATATAGCCAGGCATGTGGTATACACTCAGTAACTGTTACATATATTAATAATAGCAAAATATTTATTTTAAACTTAATAAATTGAATAAAGTTTATCCTTTTTTTTTGCCCTCTGCCAGCGAACACTTTCTAAATATTTCAATCCTTGTTATGCCACTGCTAGGTTAAAACCAACCTTCATCAGTAAGGTAAGAGACACACAACATCCTTTTAAGTTATTATTCCCTTGTGGATTATT
Organism: Budorcas taxicolor; assembly: GCF_023091745.1. Taxonomy (NCBI): domain Eukaryota; kingdom Metazoa; phylum Chordata; class Mammalia; order Artiodactyla; family Bovidae; genus Budorcas; species Budorcas taxicolor. Next base: position 48,051,583 of record NC_068922.1, read on the forward strand.
ATAATGAGTATAAACCTCAGCCTGGAGCAGCTGAAAATAAGATAGATTTTAATGCATTGACCATAGTGGATAGAGTGGAGTCATCAACCCAGTTCTTTTGTCCTCCAGGCTCTCTGGAGCTCTAGTATACATGTATGTTTTGTGATAGTAGTCTGGTGGTCTAAGAATTCAAATCTCTGAATGAAGTATTAGGGCCATCACAAAGGGGAGGTGGAGAAAATAGAAGTATAATTGCATATTGATTGAGACACGAAGAGAGTATGAAGATTTCTTTCTGCTTTCATTATCCACCCCTCCCTGTAGTGGAAACACCAAATAATAAGGTCTCTTTCAGGTGCAGTATCCATGCAATTACATGGAAGGAGATAGGAGAAAGTTTTATTCACTAATAAACAACTCCTGCTCTTAGTTATCTATCTGTTGTCCTGAGCCCTTTTCAGGACAATAACTGCATGCTAGTCTTTGCACACAGAGAGGACACTGCTAATGCTATTGAGACACTTAAGTTTGCTGTAATTATTTTGCTCCATCCCTGTGATAGAGGTTTAACAGGTTAGGAATGCCAGTCATCTTTGGGACAAAAGGATGATTACTCTTAAACCAGAGACTCCCTGGGGTTAATTTTTACCTACAAATATGGATTGGTTGGTTGGTTATTTGTTTATTTACCTATTTATTTATTTCCGTGACTTTTATATGTATCAAGTATAGCAGTTGAAGTATAGCACCATATGGAAAGTGGCTTAAAGAGGTGCTAGGAACAAATGCCTCAACTCCTTGGTCTTACAAGAAGTTCTTCAGACAATTTTTACTACTTCTTTTTAAAAATGGAGTGGAATCCTTGTAATCTGGCTGCACAATGGATGAGAGAACATTGGTGCTTCCTTCAACATATCACCTACTTTCCCAGAATGTTTATCTATAGATGAGTAGAGAAAATCTCCAGTGGTTTTGTCGTCTTCCTTTTCTCCACCATACTGTCTTTTAGGGTAGGGAAACCTACTCATTTCCTCCTGAGAGCCTCTCTCATGGAGATGAATGCATTTCAACTTTCTAACTTGCATATCTAACCTAATGCTAGTGAAAGGAGCATTAAATGAAGTGCCAGGAAATCTGGGTTCTCAGTTTGGATCTGTAACCTGCTAGACTGTAGGCAAGTCTCTTAACTCATGACCTTTTCACCTGTGAAGAGTAACCTCACTATTTCCATATTCTCAGGTCTGTTTTAATGGGTAAATGAGAAAAAGGCAAAGAACTTTACAATGTTACTGAATTGCTATGAAAATTCAAGATAATGGTGTTTTCTGATAGTTGCCCTTCCCCACCTTTTGCAGAGGGCAGCTGTGCAGACAGATGAGCCAGTTAGTGAAGTTCAGCCTTTTGTGTGAATGCCAGCTTTTTTGGCAGAGATGTTACAACATCAGGCATGCTGAGAGTCTGTTGTGTTATACTGTGATGGGTTATGCCTTTCTCTCATGAGCATGAAACATGACTGGGTTGGCACTGTTCATTTGTGACTTCTTTTTTTAAAGGTAAACACAGCAGTCCAGTTAATCTTGGTGGCAGCTTCTTTGGCAGCTCCAGTTTTCAATTATGCTGACAGCATTTACCTTCAGATCCTGTGGTAAGCTTAACTTAGAATTATTCTCTGAGGACATCAACAAAATGGCTTATTGTGACAATCCTAGAATTACTTTGTCCTTAATCATGTTTGTTAAACACAGGGTAAAGCTGTAGGGGCTATATTGTTTGATTGATACCATTTTTAAGAAGCTTACTATCAATTATAGGATGTAGAAGTTATAGGGGCTTTCATGCAAGTTATAAGGGATGAGAGATATTATGTTGGGATTTTGGAGGAGAGAAAAATGTTCCAAGTAGGAAGAGGAGGAAAAGCTGCAGGGAGGAGTGGCATTTGAGCCATGAAGTCCAGTTGGAGAGAGACTGAGGGGAAGCCTTTCTGGTGAAGGACAGACCCTGGCAAACTCAGATGTATAGGAGAGTGGGTAAAAGGAAGTGCACCCAGCCTGATGAAGGGGGCAGAGTGGGGAAGAAACCTGGAGAAAGGAGTTTGAATTTTATTTTGTTAAGATTATGTGTAGCCTTGAAAATGTGTCAGATTCATACTTTGAGTCCATGTATATCACACCGATACTAAAGCTCTATATTTTAACTATATTTCTAACTTGATAATTAGAGCATTGCTTGATGCAATCTGAGCCAGAAAATGGTTAACTAAAGTCAGCTAAGCTAAGAAGCTTTAAAAATGATATACACGCTGAACATTTTATTTGCTAAAATATAAATTGTACACTCCTTCGTCCTGTATCTTCTGGTATAAGCCCAACTCATTTTCTTTGACTTTAGGCTCATCAGTAGGATATTTTTTCTTTCTTGCAAAAAACTGCATCCATAATACAAACTCTGATTTTCATTTTCTTTTCTTTTAAAATGATATAAGAATGTAAGACATTTATGAAGCAGAGTATGGAAACTTTGTAGATTTTTATTATTTTCTCTAGTATTTTAGCAATTATATTGTCTACTTGTTGTTTAGACACTAAGTTGCATTGAACTCCTTTGCCACCCTGTGGACTATAGTAGTCTGCTAGGTTCCTTCTGTCCATGGGATTTCCCAGGCAAGAGTACTAGAGTGGGTTGCCATTTCCTTCGCCAGGGGATCTTCCCAACCCAGGGTCAAACCTGTGTCTCCTGCATTGGTAGGCAGATTCTTTACACTGAGCCAGCAGGGAAGCCCATATTGTCTACTTACTTCAACAGTAGTGTTTAGCAGATTGCCTTGCCTTTCCAAGGCTTCTAGCTTAATTCTCAGAAACAGCAACTCGTCCTACATGTATATTTCATTAAATTTATGTGTGAATTTAGGATATTAAACTGGCATAAACAGGTTTGGGGTCAAACAAAAATGGTCTTGATGAACCTGCACCTCACCTGGCAGAAGCAGAAGCTCATGTGTGCATAAAAACGAACCTATTAGCTGCATACAGTCAGCGAGCCGTGAGCGTCACACATGTCATTTCAAAGAGAATATTATTAATTTCTATTAATTTTAAGTAAAGAAAGCGGAATTGTATTTAAAATGACTCAGATTATTAGAATTCCCCAAATCTGCAAGAAATAGCTTCTAATACTAATACTCTAAGCAGCATGGAACAGTGGGAGAAGCACAAGGGCTCTAGAGTTGGAACCAGGCCAGACTCATAGTTCTGTGGCCCTGAGCAAGCTCTCTGGGGCAGTGTTTCCTCTGTAAGGTGAGGCTGTGAAAATAAAACTACCTGTCATACAAAAATGTCTGGGTAAAAATGACAATTGCTGTTATTATTTTTTTCAGATTCGTTAACTAGATTAATTTTGTTTGACATTATTGATTCAAATGAAGTCTTAAGGAAAAGCGATATATTTAGATTCTTGTTAAAAAAAATTATACTAACAGCCTTTTTTACTTTTAAACAACTCTTTTAAATGTATTCTTTAGTATATATTATGTGTATTCTTTATGTATATTTATAGTTACCATTTAAACTAAATTTTCTTTCCTTCCATAAAAGGTGTTTTACAGCTTTTACCACAGCCGCATCAGCTTACAGTTATTATCATTATGGCCGGAAAACTGTCCAGGTGATAAAAGGCAGATGAAAAGTCATCCGTTATCGTTAACAAGGAAGCAGTACACATCAACAATGGCAGGGCCAGTGGAAGTCTACAGGAGTTCCCTCATTTTCATGTTCAGCTTGAAGGAGGACTTGTCAGAACAAACCATGTCATCAAAATTTTAAGTAATGTGCATTGACAATAAGCTTGATCATGGGCATATACAGAATTTCCAACATATTTTTAAATACAAATAAAACTATAATTTAGGATTTTTTTATCTTAGGTTTCTTGATTAATTTGTAAGTAGCAATTCTAATTATTTTCAGTCTTTTTTTTTTAAGCCATTAAAAAAAATACATTGAAAAAGCCAGCTGAGAGCATGGAAACTGAAGAGTTGTCACTTTAATAAATTTAGATTGCTCACAAAGCACTAGGGAGTGTCCTGGGGTTAAATATAAAATCCTGTATAACTTAGCTGCACAGTTGTATGTTTGACTTTTAGATCTGTGTGTGTATTAACAGTACATGTCATTAATATTTGATTATCTAGGATAATGACTATAAAGGTAGCTTAGTTTTGGATAAAGTAAACTTGTAAAGAGATTTAAAATGTAGTCAATTTTGAAATCAATAAGATCAAAATGGAAGCTATTGAAGTTCACATTCAGAAGTCTTCCAACCTCTCAGGTGCCTTGCATCAGGATAATAAGCGACAAAGGTAGTTGGAAAATGCAAACCTGTCCGTTACCCTAGCCATTCAGGAGGCAGTGAGTTATATCGTACCTTCCCACTATATCTCTAACATATGTTTGTATGATACTGGGACCTGTACTTGTATGTTATGTAAATAATACGAAACTGTATATTTTTCAAAGTTTTTGTCTTTTTTTAAACTTGAGGAATGTTCTTTTGTTAAGATGTTAAAGGAATAAAAGAGCTGGGAAAAAAATGACCCTCAACTTGGGTTGTTTGTATAGCATCCTATGGTCATCTGCTGTTGTGGAAGTTTTATGATTCATAAAGTCCATTTAGCTGTGTCACTTGCACTTACATTGTAAAAATAATTGATTTAGGATCATCTGATTTAAAAGTCCTTTTCTTACTACACTGTCATGTTTAAGAGAATGGAAGGTACAAGGAGAGGAAGACATGTGGCTAGTGCTAGCTGCTTCCTTTTCAGAGTGGAGGCCTGTTGTTGCTCATTGTCCCAGGTACTAACCCAAGTGTAATATAGCCTCATACTGTGAGGTTATCTAAATGTAGCCTGTTAAGCTGTGTTAAAAATTATAAGGAATTATAAGCCAAATCCATGCCTCTCAGTTGTGGCAACCTTGGATCAGTGTGTCCTTTGTTGCCTGCTGGACCTGGCTTCCTTGTTCCCAGATTAGCTGCTGAGTCACCCCTGGCTTGAAAAGTACGGAAGCCTGCAGCCAGGGACACTGCTATGGACTCGAGTGGAAGTGGGTGAGAGAAGGGCTGTGTGAGGCTAGTCATTCTCCCCTTCTGGAACCTCCTTTAATGTCTCATAATGGCCTGGGTGGCAGTGAGAAGTGGAAGTCAGATTGCTGGACTACCCAAGAGGCACATTGAACATGTCTCAGTACTAGCGAAATATAAGCACGTGAAAATGTTTTTAAAAGGGAGAACTTGAAATAAAGTAGGGGGGAAATTAAAATTTTGTTTTTTGTTATGCTCACTTGTGGTCTAGCATTGGTACTATTTGAAGTGACTTATAGTTGGATCCGTAGTCTCTTTAGTAGTCAAGTCTTAATCTCATTCTTGTTAATATACTCCCCTGCCCCCCACAGCCTGTAGGTTTTTGGGTACTGAATTGCTATAAAACAAATTCTGCTGGTTTATAAAACATTGGAATTGTATTAGGTATATTTGAGTCATGCATACAGACTCCAAGCATGACATTCATTTTGGTGCCTCTACCTAACAGATTCAATCTTGATATTAAACTTTAAAAGGCACTGGGATAATTTAATTACATGCCTGAGGGCTTTTATATTAGTCACATTTTGGGCTTTTGCCTTGCAGCTTTAAATTTGGAGCTGGTAGATCTTTTAAATCAATCCATTTTTCTTGGTTACATATGTGATAAAACTAGGGACCCACCTTAGAATTTTGGGAAGCTTTTTTAAAACTTTAAACATCTAGAAATATGTAGTACAATTCCATTATCCAGATCAAACTTGGATATGCTTAGTTTCTGCAGCATGGTTTCTGTGCTGCAGCATGTTATAGAAACAAAAGATACCATGAGAATCAAATTTAATTTTTTTTTCTTGGAAGTAAATTCTGTTTGGGGTTGAACTGTGCCTCAGAAAGATATTTTTCAGATTCTAACCCCTGGTACCTATGAAAGTGACTTTATTTGGGTATAGGGATAGGGTCTTTGCATATGTAATCAAAATTAGGATGGTCATACTGGATTTGGCTGGGCCTTAAGCCAATACCTGGTGTTCTTACAAGAAGAGGGAAATTTGACTTCTGGGTACATATCCAAAGGAAATAAGATCATTATCTCAAGGTATCTTCACTCCCCATGTTCATTGTAGTGTTATTTACAGTAATCAAGACATGGAAATAACCTAAATGTCAATGGATGAGTGGATAAAGAAAAAATATATATATGATAGAATATTATTCAACCATAAAAAGAGGGAAGTGCTGCAATTTGGAACAAAATGGATGGATCCTGAGGGCATTATACTAACTGAAATAAGACAAAGACAAATTCATCATGATCACATATGTGAAATCTAACAAAACCAATTCAAGAGTTAGATTGTTGGTTCCTAGAGGTGGGAGGTGGGATGGGGAATGGGTGAAGGTGGTCAAATGGTACAAGAAAGTTCATGATGACTACAGTTAATAATACTGTATATTGGAAAGTAGCTAAGATCTTGAAAGTTCTTATCTCACATGTACACAAAGATAACGGTATGACATGGCAGATGTATTCACTAACCTCATTGTAATTATCTCTCAATACATAGGAGTCTCAAATTGTTGCATGGTACACCTTAAACAATGTTATACCTCAGTTATATCTCAAGACTGGAGAAAAGATAATGGAAAAAAAGGGGGGCAGGATTTAGAGACTGTCAGAAGACAAGGAGGCATGGATAAGGAACCTGCAAGCCCAGAAACCCAAGTATTGCTGGTTCCCTGCCATCCCTCCCCGCCCCCACCCCCACCCCAGTGGAGAGGGGAGGAATGGAACAGTTTTCCCTTAGTCTCCAGAAGGAACCAACCTTGTTGATGCCTTGACTGTGGACTTCTGGCCTAACCTGTAAGAGAATAAACTTAAGTTGTTTGACGCAACCAAGTTTGTGGTAGTCTGTTACGGCTGCTACAGGAAACTTACATAAATGATAATGTAGAAAACTGAAATCTAGAACTATGACCCAATTTTAATTTAATAAAATCACTTTCCTTCCTAAGTTTGTATAGAAGTAAAATAAGAGAAAGTTTGATGCAATTTGAGCAGAGAAGTGCTTTGGCATTTAGCTAGAGCCTTGAGGGTTTCCTTTTGTTCATTTTTTCTCTCAGAAAAGTTCTTGAACATGCTTCCTTCAAAAAGCAGTTCATGGTTCCTCTACCCAGCTGGTCTTAAGTGAAATGCATTAACCGAGTTTGAAAGGACAGCCTTCCCCCTGCCTGTGTTTCACAGATGTTCTGAGAAGACTGCAGTTTAAAGCTAGAAGTACACATGCTGCCATACCCTGAAATGAACAGAAGGCTTCAGGGAGCATAACTGGTTCTCAGGTTAAGAATCCACTGGCAGGGGTCCGGGGGGAGGGGGAGTATTGGGAGGGGGGCGGTCAGGGTGTGTGGAACAGGGAGCCCGGGAGAGAATCCGCTGGAGTCGATCTCTATAGCCGGAGAGCCTTAGCCAGAGTTTGACCTTGAGGGAACTTTACGGAAATGACTTGAAGATGTCGCTTCCAACAGGACAGTAGTGGCTGGATGCTGAGGGACACAGGGTGCCCAGCAAGGTGACCCATAACTTCTGTGGGAACAGAGAGAAGAAGCAAGAAGGGAAGGCAGAGGTTCCGGGGCTGAGGATCCCAGCTCGACCAGTGCCACGGATGTGCCCAAGGAGCGCAAGCCTTGAGGAAGCAATAGGCAGACGGGTCTTTCCAGACCCCAGGACCGCCTTCTCCACGCTGGTGGTGGATGCTCAGTGAACACCTGCCTGTCAGAGCGGGGCTGCGGGCACAGGAACGAAGGCGGGGTTGCGGTAGGCCAGCAGCTGCGTGTGGCAGGGCGGGGTGCGTGGCGTCCGGCCCCGGCGGCAGAGACCGGTGGCCAGCAGCGCTGTACTGACTAGCAGCAGGCCGCCAGCGGAGCCCAGCCCCGCTGTGACAAGCACCGGGCTATGCCCGGTGGTGAAGGCGACGCACGCCCCGTGCCGGCTCAGCCCCGCGCCATTGGCCGCCAGGACGCACACCCGGTAGGCGGTGGCTGGTAACAGCCCGTGCAGGGCGTGCTGGCGCGCGGTGGCACATACGTCCCCCACCACCGACTGGTTCCCTGGCCAGCCCTCCGGTGCGTAGCGGATTTGGTAGGCGCGCACCACTGAGTTGGGGGCGCACCAGCGCACGAGTGCCGACGTGTCGGTGGTCTCCGCCACCGCCTGCAGCTTGGGAGGGTCTGGCAGGGTGTCTTCTCCGCTGAGGCCGGGGCACCGGCACCGCCAGCGTCGCTGAAGCTCTGCGCACGGTGTCTGGAGGTGCCTGCAGGGGTGGTAATCGCAGGGTACATCCCAGGCTGGCGCCCCTACCTCCTCCTTTCCACTCTCCTCTTCCTCCTCCTCCCTGGAGTCATCCTGCAGCAGGACAGGAATCCCGCGCTCGGAAGGAGGCGGGTGTGGAGCCTGCAGGGTGGCTCGTGTCTCCCAGGCAGGCTGGGGCAGGCTTACTGAGTCCCGGGAGGCAGGGGAGAGACCAGGGTGTCTGCTGGCCCATGGGATGGAGCCCACTGAGATATTAGACTCCAGGATAAGCCCGGTAGCATATTCTTGGTGCTCTGTCCAGGCCGTGCTCACAGCCTTAGGTGGGTCCCCAGAGTTGCTCAAACCTGTTGGAGAGACAGTAGTGGAGGGAGTGGCCCCATCCTTGGTAATGCTGTGCTGCAGCCCGGCGGCGGCTCCTGTCTGGGAATCCACAGGGAGGGAGGGAAACTTGGTGATGCTCTGTTGGCCTTCCGCATGTGTGGAGGGTGTTGTGCTCTGCAAGGTGGAGGAACCCTGAGCAGATGGCGTGTGGGTGGAGATGACGGAGGAGGGTGGGTTGGAATCAAGGAGGGTGGTGTTTTGATCTGAATGGCACACACTTGGCAGCTGGGACAGCAAAAGAGGCGCTGAGAAGGTGCCACTGGATCCTGCAGCTGGTTTGCACACAATGTCTGCTGCCCTAGAGGAGAGGTCAGTCAGTTAGAGGGGCTGCTTCTGTGCTGGGCTTTGAGTGCTTAGGGCAGATAATCCCTCTCCCAAGCCTTGTTTAACACATCTGTCAGATACCACATGGTACACACTCAACATGGGTCACCTCAGTGACCTTCAAGGAGGCTCCCCTTGAAAGTCCCATTGGACAGAGAAGGAAATGGGAATTCAGAAAGAGGAACTAACTGCCCAAGATAGCATGGCTAGCAAATGCAGAGCCTAAACCCAGGGTGAGCATGGTGAAGGGCAGTCCAGATGCTCTAAGTGTGGTCTGTCATTTTATTCTCACCTCTCTGCTTCCTGGTGGTGAGTATTAGTAACAACACTCATACTAGCTAAAATTTTTTTGAGTACTTTGTTACATGCTAGGGACAATTGCTAACACTTTTATGTAGAACCCAATTTAATCTCCACTACCTCATGAGATGGCTATGGTTTTTCCAGTGGTTATGTATGGATGTGAGAGTTGGACAGTGAAGAAGGCTGAGTGCTGAAGAATTGATGCCTTTGAACTGTGGTGTTGGAGAGGACTCTTGAGAGTCCCTTGGACTGCAAGGAGATCCAACCAGTCCATTCTGAAGGAGATCAGCCCTGGGATTTCTTTGGAAGGAATGATGCTAAAGCTGAAACTCCAGTACTTTGGCCACCTCATGCGAGGAGTTGACTCATTGGAAAAGACTCTGATGCTGGGAGGGATTGGGGGCAGGAGGAGAAGGGGACGACAGAGGATGAGATGGCTGGATGGCATCACTGACTCGATGGACGTGAGTCTGAGTGAACTCCGGGAGTTGATGATGGACAGGGAGGCCTGGTGTGCTATGGGGTCGCAAAGAGCTGGACACGACTGAGCGACTGAACTGACTGACTGACTGACCTCATGAGATAGGCACTATTATACCCATTTTACAGATGAGGAGGTAGAGGCACAAAGAGATTAAGTAACAGCCAAAATCAATAGTAGTAAGTGGTGTGAAGAGCTTGAACTCTCAACCTTTTCATTCACTGCCAAGAGACTGGTGCTACAGGCAAGATGAAGGGGTGAGGGGTGGCAGACTGAGCCCCACTTGATATTCAGGCTTCTGTCCCATGAGAGCTCTATAAGCCCACTGACACTGGACTGAATGCTACAGAAAGCCAGGCTCTGTGCTGGGAACTCAGTGGAACACAGTTTTGTGTCTTTTTTTTTTTTTTTTTTGCCACACATGGGATCTTAGTTCCCCAACAAGGGATGGAACCAGGGTCCCCTGCATTGGAAGCAGCAGAATCTTAATGACCAGACAGCCAGGGAAGTCCCAAGAGCAGAATTTTGGAAGACAGTAGATCCTGCCTCCTCCACCCAGTGGCTTCATGAATCTAAGCAAGTACCTTCCTCTTTTTGCCCCAGTTCGCTTGTGTGTAAAATGAGCAATGATAACTCCACTTTAGGAGAAAGAGTTAGCTGTTTACATAGCCCATTTTGTTTTCCTAGTGGGCACACAGCTACACTACATTTCCCAGCCACCAATGCAGTAGGCCTGACCTGCTAAGTTAATCTGACCAATGGGATGTGGATGAAAGTGATGGCCTGGCCCTTTAAAGCCTCCTGAGTGGGCTCCTCCAGCTCTTTGCTCCTCAGGGTTGCTGGGATGGAGGCAGAGCCTTCATCTCCTGGGTCCCTGACTGTGACTACAGGGGGAACAGTTGCCCCACCTAGCACTGCCAACCTGCCCAGCATTGTTACATGAGCAGGATACCAACTGTGAGAACTTCAGGCCCAGAGATTTGATCCTCACCCCTCAGTCATCTGCTTTTTAAACGTGTTACCTGCTTAGGACAATTCTCTTTGCATCCATGAGGAGCCAGGACAACTCACAACTGCAAGTGAGAGGGTTGCCGAAGAGGTTGATGGACAGAACCTGGGAGGAATGCAAGTTCCAAGGATGGAAGGTACTCAAGTTGCAGCTGAAATACACAAAAATTAATTAACACAGGCTTGTACAATTAGGTCAACACTAAACCCAGAGAGCCATAGTAGAGTCATGGGAAAACCATTCTGTTAGGGGCTAGTTTGCTTTGAGAAAACTATTAACAGATTAACTTTGGATTTTTTTAAAAAATCTGTGGCGATACCAACATGGAAAACTATTCTGTTAGGGGCTAGTTTGCTTTGAGAAAACTATTAACAGATTAACTTTGGATTTTTTTTTTTAATCTGTGGCGATACCAACATAACCTAGTCAGTATCACCTCTCATAACAAATAGAGACAATTCTCCCTGCTGGCTATATAAAAAAGAGTCTTTGATTATAAAAGTACTTATAAATGTAGATCTCTACATAAAAGTATGATATTGTTATTATAGACTAATGAAGAAAGTGCAGAAATTTTTTAAAATTTATTTTTTAATTGAAGGATAATTGCTTTACAGTATTTTGTTGTTTTCTGTCAAACATCAACAAGAGTCAGCCGTAGGTATCCATATGTTCTTAATGAGAACACTCTGTATACTATTGCAGTTGGACTATAGCTGATGGCATTCCACACCAGTCCTTTGGAAGATGCCTCACTGAAGTGTATCAGTTAGCTCTTACTAGCTTAACTTAAAACAATACATGTTTATTCTTTTTCATGATTCTATGGGTTGACTCAGTGGTTCTCATGGTGTGGGCCGGCTCACCTGGGCTGGAAAGATCTAGGATTGCCTCACCTATATGGAGTCTCCACTGGTTTGCCAGGGCTTCTCTGCTTGTGTCTTTCATCACCCAGAGGCCTGTGCACATGTTGGTGTGCTAGTCTCTACCAGCAAGAGAGGGTGAGCCCCAGTTTGCTTAACTACTTTCAAGTCTCTGCTTACATCACATTTGCTAATGTCCCTTTGGCCTAAACATGTCGCAGGGCTATGCCCAGCTTTAAGAGGTGGAGAAGAGACTCTACTTCATTGCGGGAACAGCTACAAAGTCAAATTTGCAAAGGGCAGTGTATACAGGGATGATGGGAGGAATTACTGGGGCCATATTTGCCAACAATATACCACACCTAGCAATGGCAGGCTCCCTCCTGGTTTTCTGCTCTTTCTGCCCAAAGTGTTTGGCCTTAATCGTCTCAACTCCTAGAGCCTCCCAGCCTCTTGTACACATTCTAGTTACAATCTGAGAATTGTGAGCAACAGGAACTGCACTGTATCCACAGGCAACTTCCAACCGAAGACTAGCTTTTGCCCATCTACCTGGGAACCTTCTTCTATTGCTCTGGGAGAGATGCAGATGTTCTGGGTAAGGAAGGACCCACCACCCAGATCTGCTCTAACACTCCTGGCTGGTGGGCACCTGACGGTTGTCCCCTGTGGAGCACTGAACATATGTGTGTGCCATTATATTGAAACTTAAGTGGAACCCACATATATGTGTATGCATGCTGCTGCTCCTGCTGCTAAGTCGCGTCAGTCGTGTCCTGCTCTGTGCGACCGCATAGACGGCAGCCTACCAGGCTCCGCCGTCCCTGGGATTCTCCAGGCAAGAACACTGGAGTGGGTTGCCATTTCCTTCTCCAATGCATGAAAGTGAAAAGTGAAAGTAAAGTTGCTCAGTCATGTCCAACCAGTGACCCCATGGACTGCAGCCTACCAGGCTCCTCCGCCCATGGGATTTTCCAGGCAAGAGTACTGGAGTGGGTTGCCATTGCTGCCTTCTGTGTATGCATGAATGCATGCTAAGTCACTTCAGTTGTGTCTGACTCTCTGCAAACCTATAGACTCCCCACCAGTCTCCTCTGTCCGTGGGATTCTCTAGGCAAGAACACTGGAGTGGATTGCCAGGCCCTTCTCCAGGGTATCTTCTGGACTCAGGGATTAAACTCACATCCTTTACGTCTCTTGCATTGACAAGTGGGTTCTTTACTTCTAGCACCACCTGGGACTCCCCATATATGTGTGTGTATGAATGTATGTATGTGTATATTTATACACACATATATATACACACACACACATATATGCAAATGCTTGCTTTTAGCAGGTTTCACAGAGCTAGAGTGGAAATCTTAGAAGGGAGTTTACTTAACACTTAATTTTGCAAAGGAATTTTTTTTTTTTTAACCTGAAGTGGGAGAAGAAAAGATCACCATATTTTGGGGTAAGTGGCTCAGAGGTTAAAGCATCTGCCTGCAATGCAGGAGACCTGTGTTTGATCCCTGGGTCGGGAAGATCCCCTGGAGAAGGAAATGGCAACCCACTCCAGTATTCTTGCCTGGAGAATCCCATGGACAGTGGAGCCTGGTGGGCTACAGCCCACGGGGTCGCGAAGAGTCGGACATGACTGAGGAACTTAACTAACTAACATTACTTAGGAGAAGGAAATGTTAACCTATTCCAATATTCTTTCCTGGAAAATCCCATGGACAGAGAAGCCTGGTGGGTTACAGTCCAGAGGATCGCAAAGAATTGGACACAACTGAGTGACTGAACACACACAACATTGCTTAGTATTTCAGATAATAACATTATTTCATTGATATCATTATGTCAGATCATGAGGTAGGTAATATTTCACTCACTTATTTTTTATTTATTTATTGTTTTTGGCCAAACTGGCAGCTTATGGGATTTTAGTTTCCTGACCAGGGACTCAACCTGGGCCCCTGGGAGTGAAACTGCTGAGTAACTACTGGAATTTCCAATATTTCACTCATTTTTATAGATAAGGAAAAGGAGTCTTTTCCTTCTCTGGTGGCCCTTTCTGCCACACATTGCAACTTGCACATGATAAAGACATGTTGCATTCCCATCACATGCCAAGGATGGGAAAGCCTGCTTCATGTCCTGAGGCGTGTCCACGTCTGGGTATTCTCTGCATCTGAACTGACAGAACCTTAACATGGAAGAAGTTTCTACTTATCTTCTAAATAATCCCTGTTTTCTTTTTTTGCTGAAATATTGCCAAAGGCCTCTCCCTCCCGCATGTAGCATTGTCAGAGGGGACGGTGAAAGACATTGGGCATGCCAGTTTGGCAGAGAAGCCAGGAGGGTGCTACCCCCTCTCCAGAGAGTGCTGGCTGTGCCAAGGAACCCACATGTTGCCAGCATCTATCACAGATAATGTCCCAGGGGAGGCTTTGGGTGAGGTAAGGAGAGTCAAGAGCAAGGCGGGCTTGAGAAAAAGGGAAGAGGGTGCCACAGGGGAGATGACAGGGGAGATGAGCTTCAGAGGCTTGAGAACTCCCAGAGAGGAAGTGGCTCCTTCCCCAGATGGAGCACGGGGTTGGGGGCGGGGTTGGTCGTGCAGTGGAGTCCAGGGATGAGCCAGCCAAAGAGGTAAACCTCCTCCTCCAACCATGGAAGAGTTTTCATTTGTCTTAAAACTCAATCAGATTATAATTTAGACAGATCTCCTGGCTGAATATGGTGACTCGATTACAGGGGTTCTCAACCAGAGGTCCTTGGAGACAGGGTATATGAACTTGGATAGAGCTCTCTTTCACAAATCTCTAACTGAAATTCACCGTTTCAGTGACGAATGAAGGCAACAAACCACAGGTGAATCACCAACAAAACACATATTTTGAAATCACTTTTCAGTAGTTTTCTGTCATTTATGATCATCAAAGGGCTTCCCTGATATCTCAGTTAGTAAAGAATCTGCCTGCAATGCAGGAGTTCCTGGTTAGATCCCTGGGTTGGGAAGATTTCCCCAGAGAAGGGAAAGGCTACCTACTCCAGTATTCTGGCTTGGAGAATTCCATGGACTGTATAGTTCATGGGGTCACAAACAGTAGGACACAACTAAGTGACTTTCACTTTACTCACTTAATGCATGAACTCCTTATTGCCAAATTCAGACTTAAATTGAAGAAAATATGGAAAAACACTAGACTATTCAGTTATGACCTAAAGCAAATCCCTTACAATTATACAGTGGAAGTGATAAACAGATTCAAGGGATTAGATTTGATAGAGTGCCTGAAGAACTATGGACAGAGGTTCATGACATTGTACAGGAGGCAGTGATCAAGACCACTCCCAAGAAAAAGAAATGCAAAAAGGCAGAAAGGTTGTCTTGAGGAGGCCTTACAAATAGCTGAGAAGAGAAGTTAAAGGTAAAGGAGAAAAGGAAAGATATACTCATTTGAATGCAGAGTTCCAAAGAATAGCAAAGAGATATAAGAAAGCCTTCCTCAGTGATCAATGCAAAGAAATAGAGGAAACCAATAGAATGGGAAAGACTAGAGATCTCTTCAAGACAATTAGAGATACCAAGGGAATATTTCATGCAAAGATGGGCACAATAAAGGACAGAAATGGTATGGACCTAAAAGAAGCAGAAGATATTAAGAAGAGGTGGCAACAACACACAGAAGAACTATACAAAAAAGATCTTCATGACCCAGATAACCACAATGGTGTGATTACTCACCTAGAGCCAGACCTCCTGGAATGTGAAGTCCAGTGGGCCTTAGAAAGCATCACTACAAACAAAGCTAGTGGAGGCAATGGAACGCCAGTTGAGCTATTTAAAATCCTAAAAGATGATGCTGGTAAAGTATAGTACTCAATATGTCAGCAAATTTGGAAAACTCAGCAGTGGCCACAGCACTGGAAAAGGTCAGTTTTTATTCCAATCTCAAAGAAAGGCAAACCCAAAGAATGTTCAAACTACCTCACAATTGCCCTCATCTCACACACTAGCAAAGTAATGCTGAAAATTCTCCAAGCCAGGCTTCAACAGTACGTGAACCATGAACTTCCAGATATTCAAGCTAGATTCAGAAAAGAGGAACCAGAGATCAAATTGCCAACATCCATTGGATCATAGAAAAAGCAAGAGAGTTCCAGAAAAACATCTACTTCTGCTATATTGACTATGCCAAAGTTATTGCATGGGTCACAACAAACTATGGAAAATTCTTAAAGAGATGAGAATACCAGACCACCTGACCTGCTTCTTGAGAAATCTGTATGCTGGTCAACAAGCAACAGTTAGAACTGAACATTGGAACAACAGACTGGTTCAAATAGGGAGAGGAATACGTCAAGGCTGTATATTGTCACCCTGCTTATTTAACTTACATACAGATTACATCATGCAAAATGCTGGGCTGGATGAAGCACAAGCTGGAATCAAGATTGCCAGGAGAAATATCAATAACCTCAGATATGCAGATGACACCGTCCTTATGGCAGAAAGTGAAGAACTGAAGAGCCTCCTGATGAAAGTGAAAGAGGAGGATGAAAAAGTTGGCTTAAAACTCAACATTAAGAAAACTAAGATCATGGCATCTGGTCCCATCATTTCATGGCAAATAGATGGGGAAACAGTGGCAGACTTTATTTTTGGGGGCTCTAAAATCTCTGCAGATGGTGAATGCAGCCATGGAATTAAAAGAAGCTTGCTCCTTGGAAGAAAAGCTATGACCAACCTAGACAGCATATTAAAAAGCAGAGACATTACTTTGCCAACAAAGGTCCATCTAGTCA
Organism: Budorcas taxicolor; assembly: GCF_023091745.1. NCBI lineage: Eukaryota > Metazoa > Chordata > Mammalia > Artiodactyla > Bovidae > Budorcas > Budorcas taxicolor. The sequence goes on from NC_068922.1 coordinate 48,068,100, forward strand.
AAGCTATGGTTTTCCCAATAGTCACATATGGATGTAAGAGTTGGACTATAAAGGAAGCTGAGTGCCGAAGATGTGATGATTTTGAACTGTGGTGTTGGGGGAGACTCTTGAGAGTCCCTTGGACTGCAAGGAGATCCAACCAGTCCATCCTAAAGGAAATCAGTCCCAAATAATCCAGAAGGACTGATGCTGAAGCTGAAACTCCAATACTTTGGCCACCTGATGCAAAGAACTGACTCATTGGAACAAACCTTGATGCTGGGAAAGATTGAAGGTGGGAGGAGAAGGGGACAACAGAGGATGAGATGGTTGGATAGCATCACCGACTCGATGGACATGAGTTTGAGTAAGCCCCAGGAGCTGGTGATGGACAGGGAAGCCTGGAGTACTGCTGTCCATGGGGTCACAAAGAGTCGGTCATGACTGAGTGACTGAGCTGAACCTAATGATCATCAAAATTGTTGAAGTTATTGGACCTCTTGCTGGATTTTTTAAATTTAAGGAGTAGCTGCAGGACTGGAAAAGGTCAGTTTAAATTCCAATCCCAAAGAAGGGCAATGCCAAAGAATGCGCAAATTACCTCACAATTACACTCATATTGCATGCTAGCAAGGTTATGCTCAAAATCCTTCAAGCTAGGCTTCAACAGTACATGAACCCAGAACTTCCAGATATACAAGTAGTATTTAGAAAAGGCAGAGGAATCAGAGAGCAAATTGCCAACATCCATTGGATCATAGAAAAAGCAAGTGAATTCCAGGAAAAGATGTACTTCTTCTTCATTGACTATGCTAAAGCCTGTGACTGTAGATCACAACAAACTGTGGAAAATTCTTAAAGATATGGAAATATCAGACCACCTTACCTGTCTCCTAAGAAATTTGTATGCAGATCAAGAAGCAATAGTTAGAATGGACTGGAACAAGATTAACTGGTTCAAATTGGGAAAGGAGTACGTCAAGGCTGTATATTGTCACTTTGATTATTTAATTTATGTAGATTATGTCATGAGAAATGCCAGCCTGAATGAAGCTCAAGCCAGAATCAAGATTGCCAGGAGAAATATCAATAACCTCAGATATGCAGATGATACCACCTTTATGGAAGAAAGCGTAGAGGAACTGAAGGGTCTCTTGATAAAGGTGAAAGAGGAGAGTGAAAAAATTGGCTTAAAACTCAACATTCAAAAAATGAAGATCATAGCATCTGGTCCTATCACTTCAAACAGATGGCAAATAGATGGGGAAAGTGTGGAAACAGGGAGAGACTCTATTTTACTGGGCTCCAAAATCACTGCAGATGGTGACTCCAGCCATGAAGTTAAAAGATGATGGCTCCTTGGAAGAAAAGCTATGACAAACCTAGACAGTGTATTAAAAAACAGAGACATCACTTTGCCGACAAAGGTCAGCATAGTCACAGCTATGGTTTTCTCAGTAGTCACGTATGGATGTCAGAGTTGGACCAAAAAGAAGGTTGAGCACTGCAAAATTGATGTTTTCGAACTGTGGTGCTGTAGAAGACTCTTGAGAGCCCCTTGGACAGCAAGAAGATAAAACCAGTCAATCCTAAAGGAAAGAAATCAACCCTGAATTGCTGAAACTTGAGCTCCAATCCTTTGGCCACCTGATGCAAAGAGCCAACTCATTGGAAAAGACCCTGATGCTTGGAAAGATTGAAGGCAGGAGAAAGGGGCCACAGAGGATGAGATGGCTGGATAGCATCTCTGACTCAATGGACATAAGTTTGAGCAAACGCTGGGAAATAGTAAAGGACAGGGAAACCATGGGGTCTGTAAGAGTTGGACATGACTGAGCGACTGAACAACAACAACAACAACAACAAAATAGAGACGCACACCACACATACATAGTCCTGAAACACATACTTAAAAATATTTTGATGACTATAATTGGTTTCTTTGTTGCTCACTCACTCGTATCCAACTCTTTTTGACCCCATGGACTGAAGCACACCAGGCTTCCCTGTCCTTCACCATCTCTTGGAGCTTGCTCAAACTCATGTTCATGGAGTCAGTGAAAAGTGTTAGTCAGTCAAGTCCAACTCTTTGCGACCCCATGGACTATTGCCCATCAGGCTCCTCTGTCTATGGGATTCTCCAGGCAACAATACTGGAGTGGATTGTCATTCCCTTCTCCAGGGGATCTTCCCAATCCGGGGATCAAACTCAAGTCTCCTGCACTGTAGACAGATTGTTTATCACCTGAGCCAGGGAATCTCTCTGAATCAGTGATGCCATACAACCATCTCATCCTCTGTCGTCCCCTTCTCCTCCTGTACTCCATCTTTCCCACCAGTAGGGTCTTTTCTAATAAGTTGGCTCTTTGCATCAGGTGGCCAAAGCATTGAAGCATCAGCTTCAGCATCAGCCCTTTAAATGAATATTCAGGATTGATTTCCTATAGGATTGACTGGTTTGATCTCCTTGCTGTCCAAGGGACTCTCAAAAGTCTTCTCCAACACCACAGTTGAAAAGCATCAATTCTTTGGCATGCAGCCTTCTTTATGGTCCAACTCTCACTTCTATACATGACTACTGGAAAAACCAGTTTGACTATGCAGACCTTTCCAGCAAAGTAAATGCCTCTGCTTTTTAATACACTGTCTAGGTTTGTCACAGCTTTTCTTCCAAGGAACATCTTTTAATTTCATGACTGCACTCACCATCTGCAGTGATTTTTGAGCCTCAAAAAGTAAAATCTATCACTGTTTCCACATTTTCCCCATCTATTTGCCATGAAGTGATGGGACTGGATATTAGGTATATGAGAACGTACTTCTGAGAAAGGCCCACAGGCTTCAGCTACTGCCACAGAAGTCCATGGCACAAGAGTGTTTAAGATTCCCTGCACTAACCTGTGTACTCCTGAAGGTCATGGGTTAGAAGGCTTTTGGTTAGCTGGGTAGGGAATAATGACAACTTGACCTCAAACTACCCTGCAGGGCAGGTGGGAAGGGCTGATCACAGAGCCATTGGGAATGGAGACCAGGCTGGACCTGGTGATCAGGGAGCCAACCTTCAGAGCTGTCTGCACCTACACTGACTCTTCATCCCACTTCATTCTGGCTCCATTGAGAATGAACATCACCAACACCCCACATTTTGTCAAATCCTATGGCATTGGAAAAGTGGGTGGAAACAGTGCTAGAGGAAGCATGTAGGATGAGTAATAACATGCAGAAAAGTTTTAAGAAGAGGAAATAGTCAAGGGCCTTAAGAAGGCCTATCCAGAAAAGCTGGAGAAGCACCAGAGCAGTATCCTAAGGATGAGAAGAGAGAGTGTCAAGAGGGAGGAAGGACTCAAGAAGGGGCTTAGGGGATAGAGAAGTGTCCACTGGACATAGCAGCTGAAATGCCACTGGTTCAATTCAACCATGAAGCTGAAGTGGGTGGTCAGACTGCAGCAAACTGAGAAATGTAGGGATAAGAGGAAGCAGCCCCCACTTCTGATCCAGGGATGCCTGCTTTTCTAGGAGTCTCGGTTGCCTTTCTCCACCTGGGGAGTTTAGACTTACCTTTGAAGATATGGAGCAATTATGTTTTTCTTCCAGCCTGCTGAAGCTGATCACTGACCCTACTTGCCTTATGACATGGTACGTGGCATGTGCCTCTGTTACTGATCCCAATATATCATGACAATTGACAGATGTCTTCTCCCTACAGAACTGTGCGCTCCCTGGAAGCAGAGGCCATGCTCTCATCATCACCATCACCATCTCATGGCCGTCAACACCATCACTGCTACTGGTGTCTTCCCTGCTATCCCCATCAGCATCATCACTGCCATCACTTCATGCTTTCTCAACTACCTCTGTGCTGAGGATGCTCATTTAGGAATCTCCAGCCCAGAGTTCCCATGAGCTCTAGGCTCATGTATCTAGGTATGTCCTAGATGCTGAAAGACCTGTGAGACATCCAGTGGAGATGCCCAGTAGTGATTACACAAACCTCCTGTTCTGTGCCAGGCACTGTTCTAGATACATATCAAAGCAGTTCCTCTCACAACAATGCAGTAGGGGAGGATCAGATCATTATTCCCATTTTACAGATGAGGAAACTGAGCTGCAAAAGCATAGGTTAACTTGCCCTAACTCACATAGCTAGGAAGTGGTGAGTGGAGTCAGGATTGAGTCCAAGCAGTTTGGTTCCACATCTGATAAACAATGCTTCATCAGTCTGAAACTCAAAAGAGGAGTCTAAGCCAGAGATGATATCCCTCCCATCCATATCATCACCACCATCATCATCACCATGACCATCCTGTCACCATTCATAACCACCACCACCACCACCATCATGAGACACCATTATCACCATCACTGTCAACATAATCTCACCATCATCCCAACCACCATGATCTTCACTAATGTTGCAGAGCACACAATGCGCCAGGCACTGAGCTAAGTGCTCTGTGTGTTCTATCTCCTTTCCCCTCATGATAAGCCCCAAGGTGAGTACTCTGGAGCTAGTCAAGAAAAAAGAGAAGGCAACATTAAGAGTGATGGCAGGGCAATGGTGCTTGCCTCCCAGGGCCTAGCTGTGGGCTCCCAGGAAAGGGGGTGGCTTGAGATCATCTTCAAAGGTATGCTGCCCTTCCTGCTAGAAGTCAGGATAGTAGTTGCTCTTGGGAAGGAGGGTGGATATGGTGAGACTCGGGATAACCCCTGGCCCAGAGGGAACCACCCCTGGGTCCCGTGCAAGTAGAAGCTGCTCAAGCCCTGGAAGGGGCTGCTGATTTGCATAAACACATGGGGAAGCAGGTGGATGGAGAAATAGAGAAGACCCTGATGCCCTCTTCCCACTGCAAATTTCTCATCCTGGACTTGAAGGAAACTTGACATGTGTGAGAGTTTGAAGTTTTAACATTACTGTGGACAGCACTGAGTTGGTTGGTTTTTAGGCCAGAAGGACTCTCTGGGGTGTGCTTACCCTATCCTCCAAAGCATAAGGAGGAACAAGACCCCAACGAGGACTTGAAAGAGCAATGGGAGGAAAAGGAAGGTCTAGTTTATTCTATAAAATAGTTATGACTATTCAATTTAGTGTAATGGACAAAAATCAGTCATGTGTTTTAGAAACACTTACTTCTGGAAATGAAGGACCCGTAGGTGAGGCGTGTCTTGAAAGATATATGTATGGACAGAAGTAAGTGCTGGTGAATCTTGACAATCCAGATGCTGCAGGTCAGGGGTCATCTTGAAAATGTCCCCCTCTAGACTCCTCAGCCTTGGCATCTTTCTCAGGTAGAGGGATGTGAGCTGCGGCAGGTTTCTGATCCATCCCAACCGAACTGAAATACAGATGGGACACTGCCCACTATCCTGGAAGGCGTGAACCCATAAGGCTGGCACAGCATTAAGGAAACAATGAGTGTGACAGGTGAGTGGTCAAGGTCATTGCTAAGCATGGGGACAGTGGGCAGCTTCAGGAATCTCAGAAGCATGGGCCACTTCAGCTGGAAGGGCCTTCAGAGAAGACCAGTCCTTCCCTTTCCAGCCCCAGACAGCTGAGGTCCCAGAGGATGATGACTGGCTAAAGGCCACACAACAAGGAAGGAACAAGGCTGAGCTTGACTCTAGGACACTGTCTCCAAGTACGCTGTTGTCCCACCCTCTTGTTAAACCCCACACAGAAGCCCCAGGCTTCAGTGTGATGGCTACCAGGAGCAGGGGAAATCTTTGAGGAATGTAAGGAAGGAGGCTCAGAGGAGGAGTGGGGCAGGAGGAGGCTGGGAAATCTCATTTCATCGCTCTCCTGGTAAATGGAGAACGTCCCCCTTCTCTGCTTCCCTTCTTGCTTTTTGTTCTCTTGGTGGTGGTGGAACAGGTGATTATCAACATGTGAAGCGTTTTTAAACAATAAAACCAATCTTGTAAATCAGAGTCAGAATACCCAAGTACAGGAGAATAGATATTCCCACCTCTCTTCTGTGTCTTGTTTGAAGGATTTAACATTCACAGAAAGAATTTTAGCCAACTAAGTATTAATAGAAATCAATGAAAGCCTCCTCTGAACATCAGGTGCTTCATGTTAAAATGTTTGATACCAGGTTTGCCCATTCATCAGCCCCAAAGCACTGCGACCACTCCCCATTCTCCATTCTGCTGGGGAGCAGAACAGAGGTTAAACCTGTGGGCTCTGGACCCAGAACGCCACAGTTCAGACGTGGAGGCACCGCTAAGGAGCTGGGAGTCTGCAGGCCAGCATTCTCCTTTCTGTGCCCTGGTTTCCTCACAGGCAGAGCAGAGGTGATAGCCCCCAGCTCTTGGGACTCAAGGAGTGCAGACCAGTGAGGCGCTTCGAACAGGGTGCCCTAGGCTCAGGGAACCTCTGGGGTCTCTTTGAGCCTTCCTGCAAGAAGACGCCCGGGGCAGCGCCCCTCGAGGAAGTTCACAGCCCTCCCTCCCGGGATCGTCCACCCCTCAGGCTTAGACACTCGGCGCCGGCACTCACCGCGGGGGAGGAATGTGCCACTGAGATCCAGCACCTGGAGGGCGGCCAGGGGCGCGCCGCCCACCCCCGCGAAGGTAGCGTCGGCGATGTCCTCGTGGTCACCGCGGCCCAGCTCGGTGTAGGACAGGTTGAGCAGGCGCAGCTCGGGAAAACAGGCGAAGGCCCCGGGCTGCAGAGCCCGCAGCGGGTTCCCGGCCAGCGCCAGCGCGCGGAGACCGGGCAGCGCGGGCCCGGTGCACGGCGGCAGGGTGGCCAGCAGGTTGTAGCTGAGGTCGAGGGAGTGCAGCCCCGCGGGCGCTCCGGGGCCCCAGCGCAGCGCAGCGATGCGGTTGTGGCGCAGTGTCAGCACCTGTAACTGTGGCAGGTGGCCCAACTCCGGAGCGCTCAAGGCGCGCAGCAGGTTGTGGCTGCCGTCGAGGCTGCGCAGCGCGCGGGGCAGGCAGCCGGGCAGGCGCTCTAGGCCACGGTTCACGAAAGTCAGGGTCGTGACCCCCGCGACTGGGAGCCACTCGCAGGGCGAGACCGTGGAGTTACCGGCCCCGCTCCCCCAGGGGCCCTGTTGAGTGAGCCGGAAAACAAGGGTGTTCTGGAGCGGCCCCGCCCGGCTGGGTCGCGGCGCTATCGTGAAAGGCAGCAGCAGCAGCAGGGCCCACCGCATGGCGGGTGTCTGGAGAGAACAGCGGGACAGCTCATTAAATGCAGCGGAAACCCCGGAAGAAGGGGCAAATGTCCCCACCTCGCTGCCCCTTTCCCAGGAGAACCTAGCCCTGGATGTTCCCTGAACGGCGGGGGTTGATCCCTGCGTCGGGGATGTGTAGTGACTTGGCCCCTGCCCGCTTCCCCCATCATTTCCTGCATGTACGCCGGGGCACCTCCTGCCCTTCCTTCCCCAGTATTTGCCCTTCCCTCTAATTAACTCAAGGGTTACCACCCATAGGGAATCTTTTGCTGAAGGCCTCCCTCATTTGTCTCTGAACCCAGAAAGCTCCCTTTGCTTGTCTTCATCCCATGAGCTTCTGGAGAGAAGGGAACGTGGCCTTTTTGTAAACTCTTCCCCAAGCGCAGACATTGCTGCATAAATATATATTAATAACACTTTAATGGGAGGCTTCCATAGGGAGGAAGCTCCACTGGGGTAAAAACATGGGACTTGAGGGAGATTTTGTTAGTTTCAACGACATTGGTTGTCCCAGTTTTTATCCTTAGAACTGAACTGCCCAGCCACAGGTGAGTCTGGTATGCCTCTGATCTTTTTTGAGGGTCACACTTCAAGTTCTGGGATCTCTTTCTTGGGAAGGCTCAGGGTTGCCTTCAGGGAAGAAAGGAGCCTCCAGACAGTTGTAGGGCTTGGGAACCTGGAGAAAAGTATTCTTTCATCCCACGTTGGTCCCAACAAAAACTCCTGAAGTCAGCCCTGCCAGCAAGAGATGGCCGAGAGCTGCTCAGTGTGGAGTTTCTGGAGTACCCAGGATTACACAGGCAGCTGGGAGATCAAATTGGGGTAGATAAGGCAGCAGTGGGCTGGTGTGGGAGTGGCAAAGCTATTTCCAACTAGGTCCTGGCCTTGAGGTCACTGCTTGACATCCCCTCATTTCTGCAGGTGTGTGTTTCTGCTCTGCTGTCTCTGTTGACTGCTAAGTCCCTAAGCAACCACCCTGGATCCAGGGAAAGGGCCTCCTCTTGCTAGCTGCAGGTCAAGGTAATGAGAAAAATCCTGGAAACTGAGTCTAGGAGTCCATGTGTCCAGCAGTATGTCATACTCACTCAGAAGCTGTCCTTTCGGAGTGTGGCAGCCCTGGGTGCCCCTGTCTGCAGTCTTCAGTTTTGTCTTGTAGATTCCAGGAGCCAGTGGCTAGCAGCTCAACTTTGAATTTCAGGAGGTCTGTTTCCCAGATGCCCCTGGCCGTGGCCCCACCCACCAGGGAGCCTCGGATACCCCAGCTCGCACACCCCCTCTTCCTTACTGAGACACTGTGGTCTTCAGCCAACACCCTCACTGCCTGTCTCCTCCTCCTCCTCTGGACCTAGGCCGGCCCCTGCCCCTTTCCAGGCATGGCACCTCCTTTCAGCCCTCCCCCATCTTTACCTGGCCCCATGCCAGCCAGTTAGCCACCAAGCCAACCACCTTTCTGGGGCCTGAGATGGAGGGAGTGAGCTCTTCTGGGCCAATGTGAGTGCTGAGGGCTGACAGCTGCAGAGGGGCAGAGGCAGCCCTGTCACCTCCCAGGAATGTAATCCTCCTGCCAGGTGGTTCCTATTTCCTGGAGGCTGCATGGTGAGCTGGTATGAGGAGGAAGCCCCCTTCCCAGAAGAGGAAGGCACCCCAGTCCACAGGAAAGAAAAAGTGGCAGGAGGGGCATCCTCAGAGGAGTGTGAGAGCAGGGGCAGGCATGGGGCAAATCGAGAAGGACTGGTTTTGTTTCCTTTTAAAAAAATAATTTTACGTATTTATTTTTGGATGTGCTGGGGCTTTGTTGTTGGGCTTTTCTCTAGTTGTGGAAAGTGGGGGCTACTATTAGTCGAGGTACGTGGGCTTCTCACTGCGGTGGCTTCTCTTGTTACTGAGCACAGGCTCTGGGGCACGCAGGCTTCCGTAGTTGTGACTCCCGAGCTCTACACCACAGGCTCAATAATTGTGGCTCAGGGGCTTAGTTGCTCTTCAGCATGTGGGATCTTCCTGGCCCAGAGATCAAACCCGTGTCTCCTGCATTGGCAGGCAGATTCTTTACCACTGAGCCACCAGGGAAGCCCCATGGCTTGGGTTCTCCGGGACCCACTTTGGTGAAAGTATGAATGTTTGTCTCTCATAAGGGGTGGGAATCAATAAAGAGGGCAGAAGTGCAGAAAGATCATTCCCACCCCATGGCTGGGGTGATCAGTCCTGGTTACCACAAGCCCAGGTCTTCCCGAAGCTGTGGGGATGTTAAGTGTGCGTTCCTTTGAGCATATTTGTTTAGAGCAGTCAGTGCCTTTCTTCTCCAGAATTCCAAGACTGTTTGTTCATCTAGGGTCTTTGATCTGCACACCCCCCGCCCCCTACCCCCGGCCAGGGGTTAATCATTCCCAGCGTTGTGTACACAGACTTCTGAGACCAGAACTTCATTCCTCCTCCTGTCAGTCCTTATCTGAACAGCCCTGAGGAACTCCAGGACCTCTGGGGATTGGCATGTTTAATTGGATAATTGCAAATTCCTGGGCATCTCTTTTGAGGCCTTCTTTACCTAAACCCTCAAAAATATCCTTTCAGCTAAGTGCTAGCCTGGAGCCTTGCTGCTCAGAAGTATACCTCCATCAGCGACACGAGAGGGCAGGGAGATGCCTGTTCTGTGCATCACTGTTTAGGGCATTGCATTCACTACCCAAGGAGCCTGAGGCTCAGGCCCCAGAGGTAGAAATGCTGTGTCATAAATGACATGAGGTCAAGACGAAGGAGGGATCAGGGAAAGATGGGAAGAGTGAAAGGACCGGCGTGGGGGTCAGTGGGCAGCCTGAGGTGAGGCCCTTACCTCTGCCTTTGCTTGGTTCTCATGCCAGAGAGCACCCAGCAGGTCAACCACAACTCAGCTTCTTTCAGAGAATAACCAGCTGGGTCTGCTCTTAAGGTGACCAGCAACCTGAGGGCAGCAGAGGTTTGGGGTGTTCAGGCTGGGGTGTTCAGGCTGGGGTGCCCAGATGAGAGGGAGCTGAATCTACTGAAACATGCCCATTTGAATGGAGACCCTGAGGAGGAAGTGGCTGTCCATGGAGACCTGTAAAGAGGACACCAGAGAGTGATGTTGGCCTGCTCCTCTGGACACCAGTGGGGCAAGAGGCCTGGACAGGCCCTATTCGAGGAGCCCCCTGAGGTCATCGTCTGACACTTGCTGGAGCCCCAGGCCCTCTGAGCCACCTTCTCATTCCTGCTCTTGCTGGGTAGCCCATCAGTGGCAGCAAGGGCCTGGCCAGGTTAGGTGGACCTGATATCTGAGCTCGGCCCTCTGACTGCTCTGTTGCTTTGGTCATACCCAACCCAAGCAGACCAGAGAAGGCAATGGCAACCCATTCCAGTACGCTTGCCTGGAAAATCCCATGGATGGAGGAGCCTGGTAGGCTGTAGTCCATGGGATCGCTAAGAGTTGGACACAACTGAAGTGACTTAGCAGCAGCAGCAGCAACTCAAGCAGAGATGCTTTTGGTGGGCTGCCCAGTTGGGCCTTTAAGCCAGGGAGTCTGGAGGCAGATCCTTCATGGCAGCATTTGTTCAGGGGTCTCACCCAGGTGGTATGTTGGCCTTGCCTCAGTGGGTGCACTCTGCTTGTTACCAGCATCCTGGCCCCCTCCCTCCACCTTTTAAAACTGAGCACTTACTATACTCAGAGCCCAATGCCATATGCGTTATCTTTTCGAATCCTCACTGGGTAAGATTTTTCCCATGCTACAGGTAAGGAAACCCAGGCTCTCAGAGGCTTTCTAGGCTTTGGAGCACACTACTAGTTTCTGCCTGCCTTACCCACTGCTTTATATTGCCTTCCACAGGCTTCAGGATTTCACACTGTAATATACTTTGTAAGCACAAGAGAAACTTCCAAATACTTGGACCCAAATCACTCTAAAAGCCAGGACAGATGGGGTATTTCCTTTCATAGTTGAGCAGCTCATTCTCCAAAGAATGACTTTCTGGGCCCTTGTGGTCCCAGGACTGAGGCAGATGGGTGGGCAGGGTCACTGGGCACCTCTCAGGAAGCCCCTGGTCATCTTTTCCTGCCCCTTCTCCTCCCCCAGCACCCCCTCTGGAAAAGATGACTCAAGTGTTTGCCCTCTTTGGACAAGGGTGCTAAGGTCCAATGACAAAGTCCTGGAGCCAACAAGTGTGCCAGGCTGCATGCCACCCCCAGGGGCTCTTCCCAAGTGGGCTTTCTGTCTGGGTGCCCTCCTCAGGACCACCTTACTCTCCAATCCAGCTCACTCTTCCAGACCTCCCGTGGCTTCCCTCAGAAGTTGGCCTTTAGGTAAGGACTTGCATGCGGGTAATTTACTCCAGAGACCATCCTGAGAGGCATGGAGAGGGAGTAAGGAAGTGAGACCCAGAAGGGCAGGTACTGCAACTGTGTTAACTACAAGCAGGTCACTCAGCCCTCCTGGGAGCCTGTGTCCAGCTGCCTTGGGATTATTTCATCCCGTGGCGAGGAGGTGGGGTGTTTACCCCCTCAGCCTCTGCTGCTTGTTGGCTCAAGGGTTTTCCTATGGCTCTAACTGCCCAGCACATCTGCTTTGCCCTGCGAACTCTAAGGAGGGCTATGGGGATGGGTGGGCACTGACAGCAACTGCCTAGCACCTTCAAGGTTTTGCCCAGGCAGGCTTTCACTTGGTGTTCTTTCCCAGGTGGACCTGGGGTTAACTGCTGTCCCGTGGACTGGTGTGGTGCCTCCCTAATTTAAGAGTCAACTCCCTGAGTATGGGACACATCATTCTTCTTTTGAGCCCAGGTGCCCAGGATATAGGCTGGCACACAGGATGAGAAATGAGTTAGAATTCCCCCCAAGGGGCCCAGGAGTGGATGGGGCAGGACTCAAAACAGCGAATGTTAAATGAAAGTGCTTGGGACTTCCCTAGTGGTCTAGTGGCTAAGACTGCACTCACAATGCAGGGGCCCAGGGTTCAATCCCTGGTCATGGGACTGTATCTCAAATGCTGAAATTAAGAGTTCATATGCTACAAATAAAAGATCCCACATGCTGCAACTAAGACCCAGCACAGCCAAATAAAGAATATTTTAAAAAATGCAAGTGCCTGAGACTTACATCCCTGGTCTGCCAGCATCCCAGCCTTGAGAAGAGCTCAGGTGAAGGTTGAAGTGGGCATGGTGGGTATAGGTGGAGGTGGTGGAGGTAGGAATAGAAGGAGAGAACTGAGTCCCAAAGAAGTTTCCAATCCTTTTCCCCAGTACAGCTAGGGGTATTGGGAGAAAGTTCTCTTGGAAGAAAATCACAAGGTTAGATGTTAGTAAACCCAGAGCCTTCAGAAGAAAAACAGTAAATCAGTAATTACACACCTGGCTACATGTTTTTTTCTGGATTTAGATTGAAATCAGAGTCATGGGTCCTTGGCCTTAGATGTGACTTGCCTGGTTCCACCCCCTCCCTGTCTGTTTTAGAGGGAGAGAACTGAGCCCCTTTGAGGAACACTGGCTTGTCTGGGGTCACATAGTTGAGTCCCAATAGTCCAGTGAGAAGGCAGGGTTGACCTAATTCTCACTGTTCTGTTTTGGGCTCTGGGCTTGTTTGCATAGCCAGCCAGGTCTCATCTGCCCTGGCATTAGCACGGTGGGCCTTTCTCCATAGGCGTGACTCATGGAACACACCTGACGAGAGTCAGAAGACTGGTAGAGTTTCTAGGGGTGCTGACTGCTGTGGTCCTGATACCATTCCCAGTACCCCAGAGATAAATACCCTGAGACTATATAGGGCTGCCCCAGAGACTCAGATTTGGTGCTTTCCAAAGGGACCCTGTCTAGCTCTGTGCATGGTTCTGCCAGCCTGGGTGCAGTGAGGGGGCCTGGCTTATGTGATGGGTGACTGGGCAGCCAGCTTCCCCATCCTGCCTCCAGATGCCAAATGGCTGTGCCAAGGGTTCTTCCCCCAAGGGCTGGAGTTGGAATGTACAAGTTTGAGGCTCATTCTTCTCTGACACCAGAGATAAGCTGGAGGAATGGGAGGGTGATACTGGGAGGAGATGGTACCAGGTTGTCAAGTCTCCAGGCAGCAGCTCTCACGGAATGGTATGCAGAGCAGAGGTGGGGGCTCCACTCATGCGGCTGATCTGAACTTGACAGAATGAAATAGTAACAGGTTGAGACTCATGTTTATTTTTCTATTGACACATCACTCAGTGACAGTGAAGTTTTAACGTGAGGATTTATAGGATGCTTAGAATGAAAAAAAATTACCATTTGAGATCCTATTAAAATTTGTAGTGGAAGAGAAAAAATTGAAAAGTGAGACTCTAATCTGCCACTTTATTTTGTATGTGGCTATAGGAAGTGGGATAAGGTAGTAAGTAGGCTGTTTGTTTTTTAAATTAATTTATTTGTCTGCACTAGGGTCTTTGTTGCAGCACATGGGATGTCAAGGTGAATTCTTAACCACTAGACCACCAGGGAAGTCCCTAGGCTGTTTTTATAAAACACATTCTGGAATTTACCACATCTCAGAGGCATGAGCTTCCCTGGTAATTCAGATGGTAAAGAATCTGCCTGCAATACAGGAGACCTGGGTTCGATCTCTGGGTCAGGAAGATCCCCTGGAGAAGGGAATGGTTACCCACTCCAGTATTCTTGCCTGGAGAATTCCATGGATAGAAGAGCCTGACAAGCTACAGTCCATAAGACTGCAAAGAGTTGGACACGACTGAGTGACTAACACTTTCACTTTTTTCACTTTCAGAGGCAGTACACAAATACAAAGTTCTTTAAAGTGGGACAGGATACTGGGTTTGCATCATAACAGTGCTAATCTTTGGTTGGGTACAATGTCTGCATCCTTAAGCTTCTACTTGTCTCATATATTTTCTTTCTACTCCCAATGCTGAATTTTATTTGTTTATTTACTTTTGGTTGTGCTGGGTCTTTGTTGCTGCACAGGTTTTCTCTAGTTGCAGGGGCTACTCTTCATTACAGTGCACCCGCTTCTTATTGCAGTGGTTTCTCATGTTGCAGAGCACAAGTTCTAGGGCATATGGGCTCAGCTGTGGCTCCCAGGCTCTAGAGCACGTGCTCAATAGTTGTGGTACACAGGATTAGTTGCTCTGTGGCATGTGGGATCTCCTGGGATCAGCGATCAAACCCATGTCCCTTGCATTGGCAGGGGGATTCTTTACCAGGGTCACCAGGGAAGTCCCTGTCTCATATTTTTAAGTGAATCAATTGGTTCAGGCTTTGCAATTCAACACATGTTTGAGATGGTGAAGGACAGGGAAGCCTGGTGTGCTGCAGTCCACGGGGTCGCAAAGAGTCAGACACGACTTAGTGATTGACCAACAACAAAAACAGTCCTCAGAACATGGCAGCCTTTGCCCGAGGTGCTCAGGGTGTAAAATGGTGACTCAGAGATGAACAGGACATGGGACTCTGTCTTCACGCAGTCCCCAGACTGGAAAGGGCAGAGGACAGAACACAGTCCTGCATAGTGTGAGTGCACCATCCCATCACAAAGGGCTGAGCTGCAAGCTCTGTTAGCTCTGGAGGTGTCCAGCCTGTTCCTTGCTGTTTTCAGGGTCTGGCAGTACCTGCACACATATATGCTTAAGAAATATTTGCTGAATGAATAAGGGTTTATTAACTGCATCTCCTTCTGTTTCTGATCAGTTATGTTTCCTAATTTAGGATTTTCCATAGAAGGACTGTCAGGGTTTGCCTGTATATTTGTTTAGATTTTTAATATGTTGAACAAAATTCTTTCAGAAGCAACAATGTTCAAGTTGCACAAACAAGTCAATGATATACGATTTCATGGAGCCTGAATGTTATTTATTCCCATTGCTATAGCCACATACACATGCAGTGTGGATGTTCAGTACCATTTTGTGGAATGAAGTAATGCATGCCATCCAATAAGTATATGAGTGCATGCTCAACATCATTAGTCACCATGGAAACACAAATTTAAGCTACAATGAGATACTAGTAGGCACCCACCAGGATGGCCAAATGAAACAGACTGATGGTACCAAGTTGTGGGGAAGATGTGGAGCAGCTAGAACTCTGCAGATGAGAGTGTAAGGTGGTACAGCTATTTTGGAAAACTGGCACTATCTATCTGTGAATGTCAAGTGTACATCTACCTGGTGACTCAGCAGTTGCAATCTTGGGTTAATATGAAAGAGAAATGAGTGTATATATCCACCAAAAGAATGTATATAACAGCTTTATTCAAAAGCCCTGAACTGAAAATAGCCCAAATGATACAAATAAGAAAGTTCAGTTCAGTTCAGTCGCTCAGTCATGTCCAGCTCTTTGTGACCCCATGGACTGCAGCACACCAGGCTTCCCTGTCCATCACCAACTCCTGGAGCTTGCTCAAACTCATGTCCATTGAATTGGTGATGCCATCCAACCGTCTCATCCTCTGTCGTCCCCTCCTCCTTCCACCTTCAAACTTTCCCAGCAACAGAGTCTTTTCCAATGAGTCAGTCCTCCACATCAGGTGGCCAAAGTATTGGAGTTTCAGCCTCAGCATCAGTCCTTCCAGTGAATATTCAGGACTGATTTCCTCTAGGACAGAGTGGTTGGATCTCCTTGCAGTCCAAGAGACTCTCAAGAGTCTTCTCCAACACCACAGTTCAAAAGCATCAATTCTTCAGTGCTCAGCTTTCTTTATAGTCCAACTCTCACATCCATACATAACTACTGGGAAAATCATAGTTTTGACTAGACAGATCTTTGTTGGCGAAGTAACGTCTCTTTTTTGATATGCTGTCTAGGTTGGTCATAGCTTTTCTTTCAAGGAGCAAGCTTCTTTTAATTTCATGGCTGCAGTCACCATCTGCAATGATTTTGGAGCCCCCCAAAACAAAGTCTGCAACTGTTTCCATTGTTTCCCCTTCTATTTGCCATGAAGTGATGGGACCGGATCCCATGATCTTAGTTTTCTGAATGTTGAGTTTTAAGCCAATTTTTTCACTCTCTCTTTCACTTTCATCAAGAGGCTCTTCAGTTCTTCTTCGCTTTCTGCCATAAGGATGGTGTCATCTGCGTATCTGAGGTTATTGATATTTCTCCCAGCAATCTTGATTCCAGCTTGTGCTTCATCCAGCCCGACATTTTGCATGATGGTACTCTGCGTATCAGTTAAATAAGCAGGGTGACAATATGCAGCCTTGATGTACTCCTTTCCTGATTTAGAACCAGTCTGTTGTTCCAATGTCCAGTTCTAATTGTTGCTTCTTGACCTGCATACAGATTTCTCAGGAGGCAGGTAAAGTGGTCTGGTATTTCCATCTCTTGAAGAATTTTCCACAGTTTGTTGTAATACACATGCACATAAATGGAGAATAGATACATAAATCATGGTATAGTCATATGATGGCCTATAGCGGTTAACTCTGAAGAACATCCCAGGCCAGAGGGCTCAGGATGTACAAAGAAATGGAGTTTTGACAAGGCTTGGTGTTTTGAGGGAAGGGGCAACCTAGTATGGTAGGAGGATTGCGAGAGCCAGGGAGGTGGCTTGTAGGGAGAGAGATTGGAAGGTTTCTTGGCTCATTTTGTAAAAGGCCCTGTGGTAGCCATTAATGCTATTAGCCACATATTTCAGGTTCTCTCCCTCTGGCCACTTGGTAAGATTTTACTCCTGGCCCATTGTGGTTGAGTGGGACCATGTTTCCATGTTTTGTTCCAGTTAGTGGGTTGTAACAGGAAGCAATGTGTGTCACTTCTAGGCAATGCATTTAACGGCTATCAGTTCAGTTCAGTTCAGTCTCTCAGTAGTGGCCGACTCTTGGCGACCCTGTGAACTGCAGCACGCCAGGCCTCCCTGTCCATCACCAGCTCCTGGAGTCCACCCAAACCCATGTCCATTGAGTCAGTGATGCCATCCAACCATCTCATCCTCTGTCATTAACTGCTATAGTGAGAACTTTCAAGGAGTTCTCTCTTCCACTCTTGCAGCTGACACTGTTTGGGAGGTGGCTGCTCCATTAGCCTGGCCCCTAGGAAGACCAGAGTTCTCTTGAGGTTGAACATACATAGTGTGAGAAATAAACTTTGTAGTTTTAGGTTGCTCGTTACTACTGCAGCATATTTTTATCTATTTTGGTTGATACAGACTTGGTTACGATGTCAATTTCATTTGTTCATTAATTCGTTCAACACACTGAGCTTCTGCTCTACACTAACTACTATTCAAAATGCTGGAACAGATATAGTCTCTTCTTTTGGAAACTTTCATCCTATTGGGGAGTATAGAAGACAAGCAAATTCATGGATAAGGTAATTACAGATTGCAGTAAGAGCTGTAAAGGAAATAAACAGGCTAGTGACTGTTACATTCCTTTACAATGTAAAGGAATCAGGAAGGAGAGTGGAGATGGACGTTAAGAGGGATTGCTTCATTTGAACTGAGACCCAAGGATGAGAGGGAGCTGTCATGCCAAGAGCCACAGGAATAATGTTCCAGGGAAAAGCCTTCAGGAAAGGACCTGTTGGGTTTGAGTTGCAGAAAATAGATCTTTGTGTCTGTAGGAATGTAGGGGAGGGGAGAGGAAGGCAGGGACAGTATGTTGCAAATAAATTGCACATGGCATGCTTGGTGTGTTGAAAGGTCACTGTCTTTGCTTTGTTGTAGGCAAGAGCAAAGTTGCTAGGGAACTGTTGACCAAAATGCTGTCTGCGGCCAGGGTTAGGGTTACAATGATAACTGCTTGCTTGAATTGTCTCAGAACAGGAGGTCCCAATAAGGAACTTGATGCTGCCACTGCAAGAGTAACCAGTAGAATTCAGGAGGGGCCAAAAGGAGGGAGAAGATGACCAATCTCCCAGAATCCTTGTTGCCAGAATCCATCTTGGCTGAGAGATGTGCACACTACTAGGAAGGACCCTGAGTCAGACTATGGGCCAAGCAAGATGATTGGTCAGAGACAACCTGGAAACCAACCCCATCACCATAAAATCTGAGACTGAGCCAGGTGGCAGAGCAGTTCTCTTGGGTTCCATTACTCTGCTGCTTTCCGCCTGGGCTCCCCTTTCCAATAAATCTCTAGCTTTGTCAGCATGTGTGTCTCCTTGGATAAAAGTCCAGTCTTGAGCCCTAGAAGGGGTCCCCCTTCCTGCAACAAAGCTAAGGAGTTACATTAGTAGGGTGATGATATTGGCTTGAGAGTGTTGATAATAAAAGTGGAGCCAAGGATACATCTTTGATATGTATGAAGTAGAAGCCACAGAATTTGTTAGTGGATTGAAAATGAGGAATGGTAGGCTGAATAATTGCCCTCAAAAATATCCATGTCTTAATCCCTGGAACCTATAGATGTTACTTTATATAGCAAAAGGAACTTTGCAAGTGTGGTTAAGGTAATGGATCTTGAAGATGAGATTATCCTGGATTATGTGGATGGGCCCTGAATGTAACCACAAGTATTTTTATTTATCTATTCAGAAGGAGGTAGAGAGAGATTTTGCCGCAAAGAAGAATGCAAAGTGGAGACTGAAGAAGGATGCTCCACTGCTGGCTTGAGGAACGCAGCTTTAGAGGCTGGAAAAGGCAAGGGAGTGGATCCTCTCCTAAATGCTCTGGAGGAGCACGGTCCAGCTGACACTTTGATTTTGGCTCAGTGACTCTGACTTCAGAATTCTCACCTCAAGAATTCTGAGAGAACACATGTATATGTTATTTTTTTTTATGGTGGTAAAATTTACATAATTTAAAATGTATCAATTTAACTATTCATTAAGTTTACAAACCAGTAGCATTAAATACATTAACAGTGTTGTATAACCATCACCACTATCTTTGGCTTAAAAAACTTCATCATCTCAATAAAAAACTCTGAACCTATTAAATAATAACTCCTCATTCCCCCCTCTCCCCAACTCCTGGTGACCTCTATTCTACTTTTTGTCTCTGTATTTGTCTATTCTAGATACTTCCTGCAAGTGGAGTCATACAATATTTGTCCTTCTATTCTGGCTTATTTCACTAAAGCATAACGTCTTCAGGGTCCATCATGTTGTAACATATATCAAAATTTCATTCCTTTTTAAAAAAATTTCATTCCTTTTTATAGCTGAATATTACATGTGTTGTTTTAAATCACTGCTGCTAAGTCACTTCAGTCGTGTCCGACCCTCAGTGACCCCATGGACTATAGCCTTCCAGGCTCCTCCGTCCATGGTATTCTCCAGGCAAGAGTACTGGAGCGGGTTGCTATTGCCTTCTCCTAAATCACTGAGGTTGTGGCAATTTGTTGTAGTAGCTGAAGGAAACTGACAAATGAGGGAGAGAAAAGAAGGTATTAAGGATGATCTGCAGGTGGTGCTAGTGGTAAAGGACCTGCCTAGAAATCTAGGAGATGTAAGAGATGTGGGTTCTATCCCTGGGTCGGGAAGATCCGCTGGAGGAGGGCGTGGAAGCCCACTCCAGTATTTTTGCCTAGAGAATCCCCTGGACAGAGGAGCCTGGAGGGCTGCAGTCCATAGGGTCACACAGAGTCGGACACGACTGAAGCGACTTAGCACGCATGCAGGCTTTTGGCTTGAGGACTGAATGGATTGAGATGCCATTTACTGGGAAAGAGAAGACTCAGAGAAGATCAACAGATTCAGGGTAGGAAAATCACAGGCTCTGTTTGGGCCATACTGTTTGAGATATCTGCTGGATTTTCAGAGCTGTTGAGGAGATAAGCAGATATCCGACTATGGAATTCTGAGGGGAGGGCAGAGCGGGAGAGCTACACTCTGGAAATGTCACCACATAGAGATAGTGCTTAAAGCTAGCAGCCTGGTTGAGGCTTCCCAGGGAATGTGTGCAGAGAGAAAAGGAGGGGACGCAGTTACCAGCACATGAAGGTGGAGGCAACCTAGCTGGCTGAGAAGGATCAGCAAGGGAGGGGAAGAAAACTCAGGAAAGTTTGGTATTATCAGAGTTTTGGTAAGGAGGGCATGACCAGTCAGGCTTGGAGAGACCGAATAAAGGGGAGGACAAGACCTGGGCGAGAGCAGAGTTTGAGGTGGTGAGCAAGGGACAGAAGCCAGAGAGGAAACAGTTAAGGTGCAAGAAAGAGAGTTTTAGCCTTCTTAACACTTGGAAGAAATTTTGCTGTGAGAAGGAGCAGAAAAATGGGGTAAGGTGGAATTCAAAATTTTTAAAGTTGGAAATATTGTTGTAGTTTTCAATGGCTGCCTAGCAAGTACCCTATAAATAGTGGCTTTAAGCAATAATCCTTATATTCTATTCCATGATTATTGTGGGCCAGAAATTTGGTCAGAGATTGGCTGGATGATTCTTTCGCTCCAGTTTGTATTAACTGGAGTCATTGGTAGTATTCAGCTGTTGAAGAGGTTGGTTTTGAGGGTTCAAGATGGCTTCACTCACAGGTCTGGCATCTGGTGGGTATGAGCTCCACTTGCCGGTCAGCTAGAGTGCCTGCTTGTGGCCTCTCTAGTATGATGGCCTCAGAGCTCAAGAGGGAGTGTCCCATGACAAGATAGAAGCTACCTGGACTTTTATAACTAATGTTTAGGAGTCAAAGACTATCACTTCGGCTGTACTCTATTGATCAATCTAGCCAGAAGCCCAACCAGATTAAAGGTTGGGACATAGTTCCTGCCCTTTGGTGGAAGGACAGTCATAGAATTTGCAGCTGTGTTTTAAATCCCCACAGATCAGAACATGTTTGCAGGCTGGGTGAGAGTGCACCGTGAGATAGGGAGAGGTGAATGATGTGAAAGAGAGAAGAGCAAACTGTAGGAATCAAGTCCTTCGCAGGTCACAAGGGGACAATACTCAAAGGCTCAAGACTGAGCACTGTTCTCACCAGGACAGGAGGGAAGAAGAACGTGTGAGGAAGGATTTGGAGTCAAAAGATGAGACTGCTCCCCTCTGATGACTTCACTGTGCCCAGTAATGTACAGGTCATTACATTACAAATCATGAGCTAAGGGTAGGTGCTGAGGAGGATTGAGAAAAAACAAGCTGTACATACAGCACAGTGATTTCAGAAAGTGGGAACACTTGGTACTTGTTTGAAAAGCAGATTTTAACAGTGCTGCCTTTCTATTATTGCCAAAAAGAATAAAGATAATACTCTTTGTGACCCCACGGACTGTGGCCCGGCAGCCTCTTCTGTCCATGGAATCTTCCAGACAAGAATACTATGCCATTTCCTACTCCAGGGGCTCTTCCTGACCCAGGGATTGAACCTGTGTCTCCTGCGTTTGGCAGGCAGATTCTTTACCACTGCACTACCTGGGAAGCCCTAAGTATCTGATGATCAATCCTGAATAATATATTAATAACAAAACCATTTTACTGGTGAGTATTAATTATGTCAAGTATTTATGTAAACTAGGAGAGAGACACTAAATTCTAGGAAGTTGATGACCAATTCTTGTTCACCACATTCCTTTTGATGGGAGGCATTTGCTGTTTCTGTTTTATTGCTTGGGGGAATTAGGATTAATTTCATAAATTAAGTCTGAGGAAGAACCCAAGATTAGAACTCTGACATCATTTCTTTTTTTAGGAGTATGGAGAAAACGAAAAATACCTGCCTGTTTTATTTAAGAGGATGTTTGGATCACCAACTCCTGAGTGTAATTAAAAAAGAAAATCTGGCAAGAGTTTGTCCTGAGTGAAGTTACTTGGTAGGTTGGTGTCCTTTTGTAAATGATGCTTTCATAGTTGAAAACATTTGTGTTTCTTGTTGTGGAATTGCTTTTAGAAGGACTATCATATGCACAGAAAATAATCAACAGAATTACTTTTATTTACTAGAGCATTCACAGAAGTATTTTATCAAAATCTCATAACTCACCTTGTTTAGTTTTAGATATTTCCAAAAGATGAATCCCCATGAAAACAATGAAGATTCATCCAGTCAGGATATCCCAAATAAGGTGAATGAGGCTTTGCTAAGAATTTCCAAAGGGGAGTTTTGATGATGCACCATTGCGAAGATCCACACATACTTCATAGAATTACACTGTACCAGGAGTGATTGAGATATTAGGCTCACCCAAACAAAACTCGTCTGTGTCCACTGATTATTATCTATGCCTTCTTTCCATCCAGTATTCTTTATATTTATTAATCAACTGGGTTTCCACTCCCTCAACTAGCAAAGTTAGTTTCAAAAACCTATTTTTAAAAACATTTATTTCTTTATTTGGTTGCGCTGGGTCTTAGTTATGGTGCGTGAGGCCTAATTTTTAGTTGCACATGTGAACTCTTTGTTGTGGCAGGTGGGATCTAGTTTCCTGACCAGGGATCATTCCCTGGCTCCCTGTATTGAAAATGCAAACTCTTAGCCACTGGACCATTAGGGAAGTCCCAGAATGCTGATTTTGAATTGAGTTCATGGTTACTTTGGATAAAGACCAAATATTTCAATCTCCCTTGTAGCTAATTGAAGCTGTGTGACATAATGCCTGAAGCTAAAGCAGCTACCAAAGAGATGACACCAAAGTCACACCATGAGATGGTAGAGGAAAAGGTTAAAAGGATGTGGATCTCTGACATGGTACAAACATAATGCCTTTTTGGTCTGGGCTTGCCTTGAGAGTTTTAGGTGGAATAGAAAAAACTTGCTTGTTTATGAGTCACTATTATTTTGGGTTTTCTGTCACTTATAGCTTAATGATTCTAACTGAAATATGTAAAAACTGTGTGAGTGTGATTTAACTACATTGGTTGAATTAAGACTGACTGAATCATAGCAAGGCTTGAAAACTCTCGGCCCAGTGGCTGCATCACATTCTCAGATACATGAGATACATATTCACATATTTTAAAGATATGTGCATACTAAACAGGGCAAGCTTCGCAAAGCCCTGTGGTTTCACATGACTGGCTGTGACTATGCACATTGTCTGCCCCTGAATGTACTTGCATTTACACCCCCTTATCCTAGAGTGTTGTTTCCCAATGACTCAGTGGTAAAGAATCTGCCTGCCAATGTAGGAGACACAGGTTCAATCCTTGGATCAGGAAGATCCCCTGGAGAAGGAAATGACAACCCACTCCAGTATTTTCGCCTGTGAAATCCCATGAACAGAGGAGCCTGGTGGGCTACAGTCCCTGGAGTTGCAAAGTCCTAGAGTGGACTCTGCTGGGTTATAAACAATTGATTATTCAACAGCTTCTTGCAGAGTGTTTGACTACCCATTTGTTCTCCTGATGTCTACTGGTTTCAAAGAACCATAAAGGGAGGCAGAGGTTAGAATGAAAACATTTCACTCAGCCTCTGAAAACGGCGCTCAGTCCCTGAGGAAAGGTCACCTCTCCCTGGTGGAATTGGCATCAATCATTTACATGCAATGGCGGGAGCTGGGCCAATCCTGAGTGGGGTGGAGTGGGAGTGGGTAGGGTTGTCTCCGGTCACCGTCGGGTGTTCGCGCTATTGGGAAGAAGGCAGAATTCTTTCCCCTCCTAAACTCCGCCTCTGTCCCATTTGCAGTCAAATGTCATATTGAACAAGTAGGTCAGCAGTTAGGTCTAAGATTTTTTTTAGAAGAAATTTTCATCATTTTGTTGTTGGAAATCTGATGTGATGTAATTGGGAGGAAAAAATGTCCATGGAGTTTTATAGGTCTGACCTATTATGTTCTGGGAAAAATCACCTCAGGGGTATATTATTACGTATGAAGACAGTCTAGGGCTCTCTGCTCACAAGGACTTGCCATTCACATGGGAATATCAAGAGCTGTACTAAAGTCAGAGGTCTGGGTTCACATCCTCGCTTTCCACATTTTAGCTGGGTGACCTTGATTAGTTGCTTGACCTCTCTGTACACAGTTATGGTGAGTGCTGGAGTCTTCTCAGCCTTGTCAGAAAGCCAGGTGTTTGAATCTCTTCCCAACTCTGATGTCATCTTGGGTCATGTTGGCTGTGGTAGGCATCTTTAAACCAGGGGAACTGGCAAATTGGGGCTCCCTCCTGCCCATGGAGTTATTAAAAATTTACCAGGACTCCCTGTATTTTTCCAAATCTGTATAATGGGGCTGATAATACCTACCTCACCCAGAGGATGAATGGAATGACCTTGTGGGAAGCACAAGTGATAGCCCCTAATACGTGTTAGTTTCCTAATTCTTTTAGCCATGGATCATTAGCAATGTTACTGTTGAGACTGCTCTTTGGGGAGGCAGAAGCTGACTTCACTGGCTCTAAGATGGCTGAGCCATTTAACCTCTCAGTATTCCTTTGGCCCCTGGGGCATATTTGACTGCCACAGCAGCTTGTCATCCTACCCTGAAATTGGAGTTATATAACAATAGGGCCTGACACAGATAATGCGGTTGTGTTGGCAGAATGATGACAGTTTTGAGAGAAAGGCAAATGTATGGTAGAAAGGCTTGGAGTGTTACACTGGAGTCGGGGATGCACCCGGACATGACTGAGGAGGTGGGGGGAATGGACAATAATCACCGAAACCTGGGATATAAGGGGCTACAAGAAACCACCCAGTCTTAACCCCTTGCCTTTCAGCTGAGGAGACAGATACTCTTAGATCAAGGTTTGATCTTCCTCTACCGTTGTTTTTCCAGTTTCCTTTTTGACCAGGTTGATGCTTTTAGCTTTTGATTATGGTGAAAAAATGATCAAATTCAGACTGTGTAAGAGAATTTTCTAAATGGGATCAGAAAAGCAAGCAGGAAAATATCTTAAAATAGGAATATAAACTGGCGTTGCCACTGTGGAAAATAGTATGGAGGTTCCTAAAAAAATTGATAAATAGCATAAATAGAATTACCAGATGATCAAGCAATTCCACTTCTGGGTATTTACCTGAAGGAAATGAAAACCACTATCCAGAAGCAGTAACTGTCCCTTCATGTTTACCGCAGCATCATTCACAATAGCTAAGACGTGGAAACAATTCAAGTGTCCATTGACAGATGCATGGATATATCTACACAGTGGAATATTAGTCATGAAAGAAGGAAATGCTGCTATTTGTAACATGGATGGACCTGGATGGTTTTATGGCAAGTGATATAAGTCAGAAAAAGATATTAATAAATACTGTATAATCACATTTATATGTGGAATCTAGAAAAACTGAACCCCTAGAAACAGAACAAACTGCTGGTTTCCAGAGGTGGGGAGTGGAGGATGGAAGAAATAGGTGAAGATGGCGAGAAAAAAAGGAAAAAAAAATGTCTTAAAAGTGAAGCATTATGTTCCATTCTGTGGCCCAGGTGATTATCTGGGGGACCTGTTCTCACACTGGATGACAGGAGTGCAAAAGGGCAGTCAAAGTACAAGGACATGAGGGCCTCTGCTCACATCAATCACTAACTAACATCCGATTGTCCAAAGGAAGTCATATGGCCAAATCCACACAATGGGGCAAGAGGTATGCACTACCAACACCTGGGAGGAGGGGGCAAATATCCAAATTATTACACAAACTTCTTTGAAAATAAGTACATAAATATTTTATAACTGAAAGTATGTCCTCATTAAAAATAATAATGTTGGCACCTCCCTTGGGGTCCAGTGGTTAAGTCTCTGTGTTCCCAATGCAGGGGCTGAGGGTTTGATCCCTGGTTGGGGAACTAAGATCCCTTATGCCACACAACATGACCAAAAAATAAAGATTTAAAAATATAAAAAAAATAATGTGTCATTTTTGAATTGCATTTTATAGTTTTTTCATTAACATTTATTTATTTGGCTGCACCAGGTCTTAGTTGTGGCACATGGGATCTTTAGTTGACGCATGTGGGATCTAGTTCCCTGACCAGGGATTGAACTCCGGCCTTCTGAGTTGGGAGTATGGACTCTTAGCCACTGGACTACCAGGGAAATCTCTGCATTTTAGTTTTTGAAACATCTTTGCAGTCATTCTGTCATATATTCTTTCCAGTAACCCAGTGATTCAGTGGGGAAAGCAGCGCCCCCATTTTTAAAGATGTCAAAATTCTGGCTGCATTATTTTCCTAGAACTGCCATAAAATTTTACCATAGGCCTGCTGGCTTCAAATAGAAATTTGTTCTTTTGCAGTTCTGGAATCTAAATGTCTAAAATTAAGACGTCAGCTGGACCGTGATCTCTCTGAAGGGTCTTGGGAATAATGTGTTCTTGCCCTTGTGGTTGCCAGCAGTCCTTGACTTGCAGTTGCATGTGTGCGTGTGTGGTAAGCTGCTTCAGTCACATCCAAGTCTATGCGACCCTATCAACTGCCAGGCTCCTCTGTCCACGGGAGTCTCCAGGGAAGAATATTGAAGTGGGTTGTCATTCCTAAGCCAGGGATCAAACCTGCGTCTCTTACGTCTCCTACATTGGCAAGTGGCTTCTTTACCACTAGTGCCACCTGGGAAGTCCTGGCTTGCAGCTACACCACTCTAATCTTTGTCTCAGTCATCACAGGGCCTTCTTTCTCCCTGTCTCTACCTGTCTCCTCTCTTCTTATAAAGCCCCAGTCATACTGGATTTACGGGCCACCCTAATTTAGTGCACCTCATCCTAACCTGATTACATCTTCAAAGACTTTATTTCCAATTAAGTTTACATTCACTGGTTCTGGATAAACATGAAGTTTTTGGGGAAAACTAGCCAACCCATATACTGGCAAGTAGGTTTTATGGTATTTGTGTTCATGATGCCTCAGGGTTTGATGTCCTCTCTGCCAAATCCATGCCATGTGTCTTAGGCCAGAGCTTCTCAGACTTTGCTGTGTACACATATCAGTTGAAGGTCTTGTTAAAATTCAAGAGGTCAGGGTGGGCCTTGGAGCTGGGACGAGGATGAGATAAGGGAGGCCCTGGTGGTGAGGACCTCCTTAAATGTGCCCCGGGTGACTTGCTTGCTTCACCCTGTTCCCGGCCCTGTGGATCTGGCATTTCTAACCAGTGTTGTGAATCCAACAATACACTTTCACCAGTATTCTTGCCTGGAGAGTCCCCGTGGGCAGAGGTGTCTGGCAGGCTACAGTACATGGGGTTGCACAGTTGGACACAACTGAAGTGACTTAGCACTTATGCATGCAAGCTGCAGTGTATGTGGGTTTAGTGCTCAGTATCTGACCCTCAATAGCAAAGAGCGTGCTTTCCCGTTTTGAAGCTGAGTGTGTGGGCTAAGTCCTAGAAAAGAAAACACAGGTTCTGCTGTGTTTTTAATGCTGGGTCATGTGGACTGACCTGGCTGCTAATATTAATATTTTGGGAACATTGCAGGTATCTGGGAGAAGGCAATGGCACCCCACTCCAGTACTCTTGCCTGGAAAATCTCATGGATGGAGGAGCCTGCTGGGCTACAGTCCATGGGATCACACAGAGTTGGACACGACTGAGTGACTTCACTTTCACTTTTCACTTTCCTGCATTGGAGAAGGAAATGGCAACCCACTCCAGTGTTCTTGCCTGGAGAATCCCAGGGACGGGGGAGCCTGGTGGGCTGCTGTCTATGGGGTCACACAGAGTCGGACACGACTGAAGTGACTTAGCAGCAGCAGCAGCAGCAGCAGCAGGTATCTGAGGCCCTTTGTAAGCCCCTCCATCAGACCTCCATCCCTGAGCCTCACCCGTTCCCGGAAGACCTCACTATTTCAGCACTGGCTTTCCCACTCTCCACTATGTTGCCTGAAAGAGCGTCCTTGTTCTCTCCCAATAGTCACAGTGGGCACAAGTCAGGGCTTCCTTTATAAGGCAGGTGCTGGGCCCAAACCAGCCACTCCACCACCAACCCCTATGTGTGGGGCCTGGGCCCCCAGGCCCTGTTGCATTCCCCATCCCTTCTTTTCTCAAAGATATACAATTCTTTCCCTCTTCCAGGACCTCATTTGCCAACCTTGCTTCGCTGTTATGGGCCCTATTTGGGGCCAACAAGGACGCAGGCTTGGGGCTTTGGACCCTGCTCTCCCCTGAGGCCCTGGGTCCCCTCACAAAGGGCTCTCTCCCTCCCCTGGCACATTCCTGCCTCTGGGGATCTCAGAGAGCAGCCAGAGGCTTGCCTCCCAACTTTAAAGGGAGAAGAGAAAAAACACCCTGCTGGGTCGTGGACAGCACTGTCATTTGAGGTCCTCTGTAAAGGAGGGACTGTGGGATTTTCTCTCTGTAATGACTGGAGAAACTGAGGCCTGCAATGTCACGCACACAGTGGCGAGTCAGAGGAAGGAAATTCATTTAGTTGAAGATCTCTTTTGACAGTTGTTAGTGAGGAGCATGAGCAAATCTGAAGAGAAACCTCACATTCCCATTCTGTTTACATTCTGTTCACAGAAGGGCTGCTCTGAGAGAACTGGGTCTTCACGCAACATGGATGTCTGGGCAAATGTAGGGAGGCTCCTGAAGGCTCTCTCTAAATCTTCTGACCTAGTGTCATGTTAAGTGGCTTCTGGAAGCTCTGGGCTCCAGGGTGGCTTATTGGAATCTGACCTTTCACTCAGAAGATTTCTGCTCTGAAGAAATCTGAGAATCCATCACCCCAAGGCCAGCAAGAGTTGAGGGCAGTGCAGGCATTTGTGAGGAGGGAGAACCCACAGGCAGGTTTTGTTCTCTTTGCTGGAGCTCAGTATTTCCCCTTGGCTTCAGGGAGGAATGCGCTCTTGAGAAAGGGGATAGGGAAACTTGAATACAAGGAAGGGCTATGTGGGGACTGTCAGCTTTTCTAGGATTTTCAGGATCCAATGGCTCTTGGAGGTAAGGGGCCTGAAGAGGGGAAAGGGGGTGAAAAAGAAAAAGAGGCAGCTTTCTCCCACCCTTACCATCTAGAGAGATTCAGGGGTGATAGCAAGGGATGAGGAGGAAGTAGGAAACCACATGCTGTGTGGGCAAAGAATGAAAGTCGTATACGTCATTATCTCACATGATCATCTCTCCTGTGATTTTATAAAAATCATGTGTTTGTGTGGTAAAATGAAAGAATGTATTTCATTATTTCACATGATTTTGCTGCTTCTTCTCTTCCTCCTGTCAGCCTGGAATCTCTCAGGGAGGTTGGAGGAGTGGAAAGGAGCCTCCTTTTCTATTTCACTCTTTGCTGAATATACTGAAGTGAAAAAAAAGTCTTTACTTACAAGTGAATTAAAAAAAACTGTTTAAAAATTTTAAGCAATTTCAGGATGTCTTGCTTCTAATGCCTGCAACTCAAAGATGAGTTTTCAAATGAGAGATTCATCTGCTTACTTTTTTGAGCTTGGGACTGAAAAAGAAACTTTCCCAGAATCAAAATACTTGTGAGGCAACTCACTTCTCTGGCTCCCAGACCTTTCTGATACCCCTGCACCTCCCCAGCTCCTCGGAGGCAACCAACCCTTTAGTTTCCCTGGCCCTCCCCCACCAGTGTGTGAAACGGGGACACTGAGCTCAGGAGAGGCCTGCACTGGGGCTGGGGTAGGCATTTCAATGCTGCACAGGTTTTTGTGGGGTTTGCTGGACCAAGGTCAATGGTCTCTGTAGTTAAGACCTGCCTCTCAATCTTGTTCCATTGCTTACTCTTGGTATGACCTTGGGCAAGTTACTGAGCCTGGTTTCTCCTTTGTGAAATGAGAAGGCAAGTTATTCCTGCCCCTTATGCGTTGATGTGAGAATTGCACAAAGGGTTGCAACAGTACCTGAAACCATACTCAATATCTTGTAATACCTATAATGGAAAAGAATCTGTACCTGAAACTAATACAACTGCATTGTAACTGTATTGTAAATCAACTGCAGTTAAAAAAAAAAAAAAAAGAACTGCATGAAAGGATGTCTACAAACTCCACATCCCTAATTCTTAGGGACCATCTAAATGAAAGATGTGCCCTTGACATTTGACCATAAATCAGAGGCATTCTGATGCCTCTGGCTATTTTTGCTCTATGGTGCTTTTTCCAAAAGGTAGACCTGGATAAAAAGAGCACACTATATGTCAGAAAATCTGGTGATGATCAATTGGTTTCAAAAAAAGAAGTTGAAACCAATGATTAAGTAATGTTTCTAAGTCAATCTCACTGCAGAGAATATGCTCAAATCTTGGAATTGTGAGCAAAAGCATATGTTAAACCTGAAAGTTGCACTTCTTTTTCAAAGTGGAGAAAATATACACCTTTTTAGAGTCAACAGACTGGAGATGACACAATTAGACCATATTCAAATCTGTAGAAAACTTTAAAAAAGTCATATAAAATAACAAAAAAATGCAGATTTCCCTATGTACCTAGATAAGAAAACAAACAAGGTTGAAAGCCACACATTAATTTCAAATTTCATCGTAGGAAGTCAGGTGACCTTTGCACCCAATGTAAAAAAATCTGTAAGTTGCTCTTTAGAATAGCAATGTTTATGATTTTTGTCACACTTGCTTTTTCCTCTGGGATGTTGCTGTGTAGTCATGGAAGAAATGCTCCCTTAAAAGTCTGGTTAAAACCAGTCAACTCTTTTGAGTTTTACATGGAAATATCAGACAACTAGGAAAAGCTGAGGAAGAAAGTTGAACCAAAGGTCTAGCTTTGGTAAATTAGGCAGAGCTGTATATGACAGCAGACAGGTAAACTGTGACATCAAGGAGCACTATTTTAATCTAGGGCCCAGCTAGGTTCTAAAATAATGGGACCCAGGACTATGGAGAAATAACCACCAACTTCAACACCGGTCACTTGGCACTGGTTTCTGTATGAGTGAGTGAGTGAAGTTGCTCAGTCGTGTCTGACTCTTTGCAACCCCGTGGACTGTACCCTACCAGGCTCCTCTGTCCATGGGATTCTCCAGGCAAGAATACTTAAGTGGGTTGCCATTTCCTTCTCCAGGGGATCTTCCTAACCCAGGGATTAAACCTGGGTCTCCCGCATTGCAGGCAGATGCTTTAACCTCTGAGCCACCAGGGATTTTCAAACTCAGTTCTTTATGACATGGACCAGATGAGTCAAGTGCCTGAGGCACAATTAATCTTTAAGCTAGGCCTCAGAAGTTCAGGTATTGCCTGAAGATTCTTCACTAACATTCACTTCTAAGGTGAGGCTGAAAGAGGAACTTCCAGTGACAACTTCTGCCTCAGGGCTGAAGAGTCCCCAGCAAAGCTGTCTTGAGGTGGCCCCCAGAATTGCAGAGATCTGTCTTCTCAAATAGCTCTGTTGGAAAATAAAGCAACAGTGGATGTCTTTGGGCATCTGAGGGCCAACAAGGCCCCCTGAGCTTTGCATCCTAAAGGAACTTTAAAGTGGAAAGGGAGTCTCGGCCTTAACCTTGCAACCCATATCCTTTGTGTGACAGAAGAATATTTATAAAAACATAATAAAATACATCTCATATATCCTTCTATCCCCAGTACTGCTTTTTACTTTCTTAAAACTCACTCATCCCAACAATGACAAACCAAAACAGAAAATGACCATTGAGGCAGCTGTTAATTGGCCCATGTTCATGTCTCATGGCAGAGATGACAAAGCAAAAAGCAGAGGAAAAAAAAAGGTTTGTTATCAGCTTTTGATTTACAAAAGTCAAAAGCCTTTAGGGGAAAGGCCATGAGTCATATGTCGTTCAGTTGCTAAGTCATGTCTGACCCTTTGTGACCTCATGGACTGCAGCATGCCAGGCCCTTCTGTTCTCCACTGTCTCTCAGAATTTGCTCAAATTCATGTCCATTGAGTTGGTGATGCTATCTAGTCATCTCCTGGAGTAAGAAATGGCAACCTGCTCCAGTATTCTTCCCTGGAAAATTCCATGGATGGAGGAGCCTGGTGGGTCACAGTCCATGGGGTCAGAGTCAGACACAACTGAGCAACTGAGTGCACACAGTCGCGTAAACAGACACAAATCTAAGAGAGCACTGTTGGGTGATAAGAGCAAGGCTTCCCTACCCCACCCACCCACCCGCCAAAGGCCCAGTAGAAGTCTCCAGGGATGCCAAGAGCTCCTAAATTTGGTGGGCTTTGGGGATGGGCTGTCCTGCTCTTCTCTCCCTGACGGGTTGCAATGGAAACTTTGCTGGAAGCCTCGATGCATGAGGTGGTTTTATGAAGAGAGAATTGGACCCATCTTCTTGAGCCCCAACCCAGGGTAGAAGCTTTGGAGACATGAAGCAGTTTTGAGGAGCGGGATTCCCAGAGCCCATGTGTTATCACGTCTTTAGAAGGACTTAAAGGTGGCTGGAATGGAATGGGACTTGCAGCGGGGTGGGGGGCAGTAACCTGTGTCCAAGACAAGAGGAGTCAGTGATCACCTTGGCAGATGCCGCTCTGGACTCATGCCACCAAGGGCCACTACTCTGATGCCTTGTCACCAACTAGTACCAGGTAGCCCCACCTTCCCCCAGACCTGCACCCTAGACCTTGATCCCCAGGACGTAAGAATAATCAGGGCTCCCTCTACCAGTTCCACAAGATGGCAGGTAAAAGCACTTCTGTTAAGGAAAGACCTATTTCTTTTCATACCTGAGTTTGGGGAATAAGATTTGTCCTTACTACATGTGCTACCTGGCTTTCCTCTGACTTAACAACCAAGCCATAAGCACACGGGCAGCTTCCAACCCTGTACGCACAGGCTCTTCAAGTCACAGGTGGGGCCTTAGAGCAATGCCGAGTACGGTGCTCTCTCCCACCCCACATTTTAAGTTAACTGAGGCTCCTTCCACCACAGGCGGCAGAGAGAAGAGGTGGGGGACGGCTGTGCTAGGCAAGGTGTCTGAAATAAGGAGAGGGTCTGGGTGTCCATATATGCTGTGAGCCTGGAGCGTACACACGATTCGGGCCATGGACCCAGCTCCAGGGAGGCCGCCCTCTGTGCAGGCCCAGCAGGCCTGCTTTGCTCACTCCTGGCCGCCGGTCAGCTTGTGGAACAGGTCCTCGTCAAGCGTTTCATTCTGGTCCTTGGAGCGGGTGGACAGGAAAATGTAGCCTCCGATGTACTCATGCACGATTTTGCAATCCGCACTCAGGCAGGTGAACGCAATGGAGACGTTCTGGTCAAACTCGATAGCCACCTGGAAGGGGAAGGCATAGGTACGCTTAAACCTGACAAGGATGGATCGAAAAGAAGCCGCTTGGCTGGAGATGGTCCAGAGCTGAGGACTGCTGAGGTGCTGACAGCTTTTCCCGAACCTCACAAAACCCCACTGCTTGCATCAAAGCTTACAGAAAAACATCTCTGCTCTCCGTGCGCCCTCTTGTGGTGTCAACTTTGCCGCACACCTGGGAAAACACTAAGACCTAGTGCAAAGATATTTCCTGTCTGTCTCTTTAGATGAAAGAACTGCCTAAACAGTGTGTGTGGAGGGATAGGATGCTTTGCAGAGTTTTGAGCGGAGAAGAAAAGGCTCATGTGAATTTTTCCATGGCCACGGCCCTCAGTCCTTCCCAGCTGGAAGTCATAAACTCTACACTAGAAGAAATTGAAGCTTGACGAGTTCTCTACCTTGGCTACCACTGGAATCAGCTGAGGACCTTAAGAATGGATGATCTACATAGAAACATTCTAATCTAGAATGCTTCATTTCTCTCAATTTCTTCTTTCCATCATCATCCAACAGTGGGTAAGTATGGGCACGTGTGTCACTTAGATGTGGCTTACAATTTCACTTCCAAAGGTCCCTTTCAGAAGATGGCCTTTCAATGAATTTTAACACAAAGTGTGCAAAATGTTAGTTTACTAACTGTACTTTTGTCAAACATTGGCTACTCTTTAATATCTAGAGACTAAATATTATACAATTGGGACATACTGTCCAGTATTTACAAAGAATATACAGTAAAGCTAAAATGCATGTAACTTATACAACAATGGATATGTTGAAATGTTCTTATATGCAAAGCAAAACATCTTCGCAAAGTTCATTCTATTTGCAACATGTCTTTTAGATGTCCTGAGGTGACAACATATGACTAAAAAGTAGAACTATTGAATTAATCAATTTGTAAATATCTTTGTTATAATTGATAAAAAAGTAGCATCTTGGACATGGACTTATTAATCCATCTGAGAAATAAAGGTCAGGACTTGTTCATTAGGTTGGCAGCAGAGGGGAGGAGGAAGTATAAATGGAGGGATATATGTGGAGGTGTTCATATTTATATTTTGCTTCATGTCTCACTTTTAAAATATTAAGGGAATGTAGTATTTTAATCATGACTCTGCCAACATCTTTATGTAGAGGTCTGTTGCCATTTTTTACTTTTATGAAATTTTTGTCCCAAGAAAGGTAGGACTACATTTTTTCTTTCTAGATTGAGTTGGTGTAGTGTATTCTTGGTTATCAAATACTCATATAGCTTTGGCACTTTGAAATGGTAAATATTCATGATGTGTGAAAAAGCATGATATATAACTGTATGATCTTAATTATATAAAAATGGATGCTTACTTTTATAGATAAACAAATGAAGCCTAGAAGGACACATCAAATGGTAAACTGCTTGTGATTATGGATGACTTTGTTTTTTGCCTTTTGTGTTTTTTGGTTTCCTATTATGCACATGATAAGTTTTAAGAAATAAATGTTATTTTAAAAACCTTTAAAAGAAAGAGTCACTGACCTTGGCCATTCCCAGAGTTGGATTTTTTTTTTTCCAAATGGTGTTACTGAGGTATAACTGATATATAATAAACAGACCTATTTAAGGTACACAGTTGGGTTATTTTTTAAAATTGTAGTTGATTTACAATGCCATGCTAATTTCTGCTGTATAGCAAAGTGATTCAGGTATATATATATACAGGGTTGGCCAAACTGTTCGTTCATTCTGTAACATCTTCTGGAAAAACCCAAATGAATTTTTTGGCCAACCCAATATATATATATGTGTGTGTGTGTGTGTGTGTGTGTGTGTGTGTGTGTGTGTGTGTGTATACATTTTTACAATAGCCTTTGCTATTATGGTTTATCATAGCATATTGAATATAGTTCTTTGTGCTATACAGCAGGACCTTGTTTATCCATTCTATATACAAAAGGTTACATCTGCTAAACCCAACCTCCCACTCCATCCCTCCCTCAACTCTCTCCCCTGTGGCAAACATCAGTCTGTTCTCTGTGTCTGTGAGTCTGTTTCTGTTTTTGTTCATTTGTGTCATATTTTAGGTTCTGTATCATATGGTATAGCCATATAATTGATATCATATGGTATTTATCTTCCTTTTTTTTGACTTGTTTCACTTAGTATGAGGATCTCTAGGTGTATCCATGTTGCTGCAAATGGCATTATTCTGTTCTTTTTCACGGCTGAGTAGTACTCCATTGTATCTATGGACCACATCTTCTCTACCCATTCACCTGTTGTTGGACATTTAGGTTGTTTCCATGTCTTGGCTATTGTGAATAGTGCTGCTTTAAACATAGAGGTCCACGTATCTTTTTGAATTAGAGTTCTGTCTGGATATATGCCCAGGAGTGGGATTTCTGGATCATACGGTAATTCTGTTTTCAGTTTTCTGAGGAACCTCCATACTGTTTTCCAGAATGGCTGCACCAACTTACACCAACAGTGTAGGAGGTTTCCCTTTTCTCGACACCCTCTCCAGCATTTATTGTTTGCTGATTTTTTGATGATGGTCATTCTGACTGGTGTGAGGTGGCACCTTGTAGTTTTGATTTCCATTTCCCAGAGGTGGATTTATATGGCCTTGAGGGTATAGCAAGGTTTTCAGGCCACTGCCTTAGAGGCCATCTAATCTCAGACCTTCATTCTACAAAACAGTTAAGACTGTCAACAGCTGTGCTGAGAGGAATCCATGGTTCTTAAAAAAATGTGAGCCTCTTAACCTCCCTCTACACTGATAGCTTTCTACTGGAAAAATAGGAATGCCACAGGAATGAGGTAGAGCTCCTCTGTCATCATTAGAAGAATGTTTTAAATCATCAGGACTCTCAGGTGGCTCTGACTCAGTCCAGCACAGCCTGTGACGTAGGTGTGGCCTGGTTCCCAGGGCAGAGATGATCGTGGTGGACGGCTCCTGAAGTCAGAGGTGGAATTTTCCCCTGTCACCCCTGTGTACCATGCTGGCTTTGGTACTTTTCCCCTTTGGGACTAGAATGCTCTCCACGTAGTCAGTTGAGCCTGGGAGTCCTCAAGCAGTTATACCTCTTGGCAGCCAGTCAGATGAGGTCTGTTTTGGATTTATTCTGTATGATATATGCATCTCAGGTGGCTTCTGCTAAGTAATTATCAGCCTAAATCTTATATAATCATACATGAGTTGAAGGAAATTAAACTACTGAGCAATTTTAGGGTCTGTCTGTATGGAGACCAAGCCAACTTATGTTAATTCAAAAGCATTTGGCCTATACTTGTTAGGGAACTGCCCAGAACTGCCTATGATTATTTTAGCAGACAATTACCACATGCTTGTGGTTTCTAAATTCTAGGCATAAGAATACCTTCTTAAAATCAGAATAAGCTGCAGTTCTGAGGGAGCACAGGTTTAATAGGTTCAATACTGAATGTATCCAGACTTTCACTTTACCTGCCGGATTTCCCAGTTTACATTCCACTGTTTCATATTTGTAAATCTCCATGTTGTAATTGGGATCCCAGTGGCTGCATCGATTCTAATCAACCTATTATATGAAATTCCCAGAATGTCATCTTTTTTGCTTCCTTTAAATCTGAAAAAATTTAATTAAAAGATGTAACTACTTCCTGTGACATGATGTTTATTCACACACAACTTCTTAAAAATAATACCAACATTTCTAAATCATTTCTGAAGAGTAGACAATGAGGGGTTAACTTTCTGCAAAGGGCATTATTATTGTGATAGAGAGAATATAAAGGCTGGAGAGAATTAGGATGTCCTGCTGACATTATTTAAATGAAATTGACATTAGAGGAAAGCAAAATAAGAGGTAGTCAAGTCAATTAATTCAAATTAGTACCAACTGTGTATGCCAGGCACCCTTCTAGGCACTGCTTAGGCACAGCAACCTAAGCAGACAGAAAGAACATTCCTAACCTCATTGAGCTTATATCCTAGCTGGGGGAGAGGGTCATGAATAAATGAACTATATATGTCAGATAAGATCATGAATGAGAATAAAGCACAGAAGTGAGACAGGGAATAATGGGGAGGAGGTTCTTACAATTTTAAATAGAGTGTCAGGGAGATCTTAGTGAGAAGGAAGATTTGATTGAAGAACTGGTGTCTATGAGGGCGTGAGTTATGTGGATACCTGGAGAAAAAGTATCTTAGGCGGAGGGCACAGTGCAAAGGCCTGAGCTCTCTTTCCCTCACCAGCCCCCTCATGCTCAAAGCCCTGCCAGGAGGCCAGCATGGCTCCCTGCCAGGAGGCCAGGGCAGCATGAATGAGGGGAGAGGAAGTGAAATTCTAGAGTTAAGGTCCTGCAGGGCCACTGTAAGGATTTGGCCTTTACCCTGAGTGTGACAGAATGCCTTTAGATGGGGTGAGAAGAAGCCCGACAGGATTTGACTTAAAAGGATCACACAGGCTGTTAAATTGAAAACTTAGGGGACAAGCAGCAGAAGCAGAGAGATCAGGTAGGCACTCTGAACAGAGGTATGGAAGATTGTTACGAGCAGCCAAAAGTGATGGCCATCTGTGAACAGACAGTATTCTAAAGTTTACAAAAAAGAGAATTTTATATTCTAGACCAAATGAGAATAAACTGGATTCCAAGGAAGCCACTTAGAATTGAACAGAAAGTAAGAGGCAGGTGAGCATTATAATCACCTGACAAGGTAGTAGGTGAGGCCGAATTCAGGTAGAGACTGCCATGCCTGGATGAATCGCAGCTTGGCTTCGACCAGGGGCATTTGGGCCACGTTCTGGTGGGCTTCCAGAATGCAGGCTGCCAGCTAAGCAGAAGTGGAAGATGTCAAATTCCCTTTAGCAGACACTGACTCTCTACAGCAAGTATCCTGTTGGCTTCAGGTCTCCAGTGAGAAGAATGAACACAAGACCCAACTGCGGCTTCACAAAGACAATTCCTTTCCATTCATTCATTCATTTTCTCTCTCTCTTTTTCTATAATACATACAAATCACTGGGGAGAAGCAGGATGATCAGGTAATTTGTAGGCTTGCTTTCTTTCTGGGGTCTGTGGGGTCTCCATGGGCAATGTTTCTACTTGAATCATTTTACTGTGTACCTTTCAACCCACTCTTATGGAAGCATAAATTTAAAATTTTAATTTGTGGGGACTAAATCATTCTTTTAAAATTTTTGTTCTGGGAATACCACCATGTTCAGTTAGTAGTGCAGTCATTGCTATCAAAATTAACAATAATTTGGGACTTCCTTGTTGGCCCAGTGGTTAAGAATGCACCCTCTGATGCAGGAAACATGGGTTCAATATCTGGTTGGGGAACTTAGATCCCACATGCCACAGAGCAACTAAACCTATGTGCTACAGTGACTGAGCCTGCATGCTCAGAGCCTGTGTGTTTCAATTAGAGAGAAGCCCACATGGCACAGTGAAGACCCCTCATGTTGCAATTAAGATCCAACACAGTCCAGTAGATAAATATTTAAAAAATTAACAATAATTTCTTAATATCATTTGATACCCAGTTCATAAATTTCCCCATTAGCTGATTTTTCATGATGATGATCTCAATCAATTTAATTCCCTATTCTATTTCAGAAAATACAGAATGTACTGCAAATAATCACCCCAGCCTGCTTAGCAGTACCTGTTTAGACTTGTGCTTTTTTGCACACCGAGGTGACACAAAACATTCCGGGTTTATGTCCATGTTTTCAAGACCAGAAGCCACCTGAGATGCTGAGTTCCGGTTTTTCATCTTCAGAAAAGAAAGAATGTTGAGGACCTCTGGCTGGTAGGAGCTGTCTGCCATGGTTTTGCCCTTTGATGCCAAGATGCAGGCAGCCATCCATTGGGCATACTGACTCTCCTGCAAGAAACACCAGAGGGCTGAGAAGCAAGTTCAAGTACAAAGCTGCCATGCTGGGAACAGAGCAGGATATGGACCATCATTCTAGAAGATGTGGGGTGGCATGCATTTGAACTGTCTGTTAATCACCTAATTTAACACCATATGAGACCTTTTGTGTCCTGTGTTGAGTTTCTAGATACCAAGGGACTGAAGAACAGGAATGTCGACTGAGAAATTCTGTGTGGAGAACTTTGAATGTAAAGATGAACCAAGGACACAAAGGAGCTTCATGGAGCACAGACAGGTGAAAATTCAAACTACTGGGAAATGTCCTTGATGTATATTCCCATTTTCATATCATGTCTTATCCCTTTGACAAAAGACAGGAAAATCATTAACTGACTTCTCATATTGGTGGATGTGAACCAGCTAGTTGTAGCTTCTACTGTTCTTTAATATCTGTGCTCATTTGCTACCTCAGGGAGCAAATCAGGGAGCAAAGCGGAGTGGTCCCAGAAGCCTAGGGGATGTGGGTGAAGAGTGAAATTAATTCTTCAGGGCAACAGTAGGTGTGGCTCATTGAATCACTGGCCTCAGTCATCACCCTCCTTGCATCCACATCTCTAGCCATGTAATTTTACAGTCCCTCCCATCAGAGCCAGAGTGTAATTTCCCATCTTTTGACTTTCGGCCTGGCCAAGGATGTGCTTTAATCAGCGGAGTGTGGGTGGAAATGACAGTGTACCTACCAACTGACTCCAGGCTTAAGCATTAGCAGGTCTCACACGTTCCCACTCTCCTTCTGGCACTTCTGCCATCACTATGAGAAAAGCCTCCCCAGGCAGCCTGGGGCTCAAAGTAAAGCCCATGAGCTCAGCCAGTGGTAAAGAGCCAGCTGAGCCAGGTGGATGGCTTGAAGCAGATTTGTCCAGTTGCCCACAGCCTGAATCATCCAATCCCTAGTCACCTGGCAGAATGCTTATTGGTACGTATCTTTATGATTTTTGTGATTGTTACAAAGCAGGAGCTGACTGATGAGTGCTCTGATTTGAGAAAACAACTGAGATGGTTTGTCTTGAGGCTTAATAAAAGAGAAGTGATTTTACTTACGTGGTCACATCTCAGATACACTTCATTCATACCATCAGCAACTGGGATTAGTAATTTGATTCCAAATTTTCTCCCTGCTACATTTACATCTGGCACAACTTCACAACCTGAACGATAGAAGGCAGGGAAAGAACTGAGTTCTGAGAAATCTCTTAGACAAATATCAGATGTGCATCTAAAAACAAAGAATTTGAACATAAACTCCTCAGATTTGACTCTCTTCTGAAAAACTGAAGAGCAGGCTGATAACATTAATTAAAGCAGGGGTCCCCAACCTCTGGGATCTAATGCTTGATGGGCTGAGGTGGAGATGATGTAACAATAATAGGAATAAAGTGCACAATAAATGTAGTGTGCTTGAACCATCCCCAAACCATCCCCCGACCCCTGCCCCTAATCTGCGGAAAAACAGTCTTTCACAAAACTAGTCCCTGGTGCCAAAAAGGCTAGGGACTGCTGAATTAAATGATTACTAGGTAAGTTATGAACTTAACATGGATAAATAAAAATATTTTATTTTATGGATTTCTTAAATATATCATCGATTGACTTCCTTTTCAGGCTAATTTGGCTAACTCATATGATCAGTTATTGAACATAAACTTTGAAAGAATTAAAGGAGAGGGAATTCTCTGATTGTCACAATGATAAGGGAATTGAGTGCACTAGTTAATTAAATTTTTAGTTAATGGAGTTACCAGTACACTCACAGCCATTTTCAGACATAAAGCCCAAATGTGACGTTGAATTAAACATAATTGTTTTGGAATTCAGAAAGCTTTACAGGTTCCAACAATGTCTCATGTACTATATTTATGACAACAATTACCATCACATCAGAGACTTGGACACACTGGGAAAGAAGGGGCAGCATAATAACTGATTGTTTTTTCACTGATTTGCATTCCAGGTTCGTACTTCACGGGGAGGAGGAGCTCCAGGCAGGAGGCCATTGACAGCCCATGACAGACAGAGGTTTCTCTGGGAGTGAACATGCTTCACTGGGTGAACATGCTTCACTGGGTGAACATGCTTTCACCCTCTTGATGGGCCTTGTCAAGACATACTGAGATACTGGACCCTCTTACCTCTAAGGTTTAACTTTTCAACTGGTTCTCCTTGTTCAAGTTCCTTATTCTTAAAGTAGGCTATAGATGTGTCTTTAAAGACAAACCAATATTGTTTGAAAGCTTTTAATATTAGCTTTTTGGGCCTGCAAATGAAAGTACAGTAAACATTTGAAAAACCATCCAGAAATGTAGGACACATTGCAAATTCAAGCGAATCAAGATGCTCTAGAGATCCTTTCAAACAACATTCTCTTTATTTTTTAATAATTTTCAAATTGCTAACTCATTTCTAAAACTGGAAAATGGGAGTTTTGATATGAGATGTAGAAGTTAACACAAAATTTCAGGAGCTAGACCACTCAGTGCTACACTTTAGCTTTGCTGTATAAATGTATGACCCTGGGAGAGCTGCTGTGTCTGTTTGGGCCATGTGTACTACTTCTGTGTGATGGGAGAGTATCAGCCTCAAATTCACAGGGCTTTTGTGAGGGTAGAAAGAGGTAATTTCTGTAAAGTGTCTGGCAAACTGAAGTGCTCAACAAGTTATTATTATTATTATTGTGATGATGTGAGAAACATCCATGAATATGGAGACATATAAAATTTCAATTTATTTCTTGATTCTGAAAAAGCTGTCCATATGGAGAACACAAGCTTCAAGTTACAGACATAAAATCAGATATAAAAGTAAGCAACCTTTTCTGTATTTTCCTCTTGACCCTAAAAGAAACCAACCAGAAAATTCCCAGTGAGCCATGGAAATCACCAAAATCTATAGCTAATCCATGTAGACCCTACTGTTATTAAAAAATATTTTGAGGGAAGATTTCTAACCATGGTATCTGTTTAGGCCAGAAAACTACTCTGGGCTAGACAAGGCTGGCAGTGCCAAAAGAAGACCTCAGCTAAGTCATTCAAACTAGGAAACGAGAGAGCAAGCTGGGGAGCAGGGAAGCGGGTACAGCTAGACAGAGAAAAGGTAGTAGGTTTCATATGTGGTTCATTGGGACAATTCCGGCTTTGGGGGTGGATCAGGGTATCTCATTTCAGAGAGCTGGGTTTCTGTATTTAAGAATGGGAGGAAGACAGGAAGCTTGGGGTTAACTGCACTCACATATGCTTCTAGGCAAGTCTTTTAACATGTCGGTAATAATCTTTTATCTGCTAAAAATGTGCTATCCTTAACACAAGGATAAGAGAAATGTTAATTTAAAAAACCAGTGTATTACAGGAGATTGTTACATAACAATTATATAATAAAATTGAAAAACATTATATGTAATTCATATTTCCAGGATTTAAAAAACCACTATTTATTAAGTTTTACCATGTTGAGAGTTGTAAGATAATTTTAAGGGACATATTTGAAAGGTACCTGTCTAAGAATCAGATTTTCCAAAGTTAACAAATAACGTTTTCAAAATAAAATCTAAGGACATAGCCTACAAACAAAATATAGTGAAGTCTCAGCTTAGTCTCAGGATTCTAAATGTTTCTATTCAGAATTAAGAATGAAACTCTGTTTCTCCACTTTAACTGGATTTGAAGAGTATCAAAAGATTTTAAACTCTTTCTACTCTCTTCTTCCAGGTTGGGTCATCCTCCAGCTGCTTTCACACATCCCCAAACTCTTATTCCATGTTCCAGAGACTGAGAAAAGGCAGGGAAAGAAGAGTGGAGAAGATGTCAGAATGGGGAATGATGTACACAAGAATGAGACAGTCCCTTGTACACTGGAAACTATATGACATTGTTAAAAGAAACTGGAGAAGACACAGATAAATGGGAAGATACTCCACATTCATGGACTGGAAGAATTAACATAATTAAAATGTTCATATTACCTAAAGCAATCTGCAGATTCAATGCAATCCCTATCAAAATCCCAAGAATGTTTTTCACAGATATAGAGCAAAAATTTCTAAAGTTATATGGAACCACAAAAAACTCTGAATAGCCAAAGTAATCCTGATGAGGGTAGGGGACAAAGCTGGAGGTATCACATTCCCTGATTTTAAACTATATCACAAAGCCACAGAAATCAAAACAGCATGGTATAGGCAGAAAAACCCATGCACATATGGACAATTAATTTAGATAAAGGAGCAAAGAACATACAATGGGGAAAGAACAGTCTCTTCAATAAGTGGTGCTGGAAAAACTAGACTGTTACAAGCAAAAAAATGAAATGAGATCACTATCTTATTATTGTTGTTTAGTTGCTAAGTCATGTCTGACTCTTTTGTGACCCCATGGACTGTAGCCTGTCAGTCCATGGGATTTGTCCATGGATTTTCCATGGGATTTTCCTCTGTCCATGGGATTTTCCAGGCAAGAATACTGGAGGGGGTTGTCATTTCCTTATCCAGAGGATCTTGCCAACCCAGGGATCGAACCCATGTCTCTTGCATTGGCAGATGGATTTTTTTTACCACTGAGCCACCTGGGAAGCTTATTATCTTATACCATACACAAAAAACAACTCAAAATGGATTAAAGACTTGAATGTAAAACTTGAAACCATAAAACTCCTAGAAGAAGAATACATAGGCACTACACCTCTGTTTGCCAGCATTGCTTAGATATTGGTCTTAGCAATATCTTTCTAGCTAAGTCTCCTCAAGCAAGGGAAACAAAAGCAAATTTTAAAAATTGGATTTTAAGAAGATTCTGGATGGCAAAGGAAACTATCAACAAAATGAACAGACAAGCTACAAAATGGAAGAAGATATTTGCAAATGATATATCCAATAGAGCAAATACATATATCCAAAATATATAAAGAGCTCATATAATTCAACAATAACAAAAAACAAACAACCCAAAGACTGAGCAGAGGAGATGAATAGACACTTTTCCAAAGACATACCAGTGACCAATAGATACATGGAAAGATGTTCAACATCACTAATTATTAGGGAAATGCAAATCAAAGCCACAAGGTTAAAATCACTTCATGCTTGTTAGACTGGCTATTATAAAAAATACTAGAAATAAAAAGTCTTGGTGAGATTATGGAGAAAAGAGAACTCTCACACACTGTTGGTGGTAATGTAAGTTGATATAGCCACCATGGAAAACAATATGGAGATTCCTCAAAAAATTAAGAATAGAACTACTGTAAAACTCAGCAATTTCATTTCTCTGAGTATTTATTCAAAGAATATGGAAACACTAATTTGAAAAGATATATGCACCCCTATGTTCAATGTGGCATTATTTACTATAGCCAAGATACGGAAACAACCAGAGTGTCCATCAATAAATGAATAAAGAAGATATGATATGAACATGTATATGAATATATATGTATATTTTCAATATATATATTCACAATGAAATATTAGCCACAAAATAGAATGAAATCTTGTCATTTGTCATGGACTTTGAGGGTACTACATTAAGTGCAATAAGTCATACAGAGGAAGACAAATACAGTATGATTTCATTCATGTGTGGAATACAAAAAACTAATTAAAAACAGACAAAAATAAATGAACAAACCAAAACAAACACATAGATATAGAAGTGAGAGTGGTAGTTACTAGAAGGGGAGGGTTGGGGAAAGGGGGGAACAATGGGTTAAAGGGATAAACTATATGGTGGTGGTGGGTTGTGGTTTAGTTGCTTAAATTGTGTCTGACTCTTGTGACCCCAT
Source organism: Budorcas taxicolor (assembly GCF_023091745.1). Classification (NCBI taxonomy): domain Eukaryota; kingdom Metazoa; phylum Chordata; class Mammalia; order Artiodactyla; family Bovidae; genus Budorcas; species Budorcas taxicolor. Next base: position 48,112,872 of record NC_068922.1, read on the forward strand.
AGACTGTGGCCCACCAGGTGCCTCTGTCCATGGGATTCTCTAGGAAGTATACTGGAGTGGGTTGTCATTTCCTTCTCCAAGGGATCTTCTGGACCCAGGGACTGAACCCGTGTCTCCTGCAATGCAGGCAGATTCTTTACCATTGAGCCACCGGGGAAGCCCATGGTGATAGACGGAAGCTAAATTTTGGTGGTGAGCACACTGTAGGGTACACAGAAGTAGAAATATAATGATGTATATATGAAAATCACATAGTATTATAAATCAGTGTTACCTCAATAAAAATAAATGAAAAAGTAATCCATAAATTTTACCTGAAGAATGACAAAGAGAAATAAAAGCAGAAAGAATGAGACAGTCTCAAATCCTCATGGAGCTTCCCTTTTAAAGAGGGAAATGTGTAAGTAAATAAATATAAAAAAATGTGGTAAGTCACACAACAAGCATATAGGAGTGGTAACAGAGGACACAATGTTTAAACTCAGAATGAAGGATCAATAAGCATATGATGGGAAGAACAGAAAAGAAATTTCAAAAAGAAAAGTGCAGGCAACTGCGTGTCCAAAATGCAGAGGTGAGTCAGAGTTGGGTACCTTGCTGGTAGAAGTTGGGTCAACACTTCCTGGACATCTCCCTTATGCTGGGTGCTGTTGGGTTGAGCCATGGAAATGGGAAGAGGGGCAGTTTCTGAAACTATGTCATTTCCATGTCAGGGCTGATGAAGACAAGAACAGTGAGCAGGCTGAGGCCACTGTGGGCCTCTGGATGTATGGCTAAGAAGTTGGACTTTATTTTCTAGAAAAATGGTTCTCAAACTCTGGTGTTCATAAGACATGGAAGGGAACTTATTGGAGATATATAAGCCTGGACCCATTCCCAGAGAGTCCTATTCAGCAGGTTCAGTTTAGGGCACAGGTGTCCATAATTTAGGTAAGCTTTCCTAACATGGTTTCCTAGTTTGCCCCATAATCTCCAAAGTAAATCTGGGCACAATCTATCTTTAAAATATTTTGAGTACCTACTTCCTAACATATTTACAGTTATTGAAAATTATATATGAAAAGTTCATTTTGTTTCAAGAAGGGAGGTTATACAAATCCCAGTGGAGGAACCACACTGTTGGCTGTGTTTACTAATTACAATATTCATATTTTAATGCTGTCTATCTGTTTGTGAAGGTTTTTGTTGAAGCAAGGCTACTAATTTTCATATTCCTTGATGTCAATCACTCACTTATGCAAACTAATCACGATATGTTGTAATTTAGTATTTTTAATAAGTGTGTTTCAAATACACTATCACTCAATTTGGATGCTGTTTAACACAGAAAAATTCTGTTTCCAAGTTTTAAAGGTGAGCAGATAATACTGTTTTAATAGGCAGGATCATTACCGGCAACACTGTGGCAATGGAAACATTTCCAAATAACTCTCAAAGTGTTCTCTTCATAGCATTAATATCTTTAAAACTCTAGTTCCATACTCACTCATTTTACAATCACCTTTAAAAATTTACAGATTAAGTGTATCTATTATTTTTAAAGTATCTGGAGACTCACTACCAATGGCCACTTATTGTCACAGAAAAGTCATAGATTTGGAACAGTTTTTTTTTTTTATTATAACACTTATAGGTAATTTTGCATGTGATAACCAGTGAGCCTTAGAGCAGGACCAAAGATTTTCATGGTCACCCTCCATCTCTTTAAAAGTACTGTAAAGAGTCTCATTTATAAACTGAATCAAACTGACAGTTTTCTATAGCACATTGTGTATGTCTGATTGGAACTTCTTTGCTATAGTAACTTGACTGTGAATGCTTCCATGAATGAATTTTATGTATAACCTCTCAGCTATAACCTTGCTGTGGAGCCATTTATTCCAAAGCAGTCTCTCCAGCAGTGGTTATACCTCACAGTTTGGGGATAAATCATTGTTTTTATTAAACATATAACTGACTATTAGGATTGTATCTTGCCTGATTTATATTTAATGGTTTATAGCAAGTAAAATCTTAAAGAGATTGATTGGGCACAAAGTTCTAGATCGACTTCTCTTCTCTTGTGTGCTGTGTGCTAAGTCGCTTCAGTCATGTCTGACTCTGCGACCTCAGGGACCTGGGTCAGGAAGATCCCCTGGGGGAGGGCATGGTCACCCATTCCAGTATTCTTGCCTGGAGAATGCCATGGACAGAGCAGCCATAGGACTGCAAAGAGTCAGACATGACTGAAGTGACTGTGCACGCGCTCATGGATGACAGCCTGCCAGACTCCTCTGTCCATGGGATTCCCATGCAAGAATACTGGAATGCGTGACCGTGTCCTCCTCCAGGGGATATTCCCGACCAAGGATCAAACCTGCGTCTTTTATGTCTCCTGCATTGGCAGGCTGGTTCTTTACCACCTGGAAAGCCCTTATCTTTCCTTAGTCCTTTCAAAATATCTTCCAGCCAACAAGAAATCTGCTGCCCCTATTTTTCTTTTGTAGGAAATCTATCTTTTCTCTCAGACTTTAACAACTTTCTCTTACCAGTGTTGGGCCATATCAAGATGTACATTTATATTGATTTATTTTGTTTGGATTTGAGATTTCTGAATTTAAGGATTTTGTCCTCAACAATTATGAAAACTCTCAAGCATTCTTTTTTTATATATGATTTTTGCCTTATGTATAGACTTTTGTGTTTGTTTTTAGCAGCTTTATTCATAGTTGCCAAAACTTGGAAGCAACCAAGGTGGCCTTCAAGATATGAATGGATAAATTATGGTATATCCAGACAATGGAGCATTCAGTGTTAAGCCTAAAACTGCTAAAAAAAAAAAAAATCTATTAACTAAAATGAAACCAAATTAAATTCTATCAATACATAGCTAGAAACAGTCACTTTCAGATAAACCTCAAGTACAGAATATAGACATTCCCATCTGTACTTAAGGCATTAGGCCACACTGAGGATGGTGAGGACAGAGCATAGCCATCACTGGGATGTGAGTCACTTTAACTGTGGACTCTCCACCATTTATCCTTTCCCCCCTGATTACTAGTAAGGAGATTGAATCAGTAATCAAAAACTTCTCAACAAGCAAAACTCCAAGACCAGAAGGCTCCCGTGGTAAATTCTAACGTTTTAAAAAATTGAGGCAAAACCAGTATATAGCATTTCGTTACAGATATACAGGGCTTTCCAGATGACACAGTGGTAAAGAATCCTCCTGCCAATGCAGGAGATGCAGGTTTGATCCCTGGGTCAGGAAGTTTCCCCTGGACAAGGAAATGGCAAGTCCTGCACCAGTATTCTTGCCTGGAAAATTCCATGGACAGCAAAGCTTGTCAGACTGCAGTTCATGGGGTCCCAAAGAATCAAGCTCAACTGAACAACAGCGATTGAGCGCACACACACACACACACACACCCACACCCACACCCACACACACCACTACAGATATACAATAGTAATTCGATATTTGATACTACAAAAATCTAGTTACCATGATTACCATAAAATTACCCCTATCACCCATTTCCCCACTTCACACTCCTTCCCCTCTCATAATCACTTATTCTGTTTTAAGACATGGCCCATTTAAAAGCAATGATGTTGATGTATCCAAACCAGGTTTCTTCCTCCTCCCCACTGCAATTAATCTTTTCATAATATTCTTATTCCTCCGAACACATTTAGGGCATAACATGTTATCTTCCAGGTCATGAAGAGAGAGGTCATCCTCCTGGGGTGTTGGGAACCCAGGTCTGACCTGCTTGGAACTGCAGGTGAACCCAACATTCTGCGTCTGCCAAGAGTGGTCTGCCGTGGACCACAGAACACTGGATGCTTGAGGCTTGGGGCAGAAAGGACTGAGAGGTAAGAAGGGCATATGAATTCACAGCCTTCGGCTGAACAGCCCTTGCAGCAATTCTGCCAGCATGGCTACCTGAGCTGAAGTTACCACATCAACCATGTTAGTCCTTTCCTCACTCTCACTCATCTTTCTTTTCTGTATACTTCCCTTCTTGGTCATCATGTTGTATTTCCTTGAACATGAGTGCATTTGGGCCTCCCGTGATGATTTAGGAATATACTGATCTTTTTCAGGATAAGCATGTTCTTGGAGTCTCCGAGAAACTTCTATTTTCTGGCCATCGGTACTCAACTTAAGTTGTTGGCGCCAGTACCACAGTGTCCCGACTCACGTCGTTAACTGGAGGCAACGTGGTGGGCAAGGGACAAACTGATCTTCTAAAGCTAGAGCTCCGACAAGCTTCCTAAGCTCATTTCTTGGAGGAGGAGGAACTTGATCATTTGTATTCAGTGCCTCCTCTTTGACTTCTGAAGTTGAGGAAACACCTGGTTCCACTTGATGGTCTTCAACAATTTCCTCATGAACTGGATACAATGTAAGAATCACATTTTCTTCATCTAATGGCCCTTCAAAAAAATTCTTCCTGTAATTTGCGTATGCTATTTCAAGGAATGCTCAGAGAAAGGCAGAGCCACAATGTTCAATCTCTGCAGTTTAATCCTCTTAACCCTAGGGTTTCTCATTTGTTGACTTTTTATCTATTTATTTGGCTGTGCATGGGCTTCAGTAGTTGTGGCTCATGGGCTTAGCTGCTCTGCAGCATGTGGAATCTTCCCCGATGAGGGATCAAAACTGTGTCTCCGGCATTGGCAAGCAGATTCTTATCCACTGTACCACCAGGCAAGTCCAGGGGTATCCTCTTTTGAATGCTTGCTTCTCCACCCTTTTTTCCTTCCTAAACTCCTAGTTGAACCCTCTTATTCTACCTATATTGTATTTTACACTTTTATCTTTCTAAGTCCTCTCCTTAACTTTTTAAATTTTTGGCCATGCGGTGCAGCTTGTGAGATCTTAGTTCCTTGACCAGGGACCAAACCTGGGCCCTTGGCAGTGAAATCTGAGTCCTAAACACTGGACTGACAGGGGCTTCCCTTTAGCTGTGTTTTAAACTTGATGTTTAACACATGTATTCAATTTTCAATTTCTGTGACTGTTTTTCTTTTCTAGAGTTTCTAGTATTACCTTTCATTAAAATGTTTACCTTTCAGTATATTTAATGATTCTTAACATACTCATATTATGGTTTCTTCAGATTGTCCTACTGCCTAATCCTCTTATTTATTGGGCCTACTGACGTTTCTTTACGGTAGTGCATGAACTCACAGGGTTAGCAATTTTTATTGGGAAGGTTTTTATTTGTTTGTTTATTTGAGGGGGTTTACTTTCTCTGTAGCTCTCTAGGTATTTCTGCAATTACATTTGCCAGGGTTTCATAGCTTCTGTGGTTTTGGACCAGTATGTTTTACTTTTCAGAATTCTTTTATCATAGAAGACATTTAAATTTAGATCTACATCTGTGTGTGGCACAGACCATGGCTCTTATTTTTCAAAGGACATTGCATTTCCCCACACAGAACTCCACGCAAAGATGAACTTCTTACTCTTCCTTCCACTGATGGGCAGTTTTTCTATTCCTGGTTAAGCAGAAAAGGCAGCTCTTACAAGTTTCTGCCTTGAGGCAGCGGCTTCAGTCCTGGCTCACTGCCTCACAGGAGGCAACCCCACCTTAAATTTTGTGCAGGGATTACAGTCCCAGCCCTGAACCACGAGAATCCATGTCTATAGCCTAATCTCCCTGTGCAGCTGAGGCCTCATGTGTATTGTGCGTGTGTGCTATGTCACTTCGGTTGTGTCTGACTCTTTGTGACTCTATGAATTGTAGCCCACCAGGCTCCTCCGTCCTTGGGATTCGAATACTGGAGTGGGTAGACATGCCCTCCTCCAGGGGATCTTCCTGACCCAGGGATCGAACCGTCTCCTGTGTCTCCTGCATTGGCAGGAGGGTTCTTTACCACTGAGTCACCTGGGAAGCCCTTCATCTGTATTAGGGAAAGGGAGGGAAAACCACTAGACCATTCAGGTGTGGTGGTGGTTTAGTTGCTAAGCCATGTCTGGCTCTTGCAACCCCATGGTCTGTAGCCCATCAGGCTCCTCTGTCCATGGGATTTTCCAGGCAAGAATACTGGAGTGGATTGCCATTTCCTCCTCCAGCATCTGCATTAGGTTGGTGCAAATGTAATTGCTGTTTTGGACTGTGAATTTTAAATCATTTTAACTAGGCTCAAACACATTTTTATTAATCAAAATAGGAACCATTACAATCAACATATTTTTGCCAACAAGAAATGTTTGTTTTTTCCTGTAATGTAAAAAGTCTGTGCTTCGAAATTTGACGAACTCTTGGAAAGCATTTTCTACCTCCTGCTGGTTGTGGAAGCATTTTCCCTGCAAAAAGTTGTTGAGAGGCTTGAAGAACTGGTAGTCCAAGGTTGGCAAGAGGTCAGGTGAATATGACGGATGAGGCAAAACTTCGTATGTAGCCCAGTTCGTTCAACTTTTGGAGCTTTGGTTGTGTGACATGCAATGTGGTTAGGTGGGAAGGACTGGGCCCTTTCTGTTGACCAATGCCAGCTACAGGTGTTGCAGTTTTTGGTGCATCTCATTGATTTGCTGAGCACACTTCTCAGATGTAATGATTTCACTGGGATTCAGAAAGCTGTAGTGGATCAGACTGGCAGCAGATCACCAAAGAGTGATCATGACATTTTTTTTGGTGCAAGTTTGGCTTTGAGAAGTTCTCTGGAGCGTCTTCTTGGTCCAACCACTGAGCTGGTTGTTACTGGTCATCATATAAAATCCACTTTTTTCTTGCACGTCACAATCCAATCAAGAAATGGTTGGTTGTTGTTGTATAGGATAAGAGAAGATGCTTCAAAATGATGGTTTTTTTTTTATTTTTGGTCAGCTCATGAGGCACCTATCTATCAATTCAAGCCTTTTCACCTTTCCAATTTGTTTCAAATGCTAAATGATTGTAGAATGGTCGATGCCGAGTTCTTCCGCAAATTCTCATGCAGTTGTAAGAGGATCAGCTTTGATGATTGCTCTCAATTGGTTGTTGTCAACTTTGGATGGCCAGCCACTGCACTCCTCATCTTCAAGTCTCTCATCTCCTTTGCAACACTCTTGAACTGCCACTGTACGTTCATTAGCAGTTCCTGAGCCAAGTGCATTATTGCAGGTTTTATGCAACATCTCTGCTGCTTTATGACCCCTTCTGAACTCAAATCAGAAAATTGCTTGAATTTGCTTTTTGTCTAATATCATTTCCATAGTTTACGTTTCTAAAATGAGTGTAAAATACACAACAAATAATGTCATTAGCAAGAAATAAAGTGAGAAATATGCATTAAAATGATATATAACATAACCACATTTAAGAATGTATTCCAATATCAAATGGCAAAGTTCAACAATACAGAACCACATTTACTTTTGCACCAACCTAATAGAACTGGTTCCCTCTTCATTCCCTACAAGCTGAGGAAGTCTCACTTGTGACTTCCCAGTCTCACTTCAAGATCAGTTTTGTATAGGCAAGCAAGATTGAGATTTGCATCAGATGAGATACCACATTGCTAGGAAGAGAAGTCCATTATTTACATGTGGGTTCAATAGATGTGGTTTCGGAGAAGGCAATGGCAACCCACTCCAGTACTCTTGCCTGGAAAATCCCATGGGCGGAGGAGCCTGGTAGGCTGCAGTCCATGGGGTCACTAAGAGTCAGGCACGACTGAGCGACTTCACTTTCACTTTTCACTTTCATGCATTGGAGAAGGAAATGGCAACCCACTCCAGTGTTCTTGCCTGGAGAATCCCAGGGACGGGGGAGCCTGATGGGCTGCTGTCTATGGGGTCGCACAGAGTTGGACACGACTGAAGCGACTTAGCATTAGCAGCACAAGGAAAGAAAAAGGAGCTTCACTGTCAAAGAAAAATATTTAAAATCAAAGGGCTAGTTCAGTGCTCTTCTGTTGAGGACAGGAGGCCCAGAGAAAAGAATGGCCTATAAGGGTCACACACCCACCAACAGCAGAGGTATACCCTGCAACCTCCTTCCTCCTTTCCTGTGTCATTAGCTCCACTCTCCCCCCTCCCTTCCTCCTATATTTTTTTTCTTCCAGAAACAATATTATATATTACATTCAATGCATTGAGAACTTTGGTAGACAAAGTGTCCACTGGCCAAATATGAGGATAACTTTGTGAGTTTTAGCATAAAAGTCACTTTAAAGTGATACGGATGTGGGGCTTACTTCTAGAATATCATCTCCTTTTTAGGATTTATCATTTTATAGGAAGAATACTGTCATCATTTGGTCTGTGAAGAGCTCAGCTTGCTCTATACAGAAGCTATGGCAACCAGATTTCTCTCAAGAACAATTAATAATTTATAAAGAGATTTGTGGATTCAAATTGTTATTATTTTTTTCTATAATTTTGACTGTAATGATACATGGTTACAACTATTTATGCCACAGAAGTTAAATGAATGACCCAATTGTTTGGACCATCTGCTAAGATCACATTAAAAAAGAACCCTGAAGAAACCCAGTGACAAATACTGTTACCTTTGGACTCTTATTTCTCATTTATATCTGATTCATTGCTCATTCTTTCCAAGTTTTTCTTTGAATCGTGGTAACAAAAGCAACCGGTGTTTCTTTTCAAGCCAACTAAGTGAAGTGTCAGTTTGTCAGGAAAAGTCAACAAACCATAAAGTAACAGATAGAACTTCAAACGAACCTTACTCCTTTCATCCTAACCCACCTTGGCACCATCACAAATGTGGCAGACCTTCATGAAGAAAGTAAAACACTTCTGTTCCTTTTAACAGTTTCAGAGTGATCTGAGGTGACTGGGGGGTTTATCAGAAATACCTTAACAGGTGAAGGTAGATAAACTAAGGTGTAAGTCACTCAGTCATGTCTGACTCTGCGACCTCATGGATTTTAGCCCATCAGACTCCTCTGTCCATGGAATTCTCCAGGCAAGAATACTGGAGTGGGTAGTCACTCCCTTCTCCAGGGGATTTTCCTGACCCAGGGATCGAACCCACATCTTCTGAATTGCAGGCAGATTCTTTACTCTCTGAGCCACCAGGGAATCCATCTCTCTGTAAGTCTGGGATCAAAGCTCTAGAGGCAATCATAAAAGAGCCTTCAAATGGTATGAGAGCCCTGAGAAGGTGGGCCATAAAAGTCTGGCATACGTGTTCACGATCACCAATACTGACCATATTTATACCAGCATTTCATGAGCCAGGAACCATGTTTAATGCTTCATATGCATCATTTAATTTAATATTCCCAACATACCCAAGAGGAGGTATATCCCCACTTCATATATCAGGAAACTGAGGCTCAGAGACATGATGACAATACCTGAGATCATCCTGCTGTTGTGCGCTATGGAGCTAGGACCCCATCCATTATCTGTCTGATGCCAAAGCTTGTTCTCTTACCTTTGAACCATGAACCTGCCTAATGGATGTTCAGTTTGAACTCCTACATTCTTTACCTGCAAGATTTTGCTATGAGTAACTTCTTTCCTCTTCAAGGGTAACTTACCTAAATAATCTGAGATTATCTGCAAGTTTAGGGATATCAGTAATGTCCTCCTGAGGAAAAGCAGATAACATTTGACAAGCAGTAATTAGACAGGTGGTGCTGGTACTCTGTCCCACACTGTAGCCACCTGCCACGTGGAACTATTTACATAAGAATTAATTAAAATTAAATAAAATAAAAAACTCACTTCCTCAGTTATACTAGCTACATTTCCAGTAGTTACCACAAGGGTAGGGTGGGAGAGGGCTGGGCCTGAGATTAGGCACCTGTGGGGATCCTGAGGGTAACTGGTGAAGTTCTGTTTCTTGATTTGGGTGGTAACTTGGCTGATAATTTAATACTGATTTGTTAAGCTGTACATTTTTGTATTTTTTCACTTTCTGTGTCATATATTACACAAATGAAAAAAGGTTAAAAAAAACTGACCATACACTATCATTCAAGTTAAAAACCTGAGTTAGAAACTACTTTTATGCTCAAACAAAATATTTCATAATTTTTACATCAGAGTGTGTAAGAGTAGCTATATCTAGTTTACTGATATATAGAATCCTACTGATTCTCAGAAAGAATCTGGTTCAAAGTTCATTCTATGGTATAGATTGGTGCCTATTTTCAAACTGAAAAGACTATTGTTTGGCATCACATAAAAATATTGAGGGCGTTGAGAGGGAATTTTCCAATTGTTCTAAGAAGGATGACTTTTCCACTGTAAGTATTTAGTAGAGGAAGTAAACAAAAGAGAAATCCAGTTTTGTGGGGCCCAGGTCTCATAAATGTGGTTCAGGGCCTGGATTTCTTCAGAATCTGAGAATTTCGTTTATATAAGGTAGTTGCTTTTGCATTATACCAATTTCCTATTTTAAGGAATTTAATCATAAGAGAACACACATTAAATACAATATAATGCCTCATTACATCTATTACTATTTATACCAAATTACAATGAATCTACCTCTCTGATTCAATGTGATTAAACTAATGATTGAAGAAGTTAAACAAAAGGGTGGCTCCCAACAAATGAATCAAACAAGACAGGGCACTGCAATTATAAAGCTGACAGTTCAGCCACATTTGCTGGATAAGAAGCAGGAGCGTCATTACTTTATGTTTTACTGGAGAGTTTTTCTTTATTTCCTAAAGTCAAAAGGGTTCAGGAACTTTTTACAGTGTACAGTCTTGCCCAAAGAAATGCATGACTAGGTCAACAGATCACATGGTTTTGTATCTGTGAAGCATCCTGTCTACTTTCACAGCTACTTCATTCTTCTAGACTTTAGTTAAAGGGCCAATTTCATGTTCCACTCTAGTGAAATGGAGACCAGAGCAGTCTTTCCCTCATACCAAGCTAGCTTATCTTTAAGAAGAAATACAATACAAAAGAATTGTCATTGGGAGTGATAAAAATACCTTACAGTTACTTACAGAGCTGATCTGAGAAAAGCTAGTCAAGTTTAAGTTTGTCCGAGGAAGAGAGTATTTTCCTTTCTTCAAAATCAGACAAAATATTCCCTTATTTATAATAAAAAAGCACATTTATATTTGTCAATCAGAGCAAAGCCACAATTCTGAGTTATCAGAAACATTCATACCAAAGTGTTGTCTGCTTTTCCACCTTCCAGGGTCACTTCCAAATTAGAAAGTGCTGCTTCTACTTCGTCAACCTCAGACTCATTTGTAAAATCCTGTATTTCAGTGGACAACGACAGTTTGCTAATGTGATACTACAACAGAAACAGAGTGTTTAGGATTACTAGATACACAAATGAAGACAGAAAATACTGAACATCTTCTGGAAGGAGATCTCCCAGGTATGCAGGGAAACTGACATTTTAATGTAAATTATTTTGAGATTTATGGTTAGTCATGTTCCAACTCAGTTCTTCTCCATCACTGGTTGACCTTATAGTGTGGAAGCAATGAGGATAGCAAGACTGTTGCCTTATAAGATGTATGCATGGGTTGGTTATGAGGAATATTTTAAACTTAAATTTACTACACTGATTTTCAACTCCTTTTCTAAGAAAAAATCAGTAGAAAGAAAATGAAACTTTAAGGAGAAAAATTTTCTTTGTTTCCTTCCAGAGGAAGGTACCAACGTTCCCATACCTGTAGTGCTGCAAAGATCAACATTTCTTCCTCTGTGCAGTCAATTTCTTCTAAGAGAATGGCCCACCTGGCTTGTTCATAGAGTTGGTTTATTCGGACAGCATCATACTAGAGAGAAGAACAGGCATGTGCACATGTGTGTGTGATGGGACATATTTACATCCCATGATACAAAAGTTCTAGAATAACTGAGGTCAATTCTTATTAATCAAATGCAATACATTTTAGTTCAGGTAACTGAAAGAAACCCCTCTATCTTTCCACTACTGCAGTTCATTTTACTTCTGAATTAAGAATTTTCTTTCTCAAAATATTTCCCAGAGCTTCTTCAAGAGGCCAAACCGACCCATCTTAGTTAGACTCCATTATTTTCCCTTTCTTATACTTCTGTTGGTGGGAAACACAGCTAATGGAATGGTTTATGTGTTAAGTAAAATAAGGAGAAGGGGTCCCCAGGCTGATCTGTAGACTCTGTGTAATTCTAAGCAGAATCTTAACCCCCTACCCTCTGTATTTCAGTGGACAAGGACACAGGTTTTTAGTGGAACTTCATGCAAGCTGTTCAAGTTGGGCTGGAAAAGACAATGTTCAAATATCTCCAAGAACAATTTGAAAAACAGCAATGTTGGGAAGGTACTTTTCCTCTCAGTTATTGAAACTTATAATAAAGTGGCAGCAACTAAAACTGTGTGTTGTTGCTGTGGCAATGGACAAAACGTCAATAAAGCAATATCTAGCAACAGACCTAATGAAGGTATGTCATTTAATATAAAATAAAATGGCATTTTATAAGCAAGAGAAGCTTTCTTTCAACACTATATTAGTGTTAAAAATGCCTAGCCATTTGGAAAACAAGATAGAAAATCACAAAGCCTTACACATCCAAAATGTACAGATAGATTAAAGAATCCAAGCATGCAAAACCACAATGTAATACCATCTCACATCCACTAGGATCCATCTAACCTAAAAGACAGATAATAACAAATGTTGCTAAGAATATGGAGAAATTGGAACTCTTATGCATTGCTTGTGGGAATGTAAAATGGTGCAGCCTCCATAAGAAACAGTTTGGCAGTTCATCGAAAAGTTGAACATAGAGTTAAGATCCAGCAATTCCACTCATAAGTATATACTGAAAAAGAATGAAAACAGGGACTTGAATGGATACTTGTATTGCAGTGTTCACAGTAGCATTATTCACAATAGCCCCAAAGTAGAAACAACCAAAATATCTATCAATTGATGAATGAATAACAAAAAGAAGTATATACATACAAGGAGTATTATTCAGCCTTAAGAAGGACAGGAATTCTGATACAAGCTATAAGATATATGCATCTTGAAGACATTACGCTCAGTGAAAACAGACAGACACAGAAAGACAACTATTGTATGACTCCACTTATATGATGAAGTGTTGAGAATAGACAAATTCATACAGATAGGAAGTAGAATAGAGTTTACTAGCTGCTGGAGGAAGGAAAAAATGGGGAGTTTTGTTTAATGTGTATAGAATTTCTGTACAGGATGATGAAACAGTTCTGGAAATAGTGGTGATAGTTGTACTACACTGTGACTATACTTCTTGACACTGAACTGTAGACCTAAAAATGATTAAAATGGCAAATGTTATATTTTGTATATTTTAGCACAATTAAAAAAAGTCAAAGGAAAAAACCCCCAGATGTGTACATGAATGGTCACAGCAGCATTAGTCATAATAACCAAAAAATAGAAATAATTCAGATGTCCATGAAAAAAACGTGGCATATGCGTATAATGGAATATAATTTGGCAATAAAAAGAAATAAAATACGGATACTTGCTACAATACAGATGGACCCTGAAAATATGCTAAAGGAAAGAAACTGTCACAAAGTACCATGTATTTTGTATACTGTATAATTCCATTTACATGAAATGTCCAGAACAGGCCAATCCACAGAGGTAGAAAGTAGACTGATGGTTGTTAAGGACTGGGAGCATTGAAGGGAAATGGGAAGAGACTCCTAATGGGTGATAAAGTTTTTTGATGGGATGATGAAAATGCTCTGAAATTACATAGTAGTAATGGTTGCACAACTCTTAATATACTAAAAACCACTGACTTGTACATTTTAAATGAGTGAAATGTTGGTATGTGAAATGCATGGTATATGATTTTATATCTAAAGGCATGTGGTATATGATTTTATATCTAAAGGCATATTATATTTAAAAATCTAAAGATAACAATCAAAACTATTAGAAGGAAACACAATAGAAAACTTTGTTATCTTTCAGAGAGGAAGCCCTTTCTAAGCAAGACAGGAAGCCTTTAGGTTATGATGCATAAGGCTGACTTTACAATCATTTTAAAATCATGTAAACATTTTTAATGGTGAAAAACACCCTAGAGAAGATTATATGTTAAGACAAGATATAGATTGAAAGAAAATATTTACAATAAATAAGTGCTCCTGTAAATCAATATGAAAAATATAAAGAATTCAATAAAAAATAGGGCAAATATATATAAACAGGCAATTCACAGATGAAACCAAAATGGCCACATAAATATTGGAAAATATGCTTGACCTCACTAATAATCAGAGAATTAAAACTAAAACCAGATGACATAATTTCTATTTTCCTATCAGATTTATCTAGGTTGTAAGTACTGATAATGTATGGTGTTGGTGAGGATGTAGTGTAAACTGGCACATACACATATGTCAGTAGGAAGCACTCTGGCAGGATCTTTAAATGTCTTTTTGCCCTTTCATGAGCATGTCCATGGTTATTATTCTAAAGAGATACAAAGCATTCATCAAAGATAAGCAATCCACAGGTCCTGATAAACTATGTGAAGTTGCTCAGTCTTGTTCGACTCTTTGCGACCCCATGGACTGTAGCCTACCAGGCTTCTCTGTCCATAGGATTCTCCAGGCAAGAATACTGGAGTGGGTTACCATTTCCTTCTCCAGGGGATCTTCCCGACCCAGGGATCGAACCCAGGTCTCCCACATTGGAGGCAGACCTTTAACCTCTGAGCCACCAGGCTTTATTTAGCCTTTTCCTTGATTATTTTGTAGTAGTTAAAAAAAGTGAGTCAGACACATATATGCTGACATGAAAATATGGCTGATATAAAGTAAAAAGAAGCAAGCTGCAAAGCAAATACATGTTTATAAATGTATGTGAAAAAATCTGCAAGGATGGTTAATCATTAAGCTGTTAACCATGGCTACCTCTCGGGAGAACGATCATGGTAAAGGATTACTTTCCATTTTTACTGTAACTACTTCCTTTTTATGTTTGACTTTTAAAAATTCCTTTAAAAAATACATATGAAATTTACCATCTTAACCATTTTTAAGTATACACAGTGGCATTAAGTACACTCGCATTGACCACCATCTGACTCCAGAACTTGTTTCATCTTGCAAAACTGGAATTCTGTTCGAATTAAACAGTAACTCCTTTGTTTGATTTTCTTTTTTCCCTTCATATTGAGTTTATACTGTATCCTTTAAAAAAGATAAAAATGTTGAAGAAAACATGGTGGAGAAATAGAAAGACATTCAGAGTATGTAAACAGGTTTATCGACGGTTGGTTAGCATGAGTCCACTTTTCCTTTTGCATTAACTTTATGCGCGTGGGACTGTGACCTGCCCACAGGCTTCCTCCTTCTCACTGCTTTTAAAACTGCTTGGAAGGGAGGGCAAATGCAGATCCAAGTGTGTGGTTTTCAGGAGGCTGGAATAATAACAGTCTTAAGGAAGTCTGTCCTTGTTTTTTTAACTTTGCCAGGTGTCATGGAAACCCTCAGGCGTTTGCCCCAGAATCCTCCAAATCAAACTGAAATATGACACACATGAAAACACTCACGGCAGCATTATTCCTAACAGCTCCAAACCAGAAACACTCGAGTGTCCCTCAAATTGAAGATGAATAAACAAAATGCATCCACATGTATCCATCCACATGATGGGACTCCACTCAGGCAGAAACGCAGATACACATCAAAGCCATCATGCCTAGTGAAAGAATCCAGACACAAGCTACACGCTGTATGATTCCATATGTGAAATTTCTAGAAAAGGCAAAACTCAAGACAGAAAGCAGATCAGGTGCAGGCTGGGGCTTGGGACAGAGACTGACCACAAATGGGTATGATTGGAAATGTTTTTGCATGATGCAAGTGTTTTAAAACGAGATTGTGGTGATGGCTACACGACTATGTAAATTTACTAAAAATTACAATGTATACTTGCAATGGGTGAATTTTATGGCATGCCAATTATACTACCATCCAAAGACATGAAAACTAAAAAAAACACATATACACACAGTGCACACCAAAAACCAGGCAACCAACTCCCAACCCTATCCCCACGAAAGGCCCCTGCCCTTAATTCAAGCTGACACACACAATTTAAATAGTATGTGCAGTTGCTAAAATCTGAATTGGGCTCATAAACTGTCATTTGTCATATACATATTTATATATATCTGTATGCATGTATGTATCTGTTGGTCTACCTATCACTCCTTCTCTGTTTGCTTAGTGAAAGTAAATTAAATCACCCGATAAGGCTTTTCTCTCAAATGCAGTCAGTACAGATTTAAAAAATTGAATAAGCGCTTCCACACTTAAAACTACTTATCTCCTTTCCATTCCCAAATCTGGTAAAACAATTCTTTGAAAGTGTTGGTTAACAAGAGTTGCCTACTTTTCCAGACTGACATCAGGAGAACAGG
This sequence comes from Budorcas taxicolor, assembly GCF_023091745.1. Taxonomy (NCBI): domain Eukaryota; kingdom Metazoa; phylum Chordata; class Mammalia; order Artiodactyla; family Bovidae; genus Budorcas; species Budorcas taxicolor. The sequence continues at coordinate 48,129,217 of NC_068922.1, forward strand.
CTGGGCCAGGCCTGGCTCTTGCTGAGGAACCCCAGATCGTCTGCTACATCCAGAGAGCTCTGGACTTTTCCTCTTTGGACTGTTTGCATTCCCACTGAGCACAGGGTCCTGGGTATTTTGCAGGTTCATTTGCTAACAGGGGCCCCAAAAGGTTTTCCCGGAGAGCTCTTTCAGGGGTTTCAGTGATTGAGAAACATGTTTTTCCCTGGTGGGGACTGGCTACTGCTGCTCTCTCCTTGGCCCTCGATTTCCTTTGTCTCCTAGTTAATTGAAAATAGAAATCACCAAAACATGTGGCTTCTGCCACCTCCACTGCTCAAATCCCTGTTTTTCCCCATCTAGTCAGTTCAATAAACCTCTTTCTCCTTCCACCAATCAACAATATGAAAAAATAATAAAGCCTACCTCCCAAAGTTTTCATGCTCTCAGGAGAGGATTATTATTTGATCTAATCATTCAAGATTCTCTGTTAGTTGGGTAGCAACTTTTAGTATCTTTTAAGCCTCTTACTAAAATTGATGTACCTTTTCTGGAGAAGGAAATGGCAACCTGTTCCAGTATTTTTGCCTGGGAAATCCCATGGATAGAGGAATCTGGTGGGCTACAGTCCCTGGGGTTGCAAAAGAGTTGGACATGACTTAGTGACTATAAAACAACAACAAACCCTGTAAGACACCATCCTGCAGGTTGTTGTTTTCTTTTTTGCTGTAGAGCAGGCATTCCTTTTTTTGTGGTTGCTAGCTGGATGCTGTATTTAATGAAGTAGGTATGAGCACATGCTAAAAATATAGCCTTAGTACATAGAGGTTATCATGCAGTTAGTATAATTTGCATATGTGCTAATGTACTGAAAAGAAGATTACTTCAGTGAACTATTTTGCTTTTGTATTTTGCTTAAAATGAAACTAATTGATGGGGGAATGTGTAAGACCCTGCATAAGGATAAAAGCAACATGTTTCTAGTTATGTGATGATCAAGATTTATCATGTCTGTGTTGCTATATGGCCTCTGTTCAGTAATCTTAAATCTAATTTTAGGCCTAAAATTCCCATTTTACTCCAGAGTAAAAAATGATTACATGTAACTCTGTAAACTCTGTTATATTATTTTTGTAAAAAACAAATGTAAATGTGTACATATATATGTGAATATATATGCATCTATCTGTCTATATAGGTTTCCCTTGTGGCCTAGACAGTAAAGAATCTAACTGCAATGCGGGAGACCTGGGTTTGATCCCTGGATTGGGAAGATCCCCTGGAGAAGGAAATGGCAACCCACTCCAGTATTCATGCCTGGAGAATTCCATGGACAGGTGGGCTATAGTCCATGGGGTTGCAAAGAGTTGGACATGATTGAGCAACTAACACACACACACACACACACACACACACACACACACACATATGTATGAAGTATGGAAGGTCCTAGTTGATTACCGCCTGCCTTGACAGCACTTTTCTCTAAGATGTCAGACTTGTAAACCACATATTGCAGGCCTGAGGACTGAGTACAGAATCAAGTTAGAAAACACATCTTTCAAGGACAGAGTTTGTCTGCTTCCTAAGGAGGAAATTAATAACAAAGAAACATTTTTCAAAGAGGTTGGACTTTAAAAAGTCCACATGAGCCTAATAAAAGGGAAAGTGTTGCTTTGAAGTCATAAAAGTTTTTTTTTAAATGCACACATTTTAAAGTGCCCTTAAATAGGGCAAAAGAGTATATAATGATGAAATTAATTTTGAATGAATTTAAAAGAGACAAAAGGTGTACAATAAAAAGTCAACTCTCTTTCTTCCTTGTTCCGCACAAATGGTGGTTTCTCTCCTGAGTGTTTTGTATCTTGTTCCTTTTTGAGTGAGTGAGTGAGTAAGTGAAGTCACTCAGTCGTGTCCGACTCTTTGTGACCCCATGGACTGTAGCCTATCAGGCTCCTCCGTCCATGGGATTTTCCAGGCAAGAGTGCTGGAGTGGATTGCCATTTCCTTCTCCATTTACTCAATAATATTCCCTGAACATGTTTCCCATCAAAAGGAAGCTGACTCATTCTTCCTAATCACAACACTAGATGAATGGATCATAATGGAACTAACCAGTTTCCTACTGATAGATGTTTAGGTGGTTTCCAAATTTTTCCTAAAACAAACAGTGTAATAATAACTATTCTTGTGTACAGATATATTGACTCACATATTTGAGTATAACTGTGGTAAAAATACCAAAGGGTAGATTTTCTGGGTTAAAGCTATGCAGAATTGTAATTCTGACAGATACTGTCAAATAGTCTTCCACAGAGACTTAATTTGTACTTTGACCTACAAGCAGTCTATGTATGAGAGAACCTGTTTCTCCACACTCTAGATAAATAAGATAGTGTATGGAACTTTTTGTTCTTTGTGGATGTAAGACTAAGAGCTATTATATAGTTCCTTTTCTATGAACTATGTGTTCACATCCTTTGCTAGTGCGTTGTTGCTATTTTATTACTGATTTGGAAGAACTCTTTATATATTAGAGAGTCTGGCCTTTTGTTTGTAGTAAGTATTACAATAACATTTTTCTACTTATTTGTATTTTTTTGCCATGTACACAGTTTTCACTTTTAATTAAAATGTATCAATCTTTCCTTTTATGGATTCTTTTTGCATTTCTAAAGTAATATATTTGAAATGTTGTATTCGAGTACTCTCATATATCTGAGATTTTACTCAGTTCTGGTAGCCTACACCCTGTAGCTTGCTTGTATCTCTCCTCTGAAAGCCAGAGTAGAGAGGTTCCCTGGTCCAATTAACTCATCTAGCTCCTAAATACAGCGTGCCTTGTATATTTGCAGTGGTTTCCTGGGTGCTATCTTTGCTCTTCTTAATTTGATTGTAGATTCTTTGAAAACATGAACTCTATCTTAAGTTTCTGTATCTTCTACTCAGTACACAGTAGAAGCCTTAAACTTGGTTTCATTTATAGCACTCTGTACTTTAGGAGAGGAAGGGAAGGAGGGCTGCCACAACTCTAGTTGGTTGGGAATCATCTTACATCGCAAAGTCATATACTGCTAGCCTGAATCTTCCAGTCATTTTTGGGTTGACAGCTGCTATTTGGCTGTTATATTCAAATATATTTTGTTCATAGGCTGTGGACAGAGAATTCCTTACCAATTAAGCAAGCAGAGACTGGAGGCAAAGAGCCTAGGACAATGGCCCTGGTGACCTTTGTCTTTGGTGTGCTTGCCCCCTTCTGGGATTATGATTCTTTTTAATCTTCCACTTTTTAAATTATTTTTACTTTTTTAAAAAAACATTTGGCCACACTGAGAGGCCTGTGGGACCTTAGTTCCCCAACCAGGAATCAAACCCACACCCTCTGTATTGGAAGCATGGAGTCTTAACAACTGGACCATCAGGGAAGTCTCATAATCTTCCACTTTTTAGACAACATATATTTAACACTGCTCTTCCATGTTTGCTAACTTAGGCTGATGATTTGACATGTCTGAATTTTTTGACTGTGATGTCATTCACATGTTTCTGACAAATTTTTTAGAAGTAGATGACTGAGTTTATTTTCAGCAATGAGCTCAATTGCCAAAGCAAGGAATTTAATGTAGAATCTCTTGGCAAGGAAACTGATAGGAAGGCCTTCAAGACTTAGCCGATCCAATCACAGAGCAAGTGACCAAGGATCACTCTCCTAGCATCCTTGCAACATGTAGGGGTGGAGGGCAAAGGATTTATCAGAAGTGCTCCCTATTTTCAAGGAGTCTGCAGTTTGTGGAGAAAATTCATGAACGTGGTACAATTAGAAGTATGAGTCCTGAAATCACACTCAGTTGTGGCTCAGAAAATGGAAGGGCCAGGGTGACCAAGAATAGAGAAAAGCTCTTATTCTAGAAGGAATAAGACTTGAGTGTGATCGTAGGGCAGGGTTTCTGAATCTGGGAGTCTAAATCAGGTAGTCTATAAGCTTGGATGAGGAAAAACTACATCTCCATTTGCACCAACTGCTAATGGAAATTTAGCATTTCCATCCATGATGAATGTAAGCAACAAACCACAGTATTATAGAGTACTCATGACTACCAGAATCACAGACTTTTCATATTCCTTACAGTTGCTATTTTCCAATAATGCTCACATGCATCACCACCACTTCAATATTAAGCTAGTTATGAGAATGGCCACTATATATTCCTGTTTATTCAGTTAATGAAAGAGATTTACTTATATCCATTTTGAAAAAGCTTTTGGTTACTATAGTTCAATATAATTATTCCTTATTGTAATCGTATGTTTTATTTCATAAATTTGAAAACCTTATTATCATGTCCAGCAGTTTTGGGTCCTCAGCTGCTATCTTAGCTCTTGGCACATGGTTGCTGTTTGTTGTTTAGTTGCTGAGTCATGTCCAATTTTGTGTAACCCCATGTACTGTAGCCTGTCAGGCTCCTCCATCCATGGGATTTTCCAGGTAAGAATACTGGAGTTGGGCTGCCATTTTCTTCTCCAGTGGATCTTCCTGACCCAGGGACCATTTCCTATATTGGCAGGCAGATCCTTTACCACTGAGCCACCTGGCAAGCCCTTGGCACACAGTAGTTGTTTGATAAATAAATGAAAAAATAAACAACAGAGATACAAGTCTGAACAGACAAGATGGAGCCACATTCCTGACTTAGCAATTAGAAAATGCATAAATATGCTTTATTTATATCAGATTTCAGAAAAAAACTTATGTATTAGAATACATAGCATACAACAAGGTAGAACAAGCTACCTAGAGACTAGCCAAGGAAAGAGTAAGTTGACTGAGGAATGAGACTAAAAATTGACGTCATAGGAAATGTAAAGATTTGGTTCTTTGATTTTTTTTCATCAGTGTCTTATAGTTTTCTGTATATAGCTCTTTTGTCTCCTTAGGTAGGTTTATTCCTAGGTATTTTATTCTTTTAGTTGCAATGGTAAATGGGATTGATTCCTTAATTTTTCTTTCTGATTTTTCATTGTTAGTATATAGGAATGCAAGTGATTTCTGTTTATTGATTTTGTATCCTATGACTTTACCAAATCCACTAATTAGTTCTAGTAATTTTCTGATAGTGTCTTTAGCATTTCTATGTACAGTATCATGATGACATAAACAGATGAAGGGATATTCCATGTTCCTGGGTTGGAAGAATCAATATTGTGAAAATGACTACACTACCAAGAGCAATCTACAGATTCAATGCAGTCCCTATCAAATTACCAATGACATTTTTCACAGAAGTAGAACAAAAAATTTCACAACTCTGTATGGAAATACAAAAGATCCCAAATAGCCAAAGAAATCTTGAGAAAGAAGAATAGAGCTGGAGGAATCAACTTGCTTGATTTCAGACTATACTACAAAGGTACAGTCATGAAGACAGTAAGGTATTGGCTCAAAAATAGAAGTATAGACCAATGGAACAGGAAAAAAAGTCCAGAGATAAATCCATGCACATAAGGGTACTTATCTTTGACAAAGGAGGCAAGAAAACACAATGTGAAAAAGACAGTCTCTTTAATAAGTAGTGCTGGAAGAACTGGACAACTACAAAAGAATGAAATTAGAACATTTAGTAACACCATACACAAAGATAAACTTGAAATGGACTAAAGACCTACATGTAAGACTAGAAACTATAAAACTCTCAGAAGATAACAGGCAGAATACCATATGACATAAATCATAGCAAGGTCCTTTATGACCCACCTCTTAGAATAATAGAAATAAAAACAAAGATAAATAAATGGGACCTAATTAAACTTTAAAGCTTCTGCACAGCAAAGGAAACTATAAACAAGGTGAAAAGACAACCCACAGATGTGATAAAATAACAGCAAACAAAATAACTGACAAAGAATTAATTTCCAAAATATACAAGAGCTCACACAACTTAATACCAGAAAAACAAACAACCCAATCAAAAAGTGGGCAAAAGACCTAAACAGACATTTCTCCAAAGAAAACATACATAGATGGCTAATAAACATATGAAGAGATGTTCAACATCACTCATTATTAGAGAAGTGCAAATGAAAACTACCATAAGGTATCACTTCATCTCAGACAGAATGGCCATAATTAAAAAATACACAAACAACAAGTGCTGGAGATGGTATGGAGAAAAGGGAACCCTCCTACACTGCTGGTAGGAATGTAAATTGTTATAGCCACTATGGAAGACAGTAAGGAGGGTTCTTAAAAAACTAGGAATAGAACTACCAAATGACCCAGCAATATCACTTCTAGGCATATACCCTGAAGAAAACAGAAGATACATGTACCCCAGTATTCACTGCAGCACTATTTACAATAGCCAAGACTTGGAAGCAACCTAGATGTCCATTGACAGATGAATGGATAAAGAAGTAGAGGTACATAAGTACAATGGAATATTACTCAGCCATATAAGGGGATGCATGTGAGTCAGTTCCAATGAGGTAGAGGAACCTAGATCCTATTACACAGAGTGAAGGAAGTCAGAAAGAGAAACGCAAGTATCACATATTAACACATATATTTGGACTCTAGAAGGACAGTACTGAGGAATCTGTTCACAGAGCAACAGTGGAGATGCAGACATAGAGAACAGACTTAAGGACAAGGGTGGGGGAGAAGAAGGAAAGGGTGAGATAAATGGAGAGGTAGCATGGATGTACATACAGTAACGTATGTAAATAGATAGCCAATGGGAATTTGCTGTATGACTCAGGGAACTCAAACTGGGCTTTGTAACAGCTTAGAGGGGTGAGAATGGGTGGGCGGTGGGAGGGAGATTTAAAAGGGAGGGGACATATGGACACCTATGGTTAATTCATGTTGATGTACAACAGAAATCAAGCCAACATTGTAACCAATCATCAACAATTAAAATAAATAAATATTAAAAAAAAGATTTGGTTCTAATAGGCAACACAAAAAGAAAATCCTCATAGCTGTATAATTCACATTGCCCTTAGGAAAATTAAAACAATTGGTTAGGAAAAGCTGTAACAGTGATTTCTCCTCAAGATTTAATCAAAGAAGAACCAAAATTTGCTTTCTTACCATGGTTTGATGGAAGTGATACACTCCAGACACAAGCCAGGTCCAGGGGCAGAAAGCTGGATCTCAACCACAGACGGAGCAAGAGCTCCAGAGAAGGACAAGAAATAGGGCTTATTTTAAAGAAGACACCAGTTAGAGAAGCAGTGAGCCCGGAAGGCCTCTGGAGACCAGATTTAAACTGAGGACTAGGGAGAAGACAGTGGCACAAGAGACAGAGAGAGACACTGCCATGCACGAGGAAAGGATGGGCGCAGAAGGCGACTTGGAGCAGCTCCTCGAAGAGCAGCCCTTTGGTAATTGGGCAAAAGCAGCCAGCTTTTGGTGGAAATAATACAATCCTGTGCACTCAGGTGACCAGTTTGTATTTTCTACTTTGGGCCATTTTAAATGCTGGTTCACAGCTCTACAAAAGGGAGAGCTGGGGCAAAGACAAGGCAGACATTCAGAGGTCATGTTTCACCACTCAGCTGTCCCGGGAAACTTCAGGGAGGGGATGAGCACTTAATATGGGAGTTGGCAACCAGCTGCGTTCTTTATTGACCCAGGTGACCCCTCTGTCTCACCAATCAAGACTCATTCAGCACTGTGGTGGGGAGCCAAGTGTGTGCTATCATGGGGTCCTGGCTTCTTTGCCAGAAACCCTACACCTCTTAACCTGGCCCTGACAACTCCTTTCTTCTTAAGCATGAAGGGCTCTGGCTTCATGCCTGTGAGCCACTCACTCTCTTCCTGTTCTGGGCCCCTGTGGAGAGGGGCAGCACATGCCATGCATGAAGGTCCTCAGAGACTCCCTAACTCAGGGGAAGCTCACCATTCCCACTAGAGACCAACAGGAAAATCCAGAGACCAGTATATACTTATTGGTCTAACCCTGCAGAGCTAAACAGAAGGTTACAAGAATTAATCCTAATTTTGGTAACTAAATGATTCAGTTTTACATTTCAAAGCATTTACATTTAAAAAGGAGAGAGAGAATAGAGAAAAAGTATCTTACTTTGGGATTCAAGTCAAAGAAAGTGTAGTATTTAAATCGTAACAGCAGCTGCTCATCCTCCTGGATGCCTTGTTCCATAAGGGAACGTGAGGAGTCTAGCCAACTAGAAAACAACAAGATTAGTTTTAAAAGTCAGTCAATTTTACACACATATTTTAGTATTATATAATATAATATATATACATATACATGTAAATGTATGCATGTATGTCTATATACACCCTTGAACAAAGTCTGGGTAAGTAACATAATCTACACCCAGTAAAGGGGATGACTTGATAATAGCTTGTGCCTTCATTTTATCACACAGCTTTCTAAGTGCTTTTTTGTATTTATGTATTTTCTCACTGGCACTTTAGAGCAAATCAGTGAATGAGCCAGGGCAGTTATTATTTTCCTAGTTTTAGCAATGAGGAAAATGAGCCTCAGTAACATTAAGTGACATGTTCAAGGTCCTGTGCCTCCTGGTGGAGCCAGAATGAGAATCTGCAGTTGCTGACTGCTGCACGTACTTGTGCTGTGTGTACTTGCTGACTGCTGACCACTTCCACACCAGGTGACCTGACCCCAAAGTGGCTTTATCTTACTGTCTAGAACTTTCTGTAACTATGGAAATATTCTATAATGCCCAGTCCAATTGAATAGCCACTAGTCACACAAGGCTACTGAAGATTTAGCTAGTGCCATATTTTAATTTTAATTATATTCAAACATTAATGTAAATGTCCACATGCTGCTGGTGACTCCTGTACTGGGTAGCACAGTTCTAGAGTCTGAAAGATACACACTGGGTAATGGTGAGGAGAGAATAAAAGTTAACAATGAAATGAGGTGGGAATGAGGGCCCTCCAATACCACTGAAAATGGCTTGAACTTCTATATATGAATATATAGAAGATCAGTTTATATGTTTTATGTATTTTATATATGTCTATATAAATTGATTTTATTTATATATAAAATATTCTATTATATAGTCATATTCCCCTGTGGGAGAATGAGGATAACCAAGATGCAGTCTCCATCCGAAAGGAACTGACAGTCAGTGGGGTAACCAAGCCTCAGATTAAAGGAACAAGGCGACACTGGAGCAGTAGGACGGGACTCGAGGGAAGTGACTGATCTTCTGAGAAGACTGGAAGTGGCTGGGCCTTATAGGACAAACAGGGACAGGCCAGTAGAGCAGGAGGGAGGGAGAGGGTCCTGGAGCAGAGGGAAAGCTGGAGGCAAGGCAGTGACGCAGGAAGCAGCATGCGCGTTGGGGGCATGGGGAGCATGAGAGCGCAGCAGGACAGACAGATGGACATACATGGAGTCTGATCTCACGGGATCAAAGGAGAGTATGAACTAGGGTCTGAATGCTAACAAATGTGACTTTACTTGGACAACAGTGAGTGAAACAAGTGGTGGTTTGAGAAACACTTCGAGTGTATTTTCTGAGACCACTTCAAAGCTTAAGGACTCACTAATTGGAATGCAGAATGGAAAAGGGGTGCTCTATCAAAGACAGCAAAGCCACTTGGGGCTCCCCTGCTGCCACAGAGGGAACCAGCCCACTTATAAGCTGATCTGCTGCTGCTGCTGCTAAGTCGTTTCAGTCGTGTCCAACTCTGTGCAACCCCATAGACGGCAGCCCACTAGGCTTCTCTGTCCCTGGGATTCTCCAGGCAAGAATACTGGAGTGGGTTGCCATTTCCTTCTCCAGTGCATGAAAGTGAAAAGTGAAAGTGAAGTCACTCAGTCGTACCCGATTGCCCATAAAATTTGCACACGTGTCTGAACAAAGAATTAGCATTCACATGCCAGCAAACCATTGAGTTAACCCAATGTGTAAATGTCACACTTTAAATGTATTGAAATGACAAATGGTTACATTTTGTCTTTTTTGTTGCTAAAATCAGTGCTGACCTTTGTGAATAGTATACAATTCCTAGGTGTGCTGACTTGAGAACTGAACAACCCCTCCATGCTTCATCTCCACAGCATCTCTCTTACATTAACATCAGTTCACAGAGAAGTAAAACAAGTTAAGTCCTTACCCTGCGTTAAGCTTGGCTTTGTCAGCCAGAGACCGAGGCTGGTACATATCAGCAAGTGCTTCTGGTGATTGTGGGGGCTGGCTGAATGCCAGGATGCTACAGTTTTGTTCTGCCAGAGGGCTGTCACTGAACCAAGTCATTGTGGACAATGCTGGCGTTCCGTTTATGGGGTCATATGTGGGGGTCATGGTTTTACTGTATAAGCCAGGACTTACTGCAAAGCAAAGGAAAGTACGAACTAGGATATGAGATTTGGGATACGAATCTTTAGAACAATAATTATCAACATTGCTTGTACTAAAATGGATTTTGAACTTAAATGTTTGTATCATTTAGAAAAAGCAGATGAATGATGGTAGAAGTTAAACACAGGTAAAACTCCAGTCTGAATATTTAGTCCCTGGAAAGCTTGGAAACTCATAGGCTGTAAAAACTTCCAAAATCACTTCCAAAATCTTCTTCTCAATAATTCAAAATTCTCTTATATCAGTAGTGAGTTCTGGCACTATTAGAAAACTGGAGCTCTCACAGAATACATGCATATACTTTATTGTTTGGCAAATCTCTTAAATTGCAATGCTTACCAATTTAAAGAACTTAGCTAGTTGATAGTTATCTGACTCTACTTTGCATAAGGGAAATATAAATAATCCCTTTCATTCTTTGTACTGGAATATACTATGCAAGAAACTCTCAATATTGCAAGCATGCTAGAGATTCATTCTTATATACAGGCATATCTCATTTCACTATGCTTCGAAGATATGTTTTTTTGTTTTTTAACTTTTTTTGTTTTTACTTTTGTGACTCTGTGTTACATTTTGGTAACTTCTCCAATATTTCAGACTTTTTTCATTACTATTATATTTGTCACTGTGATCAGTTATCTTTCATTTTACTACTATGACTTGCTGTAGGCTCAGATGATGTTAGCATTTTTAGCAATAAAATATTTTAAATTAAAGTATGTACATTTTAAAAAGACATACTGCTATTGTACTCATAATGGTAGCAATATAGTGTAAACATAACTTTTATATGCGCTGGGAAACAAAAAAATATTTTATGCAACTTGCTTTATTACAGCAGTCTGCAGTATCTCTGAGTATGTCTGTAAAAATAAAAGAATGACACTTTTCTAGAATTTTTATTGCCCCTCCTGTTACATACCCAATGCAAGATTTAAATTGAGTTCAGGAAAGAGTCACGTGAAGGTAGAATCAGGAAGAGAAGTATATTTGAATGATCTAACAAATTTCCTTATCCCACAAATTCATGGCCAATTCTGCTCAAGTTTTTCATTCATCAGCAGCATAATATATACAATTAAAATAATGAGCCATATAACATACCTTATTAAAAATTTTCTGTTCTAAAATTAGTTGGATATTCTTTCCTTATCACTGGAATCCTTAATTTTAGTCCTTGATTAGGGAGAGAGGAGGAAAGGCTAAGTAGAGGGGAGGAGAGTTCTTGGGACTTAAGAATTTAAGAAATTCTTGGATTTAATAATAAATTAAAATAATGAAACACCTATCATGAATCTTACCAGATGGACCTGAAATTGTTGGAGAACCCTCCAGGTTTAAAATATCTTCAATTACGGGCTCCTTATTATTTTTGTCTTTTTTCTTCTTCTTTTTAAAATATTCACCTGAAGGCTTTAATAAGGACAGTTCTTCTGCTCTTCTAATATCTAAAAAATATATATAAAAAAGAAAAGCAAGAAGTAAAAAGAAAATTCCTTCTAAGACTTTAAGTCATGTTGGGCATTTGAAACTATTTCTCAAAAAATTCCCGAGAAGTAAATGGAACTAAATGACATTCCTTTTGAAGAAATTGAAGATCAGTGACCCCCAAAATGGGTGTGTGGGGATCAAACAGTGGAGGGAGATTCATTCTAGGAAAATTTCTAGTTTGTTTTTAAATCTATTGTGAAACTTTTCAAACATATTCAATGCTAGCATGGTGGCACCTTCCCATGCTCGCCGCCCCCTTAAACCTTTCCTAGTGTTTCACTGTTCTTGTGTCATTTACTTACTAGCAGTTTCCCCCTTCCTCCTTCCTTCTTTCTTTTCCCCTTTCCTTTTCTGTTTTTAGGTTTTTAAGCAACCAGCAAGGACTCCATCTTTTTTATGGACCAGTGGTCCTCAGAACCTTTCTCTGCCCAGTGGCTTCTTCCATCCCTGTGGCAGACATCCTAGGCACCTTGTCCATCTCCTGGCCCTCCCCATTTTGGTGTATTCTGACCTCTTTCCAGTGGTAGCTAGGATGTATCTCTTTATCCAAGGGCCTGCTCTGGATGCCAGAGTTCTCACTCCCCAGACAGAGATGCCACAGGTCACATGAGTTCAGAGAGTTAACACTCCCCAAGAGCAGCCCTCAATGACTCAGTGACTGGTGGAATGGTATATTAACACCCCAGCTCCCTTACCCCTTGGTTGCACAGCTCCAAGGCATGACCACACCACTTCGCAGAGGGCCCCAGCTGTCCCCAGTGTGAGCTGATTAATGACACTCGCTTATTAGTGGCCTTCTCTTCCCAGTCTCACTTCACCACTCCCAGCCAGTGTTTCCTGGCATAACTTTCTAAATAAATAATATTTATACTTGAATTCTTATCTCCGGTCTTCTTCTGGAGAACTCAAGCTAAGAAGATAGTCCCCACTGTCCTCCATTAATCAAATATACTTCTAACTGCCATTTCCAATTAGAACTGATTGTACACTGGGCTGTTATGATCCCAGGTAAAAATCCAGGAATGTGGATGTTAGAATCTCTGGGCAGCTTTCCTGGAGGTAAATGCACTAATTCCACAGGTATCCCCACCTCTTAGTTCAGCTGAGGTTGAATCTGGCAGTTGAGCTACCAGTAAACAAGCCTGACTGTCAGGTTGCAACACACACCTGTAACCATTCCAAATGCATAATTCATACACAAAACCAGGAGATGAATAAAAATTTCCAGTAGCATTAGTAACAAAACAAAACAAAAACCCCACTGATATCTAAGCCCAAGGTTTGTATCTTGTCTTTTCTTTGAGAGAAAAAAAAATCATCCTGTTGCTAGATTTAAGTTCAGTTGGTCAGATATAAAAAGTGATTATTAGGGAATTCCCTGGAGGTTCAGTGGTTAGGTCTTGGAACTTTCACTGCAGGGGGCATAGGTTCAAAGTTCAATCCCTCATTGAGGAACTATGATCCTACATGCTGTGCATCTTGGCCAAAAAAAAAAAAAAGTGATTATTAGAAATGCCAAGTTGAGTCATTTAGAGTTACCATGAAGGTGTAATCTAGAAAGAAAAGAATGTATGAATGCTTCTGTTTATTTGAAAACTTCAAGTTTTTGACCCCAGCTATAATGTGTGCTTCTAGTCTACTATAGTATCTGAAATGTACATTTTCTTTACTCATTTACTGTTTTCAAATTTTCACTAGAATATTATTGAAAGCCAGGTACCTTGTGCTTATATCATTTGCTCACCATGCATCAAGGAAAATTCTGGAACTTACCTTTGGTAATGGAAGCTTCCAATCATTTGTCTGGTCAGCAAACAGTTACTAAGCAGGTGATATGTGTTGGGCATTGTGCTAAGTGTTAGGAACAGACATGCTCAAGAAACGGCTGTCTTCATCCTATATAATACCATACCAGCCTGCACCACTCAACACTGGCACTCTCAATAATGTGTACATTATTAGATTTTCCCCCTTTTTTTCCTCCATTACCTACCCCCTTTTAACATCTTATTTTTTACATGATTTATTTTTTGTCTCTGTATGCTACAGTGGAAGCTCAGGGAGGGCAGAGGGTTTGGATTATTTTTATTGCTAACCAATCTCTGCTGCAAAGTTGCTTCAGTCGTGTCTGACTCTGTGCGACCCCATAGACGGCAGCCCACCAGGCTTCCCCATCCCTGGGATTCTCCAGGCAAGAACACTGGAGTGGGTTGCCATTTCCTTCTCCAATGCGTGAAAGTGAAAAGTGAAAAGTGAAAGTGAAGTTGTTCAGTCATTTCTGACTCTTGGCAACCCCATGGACTGCAGCCTACCAGGCTCCTCCATCCATGGGATTTTCCAGGCAAAAGTACTAGAGTGGGTTGCCATGGCCTTCTCCAAACCAATCTCTAGCACTCACCATAGTGCCTGCCAAGTCAAAATATATATTTGCTGAAGGAATGAATAAGCAGTTTACAGTTTAATGGGGAAGATAGATCACCCACTCACATAGTGTGTATACTGTGTTCAAATCCTAAATGTTAGCCTTGGAACTCAAGAATATACCTATACACACTTTCAAAAAATATACTTCCTTACCCAGAGTTTGCTAATATTATGGAAGTCCCAGAAAGAAGAAATGGTTTGGGCAGTGTTGTCCCTAAAGACTGTTAAAATTTTTGATCCATAATTAAGCGTACATTTCTGCTTAAAATAAACTCCACAAATGATGTTTATGTACAGAGTTATTTACTGGAGCCAAGTGTTAGGGAAGCAATTAAGACACTGCATCACCATTATCTCAAAAACAACACAGACATATCAGCTCTATGGTGATAATGATTTAATGGAACTCTTTTCGTTTGTCTTCAATATAACAATTTCAGTATGGCTTAGGGAAATGAGTTTTGGGGTGGAAATCTTAATGGAGTTGTCTTTTCTGTTTACAAATCTCTTTTGAGACTTTGAGCTTTAAGTCTCTTTTGAGCTTTAAGCTTTGGGAAAATGAACCTGATTTGCTCTGATAATGTTCCATCTGGTTTAACTTCACTTAAATGGCTAAAGTCCCCAGAACTGGGCTTGAAAACTGTGCTCCTAATAAGGGATGTAAAGCCAACCACTTGTGGGCAGAAGTGCGTGTATTTTCCTGTCCTCTTTTGCTGAGAGTACAGAGGGTAGAGGTGCCCGCCTGTGGGGACTCACTCAGGGCTCTGCAGATGTCGCTGACAGCTCTGAAGACCACAGTCGAGAAGCTGACTCGCAGTCGGACTGTCTTCATGTTTGGCAGGCGGAGGCGAAGCATTTTATGCTGAGGGGTAAAGACAAGCTTTGCATCTGCCTGGACCCCACATTTGTCCAGAGTCCAGTGTGTTTTCAGAAGCCAGCAATGTTTCTGTTCCCACCAAAGGGCAAAGTCTGACCAGTCCTGGGCTATGTCTGCAAGAATAGAGAACAGAGCACAGTAAAGTGAGAGCAAGCACTTGCACCCTGGAGTCAAGTCCTGCATGTGCAAAACCAAAGCCAATGCTGGTCTTCCACTCTCATCTCTTCCTACAACCCAAGGCTCCATCATTCTTGGCTTCTTGTCCAAGTCCCTAAGACAAGGCAGCTACGAGACCGACTGAACCTCACCTTCTTTACATTTAAATACTACGGAAGGAACAGAAACATACAACGTTTATCATGATGAAATGCTAAAGTTTTCTTCTCCCAAGTCCCTCAGTGCCATGGTCCTTTCTGGGAAGGCCAGAAGCAAGGCTTTGTTTAATCGAGATGATTTCTCTAATAGAAATGGATCCTTCCAGGTCCCTGGTGGTCTGGTGGTTAAGAGTCCCCCTTCCAATGCAGGGCGCGTGGGTTTGATCCCTGATCAGGGAACTAAGAACCCACCTGCTGTGGGGCAACTAAGCCCATATGGTACAACTTAGCCCGTGCACTACTAACACCACCACAACAGTGAGGAAAAATAGATGAATCCTTCAGACACCAGCTCACAAGGGAATATCGAAAGCTTCCAGTCAAAATACATACAGAACTACTGAGAAGTTTACATTTCACCCTTCTCAGGAATGTCCACCTCTTACCAGTACCACTGCATTACCAGTTTCCAAAATTGTTGACACTAAAATCAGAGCTGAATATTTTATCTCTCAATGGTAACATCAACACTGAACCCTTCCACTTTTTCAATGCCCCTTGGCATCAAGATCGAATCTTTCCCCTTTGCCAATGTTAGAGTCATAGTCAATCTTTTACTTGGCTAAATTAAGAGCCACCAGTACTTTTACTTAAAAAATGGTTTCTCCCTCTTTCTCTCTTTTTAAATTAGAAAACCTTTCTCTCAGTGCTATTAGTAGAAGTATAAATGCTGTAGGCTTCCCCCATGGCTCCGTGGTAAAGAATCTGCCTGCAACGCAGGAGATGTGGGTTCAATCCCTGGGCTGGGAAGATTCCCTGGAGGAGGGCATGGCAATCCACTGCAGTATTCTTGCCTGGAGAATCCCATAGACAGAGGAGCCTGGCGGGCTATAGTCCATGGGGTCATAAAGAGTCAGATGACTGAAGTGACTGTGCACAGCGCAGTGCAGAATAAATGCTGTAATGCTGTAACTATTTTGGAAAGTCCTATGATTCAGTAACTTTTCTCTGATCTGTATGCCCAACAGAAATGCCTATACTTACCTAAGACAGCTACTATCTATAAAAGCCCCTATATGTAAAGAACCCAATATCCATAAACCATCAGGTAAATGGATAAATTGTGGGAAAAAAAATCATATAATGGAGTATTATACAGCAATGAGAATCAAAGAATCCAAACTATATGCAATAAAATGGATAAATGTCACAGACATAATGTGGCATGAAAGAAAGCAGATGCTTTAGGGTATATTATCCTGTATAATTCCACATATATACAGTTTGAAAACAAGTAAAATTATTCCTTTGGAGTAACAATTCAGGGTAATAGCTACCTTTAGTGGGACAGTGGCTGGGAGGTGTCAGATGTGGGACTTGGGTAGGGGAACAGGTACTGTTTTATATCTTGATTTGAGTGGTGGTTATTTGACTTTGTGAAAATTCACTGAACTATACACTTTTGATAATTGCACTTTTTGTATGTATATTATATTCCAATGAAGACAACTTAAAGATACTTTATATCACTAGTATAACTGAAAAGCCAACATCTGTGGTCTTAAATAGAAGACAAAAAAATGAATGCAAAGAAAATAACACATTATTAAATTCTAGGTCCATTGCGTTGACTCCTGATGTGAAGACTCTGACCCTGAAGACTTCTTTCCTTGTTTA
This sequence comes from Budorcas taxicolor, assembly GCF_023091745.1. Taxonomy (NCBI): domain Eukaryota; kingdom Metazoa; phylum Chordata; class Mammalia; order Artiodactyla; family Bovidae; genus Budorcas; species Budorcas taxicolor. The sequence goes on from NC_068922.1 coordinate 48,146,350, forward strand.
AACAAGGACTAGTAGCAAACGGTAGGTAAGGACACTGGCACCAGGCTGCTTGCTCACAGAGCAATCAAGCATTGACAAAAAATTACATAACAGTCTAAGGCCCCAGGTGTGGTCTAAGGTTACCCTAGATGTCACCATGGAGGGTGACCTCATTCCAGTGCAAACAGGTTATTACACCTACTGGGGAGCTTCAGTTTGCTACCAAAGACTTAAGTTTTGACAGAGGGGGTCAGGGGGTTGTTTGGGCTCCTTTAGGGCTCCCCATTTCTTTTCTTCCTGTAGAAAGGGGCCATTGCAAGATGGGTGATCAGAAAAACTTAGATAGTCTGACAGCCTAGTTCAGTCATTCAGTGATGATGCAACATAAGAAACCATAAATAAGCAGCAACTTACTTATCTGTTCCACTAACTTGAGCATCACTCCCCCAATGTGCAGGTCTCCAGACACTCTCAGTGTGATGTCCTTCTGCTCCTCTTCATTTGGATGATCAACTCGGACCACAAGCTCCCAGGAAGCAGATGCAAAGTCACTGGATGAGAGCATTGTGGCAAATACAGGTGTCTACATGAAAAAAGGCAGACGGACCAGAATGAAACTGAGGCTCATCAGGTAGACTCTGCAGAGCAAAACTTTCTTTTCTCTCATTTTTAGTCCCCTCCTCAAAAATGCTGCAGAGTTCCTGATATTAAATTCAGCATCTTAACTTTAAAGACAAAAAGTCTTATAAAAATGATCTCTTCTAAATCTCTTGTACTTTAAACTTTCTACCCTCCCAGGTCCACCTAGCTATTTATTTTCTGTGCCTGCCCAATGCATCCATCCCTTTCTCCTGACTTTTCTTGACCTTCTATGAAGTACTTGAGCAATAGGCAACAAATCATGACAATCCTTGACATAAAAAATCACATTTATTGAAGTATAATTTTCATACAATAAAAGGGATTGAATTGAAATGTATACTTGGATGCATTTTATTGTATGCATATTATACTTAAAAAGAATTGATTTTAAAAAGAATATCTATACATAGGTATTATTACATTCACCCATAAAATAGTAAGGACATTTTCTGGTATGAAAATTAAAAAAAAAACCAAAACAGAACAAAACAGTTTCTTTTTTAGCCATATAACATGTAGTTTTATCTTAAGCACATAAGAGATACAGGTCATTAATAATTTGTTCTTGTTGTTCAGTCACTAACTCATGCCCCTCTCTTTGTGACCCCCTGGTCATATGCTAGGCATGCTAGTCTTCCTTGTCCCTCCCCATCTCCCAAAGCTTGCTCAAACTCATGTCTATCCACATGTCCATCTTGATTCCAGCTTGTGAGTCACCCAGCCCAGCATTTCGCATGATGCATATAAGTTAAATAAGCAGGGTGACAATATACACCTTTGACATACTCCTTTCCTAATTTGGAACCAGTCCATTGTTCCATGTCCAGTTCTAACGGTTGCTTCTTGACCTGCATACAGGTTTCTCAGGAGGCAGGTAATGTGGTCTGGTACTCCTGTCTCATTAAGAATATTCCACAGTTTGTTGTGAACCACACAGTCAAAGGATTTAGCATAGTCAATGAAGCATATGTTTCATTTGAATTCCGTTGCTTTCTTCATGGTCCAACAAATGTCAGCAATTTGATCTCTGGTTCCTCTGCCTTTTATAATTCCAGCTTGTATATCTGGAAGTTCTTGGCTCACATACTGCTGAAGCCTACTGCATAGGATTTTGAGCATAATCTTGCTACCATTGAGATTAGTGCAATTGTACAGTAATTTGAACATTCTTTGGCATTGCCTTTCTTTGGGATTGGAATGAAGATTGACCTTTTCCAGGCCTGTGGCCACTGCGAAGTTTTCCAAATTTGCTGGCTTAGAGTGTGGCACTTTAACAGCATCGTTCCAGTTCAGCTGGGATTCTATTACCTCCATTAGCTTTGTTCACAGTGATGCTTCCTAAGGCCCACCTGACTTCACACTCCAGAATGTTTGGCTCTATGTCAGTGACCACACTATTATGGTTACCCCAGGTCATCCAGAGCTTTTTTATACAGTTCTTCTGTGTATCTTCTGTGTATGGAAGAAAGTGAAGAAGAACTAAAGAGCCTCTTGATGAAAGTGAAAGGAGAGTGAAAAAGTTGGCTTAAAGCTCAACATTCAGAAAATAAACATCATGGCATCTGGTCCCATCACTGCATGGCAAATAGATGGAGAAACAGTGGAAACCTTGGCAGACTTTATTTTTTGGGGCTCCAAAATCACTCCAGATGGTGACTGCAGCCATGAAATTAAAAGACACCTACTCCTTGGAAGGAGAGTTATGACCAACCTAGATAGCATATTCAAAAGCAGAGACATTACTTTGCCGACAAAGGTCCATCTAGTCAATGCTATGGTTTTTCCAGTAGTCATGTATGGATGTGAGAGCTGGACTATAAAGAAAGCTGAGTGCCAAAGAATTGATGCTTTTGAACGTGGTGTTGGAGAAGACTCTTGAGAGTCCCTTGGACTGCAAGGAGATCCAACCAGTCCATCCTAGAGGAAATCAGTCCTGAATGTTCATTGGAAGGACGATGTTGAAGCTGAAACTCCAATACTTTGGCTACCTGATGTGAAGAGCTGACTCATTTGAAAAGACCCTGATGCTGGGAAAGATTGAAGGCAGGAGGAGAAGGGGACCACAGAGTTTGAGATGGTTGGATGGCATCACTGACTCAATGGGCATGAGTTTGAGTCAACTCCAGGAGTTGGTGATGGACAGGAGGCCTGGCGTGCTGCAGTCCACGGGGTCGCAAAGAATCAGATACGACTGAGTGACTGAACTGAACTCTGTGTATCAGTTCAGTTTAGTTGCTTAGTCATGTCCAATTGATTCTTTGTGACCCCATGCACTGCAGCAGGCCAGGCTTCCCTGTACATCACCAACTCCTGGAACTTGCTCAAACTCATGTCCGTCGAGTCAGTGATGCCATCTAAACATCTCATCCTCTGTAGTCCCCTTCTCCCTCCACCTTCAATTTTTCCCACCATCAGGGTCTTTTCTAATGAGTCAGTTCTTCTCATCAGGTGCCCAAAGTATTGGAGCTTCAGCTTCAGCATGAATCCTTCCAATGAATATTCACGATTGATTTCCTTTAGTATTGACTGATTTGATCTCCTTGCAGTACAAGGGACTCTCAAGAGTCTTCTCCAACACCATAGTACAAAAACATCTATTCTTTGGCACTCAGCTTTCCTTATAGTCCAACTCTCACATCCATACATGACTACTGGAAAAACCATAGCTCTGACTAGACAGACCTTTGTCAGCAAAGTGATGTCTCTGCTTTGTAATATGCTGTCTTGGTTGGTTATTGGTTTTCTTTCAAGGAGCAAGCATCTTTTAACTTCATGGCTGCAATCATTATTTGCAGTGATTTTGGAGCCCAAGAAAATAGTCTGTCACTTTTTCCATTGTTTCCTCATCTACTTGCCATGAAGTGATAGGACCAGATGCCATGATCTTAGTTTTTTGAATGTTGAGTTTTAAGCCAACTTCTTCATTCTCCTCTTTCACGTTCATCAAGAGGCTCTTTAGTCCTTCTTCATTTTCTGCCATAGGGGGGTGTCATCTGCATATCTGAAGTTATTGATATTTCTCCCAGCAATCTTGATTCCAGCTTGTGCTTCATCCAGCCCAGCATTTCGTATGATGTACTCTGCATATAAGTTAAACAAGCAGGGTGACAATATACAGCTTGATGTACTCCTTTCCTAATCTGGAACCAGTCTGTTCCATGTCCAGTTCTAACTCTTGCTTCTTGACCTTCATACAGATTTCTCAGGAGGCAGATAAGGTGGTCTGGTATTTCCATCTCTTTAAGAATTTTGCACAGTTTGTTGTGATCCACACAGTCAAAGGCTTTGGCATAGTCAATAAAGCAGAAGTAGATGTTTCTCTGGAACTCTTGCTTTTTCAATGATTCAACAGATGTTGGCAATTCGATCTCTGGTTCCTCTGCCTTTTCTAAATCCAGCTTGAACATCTGGAAGTTCACAGTTCATGTACTGTTGAAGCCTGGCTTGGAAAATTTTCAGCATTACTTTGCTAGCACATGCTGCTGCTGCTGCTAAGTCGCTTCAGTCGTGTCTGACCCTGTGCAACCCCATAGACGGCAGCCCACCAGGCTCCCCCATCCCTGGGATTCTCTAGGCAAGAATACTGGAGTGGGTTGCCATTTTCTTCTCCAATGCATGAAACTGAAAAGTCAAAGTGAAGTCGCTTAGTCATGTCTGACTCTTAGCGACCCCATGGACTGCAGCCTACCAGGGTCCTCCGTCCATGGGATTTTCCAGGCAAGAGTACTGGAGTGGGGTGCCATTGCCTTCTCCAGCTAGCACATGAGATGAGTGCAATTGTGCTGCAGTTTGAACATTCTTTGGCATTGCCTTTCTTTGGAACTGGAATGAAAGCTGACCTTTTCCAGTCCTGTGGCCAGTGCTGAGTTTTCCAAATTTGTTGGCATATTGAGTGCAGCACTTTCACAGCATTATCTTTTAGGATTTGAAATAGTTCAGCTGGAATTCCATAACTTCCACTAGCTTTGTTTGTAATGATGATTCCTAAGGACCACTTGACTTCGCATTCCAGGATGCCTGGCTCTAGATGAGTGATCACACCATCTTCCGTGTATTCTTGCCTCCTTTTCTTAATCTCTTCTGCTTTTGTAGGTCCTTACCATTTTTGTCCTTTATTGTGCCTATCTTTGCAATGAAATTTTCCCTTGCTCTTATCCAGTTTTCTTAAAGAGATTTGTAGTCGTTCCAATTCTATTGTTTTCCTCTATTTCTTTGCATTGTACACTTAAGAAGGCTTTCTTATCTCTCCTTACTATTCTCTGGAATTTTGCATTCAGTTGTGTATATCTTTCCCTTCCTCCTTGCCTTTTGCTTCTCTTCTTTTCTCAGCTTCTGTAAGGCCTCCTTAGAGGTCTTTGCCATTCCCTTCTCTGGTGGACTGGATGTTCATAGGACAACATGGCAGCAGCAGTCTGAAGAGGCACTGGCGGCCTGGGAAGCAGCTTCGCAGAGATCACACTGGAGACGGAGATGGGAGCAGGGTAGTGACCAGCACCACCAGTTCCTAGCACAGAGCAGGAGGACAGGAGAGGCTGGGGCCAGAGCTCGGCAATGGTGGGGGATCAGCTCCAGGGTGACCTGCAGCAGCAGAGAGGGCGAGAGAGGCCCTCTGCTCCTGAGTGGTGGATCAGCCCCAGGGTGGCCAGGGGCAGCACATATTCAACTTACTGGAGTTACCATTTTATATTATATATATCATATAAGTTTTGGACACACTTTTGGCAAAATATTTAAAACAAGAGTGATAGACATACAATCCCACTCTTCAAAGTACAGATGAGGTGAGTGCTTCAAACCCACAGTGTCCCATCATTGGAGGAACTAGGATGAATGAAGCTGCTGCTGCTGCTGCTGCTAAGTTGCTTCAGTCGTGTCCGACTCTGTGTGACCCCATAGACAGCAGCCCACCAAGCTCCCCTGTCCCTGGGATTCTCCAGGCAAGAACACTGGAGTGGGTTGCCATTTCCTTCTCCAATGTGAATGAAGCTAAGCAGTTTCAAAACTGAGTGTTTTGAGTATAATAGGAAGACTGGAACCCCAAATTTGCAGAACTTAAAAATGTCAGTTCTCTTTAAGTAGGAGGCAAATGATAAATACCTCCTGGCTATTTTAAGATTTGAAATAAAAATCAGTCATTTAAGTGATGACAAATCTTTTTTACTTTGTGAGGTAAAGACAGCTTATAAGAAATCCCGGTTTTCATAAGGCCTGTTCTTGAAAACCATCAGTGTATGCAAAGGGCTCAGGAAAGGGTCTCTCTAAGGGACAGTGTACAGGAACCCTGTGGATCTCATTTATATGTAGATTCTATTCAGCAGGATCTTATTAACATACAGGTTCTAGTCAGCAGATCTGGGAATGATGTGGAAACCCTGCATTCATAACAAACTCCAGCTGATGCTAGTCTTCATCTTACACTCTTAAGTCAAAACAGCCACTTAAAAAATTAGCTCCAGGACTCAGTTCCTCCCTTCAACCTAATTAGATCAGTATTAAGCTAGGACCATGGTGACATCTGAGGAACATTCTTTTTAATATTAAGCACTAAATCCTGTGGATAGGGGAGCCTGGCAGGCTCCAGTCCATTTGGTCACAAGAGTTGGACGTGACTTAGTAACTAAACCACCAACCACTAATTATAGTAAAAACTCTCAAGAAAGTGGGCATAGAGGAAACCTACCTCAACATAATAAAGGTCATAAATGAGAAACCCACAACAAACATCATTCTCAGTGATGAAAAGGTGAAAGCATTTCCCTGTAAGATCAGGAACAGGGACTTCACTGGTGGTCCAGTGGTTAAGAATCCACCTTGCAATGAAGGGGACACAGGTTCGATCCCCTGTAGGGGAACAAGATCCCACATACCCTGGAGCAACTACTGAGCCTGTGCACTCCAGAGCCTCTGTGCCAAAACTAGAGAGCCCACAGGCTGCAACTACTGAAGTCTGCATGCCACAGCTAGAGCCCCTGTGAGGCCATGAAGGATCCCACGTGTTGCAACTAAGACCTGATGCATATAAGTAAAAATATAAAAGATCAGGATCAAGACAAGATGCCCACTATAGCCACTTTTATACAACACAGTATTGGAAGACCTAGCCACAGCAATAAGACAAGAAAAATAAATAAAAGGAAGCCAAACTGGAGAGGAAGCAGTAAAACTGTCACTGTTTGCAGATGACATGACACTATATATAGAAAACCCTAAAGATGCCACCAGAAAACTACTAGAGCTAATCAATGAATTTGGTAACATTGCTGCTGCTGCTGCTAAGTCATTTCAGTCATGTCCAACTCTGTGTGACCCCATAGACGGCAGCCCACCAGGCTTCCCTGTCCCTGGGATTCTCTAGGCAAGGACACTGGAGTGGGTTGCCATTTATATATATATAGTATCTGTTGCATTTCTGTACACTAACAATGAACTATCAGAGAAATTAAGGAAACAATCCTACTTAATCACTACATCTAAAAGAATAAAATACTTAGTCATAAACCAATCTAAGGAGGTAAAAGATCTGTACTTGGATCTATTTACTAGACACTGATGAAAGAAATGGAAGATAATACAAACAGATGGAAAGATATACTATGTTCATGGGCTGGAAGAATTAATATTGTTAAAATGATGATACTATGCAAGGAAATTTACAGATTTAGTGCAATCCCTATAAAAATACCAAAGGCATTTTTCACAGATCTAGAACAAATAATTTAAAAATTTGTATGGAAACACAAAAACCCACAAATAGTGAAAACAAGCTTGAAAAAGAAGAACAGTATTAGAGGAATCATGCTTCCTGATTTCAGATTATACTACGAGGCTACAGTACTCAAAACAGTATGGGACTGGCACAAAGACAGACACTTAGATCAATGGAATAGAACAGAGAGCTCAAAACTAAACCCGCATGCTTATGGTCAATTAATCTACAACAAACGAGACAAGAATATTCAATGGAGAAAAGATAGTCTCTTCAATAAGTACTACTGGGAAAACTGGACAGTTACATGTAAAAGAATGAAATTGGAACACTCTCTAACACTATATACAAAAATTCAAAATGGATTAAAGACCTAAATGTAACCAGAAACCATAAAACTCCTAGAAGAAACCATAGACAGAACACCCTTTGACATAAATGGTAGCAACATTTTTTTTTTGTATCTGTCTCCTAAAGCAAATGAGATAAAAGCAAAAATAAACAAATGGGACCTAATTAGACTTAAAAGCTTTTGTACAGCAAAGGAAGCTGTAAACAAAATGAAAGGACAACGTATAGAATGGGAGAAAATATTTGTAGAAGATGTGACAGACAAGGGATTGATTTCTAAAACATACAAACAGCTTATACAGCTCAATTAAAAAAACCCTACCCACTCAAAAACTGGGCAGAAGACTTAAATAAACATCTCTCCAAAGAAGACATAGAGATGGCCAACAGGCACAAGAAAAGATGCTCAACATCGTTAATCACCAGAAAAGTGCAAATTAAAACCACAGTGAGATACAGTCTCATACCTGTCACAATGGTGATGATCAAAAAGACTAGAAATAACAAACGTTGGTGAGGACATGGAGAAAAGGGAACCTTCAATACTTGTTGGTGAAAATGTAAATTGGTGTAGCCAGTGTGGAAAACAGTATGGAGGTTTTTCAAAAAACTAAAAATAGAGCTATCATATGACCCAGCAATTACATTCCTGATATATATCAAAAAACAAACAAACAAAATAACAAAACAAATAATCCCCCCAAAACACCAATTTGAAAATATACAAAATATACATATTATAAAGATATTATTTACAATGGCCAAAATATGAAGCAGCTTAAGTGTCCATCAACATATGAGTGGATAAATACGTGGAATGGGATATTACTCAACCATAAAAAAGAATGACATTTTGCCATTTCCAACAACATGGAAGGACTTGGAAGATATTATGCTAAGTGAAAAAAGGCAGACAGACAAATACTGTATGATAACACTTACATGTGGAATCTAAAATAATAAACTACTGAATATAACAAAAAGGAAACAGATATATAGATAGAGAACACATATATAGAGAAAAACTAGTGGTTACCAGTGGGGAGAGGGAAGGATGGAGGGGCAAAATAGGGGAAATTAAGAGCTACAAACTATTATGTATAAAATAACCTTTATAGCTTATAGGATATATTGTATAACACAGGGCATATAGCCAATATTTTATAAGTATAAATGAGGTATAGCCTTTAAAATTGTGAATCACTGTTGTACATCTGTAACTTATAATGCTGTACATCAACTATATTTCATTTAAAAGTTAAAAAAATTATACAAAGCAATAATTAAACCACCAGTGTCACTGTTCACATTCGTAAGCAAAAGAGAATCACAAGATAAATGCTGCAAATCTGAACAGGCTTAGAACAGATTTCATTTGTTCCACTCAACTTCAAGAGTTCAGAGGCGACTAAAGGATCCTAATGTTTGCACCTCCCAATGCACAGAGGAACATACAAGACTTCTTGCATGGGCAGTGTCATGCAATGATTATATTGGGCCTAACTACCTCACTGTCATCTTCAGCCTCAGGTGTTATTTACTGTGTACATCATTCAGAATGATGTACTCTGGGATAACTACTATCTTGTGTTATCTCCATCCTCTCAGCAATCCCATTTAGAAATGAGGAAACACAGTCTCAGAAAAGCTAGGTAATTTATCAAAAGTCACACAGCAAGTTAGATCAATTCAGGTTCTAACTCCAAACTCTCAACCAGCACTCTGGGACATATTCTTGATAATATTACAAAGTTAATATGAAATACAACACTTAAAACTACGAGCTAAATTCTCAGTACCTTCACCAAACATTTTAACTAACATAAATCTTTCCCATTTAGGAGACAATAAAGATACCTCTTTCACTGTCAAATTCTTAACATGGTATTGAAGTATTTGACTTTAGGATCCTTACAGCTTTTTTAATGCTATGCTTTGAGGCTTTGTTATTTAAAATGTTTTGTACATGAAGAAAATAACCTTACTTTTAAAATGATTCCTCACTGCTTGTTTTGGGAGCAATTAGACAGGATTTTTCTTTACCTAACCTGGGCAATAAGGTATTTCTCATTTAAAAAACAGGCAATCGGTGGTGATTCCCTTACAACGAAATTCAGGCTAAAATTAGACAATCTGGTTTCCCCACATTCCACTCCTATCTTTTCTGCGCCTTTCTTTTCGAGAGTGAAGTTCTGCAGCAAGATGTTGCTTGTTGAGGAAAGCCTCAAGCTTCGGCTGGGAAAGCAGACCTAGGGTGTTAAAGACCAGAACAAGAAGCACACCAGCACACCTGCCTTCCCTGGGGAAACCAAGTGGCCCACTTCCGGCGGTCCTTTATAGAAAACTCAGTCAAGACAGACAGACACAGGCAGACAGAGAGACAGAGAGGGAAATAGACCGAATGCTCCCTCTGGAAGAACAGAGAGTGAGTGGGTCCGAAGGCCACTGGCCTGTCTTTTGCCAAATATGCAGGGAGGGTCCCAGGGCCCAGGGGAATGTGGTGGGTGGGTAGAAACCCCTCCCCACCCGTAAGGTCAGCACCGCTGCTGGACTGAGAGTTTATTTTGCGCAGCCAGATGCTCAAGGTCGGAGAAGGTGGTCACAAGCTGATCACGAGATTTTTAATTCAACAGCTATTTACGTGCAAGAAGCCGCGGAAAGGCAGGAGCGGGGGTCTGGGGAACCAGCGGTGCCCATCGCAGCCTCCCTTCCCCGCCAGTCTCCATTCCCCGCCGGGGCCCATCTCCTGGGCACTCACTTCCTTTCTCAAGCCTGCGGCGTGGGTCTCGAGGCCGGGCACGTGTGCCGCTGCCCTCCTGGAGACTCGGGCAGAGGCCACCCAGGGCGAGCTGGGGGCGCGCGGTGGCGGCGGCTGCTCCGCGAGGCTCTGCGGGCGAGTGCTGCGCGCGGACCTGCCGCCTAGACTGGCGCCCGCCCCCGCCGACTGATCTCCGCCCCGCGCGGCCCTCCGGGCACAGCTGGCCAGCGCGGCGGGCAGGCGGCAGCACGACTAGCCCCAGCCTGCCAGGTCCCGCTGCCCGGGGAGGGGGTGCTCTGCAGACTTTACGGACAAACGGTGGTCGCTGGGCTGCAGCGCGACAGGACAGCAGGGAGAACCGGGGCGGATGCTCAGACCCACGCCCCTCTTGAGACCTCTCATCCTGCCCACCCTCCTCTAGACCGCCTCTCGTTTCCCAGTTCCCCGAGGCCCGCCTGGGACTAGCCTGGTGATTAAGGTCCTGCTACTTTCCCCGCCCTCCGGGTGTACTTGTCACTCACATCGCGGGTGCGTCCACTTCCTCCGAGTCCTGGCTCTAGGCAAGAACAGCCGCCTCCGCTCTAGAGAGCCCGGAGGACCTGTGGTTGCCAGCTGGAAGAAACAAAAGTGGTTCATCTCTGAGTAACAGGGTGGTGTAAACCTCTGAGAAGGGCGAGGCGCCCCAAACACGCACGTTGGAAGATCCCCGGGAAACCTAAGGCCGCTCCCCTCGCTGAAGTCTGGGTGGCTCATCTCAGATTCACCACCCAGCTCCACCGCTCACCTTCCTGTCGGATTCACTTCCGAAGGAAGCAGGAAGGGTGGGTGACCTTGGGCAACTGGCACACCTCTCCAAACCTTTCGTTGAGTATTTACTGCGCACCAGGCCTGAGTCTGAGCTTTGAGGATATAAAACAGGGTTATAAAACAGGAAATTATAGTTTTCTCATTTGTAAAATGGGTAAAGGGATGGGATTCTCACCACCAGAATTTCAGTCCATAGAGGAGTTTCATGCAGTAATACAGTCTTTAGCGATTTTCATCAAGTACGTAAAGCTTCCCATAACATATTTAATTTAAAATGTTGCAAAAATTAGAAGTGGAATCCTTGTTTTTGCTTGGTATTACCATATTCAGCCATTATTATGGTTCTGAAAGTACTTTACATTTAATTTTAAAAGGCCAGTTGAACAAACATCAGCAAATATGGGATTTTAGAATTAAAATGATTAAAAATTTGAAACTGAATTTGTAGTTTGTCAACTATAGGAATGTGGTCAACTGTCATCTGGTTCCACTTTCTTGCATACCTAATACCAACTGAGCAAATATGCACTTATTTGGAGCAGAGATTGTCTAAGACTTGCTTCCTGGAGACTGTGCATGACTGATTAGACTATAGACTGTCTTCAGGATGTTGGAAACGATCATAAAGTAGTGATGGCTTTCTCTACACCAAATTGGTTTTCCATTTTAATTGAACATATCTGGATTGTGTTAAAGAATTTAACTGGTTTTAAGCTTTCTGCTTGGCCTAAATTCCTTTTTAAGCTTTTCATTGAAATGTACTTTTATATGCAAGAACACAAATCAAAAATATATAGCTGATGAATTTTCACATGCTGGACACATCTGTGAAATGAACATCCAGATGAAGAAACAGGATATTGCCAGTCCTCAGAAGCCCCTTAATCTCACCTTTTAGTTTTTAATACTACCAGCACTCACCAAGAATAGCTATTATCCTGACTTCAAATCCTTAAATGGGTTTTTGCTGATATCTGTACCATATATAAATGGAATTGGATGATATATACTATTTTGTGTCTAGTTTCTTTTGTTTAGCATTGCTTTTGAGTTTCATCTATATTGAATGTCTTAGGTTTTTCTTTTTTAGTACTTGCTTATTATTGTGATAGAGGTTCAATTCCTCCTCTAAGGTTCTGATTTACAAGTGTATTAAAAAGTATATTTTGGACTTCAAAATTTCATAATGTATTAATAAGCAATGCTTGCTTGAATTCTTCTTAAAAACAAGCAGAATCACCACTTTGAGTCTGTTATTTAATCCATACATGTTCATCAAGCAATGAATAAGATTATTTATTCATTCATCCATGGTATTACTGTGAGCTAGACACTGAAACAAGTGCTGAAAATACTCAGATTAGGCACAGACTTTATCTTCAGATCCTAAGGAATATGGAGGAGTGGTGTGTACCTCTCCCAGGTGTGTGGCATGGTGGGGAGCTTTAGAAAAGGCTTCAGAGATGGGTTTGAGATGGAATTGGAAGTTTGATAGTTGCCTATAATAACCTGTAGTCTCTAGAAAACAGTTTTAAGGTATATTTTTTAGTTAGTAGATAGTTATTGTGCTTCAGGAGATATATTTCCTGATCTCAAAAATTTCCAGGTTCACAGTACAAATATTGAAACAATAACTATTATCAGATACTTATAATACTGCAGAGCTGGCCTGAGAATCATTACCCTCAACAGGTAAGTTAGTCAGGTCTGCATTATCATGTGGAATATAAATGTATAACAGAAAAGAACAAACCTAAAATATACAGGGTAGCCCATTTTCAAGGCTCTTCCTAACCCTTTAAAGATATAACATTTTTCACTCATATAGAGACAAAAAGTTGTAGAACCTTTTTGGTATACAGGAACCTTGTTGGATATTTACAGAAACATGGTGACCTGACTTACTTGGACAGCTGCAAGCACAAAGAATTCTAGTACCAAGAAGTTTGAAACAACCAGACACATCCCTCCTCTTTGGGGATAAAAGAAGCATGAATTCTAATGCTGGGAAGATGGTTCTTTGGATTGCTAGTCCATCATCTTCTTAACATGCTGACGTTCCGAATAAAGTTGCTATTCTTTGTCCCAACAGCTCATCTCTTGATTTATTGGCCTGTTGCGTGGCCAGTGGTTTGAGCTCAGACTTGGTAACAAGTACACTGGAGTGGATGATTGATGTGGCCATGTTCTTATTCACTGAACAGAAAAGGGAAATAAACCAGTAGAGGGCCTTTGACCATCCTAGCTACTTTAACTTGTTAGACACAAACGACCTTCTTCTGCTAATATGTTTTCACTTCTACCAGATGAGCCCTCACTGTTTAAAGAATTCTATATGCTTGACTTAGAGAAAATGAGAAAACTGCTAGAAAGAGAAAAGAGGGAATTTTTTTCCTGATTGTTGGTTTTATTTGAGAAAACAATCCGTTACCGAATGTAAATTTCTGTATTGCGCATTCAGCTCATAAATGTGCCACAAGTCTGGCAACTAAGAAATGGCAACAGTCACTGAAAATGTATTTTTGTTTTTACTGAGTCCTTGAGACTCAGTAGCTGTGTTCATGTTTGTGTTCTATTTAATGCAAAAAAATCACAATGTGCCTATTGCAGCTACACCCTCCTTTCCAGTTGGGTGGGTAATAAGTACTTTCTATGCTCAGGCAAGTTCTAAAATGTTCTCCCTGAGTGGGCAGAGAGGTATGTCCTGGTCTGTGGACAGGTACCATGTAAACATAGTGAGAAAGGGCAAAGGAGATCTTGTTGGAGGCCACCGTTGAGTGAGAGGAGCAAGAAAGATTGTGCTTTCCTTCCTCTCTTTCCCTCCTTCTTTCTTTCTTCTTCCTTCCTTTGTTGTTACTGTTGTTCAGTTGCCAAGTTGTGTTCGACTCTCTGCGACCCCATGGACTGCAGCATGCCAGACCTCCTTCCTTTGCATCCATTTAAATCAAAGGGTACAAAAGAATATACTCTGATAACTGTCTTCATCTTCTCTTGATAATATTAAGTTCCCTTCTCTGGAGAAAACTGTTACTAGTTTCATTTTGAACCTTCCAGAGATAGTCTGTGTGAGTAGACTATTTAGCTTTTATATAAGTGGTAGTATTCTATACATATATATTTTTCCTGTGTTTTGTTTTTTCACTTTAAAATATCTTAATAGTGAACATCATTCAGAGTCATCATTGCCTACTACCCTTGGAAAGTCTTCTTTACATTTGTAGAAATTCTTTCTGTCTAGAAATCAGAACTTGAATTTCCGACCTCCTTTGCAGCTGGGGCACAGGCCTGCAACCTAGACCCTTTTGCTCGGGTACGCACAAGCACAACTTTAATTTGGAAGTGAGTAAGATGCAAAGACAAGATGTATTTGAAGTTTCCACATCTAGTAATCATAGGAAAGAAAGGAATATAAAATAAATGAGTAAAAGTATGATGAGAAACAGGATATTTGTAGTTTCAAAGTATCTCCCTACAAGATACATAATAATTTTAGAGTGGAAAAAACTGGTAGTTATCACCTTAATCAAGTGATCAAAATAAACATCATCTATAATAATGCATACTGACCTTGCATACCTGAGAAGACACAGCATCAATTCCATGGTATTCTTGCCCAAAATATATAACCTTAATTTAATCATGAAAAAATACCAGACAAACCCAAATTGAAGGATAGTTTACAAAACAAGGGGCTTCCCTGGTGGCTCAGAGGGTAAAGTGTCTGCCTGCAAGGCACTAGACCCAGGTTCTATCCCTGAGTTGGGAAGGTACCCTGGAGAAGGAAATGACAACCCACTCCAGTGCTCTTGCCTGGAAAATGCCATGGATGGACAGGCCTGTAGGCTACAGTCTATGGGGTTGCAAAGAGTCAGACATGACTGAGCAACTTCACTTTCACATTTTTTATAAAATAAATCATTAATAATTTTCAAAAGGGACAATGAGAGACAGAAAAACTGAGACCGTGTCAGATTGGAGGAGACTAAAGAGACAAATGCCGTGTGAGATTTAATCCTGGAACAGAGAGCAGATGTCAGTAGGGAAAGTCTGTGAAATGTGAATAGGACAGTGGATTAGTTAATAGTATTATTAGAATGCTAATTTCCTGATTTCTGTAATTTTATTGTGACTATGTACAAGGGTATACAAGTTCTCTGTGTACTTTTCATAACTTTCCTATAAGACCAACATTATTCAAAATGAGGAGAAGGAGGAAGATAGCAACAGGAGCATGCTCTGACCCTGAAGCAACTCACTAAGAAGAGGAGAATTGAGGTTCTGGATCCAGCCATGACCTTCCAGGGAGCAGGGAGAGAAAATGTCATGGGCAGGTGGTTGTTGTAACTCAAGTTAAAAAAAAAATTAATTTATTTTTAAATTGAAGGATAAGTGCTTTATAGAATTTTGCTGCCTTTTGGTCAAACATCAACACAAACCAGCCGTAGCTTGATATATGTCCCCTCCCTCTAGGACTTCCCTCCCGTCTCCCTCCCCATCCCACCCCTCTAGGTTGATACAGAGCCCCAGTTTGAGTTCCCTGAGACATACAGCATATTCCCATTGGCTATCTATTTTGCATATGGTAATGTAAGTTTTCATGTTACTCTCTCCATACATCTCACCCTCTCCTCCCCTCTCCCCATGTCCGTAAGTCTGTGATGTGTTTCTCTCTTGCTGCCTTGCCAATAAATTCATCAGTAATATCTTTCTAGATTTGTATATATGTGTTAGGATACGATATTTATCTTTCTCTTTCTGACTTACTTCACTCCTTATAATAGGCTCTAAGTTCATCCACCTCATTAGAACCTACTCAAATGTGTTCCTTTTTCTGACTGAGTAATATTCCATTGTGTATATTTAACACAACTTCTTTATCCATTCATCTGTCAATGGATATCAAGGTTGCCTCCATGTTCTAGCTATTGTAAAAGTGATACAGTGAATATTGGGGTACATGTCTCTTTTTCAATTTTGGTTTCCTCAGGGTATATGCCTAGGAGTGGGATTGCTGGATCATATGGTCATTTTATTCCTTGTTTTTTAAGGAATATCCATACCATCTTCGATAGTGACTATATCAATTTACTTTCCCACCAACAATGCAAGAGTGTTCCCTTTTCTCCACACCCTTTCCAGCATTTATTTATTATTTTGATGATGTCCATTCTGACTGGTGTGAGGTGATATCTCATTGTAGTTTTGATTTGCATTTTTCTAATAATAATTTTATTAATATATTTATTAAATATATTTTTATTTTTATATATTTTAAATAATATATTTATTATTAACAGAAGATATTAAGAAGAGGTGGCAAGAATAAACAGAAGAACTGTACAAAAAATATCTTCATGACCAAGATAATCACGATGGTGTGATCACTCACCAAGAGCCAGACATCCTGGAATGTGAAGTCAAGTGGGCCTTAGAAAGCATCATTATGAACAAAGCTAGTGGAGGTGATGTAATTCCAGTTGAGCTATTTCAAATCCTGAAAGATGATGTTGTGAAAGTGCTGCACTCAATTTGCCAGCAAATTTGGAAAACTCAGCAGTGGCCACAGGACTGGAAAAGGTCAGTTTTCCTTCCAATCCCAAAGAAAGGCAATGCCAAAGAATGCTCAAACTACCGCACAACTGCACTCATCTCACATGCTAGTAAAGTAATGCTCAAAATTCTCCAAGCCAGGCTTCAGCAATACGTGAACCGTGAAATTCCAGATGTTCAAGCTGGTTTTAGAAAAGGCAGAGGAACCAGAGATCAAATTGCCAACATCCGCTGGATCATGGGAAAAGCAAGAGAGTTCCAGAAAAACATCGATTTCTGCATTATTGACTATGCCAAAGCCTTTGAGTGTGTGGGTCACAATAAACTGGAAAATTCTGAAAGAGATGGGGATACCAGACCACCTGACCTAAGAAACCTATATGCAGGTCAGAAAGCAACACTTAGAACTGGACATGGAATAACAGACTGGTTCCAAATAGGAAAAGGAGTACATCAAGGCTGTATATTGTCACCCTGCTTATTTAACCTATAGGCAGAGTACATCATGAGAAATGCTGGACTGGAAGAAGCACAAGCTGGAATCAAGATTGCTGGGAGAAATATCAATAACCTCAGATATGCAGATTATACCATCCTATGGCAGAAAGTGAAGAGGAACTAAAAAGCCTCTTGATGAAATTGAAAGAGGAGAGTGAAAAAGTTGGCTTAAAGCTCAACATTCAGAAAACGAAGATCATGGCATCTGGTCCCATCACTTCATGGGAAATAGATGGGAAAACAGTGGAAACAGTGTCAGACTTTATATTTTTGGGCTCCAGAATCACTGCAGATGGTGATTGCAGCCATGAAATTAAAAGACGCTTACCCCTTGGAAGAAGTTATGACCAACCTAGATAACATGTTGAAAAGCAGAGACAGTACTTTGCCAACAAAGGTCTGTCTAGTCAAGGCTATGGTTTTTCCAGTGGTCATGTATGAATGCGAGAGTTGGACTGTGAAGAAAGCTGAGCACCGAAGAATTGATGCTTTTGAAGTGTGGTGTTGGAGAAGACTCTTGAGAGTCCCTTGGACTGCAAGGAGATCCAACCAGTCCATTCTGAAGGAGATCAGCCCTGGTTGTTCTTTGGAAGGAGTGATGCTAAAGCTGAAATTCCAGTACTTTAACCACCTCATGCAAAGTGTGACTCATTGGAAAAGTCTCTGATGCTGGGAGGGATTGGGGGCAGGAGGAAAAGGGGACGACAGAGGATGAGATGGCTGGATGGCATCACTGACTTGATGGATGTGAGTTTGAGTGAACTCTGGGGATGGTGATGGACAGGGAGGCCTGGCACACTGCAATTCATGGGGTCACAAAGAGTCGGACATGACTGAGTGTCTGAACTGAACAATAATTTTTTCTTGTGTTTGTTAGCCATCTGTATGTCTTTTTTGGAGAAATGTCTGTTTAGTTCTTTCCTCCAATTTTTGATTAGATTGTTTGTTTTTCTGGTATTGTAACTCAGAGTTTTGGAATAGGTTGGGGTTTGGGGACCATATCTAATATTCTTATCTTGCAGTGACTTTACAGCATGGTGGTTCAGGATTTGAAAACTGACATATCTGTGTTCACCTGCTGGTACTGCTGACATTACACATGAGAAGTGTTGGGCAAATTTTAGTCTGGATCTCTGAGCTTCAGTTTCTGGTTCTATAAAATGGGACTAATAATACCCATCTCATAAGGTGCTATGAAATGAGAGGATATTCCCCAAGCATAGAGTCTGAAACTTTATTACAGTAATAAGTAAATAAGAAAGACTGGGCTGTTCTCCAATAAAGAGGAGGAATTGGAGACTCTGAAGATGTTGCATCTCATCCCAGTGCGGCAAGACTGTGCTTACCTCTCCTGCATTTTTGCTCACAGGTAAGGGATGAAAGAAGAGGAGGAATTGTCACTTAGGTGAATCTCTAGGAATTTATCAATTTTCCTAGACTGTACCACAGGGAAAATGCAACAGTTTACACCAGGCTAGCAGGAAAAGGGTCACAGCGAGTTCTTTCCAAATCTCAATGCAGGTGTAAGGTGCTCTAGAAATATTGGAGTGATTTCTTTCCTACTTTCTAGTAATATATATTCAATAAACACTATCTATTATTATAGTAGCAGGTATGATTTTGAAAAATTCAGAATGCTGAGTGTGAGAACAGTCCTTAATTTTTCTAAATCTTAATTTATATTTTAATTTTTGGTTAAAGATAGTTGATTGGCCATTCATCTTTTCTTCCTATTGACTCCCTGCTAAAATTACAGTATAGGAATACAACAACAAAGGTTAACAGGAGAAAGGCCATCAACCAATAAGAGATTTCAAGATTTACTAGAAGATAGAAAATTGAAGAAGGAGTGTTTACTAATAAAGCAGTGCAGTGAAATCCATAGTCTAGGACTATGTGAAAATGGAAATGTAACTGTGGCTTTCTAGGATATTCTCAGAGAAATTCAAGTCCTGGAAAATGACAAGTACAACATATAGATATAAAATATCAAATGTGGATATGAGGTGTGTTATCAAAAACAAGGGAATGAATAGAAAATCTCTATAAAAAACAGTCAGTTTCCTCACTATCACATTCAGGGAGAGTCTATGGCTGCAAGATCTCCACCCTGCTGGCCTGAATTCAGATGGCTCTGCTCTTTAGAAGTTAAATGTCTCCTTTGAAAAGGTTACCTGCCATAAAGACCAATTCCCCACTCAGTTACCTGAAAGCAAAGCCAGTCAGTGAAACCCCCTGCCCCCACCAAAAAAGAAAAAAAATCTATATCCTCATTTTCAAATGCTATCAAACATTTAAGGAAACCATGCAACATGAGAGAGAAAAAAACTTTTAAAAATTCTTATTTTATTTATATCCCCTAGTTTTATTGAAGTAATTGATATGAGAAAATTTCACACAAAAAATGAGTAAAATACAGGACTTCCCTGGTGGTCCAGTGGCTAAGACTCTGCATTCCCAAAGCAGGGGGCGCGGGTTCAATCCCTGCTCAGGGAACTAGATCTCATATGCCACAACTAAGAGAAGATCTTGCATGTTGCAACAAAGATAGAAGACACCTGGTGCTGTGACTAAGACTTGGCATGGCCAAATAAATAAATAATAAAAAATAAGTTAAAAAGATAAGAAACCTACATGGTCAATACAGTTCTGTTCAGTTCAGTCACTTAGTCATGTCCAACTCTTTGCGACCCCATGGATTGCAGCACGCCAGGCTTCTCTGCCCATCACCAACTCCTGGGGTTTACTCAAACTCATGTCCATTGAGTCGGTGATGCCATCCAACCATCTCATCCTCTGTCATTCCCTTCTCCTCCCACCTTCAGTCTTTCCCAGCAGCAGGATCTTTTCAAATGAGTCAGTTCTTCAGATCAGGTGGTCAAAGTATCGGAGTTTCAGCTTCAGCATCAGTCCTTCCAGTGAATATTCAGAACTGATTTCCTTTAGGATGGACTGGTTGGGTTTCTTTGCTGTCCAAGGGACTCTCGAGAGTCTTCTCCAACACCACAGTTCAAAAGCATCAAGGTCAATACAAGAGAAAAGCAAAAACACAGTGGAATAAATTAGCACAGAAATAGTGTGAGAAACTGTCCAGAGTGAGGAAAAAGAGTCTCTAGTTTAAAGAGTTTACTGGATACCTATCAAATAAATAAGAAATAGCTATATCAAGTTACAGCACTAAGAAATGTGATATCACTGTGGAAATATACAAACTCAAAAGCTTAGTAAGAAAACCCAGCTTATCTATAAAAGAACCCAAACGATCTTTCTATACTGAGTCAGACCATCAATCAAATATGTTTCAGAAATGCTGTGACTCAGAAAATTTAATTCTCACAAAATCTGTCTTAGAAACATTCTCAAAATGAGTTCAAGAAAGCAAGGAAGTGAATCAAGAGAGAGGGACAATTAGGATACAGGAAACAGTAGATTCAATTCTGAAAAGCAAAGAAGACCTCTTTCCCTGAGAGGAAGTCTCTAGAGCAAAAGATGTCAAGAATATTTGATGCTATGAGAGGTTTGGAAAAAGATTTGGGATTGGTAAAGGAAAATAGTGCAAGAAAAAATAAAGTCGATTAGAAAATTCAGGAAAGAAAATAGATGTAAATAGGATATACAACTTTTCAATTTCAAAAATTAATCCATAAACAAAGCAGATAAGACTGAATTATGAAACAGGATGTAAACATTGTCAGTGTGATATAGTAAGAAAGATATTTGGTCTTCATCCGGTTCCTGACACACAGTTCCTAAAACTTTTGGAATTTCCTGAGTGATAAGGGTGACAGGAGTGTCTTTTGTTGTAACTAGTGACTCTTGTGGAGAAGGCAATGGCACCCCACTCCAGTACTCTTGCCTGGAAAATCCTATGGGTGGAGGAGCCTGGTAGGCTGCAGTCCATGGGGTCGCTAAGAGTTGGACACGACTGAGTGACTTCACTTTCACTTTTCACTTTCATGCATTGGAGAAGGAAATGGCAACCCACTCCAGTGTTCTTGCCTGGAGAATCCCAGGGACGGGGGAGCCTGGTGGGCTGCCGTCTATGGGGTCACACAGAGTCGGACATGATTGAAATGACATAGCAACAGCAGCAGCAGCAGCAGCAGTGACTCTTGACAGGTCCCTAGATAGCCTCAGGCTGGGGCTGGTGGCCAGAAAGACCAGGCTTTGATTAAAAACTTTCAGCACCATCCTCTAGTCTCCAGGAGCTGGAGTTTGACTTTATCACCACCTGCCAAAATCATGCCTATAAAACCCCTTCAGCGATGGTTTTTGGAGAGGCTCTGAGTTGGTGAACCCATCCACATGCCAGGAGATCTTGCACTCAACTCCACCGAGACAGAGGCCCCTGAACTTGCCACCCTTCTGGACCTCACTCTCAGTATCTTCATCTGCCTGTTTCTTTGTATCCTTTCTAATTAACTGGAGCAGTAAGTACAGCATTTTTCCTGAGTGCTGTGAATCTTTCCAGTAAATTATTCTTGCATTGAGGGAAAGGGGATTGTGGGAACCTCTGACTTTTTAACCAAATCAGACAGAATACAGGTAACTTGGGATGCAATTCTTGTAACTGGCATCGGAAGTGAGGACAGTCTTGTGGGACTGAGCTCTTATACCTGTGGGGTCTGCTGCTACTCCAGGTGGCCAGTGACAGAATTACATTCACTTGAAGGACACCATTTTGTGTCAGAGAATGAGAACTGGTTGGGGGGAAAGACCTTCCAGTCAACTTCAACAATACAAAGGTAAAGGCACAGGTGACAGAGTTTTGGGGTGGAAGAAAAAGAGAATGTTGTTCAGTCACCAAATCTTGACTGCCTCTTTGCAACCTCATGGACTGTGGCACACAAAAGTTCTCTGTCCTCCATTATCTTCCAGAGTTTGATTAAATTCATGTGCATTGAGTCAGTGATGTTTTCTAACATTCTCATCCCCTGTCACCTCCTTCCCCTCTTGCCTTCAGTCTTTCCCAACATCAGGGTCTTTTCCAGTGAGTCCACTCTTTGCATCAGGTGACCAAAGTATTGCAGCTTCAGCTATAGCATCAGTCCCTCCAATGAATATACAGAGTTGATTTCCCTTAGGATTGACTGGTTAGATCTCCTTGCAGTTCAAGGGACTCTCAAGGGTCTTCTCCAGTGCCACAATTCAAAAGCATCAATTCTTCAGTGCTCAGTCTTCTTTATGGTCTAACTCTCACGTTCATACATGAGTACATGAGTACTGGAAAAACCATAGCTTTGAATATACAGACCTTTGTTGACAAAGTGATGTCCCTACTTTTTAATATGCTGTCTAGGTTTCTTTCCAAGGAGCAAGTGTCTTTTAATTTCATGGCTGCAGTCACTGTCCAAAGTGATTTTGGAGCCCAAGAAGATGAAATCTGTCACTGTTTCCACTTTTCCCCTTCTATTTGCTATGAAGTGATAGGACCGGATGCCATGATCTTCATTTTTTGAATGTTGAATTTCAAGCCAACTTTTTCACTCTCCTCTTTCATCTTCCTCAAGAAGTCCTTTAGCTCCTCTTCACTTTCTGCTATTAGAGTGGTATCATCTGCATATCTGGGGTTGTTGGTATTTCTCCTGGCAATCTTGAATCCAGTTTGTGATTTATCCAGCATGACATTTCGCATGAAGTACTCTGCATATAAGTTTAACAAATAGGGGGACAATATGCAGCCTTGACGTATTCCCTTCCCCAAAATTTTGACACAGTCTGTTGTTTCATGTCTGGTTCTAACTGTTGCTTCTTGACCCACATACAGGTTTCTCAGGAGACAGGTAAGGTGATCTGGTATTCCTATCATTTTAAGAATTTTCAACAGTTTGTTGTGATTCACACAGTCAAAAAATGTTTGTGTAGTCAATGAAGCAGAAGTAGATGTTTTTCTGGAAAGTGAAATTAGCTCAGTCGTGTCTGACTCTTTGTGACCCGATGGACCATACAGTCCATGGAATTCTCCAGGCCAGAGTATTGGAAAGGGTAGCTGTTCCCTTCTCCAGGGGATCTTCCCAATCCAGAGGTCAAATCCAGGTCTTCCACATTGCGGGTGGATTCTTTACCAGCTGAGCCACAAGGGAAGACCAAGAATAGTGGAGTGGGTAGCCTATTCCTTCTCCAGTGGATCTTCCTGTCCCAGGAATTGAACCGGGGTCTCCTGAATTGCAGGTGGATTCTTTACCAACTGAGCTTTCAAAGAAGACCCCCTTGCTTTCTTCATGATCCAACAAATGTTGGCAATTTGATCTCTGGTTCCTCTGCCTCTTCAAAACCCAGATTGTACATCTGGAAGTTCTCAGTTCCTGAGAACTGTCAGAGGTGCTAAAGGCCTCATGTTACATTACAGAATGCCAAAAGATAAGGTTAATAAACAGGTAATCAAGGTATTAATATATTACTTTGTTACTTTGAAGTAACGAAAGTAACCAAGAGAAGAATTGAATTAAAAATATGTCTAGATATACCTATTTTGGGAGGTGGGAGATTTGTAAAAGAACTTAATACTTATCTATTATACATGGAAGCCCACAGATGTCTCAAATTGATAACTTAAGAATTAGTAGTAGAAACATATTATATACAGTGAGTCTTATTATTCATGGAAAGTATGTTCTATAAAGTTGCCATGACCATTGAATTAGTCAATAATGAACCATTGTTCCTAGGGAGATATACGCACACAAACACACATACACACATATTTCCCATAGATGGTAATTTTAAATCTAAAAACAACTTATCCTGGTAGCTTCTATTTTTAAAAATTTTCTGAGGTTCAGAAATGTGGCTAATCTTAGGCTGCTCCACTAATAGATGCCAGAGTTGGGATTCACACTACATCCAAATGATACCAGAGCTAGAGATTTTTGCAGGACACGACACTGTCCACTGATCTCTATCCTCTGGTCATCCTCCATTCTTCTTCCTCTATAGTGGAAGAAATTTTCACATATTAAAGTATGGGGAAATCATTTTGGCTTGTAAATGATTTAGCTTAAAGTTTATGCTAACTGAAACAGTCTGTTTGTGGTCTATTGAGCATATTTTGTACATCTGCTTTAACTATTAAAAAAAAGTGTGTTGACTAGAAGTAAAGAATGTCCATATCAAAAATAAAAATTAAATTATCCCTTCTTAGGATGGCAGTGCTGGTATTTCTTCAATTATAAAACACCCTTCCTAGTTGCCAAGGACATACTGACTCACTGTGTATATGCTCTGCTGATCTGTTTATTTTTGAAACCTTGAAGGAATGTGTCCTTGACTTATTTGATGTTCTTTGCTCTGACAAGATATGACACTGCTGCAAATCATGCTTCTCTAGAGCAGGTCCTCAAATTAACCTGAGAGGGTGTCTCCCACAATATAGTCCTCAATTTGGGCCAAATAAAACTCTTTTATAGTCCTATTATAGATTTTTAAATTGATTATTTCCAATGACATTGCTTGGCATAACCCATGGGATACCATAAAAATTCACCTGAGGTTACCTGGAGTCTACTTTGGACCCCAACCCTACAAACTTCATAGCACCTTTCAGGTTCTTCAGTGAGTTGTCCCTGATATCTGGATCTCCTTGCATTAAGTGATGGTCAATAAATTTTATTTGAGCTGCTTGTTATCTTAAGACTTAGAGTCTTAAAGGGATACCAGTATATTTCCTAATGAAAGGCACATAGGGGAAAATTACTAGGTAGAGAACCTAGAGGGAGTTGCTAGGCAGGAAAAGCCTAGAAGGAACTTTGAAGTGAAGCGAGTTGGCTGACTTAAAAAAAAATGTGGCTTAAAATTGGAGATATTTGTCCTTTATAGTAAAATAAAATTGGAAAAAAAAAAGAGGAGGAGGAAATTGTGCTTTTAAAGACTACCAGCTCCTGGACAGACTGATTACCCACTGGAACTCCAGTTAGCTTCATGTACCACTGGTACAGAGCCAATACTTGCAAGTACTTATCTAGCCCTAAAATGGCAAGAATGGGACACTTTTGACATTCCAAATCTGTTTTTTTGTGCACACAGTTACAGTAAGCTGGCTTAATAAAACATGTTTTCTTTTCTTTTTTTTTTTGAGCCAAAAGCTTTTATTTTTATTTCTATTTATTTATTTATTTTTTTAAAGTGTTTGCCTCATTCAGTATTTCTTTCTTTCTTTCTTTTTTTACTTTACAATATTGTATTGGTTTTGCCACACATCAACATGAAACTTCTTTTCAAAATTTTAATCCTGATAGTACAAAAGCAGTCCTAGGAGATTATTTGGAATTTTAACTCTTATCATGTCTCTGAAATGTAAACACAGTCCATATTGCCTCAGACTACAGTTCAATTAGTAGATCCTAAAACTTAAAAAAGAAAAAATGGAAAAAGAGGTCATTAAAACTCAAGCAAGAAAACTATGAGATCTCTGTTTGTGTCTAGCTAGATGTATTATGTATGTGTACACATTATAACTATGATGTTTATACCTTTAGATAATATAAAAATTAGTTTTTAAAAGAGTTCTACTAATTGGCTTAAGAAAAAAGCACCTATAAATTAAAAAAAAATTTTTTTTTGCTGTTCCAAGTGACAAGAGGGATCTTATGTACCCTACAGTGAAAGCATGATGTCCTAACCACTTGGTTAGGACAAGTTACCAAAAGCCTGGAGAAACTATTTAATTTGGGAATTCCCAAATCAAATATTTATAACAAAAAACTAAGCCCAAATTTTAAACGATCATGTGATCTAGGATTAATCTTTAATGAATGAAAACAAGTTCAAGTTGTTGGTTTAACTAAGGGAGACATGTCTTTAGAGTCACCAACATTAAATATAACACATATTTTACCTCGGTTTACTAAAAATCAGTAAGCTCATGTTACCTCTGTTACAAAATTTATCAACAAGAAAATTAAACTCGGCAATATGAAATTTTCATCAGTAATGAATAGAGATAAATGGGATAAAAGTTTTTAGGTGAACTCTTTAAGAATGATTGTCTTGCGGTTGTTGTTCATTGTTCAGTTGCCTAGTCATGTCCAACTCTTCACAACCCCATGGACTGCATGGGGTAGGCTTTGTAGTATGTCTACCTAAAAATAGTTTCTCCAGGCTTTTGGTAACTTGAAGCTTTAAAGTTTTTTTCTAGATTAAGTTAAATGATGGGAATTCATTGAATATTCAGATCACTTCCAATTAAGGTAAAATACTAAAACATTAATTGCTAAGCAAGTCTAAATTTACCTACTTTTCTCTCCTTATTAGAGAAAAATTAAAGATGTTTGAATTTATTGGAAACATGTCCTATATGACATTAAGGGGAGAAATTTTGATATGAGTAAATGCATGTTTTCAGAGATTGCAGAGTACGTTCACAAGTTTGCCAACCAGGAAATGCTGATATGACGAACAGTTCACAATTGCTTGCTTTTGTTTGTTCGGGTTTTTTTTTGCTAGAGATTCAGGCTTTTTTTTTTTGTCTCTCCCCCCCTCCGCCCCCCCGCCCCTCAACTTCTTTCCTGCACATCCTGTGGGATGTGAAATCTTAGTTCTGGGACCAGGGATTGAACCCATGTCCCCTGCAGTGGAAGCATAAGTCTTAATCACTGGACTATCAGGGAAGTTCCAGGTTTTTAAAAAAATTAAAAATGGTAATATATAGGTAATTAAAGCTATTTGAAATAGGGAAATATTTCAGTGTACAATGAAAATAAGGTGTGTTTTCAGTAAAAGAAGGTATGAAAAATGGAAATGCATTTTGTTAAGACAGAAAAAGTGATTTTGGGGACTTCACTGGTGGTTCAGTGGTTAAGACTTTGCGTTTCCAATGCAGGGGTCACAGGTTCAATTCCTGGTCAAGCAACTGAGATTCCACATACTGTGTGGTGAAGCCAGGATAAATTAATAAAAATTTAAAAATACGGAAATAAAAACAAAATGGGGCTTCCCTGGTGGTCTAGTGGTTAAGAATCCACCTGCCAATAAGGGACATAGGTTTGACCCATGGTCTGAGGAGATCCTATATGAAGTAGAACAACTAAACCCTTGCTCCACAATCACTGAGCCAGCACTCTAGAGCTCATGAGTCACAACTACTGAAGCCTGCACACATGGAACTCATGATCTGCAATAAGAGAAGCCAGTGCAATGAGAAGCCCATGCACTGCAATGAAAAATAGTCCCCACTGTGGCAACTAGAGAAAACCCTGCATGCAGCAATGGAGACTCAGCACAACCAAAAATAAATAAATAAAAAGAAAATTAAGATTTTTGTCCTGAAGCATCTCAAAAAGAGATATTAAACTAATTAGGCTTATTCAGTCTGTTAAATTATATGGGAAGCACTGTAAAATAAAAGGTAGCATTAAATCATCTCCATACACAGTATATAGATATCAGTATATATTATGTGGGCTTCCCTGGTGGCTCAGATGTTAAAGAGTCTGCCTGAAATGCAGGAGAGCCAGGTTCAAGCCCTGGTTTGGGAAGATCCCCTGGAGAAGGGAATGGCAACCCACTCCAGTATTCTTGCCTGGAGAATTCCATGGACAGCGGCTCTCCTGAAATTACGTAAATTCCTGGAAGTCATATGTCCTGATATAAAATGTTATCTTGTCATTAAAATTGAGGCTTATGCCAAAGGAACTGAACTCATATTAGGAGAATGCCCTAGTTGACTTTCATGCAAAGGTAACAACAGAATCTGTAAGATTATGGCACATATAGATAAAGTCCATTCTGCCTCTGCAAGATTGACCCCTTATCGTCAGGCTTTTGCCATCCAGATGTCCTTGTAACATGGTCAGTCTGTTCCTAAATCAGAGAAATTAAGGTGGGCAAGTGATAACTGTGAGTGGAAAACTCAAGATGGTTGCTGGGTTCTCCCCAGCTCTCTGACAAATCCCAGTTTTCATTTAAAGGGTTAAAACCTCTTTCTGCAAGGCTGATGATTTCACAATGATAAAGTGTTAGAAAATGTGTTTTCCAGTTAGAGAATATCTTCTACAATCTCCAGTGATTAAGGCACCACTTCACCAGGCAAATCAGAACAGTATTAACAAAAACCTTTGCAAATTTCTTGAAATTATCACTGACACTGTCATCCTCAGTCATCAGGCAAGGTCAATAAAACTAATGGGGAAAGTGGACTTGAGTAGAACAAAAATTAGTTACATGAGACTGAATGAACTAAATACAATTTTAATGACTTTTTTGTCTGAAATATTACTAATTTTTATTTTTTCCCCTGAAACAAAGGAAAATTTCTATCCTAAGCTAATTCCAACTCATAACAATTTTGTAAATTGTGCCTTTGTGAGCAGATTGAAGCATTTATCTTTCCTCTCTACTTGAACGCTCCAGAATTTAGAAACTCTTGGGTTCCCAGCAGCCTATCCAAGAGAGTAAGGAAGGCTACTTCCTGGCAGGTGCAGGAACTTCAAGATATTTTGGACCCTGAGAAACGAGATATACCCCTAAATCTTTAGATACTTCAGGCAGAATCTCATGGCAAGTCTTTGGCATGACTCTCTTGGTCTTCAGAGGACTTTAAAAAAATTTTATTTTCAATTGTAATTGATTTACAATGTTCTGTTGGTTTCTGCCATACATAAATATGAATCATTCATAGGTATACACATGTCTCCTCTCTCTTGAACCTCTCTCCCACCTCCCACTCCATTCTATCTCTCTAGATTGTCACAGAGCACAAGGCTGAGCTCCCTGCATAATACCACCATGTCCCATTAGCTATCTATTTTACACATGGTAAAGACCCTGATGCTGGGGAAGATTGGGGGCAGGAGGAGAAGGGGATGACAGAGGATGAGACGGTTGGATGGCATCATCGACTCAATGGACATGGGTTTGGGTGGACTCTGGGAGTTGGTGATGGACAGGGAGGCCTGGCGTGCTGCAGTTCATGGAGTTGCAAAGAGTCAGACACAACTGAGCGACTGAACTGAATGTGTATTTTTCAATGCTACTCTTTGAGAGGACTTTCGATTCCTCTTGAAAAGTTCCAGCAAAGCCATATTTAAAAGAACCTATATGATCAATTCCACTTATGTAATCAGGCTAAGTTTACTGGAACCAGATTTATTTTGCAAACAAATTAGTATTAATTTGACTATTATATTTGGTAAAAATGAAGATAATATATAGAGAAAAATTATGTTTCTATAATATATCTTTATGGATATTGAGGTTTTGTTTGTGCTGAAGTTTTGCATTTGCTACCTACACCTGAGGTGCCTCTTTGTTCCTATGTTACTTTATTGTAAATTTTATTGAATTATTGAAAGAATATTCTAAACTTTTTCTGAAGTTGATTACAGTAATCTCTCTTTGGATGAAGATTAGATGCCACATGTTCTGCATTCAGGAGACCATGCTTACTGAAAGAGACACCATTTAAAGGACTTTCCAACATAGATGAAAGGTATTCTTAATGGGAAAACAAGATGGCAGAGGAGTAGGTGGATGTGGACTACATCTCTCTCCATGGATACATCAGGAATACACCTTCAGACACAAAAGTGCATGCATAACACCAGCTGAGAGTGGACAGGAGTACTTGACCAGTGGAAAAGAATACATGCTGCTGCTGCTAAGTCACTTCTGTCGTGTCCGACTCTGTGCAACCCCATAGATGGCAGCCCACCAGGCTCCCCCATCCCTGGGATTCTCCAAGCAAGAACACTGGAGTGGCTTGCCATTTCCTTCTCCAATGCATGAAAGTGAAAAGTGAAAGTGAAGTCACTCAGTCGTGTTTGACTCTTCAGGACCCCATGGACGGCAGCCTACCAGGCTCCTCTGCCTACGGGATTTTCCAGGCAAGAGTACTGGAGTGGATTGCCATTGCCTTCTCCGGAAAAGAATATATGGAACCATGCAAAACTCAGTAGGACAAAGGAACTAGGAGGAAAAACAGGAGTGTTTGTAGGACTGGACCTGCCCTAGGTGGGTGGGGAACTGAAGCAGGGGTCCAATCCCCATAGTGGGGCAATTGTCTGAGTCAGAGGAGAAACATTTAAGGCTGAGAGTGAAATAGCTGATCCGTGGCAACCTATATAGAATGAGAATCAGACGGTCCTTGCCACACCCATACATATGCCAGGCAGGAATGTGGGTTTCCTGGAAGGGGCAGCGGCTGGGAGATGGAGTTTAGGGATTGTGGAGCAATTGCAGGGCAAGGGCTGTTGTTGACGGCAGAGAGATGGATTGAGGGTATGTGGAGGAGGAGATTGTGGTGGAAAATGCCTGTGGAGGAAAGCCAGGCAGCCATGGAAGCAAGGTGATACTGCTGAGTCATGCGTAGGGGGTGGAGCCTTCACCACAGCCCCTCTCTCTCCACATGCCAGAATTGACAGCTGAACAATAGAGAGGCTGGCCCATCAAAGACCTGATGCACTGAACTACAGAGTAGAACCCCACCCAGGGTGCCCCTTTAAGTGTCTGATGCGCCAATTTACAGAGTAGGACCCCTGTCAGTGGTCCCCTCTATGTGCATGATGCATGGAACAACAGAGAAGGATCCAAGGCAAGGGATCCCTCTAAGTGCCCGAATGGGTGGAGCTAGGAACAAAGACTGGCCAAAAAGGCCTTCTGATCACCAGCTACATGAGGCTTGAAGAAAAGACTCTGATAGGGTCATAACTCCTGCAGCAGAGGCAGTCTGTGTCCTTGCACACTTGGCACTGCCAGGGTCCCCACAAGCCAAGCAGCTGCACTACCTTCATGCTCAACTTTCACTGGGGCAGAGCTGCCAGAGGCAAAAACAAATAAACAAACAAACAAGTCTTGTGTTTATGGGCACAGGGTGGCTTTGGTCCTGTCTGACTCTTAGTGACTCTGTAGAGTGTGGCCTGCCAGGCTTTTCTGTCAGAGAAGGGGTTCTCCAGGCAAGAATACTGGAATGCATCAGCCAATACTGGTTGCCATACCCTTCTAGAGCACTATATCTCCTACTACCCTAGCTGCCAACCCCCCTGAGTAACTGGTACTGCCAGAACCTCTGTGACCCAAGCAGCTGCACCACCCCTACACCTGGCCCTCATAGGGGCAAGTCCAAGCCCTTCAGGGCAGCCTCAGGAGCTAAACCCCAGTGGATGACCCACATGCAGAGGTGGAAATAAAATCACAATTGAAACCTAGGAGCAGTGTGGCTAAGGAAGACCTCAAACCTTCTCACCAGCTGTACAAGCTGTAGATTAAATTCACATGATCAACTAGGCAGACTCTGTGTTGATGGAATATATAAAAGGCCATTGAGAGCTCCCACAAAAGAAAACGCACTAGCTCTGATAGCCGAGGACATTGGAGGCAAGAACACACAAGGGTAGGACCAGATTAGAATCTGAGCAGCCCCCACAGCAGGTCCAGAGATCAGCACAGTGTTGGATGGCATCCTAGGAAGGTAAGGTGGACTGTGATTCCCAGCGTGGGAAAGGACTCTGACAGCAGTGACTCAAGAAAAACATTTATTATTCTTGTTTTTGACTTGTTCTGTAGATTTTTTTTGGATCCCCGTCTGGCGCCCCGACCCCCCTCCCCGCTTTCCCCACCCTTGCCACCCTTGTTGTAGTTGTTGATTTTATTGGCACTAAGAAATACAATTAAGCTTTTGAGCATTTTTTTTCCTCAGTCACATTTTTTATTGTTGTCATAAACCTCTACATTGGGCTTTTGCAGTTCTGTGGAGTTTTCCTCTTTTTTTTAATTTAAAATTTTAAACCTGTTATATTTTTTCTACATTTATTCCTTTGTTTGCCTTTCCTCCTGTTCTGTTCCCCTTGCAGTTAATCTTTAATGTACCTATATCTTCTTCATCTACCTCTATTTAACTTTGCATATCTATTCTTTCTTTTATTTATTTCCTTTCCTCTCAACATGTTTGTTACTTTTGTTTTCATTGCTTTATTCTCCATTTGGCACCTTGTTTTAGTTTTGTTTTCCAGTTTGTGCACAAGTTAGTTTTGTTCTTAACTGGTAAATATAATTTTTGATTTCCTTTATCACTGGATCACTACTGTACTTTATTTTTGTTGGACTGTTTTCACTATGCTCATGAGTGTATATATACATGGGTATATTCCATTATTTTAATTATTATTTGCCTGATTTTGTAACTGCCATTGATCTGGGGTTCATCTTTGGTTTCTCGTTTTTGGATATTTGTGTTACTCTCCCTTCATGCCATAACAAACCATTTGTGGAATCTTCGTTCCTGACCAGAGATCAAACCCTGAGCCTTTTGAGTGGGAGTGCTGACTCCAAGACCCTAGACTGTTGGAGAACTAGCCCTAGGGAATATCAAATAGTGAGAACTCACACAAAGGAAACCACCTGAAGACCCGGCATCACCCAACCACCAGTAGCAACAAACAGAACAAAAATACAAGATCAATCATCAGTAGACAGGAGGACCACTTCACTCAGCCTTGCCCACCATAGGAAAAACAAACAAGAACTCAGCACAAATGTCACCCTCTATGAAGCTCACACAAACCACTGAACCAACCTTACGAGGGCAGAAACCAAAAGGAAGAAAGAATTCAACTTTCCTTGAAGCCTGGGAAAAGGGGACCTCAAATACAATAACTTAAAAAAAAAAAAAAAAAAACAGAAAAGGCAGAGAAATACTGCATAAATGAAGAAACAAACTAGGAACACAGAAGTTCAAATAAATGAAGAGGAAATAGGAAAATTACCTGAGAAAGAATTCAGAATAATGATAGTAAAATGATCAAAAACCTTGAAAAGAAAATGGAGAAAATGCAAGAATCAATTAACAAAGACCTAGAAGAGTTAAAGAATAAGCATACAGAGACAAACAACACAATTACTGAAATTAAAAATACTCTAGAAGGAATCAATAGCAGAATATCTGAAGCAGAAGAATGAATCAGATAAAATGGTGGAAATAACTTCTAAAGAGCAGAATAAAGTAAAAAGAATGAAAAGAGCTGAGACCAGTCTCAAAGACCTCTGGGACCATATCAAATGCACCAACATTTGAATTATAGGGGGTCTCAGAAGAACAAGAGAAAAAGAAATGGTATGAAAAATTTTTTAAAAGAGATTATAGTTGAAAAATTCGCCAACATGGAAAAGGAAATAACCAATCAAGTCCAAGAGGCACAAACAGTCCCATACAGGATAAACCCAAGGAGAAACACTCCAAGATATATACTAATCAAACTAACAAAGACTAAACACAAGGAAAGAATATTAAAAGCAGCAAGGGAGAAGCAACAAGTAACATACAAGGGAAACCCTATATGCTTGACAGCTGATCTTTCAGCAAAACTCTGCAGGCCAGAGGGAAATTCAGGATATATTTAAAGTACTCAAAGAGAAAAATCTACAACCAAGATTACTGTAACCAGCAAGGATCTCATTAAAAATTTATAGAGGAATAAATAGCTTTTCTGACAAGCAAAAGTTAAGAGAATTCAGTACCACCAAACCAGCTTTACAACAAATGTTAAACGGATTTCTATAGTCAAGAAATACAACAGAAGAAAATAAAGATCTACAAAATCAACCCTAAACAATTAAAAAATGACAATAGGAACCTATATATCAATAATTACTTTATGTGTAAATTGATTAAATGCTCCAACCAAAAGACATAGACTGGCTGAATGGATGAAAAAAAAAAAAGACCCATATATATACTGTCTATAAGAAACCCATTTCAGACCTGAAGACACATATAGACTGAAAGTAAGAAGGTGGAAAAAATATTCCATGCAAATGGGAAACAAAACAAAGCTGGAGTAGCAATCCTCATATCAGACAAATAGACCTTAAAATAAAGAAGATTACAAGAGATAAGGAAGGACACTACATAATGATCAAAAGATCAATCCAAGAGGAAGACATAACAATTGTAAATATCTATGCACCCAACATAGGAGCACCTCAATACATAAGACAAACACTAACAAACATAAAAAGAGAAATTGACAGTAACACAATAATAGTAGAAGACTTTAACACCCCACTCACATCAATGGACAGATCATCAAAATGGAAAATGAATAAGGAATCACAAGTCTTAAATGATACATTAGGTGAGATGGATCTCATTGATAACTTCAGGACATTCCAGCCAAATGCAGAAGAATACACCTTCTTTCCAAGTGCACAGGGAATATTCTCCAGAATAGATCACATCCTGGGTCACAAATCAAACCTGAGTAAATTTAAGAAAATTGAAATCATATCAAGCATCTTCTCCAACCACAATGCTATGAGACTAAATATCAATTACAAGAAAAAAACTGTAAGAAACACAAACACATGGAGATTAAACAACACGTTTCTAAACAATCAACAGGTTACTGAAGAAATCAAAAGGGAAATAAAAAATTTCTAGAAACAAATGGCAATGAGAATACAACTCAAAACCTATAGGATGCAGCAAAAGCAGTTCTAAGAGGGAAGTTTGTTGCAATACAATCCTACCTCAAGAAACAAGAAAAATGTCGAATAGACAACCTAATTTTACACCTAAAGCATCTGGAAAAAGAAGAAGAAAAACCCTCCAAAATTAGTAGAAGGAAATAAATCATAAAGATCTGAGCAGAAATAAATGAAAAAGAAATGAAAGAAACAATAGTAAAGATTAATAAAACTAAACACTTATTCTTTGAGAAGAAAAACAAAATTGACAAACCCTTAGCCAGACTCATCAAGAAAAAAAGAGAAGAATCAAATCAACAAAATTAGAAATGAAAAATACAGAAATACAAAGGATTATGAGACTATTGTGAACAACTATATGACAATAAAAAAGACAATATAGAGAAAATGGACAGAATCTTAGAAAAGTTCAATCTTCTAAGACTGAACCAGGAAGAAGTAGAAATTATGAACAACCCAATTACAAGCATTGAAATTAAAGCTGTGATCAAAAATCTCCCCAAAAACAAAAACCCAGGACCAGATGGCTTAACAGGAGAATTCTATCAAACATTTAGAGAAGAGTTAATGCCTATCCTAAAACTCTTTCAAAAAATTTCAGGGGAAGGAGCACTTCCAAATTCATTCTATGAGGCCC
Source organism: Budorcas taxicolor (assembly GCF_023091745.1). Lineage (NCBI taxonomy): Eukaryota > Metazoa > Chordata > Mammalia > Artiodactyla > Bovidae > Budorcas > Budorcas taxicolor. Next base: position 48,181,693 of record NC_068922.1, read on the forward strand.
CCATCAACCTGATACCAAAACCAGACAGACAACACACAAAAAGAAAACTATAGGCCAATATCACTGATAAACATAGATGCAAATTCCTCAACAAAATTTTAGCAAACAATTCAGCAACACATCAAAAAACTCATACATCATGATCAAGCTGGGTTTATTCCAGGGATGCAAGGATTCTTCAATATATGCAAATTGATCAATGTGATACACCATATTAACAAATTGAAAGATAAAAACCATATGATCATCTCAATAGATGCAGAAAAAGCCTTTGACAAAATTCAGCACCTATTTATGATTAAAAGTCTTCAAAAATCAGGCATAGAAGAAACCTACCTCAATATAGTAAAGGCCATATATGATAAGCCTACAGCAAACATTATTTTCAATGGTGAAAAACTGAAAGCATTCCCCCTAAAATCAGACACAAGACAAGAGTGTTCACTTTCACCACTATTATTCAACATAGCTCTGGAAGTCCTAGCTACAGCAATCAGAAAGAAAAAGAAAGAAAGGGAATCCAGATCAGAAAAGAAGAAGTAAAGTGCTCACTGTTTGCAGGTGACATGACTGTACATAGAAAACCCTAAATATGGTATCAGAAAATTACTAGAGCTAATCAGTGAATTTAGCAAAGTTTCAGGATACAAAATCAATACACAGAAATCACTTGCAACTCTATATATCAACAATGAAAAATCAGAAAAAGCAATTAAGGAATCATTCACATTCACCATTGCAACAAAAAGAATTAAATATCTAGAAATAAACTTACCTAAGGAGATGAAAAAACTGTACACAGAAAATTATGACAGTGACAAAAGAAATCAAACATGACAAAAGACCTATATATATAAAACTATAAAACACTGGTGAAAGAAATCAAAAAGGACACTAATAGATGGAGAAATATAACGTGTTCATGGATCAGAAGAGTCAATATAGTGAAAATGAGTATACTACCCAAAACAATCCCTATCAAGCTACCAATGGTATTTTTCACAGAGCTAGAACAAATAATTTCACAGTTTGTATGGAAATACAAAAAACCTCAAATAGCCAAAGCAATCTTGAGAAAGAAGAATGGAACCAGAGGAATCAACCTGTCTGACTTCAGACTATACTACAAAGCCACAGTCATCAAGACAGTATGGTACTGGCACAAAGACAGAAATATAGATCAATGGAAGAAAATAGAAAGCCCAGAGATAAAGCCATGCACCTATGGACACCTTATGTTTGACAAAGGAGGCAAGAATATACAATGGATTAAAGACAATCTCTTTAACAAGTGGTGCTGGGAAAACTGGCCAACCACTTGTAAAAGAATGAACCTAGAACACTTTCTAACACCATACACAAAAATAAACTCAAAATGGGTTAAAGATCTAAATGTAAGACCATAAACTATAAAACTCCTAGAGGAGAACATAGGCAAAACACTCTCCAACATAAATCACAGCAGGATCCTCTATGACCCACCTCCCAGAATATTGGAAATAAAAGCAAAAATAAACAAATGGGGCCTAATTAAAATTAAAAGCTTCTGCACAACAAAGGAAACTCTAAGCAAGGTGAAAAGACAGCCTTCAGAATGGGAGAAAATAATAGCAAATGAAGCAACTGACAAAGAATGAATCTCAAAAATATACAAGCAACTCCTGCAGCTCAATTCCAGGAAAATAAATGACCCAATCAAAAAATGGGCCAAAGAATTAAACAGACATGTCTCCCAAGAAGACATACAGATGGCCAATAAACACATGAAAAGATGCTCAACATCACTCATTATCAGAGAAATGCAAATCAAAACCACAATGAGGTACCATTTCACACCAGTCAGAATAGCTGCGATCCAAATGTCTACAAGCAATAAATGCTGGAGAGGGTGTGGAGAAAAGGGAACCCTCTTACACTGTTGGTGGGAATGCAAACTAGTACAGCCACTATGGAGAACAATGTGGAGATTCCTTAAAAAACTGGAAATAGAACTGCCATATGACCCAGCAATCCCACTGCTGGGCATACACACCAAGGAAACCAGAATTGAAAGAGACACATGTACCCCAATGTTCATTGCAGCACTGTTTATAATAGCCAGGACATGGAAGCACCCTAGAGGTCCATCAGCAAATGAATGGATAAGAAAGCTGTGGTACATATACACAATGGAGTATTACTCAGCCATTAAAAAGAATTCATTTGAATCAGTTCTAATGAGGTGGATGAAACTGGAGCCTATTATACAGAGTGAAGTAAGCCAGAAAGAAAAACACCAATAGAGTATACTAGCGCATATATATGGAATTTAGAAAGATGGTAATGGTAACCCAGTATGTGAGACAGCAAAAGAGACACAGATGTATAGAACAGTTTTTGGGACTTTGTGGGAGAGGGCGAGGGTGGGATGATTTGGGAGAATGGCATTGAAACATATATAATATCATATGTGAAATGAATCGCCAGTCCAGGTTCAATGCATGATACAGGGTGATCAGGGCTGGTGCACTGGGATGACCCAGAGGGGTGGTATGGGAAGGGAGGTGGGAGGGGGGTTCAGGATGGGGAACACATGTACACCTGTGGTGGATTCATGTTGATGTATGGCAAAACCAATACAATACTGTAAAGTAATTAGCCTCCAATTAAAATAAATAAATTTATATTTTAAAAAATGACATAAACAGATGGAGAAATATTCTATGTTCCTGGGTAGGAAGAATCAATATTGTGAAAATGACTATATTACCAAATGGAACCTACAGATTCAGTGCAATCCTTATCAAATTACCAATGGCATTTTTCACAGAACTAGAAAAAAAATTTCACAATTCATATGGAAACACAAAAGACCCCAAATAGCCAAAGCAGTCTTGAGAAACAAGAATGGAGCTGGAGGAATCAAGCTTCCTGACTTCAGGTTATACTACAAAGCTACAGTCATGAAGACAAGATTGTACTGGCACAAAAACAGAAATATAGACCAATGGAACAAGATAGAAAACCCAGAAATAATCCCATGCACCTATGGGTACATTATTTTTAACAAAGGAGGTAAGAATATATAATGGGCAAAGACAGCCTCTTCAATAAATGGTGCTGGGTAAACTGGACAGCTACATGTAAAAGAATGAAATGAGAAGACTTCCTAACATCATACACAAAGATAAACTCAAAATGAATTAAAGACCCAAATGTAAGACCAGAAACTATGAAACTCTTAGAGGAAAACAGGCAGAACACTTGATAACATAAATCAAAGCAAGATCCTCTATGACCCATCTTCTAGAGTAATAGAAATAGAAACAAAAGTAAATGAGTGGGACCTGATTAAACTTAAAAGCTTTAGCACAGCAAAGGAAACTATAAGCAAGGTGAAAAGACAACCCTCAGAATGGGAGAAAATCATGGCAAATGAAACACTTGACAAAGGATTAATTTCCAAAATACATAAGCAGCTCATACAACTCAATACCAGAAAAACAAACAACCCAATCAAAAAGTGGGAAAAAGACCTAAACAGACATTTCTCCAAAGAAGACATACAGATGGCTAACAGAAGAAAAGATGCTCAACATTGCTCATTATTAGAGAAATGCAAATCAAAACTACAATAGGATATCACCTCATATTGGTCAGAATGGCCCTCATCAAAAAGTCTACAAAAAATAAATGGTGGAAAGGGTGTGGAGAAAAGGGAACACTCTTGCACTGTTGGTGGGAATGTAAATTGATACAGCCACTATGGAAGATGGTATGGAGATTCCTTAAAAAACTAGGAATAAAACCACCATATGATCCAGCAATCCAACTCCTAGGCATATACCTTGAGGAAACCAAAGTTAAAAGAGACACATGCATCCCATTGTTCATTGCAGCAGTATTTAGAGTAGCTAGAACATGGAAGCAACCTAGATGTCCATAGACAGATAAATGAATAAAGAAGTTGTGGTGTATATACACAATGGAACTTTACTCAGGTATAAAAAGCAACACATTTGAGTCTGTTCTAATGAGGTGGATGAACATAGAACCTATTATACAGAGTGAAGTGAGTTAGAAAGAGAAAGATAAATACCATATTCTAACACATATATACGGAGTCTAGAAAAATGGTACTGAAGAATTTATTTACAGGGCAGCAATGGAGAAACAGACATAGAGAATAGACTTATGGACATGGGGAGAGGCGAGGAGAGGTTGAGATGTATGGAAAGAGTAACATGGAAAGTTACACTACCACATGTAAAATAGATAGCCAACAGGAATTTGCTGTATGGCTCGAGAAACTCAAACAGGGGCTCTGTATCAATCTAGAGGGGTGGGATGGGAAGGGAGATGGGAGGGAGTTTCAGAAGGGAGAGGATATATGTATACCTATGGCTGATTCATGTTGAGGTTTGATAGAAAACAGCAACATTCTGTAAGGGAATTATCCTTCAATAAAAAATAAATTAATTAAAAAAGTATTCTTAAGTAGCTCATGTGCAGTGAAACTGATGGGAATTGACTCTTAAGTTTGTATTTCCTACTTAAGAAGGGCTTCTGCACTGGACTGTTTTATAGAAAGGACTTCTGACCTCAAATGACACACTAAGACAAAGGATGACAGCAATGGCATACAGCTGACACGGGAATCCACACTGGGCCTGCAAGACCCACCCTACTAATTCAATTGTTCTGTGAACTGAATACTTGTCCTCCTATTCAAAATGGAAACTTATTGTTTTGCTTCTAGCTATACTTTTGTCCTAATGCTGAGAATGAAAAGAAAATTCTTTAGTAAAATTGTCACAGAGTATAACTAAAGAGCCTCTTGATGAAAGCAAAACAGGAGAGTGAAAAAGCTGGCTTTAAAACTCAACATTGAAAAAACTAAGATTATGGCATCTGTTGCCATCACTTCATGGCAAATAGATGGGAAAAAAGGGTGACATTTCATTTTCTTGGGCTCCAGAATCACCATGGACAGTGACTTCAGCCATGAAATTAAAAGACATTTGCTCCTTGAAAAACTATGACAAAACTAGACAGTAATACATACATATTAAAAAGCAGAGACATCTCTTTGCCAAGAAAAGTCTGTATAGTCAAAGCTTTGGTTTTTCCAGTAGTCATGCATGGATGTGAGAGCTAAACCATAAAGAAAGTTGAGCACCAAAGAATTGATGCTTTTGAATTGTGGTGCTGGAGAAGACTCTTGAGAGTCCCTTGGACAGCAAGGAGTTTAAACCAGTCAATTCTAAAGGAAATCAATTCTGAATATTCATTGGAAGGACTGATGCTGAGGCTGAAACTCCAATACTTTGGCCACTTGATGTGAAGAGCCAACTCATTGGAAAAGACCCTGATGCTAGGAAAGATTAAGGGCAGGAGGAGAAGGGGGTGACAGAGGATGAGATGGTTGGATGGCATCATCAGCTCAATGGACATGAGTTTGAGCAAACTCTGGGAGATACTGAAGGACAGGGAAGCCTGGTGCCCTGCAATTCATGGGGTCTCAAAGAGTTGGACACGACTTAGCAACTGAACAACAACAATAACTCCTAGAGGCAATCTAATTGATTGTTGGATTTGCCATCAAATTCCTCTGTTAGTACAAGACCAATTGGCCATAGTACAAGACCATAATACTCATATCACTGACTTTTCAAATGTTTCTAACATTACCATCCACCTATACTGACCTCCCTTTGGCCTAACCTTTCAGGTACAAATTCTTCTATATACTAAAGCGTCCCTTCTTTGATACGATCCTTGATCCTTAGAGGCTTGACATAACTTACTTTAGGACACCTCATTCTGTTTCTTATTTAATTAACAAATGTCTTAATGAAAAAACACAAGTAAATTATGCCAGTGACTCCCTTATGTCAAATACTATAGAGATGGCTTTTGGAAAGCCTGTAAGAGAAATGACCCATGGCTGAATTTCATGCTAATAAAACTTGCAGTGAAAGCACTGTGGGAGAGATCACTTGTGCTCACCCAGGTTTTGTCTTTGTATGTGATATTGGGGCTGATCCACCTTCCTAAAGATGGGCACATAGTCTTAAATAGCTGGCAAATAGAAGGTTTATGTTTACTAGGATAATATATTACTACATTGTCTTTACATAAATAAAGAGATGAATCCATTTTTCCTCTCTATTACAGAGTCAAGAGATCCGTGTTAGCAAGATAATAAGATACCTCATGTCAAAATATTTTGGCAATCTTGGTTCCTAATGCAGGAGAATGTATAAACAGAGATATGATTAGAAATCCATCAGCCACCATTGGTCAAATAGTTGAGGAAACTGCAAAAAGCACTGCAGCATAGCAGATATCCCTAAATTCCTTAGCCCACATAGTATTGGGTAATAGAACACTGCCTCATAGTTTTGCTGGTTAAACAAGGAAGCAATAATTCTATTGCTCACACTACTTGTTGCACTTATATGAACAACCCTGGAAAAGTAGACACACACACACACAATTTCCCAAAAGGATGAAATGACTACAAGGTTGTCTGATCTTTTTTCCTGCTTTGCTTTACAAATGATCATCTTTGTCATAGTAGGTATTATTATTCTTTTGCTGGGTATGAAGTTATTCAGGACATGCTTTAAGGTTATTTCTAAAAACAAGTGTAACAATGTTTATGTGACAGTTCAGCATAATTGATAAAATTTATAGCGTATAAAGGCTTCTCTGGTGACTCAGACTGTAAAGCATCTGCCTGCAATTCAGGAGACCTGGGTTCGAGCCATGGGTCGGTAAGATCCCCTGGAGAAGGGAATGGCTACCCACTCCAGTATACCTGCCTGGAGAATTCCACGGACAGAGGAGCCTGGTGGGCTCCAGTCCATGGGGTCACAAAGAGTCAAACATGACTGAATGACTAACACTTTCACTTTCATAACCTGTAAGGGCTTTCCAGGTGGTGCTACTGGTAAAGATCCCACCTGCCAACACAGGAGATAGAAGAGATGTGGGCTCAATCCCTGGCTTGGGAAGATCCCTTGGAGGAGGTCATGGCTACCCACTCCAGTGTTCTTTTCTGGAGAATCCCACGAACAGAGGAACCTGGCAGGCTACAATCTATAGGGTTGCAAAGAATCAGACATGCCTCAAGCGACTTAGTACATGCATGCATGCATGCATCGCCTATAAAATGTTCCCCAATTAGCATGCCTGTGCATGCCCAGTTAGCTATGTCTGACTTTTACTCCCTACTCTGCCTTCCCTCAATTAAATAATCAGGCAAGTCTCTTTCTTTCTTTCTTTCTTTTTTTTCTCATAAAAAATGTAGACTTTACATTTTTCACAAGGATGAAAACCTAACGATGGTCATTAAAGGAGGCAGGTTTCTGCATCACTCAGAGCACTGTGGCCTGGATAATGATCTCTGGGTTCTTGATATTCTTTTTGCTCTGGACCATTCTCAGCTTCAGCTAGGCCAGGCTAGGCTTTGGTCTGTCCCCAGGCTTGGCTTTTGTGCACTTGATTGTCCACTGCAGAACATGGTACCTGGCAACATGGTGTACTCACAGATCACCCAGAGAGCCTTAGGGTGCCTGTGTATCCACACCAAGAGGCCCTCAGTGTTCACAAAGACTGTGTCCACCTTGTGCATCTCCACATGAATGTGCTGTGTCACCACAGAGCCATCAGTGGTCAGCATCCTCAGGCTCCCCAGCTCAATTTGGTAGTTGCTGCCTCTTGGGTGACAGCAGATCTGAGGTGGTGATGACCACCATGTTGGGGCCCATCAAATGCAGCATGTGCATCATTGCTAAGGCTTGTTTCTGGCTAGGGATCCTGCTCCTGCTCAGCAACTCAGTCTTGAGCTGGTCGTTTGTGTGTGTTAAGTTGCTTCAGCCATGTCTGACTCTTTGCTACCCTATGGACTGTAGTCTGCCAGGCTCCTCTGTCCATGGGATTCTCCAGGCAAGGGTACTAGAGTGTGTTGCCATGTCCTCCTCCAGGGAATCTTCCTGGCCCAGGGACTGAACCTGTATCTCTTAGTTCTCCTGCACTGGGAGGTGGGTTATTTACCACTGGAAGCCCCAGAACTGATTGGGGGTTATGATGTCTGCAACCAGCATGACCTTCTCTCTGTAAACCTGAAGGAAGTCCTCAAGGGAAGTACATGGAGTCTTCTTCATTCCACTTGTCTCCATTCATAGAGTTGCTCACATAAACCTGGAGTTCTGCTGTCCCAGCTCCCACAGGATGTCCACCACCATAGCCAGGAAGGATTTGTCTCGCATGTAACCTGTGAGCACGTTGTCATATTTCTTCATGTCATTCAGCTTCAGCCCATCTGACAGCTTGGGGAGTTCATCTGAGTTCAACACTTGGCCCTTCAAGGGAGAGTGGCCTGTGTGGTTTGAAAACTGGACAGAGTTCACTGTGTCCACCTCAAACCCCAAAACCTGCAGCAGGAACATGGCCACCCAGTTGCCCTCTAGCTGTGGATGACATGGCTCTGAATGGAGAGCACCTGGCTCTCCTCCTGCATGCCAGGCCTGCCTTGGCAGTGTGGGCCAGGCGGGATTAGATCTCCTCTGTGCACTGGAGCTATGTTCTGCTTGGCTCCCACCATGCTCGGGCTTCGTTTCACTTGGCTCCTCTTGGCGCAGGCCCCTCACTTGGATGGCAGACTATCTCCTTCTTAGGCAGATCTCTATACATATGTAAACAACAAAAAAGGAAGCCTAGCACTGAGGGACTTGATGGGCCCAGGGCAGGCAGCAACCACCCTGGCATTGAGGGGACAAATATTTTGATCATCAGTGCTTTCTATAGAAAGATTTACAATCAAAAGGGAAAAATAATGGATGGAAAATTTCACCTATTGAGGTATGGGAATGCCTGGTTTCTGGGTTAATCATGATTTTAATTGAATTTTATGTTAACTAAAACAGCTTGTTTGTGGTCTCTTGAACATACATTGTACATTTGCTTTAATCACTAAAGAAAAGATTGTACTGACTGGAAGTAAAGAATGTCCACATTAAAAATAAAGTTGAAATGCCTGTCTTCAAGTGATGCCAATGCTGGTATTCCTTCAGTGATAAGACTCCCTTCCTAGGTGCCAAGGACATATTAACTTGCTGTGTATGTGCTGATTTATTTTTGAAAACTTGAAATGATGTATCCCTGACTTGTTTGATGTTCTTTGTTATGACAAGATTGTGTGGAAAACCGTGCTTCTCCAGAGCAGTTCCTCAGATTAATCTGAGTTGCTGTCTCCCTGACCATAGTCCTCAATTTGAGTCAAATAAAACTCTTTTATACTACTATTGTAGATTTTTAACTGATTATTATTTTTAAAACTTTATTTATTCATTTATTAATTTTTGACTGTGTTGGGTCTTTGTTGCTGCTTGTGGGCTTTCTCTAGTTTTGGAGAGCAGAGGCTACTCTCTAGTTGTGGTGCACAGGCTTCTCATTGCGTTGGCTTCTCTAGAGCCCTGCCCAGGACAGGCTCTAGAGTGAGTTCAGTAGTTGCGGCACGTGGATTTAGCTGCTTAATGATATGTGGAATCTTCCTAGACCAGGGATTGAACCAGTGGCCCCTGCATTGGCAAGCAGATTCGTAACCACTGGACCATCAGGGAAGTTCTTTATTGTTTATTTTTGAAGACATCTGTGTGAGACATGAAATAAGAAAGCTGTCTACTGTCTTGATCCACCTCAGTTGGACACTAGCATGTTAGAGGTGACTCAAATTTTTTGTTGTCTGCTGCAAAAACACCTTGAATATTAATTTTGGAGTTACAAATAAAGTTTATCTAGTAGTGTGTGTTTGTTGTTCAGTCACATCTGACTCTTTGTGACGCCATCAACTGTAGCCTGCCAAGTTCCTCTATCAATGGAGTTCTCCAGGCAGGCATACTGGAGCAGGTAGCCATTCCCTTCTCCAGAAGATCTTCTTGACCCAGGGATCGAACCTGGGTCTCCTGCATTGCAGGCAGATTCTTTACTGTCTGAGCCACCAGGGGAGGCTGGGCAAATTCTCAAATATGGAACTGAGTAATGAGGTTCCACTGTATAGAGATATAGATTTAACACCCAGGAGAAAGAGCTAAAAGAATTAGAAATGTTTGCCTCTGGGAACAGGAGGACACTGTATGGCAAAGAAAGGGGTATGAATCTGTTGCCTTCAATTAAGTATAGATTTTAACCTGTTAAAAAATTTAAAATGAATAATTTTTCAAAAATATTTTAAATCACTCCTTTTTCCTTGCCTTTTCCCTTCTGCTTTGCTGGTGGGAAATGTTATCTATTGTTATTGGATTTCACTTTCCTGACCTCTCTCCAGCATCTTAAGAAGATCCCAAGGGTATAGAGCTTTCTGGAAGGGCTCTCTGGGCTCCAGTTCCACTGGTCTCTAAAAATTTGTCTTCTCTAAGTACTTACTTAAAGGAAATGTCTTTCCTTCCCTGAGCCCAGTTTGAGCCCGCTACAAACTTCCAGTGCTACAATGAATATCTTTCCTGCATTTTTCTGGGGAGAGAATGGTTCTTGGGAAGGGAACAGGAGATGGCAACCTCAACTTCTTAGTAGGAATTGCAAATGACAGTTGGTTCCAATCCTTGACCACTATGGAGGATAAGCTCAAGTTTTCAGTTTCCTGAGTCATGGTGAGTACTTTCTGTGTTCCAGGCACAGTATCTAGTTCTTTGTATGCATTATGTCACTTAATCCTCACAACCTAAGGGGACATATTACAGATGAGGGAACTGAAGCTTAAGGAGCTTAAGCAATTTGCTCAAGGTCACTCAGGTATTAAGTGGCAAACTTGGAATTTGAAGTTGGACCCGTTTAACTCTTAAACCAATGTTCTCAATAGCTCACAATACTATTGGCACACACATGCAGTATTCCTTTTGCAAATTTCAATTCTACCTAGTTTTGATAGGTTGAATTTCTGGCAGCTTCTGAGAGTTTATTGCCATTTAAGAGGGCTCTATCTCAGCAGGATGGTTTTCTTGGAGTCCACCGAGGAAGGTGTGCTTTTTGTTGCTTCTCATCCTTGTTTACACAGTTCTTTCTGTCTGTACTGCCCTCCTTGACTCTTTCTTTGTGTAAATTCCTACCTCTCCTTTAAGAACTAGCGCTGTAGGTGGTGAAGCTGTGGGAAGCACAGATGGAGGAAGGAGAAGTTTTAACTTTGAATGAAGGTTGATATTTAAATTTTTACATGAAACTAGACTATCCCTTACCAAACTTTTTTTTTTTTTTTTAATGGCCAGCCAGTGTCAGGAGTACTTTTCATGATCTAAGAGGGCTCAGATATCTTATAAAAGCTGCCCTGATTTTCACCCAAGGAGGGGAAGATAAATACCCCTTCTCCTTGTGTCTACAGGCAGAATGGGAAACAAGTAAAATAGTTTTAAAAGATTATGATGTATGAGTCTTGCTTAGTCATTGTACTAATAATACATATGTGCATATATACTGAACATGATTACAAGTTTTCTACTGTTTTGGGTAAGCATAATTTATTTTAATCCATTATCTACTGTTCTGAATTGTTTCCATTGCCCTCCAACTTAAGGCTCTGCTGGATATCTTACTAAATTTTTGTGCAAGTATGTAAAAATTTAAAGGGTTTTGGGGGACTTCCCTGGTGGTTCAGGGCTAAGACTCCATGCTCCTGATGCAGGGAGCCTGAGTTCGATCTCTGATCAGGGAACTAGATCCCACATGCCACAACTAAAAGATTCTACATGCCACAACTAAGTCTCAGAGAATCCAAATGTTTAAATAAACAAAAATTAGTAAAAAAAAAAGAGTTTTGGTATGATTGTAAAGTTTTTTCGCCAGAAAGATTGTATCCATTAATATTCTGTCCAGCAGTATATCAGAACTCCTCTAAGATTAGTATGCATTGTTATCACTCTTGTGTTAAAAATTATGTTCTACTAGGCCCTTAGGGTATCTGTCTTTTGACACAGTGAAAAAGTGAAGGACATATGGCAACAATATAATAATGTGATAATGTCTGTGCCTATGTTTTATAGTTTCATTTACCTTAATCAATGAACAGTTTCATGCACCTTTCCAGAGAAAGCAATGGCAACCCACTCTAGTACTCTTGCCTGTAGAATCCCATGGGCGGAGGAGCCTGGTAGGCTGCAGTCCATGAGGTTGCTAAGAGTTGGACACGACTGAGCGTCTTCACTTTTAATTTTCACTTTCATGCATTGGAGAAGGAAATGGCAACCCACTCCAGTGTTCTTGCCTGGAGAATCCCGGGGTCAGGGGAGCCTCGTGGGCTGCTGTCTATAGGGTCACAGAGTCGGACACGAATGAAGTGAGCAGCATGCACCTTTCACATTCAAGCCTTCTCAAATTATATCTTGCAGATGAATCATCTGGGTATCTTGTTAAAATGCAAATTCTGACTCAGTGGGTCTATGTTGGGGCCTGAGAACCTGCATTCCAGCAAGCTCCCAGATGGTGCCAATGCCGCTGGTCTCCAGGCTACATTGTGCATTACTAGTCTTAAGAAAGAAAAGAGAAAGAGAAGTTGCTCAGTTGTGTCTGACTCTTTGCAACCCCATGGACTATAGCCTGCCAGGCTCCTCCATCCATGGAATTTTCCAGGCAAGAGTACTGGAGTGGGTTGCCATTTCCTTCTCCAGGGGATCTTCCCGACCCAGGGATCCAACCCAGGTCTCCTGCGTTGCAGGCAGATGCTTCATTACCGTCTGAGCCACCAGGGAAGCCTATTACTAGTCTTAGTTCATCTCAATTCCTGTAATAAGTTGGCAAACAACAAACACTTAGGTTAAGCAATTTGTCTTCAGTGCTGACAATGCAGCTTCTTTCAGTCATTCATCCAGGCATTATGGAGACTTCAGCTAGGGAAGTCAAGTCCTCACTTCGGGGAGCTTGTCTTCTAGTGGAAAGTCCGATTATAGGCAAGTAAATAAATAAATACAAATAAAATGCAGTTTCAGGTAATAAAAATGTTTACAAAGGAAAATACAGAAGGGTAAGAGATTGACCCTTAACAGGAATCTTCTGAATCTACAATTGACTCTCAGTCTTCATCAACTAAAGATATGGCCTTCACTGTTTTATAACACTTCGTTAGTCATATTTTGTTTTCAAACCTCTTTCCCCTAGTTAGTTTTCACAATACCCTTATGATAAGTTTAAACAAGGATTCAACACAATCCAGCTGATGAACTGTTCAAGATTCTTGAACTAAAATACAGAGGGAGAGGAAAAGTGAAACTGTTAGTTGCTCAGTTGTGTCTGACTCTTTGAGACCCCACTAACTGTAGCCTGCCAGGCCCCTCTGTCCATGGGATTTCCCAGGCAAGAATACTAGAGTGGGTGGCCATATTCTTCTCCAGGGGGTCTTCCCAACCTGAAGTTGAACCTGGGTCTCCTGCATTGCAGTCATATTCTTACTGTCTGAGCCACCAAGGTTAAGTAAAATGTACTGGAAAAGACCTTTTGTTTTCATTTGAGTTGACAAAGGAACCCCTTGGCCTCTTCTTGACAAGCTCACTCATCAAGGTCAAAGAAAAGGTGACTGTGCGTGTGTGTGTGTGTGTTAGTGGTGTGTTTGTGTGTGCACCACACCCGATCCCTTTGTCCTGGAGGACTGGGTCTAACTGTTAGTATATTTTGGTTGTAGACAACATAAACCAATTCTGTCTTAAAAGAGTAAACAAATAAAATTGAAATATATGGTTAAGTAGCTGCAGTCCACAGACTCAAGGAAAAGCTCCCCATTAGACTTTGGAAAGGACAGGAACCAAGGCATATAGGGATCAAATCACTTTAGGCTTCTCTTTTCAGACAAATGGTTTCAGGCTTTGTGTCTGTTAGGCATTGAATTGTATTGGCCAAAAGGTATGTGGAGGTCCTCCCTTCAATATTTACAGATGTGATCTTATTGGGAAGTCGGTTCTCTGAGTTAAGACAAGGTCATACTGGAGTAGGGTGATAAATCCAACATGACTAGTGCCCGTATAAGAGGCGAAGAGACAGAGACATGGGGAGAAGATGGGGACTGACCCTGGAGGCAGAGATTGGGGTGACACAGCTAAGACCCAAGGGAGGCCAAGGATTTCCAGCAAACACCAGAAGCTAGAAGAGGCAAGAATGGATTCTCTGCTAGATTTCAGAGGGAGCAACGCCCTGTCAACAACTTGATTTCAAAATTCTAGGCTCCAGAATTATGAGATAAAAAGTTTCTATTGTTTTAAGCCACTCAGTTGGTGGTACTTTGTTATGGCAGCCCTAGGAAGCAAATACAGTGTTTTTCTGCTTCAGGTTCAAAATATCTGAGTAGTCCAGTTTATGTTATTGCACACTCGTGAGATCATATTTGGAGGGGTGGGTGGTTCTTCAAAGGGTAAATAGATGCTGTTGCCAGGAGTAAGAATGGGTGAGGGCAGCAAAATGTACCTGGTTTGAACCATGTATGCTGCTGGAGCCTCATGACCTGGCTGCAGGGTGTGATTTAGGAATATTCAGGCCATGTGCTGCTCCAAACTATGGTGGTGCTTCTGTGATTTCTTCCTGACTAGAGAAAAAATTCAAACCTCTTTACAAATTGAATATTATCGCAAGAATCTTGGTAACTGTACTGAAACTTTCCATTTTTAAAATCAACCACACACATATGCATCAACCCAACCATGTATGTGCTTACCCCACCACCTGACCCATCCACTTCTCAACTTTCCCACCCTTTTACTATTCATCCCCACTGTTAGCTAATCTATATGCTTATCCACTCATCTACTCGGACCACCTATTTATCCATAAATGAGCACCTACATCTGTTAGACAATGATCTTTTTTTTTCTGCCCACACCACACAGTTTATGGGATCTTAGTTCCCTGACCAGGCATTGAACCCATGCCCATGGCAGTGAAGGTACTGAGTCTTCACCACTGGACAGCCAGTGAATTCCCTGTCAGGCAATGTTTCTAAGTCCATTCATTCATTCAAGAAATCAGTCGGTATTTGTTGAGTGCCTCCTCTGTGCCAGTCAATGTTCTATGTGCGGGAGATAAAGTAGTGAATGAAAAGATAAAGTCTCTGCCCTGATGGAGTTTGCAAAACACTTGTAAAGGTAGATGTTAAACCAATAACTAGGAAGACAATATGTGAGGCAACCTCTCCTTTTCCCCTAATTCCTCTCCTTCTGATATTTCTGTTTAGTGTGTATACAAAGCTTTGATTTTGGAAAATTTACAGAGCATAGAGCATAGGCTTCCCTGGTGGCCCACTGGTAAAGAATCTGCCTGCCAAGGCCGGAGATGTGGGTTCAGTCCCTGGGTGGTGAAGATCCTCTGGAGAAGGAAATGGCTACCCATTCCAGTATTCTTGAATGGTAAATCTCATGGATAGAGGAGCCTAGCAAGCTACAGTCCCTGGGGTTGCAAAGTGTTGGACACAACTTAGTGACTAAACAGTAGCAACAACAATAATAGCATAGACAGATGACAGTTGGAGAAGAGGGACGTCACTTCTAGAGGTGAGTGAGATTGAAGGCTACTAGACTCTAAGCCCCTAGAAGATAAGAAAAGTGTGTATTTTAATTCATCACTTTTCCCCAGGGCTTGTTACATAGAAGGTAGCAAACAAATATTTGCTAAATGATGAAAGTGAAAGAGGAGAGTGAAAAAGTTGGCTTAAAGCTCAACATTCAGAAAACGAAGATCATGGCATCTGGTTCCATCACTTTATGGGAAATAGATGGGGAAACAGTAGAAATAGTGTCAGACGTAATTTTTTTGGGCTCCAAAATCTCTGCAGATGGTGACTGCAGCCATGAGATTAAAAGACGCTTACTCCTTGGAAGAAAAGTTATGACCAACCTAGACAGTATATTCAAAAGCAGAGACATTACTTTGCCGACTAAGGTCCGTCTAGTCAAGGCTATGGTTTTTCCTGTGGTCATGTATGGATGTGAGAGTTGGACTGTGAAGGAGGCTGAGCGCCAAAGAATTGCTGCGTTTGAACTGTGGTGTTGGAGAAGACTCTTGAGAGTCTCTTGAGCTGCAAGGAGATCCAACCAGTCCATTCTGAAGGAGATCAGCCCTGGGATTTCTTTGGAAGGAATGATGCTAAAGCTGAAGCTCCAGTACTTTGGCCACCTCATGTGAAGAGTTGACTCATTGGAAAAGACTCTGATGCTGGGAGAGATTGGGGGCAGGAGGAGAAGGGGACGGCCCAGGGTGAGATGGCTAGATGGCATCACGGACTTGATGGACGTGAGTCTGAGTGAACTCCGGGAGGTGGTGATGGACAGAGAGGCCTGGCATGCTGCGATTCATGGGGTCGCAAAGAGTCGAACACGACTGAGTGACTGAACTGAACTGAAAGAGAAACGAGTCTTACTCTATAGTTTCTTGATTTTTAACCCTTTGAAATGTTTAAAGATAATACTAAAAAAAGAAATTAGGTAAGACCTTTTACAGATGTCTATAGCTGGTATGACCTAAATCAAATTCCTTATGATTATACAGTATAAGTGAGACGTAGATTTAAGGGACTAGATCTGATAGACAGAGTGCCTGATGAACTATGGATGGAGGTTTGTGACACTGTACAGGAGACAGGGATCAAGACCATCCCCATGGAAAAGAAATGCAAAAAAGCAAAATGGCTGTCTGGGGAGGCCTAACAAATAGCTGTGAAAAGAAGAGAAGCGAAAAGCAAAGGAGAAAAGGAAAGATATAAGCATCTGAATGCAGAGTTCCAAAGAATAGCAAGGAGAGATAAGAAAACCTTCCTTAGCGATCAATGCAAAGAAATAGAGGAAAACAACAGAATGGGAAAGACTAGAGATCTCTTCAATAAAATTAGAGATACCAAGGGAACATTTCATGCAAATATGGACTCGATAAAGGACAGAAATGGTATGGACCTAACAGAAGCAGAATTTATTAAGAAAAAGTGGCAAGAATACACAGAAGACTGTACAAAAAAGATCTTCATGACCCGGATAATCGTGATAGTGTGATCACTCACCTAGAGCCAGACATCCTGGAATGTGAAGTCAAGTGGGCGTTAGAAAGCATCACTACAAACAAAGCTAGTGGAGGTGATGGAATTCCAGTTGAGCTATTTCAAACTCTAAAAGATGATGGTGTGAAAGTGCTGCACTCAATATGCCAGCAAATTTGGAAAACTCAGCAGTGGCCACAGGACTGGAAAAGGTCAGTTTTCATTCCAAACCAAAAGAAAGGCAATGCCAAAGAATGCTCAGACTACCACACAATTGCACTCATCTCTCATGCTAGTAAAGTAATGCTCAAAATTCTTCAAGCCAGGCTTCGCAATATGTGAACCGTGAATGTTCAAGCTGGTTTTAGAAAAAGCAGAGGAACCAGAAATCAAATTGCCAACATCTGCTGGATCATGGAAAAATCAAGAGAGTTCCAGAAAAACATCTATTTCTGCTTTATTGACTATGCCGAAGCCTTTGACTGTGTGGATCACAATAAACTTGGAAAATTCTGAAAGAGATTGGAATACCAGACCACCTGACTTGCCTCTTGAGAAACCTCTATACAGTTCAGGAAGCGACAGTTAGAACTGGACACGGAACAACAAACTGGTTCCAAATAAGAAAAGGAGTATGTCAAGGCTGTATATTGTCACCCTGCTTATTTAACTTATATGAAGAGTACATCATGAGAAACGCTGGGCTGGAAGAAGCACAAGCTGGAATCAAGATTGCTGGGAGAAATATCAATCACCTCAGATATGCAGATGACACCACCCTTACGGCAGAAAGTGAAGAGGAACTAAAGAGCCTCTTGATGAAAGTGAACGAGGAGGATGAAAAAGTCGGCTTAAAGCTCAACGTTCAGAAAACGAAGATCATGGCATCCGGTCCCATCACTTCATGGGAAATAGATGGGGAAACAGTGGAAACAGTGTCAGACTTTATTTTTTTGGGCTCCAAAATCACTGCAGATGGTGGTTGCAGCCGTGAAATTAAAAGACACTTACTCCCTGGAAGGAAAGTGAAGACCAACCTAGATAGCATATTAAAAATCAGAGATATTACTTTGCCAACAAAGGTCCGTCTTGTCAAGGCTTTGGTTTTTCCAGTGGTCATGTATGGATGTGAGAGTTGGACTGTGAAGAAAGCTGAGTGCCGAAGAATTTTATGCTTTTGAACTGTAGTGTGGAGAAGACTCGAGAGTCCCTTGGACTGCAAGGAGATCCAACCAGTCCATTCTAAAGGAGATCAGTCCTGGGTGTTCATTGGAAGGACTGATGCTGAGGCTGAAACTCCAATACTTTGGCCACCTCATGCAAAGAGTTGACTCATTGGAAAAGACCCTGATGCTGGGAGGGATTGGGGGCATGAGGAGAAGGGGACAACAGAGGTTGAGATAGCTGGATGGTATCACTGACTCAGTGCACATGAGTTTGAGTGAACTCTGGGATTTGGTGATGGACAGGGACTCCTGGAGTGCTGCGATTCATGGGGTTGCAAAGAGTCGGACACGACTGAGTGACTGAACTGAACTGAACTGAGAGTTGTTCTATGCCAGTCATTGTAGAGATAAAAAACTATCCCAGGAAACTGAGAGGAAATATAAACAAACAAATCCAGAATAGACAATTTAAAGATGATTATGCTTTGACTCCTACAGAGCAAAAATAAATAGGAAAAGCATGAAAATTTGGCAAGACTTGGACAAAGAACTCATTTCAGTATATTTTCAATATATGTTATAATGCTTTTAACAATGCATTTTTCTCTGTTGTAAGATGCATGTTGGTGGTAGAAGATGTAGAATGGAGAGCCCCCATGGGGAACTTCTCTCTCTTCTGCTCAGAGGATCACCTGGGATCTTCCACCCCTTATTTGGGAGAGTTCTTGAATGAAGACCGGACAGTTTCTATGCTCCTCTGAGAATCCTTTACTGAGGAGACACCAAGCAGCAGTAAGAGGGAGTTTTATGCATCACTGAAAAGTGGTGCATTCATTCAAGCTTTTGGAACCCAACTGGGAGAGCTTGAGACAGGCGGTCACACCAAGGATATTAACAAATATAGATTCTGGACTTGAGAAGATTCCTTTGGTCCATTTCCAGCCCTCAGGTAGCAGAAGGGAGGATGGAAGTGAGAGAGCACAGCACATCACACCTGTCAGCTGTTGAGTATTTGGAAGTCTCTTTAAATTTTTTTAAATTTGTTTTTATTAAAGTATAGCTGATTTACAATATTATATTAGTTTCAGGTGTACAATACAGTGATTCACAATTTTTAGAGGTTGTATTCCATTTATATTATTATAAAATATTAACTATATTCTCTGTGAAGTATAATACATCCTTGTAGCTTATTTGTTTTATACACAGTAGTTGGTACCTCTTAATATCCCACTCCAATCTTGTCCCTCTCCCCACTGGTAAATACTAGTTTGTTCTCTATGTCTGTGAGTCTGTTTCTGTTTTGTTTTATATTTATCCATAAACTTTTTTTTTAGATTCCACATATAAATGATAACACACAGTATTTATCTTTCTCTGTCTTTTTTCACTTAACATAATACCCTCCAGGTCCATCCAAGTTGTTGCAGATGGTAGAATTTTATTCCTTTTTATGTGTGGCTGCGTAGTATTCCACTGTGTGTACATACATCTTTATCCATTCATCTGTTAATGGGCATTTAGGTTGCTTCCATATCTTTTTGTTATAAGTAATTCTGCTATGGACACTGGGGTATATATAATTTTGGGAATCTCTTAATTAAAATCCCAGAAACACACAAAATGTTATCCATAAGCCATTACCCAGAAATGAAAAAACTTGTTGGATAAAAGTTCCTTTAGTCATTTTTTCTGTCTCTATACAGAAAAATACATAGAAAAATATTTTTTTACTGTAATAGGATTCATATACATCCTGCTTTACAAACTGCCTCTACCATCTAAAGAATTAATGTATATCACATTATGTATTAATGTATTTCTATCCCATTAAATATTATTAGTCACTGGGTATTTGTTTACTGGGGGCTTCCCTGATGGTTCAGAGAGTAAAGAATCTACCTGCAGTGCAGGAGTCACAGGAGACACAAGTTCAGTCCCTGGGTCAGGAAGATCCTGTGGAGGAAGAAATGGCAATCCACTCTAATATTCTCACCTGGGAAATCCCATGGACAGAGGAGCCTGGTGGCTACAGTCCATGGGGTCACAAAGAGCTGGACACGACTTAGGGACTAAACAACAACAATGCTTTTTTACTACTTGGCGCTACTGTGCTACTTGCTCAGGGATTTTAAAGATGTATTAATGAGAGTTTTTAGCATCAAGATTATAGTTTAGTTAATGAGGAGATCTAAAATAGGCATACAAATAAAATAGCTAAATAATATGACAATATTAGGAGAGTCCACACATTACAGTTTGGGAAGATTGTTGATGGGTATATAGAATCAGAAGACTTGAAATTATCTCAGCAATTTTGTTCACTAAATGAATTTGCCATACAATATTTTCAGTCTCCTAATGTTACCGAGGCTTCCCTGATAATAGCTCAGTTGGTAAAGAATCCGCCTGCAGTGCAGGAGACCCTGGTTTGATTCCTGGATCAGGAAGATCTGCTGGAGAAGGAATAGGCTACCCACTCCAGTATTCTTGGGCTTCCCTTGTGGTTCAGCTGGTGAAGAATCTGCCTGCAATGAGGGAGACTGGGATTCAATCCCTGGGTTGGGAAGATACCCTGGACGAGGGAAATGTTATCCACTCCAATATTTTGGCCTGGAGATTTCTATGGACTGTATAGTCCATGGACTATACAGAAAAGAGTTGGACACAACTGAATGACTTTCACTTTCATTTTCAATGTTACCAAGAGGTGAGGGGTACAGCTGCTTATCTCCTCAAAAGCCAATAAACAGGCCAAGTTGGTGGAAAGAAAAGTTTGCTTTTTTTCAGATGCCAGCTTCTGATGCCAGCCTCTGATATCAACCTCTATGGGAGGCAAGAGGTTTTATAGACAGAAGGAGGGGGCTACATGCAGAAATAGCATAGTCATCTTCATACTGGTCATCAGTGGTCTGAGCAGCATCATCTCAACTGTTTTAGGTACGGTTAATCTTCAGTTCCAGGTCGGTTTGTTTCCATTTTTTTGAGCCCAGTTCTCAGAATTGTCACAACTCATGTCATCTGTACAGTCTGGACATCATGTAGTTAGCTTCACCACCTGGGGTTTCAGTTTCTATAAGACAGCTCATGGGTGTGGCTCAGAATATTTATAGCCCTTGAGAAAAAACTAAAGGTCTTTGACTATGCTTAATGACTACATTATTATTATTTGGTCTCCTTTGACTGTTTTCCCTTGTTTCTGCATTTTTCATTTCTCTATTAAACTTATTCTATGATTAAAGTTTTCCACAGACAAAAGACAGGCAGAGGATATGGGTGGGGGGAACAAGGGCTATAGGGTCCTGCTCTGTTTCACTAACCTGTAAAATGGGAATAAGGATAAAAACAGTAATACATACTTTGAAATGTTGTTTTGGGATAAAATAACATCAGTAGCTATAATAAGTAATGGAAGGCCTGTATATGGGTCTTACCATGTGCTGAGCACTGTTCTAAGAGCTGATTTACTGGAAAAGATCCTGATGCTGAGAAAGATTGGGGGCAATAGGAGAAGGGGACTACAGCGGATGAGACTGTTGGATGGCATCACTGACTCAATGGACATGAGTTTGAGCAAACTCAAAGATATAGTGAAAGACAGGGAAGCCTGGTGCGCTGCCATTCATGGGGTTGCGACTGAACACCAACCAACCAAGCATCATAGCAGCCTTAAGTAGAAGAAATGGAATCACAAAGAAGCTAAGTAACTGGCCCAGCATCATATAGTTGAGAAGTGGCCAAGTGGCTTTGAACCCAGGCAGTTTACTTCTTGTCTGGACTATGTATCTAAAACAGTCTTTGCAACTGGAAAATGCTTTATAAATGGGGTTATAAATAAAAAGTTCCAAATGAGAGGCCCAGGGCTGTTGGAACTGTGTGTTTCTTTTTCTTTTTTGACCACACTGAGTGGCTTGTGGGGTCTCAGTTCCCTGAACCTGGGCCAAGGCAGGAATCATAACAACTAGGAATCATAACAGCTAGGTCACCAGGTAACTCCCCAGAACTGTAGGTTTCAATGCAGGAGGCTTCTTGCTGATTAGAGGGGTTGGGGAAGTCTTCTGGAAGATGTATCCCTTTGAAATGGGAGCAATAATGTCTCCATTTTGAAATCAGCTGCTGTCTGTGTCTTGCAAGATTGAAATCAGGAAGAGAAGAGACCATCCGAAAGTAGCTCAGGGACAAAAGGAGAATATTTGTCATAACGGAGGTGTGAGCTGTGGCAGGACTCAGGATTTCATCAGAGCCCCGTGTCTTCCTCCCCATGTCTTGGCTCTGTTTCCTTCTGCAGTGGTGTTACTCTCAGGCTGACTCAACTAGGTGAAGAGGATGAACTTTGCCATGCCCATTATGACTGTACAGTTGGAAATGCTGAAAGTTCTGACAATGTCCCGGGAAGGCGTCCCACCAGTCTGGCAGGAGCAGGTGCCCACTCTTGGACTGTACCACAGAGCTTTGTTAGAGAGATGTGGTTGATCTCTCTCACTCCTCTTCCATATGGACTATGTGAATGTCTAGAGTTGCTACAGTTATGAAAACAGGAAATGCAGGAGGGAGAACAGGTAAGGGCAGTGCTACCCTTAACTCTTGGCAAGAACCCTTTCTCCTCCCACAGCTCCTTCTGGCAGGACTGTCCCACTGGCTGAGGAGCCCACGTAGCTTAGAGTATTTCCCTCTGGAGACCACCTCTAGACCCTTAAACGGCTTACACTGGGTACCTGAGACTTTGGAACTCTCTTCACAATGGGCCTCAAGCATGTTTCTGCCTGGACCATTCTCAGCCTTTGCATTCTGACCACCCAGGTCTCAGTGCCTCTCCAACCCACCCTGAGCAGTGCCTCAGGCTGCCCCTGTCCGTAGGGTAGATCCACCGCAGCGTGTACTCCTGTAGGTCTGAGCAGTGTCCCAGGGAACTCACTTTGCAGCAAATGCTGTCCATCTTCTCCTCTCATGGCCCTTGCACTACCTCTCAGGCACTCTGGGTTTGTTGGAGGAAGGAAAGGGCAAAGGGAGAGAGAACATGGAGGTAGTTTGTGGGGAACTGAGTGATTCCATTCCAGGTCTCCAAAATGATAACCTACTTCAGGGCACATGTTTTCCTTTGCCCTCATGGCAAATATCCTTTGCCTGGATTTGGTCACCTTATATCTGCATGACCGTTTTTGGCACTAAATCTTCAATTAGCCAGTCTATGAAAGGGAAGAGTACCCAGGACTGTTTTCTTTACCTACCTTGTGTCTGGCTTAGATGTGTACACAGAAGGTCATTATGGTGTGGGATGGAGCCAGGGGAGGGAAAAATACATGAATGGGCTATTGGCCTGGGTCTAAGAAATGTTAGTCTATAATAGGTGCTCAGTCCAGTTCAGTCACTCAGTCATGTCTGACTCTTTGTGACCCCATGGACTGCAGCACGCCAGGCCTCCCTGTCAATCACCAACTCCTGGAGTTCACTCAAACTCATGTCCATTGAGTCGGTGATGTCATCCAACCATCTCATCTTCTGTTGTCCCCTTCTCCTCTTGCCTTCAATCCCTCCCAGCATCAGGGTCTTTTCAAATGAGTCAGCTCTTCACATCAAGTGGCCAAAGTACTGGAGTTTCAGCTTTAGCATCAGTCCTTCCAAAGAACACCCAGGACTGATCTCCTTTAGGATGGACTGGTTGGATCTCCTTATTGCCCAAGGGATTCTCAAGAGTCTTCAACACCACAGTTCAAAAGTATCAATTCTTTGGCGCTCAGCTTTCTTTATAGTCCAACTCTCACATCCATAGATGACTACTGGAAAAACCACAGCCTTGACTAGACAGACCTTTATTGGCAAAGTAATGTCTCTGCTTTTTAGTATGCTATCTAGGTGGTCATAGTTTTTCTTCCAAGGAGTAAACGTCTTTTAATTTCATGGCTGTAGTCACCATCTGCAGGGATTTTGGAGCCCCCAAAATAAAGTCAGCCACTGTTTCCATTGTTTCCTCATCTATTTGCCATGAAGTGATGGGACCAAATGCCATGATCTTAGTTTTCTGAATGTTGAGCTTTAAGCCAACTTTTTCATCCTCCTCGTTCACTTTCATCAAGAGGCTCTTTAGTTCTTCTTCACTTTCTGCCATAAGGGTGGTGTCATCTGCATATCTGAGGTGATTGATATTTCTCCCAGCAATCTTGATTCCAGCTTGTGCTTCTTCCAACCCAGTGTTTCTCATGATGTACTCTTCATATAAGTTAAATAAGCAGGGTGACAATATACAGCCTTGACATACTCCTTTTCTTATTTGGAACCAGTCTGTTGTTCCACGTCCAGTTTTAACTGTTGCTTTCTAACCTGTATACAGATTTCTCAAGATGCAGGTCAGGTGGTCTGGTATTCTCATTTATTTCAGAGTTTTCCACAGTTAATTGTGATCCACACAGTCAAAGGCTTCGGCATAGTCAATAAAGCAGAAAAAGATTTTTTTTTTCTGGAACTCTTTTGCTTTTTCTACAATCCAGCAGGTGTTGGCAATTTAATCTCTTGTTCCTCTGCCTTTTCTAAAATCATCTTGAACATCTGGAAGTTCACCATTCATGTATCATTGAAGCCTGGCTTGGAGAATTTTGAGCATTACTTTACTAGCATGTGAGATGAGTGCAATTGTGTGGTAGTCTGAGCATTCTTTGGCATTGCCTTTCTTTTGGTTTGGAATGAAAACTGACCTTTTCCAGTCCTGTGGCCACTGCTGAGTTTTCCAAATTTGCTGGCATATTGAGTGTAGCACTTTCACACCATCATCTTTTAGAGTTTGAAATAGTTCAACTGGAATCCCCTCACCTCCACTAGCTCTGTTCGTAGTGATGCTTTCTAATGCCCACTTGAGTTCACTTTCCAGGATGTCTGGCTCTAGGTGAGTGATCACACCATCATGATTATCTGGGTCGTGAAGATCTTTTTTGTACAGTTCTTCTGTGTATTCTTGCCAGTTTTTCTTAATATCTTCTGCTTCTGTTAGGTCCATATCATTTCTTTCATTTATTGAGTCCATATTTGCATGAAATGTTCCCTTGGTATCTCTAATTTTATTGAAGAGATCTCTAGTCTTTCCCATTCTGTTGTTTTCCTCTATTTCTTTGCATTGATTGCTGAGGAAGGCTTTCTTATCTCTCCCTGCTATTCTTTGGAACTCTGCATTCAGATGCTTATATCTTTCCTTTTCTCCTTTGCTGTTCGCCTCTCTTCTTTTCACAGCTATTTGTAAGGCCTCCCCAGACAGCCATTTTGCTTTTTTGCATTTCTTTTCCATGGGGACGGTCTTGATCCCTGTCTCCTGTATAATGTCACGAACCTCAGTCCATAGTTCATGAGGCACTCTATCAGATCTAGTCCCTTAAATCTATCTCTCACTTATACTGTATAATCATAACAGATTTCATTTAGGTCATACCTGAATGGTCTAGTGGTTTTCCCTACTTTCTTCAGTTTAAGTCTGAATTTGGCAGTAAGGAGTTCACGATCTGAGCCACAGTTAGCTCCTGGTCTTGTTTTTTGCTGACTGTATAGAGCTTCTCCATCTTTGGCTGCAAAGAATATAGTCAGTCTGATTTCTGTGTTGACCATCTGGTGATGTCCATGTGTAGAGTCTTCTCTTGTGTTGTTGGAAGAGTGTTTGCTATGACCAGTGCATTCTCTTGGCAAAACCCTGCTATTTACCTGGGGCCAAACTATGGTGGAGGTAATGAAGATAATGGTGACCTCCTTCAAAACATCCCATGCATGTACTGCTACACTCAGTGCCCCCAACCCCGCAGCAGGCCACCACCGACTCACGCCTCCTGGAGACTCCTGGACACTCCAGGCAAGTCTGAGTCAGTCTCTTGTGGGGTCACTGGTTCTTTCTCCTGGGTCCTGGTGCACAAGGTTCTGATTGTGCCCTCCAAGAGTCTATTTCCCCGTCCTAAGTAAGTTCTGGCAGCTCTATGGTGGGGTTAATGGTGACCTCCTCCAAGAGGGCTTATGACATACCCAGGTCTGCTGTACCCAGAGCCCCTGTCCCTGCGGCAGTCCACTGCTGACCCGTACTTCCATGGGAAACACTCGAACAGTTCTGTGTCAGTCTCTGTGGGGTCCCTGGGTCCTGGTGTGCACAAGGTTTGTTTGAGCCCTCTTAGCTTTTCTGACAGAAATGGAGTTTGATTCTAAACGTGAATTTGCCCCTCCTACCATCTTGCTTGGGCTTCTCCTTTGCCCTTGGACTTGGGGTATCTCCTCACAGCCTGCTCCAGCGCCTACCGTCTTACTGGGATTTCTTTGACCTTGGATGTGGAGTATCTTTTCAGGGCTGCTCCAGCAAAGCACAGCTGCCGCTCCTGACCTTGGATGTGGGGTATCTCCTCTGGGCGCTCAATACATGTTTAATGACTATGTCTTTCTGTGCTTATTTCTGTCTGCTGGGTTTCTTGGTAGTATTCAAGCTGCTTTACCACAACGCTCCCACTAGATGTCACTGTTGTCCTGCTTGCAAATCCTATATACCGCTTTTCTTTCTGCCCCTCCCCCATCTAGGTTTGGTTTCATTAGATTTAGAACACAAATATGTTTATTTTTAAGTTAGAGGTCAGATTTTCCTCTAGTAATTATCAGAATCCTTGCTTTACTTGCATGTTTTAACAGACTTCCTATTACTGTTTTATTTGCTCATATTGTGCATATGAAGATCTCTATGCTGCAGCTAAGTCGCTTCAGTCGTGTCCGACTCTGTGCGACCCCATAGACGGCAGCCCACCGGGCTCCCCCGTCCCTGGGATTCTCCAGGCAAGAACAAAGGAGTGGGTTGCCATTTCCTTCTCCAATGCATGAAATTGAAAAGTGAAAGTGAAGTCACTCAGTCATGTCCGACTCTTCGAGACCCCATGGACTGCAGCCTACCAGGCTCCTCCGCCCATGGGATTCTCCAGGCAAGAGTACTGGAAGATCTCTATAGGTATTTAATAAAACTTGAATTGAAAAGAGAGGATTTCTAGGGATTTGAGGAGAGTGGTCTCCTACTTTAACTTACTATAGTACTATCTATTTTTAAAAGATTAAGTAAATGCTTTGATTTTACCAGGGTTTTAAACCAGATCTTAATCCAAATTCAGTGTGAATTAGAAAAGGGGGGGGGGGAGGAAACTGACCTATAACACAAAATTAGCATTTCCTTTGACTATAAATATAAGCAGTGATAGTTCTTAGAACTATGCCACCAGCGAAATCGCAATGTTTTATATCACAGTTCCTGCTTCAGGGCTTTGCATTTGCTGTTCTTCTGCCTGGAGTGCTTTGGCTCCTGATGTGTAGGTCTCAAATGCCATTTTGTCAGATGTCTCCAAATATCTTGTATAACATCGTCCCTCCCTCTCATCATTACTTCCATCTATTTCAGTCACAGGACTTACCTGACCTATTATGTCATCTGATACATTAGACATTCTCTTGTTTATTGTCTGTTTGTATCCATTAGAATGTAAGCTCCAAGGGGCTGTGCACTTTGTTTCTTTTTTAAAAAACTGTATCCCTAGAGCCAAGAACAGTGTCCAGCTTAGAGAAGCTCTCAATGAATATTTATTGAATTAATGAATGAGTAAATGAGAACCAGCTTTACATGTGTATCTGTTTCCTGTTGCTGCTGTAACAAATTACTGATAGAAATTTACTATCTGACAGTTCTAGAGGCTGGAAGTCTGAAGCAGGTCTCATGGGACTAAAATCAAGGTGTCCTCAGGATTGTGTTCTTCCTAGAGACCCTAGGGAGAATCCATTTCCTTGTTTTTTCCACTTTGTAGGGATTGCCTACCTTCCTTGGCCTGTGACCCCTTATTACTTCCATCTTATAATCCAATATCTTTGGGGGCCATTGTTCTGCCTACCACATCATCTGTGTTATTTTTTTTTTAAAATTACCTGGTTTGGACAATTTCTTCTTTAGAAGGTCTAATTGGTGGTGTTATAACTAAGAGGGAGATCAGTTCAGTTCAGTTCAGTTCAATCGCTCAGTCGTGTCCGACTCTTTGCAACCCCATGGACTGTAGCACACCAGGCCTCTCTGTCTATCACCAACTCCTGGAGTTTACTCAGACTCATGTCCATTGAGTCGGTGATGCCATCCAACCATCTCATCCTCTGTTGTCCCCTTCTTCTCCTGCCTTCAATCTTTCCCAGAATCAGGATCTTTTCAAATCAGTCAGCTCTTTGCATAAGGTGGCCAAAATATTCGAATTTCAGCTTTAGCATCAGTCCTTCCAATGAATATTCAGGACTGATTTCCTTCAGGATGGACTGATTAGATCTCTTTGCTGTAGTCTAACTCTTGAGAGTCTTCTTCAACACCGCAGTTCAAGAGCATCAATTCTTCAGGGTCTCACACCCAAGCATGACTACTGGAAAAACCGTAGCTTTGACTAGATAGACCTTTGTTGGCAAAGTAATATCTCTGCTTTTTAATATGTTGTCTAGGTTGGTCATAATTTTTCTTCCAAGGAGCAAGTGTCTTTTAATTTCATGGCTGAAGTCACAATCTGCAGTGATTTTGGAGCCCCCCCCAAAATAAAGTCGGCCACTGTTTCCATTGTTTCCTCATCTATTTGCCATGAAGTGATGGGACCAGGTTCCAAGATCTCAGTTTTTTGAATGTTGAGCTTTAAGCCAATTTTTTCACTCTCCTCTTTCACTTTCATCAAGAGGCTCTTTAGTTCTTCTTCACTTTCTGCCATAAGGGTGGTGTCATCTGCATATCTGAGGTGATTGATATTTCTCCCGGCAATCTTGATTCCAGCTTGTACTTCATCCAGCTTAGCATTTCTCATGATGTACTCTGCATATTAGTTAAATAAGCAGGGTGACAATATACAGCCTTGATGTATTTCTTTTCCTATTTGGAACCAGTCTGTTGTTCATGTCCAGTTCTAACTGTTGCTTCCTGACCTGCATACAGATTTTTTTCAAGATGCAGGTCAGGTGGCCTGGTATTCTCATCTCTTTCAGAATTTTCCACAGTTTATGTTGATCCACACAGTCAAAGGCTTTGGCATAGTCAATAAAGCAGAAGTAGATGTTTTTCTGGAACTCTCTTGCTTTTTCAATGATCCAACGGGTGTTGGCAGTTTAATCTCTGGTTCCTCTGCCTTTTCTAAATCCAGCTTGAATATCTGGAAGTTCACAGGGGCCACGGGACTGGATTGTGAAGCAAACCCTATGTGTGTTGATTCTTTTTTTGTGTGAGGGCTTGACACAAAAAAGAAATCCCATGCTATACCCTTCTCTACTTCTTCCCCAACCTCCCTGTTAAGGATATACCCGAACCCAGTCCCGGTACCACCTCTGACCTTATCATTTCTCCTCTTCTCCCAAACTGACCTGAGGAAAGTCAACGGAGAGGGTGGCTCTGGTGAGGGAGGGAGCAATAGGAGAGATCTAATAAAAACTGGAAATGTGCCACTGTAGAAAACAAGAAAGATTCTGTCTTCATTTCTCCTCCCTTGAATCTGGATCCCATCCATAGTCGACTTATGTGCTTACAACTTTACCTACTACCCACACTGTCCTCACCTCTCCAGCATTAACTGGCTGCTGAGAAGTCAAATACCCCAGTCACCTACCTGAGCATATCTCTTGCTACCCTCCCTCAAGTCTGCTCTGAGCTAGCCAACCTGGCTTCTTTGCTTTTCTTTGATCACATCAGACCTGGCCTTTATTCTGCACCTTGCCATGGCTATTCCCTCTGCCTGGAATGCTCATCCCTAGTTTCAGTCTAACTGACCCTTTGGATGCTTTTGTCTCCATTTGTAAAAGACCTGCCAGGTCGCAAAAGACTTTTCCAGGTCCCAGGATTTTGTAACTTCTCTAGCTGGTCATGGAATTTCTATGGCACAAATGATAAAAAAGGAAATTCTCTTGTTGTTATGATTATATTCTACAAATTTGATTACTAAGAAATAAGCTGGTAAGTAGCTTTTTATATACTTTTTCAGCTCTTGAGTATTATAGTCAGGATTTCTTAGCTAAATGGTTTCCTTTACCATTTCTTTGGAAAATGTGAGTTCTAGTTTAATCACTTGGAGTTTTATTGAACATGCTTATTTCAACTCCTGACTGAGTGACTTCACTTTATCTCAACTCAATCAACTACATACTGTTTGATCTTAGAAAATTAATTTAAGCTTCTGAAAAAGTTAAGAGGTTATTTAGAGTTTTTCTTTCTTTTTTTAAAACTTGGACCTGAATGGAGCATTGTGGGGGAATATCATAATAGTTAAAACTGTAAATTATAGTTAATATGGTATACATGTTATATAAATCTATTTTTCTGGGAGAACATTCATAGCTTTCATTGATTTCTCTAAGCAATCCACAACCTCCCCAAAGGTACAAGTTACTAGGTTAGATGATTTTCAAGGGCGTTTCTCATTTTAGACAATTTTTATTACCTTTTACCTGCTGGTGCTGTAGAATGGTGACTGAAGAAAAACAGTAAAGTTCAGGCCCTTATGGAAGTCCATGTCTGGAAGGGGAAGCATATAAAACAGAGTAAAAATTTGCAATGGACTGACAGGCTGAAGAAGGTATTCTGAAGATATCCCTTTGAAGATATTTGCTAGGATACTGGGGGAGATCATTTAAGACATAATCACAAACCTTCAAACAAGTGATAGCGGAGGCTTAGCCCTCCAAGGTGGTGGTGGAGTTAAAGGTGGAGAGGGAGTGGAATGAATGGAAGGTGTCTTTTGGAGACAGCCTTGGCTAGACGCAATGATGCGCTGGATGTGGGAGTAAGAGAAACAGACAAGAGGAATCAGCTGAAGGAATCTCCAGCATTCTGGCCTGAAGAATCAGTGGTCCCATTTCCTGAGATGGGGGAGTGCTGATGGCATTGCAGTGAGGCATTGCTAGTTTGTAGAACAAAGTTCTTAAAGAACTAGTGCCTGTCTATAATGGCTTCTCTGATGTGTTATCCCTGGAAATTTCCATTAACTGGCCTGATATTAGATGTTCCCTTAAGTGACCATTCACTCAATAGGCAATGTTCAGTGATCCCCTCTTGTGTGCCTCCCATGTGCTAGGTGTTGGAGGAAGTTATGGAGAGGACATAACCACTGTTGACCCACAAACTGGACCCGGGCAACTGGAGACTCCTCACCCCTTCCCTTTCCTCAGAATGTACATTCTACCCACTGTTCCCACAGTGGGAGCTGGTTTCAAGGACATGGCCTTGAGAGAGCATGTGTTTTGGGATCAACTGAAACCAGTTAAGGCTTCTGTATAAACTTTAGTACTCTGGTGGGTGGGTGTGGGGATCTACTCCTCTAGAGGTCACCCAAGACAAGGCTTTCATGTAAGTGCCTTTGCTTTTTAAATCAGGCATGTACTGGTTTGGAGTGCTCTGGCTCTTTCTTTGGTCTCTCCTTGCCTTCCATGTACAGGGGCTTCCCTGGTGATGCAGATGGTAAAGAATCTGTCTGCCATGTGGGAGACCTGGGTTTGATCCCTGAGTCAGGAAGATCCCCTGGAGAAGGAACTGGCAACCCACTCCAGTATTCTTGTCTGGAGAATCTCATGGACAGAAGAACCTGGAGGAGCTACAGTCCATAGAGTTGCAAGAATTGGACACGACAAGTGACTTAACACTCACTCAATGCCCTCCATATACATGGATCAGTTTCAGATTTCACCCAAGGAAATCCTGAGGTTGCAAACTAACAATTGATGAGCCATCCAAGAAATAGGCCTCAGGAAAGAGGTATTGAGGGAAATCCTGACCTCTATGTGGGGAGGGGTGGCTTGTATATCAGATCCTGGGGGGCCACCATGTGACTACAGGGATGTCCCTAAACACCTAGTGGGCTGATGCATTTGTCTGAGGAACTATTCAGAGTGCACTACAGCAAAGAGGACAAATGCATGGCTGTCTCTGCTGTGGGTAGGTTGGTGGCCTCCAATGTCCAACAAGAAGCTCAGGCTTGAGTTAGAAAGCAGAAGAACCGAGGTTATGGAAGGATGTGCCTGGTCCACCACTCTGCTAGCTTCAGGGCTGGCCAGCAAGGTGCGAGAGCAGGATGATGAATGGAAGAAATTGGCATGTCATTTTGCAAAGCTAGTGAGATAGGAAAGGGACAGGGTACAACCTTTAAAAGAAGGACATAGTCATTGAGGACATGGCATAAACTGGTTAGAACCAACCAGGCCCAAGGTGGTGGAAGATTCAACTTCTGGTAGCATATGACTTTTCTGAAGCAGATGGTGAAAGGCTGAAAAGTGACAATGACCCAATTTCTGGTTATCTCCACTCTTTCCCCCAAAACAGTTGGAATAATCCTCCCACTCATTAGCTTATGAAATTACCCAGCTCATAAAAACTAACCACCGCATATTTTGGGGGCTTTAGCATTTTGAGATGGCCCATACTCTATGTGTGGAGTGTTTGTCCCAGGGCCACTCTCACTCTCTGAGGCAAACTGCATTCTGTCTATGGAGTGTAAGCCTGCTTTCGCTTTAACTGCTTTCTCAGTAAACATGCTTTTATTTTACTATGGCTTGCTCTTGAATTCTTTCCTGCACAAAGCCAAGGATCCACACTTGGTGGCCCATCCCAGGGACTCACTCAAGTCCTGGGACATGACCCTCTTGTGTCCTACTTTTTCCTGCAACACTTGGAGGGCACAAGCTGCCTGAGGTTGAAGTCCAAATGCTTTGACAAAACCTGAGTGGGACTCTGAGAGGTGGAATCCCTGGAAAAGTGAGGAAGTGAAGAGGAGGATGAAGTAGTGATTGACAGTGAAATCACCCCATGCTGCCAGTCCCCAGTACAAAGGAAAATAAAAGCAAAGTAACAATAGCCTAGTTAGCAGGGCAGCCCTCAGTTTAGGAAACATCCATGATGAGAGCCTTTGGGCTTATTGATATAGCGGCCAAGTTCCAGCGAAATGTCAGGGAAAGTATCCAGGCACGGTTAGCGCAGTTGGGATGTGAGAGGTGATGGCATTTCTCTGACCAGCGGAAAGCACAGGACATGAGCGGCATAGCCACACATCCAGCCCTCATGCAACAACTGCACGGTGCTTGGACAAATCTAGCTCACAGGGAGGCCTGGCCCAATGAAGCACATGGAATCCTGGAAATCTATAGAGGAGATGCAACAAATTCTTTGGGAGTTGGGAAAGAGATGAATCATCAATGCCTTTGTCTTTGAAGGCTTTGATCAGGCCACTTTCTTATAGGAATAAGGGCCAAGATAGTCCAGCTTGCCTCCAGCACCTGGTATAGGACGCCAATATCATGCTGAACCCAGTAGTGGGTTAATACATTTATGATGTTAGGCAATACACTGCTGATCTGGGGGAAACTGACAAATCCTGTGTGGAATATGGCTGTGGGAAAGACCCAAGACAGACAGGGAGTTCTAAAAGTCCAACAGGCTCTAAAAGGTCCTGTAAAAGTAACTTGGAGGCAAATATGCTTTGATCCCCTTGCTGCCAGGAGGCCACGTGAAAAGATAGATTTGGCAACCCAACACTCGGTTGGTTGGCCTGTGCAAAATCTTAAAACCTGAGTGACAGTTCAGACCTGTCCAAATTGCCAGTGTCATCTCTAATGCCTTGCCTGCTTCAGCAGAAGCTTCATGGATACAGTCCTATTTGGAATGGGTGCCTCCCTTGCCCCAGGTGTAGGATGCAGGCCAAGATCACCTCCAGGTAAGAGCCACTGGAGGCAATCAGAGGTCTAATGTGGAGCTCACTATTTACTGGACTCCCAGATATGATAAATAAAAGGTGATGGCTCTGGTTGGTATTGGAGCCTAATGTGCTCTGACATGCAGTCATCTGCAGAGGTTTCCTTGTCTTCTTACCCATGATTTCAGGGCAAATGGTTATGGTTAAGAAGGCCCCTTCAACACTGCAAATTTGGTGTTCTCTCCACAAGAACATGAGGTTTTTATGTCTCCAATACCAGAGAATGTATTGGGCATTGGTACCCTACAAGGTCAAACTCTCAAGCCTTCATACGTGAGTTCTGCCTCTGGGTTAGAAGAATCAAACAGGCGCTGAGGGGCAACAGTAACTGGGAGCCAGTAGCCCACCACTTCTGTGAAAAGGCTTGCTGTGAAACAATGTCAGTTTCCTGGCAGTGTGGGGGGTGGGCATAAGGAGACAGGAGAAACTGTACTCAATGGGTATTGTATGCCCTGCCCAGAGTCCTTTTAGCTGGTATGGTTGGTAAAAAAAGTCAGATGGCTCATGGCAACTGATCATAGACTGCAGAGAACTAGAACAAGGTAGGACACCCAGTTTGTGTAGTGTGTGCCCAACATCACCCTTATCTTAGAAACCTTGGCCATAGTTCTAGGAAGGTACTATGCTGTGTTGCCTTTTCTAGTACACTTTGGGCCACCAAGTCACAAGATCAATTTGTCTTCATGTGGGAAGGACGAAAATACTTCCAAGTGCTTCCCCAAGGCTGGCTACACAGCCTCACCACCTGTCCTGGGATGGGACCCCAAAACATCCTGTCCCTGTTCTCCTTCCCCACATCAGGAAAAGGGGCCCTGGACTACATGGATGATAACATGGTAACCTGTGAAGCACACTCTGAAAACTTAGCTGGAACACCTGAGAGGAAAGGACCGGTGGTGAACTCACAGAAAATTCAAGGCTCAGTCACTGTCATAATGTTTTTAGGAATCATGTGGTTGGGTAAGAGTCTCATTGATCCAGAAGCTGTGATTGGTAAAATACAAGCCTGTCCAATGTGAAAGAGGAGCAAGCCTCTGTAAGGATTTGGGGTTTGGAGGACTTTCATTCCCCACCTGGCAGAGTGCCCCATCCCTCAAGCCTCCTTGTAAAGAAAAGGTATGTGTGGGATTGGGGATCAGAGCAGCAAGCTGCCTTTGAGAAGGAAGCACACTAATGAAGCAGATGAAAGCTCTGGGCAGCTCCCAAGCAGGGCTGCCCTTTGAATTCAGTGTATCTGTGACTCTGCAAGGTATGGGCTGGGCACTGTGGCAGAGACAGCAGAAGAACGTACTCATAGGAGTTTGGTCTCAGCTCTGGGAGGGGGCAGAAACCCCCTGGATCCCATAGAGCAACAGCTCCTGACAGTGTACACAGCACTCCTCCAGGTAGAGCCTTTCATGTAGGCAAGAATTTCCCTTTCTATCAAGAGATGGATTGAGAACATGTTCCATCAACACACCTCTGCCATGGCTCAAACTCCCATGCTACATAGCAGCTTTTTCACAGCAGAGGAGCACCCTTCTGCCAGCTCAGTCTCTAGATATGTGGGTGCTGGAGTATGCAGACCCTCCAGATGCCCCTCCCCTATTTCTGTGGTAGCCCCCGTGGCCTGTAGAAGTTAATGGGAGAAATTCCTGCTGTGCCTGGTGTTCTGATGAGTCTAGTCAGGGCAGCCAGTCCAGGTGGACTGCAGCTCAACACTGACACCATCTGGATCAAAACAGGAATGCACCCTAGCAGCCAGTGGGCTGAACTCAGAGCAGTTTGGCTTGTGATTACTCAGGAGCCCCAGCCCTTAGCTCTTTGCATTGACAGCTGGTATGTTCTAAAGGGATCAATCCTGTGGCTTGAACAATAGGAAGCTGAGGAGTGAATGATCATGAAAAAGCCCCATGGGGTCAGGATATCTGGAAAGACATCTTGGTTCATCTGCAAGAGCCTGAGGCTCACTGTCTTTTAAAAAAGTCCCACCTGGTAAGGCACTGACAGCCCCTGGCAATTAGGAAACTTGGGTGCAAACTTTAGCAACCTAATCCTGTAGCTAAAGTAGACTATGTATATAGAAAGAGCAGCCACCTTAGTCCCTGGGTGACATATTGACAAGAATGCGGGATTATCCTTGAAATACAATGACTTGTTTAATGTAGTAACAGCATGTCTTGTGTATTCTAAACAACACCCAAGACAGCAAACTGCCAAAGGAGTCTGGAGCCATTCACTGGAGTTCTCAACCAGTGAGGGATTGCAAATTGGTTATATCAGCCCCTGCCTTCAAGTTGTTGTTCAGTTGCTCAGTTGTGTCTGACTTTTTGTGACCCCATGGACTGCAGCACACCAGGCTTCCTTGGCCTTCACTATCTCCTGGAGTTTTCTCAGACTCATGTCCATTGAGTTGATGATGCCATCCTGTTGCCCATTCTCCTTCTGCCCTCAGTCTTTTCCAGCATCAGGGTCTTTTCCGATGAGTTGGCTCTTCATATTGGTTGGCCAAAGTACTGGAGCTTCAGCTTCAGCATCAGTTCTTCTAATGAAGTTTCAGGGTTGATTTCTTTTAGGATTGACTGGTTTGATCTCTTTGCTGCCCAAGGGACTCTCAAGAGGCTTCTCCAGCACCATAGTTCGAAAGCATCCATTCTTCGGTGCTCAGCCTTCTTTATGGTCCAACTCTCATATCTGCGCATGACTACTGGGAAAACCATAGCTTTGACTATATGCATGTTTGTTTGCAAAGTGATGTCTCTGCTTTTTAACATGCTCTCTAGGTTTGTCATAGCTTTTCTTCCAAGGAGCAAGCGTCTTTTAATTTGATGGCTGCACTCACCATCCACAGTGATTTTGGAGCCCAAGAAAATAAAGTCTGTTACTGTTTCCACTTTTTTCCCCATTTTTTTTTTTTTTTTTTTTGCCTTGAAGTCATGGGACTGAATGCCATGGTCTTAGTTTTTTGAATGTTGAGTTTTAAGCCAGATTTTTCAAGTGAGGGTTCTAAATATTCCTTTGTTTGTGTGGTCACTGTATCTGGCCTAATCCAAGTTTTCCCTGTTATCACTCAAACCAGGCTGTCATCCTTAGGGGATTAGAGAAGCTGAGGACCATGATCAGGTAGCTTCGTTGACTAGACAGCGACTGGCGATCACATTTCAAAGGTCATGATGTGCAAGACCAGGCAAAAGAGCATGGCACCAAATGGAAGCTCCATCTCCCCTAGACCCCACAGCAGCAGTGTTGGTAGAAAGGATGACTGAAATATTAAAGCAGCAGATTAAATTACTAACAAGGAGAAAACCTTGGCCAGGTAAAATGAAGTACTGCCCTAGGTTTTACTACACTTGAAGGATCAGCCAGTAGGGCCTATGGCCCCATATGCCAGACTGGGACCCCCGCTGAGACCAACACCTTGAAGGTGCAGAAGTCTCCAGACACTCTCACCGTTTATCATGTGCTGTGCTGCCAAGGAGACCACGCCGCATCATGCGTGGGGAACTGGCACTCACGCCCCTGGGTGAGGCGAACTGCTCAGTTTCCTCTGGGCTCCTGTTGTCCTGCTGTGAGTTGTATAGTGAAACACACTATCCCAGGAATGGAACATGCACCACTGAAAGAAGGGAGAGGATGGGGATCCTGTTCTGCCTTATCCTGCCCCTGGTCTGTCTCCTCACACTGGACAACAGTGCTTCCCGCAGTCAACATGTATGATTTGTACACCCACATCAGATTCCTAAAGCTGCAGCCACATTCACATACCAGGATCAGTCCGCAAGTGTAGTTCTTGCAGAAAAGGAAGATCTTCCTATAAATGTTTCTACTAAATATTTTCTACTTTAGACTTTTCTACTTTAGACTTCTGTCTATAGTGTCTGGTCATGGGATAGACACCTAATGGAAATACCTTTCCACAGTGGCCCCTTTGTATATTTATCTGGCAAAGGAATCAGTTCAGCTGTTAGGTAGGTAGGAAATTGCCCCTCTTGAGCTCATCAGAATTGCCATGTTAGGTACTACCACCACAGGGAGGGGAATGGAAGGCCCTAAAGCGGTGCATTAAGGAAGAACAAGCGAGGACAAGTACTCTCAATTCATTTGGTATCACCCATACGGATCTAGAACCCTGGCCTGTGGCGCCCATGATCAATAACACTGAGCATGGATATTCTTTTTCTGTCAATTAAATTATACAGTGAGTCCATCAAACTTCCTGACTGGAAGGGTCCTAAAAATACTCCCATCTGAACTAGGGTGGCTACTTTCAGATTTGGGATGGGTTCATGTAGTTCAACCTAGGTTATGGAAAT
Source organism: Budorcas taxicolor (assembly GCF_023091745.1). NCBI lineage: Eukaryota > Metazoa > Chordata > Mammalia > Artiodactyla > Bovidae > Budorcas > Budorcas taxicolor. The sequence continues at coordinate 48,219,860 of NC_068922.1, forward strand.
TTGAGCACTTGGGTGCCCCTACATTGGGAACAGAAAAATCACAGCAAACAGAACCAACCCCACTGTACAGGGAATATGGAATGAATATCACTAGAACTGTGTTGTCATTCTGGTATGACTGGATTGGCATTGACTGGCCATGCTGTCCAGGTCTATCATAATAATTTATTATTAGCCCCGAATGGGGCTGAATGGTTGTATGTCACAGCTATTTGGCTGTGACTTTCACTTGGGTGGTTGGGCCATTTCACTCTGGCTTTTCCCTGGGCACAGGGGAGAATGTGCCTCATAGTACCAAACTTGCAAACTTCCTTCTCCTCAAGGCCAGATGGGCACATTCTCTTTTCTACTAGTACAGTCACTTGGCTGCTGTCTTTGCCTCCTCTTTTGGCTTGGAGAATATTATTAAATTCACCCAATAAACTTAAATGATAGCTGGCAAAGCCCATCTTTACTGAAACTTAACGGTCTCTAATGAGAAAAGCTGTCCTCCAAAGTAGAATGTGAAAGTGAAAGTTGCTCAGTCGTGTCTGACTCTTTGTGACCCCATGGACTGTACCTTGCCAGGCTCCCCTGTCCATGGAATTCTCCAGCCCAGAATACTGGAGTGGGTTGCCATTCCATTTTACAGGGGATCTTCCCAACCCAGATCTCCTGCATTGCAGGCGGATTCTTTAACATCTGAGCCACCAGGGAAACCACAAAATAGAATGTACTTAGACATTATTGCTGCTTTGCAAGGAGGCACCTGTGCCATTATCCAGACAGAATGCTATGTGTTCATATCTGATGAGTCTGCTAATATGTCAGCTTTACTAAATCACTTGAGGGCACAAGCGAATGACCAAAGTGATCTGACCTTTGGCCTAAGGGATTTATAAATCAGTGGTATGGATCATGGGGCTCTTAGTGGGAAAATTATTACCTATTTGGGAATCATTGTAATCTTTTTTCTCTTGCATGTGCTTCTATTGTTGCCGTGGGATCTGCCTCCAGTGCAGCCAGATGGCTGCCAAACAAGCCACCTTCACGTTAGTGAAACCCTTTCTAACATCTCAGGGTATGTCGAGGAAGGGGGCATGTAAGATGATTAGGGCCAGTCAGGAGGGTTGGAGTGTTGGAGGAGGTCACAAAGAGGATGTGACTGGACTCAGGCAATTGAAGACTCCTCACCCTTCCCTTGTCCTTGGAATGTATATTCTGCCCACTGTTCCCACAGTGGGAGGTGGACACAAGGACATAGCTTTGAGAGAGCACATCCAACGGGGAACATCTGAATGGACTATGTGACTGAATCCATTAAGGCCTATGTATAAACTTAACAATTCTGGTATGTGGGTGTGGAGATCTACTCCTCTTGAGACCTCCCAAGGCAAGCCTCGTTTGCAAGTTCTCTTGCTGGTTAAACCTTCCACTTACTAATCTGAGGTGATCTGCCTCTTTTTTTGATCTCTCTCTGCCTTCCTTGTCTGGGGGCCAGTTTCAGATTTCACTTGTGAGACCCCTGAGGTGCAAACTAATACTAGGTATGGATGGGACACAGATCTTGACTGGAGTCATCTCAAGTACATCATCAATTATTAAAGGCGGATTATGATATATTTAAATAGCAAGGCTAAGACTGTAATACTAGAGCTATCTAATTTGCTTTCTGAAAACTTCTAAGTGTGCTGGGTTTGCTTTCCTCAATATCTCATTTCTTTACCTTTAAAGGTAATAATCTATTGATTACACAGGAGAACTTTGCTTAACCTAGATGATTTAGACATGGCCGTGGCATTATTTTTTCTACTTCTGCTTCACTGACTGTGCTAAAACCTTTGACTGTATAACAACAACCAGTGGAAAATTCTTAAAGAGATGGAGATACCAGACCATGTTACCTGGTCTCCTGAGAAACCTGTATGCAGGTCAAGAAGCAACAGTTAGAACCAGACATGGAACAATGCACTGGTTCACGATTGGAAAGGAGTATATCAAGGCTGTATATTGTTACCCTGCTTATTTAACTTATATGCAGAGTACATCTGCAAAATGCTGGCTGGCTGACTCACAAGCTGGAATCAAGATTGCCAGGAGAAATATTAACAACCTCAGATAATAAAGGCAGAAAGCGAAGAGGAACTAAAGAGCCTCTTAATGAGGGTGAAAGAGGAGAGTGAAAAAGCTGCCTTGAAACTCAACTTTCAAAAAATTAAGGTTGTGGCATCTGATTTCATCACTCCATGGCAAATAGATGGGAAAACTATGGAAACAGTGACAGATTTTATTTTCTTGGGCTCCAAAATCACTGCAGATGATGACTGCAGCCACAAAATTAAAAGACGCTTGCTTCTTGAAAGAAAAGCTATGACCAACATATTGGTCATAGACAGCAAATTAAAAAGCAGAGATATCACTTTGCTGGTAAAGGTCCATATAATCAAAGCTGTGGTTTTTCCAGTAGTCATGCATGGATGTGAGAGTTGATCCATAAAGAACACTGAGTGCCAAAGAATTGATGCTTTTAAATTGTGGTGTTGGAGAAGACTCTTGAGAGTCCCTTGGACTGCAAGGAGATCAAATTGGTCAATCTTAAAGGAAATCAACTCTGAATATTCATTGGAAGGACTGAGGCTAAAGCTTAAACACTTTGACCATCTGATACAAAGAACCGACTCATTAGAAAAGACCCTGATGCTGGGAAAGATTGAAGGCAGGAGGAGAAGGGGACCATCCAACCATCTCAACCTCTGTCGTCCCCTTCTTCTCCTGCCCTCAATCTTTTCCAGCATCAGGGTCTGTTCCAATGAGTTGGCTCTTCCCATTAGGTGGCCAAAGTAGTGGAGCTTCAGCTTCAGCATCAGTCCTTCCCATGATTATTCAGGTTTGATTTCCTTTATTTTGACTGATTTGATCTCCTTGTAGTCCAAGGGACTCTCAAGAGTCTTCTCCAGCACCACAGTTTGAAAGCATCAATTCTTCAGTGCTCAGCCTTCTTTATGGTCCAACTCTCATATTCATAAATGACTACTGGAAAAACCATAGCTTGACTATATGTCAAAGAGACTATATGTCAAAGTGATGTCTCTGTTTTTTAACACACTGTCTGGGTTTGTCATAGCTTTCCTTCCAAAGAGTAAGTGTCTTTTAATTTCATGCCTGGAGTCACTATCCTCAGTGGTTTTGGAGCCCAAGAAAATAAAGTCTGCCACTGTTTCCATTTTTTCCCCCTTAAATTTGCCATGATCTGATTTATGACTGTTGAATTTTAAGCCAGCTTTTTCACTTTCCTCTTTCACCTTCATCAAGAGGCTCTTTACTTAATAGTATTTAAAAAATTTCTCTTAGGTTCTAGGATGAGGGTGGGCTGGTCGATCACACTGACGCAATGTCAGAAGATTTGGGTCTACTTCAGGGACATCATTTCCTTATTTGTTACCTGGAGCAATTCCACTTGCCCCAGAATACTGTGAGGGACCAAATGTGACAGATGAGAAGGTCTTTCTGTCATTGTTAAGATGGCCACACTCTTCTTTCCTGGAGCCAGTGGCTCTAGCATGGCAGAAGGAAGACTTCAGGTTTCTATGGTTTTGTTTTCTCTGATGTCTTCCTACATCTTTCCTGACTTGCCCTCCTATCAAAAGTAATCAGTCCCACATTTATAAAACATCAAGCCTGAGGTTTCTCTCAGGCTACACACACACACACACACACACACACACACACACACACACACACCCTGCCCCAGCATTGGCTGGCCTCCAGCCTTCTGAAACATGCATTCTGTCAGTTTAAAGGGAAGTTGACAGGAGTCATCTGGGCTCTCTGATCATGTAATCTGTTCCTGCTGGACATTCCCTGGACCTGAAGGGATGCCGGCCTCAGGCGATGCCATGGGCCTCCCCCTCTTCACCTGACCTTTCCTCACCCCATGTCCGTGGGCCCTGGAGAGCAGCTGCAGAAGACTGGTTGACCTCCCAAGGCAGCTCCTGAGAACTGGCTGCCAGTGATTTTTCTCAACTGGGGCCTTCCAAGAGATGGACACATTTCCTGGTCCTAAAGTGAAGAAATTAGAAACAGAAAGACACATGGAAAGATGTTCTGCTAAATATAAGCCCCTTCTCGCTCCCTGAGCAGTTGAATAGAAGTTCTTTTTCATTTGGATATATTTTATTTTAAAAGTTCTATTTAACAGTTTTTTACAAAGTGGAATATGTCAGAAGTTTGTTTAAAAAAACCCACTGGAATTTTCTCTTTTTCTATAAGCTCTTTCTGGTGAGGCTGCTTCTTGGAGCGCTTACAGAAGTTCTCATAACTGTTTGAATACTTTTCCAAAGGCAATGGCATTTTAGACCTCCAGGTGACCTCCTTCAATCTCTGGACATGCGTCACTTTCTCACTTCAGCTACTTAAAGGCAGAGAAAGGCCCGTAGAATCCCCCCAGCTCATGTCATGCAGGTGAGCAGAAGATACCCTCTGGGTCCCGGTGAGAACATAAGATGGCTTCTCCATGTGCTTCAGGAATAGACGTTGTCTTTTCAAGATATTCCACTTTTGGCAGACTCTTGACCAACTTACTGAAAGGAGTTAGGATAAGAATGTATCCTATGACTGTTGTTAGTATCCATTCACAAGTATGAGTCTTAATTATGGATTTCCCAGAGAAAGGACATGGAAGGAGATACTAATTCCTTGACCCTCTGCCTTATACACATATTCTGAAAATTCTCACTGGCATCTTTCTGGTTTTAACTCAATTTTCCTGCCATGGAGACGAGTTGTCTTTATATATTTCCTTGTGTGATTATTTGTTTAGAGTTTATCTCTCTCTTGTTCTGGGCTGCAGTGAGGTCTTTGATCATTCATTGTCACTGAATTCTTAGCGCCTTGCACTGTGCCTGGTACAGAGTAAACTCTCAAATATTTGGTGGCATTATTTTTTTTTAATCCTTACAAAAGCCATATGGATAAGCCATGTTATTATATCCTTTTAACCTATGAAGAAACTGGGACTGTGAACTACTCACTCACATCCCCTAGCTGGAAATCCAGATCTGAATTGTTAAATTTTAAGCCCTTGTTTTATTTATTTATGTATTTTTGACTGTGTTGGGTCTTTGTTGCTGCACAGGTTTTTCTCTAGTTGAGGGTTCTAGAGTGAAAACTTGTGGGGGCGCTACTCTCTAACTGTGGTGTACAGGTTTCTCATTGTGGTGGTTTCTCTTGCCGCGGAGCCTAGGCTCTAGGGTGTGCAGACTTCAGTAGCTGTGGTTTCTGGGCTCTAAAGCAAAGCCTCAATAGTTGTGGCACACAGGCTTTGTTGCTCTGTGGCATGTAAGATCTTCCCAGACCAGGGATCAAATCTATGTCTCCTGTGTTGGCAGGCAGATTCTTTACCACTGAGCCACCAAAGGAAAGCCCTAATCTCCTGCTTTTGATTAACGCACTATAAATGCTCCTGGTAGGGGAGGGAGTAGAGTGAAAATGAATACACTGTACAATCTTATGAGAAATTAGCAAGAAGTAAAAAGGAGGGTTTAACAACGTGTTTTAGGCAAGAACTCTCTGGAAGGCAATTTCTAATGGTAAGCGCTGGCTCTGGAGTGCATTTGGTCTGACCAGTTACATTAATATTTGTTTTGGCAAATCAGGGTTAGAAACTTTTAACTTTCTCTTTTGGCAGTCATTGGACTTTTAAAAAAAATCTATAAATGGATTAAATATTTAATTGTGTATTTCAATTAAATGATTTTTTTTTGTTTTAAAATGTGAGTTAACAATCTATTTCAAATTTGTGTTGCAATTGTTGAAATAGTAATTTACTAGCTATCATTTAATATTTTACCAGGAGAAAAGGTGGGCACTATCATTTGTTGAGTAAAGCCTTATACACTAGGTCCTTCACATGAATATAAGATGGCATCATTTAAGACAGTCTGTATCTTTTACCTGGTAGTACTATCTTCCATAATGCTGAATAAAAGGTTGGGGTTTCCAGGCTTCTACTCTGGGTTCTGCCTTTATGAGTCTCAGGCAAATTTTGAGATCTTCCAAGGGCACCATTTGAATTGAGTGAAGGGGGAAGAGTTAGGTGGCAATAAAGGATTCTTCTGGGTTAAAAGTTCAGTGAGTCCCTGACTCCAGATGGGTGTTCTGGTCTCTTTTTTATAGCCCTCTCTCTTTAGGAATAGTGGAAGGGCAAGGCAGGCAAAGCCACTGTTCAGCCAACACCTGCATAGCCTGTCTGACAGGTGTGCCCTGAGAATAAACAGTTTCTATGTATGTTGGCCAAGCGCTGAGCCTGCAGACTGCAGCTGGCCTCCTGGGCTTCTGTCGACCCCTTGGCTGCCACATCAGGCTCTGGAATGTCCAGGTCTCTGGCAACTATTCAATCGTTTGCTTTTTCTCTTCCTAAGAGACAGTCAAGGGTGTTGGGGGGCTTGTTACTTTGGGAAGCCTGCCACATTTACAAATGTCTTGTAATCCCTAATGAGTGACACATTTATTTGACAATTTTTGATAAGTGGGTTGTTTGTGACTCGCTGACGGAAGGAATTATTTGTAATTCCAACTTGAAAGGCTGACCATCTGAGGGTGATGACTAAGTGAGTGTGCGTAGTAAAAGGTCATTCATCGTTGCTTAACATCCTGTCATATATCATCTTCTGATCTTTCTGTTTTTATTGTTTTGATCTAAAAAAAATGTTTTAAAATGTGAGAGCTGGAAACTGGGGAATGACAGAACTATTTATGGGCCCTAAAAGCAGCTGACTTGTTTCAGAGACACACGTTATAAACATGTTGTGTTAAAATCTCAATCCTTTGCTTTTGATTTTAATTACTTGGAATTCGTTGAACTTAAGGGACCCTGGGTTCTGTTTCCTGCTGAGATTCGGTAATGGTGACATTCTGACTTGGCCGAGAGAGCATCACTCTCCTGAGTCATGGTTCTCTCAACTACGTCCAGGCCCCCACAAACTGAAGAACTAGAATTTGGTCACTTTGCAGGTGTCTGGAACTGTTCCCAGTGCCTATTGCTAAATACAGAGAATAGCTATAAACTTTTTGCTTTACAGACCTGCAAAGATCTTTCCTCTTTCCTGCCAGGGCCCCACCTCTTCTAGCTTAGTTGTTTAATGTACAAGACTACCTATTAAGAATTGGTTCCACATATAGTTCACCAGTTGGGTAATCAATCGTGCTCTATGCACTTTATGTGAACTTTTCTCATTTAACCCTTACAGCACTCTTAGAGGTAACTGCTGTTACTGTTTTCAGGTAAAGACTGATTAGCTAACTTGGCTGAAGCCATTTAGCAAATAAGTGACAGGGCCAGGATGTGAACCCAGGGAGGTCTGATGCCAGGGCTGTGCTGTTATTATCCGTGATTCATTGTAAGTTAAGTGACTCTTGTTCTTGGCCACTTACACCAGCATGCAGTCTGGGGGATTTGTAAAACTGGTCCTGGTAGGAGAGGAGGGGAAGGAGCAGCAGGGACCAATCAGATGCAAGAAGGCAGCTGCCATGAGCAAATACATACAAGTTACTGGGAAAGAAACTTACCAACTTAGAATACCAGGGCGAAGAACTCACCAGTTCATATCATAAGTTTTTGCAAACAAAACACAATACTTTGGGGTTCAAAGATTCCCAAATAATATGAATATCTTGTTCCTAGGAAAAGATGAACTAAGGGAAAGGATTGAGATTTTAAAGGTGGAAGCCAGGATGTAGACAAGCTGACTTGTTCAGCTAATTGGTAATCAATGGCTGATTCTTTTCTTGAGAGTGTAAGTCTCTATTGAAATACATTTTCAAAGACTTAAGGCAGACATGGGCTGAGAAAGGAACAATGGAAAGATAATGATGAAAAGTAAATTAACAAACAATTCATGGATTTACCAAAGGCAGCTAAAGGGATATGTTTTGTATGTTTAAATGTGTAATATTTAAAGTTTATCAGAATTCTTATATGTGTAGTGATAAGGAATACTGTTTTCATAATTAAAGCAGAGTCTTGTGGTCACAGAAGGAAGAAAAAGAGTTCTGCAGTTTATTTTTTTGTTGTTCTGTGATATGCCTTGAACATCTATTCTTTTCTCTGTGATTAGAACATCCATTTATTTAATGGCAAGTGATATGCATGTGACTGTATTTTTTTATTGAAGTAGAGTTGATTTACAAGGTTATGTTAATTTCTGCTGTACAGCAAAGTGATTCAATTGTGAGCATCTATTCTTGTCAGTACATAAAAAATCTGTCTGTTTTTAACTTATTTCATATTCTGCAGTGTGGATATTTAGTTATTTGTTACCTCTCTAGCAGTGAACCACTGAGGCCATTTACATTCTTTGCAGGTACAGTGTCTCAAAGGACATTCTTTGTGGCTGTGTGGCTGTCCCTTCTGTGTGGCTGTCCCTCCTCTGGAGATTGATGGCTGGGAGCAGAGCTGATTGACCCTTCCAGTTGCCTCACCCCTGCACTCATCACTGCCCAACCACACTGTCCCCGGTCTGCTGCTCACCGAGGACTGAGTATAGCAGGGTTACTGTCCCTGCCTGAGGACACACAGGATTCCAGGACACCTGTGGCTGTCGTCTCCCCAGTGAACCGACTTATGTTTTCTCCAAACTGCATTGTGGTCTGAGGATCGTCCTCCCCAGTCTTTCTCTCTATTCTCCTTTCAGAGATGTCAGATCTTGGTCACAGAATGAAGGGTCTCTCTGCTTTCCCTTGGCCCTTTCCCCCGATTCCTTACAGATGTTTTCTCCAATAGATCTCTTGCACATGCACTCTGGTTTTGGCATCTGCTTCTCAGGGGACCCAAGCTGACTCGTTCCTTGAACATAGTTGTAAGCATTTCTCTAGGAAAAACTCGGATATAAAAGTTGAGGGCCATGAAGTATGTATGTATATGTATATTTGTCTATGTATTTATTTAACTTTTTATTGATATAAATGAGAAAGAAGTGCACATATCATAACTAAGTAGCTCAAGAAATTTCACAAACTGAGCACATCTATAAAGCCAGATTAGGAAACAGAACATTATCAGCTCCTCAGCAGCCCTCTCCTGCCCCTTCCAGTCATCTCTCATCTCCCACAGGCTGACCACTCTCTGCCATCTAACACCATAGATTTATTTAGCCTGTTCTTCAGCTTTATCTAAATGAAATCATACAATATATTCTTTAGTGTCTGGCTTTTTCTCTCAACATTATGTCTGTGAGATTAATCCATGTTCATTTGTTATCACTGCTGTGTAATGTTTCACTGTGTGACCAAACCACAATTTATTTCATCATTTTATTATTATCATACTTTACAGTTTGGGGCTATTAAAAGCAGTGCTAAAATTAACTGTCTTGTACAAGTCTTTTGACGGACATGTGTCTGCATTCTGTCGGGTGTAGATCTAGAAGTGGAAATGCTGGGACACAGAGTAAGTGTATGTTCTACTTTAGTAAGTGGTTGTGTAAATTTACACTCCTTCCAGCAAAGTGAGGGAGTTGCTGCTCTTACTTTCCAGCACTTAGTGTTATTGACTTTTTCTATTTTGGCCATTCTAGTGAGTATGTCTCTGTATTGCGTTATGGTTTCAGTGTGTTTTGATCTGATGACCAATGAAGTTGAGCACCTATTAATACATTTCCTTGTAACTTGAATATCCTTTTCTGTAAAGTGCTTGTTCTGGTCTTTTGCCCATTTTTCTATAGGAGTGTCTGACTGTTTTGCATTGTGTTTTAGGAATTCTTTTTATTTTCCAGAAATTAGGGTATGTGTATTTTAATTTTAATAGACATGATTAAAACACCTTTCAGCATGAATGAAACAATTTAAATGCCAAAGGACACTTTCCATTGTTCTGGAAGAAGACCATGCACCAGGTTATATTAAATTAATGTAGCTTGTAAAGGAAATCCTCACTTGCATGGTAAGCCTTACCATAGGTTCTTTCTTCCCCCAGTGAAGATAGTCCCCTTCCTTCTATATTGTGAACTTAGGATAAGCTCACAAAGGAATTTTTGTTAAATTGTTATCTCTGGGGATCAGAAACCAACAATCTAAGCAGCCTTCCCCTACATATCCTCACAGCATCTGAATAGGTATATCTGGTTCTCAGCTAGAACAACGCAACGGTGATTTATACTCTCAGTTAACTTGCTCAGTGAGCTAAACATCAGAAACTTAGGAGTCTTCCTTTTCATAGTGTTTGTGGAAGTATATTTCAATACTACTTCTAAGGCATCAAATATGTGTTATAAATAATAATCTAGAAGTACCTGGAGTGAAATGAATTGACCTTGTAGTTATGATGTTATTCTTCCTCATGTAAGAGGTTTCTAGAGCAGAAAGTGGCCTGAGCTGGCAGGCTTAGAAGTGCACCAGGGCAGGACTGCTTCTTACAGAGACATGCTGTAAGGTGGAGACTTTCCTGTCCAGTCTTTAGTGTTGAATATCTGAAAGCAAAACAAAACAATTTGTACCAGTCAGGGTCCAACCAGGAGACAGAAAGCACATAGTATTTGAACATGGAAAGTTTAATATGGAGAATTATTAACTATACCAGGGGACTGAAGTAATGAGAGATTGGCAAGTAATAAGTAGGACTGTAAAGAATGCAAGAATAGCAGGTGTGAGGAGTAGCCAGTACCACAAGGGTGGAGACAGTGGACCCAAGAAGGAGCCCTTCCTCCTTGTTGGGAGGATGAGGCTGTGGATCCCTGGATGGTGGGTAAGTTGGCTGAGGTGCTGTGCCAGTAGAACTTGCTGGAGATCTGCTCTCTGGGGGTGCTGGGGGGGTTGCACACAGAAAAGTGCCTCAGCTGTGTTGGGGAAGCTGCTGGTCACTGCCTGCTGGAGAAGTCATCCACATTGGAAAGCAGACACTGGAGCTCCCATAGGCTGTAGAAACTGGGAGAGTGAAGCACATGAGACTCTAGAAGAGAAAAGTCTCTTCCTTCTGCAGTGGCCCCCTGGTGCCCTCTATTGGCAAAGCTTAACATCATGCCAGCTGGCAAAGGAGAAATATTTACAGGGTCCAGCTCCATTTTTGTAAAGCAGGCAAACAATGATGAATTTTGAGTTGAGAGTCCCCAAACTGATAACTGGTGTGCTATTAACTGTGATTAATAGACATACAATAGAAATTTTTTTTTCTCATTTCTGTTGAACCAAATGTTGTCCATTGTCAATAAAGACATTGCGGTATGTTATAAGAAATAGCCTCCTAATCTTCTGACAGTATCGACAATTGTATATGGTCCTAGTACAGGATTTGGGATATTGGAAAGATGGATATCACAACTTATTATCTAACCCTCTTTGCTTGTTTACTTAGTAAACTTTGAATTTCTTGGCAAATTGCACTGTAAACTCATCTATGTAATGGGCCTGAGTCTTACTCCACAAACTTGAGTGTTCAAGACACACTCATCTTAGTTTTCAAGAACCAGTGTAAATCTATCTGAGCTCCATCCCTCTGAACTTCTGGGAAATTAAATTTCAGTCATCATTGAAGTTTTCCCCACACCAGTTCCAGAATCAGGTATAGGTTTTGGAGAATGTATATAGAACAGAGCAACTTCAGAGACTCTCATGGTAAACCATTAACAGGCTCATAGTTCAAATCTACACCATCCTTTAAGAGTGGACATCCTTTCCGTGGGAATGAGAATCTTCGTGAAGCTCCAATATTCACAATCCAATCATCTTGAGGGTGAAGGCACCAAGAAGCCTTTCCTCTGAGCCTCAGGCATAGAAAGGGAACCCATTTACTTTCTCATTACTTGGCTTAAATAATCTCATTCTCTTTTTCTGACTCTGCCCGAGGTACTTTGTCATGGCAGCCCTAGCAAACTAATCTACCAAGCTATATAGTATATACTGTTATCATATTCCCTTTATTTGTGCTCCAAACTGAGCTGGATGCTTTCTAGAACTGTTGCTCAGCTGGGGTCTCCTTTATCATTCTGAGGATTCCTCTTTCCTCTCTCTCTTTCGTTAGTCTTCTTGTTTTCCTGATTTCATGTCTTTGTTTACTTGTTTCTAAGAAAAAAATGGAGCAGGGAGGCAAATTCTTTGAAGCCTTGAATGTTTGAAGTTGTCTTTTGTTTTACCTTAACGTTGGATTGATAGTTTGGTTTTGCATTCATTATCTATTGGTACATAACAAATTACCTCCAATCTTAGTGGATTAAAAGAACAAACATTTATCACGTCACAATTTCTGTGGATCAAGGATCTGGCTGTGTTCTCTGGCTCAGGGTGTCTCATCACACTGCAACCAGGGTGTCAGTCAAAGCTGCAGTCATCTCATCTTTTGCCCAACTTTCCTGTTTTCAATATGGCACCTTACCTTCAGCTGTGCCTGGACTCTCCCTGTTTCATCTTCTTTAGACAGCAAATTGTTAATTATCTGTTGTAGTTTCTCCTCTATTTCTTTGTTCTTGGGGGCTTATGCCTTTATAAATTCTATTACTACTGCATTAGTGAGGTTCTGATCAGCAGCTTCAACATCATCTTCACTTTCCTTCTTGGAAGTGCCTTGATATCAAGTAATCAACTCTTCTGGGGATCCACCCTGGTTTTTCCAGAATGAGGTGGGATTTCCATTTTTGTTTCTTGTAGAGAAAACTTTTATGTGGAGGTCTAGTTGAATTGTACTACATCCGCTCTGCTCCTTGCCAGATTAATGCCAAAACCAGGACAAAAGTCGTTTGGGCATCTTTGACTAAGGTAACACTTGGGCCAAGTGAAACTTGCCACAACCAACTATCCATTTGCTCAAACAAATAGATGACAAAAGTTCTCAAATGGTGTGGTCTTCAATTCAAAAACTACTCAGAAGCAACTAGGAATCTCAGGACACAAAGTCAGTGTTTCCTAAATTTGTGTCTTAAGTTTCATTTCTTGTAAGTATGAGAACTCACTTTGTGAATAGGTGTGTCTATTTTGCTATTAAGATCTTAAGATCTGTATAGCCCTGAGGACTCTCTTTCAACATCCAAATACTAGTGTTGGTAGAACCCAGTCATGAGGTTGCAAGGAAAGAGATGCTAAGTATATAACCACTCCCCAAAATACACAGTCACAAATCTGAAGGAAGTGTATAGGTTGTATGAGAAAGCAGAGATGGGCTTTACTTTGGTTAGAGGTTCAGAAGCAGCTTCTCTGAGGAAGTGACATTCAATTTGAAATGGAAGGGTTAGTGATGATTAGCTTGGAGGTGGGTAACTTTAGGAGCATTCCAGGCTGAAGGAACAACAAGCAGTGCAGTGGTCTCAAGGAGGAGAGACATAAAATATTTAAGAATCTGAAGGAAACCCAAGGTGGCTGGTGCACAGTGTTGTGAGAGGACAATGGGTGGGGCCATACCTTTCAAGGAACAGACCTGGTCAGCATGGCTCCCAGGTACCTACTGAACAACTGGGCGAATGAAGCTGTCATTACAGAGATGGGGTATGTTGGCTGGGGACAGATCAATAATTCAGTTTTGGACAGGTTTAGTTTGATATTTAAGTAGAGATGTCAAATGGGTGGTGAGACATTGGATTGGGAGTTCATGGAAAGGTCTGGAAGTGTGATGTGTGAGTACTCAGTACATCGAAGATCTTTAAGGTCATGGGAAGAGATAAGAGCATCTAAGGTGAGAATATTACCAAGAGAATAGAGTCAAAGAAAGAGCCCCAAGGGACCCAAACACTTAAGGTTCAGTTAGAGGAGGAGGACGCAGGGGACTGAGAAGCAATTGCCAGAGAAGTAGGGGAAAGACTGGGTGTCACAGAAGCCAAGAGAAGAGTGTTTCCAGAAGGACAGAGTACGACTGTGTCAAATGACGCTGAGGATCAAGTGAGATGAAGGTTAAGAATTGGCCATCTGGTAAAGCAACATGGAGGCCCTTGGGGACTTAGTAATTGAGTTGTAGAAGCAGTGGGGACAGAGTCTAATTAAAATGGGCTGAAGAATGAGAGATGAGGAATTTGTGACAGTGAGTGTAGATAATGCTTGATAATTCAGTCTTGCAGTGTAGGGGGAAGAGAGAGAGAGAGAGAGCAAGAGAAAGAGAGAGGGTTGAGGGAAGAGAGAGTCCTGAGAGGGCACACGATAGGAGGGAGTCAGGAGTTTGCTTTGAAGACGGTAGATTACAGGGCGTTTTACAGGGGCATATTTTACTATGGACGAGAAGGCCTTAGGAGGAGAGAGATTGAAGCTGCAAGAAAGAGGGAGTAACTGGGGAGGTAAGGACCCCAGAAGGCAGGAGGGCTACAGAACTCAAATGGAGCAATGCCTAGTCTTTCCTGCACCATGAGGAGAGGAGAAGGTAAGAGAGAGCTGGCCTGTGCAGACATAATGAAAACCCCACCTGGTTTCTATTTTTCCCACAAAGCTTGACACTGAGCATCTTTCTCTCAGATGATCCAAGAAATGAGGAAAAGTTGAGAATGCAGTAACTTGGCAGAGCATAATAAAATTACTTAGCTTTTTATTCTTTCAAAAAGTTTTCCATTTTCTTAAGAAGTGAGGACACCTCTCTGTTGTTTTATTTTAGCTAGTTTCATTCATTCATACTTTAATCTAGTGAGGAATGTACATGGATTGACCATTAGTTAAGAGGGTGAGCAGATTTTCAGGCAAGCTTGGGACTGTACCCATTTCTCTGTCCTTTCTCCCCTACTGTGACTATACTGCTGGTTTTTTCTAAGTGTTTTCAGTCTCACTTCAGCTGAGCAAAAGAAGTAACAGCTAAGTACCAACCATTGTTATGAACAGCTGGTTGTCATCTCTAAAGATATTTTAAATAATGAAATTCAGATTTCCCTCTGAAAATCCAAGTCTAAAACTGGAGTAGGGATGTGCAAAGGCATTGGGGAAAAATGGGGGAACTTCCAGGAGGCAAGACTGGGTACCTGGGATGTATTCATGACAAGTTAACAACTAAAGGGGCATCAGTCAACTGTGGAGAGTAGAAAAAGGTGAATAAAAGAAACAAATGTTGCCACTGCTCATCCAAGAACTGTCCTATGACTGGAAGAGCAATAGATTTTGAATGTTTTCCATCTCACCACTAAAGCCGTTAGTGAAGTGGGATTGAATGAAAATAGCATTAGCCCAGTTGTTCTCAAACTTTGCTTACATGAGGATCACTTGGGGAATTTGGTAAATTTTCAAGGGCCATTCTTCTACTTGAATAAGCCTGGACCTCTGGGCTGGATTAGCTCTCCAGGTGATTCTGATGCACATCAAATTGTAAGAACTGCTGCTTAGGTCAATTGATTTGAAGCACTCTGGTTGCTTGTAAGACTCTTCCTTCAGTGATGTGGACACAGCAGGTTTTGAGTACTGTGGACTCTAACTCCCCTTGTTCTGATTCTACTCTCACTAAACAACCTTCTGATAATGAGTTAACTCCCTGCACATATCTGCTGATGGGTAAAGAGTGCAATGATCCCATTCTTTGATCTTCAACCTTGGTGTCCACTAGAATCAATACTGCAGAAGCTTCTAAAAATCCTAACAGTAGGCCACAACCTAGATCAAGGAAACCAGAATATCTGGTGGTGGTGTTGCAGGAAGAGGGACCTCTTCCAGGGTCTGAAAGTGGGCTCTTGTTGAACATTTGGAAATGAATTTTCTAAGGAGACACATGTGCTGACAAAGCAAGAGACTTTATTGGGTAGGGGGACCAGGGTGGAGAGCAGTAAGATAAGGGAAACCAGAAGAACTGTTCTGCCACATGGCTTGCAGTCTTGGGTTTTATAGTGATATTAGTTTCCAGGTTGTTATTGGCCAGTCATTGTTACTCAGGGTCCTTCCTGGTGGTGCACTGTTCAGCCAAGATGGATGCCAACAAGAAGGATTCTGGGAAGTGATAGGACATGTGGTATCTCCTTTTGACCTTTCCTGAATTTTTCTGGTTGGTTGTAGCTTACTAGTTACATGTTCCTTACCAGGACCTCCTGTCATTAAATAACTCATGCAAATTGTTACTATAGTGCCTGTCCAGGGTGGGAGGTTTCAGTCAGTGTGCTTCCCCTAACAGGGTGACCCAAATATCATAATTTTAAAAATAACATAATGTTTAAAGTGATTCTCTGGTGAACCCATTCTCAATGTGCTGATGAAACCCAATATTAAACCTTAAGAGGTTGAGGATCAGGCTTGACCTTATTCACAAAGATAATGAATATGTCCTTGTGAGACCTTGGGGGTAGACAGCCAGCCAGTTAGCCTTTTCTGGAAATGAAAGATACACTATGCAGGCAATCCTATTGACCAGTTCCCAGAAAGGCTCTATACAGCTTTATGCAATGTTAACCTAAACTACCTTAGCTAAACCCAATGTCTTCTTTGTGAGATTTGCAAGCAACTCTTGGCTCCATTTTCCCAAACAATTGGCCAGAAGGAATAAGAAGGGGGTGGGCTAGGATCTGAGCATCAGCAGAGGGACAGGAGATGAGAGCAAGGGCACATACTCCAGTCCTTCTATGCAGACCCTCTTTTCCTCTAGAAGGAGGGTGCCCCCAGGGCACTATTCCCATCCTGAGGACCGCCCAAACATTCTTCAGTTTTGCTCCAGTGCAAATCAGGAAGATGGATGTGAGAATTTTGTTGACTTTAGAACATGTTTACATTTTGGAAACTGTCCATTTCAGCCACTTCTGATGATCCAGTAACCTCGAACCCCAGCACTTGCAGTGTGGTTCCAGTCCCTCTGCATTAACTCTGCTGGTTAGTGCAGGGCTGCCGGGCTGCTGGTTTTAACCCTATCATTGAAAAAGCAAGAGAGTTCCAGAAAAACATCTATTTCTGCTTTATTGACTATGCCAAAGCCTTTGACTGTGTGGATCACAATAAACTGTGGAAAATTATGAAACAGATCGGAATACCAGACCACCTGACCTGCCTCTTGAGAAATCTGTATGCAGGTCAGGAAGCAACAGTTAGAACAGGACATGGAACAACAGACTGGTTCCAAATAGGAACAGGAGTACATCAAGGCTGTATATTGTCACCCTGCTTATTTAACTTATACGAAGAGTACATCATGAGAAACGCTAGGCTGGATGAAGTACAAGCTGGAATCAAGATTGCCAGGAGAAATATCAATAACCTTAGATATGCAAATGATACCACCCTTATGGCAGAAAGTGAAGAAGAACTAAAGAGCCTCTTGATGAAAGTGAAAGAAGAGAGTGAAAAAATTGGCTTAAAGTTCAACGTTCAAAAAATGAAGATCATGGCATCCGGTCCCATCACTTCATGGGAAATAGATGGGGAAACAGTGGAAACAGTGGCTGACTTTATTTTTTTGGGCTCCAAAATCACTGCAGATGGTGATTGCAGCCATGAAATTAAAAGACGCTTACTCCTTGGAAGGAAAGTTATGACCAATGTAGACAGCATATTAAAAAGCAGAGACATTACTTTGCCAACAAAGGTCCATTTAGTCGAGGCTATGGTTTTTCCAGTATTCATGTATGGATATGTAAGAGTTGGACTATAAAGAAAGCTGAGCACTGAAGAATTGATGCTTTTGAGCTGTGGTGTTGAAGAAGACTCTTAGGAGTCCCTTAGACTGCAAGGAGATCCAACCAATCCATCCTAAAGGAGATCAGTCCTGGGTGCTCATTGGAAGGACTGATGCTAAAGCTGAAACTCCAATACTTCGGCCACTTGAGGCGAAGAGCTGACTCATTTGAAAAGACCTTGATGCTGGGAAAGATTGAAGGAGAGAGGAGAAGGGGACGACAGAGGATGAGATGGTTGGATGGCATCACCGACTCAATGGACATGAGTTTGGGTAAACTCCAGGAGTTGGTGATGGACAAGAAGGCCTGGCGTGCTGCAGTCCATGAGGTCACAAAGAGTCGGACATGATTGAGTGACTGAACTGAACTGATGATGCTGGCCTCAAGGTTCATGGGGGACAGAATTTCTAGGCAACCATTCAGAGCAGAGAGAAATGTGAAAAGCTTGACCAAAGGAGGCCACTTAGGAACATTCTCTTATGAGATAACAAAGTATTTAGCTAGAGTAATGAGATAAGAAGGAGGGTAGGAAGAGGGAGAGAACACTGACAATGGTGCTGCCCACACTTTAAAGCCCAGTGATTAGTCAGTCAGTTCCTAGTAAGTTAGGCCAGGAAGTGCGCAGTCCTTTCAGTTGAAATGTAAAGGAAAAATAGAATATAATTTCTGTAGATGGTATTCAGCCAAGGGCTGGAGTTAATAATGCTTCTGATCTTAAACTAATCTGACCAATCAGGCAGTCTAAGAAGAGAATATTGACGGAATAAAATTGAACGTGTATGAAATGTTCACTGCATGCTGGAACTTGAATTCTTTTTTCTCACAAATTTATCTTTCAAAATTTCTTTACCTTGTGCTTTAGTTGAAATGATTCTATCTAAAATGAGACCGATGGCATTTTAAGATTCCTCCTCAATTTTTACAAGCCTCTGTAAAAGTTAGGGTTTCAGCTTTGACCCTGTGACCTTTTTATAGTTTGGTGAGAGATGTGAGCAGTATCAAGTCAATTAAGAGAGCATGTCTTCAGTGGGAAAGAGTGTTTCCCAGTAGAGGGCATCCTTAAGTAATGAATTCCTCTTTGCCTTTAGAATTATTTGTAGGTACTGATGTGTACCAGGGAACAGATTTTACTTCTGAAGTCCTTTTCTAAAGGTTGTTTCTGGCAAGTCATTTACACATAAGGTGTTAGAGCGTTAAGAAGATTTGTTCCAATATTTTTCTTAGTTGGTAAGCGGTGAGTTGTACTATCAATGATGGCATAGCAGATCATAAAATGGTTTAACTAAATTTAACTAGACTTTATTTACTCAAACAAATATTGAGTGCCTTCTATGTGCAAGAAAGGGGGTGGGTTGGGTTTCCAAGGTCAGCCCTTCCTGGAAAAGATTTTATGATATATAGAGGGGCTAAGACATAATTACAGGAAGTTAAAATGCAAGACAAAATATTTATTCTTGTTTCAAATAGTTACTTATTAGAAAAAATGACTTCTCTAATATTAATTGTTGGTGGGCTTTAGAATTCTTTCCATTTCCTGTTGTAGATGATGTCCAGAATATTCATGTTGTTTTCAAATCTTTTAGCTGCTGCCCAAATGGATTTGCTCAGGCCTCCTTTCTTCTCACTTTTGAAATTCAGCTCCATTTTAACCGGAAATTAATCTGTACATTGCAATTCAACCTTTAATTTTTGAAATACGTTATTTGGAAAGATTTGTTCATTGTCTTGGTTTCCTCTAAAGTCTTTCCATGTCTAGTGAAAAAGGCGTATTATTGTTAACTCGGGTCTCCTCGGCCCAGAGGAAATCTAGAGTGAAATTCTGACTCGGAGAGTTGTTTAACCTTTTCCTATTAGAGTGTTGTCAGTGGAAGGTTTGTTGAAAGTGGGCTGAAGGGCATGCTGTGGGCTTGAGGTTGGGCTACAGGCTTGGGGAGGTTCATTTGATCATGCAGGCCAGTATCCGCAGATGAGGAAGAAGCCACTCTCCAAGTTCAGATGCTTCCTCTACTTCAAGGGTGGGACCTCTCAGACCCACAAAGAGAACCAGAACCAGTATGTTGAAAAAGACTGTTTGTTATCCTGATCGTATGGCTTATAGCACCTTCTGTTGGGGGTGGGGGAAGATGCAGTAGGGCAGAGTGAATATGGAGATGCTCTTCATCTTGGGTTCCATGTATTGTGAAGCCTCTAGAAGCAGTACCTGAAACTCAGGCTGTAACAAGTGGAGTTATGTGTGGGACCCTGGAACATGCTAGTTTGGACTCATCCAGAGGAAACACAGTGGCCCACAGTGACTACAGTTTCTGTCATGGTCCTGCTTGGAGAGTGTGCCTTTCTAGAGGCTGGTTAAGTCTTTCAATCTTCAGCATCTATGGTGGGCATGGCTAGTGTCTCCTTTACTAGACTGGGGTCCCCAGGTGCTGAGTTGGCTGCTCATAGCTGCTCCTTTTTCGAGGGAATTGTCCTGCATTGAGGGGAAGCACTCTGCCATAGAACTTATGGTCCTTTCAACAATTCACAAACAGTGATTGGCTGAAAAGGGGGTACAAAATATCAGGTTCCTTTTAGGCATCAATTTTGTTGTGTGACTTGTACTTCTTGGCTCCCCATGAAATCAGCCTGAAGGTAAAGTCTACCTCTTTGCTTAGCAATTTCCCCTGTAGCATCCTGCTTTCTCTACTTTTCTTTGGAGAGCATTCCTGCAATAAATCATGTCTAGCTGTGCTTTTAGAAACTGTACTTGAGACAGTACCTTTTTTTTTTTTTTTGACTTGGTATAACATATAGTCTTCTTTATATTATACAATATGATGATTGCGTATCAGCAGTCACCTCTTCCTCCTTCTTTTAAGAGAATATTTTATTTGGGTATCAGGTGGCTATGTGCCTCAGTCCGCTCTGGTCTCAAAGGATGAATTTGTTAAATCTGAGCCAATCATGGTAGTTTCATTCTTCTTTCCAGTGAGTGGTTTGAGAATGGCTTGTGCTCCAATTCCAGTCAATGGTACCTAAGGGAAGTCAGCAGAAGGGTACCTAGACCTGGTTTCTTTGCTCTTAAAATGTAGCAGGGGGAACCTCCCTGGTGGTCCAGTGGCTAAGACTATGCTCCCAATGCAGAGGGCCTGGGTTTGATTCCTGATCATGGAACCAGGTCCCACATGCCACAAATAAGAGTTTGCATGCCCCAACTGACGATTCCATGTGGCACAAATAAGACCTGGCACAGTCAAATAAATAGATAAATAAATACTTTAATAAATGGAGCAAAGGAGAAAAATATATTTGTATTCCTATTTCTGGATACTGCTGGGTAAAAATATGATGGTTGAACTTCAGCAGTAAATTTGTAATCATAAGGGAATACTAAGATTATCTTAACTTAGGATTGGTCCCATCACTTCATGGGAAATAGATGGGGAAACAGTGGAAACAGTTTACTTTTTTGGGCTCCAAAATCACTGCAGATGGTGACTGCAGCCATGAAATTAAAAGATGCTTACTCCTTGGAAGAAAAGTTATGACCAACCTAGATAGCATATTAAAAAGCAGAGACATTACTTTGCCAACAAAGGTCCGTCTAGTCAAGGCTATGGTTTTTCCACTGGTCATGTATGGATGTGAGATTTGGACTGTGAAGAAAGCTGAGTGCCGAAGAACTGATGCTTTTGAACTGTGGTGTTGGAGAAGATTCTTGAGAGTCCCTTGGACTGCAAGGAGATCCAACTTATCCATTCAGAAGAAAATCAGCCCTGGGATTTCTTTGGAAGGAATGATGCTAAAGCTGAAACTCCAGTACTTTGGCCACCTCATGTGAAGAGTTGATTCATTGGAAAAGACTCTGATGCTGGGAGGGATTGGGGGCAGGAGGAGAAGGGGACAACGGCGGATGAGATGGCTGGATGGCATCACTGACTCGATGGACGTGAGTCTGAGTGAACTCTGGGAGTTGGTGATGGACAGGGAGGCCTGGCATGCTGCAATTCATGGGGTCGCAAAGAGTCGGACATGACTGAGTGACGGAACTGAACTGAACTGAGCCATGAAAAAAGGTGCTTTCTAACGATCAAGTGATATTGAGAACAGAGAATAGAAAAATGTAATTGATACTCTCCACTTTATTTTTCTCTCATAAAGAGAAGAATTGGCTGGTAATAACGTGTATACTATTTTATTTTGGCTTTTGTAGCTGGTTTATCGAATGGGTCTAACTTAATGGAAACAAAAACAGGAAGTGGGTTTATTTTTCTTCCATTAATGACTTCAAACATTCTCTGTTGCATTTCCCTTGCCTTGTCTCTCCCCATGACAGCTTTCTATTTACTTTCAGCTGTAAGAACACTCTCATTTTTGTGTTATAGTGCAAATCAAGTCAATGCTTTCAATCTTATATTCAGTTAAAAATATGGGCTTTCCCTATAACTCAGGCCTGAAGACTCAAGCTTGGGATCTGAGAAAAGGAAAGGAGTGGTGGTTTATTCCTTTGCTATCCCATTCTTGCATCCTCTCTGGGTCTTTTTGTCTTCAGTGTGCAGGTGCTCAGGGGCTCTCTTGCCTGATACCTACTGGCCACCATTTCCTCTGTTATGGCTGCTGTCCAAATGCCAGGTTCTTTTGTGGGACACATTTAAAAAATATTCTTTATTTATTTTAATTGTAGGATAATTACTTTACAATATTGTGATGGCTTTTGCCATACATCAACATGAACTGGCCCTAGGTATACATGTGTCCCCCTCATCCTGAACACCCCTCCCACCTCCCTCCCCACCCGATCCCTTCAGGTTGTCACAGAGCAGCAGCCTGGGGTGCCCTGCTTCATGTATCAAACTCACATGGGTCATCCATTCTACATATGGTAATGTACATTTTAAGTGATATTCTCTCAAATCATCCTGCCCTCTCCTTCACCCACTGAGTCCAGAAGTCTGTTCTTTACATCTGTGTCTCCTTTGCTGCTCTGTATGTAGGATTGCTGGTACCACCCTTCCCAATTCCATATATATGCATTAATATACAGTGTATGTCTTTCTCTTTCTGACTTACTTCCTTCTGTATAATAGGTTCATCCACCTCATTAGAACTGACTCAGATGCATTCCTTTTTATAGCTGAGTAGTATTCCATTGTGTATATGTGCCACAACTTCCTTATCCATTTATCTGCCAAAGGACATCTAGGTTGCTTCCATATCCTAGCTATCATAAATAGTGTTGCATTGAACACTGGGGTACATGTGTCTCTTTCAGTTATGGTTTCCTTGGTGTATATGCCAAGCATTATGATTGCTGGGTTGTATGGTAGTTCTATTCCCAGTTTTTAAAGGAATCGCCACACTATTCTCCATAGTGGGGCTGTACCAATTTGCATTCCCACCAACAGTGTAACTCCTCTAGGAGTTTTATAGTTTCTGGCCTTACATTTAGATCTTCAATCCATTTTGAGTTTATTTTTGTGTATGGTGTTAGAAAGTGTTCTAGTTTGATTCTTTTACAAGTGGTTGGCCTGTTTTCCCAGCACCACTTGTTAAAGAGATTGTCTTTTCTCCATTGTATATTCTTGCCTCCTTTGTCAAAGATAATGTGTCCATAGATGCATGGATTTATCTCTGGACTTTCTATTTTATTCCATTGATCTATATTTATGTCTTTGTGCCAGTACCATGCTGTCTTGATGACTGTAGCTTTGTAGCATAGTCTAAAGTCAGGAAGGTTGATTCCTCCAGTTCCATTCTTCTCTCTCAAGATTGCTTTGGTTATTCAGAGTCTTTTGTGTCTCCATACAAATTGTGAAATTATTTGTTCTAGTTCTGTGGTGGTTTGATAGGGACTGCTTTGAATCTATAGATTGCTTTGGGTAGTATACTCATTTTCCCTATAATGATTCTTCCAGGAACATGGTATATTTCTCTATTTGTGCCATCTTTTATTTCTTTCATCAGTGTTTCATAGTTCTCTATATGCTGGTCTTTTGTCCCTTTTGGTAAACTTATTCCTAAGTATTTTATTCTTTTCATTGCAATGGTGAATGGTATTGTTTCCTTAATTTCTTTTTCTGATTTTTCATAGTTAATGTATAGAAATGCAAAGGATTTCTGTGTATTAATTTTACATCTTGTGCCTTTATTATATTCACTGATTAGCTGTAGTAATTTCCTGGTGGCATCTTTAGGGTTTTTAATGTAGAGGATCATATCATCCACAGTGAGAATGTTACTTCTTTTCCAATCTGGATTCCTTTTATTTCCTTTTCTTCTCTAATTTCTGTGGCTAAGACTTCCAGAACTATGTTGAGTAGTAGTGGTGAGAGGGACACTTTTTTTTTTATCAGCTTCTTGGTAAGAAGAAGAGCTTCTTGGTAATAGTAAGAGCTCTTATTATTTTAATTCCTGGAGCTGTTGATTCATACTTTGCTTGACTTTCTGGGACCCCTCTTCAGTTCCTGCCCTCGCCCTTCCAGCTGTTAAATTTGTACACCCTCAATCTCTCTCTTCCCCGACGTCTGATCTCTTACTGGCTCCTATAAGACACTTTGAGCCTAGTCATCTTCCACAGAACCCTTTGGTCAGTTTCTTCATGCATTCTTTCTGCTAAAGGGAGACCTGAAACTTGCCCAAGGCTGACCTCTTTCTCTTTGCTCTTATTGTAGCCACTTTACCAGTCCCTTACACACTACATTTGAATTTCTCTTGGAAGAAAGCAGACACTGGTCTCCATCTGTGTGCATGCTAAACTCCTAGTGACATATACCGAGTCCTTCTAATAACATTTTCACTGCTCTGATGGCCACACAAAATGGACCTTCTGGGTTTTGCTCTGTCAGGACTGAGAGTCCAATTTCCCTGATCTCATATGCTCTCTGAGGCATTCTACTTGGGGTCCTATTTCACATGGTCTGGGAAGGATGCAAGAAGCAAAGACAAAACATTTTCTACTCCAATGAATTCCTGGCAACACTGACCTTCAAACTTCTGATGTTTTCTGATTTAGGCTGGTAGTGTGTGATGGAGATTGATAGTCAAAGAGGCAGATTGGCCACCTCTTAGAAAGTCCTGAGGGATGGTTGTCCTATTAGTTTCCTATGTTGTTGTTTAGTTGCTAAGTTTTGTCCACCTCTTTGGTGACCCCATGAACTGTAATCCACCAGGCTCCTCTGTCCATGGGATTTCCCAGGTAAGAACACTGGAGTGGGTTGCCATTTCTTTCTCTGGGGATCTTCCCAACCCAGGGATTGAACTTGCATCTCCTGCATTGGCAGATTTTTTTTTTTTTAAATCACTGAGCACCAGGAAAGCCCAATTTTATATGCAGTGTGGTAGTGGTTTAGTCTCTAAGTCATGCCTGAATTTTGCAACCCCGTGGACTGTAGCCTGCCAGGCTCCTCTGTCCTTGGGATTTCCCAGGCAAGAATACCGGAATAGGCTGCCACTTCCTTCTTCAATTTTATACATAGTAGTGTGTATATGTTAGTCCTAATCTCCTAATTTATTCCTCCCCCTACCCCTCTTTCTCCTTTGGTAACAGTAAGTTGTTTTTTATGTCTGTGAGTCTCTTTCCGTTTTGTAGATAATTTCATTTGTATCATTTTTAAAGATTATACATATAAGCAATATCATGTGATATCTACCTTTCTTTGTCTGGTTTAGTTTACTCAGTGTGATAATCTCTAGTTTCATCTATGTTATTGCAAATGGTGTTCTGCTCTGCTGTGCTTAGTCAGTCAGTCATGTCTGACTCTTTGTGACCCCACAGACTATAGCCTGCCAGACTCCTCTATCCCTGGGGATTCTCCAGGCAAGAATACTGGAGTGGGTTCCCATGCCCTCCTCCAGGGGTCTTCACAACCCAGGAATTGAACCCGGGTCTCCTGCATTTCAGGCAGATTCTTTACCATCTGAGCCACCAGGGAAGCCCATGAATACTGGAGTAGATAGCCTTTCCCTTCTCCAGGAGATCTCCCTGTCCCAGGAACTAAACCAGAGTCTCCTGCATGGCAGCTGGATTCTTTACCAGCTGAGCTACCAAATGGCAAATGGGATTATTTCATTCTTTTTTTATGGCTGAGTAATATTCCATTGTATATGTGTATATGTGTACCACATCTTCTTTATCCATTAATCCATTGACAGACATTTAGGTTGCTTCCATGTCTTGGTTATTTTAAATAGAAAGCACTGAAATTTTGTGGTTGTTTATTATTGCGGATTTACCTTGCTTATTCTGACTGATACTGTTCTTAGCTTTGGGCATTCCATGAAACTCTAAGATAAGAGGAAAACTCCCATTCAATGTGCTGTCATCTTTAGAACTGAGGTTTCTTTTTGGAGTGTATATTTATGTACTTCCTGAGAATACTCGTATCTTAATAACATAATGGTAAAGCAATTTTAATAATTAAAGCATTGTGGCTATTCTAAGCCAATGGGAATTTTCTGTATGACTCAGGGAACTCAAACAGGGGCTCTGTATCAACCTAGAGGGGTGGGATGGGGAGGGAGATAGGAGGGAGGTTCCAGAGGGAGGGGACATATGTATACCTATGGCTGATTCATGTTGGTATTTGACAGAAAACAACAAGATGCTATAAAGCAGTTATCTTTCAATTAAACAACAACAACAACAAAAACATTGTGGCTATTCTATAAAGAAGTCCCATGAGAAAACCTTTGAGGATTTCTCAGGGAAGATCACCATCACAAATATCTGGTCTCATCTGGCCTATTCAGCCCTTCTGCCTCCTCTCTTCCCCCTGTAACCTGCATGCCAATAAGATCTCTGGACCCACTTGCTCATTTCCACCTGAAAATTTATCTGAACATACAGGCACTTTCCCTGAAATTTCTTCTCTTTCCCCTCTCCCTTCTTCCCTGAATTTAAGTCTTTTAACAAAATACTGATACTTATTGCGTAGTGTTTTAGATTGGATTCTCCCAGAGGTAGGCTCTAAGACAAGGATTCTAGAGCAATTATTTAATAAGGTGATTCCAGGAAATACCAACAGGGCAGTGGGGAAGTGAGAATGAGATAAGTAGGGGGTGCATTAGTAACAGGTTGCTGCTCAGGACAACTGGGGCTCAAACCTGCTGAGGACCTCTGGGAGACTGAATAGGTCACCAGCCTCAGAGTTGTTCTATCTCAGAGGTGAAGCCAAATCCTGCCTCAGTACCCTGACACCAAATTAAATCAGAGTTTTTAGTGAAGAGGAAAGAATAGCATTATTGCTTTGCCAGGCAAAGAGGGCCACAGTGGACTAATGCCCTCAAAACTGTGTGTCCCAAACTGAGTGGAGGCTGTGAGGAGTCTTGTAGTCCTGGGGTAGAGTTGTTGATAAGAATCAGGGTGTGTGCAGGGCCCACATAGATCATCTGGCATCAGGTGATAATGGGTGAACTGTGACCTTCTCTGGAACAAAGAATGCTTCATCAAGTCCTGTCTTTGGTGGGGGTTTTAATTCTGCAGAAGAGCTCAGAGATAATGTTCTGTATATCCCTTGAGTGAGAACCAGCAACCTGCCTTCAAGGCTGCATTATCCTTTCTTTTTTTATTGGAGTATAATTGCTTCACAGTGCTGTGTTACTTCTGCTGTACAATGAAGTGAATCATCTGTATGTATATGTATATCCTCTCCCTTTTGGACTTCCCTTCCCACTCCCCCAACCCACCCATCTAGGTCATCACAGAGCACTGAGCTGAGCTCCCTGTGCTATATAGCAACTTACCACTAGCTATCTACTTTACACTTATGTATTTATGTCAAACCTAATCTCCCAATTCATTCCACCCTCCCGTTTCCCCACTGTGTCCACATGTCCACTCACTACATCTGCATTTCTATTCCTGCCCAGCAAATTGGTTCACCTGTACCATTTTTCTAGACTCCAGACATATGCATTAATACGTAAGATTTGTTTCTCTCTTTCTGACTTACTTCACTCTGTATGATAGACTCTAGGTCCATTCACATCTTTACAAATATGACCCAATTTCATTTACATCTTCTTTATACATTCATCTGTTGGTGGACATTTAGGTTGTTTTCATGTTCTAAGTATTGTAAATAGTGCTACAATGAACGTTGGGGTACATGTGCCTTTTTGAATTATGGTTTTCTCAGGGTATATGCCCAGGAGCGGGGTTGCTGGGCCATACGGTAGTTCTATTTTTAGTTTTTTAAGGAACTTTCACACTGTTATCCACAGTGGCTGTATCAATTTACATTCCCACCAGCAGTGCAAGAGGTTTCTTTTTTCTCTTCATCCTCTCCAGAATTTAGTGTTTGTAGATTTTTTTGATGATGATCATTCTGACTGGTGTTAAGGGGATACCTCATTGTAGTTTTGATTTGCATTTCTCTAATAATTTCTGAAGGAGATCAGCCCTGGGATTTCTTTGGAAGGAATGATGCTAAAGCTGAAACTCCAGTACTTTGGCCACCTCATGCAAAGAGTTGACTCATTGGAAAAGACTCTGATGCTGGGAGGGATTGGGGGCAGGAGGAGAAGGGGATGACAGAGGGTGAGATGGCTGGATGGCATCACTGACTCAATGGACGTGAATCTGAGTGAACTCCAGGAGTTAGTGATGGACAGGGAGGCCTGGTGTGCTGCGATTCATGGGGTCGCAAAGAGTCGGACACAACTGAGTGACTGAACTGAACTGAACTGAACTGAATAATTTGTGATGTTGGGCATATTTTCATATGCCTCTTGGTCACCTGTATATCTTCTTTGATGAAATGTCTATTTAGGTCTCCCATTCATTTTTTGATTGGGTTGTTTGTTTTTCTGATATTGAGCTGCATGAGCTGTTTGTATATTTTGGAGATTAATCCTTTGTCCACTGCTTCATTTGCAAATATTTTTTCCATTCTGTGGGCTGTCCTTTTATCTTATTTAGGGTTTCCTTTATTGTGCAAACATTTTTAAGTATAATTAGGTACCATTTGCTTATTTTTGTTTTTATTCATTACTCCAGGAAGTGGATCATGAAAAATCTTGCCATGATTTATGTCAAAGAATGTTTTCCCTAAGTTTTCCTCTAAGAGTTTTCCAGTGTCCAGCCTTACCCTTAGGTCTTTAATTCATTTTGAGTTTATTTTTGTGTATGGCATTAAGAAGCATTCTAATTTCATTCTTTTTACATGTAGTTGTCCAGTTTTCCCAAAACAGTTTATTGAAAAGTCTGTTTTTTCTCCATTGCCATCTTTGTCATAGATTACATGACCATGAGTGTGTGGGTTTAACTCTGGGCTTTCTATCCTGTACCATTGATCAATATTTCTGTTTTTGTGCCAGTACCATGCTGTCTTGATTACTGTAGCTTTGTATTATAGTCTGAAGTCAGGAAGCCTGATTTCTACAGCTCTGTTTCTCTTCCTTAAGATTGCTTTGGCTATTTGGGGACTGTTATGTTTTCATAGATGCCCTATTATTTCTTGACTGCTCCGCCTTTATCTCTGCATCTTCTTTTCCTGATTAGCAACTGTTTGAATCTTTCCTTTGGAATTCAGGGAAGGAGACACAGAAAGGCTTTTGTGCCCAGGAGCTCCACAGGTTCCTGCTCAGGTTCAGGGGCAAGGATCTTGCAGGTATTTAAGCTACTTATCCATGACAGTATTTGGTGGAGGACTGCTCCCAGGGGTGTCTGTTATACAGTTCTGTTCCTTCTTCTTCAGGGGCCAGCTAGTTCACTCACTGGAGAGAGCCTGTAGGGTAGGTTCATGGATGCTTAAAAGAGGAAGTGTGGACCTGTAGGAGACTGTGAGTGCAGAGAACCCAGCAGCATTGGCTACAGTCACTAGCTCTGTTCAGAGAGCTGATTTGATACCTCAGTCACAAGACTGAGGAAGGAAGGTAGGCAAACTCCTATCTACTATGCCATGAGGTAGGATACATGTTAACAGTATGACTAAAAAGATGCAACAGGAACATGGATGAAGGAGAAATTAATTTTTCTTTTGATAGCAGAAATATGGATTTTGATTTGGCTTTATTAGGTGGAATGGATTAAGTAAAGAAGAAGAGCTTGTTTCAAATGGATATATTCACGTAGCACAAGCATGACTGCTGCAGCATCAGATTATGTTTTGGGAAAATTGTATGCAGTGGATTTGACAGGGACCCAAGAATACTGGAGTGGATTGCCTATTCCTTCTCCAGGGGAATTTCCCAAGCCAGGAATCAAACCAGGGTCTCCTGCTTTGTAGGCAGATTCTTTAGCAGCTGAGTTACCTGGGAAGCCCTGACATAGCTATGCTGCTGCTAAGTCACTTCAGTCATGTCTGACTCTGTGCGACCCCATAGATGGCAGCCCACCAGGCTCCACCACCCCTGGGATTCTCCAGGCAAGAACACTGGAGTGGGTTGCCATTTCCTTCTCCAGTGCATGAAAGTGAAAATTTATAGCACATGACAAAAAATGATTAGAACCAAACAGGTCCAATATGGTGGATGAGTCAACTTCCAGTAGACCTTGAGTCTCATTATACACTCATTATAACACATTAGAATCTAAATGATACACCCATCAGCACCATTACAGTTCTGAGGCTAACCATGTGTGTGTGTTAGCTGCTCAGTTGTGTCTGACTCTGCCCATCAGGCTCCTCGTCTATGGAATTCTCTAGGCAAGAATACTAGAGTGGACTGCCATTCCCTTCTCCAGGGTATCTTCCTGACTCAGGGATCAAACCTAGGTTTCTTGCATTTCAGGCAGTCCCTGGTGGCTCAGATGTTAAAGAATTCATTTGCAATGCAGGAGAACTGGTTCGTTGGGAAGATTCCCTGGAGGAGGGCATTGCAGCCCACTCCAGTATTCTTGTCTACAGAATCCCCATGGATAGAAGAGCCTGGCGGGCTACAGTCCATGGGGTCACAAAAAGTTGGACATGATTGAGCGACTAAGCGCAACGTAGAACATAGCTATATCATTCTTTTAATGGTTGCGCCCTGCCTCTTTTCTCCTGTTTCAATAACAAGGGGAAAGCACCACAGTTTTAAAATTTATAGATGGACTTAAACTCTGGCCTCTGGATAACATCCTTCAGGTAACACTTGATCTTTCCTCCACCTTTACCTGCCTCCTCTTCCTCTTCTTTGAGCTCTGTGTTTGCTTTTTCTGGTCCACCTTTCTGAATGTCTCCAGATTTTTTTGAGCTGATTTTCCCTTGACTTCTTCTAGGATCAGTGTTCTGAACACCGACCTCTTGCCAACTTTGTTTTCTGGAGCTCAAGAAGTGGCCTCATCTCTGTTCCGTCCACTCGGTGGTGACCATCTCTACTTCTTCCCTCATGTTCTGTCTACTTCTGGCTCTGAAATGCCCTGTCCTGACTTTCCTATTTGCTTTTCCCTGCAGACAATTCTTCCTTTTATACCATAACATGTATTATTAAACTCTTATTCAATAATTGCAAATCTTTCTAAAGAATTGTGTGTCCCTGTTAGTCTATTATAATTACAAAATATGCTTATACTGAAACTGAGATCCCTGGGTTAAGGAGATCCCTGGGTGGGAACATCCCCTGGAGGAGGAATTCACAACCCACTCCAATAGTTTTGCCTAGAAAATCCCATGGACAGAGGAGGCTGGTGGGCTACAGTCCATGGAGTTGCAAAGCGTCAGGCATAACTGAGCACAAGTGTGGATGGATGGATGGCAACCAAGCCCTTTGGGGCTCCTGGGCACAAAAGCCTTTCCATGTACCCTTCCCTGAATTCCAAAGGGCAGGTTCAAACAGTTGCTAATCAGGGAAGGGGGGAATGTGGAGATAAAGGGGGAAGAGCCAAGAAACAGTAGTGCAGTCTTAGGGGCAGGGTTCTGGTTTCACCTAAATGGGTACACATATTATCTCTGAGCTCTTCTGCAGGACTAAAGCCCTCACCAAACAGAAAACTTGATGAAGCACTCTTCATTTCAAAGTCACAATTCTGATCTCTGGGCTGAAGGAATGTGGGCCACGCACACACCCTAGTTCTTATCAGCAACCCCACCCCAGAACTAGAAGACTCTTCACAGCACCCGCAGCTCCACCCCCAGGTTGGGACACACACTTCTGAGGGCATTGCCTGGTAAAGCAATAAAACTATTCTCTTCTACTTCACTCCAAACTCTGTCTCCAAGATTTAATTTGATGGTGGGGTACAGAGGCTGGATTTGGCTTCAATACCTCTGGAATTTGTTGTAAGTTGCAGAAAATCATGTTATTTCTCTCATTCAATGATTCATTGTTTCATATATAGTATTTGAGAACAAGATCAATAATTGTATTTGTAATAAGACACATGAATAAATAATTTTATTTACTTATGTAAACAAAATGAATTACATTTTTAGCTCTGCTGCTGAAGCACACATTATGCTGTGTAAAACAAGAAGGAAAATGATTAATTCCACATGCACTGATACTTAAAACATAAAGCTTTTACAAAGTGCTAAGCACTGTTCTGAGATTTTTATATGAATTAACATTTTAAGTCATTATGGCAACCTGAGGGGATTGTTCTGTTGTTTGCCTTACTTTACAATTAACGTAAAGGAGATAGGGAGGAATTAAGTAACTTGCCTAAGGCTACACACTTTGGAATAAGCAAAGGTGGGATGACGCCGGCTCAGAGTTCCAACTCCTTCCCACTAGGCAATAGTGCTATCCACTGTGCTAAAGGGGAAGGGTTCTCAACATGTTCACCTGGGACCAGCAGCATCAGTATCACCTTGGGACCTGTTAGGGAGGCAAATTGTCTGGCCATGGTCCAACCTACTAAACCAGAAACTCTGGACATGGCACCCAGCAATCTGTGTCGAAATAAGTCTACCAGCTAACCCAACATGTACCAACATTTGATAACCACTGCAGGTAATTTTGACTTATGCTTTGAGCTATGGTTCTTTTTGGATAAATAGGAGAAACTTACAGAAACTCTGAGGGATGAAGGAAATGTTGTATGTGATTGGCCCTTTAAAATAACAGATGACACTGATAAAATTTTAAGTCTGTGGATAAGTCATAAAGATGATCATTCACAACAAATGGTTAGTTGCAATTTTGCTGCTGATAACCGAATGGGAAAAAAGTGAGATATTTTACTCCCTTTCTTTTAAATTGTTAACTTTTACTGGCATGATATTGACTGTATACTGATAAGGTTAGAATGAAGCAGTCCTCATATTCCTTTCACAAAACCTCCAATACCATACAGTGAGTGTACTGTTACCGCTGGCCTCAAACCAATGAGAGGCAATTTTGCTGTCTTGTTCAATTTTTGCCTTTTAAGGCAGGCCCTTCTCTGACACTGTAATTTTTACTGATCACCCCCTGGAGTTCTTTATTTCTCTTTGACACCAAGAGAAGTTATTTGTTCTCTCCTGCTTTTCCCACCTGTCTCTTTAAGTTTTCATTCCTCTTGTCTTTTTGGGATTTTGAAGAACCACTTTCTAAAATGGTTAAACTTAGTTTTCTCTACACACCCAATTTCACTTCCTGCAGCAAAACCATATGTGCCCATCCATTTGATGTTTAGCTGCTGCCTATCGCCAGGTGTGGCCTGGGGAAAGGATTAGAGCAGTGCTTCTCAAACTTCAATGCTGTGCAGGCACCTGGGCAATCTTGTTGAAGTACAAACTTCATTTCTCATGCACTCCTAGGCTCACGCTTGGAATAGCCCTGCTCTATCAATGGCTCTTGACCTGGGCTACAGGTTGGAATCACCTGGATAGCTTTAAAAACTACAGATGCTTGGCTTGCACCCTATAGATCATGCCTCAGTTGATCTTGGGTGGTGACTGATAGAAGTTCCCTGGGGGATCCTAATAGGCAGCCAGAATGAGAAGAAGGCATTTCCTTCAGTGGCTCCTTGAATCTGTACCTCCTGCTGCCTCCAGAGATGTGTTCTGACTGATCTAAGCTAGTACCATGTAGTGTAGAGAGCATGCCAAAGACTGAATGCTGACCTCCTGAATTGGAGTCCTCATTCTCATGCTTATTAGCTGTGTGACCATAGACAATTTAATTAGCCTCTCTGCACCTTAGTTTCCCAATTGGTAAAGTGGGGATAAGATGGCATGTTCTACTAAAAGGTCATTGTGAATTAAAATATGCAAAGTACTCAGATCTGTGAGGATGCAGTGATCTTGACAGGGGCTGAAGAGTTGTCTCCTTCCAAAATAGGCAGTCACATGGCTATTGGCTACAGCCTCAGTTTCTCCCCAGTCAGGCATCTTCATAGGGCCACTTAAATGTCCTTGCAACTTGGCAGTTGGTTTCAGTGAGAGTCACTGAAGAGAGAAAGATGGAGAAGGAGGAAGAGGGAGAGGATGATGAGGAGGAAGAAGCCTCAATAGTTTTTATGACGGAGTCTCAGTTCACTAGAAGTGAAGCCACAGCCAAAGGAGGAAGAATGAGTTTCCCCTTCTTACAGGGAGGAGTATCAAGGAATTTCCGTACATAATTTAAAACCACTACAGTTTCTGGCTCATGGTTTTTGTTGTTGTTTAGTCTCTAAGTCCTGTCTGACTCTTCACATCCCATGGCTCATGGTAAGCAATGTGTTTGCTAAATATTGATTATTTCATTAGCTGGTATTGAAACCGTGTAGCCCAACTTGGGGCTTGAACCCATGCAGCCAAGACCTGAGCCCGGCCAAAACCCATGGTCTTTTAACTGAGATAACACATCTGGTTTCAAGACTTAATGAAGCTCAGATTCTTGATGTTTCATTGCAGAAAGAATTTGGTGAGAGACAAAGTGATAGATAAGAAATGGACTTATTTAGTGAAAAAACAAACTCCACTGACAGAGTGCCCCAAAATATGGGTGGATTAGTTTTTGATGGGCTGGATAATTTCATAGGCTAATAAGTGGGAGGATTAATCTAACAGTTTCAGGGAAGGGGTGGGAATTTCCAGGAACTGAGAATCCCTACTTTTTGATCTTCAATGGCCTCAGAACTGTCATGGCGCTGGTGACTGTGTCATTTAGCTTATTCTAATATATTACAATGAGTGTATATTGAAGCTTACTGCTAGTGCTGCTAAGTCACTTCAGTCGTGTCCGACTCTGTGTGACCCCACAGATGGCAGCCCACCAGGCTCCACCATCTTGGGATTCTTCAGGCAAGGTGTAGTGAAAACTGACTTGTCTGCCATCTTGTTCTGATTTGGTTCTAATCAGTTTACATCCTGTCCTTGGGCTATGCCATTCTTTTAAAGTTTGTGCCTTGCCCCCTCACTCCTGTTTCAGAATCATATCTCCATAAAGGAAAAACATTGTCTGCCATTCCAATTCTGCAAAGATCAAGTCATTAGTCACTGCAGTTGACCACTAACAGTGTGCCCTGAGGAGAGTTCATGATGGAGAAAAACAGGAAGTATTCTGTGCTTTGGATAGACCAGTCCCCAGATAGTTAAGATGTGTATCTAAGAACAAATTTCAATGACTCCAGGTTCTTGCAACTTCCCATACATAGAAAAACACTAAAACAGCTTGAGATGTCTGTTCTTTGTGATTAATAGCAATTTTTAAATGTTTGACTACATGTTTTCTTGAAGCAAAAATTCATTTAAATCCTACCTCCTTCCCTGCCTCCTCATAGCAGTTCCTCAGAGCTATATGAGAGTCTGTATCCTGGGCTATAGTCCTCAGTAAAGTCCCTGAATAAAACTGAAACTCACTGCTGTTACATGTTTCTCTTCTCTTTCTTTCTTTTTTGTTTTAAAAACATTTATTTATTTATTTTTGGCTGCACTGGGTCTTCATTGCTGTGCGTGGGCTTTCTCTAGTTGTGGTGAGTGGGGGCTACTCTCTAGTTTTGGTGCATGGGCTTTTCATTTTGGTGGCTTCTCTTGTTGCAGAGCATGAGGTCTAGGATACTGGGGCTTCAGTAGTTGTGGTACGTGTGACTTGTGGGCTCTAGAGTGATGTACTTGTGGGCTCAGTAGTTGTGATGTACAGGCTTAGTTGCCCTACTACATGAGGAATCTTCTCAGACCAGAGATCAAACCAGTGTCCCCTGCCTTGGCAGGTGGATTCCCAACCACTGGACCACCAGGGAAGTCCTGTTGTATGTTTTTCTTACCATTGACATTTCTGTCTGAAAATATTTAATCACGCCATATTGTCTTCTAGAATCAGCTCTGGCCAACGGAACCCTCTGGGATGACAGGAGTGTCTGTTTCTACACTGCTTAATACAGTGGCCATTGAGCCTCAATGGCTATTGAGCATTTGAAATCTGGCTAGTGAAACTGAGGTTCTTTAGTTCTTCTTCATTTTCTGCCATAAGGGTTGTATCATCTGCATATCTGAGGTTATTGATATTTCTCCTGGCAATCTTGATTCCAGCTTATGCTTCATCCAGCCTGGCATTTTGCATGATGTACTCTGAATATAAGTTAAATAAGCAGGGTGACAATATACAGCCTTGACCTACTCCTTTCCCAGTTTGGAGCCAGTCTATTGATGAAAGTTAAAGAGGAGAGTGAAAAAGCTGGCTTAAAACTCAACATTCAGAAAACTAAGATTATGGCGTCTGGTCCCAACACTTCATGGCAAATAGATGGAGAAACAATGGAAACAGTGACAGACTTTATTTTCTTGGGCTCCAAAGTCACTGAAGATGGTGACTACAGCCATGAAATTAAAAGAGGCTTGCTCCTTGGAAGAAAAGCTATAACCAATTTAGACAGTATGTTAAAAAGCAGAGATATTGCTGACAAAGTTCTGTCCAGTCAAAGCTATGGTTTTTCCAGCAGTCATGAATGGATGTGAGAGCTGGACTATAAAGAAAGCTGAGCACCCAAGAATTGATGCTTTTGAACTGTGGTGTTGCAGAAGACTTTGAGAGTCCCTTGGACTGCAAGGAGATAAAATCAGTCTGTCCTAAAGGAAATCAGTCCTGAATGTACACTGGAAGGACTGATGCTGAAGCTGAAACTCCAATGCTTTGGCCACCTGATGCGAAGAGCTGACTCATTGGAAAAGATTGAAGACAGGAGGAGAAGGGGACGACGGAGGATGAGATGGTTGGACGGCATCACTGACTTGGTGGACATGAGTTTGAGCAAGCTCCAGGAGTTGGTGATGGACAGCGAAGCCTGGCATGCTGCAGTCCATGGGGTCGCAAAGAGTCAGACATGACTGAGGGACTGAACTGAACTAGTGAAACTGAGGGCCTAGGTTTATGTTTTTAAAATTAATTTCAGTTTAAATTTGACTAGCATGTGTGACTGACTACTGGGTACTGTATTGGGTAGCTGAGTTTCAGAGCCTTATTGCAAATGGTCTTCAGTTTCTAACAATTCCCTTGTGTCTGTCCCTAGGACTGTATGCAGCATGGATGTAAGGTAGTCAGGCAGCCACAGTTCAGTTTGACCCTCCCCAAGGCTGCTTGAAGTCCTTAGAAGAGCAGCTGACGTGGCCTTTTCATAGCTCCTTGACAATCACTTCCATCATACAACTGTATTTTATGCTCAGGAGCCTTTGTAACCATCGGCCCTCAGTTCTTCAGAATCTGTATGATTGAGTCATTGTAGAAGCAAACGGAATTTTCACGTCAGGAATGAGCTGTGTTTGTCACTTTTTCTTGCTGATCCTCATGTGGAGGAAACCCACACTAGGGATGCATGTGATTCAGGGGCAGAAATGGGAGAACTGGGGAGGGCTGCACAAGCAGCCAAGGAGCTGGGACCTTGTTCAAGACCGACATTTTTTCAGTTGAATTAGTTTCTTTTTGAATGAAATCCTGAGTCTTCTCTTGTTTAGGAGTGGGTAGTTAGGGTTTTACTTTTATTTTCTGTTGACTAAAAGGTGACAACTGACACAGGTGTTTCAAACAGGAGATGCACTTCCAAGATTTAGAAACCAGGAAAAAGATAAGAGGGATGCTCAATGCTTGTGAACAGAATACCCTCTATTATTCTAATGTCCATATAAATAAAATCATCTCTAATATTATTAAATAATATCATCTTACTACCTTGTGTTCTTTAAGCACTGTCCCTACAGTTCTAGAATTTGCCAATAGTTTACATTGGGCTTTAGGATTTGCTTTTTTTCTCATCAATTTCTCTGTGAACTTTTCAGATATATAACCTGAGAGTGGTTATGTCCCATTCATTGTTTCAGTCCTGAAGGCAGATCAAGTTCTCTTTCCACTACTCATTTCTTTGTAGGGTACCAGAGGTTAGAACTTTAGTAAGAATGACATCAAAGAAGATTTATCTTTCTATTTTTTGTCAGTAATTCTGTATTTGTCTTGTAATATGCAGGTATTATAACCCAGGCTATTCGCAAATGTCCAAAAATTTCACTTAGAAAAAATGTGATATATATTGAATTCAATGTCTGAGTTTTTGATTAAGCACCAAGAGAATAATTAATATAAATTATAAAATTATAAAATTAAAATTTCAGATTTGGGCACAGACCCATGTTTCCTTATATCACACATGAGAGAGCTTCCAATTCAGTCCCAAGTGGGAGAAGTCAGGTTGTTTAAAGTGTGTGTGTGTATTTGAATAGGGACTTAGCTTAGCACCTAGGCAGCTAAAATTATTGCACATGTGAAGCTAACCATTCTCAGGCATTCATGGCTCACAGGCCTTCATTTTACTCTCCCTTCAGCCTATGCTGTAAAGACTTCCCAATTTTTAACTGTGGAACAGACATCCTCTCTTAGTTCTAGACACACATCTACCTGTGAACTGGTGTCCTCAGCTGAATGTTCCACTGGCATCTAAACTCAACCCCACCTTTCACTGAATTCTCCATTCTTCTTTCACTCTTTCCCTAACTTCTGGAAAACTGGGAATTCCCTAGATGTCTCCATCTCCAACTCCATGGTTAAGAGACCATAGAGGAGGTAGGAAAGTGTCTATGGCACTAAATTTTGACAAATTATTTCCCAAAATTATTTTTAGAAACTTATATTCTAGCAGGGGGCTTCCCCAATGGCTTAGTGATAAAGAAAACCCCTGCAGTTCAGGAGATGCAGGAGAGGCAGGTTTGATCCCTGGGTCAGGAAGATCCCCTGGAGGAGGAAATGGCTACCCATTCCAGTATTCTTGCCTGAAAAATCCCATGGTTAGAGGAGCCTGGAGGACTACTGTCTATGGGTTTACAAATAATTGGACATGACTGAGCAATTGAACTTGTGTGTCCGCATGGGTGTGTGCACGCACACACACACACACACACACACACACACAAATATACACACATATCCTAGCAGAAGTTTACAGGAATTTCTGTTTTTCTACATCTATTCCTTCATGCCTGATTTTGTTTCAAGACTGTAACAATCTCATAAGAAGAATTAGGTACCATTTCCAATTATTCTATTTTTTGTAAGAGTTTATATGATGTAGAATTAAATATTCCTTGTACGACTTGTACAACTTGTATCTGAAACTATCTGGAAATGATGTTTTTCCGATAAGTAGTTTTTTTTTTAAACTACTGATTCTTTTCTTTACTCTTCTTGTTTTTACTTTAGTCAGTTTTAGTAAGTTACATTTTTATAGAAAATATCTATTTCATCTAAGTTTTCAAATGTATTAGCATATAATTTTGCATAATTTTAATCTTTATTTTAGCCACCTTTGTAATTCTTAAGTGGATTATTTTATCTTCTCTCCTTTTTTGATATGTCATCCTCTCATGTTTATTTAAAAATGTCATTGGTTTCTTCTCTTTGTTTAACTTTTTCTTTATACTTTGAGTTTATTTTGTCATTTCTAATTTTTAAAAATGAGTGCTTAGCACCTTAATTTTCAGCTTTTTTCTTTTCCAAGATAAGTAATTATAGCCAAGGAAATAATTATATTGTCATATTAGATACCTCCCACAAGCTATGGAAAATAGTATTCCTATTATTAATTCCAAGTTAAAAATTTTTTCTTTATACTTACTTTTTATACAATGGATCATTTAGAAATGTGTTTTTAAATCTCCAAAATATTTTAGTTACCCTTTTCCACACATATTTCTCTAGCTATACCAA
Organism: Budorcas taxicolor; assembly: GCF_023091745.1. Lineage (NCBI taxonomy): Eukaryota > Metazoa > Chordata > Mammalia > Artiodactyla > Bovidae > Budorcas > Budorcas taxicolor. The sequence goes on from NC_068922.1 coordinate 48,259,360, forward strand.
GGCCAGAGGACATGATCTATATAATATAGAGGCTTTGAAACATACTAAAAATTGCTTTACTCTTTGTAAACATTCCACATATGTTTAAGATAAAGATGTATTTAATGGGGTTCTATATATGTCTACTAGATCACCTGAATCAAATCCTTTATGATTATACAGTGGAAGTGAGAAATAGATTTAAGGAACTAGATTTGATAGACAGCCCGATGAACTATGGATGGGGGTTTGTGACATTGTACAGGAGACAGGCATCAAGACCATCCCCAAGAAAAAGAAACGCAAATAAGCAAAATGGCTGTCTGAGGAGGCCATACAAATAGCTGTGAAAAGAAGAGTGGCCAAAAAAAAGGTGAAAAGGAATGATATACCTATTTGATGCAGAGTTCCAAAGAATAGCAAGGAGAGATAAAAAAGCCTTCCTCAGTGAGCAATGCAAAGAAATAGAGTAAAACAATAGAATAAGAAAGACTAGAAATCTCTTAAAGAAAATTAGAGATACCAAGGGAACATTTCAGGCAAAGATGAGCTCAATAAAGGACAGAAACAGTATGGACCTAACAGAAGCAGAAGATATTAAGAGGTGACAAGAATACACAGAACTATACAAAAAAGATCTTCATGACCCAGATAATCACGATGGTGTGATCACTCATCTAGAGCCAGACATCCTGGAATGTGAAGTCAAGTGGACCTAAGGAAGTATCACTACAAACAAAGTTAATGGAGGTGATGGAATTCCAGTTGAGCTATCTCAAATCCTAAAAGATGATGCTGTGAAAGTGCTGCACACAATATGTCAGCAAATTTGGAAAACTCAGCAGTGGCCACACGACTGGAAAAGGTCAGTTTCCATTCCAATCCCAAAGAAAGGCAATGCCAAAAAAATGCTCAAACTACCGCACAATTGCACTCATCTCACATGCTAGTAAAGTAATGCTCAAAATTCTCCAAGCAAGGCTTCAGCAATACATGAACTGTGAACTCCCAGATGTTCAAGCTGGTTTTAGAAAAGGCAGAGGAACCAGAGATCAAATTGCCAACATTTGCTGGGTCATCAAAAAATCAAGAGAGTTCCAGAAAAACATCTATTTCTGCTTTATTGACTATGCCAAAGCCTTTGATTGTGTGGAACACAAAAAACTGTGGAAAATTCTGCAAGAGATGAGAATATCAGACCACCTGACCTGCCCCTTGAGAAACCTATATGCAGATCAGGAAGCAACTGGACATGGAACAACAGACTGGTTCCAAATAGGAAAAGGAGTACGTTAAGGCTCCTATACATATTGTCACCCTGCTTATTTAACTTATTTATGCAGAGTACATCATGAGAAATGCTGGGCTGGATGAAGCATAAGCTGGAATCAAGATTGCTGGGAGATATATCAATAATCTCAGATATGCAGATGATACCACCCTTATGGCAGAAAGTGAAGAAGAACTAAAAAGCCTTTGATGAAAGTGAAAGAGGAGAGTGAAAAATTTGGCATAAAGTTCAACATTCAGAAAATGAAGATCATGGCATCTGGTCCCATCACTTCATGGCAAATAGCTGGGGAAACAGTGGAAACAGTGTCAGACTTTATTTTGGGGGGCTCCAAAATCAATGCAGATGGTAATTGCAGCCATGAAATTAAAAGACACTTACCCCTTGGAAGAAAAGTTATGACCAACATAGATAGCATATTAAAAAGCAGAGACATTACTTTGTCAACAAAAGTCCGTCTAGTCAAGGCTATGGTTTTTCCAGTGGTCATGTATGGATGTGAGAGTTCGACTGTGAAGAAAGCTGAGTGCTGAAGAATTGATGGTTTTGAACTGTGGTGTTGGAGAAGACTCTTGAGAGTCCCTTGGACTGCAAGGAGATCCAACCAGTCCATTCCAAAGGAAATCAGTCCTGGGTGTTCATTGGAAGGATTGATGCTAAAGCTGAAACTTCAATACTTTGGCCACCTCATGCAGAGTTGACACATTGGAAAAGACTTTGATGCTGGGAGGGATTGGGGGAAGGAGGAGAAGGGGATGGCAGAGGATGAGATGGTTGGATGGCATCACCGACTCGATGGACATGAGTTTGAGTGAACTCCGGGAGTTGTTGATGGACAGGGAGGCCTGGCGTACTGCAATTCATGGGGTCGAAAAGGGTCGGACATGACTGAGCAACTGAACTGAACTGAACTGAACTGGACTGCAAGGAGGTCCAAGCAATCCATCCTTAAAGAAATCAGTCCTGGGTGTTCATTGCAAGGACTGATGTTGAAGCTGAAACTCCAATATTTTGGACACCTGATGCAAAGAGCTGACATTTGAAAAGATGTTGGGAAACAATGAAGGCAGGAGAAGGGGACGACAGAGAATGAGATGCTTAGATGGTATCACTGACTCAATGGACATGAGTTTGGGTAAACTCCAGGAGTTGGTGCTGGACAGGGAGGCCTGGTGTGCTGCAGTTCATGGGGTTGCAAAGAGTTGGACACGACTGAGCGACTGAACTGAACTGAACTAGATCAAACTTGTTAATTAAGTTGTATATTTTATATGCATGTTTTCCCCTGCATGGTTTACTGATTACTGAGAGAGGTGCATTTAAGTCTCTACTTCTCCTTGATTTTCTTCCACGCTTTTTGCTTGTTAGGTGCATATACATTTAAATTTTACATAAGTTCCTGATTAGGTAAATGATTTATCATCATTTCTTTATCCTTGATAATGTGTTCTTTTAAAGCCTATCTCTTGTGATATGAATAGTGCCATACCAGCTTTCTCTGATTGGTATTTACTTGGAACAAACTGTTTACATCCTTTAACTCTGAGTATTTCTATGTCCTTGTATCTGACATATGTCTTTTGTAAATAGCATATAGCTAGATACAATCAGGCAACTTTCTCTTGTAATGTGCTATTCTAGTCTGATATTAATTATGATCACAAATATATTTGATTTATTTTTTCTGTCTTATTTTATTTTGAATTTAAACTGATTTTTCTAAGTTGACACATTTTTTCTCCATTGCCCTCTTTTTGATCAGTAAACTTTGTAACCTTTTTTTCCTATTCACTGTAAAATTAACATTCATTTTTTAATGGTTATTATTAAAATACTAACATGCATACTTAAGATATAAAGCTAACATTTCTGTCCTCTTCTATACAATTCAAGAATCTTAGAACACTTTAATCCCAATCACCCCTGCCATTGTACATTTTACTGTTTTCCAGTATTTTATTCTATTTTAACTTTAAACCCTGGTTTGATGTTATTATGATTATTTTCTATAGCTCCTACTTATAGAGACCTAAGTTTACTAATTTGTTTACTCACCATTCCTTTATGTATTGCAGACTTTTCTTTCTGGATTATTTTCCTCTTTCTTAGAGTACACTCCTTTAGTGAATGATTCTAAGAAGAAAATGGTCTTGGTTATGATTTTCTGAAAAGTTTTATCTTCATTCTTAAATAAAGTTTAGCCAGATATAGGACAGTTAACAATTATTTTTCTTTTATTATTTGAATGATATTATGCTATCATCTTCTAATTTACATAACTGTTTTAAGAATTCAGCTTTCAGTCAAATTGTTTCTATGTAGATAACTAGAAAAAAATCTGATTTTTATTCTTTAATTTACTCAGAACATCAGTCTATTTCCTAAGTGAGGATGGAGGAGGAAGTAGTACAGGCTGGAAGAGAGAAGAAAATATAAGAAATGGTCATTGGGGCAGAGTAAGAGCATGGGTGAGTTGGAAACCTGTTGCATGTTTGCTAGCACACTAGAATCCCGCTTAAAGTTACCAGTTAGCACGGTTGTGTATGTTCTGCTCCCCATGTTGGCAACCCAAATGTAGTAAACAGGCAGTGAAGAGTTACAAGTAAGGGATGAAGTTCCACTAAGTGTGTGTTAAAATTTTTCTTAAGGGAGAATGAGAGGAATATTGGTCTTGCGTGTTAAGGTGGTGAAGGAGAGAAGAGAGGAGACCCAAAGATGGTGAGGGACAGTGAAAAGATATTAAAATACACAAATTTGAGGACCCAGAAGACCTAATGGATTATTCTCATTGGAGGTACTAGAGAGAGTGAGCAGGGAAGAGAGGAAGCGGTGGATGAATATGGAATGCTTAAAAAGTGAGATTAATAGAAAACCAGGTGTTTTTCTATCTCTGTGCTAATACAATTATTTAGATTATGCTAGGTTGCCATCTATGGGGTCACACAGAGTCAGACATGACTGAAGCGACTTAGCAGCAGCAGCAGCTATTTAATAAATCTCGCAACTTTTATGATGAGTCTGCTTTTCCTCCTTCCTCTCCCTCCCCCTCCCTTTCTTCTTCAAAATTGTTTTGGCTATTGTCTTTTAATCTCCCAGTGAGCTTTAGGGTTACCTTGCCAAGCTCCTTGAAAAAGGCACTAAGAGAAAATATGTATATTTTCTACCTAGACAATTTTTCTGGAATGGCTCCTGAATAGGGCCTGGTCCTTAGAAAGACCAAACCATAATTAGCTGTTGGAATTTTCAGCCCCGCTTTCCATCCTCCAGAGAGGTGAGAGTAGTGGGAAATGTACTTAATGACTGATCATGCCTACTTAGGGAAGCCTCTATAAAATCCCAATAGTAGGGGTTTCTGAGAGCTTCCAGGTTAATGAGTGCATCCACATAGGGAGGGTGATTGCACCCCAACTCCATGCCCCCCTACCCAGACCTTGCCATGTGTATCTCTTCATCCTGTTGCTCATCTGTATCCTTTATCATATCTTTTAATAAACTCATAAATGTAACTGTTTCCCTGAATTCTGTGAGCTGCTCTAGCCAATTAACCAAACATGGGGAGAGGGTTGTGGGAACCTCATATTTATAGCCAGATTGGACAGAAGTTATGGGTAACCTGGAGACCTGCTACTTGGGATTGGCATTTGATGTGAGGTGGGAGCAGTTATGTGGGACTGAGCCATGGGTCTGACACTATCTGACATTCTCTCCAGGTAGATGGTATCAGAACTGAGTTAAATTGTAGAACATCTAGCTGGTGTTGTGGAGAATTGTTTGATGCGGGGAAAACCACCCACATTTTGGTGACCAGAAGTGTCTGAAGGGAAGTATTCTGTGTGAATAGTAAAGGAGACACACACAGGGGAGGACTGGCTAGTTTTTAACTCAGATTTTAATTAGATTATAGGCTACTTTGGAAGAGAACTGACTTAAAAAAAATTATCTTCCCATCTAAGGCATTCCCTTTAATTTAAGCATTATTCTCCAGCCTTTGGCTACATAGATTAATTTTCCCCAATAAGGACTTTCATATTTCCTGTTAGATTTTTTTATTTAAAAACTTTTTATAGTTTAAGTATTCTTCTTGTGTTTTCTGTGTAGGCAATTATATGTGGCATGATTTTACTTCTTAATTATATCTCTTTATTTCTTTTCTCATCTTACTGTACAACTCAGAAGTCTAGACCAGTGCTGAATTGAAATGATGAAAGCAGAAATTCTTGCTTTTCCCCTATTAAAAGTAATGTATCTAAAATATGTCAATTAAGAATGATGCTCACTGTAGATTAATGGGTAGATACCCAATTATCAAGGTCTTCATATGACACTCAAGTCTAAATGTCTGTAGGCTTTCTTTTGGACTGTTCTGTTTCCCCATGGTGGAGCATTTAATTTCTTACCTGCAGGATAGGCCTGACAGTCAATGATCTCAAGTGCCAAGACAAGAAGGGCACTTGTAATCCCACCATTAAATGATCTCTCTGTTTCAGTTGGCACCTCACAGTTGTCCATCACTGTGCTTGATCTCCCAGTTGTGAGGCTCTCTGGACAACCCTTCCAGGGAGAGGGTTTGTCTCTTGCTGGGGTCAAGAGGCCCTGCATGTTTGGAGAGGATACCAGTTTCTTTTTTTCTTTTTTTATACTAAAAAGCAACTAACTTTTATGCATGACAGCAGCTTTAATTTTTTTTTAAATTTAAATTTATTTATTTTAGTTGGAGGCTAATTACTTCACAATATTGTATTGGTTTTGCCATATATCAACATGCATCCACCACGGGTGTACACGTTTCCCATCCTGAACCCCCCTCCCACCTCCCTACCTGTACCATCCCTCTGGGTCGTCCCAGTGCACCACCCCCAAGCATCCTGTATCCTGCATCGAACCTGGACTGGCGATTCATTTCATATATGATACTATACATGTTTCAATGCCATTCTCCCAAATCATCCCACCCTCTCCCTCTCCCACAGAGTCCAACAGACTGTTCTATACATCTGTGTCCCTTTTGCTGTTTTGCATACAGGGTTATCGTTACCATCTTTCTAAATTCCATATATATGTGTTAGTATACTCTATTGGTGTTTTTCTTTCTGGCTTACTGCACTCTATAATCAGCTCCAGTTTCATCCACCTCATTAGAACTGATTCACATGTGTTCTTTTTAATGGCCCAGTAATACTCCATTGAGTATATGTACCATGGCTTTCTCATCCATTCATCTGCTGATGGACATCTAGGGTGCTTTCATGTCCTGGCTATTATAAACAGTGCTGCAATGAACATTGGGGTACACGTGTCTCTTTCAATTCTGGTTTCCTCAGTGTGTATGCCCAGCAGTGGGATTGCTGGGTCATAAGGCAGTTCTATTTCCAGTTTTTTAAGGAATCTCCACATTGTTCTCCATAGTGGCTGTACTAGTTTGCATTCCCACCAACAGTGTAAGAGGATTCCCTTTTCTCCACACCCTCTCCAGAGTTTATTGCTTGTAGACTTTTGGATCGCAGCCATTCTGACTGGTGTGAAATGGTACCTCATTGCGGTTTTGATTTGCATTTCTCTGATAATGAGTGATGTTGAGCATCTTTTCATGTGTTGTTGGCCATCTGTATGTCTTCTTTGGAGAAATGTCTATTTAGTTCTTTGGCCCATTTTTTGATTGGGTCATTTATTTTTCTGGAATTGAGCTGCAGGAGTTGCTTGTATATTTTTGAGATTAGTTGTTTGTCAGTTTCTCATGAAGGATTTCAACTAGACTTTCCTTTTCCTTAGGGTTTCAGAGGTGCTTGTTGCCTCTAATTCAGGCCCTTCTGGCTTCTACTGTGAGTCAGACACTTCATGTTGCTTCTTGCCTCCTGCAGACTGCCTGCTGGTGTCAGCTTTCCTTGCTCTGATGAGTCAGTCACCATTTATCCATCTACTTTCCTTCTTCCTAAATGTCCTTTACATTTTTCATCTCTTCTGTGGCCTTTGTGGGTTTAATTCCTTTTGGGGGCTTTAGAGAAGACTAACAATAATTGATCTGAATTTCTAATGTTTAACTGAAAGTCAGATTTGTCTTTTCCATCTTTTTTCAGACAATTTCTATGTCATCTATGTCATAATAGAATTATGATGAGCATACACCTGGATTAAAAATATGACTGAAAACCTGAGAATCTTTATTTTTAACTGGCAAGTTTAACTTATTCATATTTATTATGAGTATTGTTACACTTGAATTTATTTATTTCTGTCATCTTCATATTTTTGCTTTTCACAGTTTTTCTTTACTTTTCTCTTTTCCCCCCAGTATCTGTTTTATTGAATTTTCTTTATTCCCTGCTTTTCCTTCTCTATTAGTTTGGAAATAATAGATTCTATTTCTATGGTTTTAGGGATTACACTTAAATTTTAAACTTGCATACTTGATTCAACCAAATCTAAAAATAATCAGCCTCTCTACACTTCTGCTGATAATAAAGTGAAGTCATTCAGTTGTGTCTGACTGTTTGTGACCCCGTGGACTGTAGCCCACCAAGCTCCTCCATCCATGGGATTCTCCAGGCAAGAACACTGGAGTGGGTTGCCATTTCCTTCTCCGAGGGGATCTTCCTGACCCAGGGATTGAACCCAGGTCTCCCACATTGTAGGCAGACACTTTAACCTCTGAGCCATGTGTTGCTAATACAACCCCCTAAGAACGATTAACTCTTACTATCAACTTTTGATTATCATCCTGTCTGGCTTTTCAGGATCCCTTTGTCTTACGTTTAGCTTTGTTGTTGTTGTTCAGTCGCCAAATTTTGTCTGACTCTTTGCAATCCCATGGACTGCAGCACCCCAGGCTTCCCTGCCTCTCACCTCTGTTGGAGTTTGCCCAAGTTCATGTCCACTGAGTTGATGCTCTTCTTCTGCCTTCAGTCTTTCCCAGCATCAGGGTCTTCTCCAGTGAGTTGGCTATTCACATCAGGTGGCCAAAAGATTGAAGCTTCAGCTTTAGCATCAGTTCTTCCAATGAGTATTCAGGGTTGATTTCCTTTAAGATTGAGTGGTTTGATCTCCTTGCTGTCCAAGGGACTCTCAAGTGTCTTCTCTGGCATCACAGTTTGAAAGCATCAGTTCTTTGGTGCTCTGCCTTCTTTATGGTCCAGCTCTCACCTCTGTACATAGCAACTGGAAAGCTTTAGCTTTACATTTTTCTAAATGCCTCAATTGGTCATTATTACTACTATTATTGGCAGTCTTTATTTAACAATTTCTTTGCTCACAATTGCTTCTTGTATCTTGCATTTTCCTTCTGGGTTCAATTAACTTATTACTGAAGACCATACTGTAGTGGTTTTTTCCCAGTGCAAATCTTTGAATAGTACATTCTTTCATATTTTAGACAACTAAAAATGCATCTGCTTCACTTTCATTTTACAACTTAATTAGTTGGTAATAGTGTTTTAAGGCCATAGTTAGCTCTTTCTAAATGATAAAAATAATTTTAATTGTCTCCTGACACCTGTTGTTACTATGGAGATGGCTTCTTCTTCTTTTTCTTTCTTTCTTTTTTTTTTGCATACATGGCATGTAGAATCTTATTCTCTGACCAGGAATCAAACTCATTTCCCCTGCAATGGAAGCACAGAATCCTAACCACTGGACTTCCATGGAAGTCCTGGAGAAGACTTCTGATTTTTCTTTGTGTTAAAAAAATTAATTTTTTCCCTTTTTTCCCTTCTGAGAATCTCTTTGTCTTTTTTGTTTTTCAGATTTATTAAAATACAGCTGGGTATGGATTTATTTATTTAATTATTATTATTTTTTGCTAGTGATTTAAAAAATATTTAAAAAATTCATTTATTTTAATTGGAGGTTAATTACTTTACAATATTGTATTGGTTTTGCCATACATCAACATATATCTGCCACAGGTATACACGTGTTCCCCATCTTGAACCCCCCTCCCTCCTCCCTCCCTGTACCATCCCTCTGGGTCATCTTCAGTGCACCAGCCCCAAGCATCCAGTATCATGCATCAAACCTGGACTGGAAATTCGTTTTATGTATGATATTATACATGTTTCAATGCCATTCTCTCAAATCATCCCACCCTTGCCCTCTCCCATAGAGTCCAACAGACTGTTCTATACGTCTGTGTCTCTTTTGCTGTCTTGCATACAGGGTTATCGTTACCATCTTTCTAAATTTCATATATATGCATTAGTATACTGTATTGGTGTTTTTCTTTCTGGCTTACTTCACTCTGTATAATAGGGTCCAGTTTCATCCACCTCATTAGAACTGATTCAAATGTATTCTTTTTAATGGCTGAGTAATATGCTTACAGTATTTAAGCAATATGTCTAGGTATTAATTTTTTTATGCTTACAAGTTTTTGTACATTTTTTTCTCAGGATTTGTGCTTTTTCATTAGTTCTGGAATATTCTCAGCCATTATCCTCTCAGCATCTCTGTTCTCTCTTTCTGGAGCTCCAGTTTTATATAAGTTGAATCTTCTCTTTACTCTTTCCACACCTCTTATCAATTTCTTTAACTTCTTGATAATTCTCTATCTTCTTTCTTCTATCATACTGATTCATTTTTTCATTTTTGAAAATCAAAAATTTAACTAACCTGTATTTTAACCCATCTGTTGAGATTTAATTAGAATGCCACTGATTCTTTCTCAAAGTCTTTTAGCTATTTTTTCCCCCAGCATTCTCTGTGCTTATAGTTTCCATTTCTTAGTTCTTTATTTGAAAATTCTTATTTTCTAATCTTTCTCAGTTTATTCTGTTCTTGCAAATTCTTGGTGTGATACATATTCCAGTTTGTTTTATCTGCTGACTTCTTGTCATGGCCGATTGTTTCCTGGTTTGCTGAGTCAAGTGTTTTGCATATGTATTTGTGGCTATTGTATACAGCTTAATTGAGGTTTTTCTTGCCTCTGTCTAGGGTCCTTGGGATTTCTATTATCCAGTCAGCTTGGAATTCTGGTGTCACTTAATAGCATGAACTCTAAGTTTTCTCAGGCTTGGTATTTTAACTTCTCATGGGAAAACGCTACTTTTTTACTCAAAATTTTGGGAAAAGACAACTTCCTTGATCCTTTATTAGGCCCCCATACTGATTTTTTTCTAGTTCTCCTTTAACAAAAGGAGTAGCCTTTTCATTAAATATACTTTTTAAATTAATTTATTTTAGTTGGAGGCTAATTACCTTACATTTTGCCTTTTCATACTGTTCATGGGGTTCTCAAGCCAAAAGAATACTGAAGTGGTTTGCCATTCCCTTCTCCAGTGGACCACATTCTGTCAGACCTCTCTGCCATGACCCGCCCATCTTGGGTGGCCCCACAGGCATGGCTTAGTTTCACTGAGTTAGACAAGGCTGTGGTCTTAGTGTGATTAGATTGACTAGTTTTCTGTGATTATGGTTTCAATGTGTCTGCCCTCTGATGCCCTCTTGCAACATCTACTGTCTTACTTGGGTTTTTTTTTGCCTTGGATGTGGAGTATCTCTTCACGGCTGCTCCAGCAAAGCGCGGCCGCTGCTCTTTACCTTGGACGGCGGGTATCTCCTCACCGCTGCCCCTCCTGACCTCGAAAGTGGCATAGCTCTTCTAGGCCCTTCTGCGCCCGCGCAGCCACTGCTCCTTGGATGTGGGGTTGCTCCTCCTGGCCACCACCCCTGGCCTCGGACGTGGGGTAGCTCCTCTTGGCTGTTCCTGTGCCATTGCAGCCTGGCACTCTCGGGCATTAAAAGATGCTTACTCCTTGGAAGAAAGGTTAGGACCAACCTAGATAGCATATTGAAAAGTAGAGACATTACTTTACATTACATTACAAAGGTCTGTCTAGTCAAGGCTGTGGTTTTTCCAGTGGTCATGTATGGATGTGAGAGTTGGACTGTGAAGAAAGCTGAGCACCGAAGAATTGATGCTTTTGAACTGTGGTGCTGGAGAAGACTCTTGAGAGTCCCTTGGACTGCAAGGAGATCCAACCAATCCATTCTGAGGATTAGCCCTGGGATTTCTTTGGAAGGAATGATGCTAAAGCTGAAACTCCAGTACTTTGGCCACCTCATGCGAAGAGTTGACTCATTGGAAAAGATTCTGATGCTGGGAGGGATTGGGGGCAGGAGGAGAAGTGGGAGGAGAAGGGGACAACTGAGGGTGAGATGGCTGGATCACATCACTGGCTTGATGGACGTAAGTCTGAGTGAACTCCAGGAGTTGGTGATGGACAAGGAGGCCTGACGTGCTGCGATTCATGGGGTCGCAAAGAGTCCGACACGACTGAGTGACTGAACTGAACTGAACTGAATTACCTTACAATATTGTAGTGGGTTTTGCCATACACTGACATGTATCAGCCATGGGTGTACATGTGTCCCCTATCCTGAACCCTGCTCCCACCTTCCTCCCCATTCCATCCCTCAGGGTTGTCCCCATGCACTGGCTTTGAGTGCCCTGTTTCATGCATCAAACTTGGACTGGTCATTTTTCACATATGGTAATATACATGTTTGAGTGCTATTCTCTCAAATCATCCTACACTCACCTTCTCTCAGAGTTATATTTTTTAATGTAAGTAGTCCAGAAACACCTTGCCTCCTCCATGCCCAAAATCATAACTTTGTGTTTTCACAGATAAGACGCCCTCCCAGCTGTGAAACATACGAAATTTGATGCAGGTACATTACGTTGGCAATTAAATAGTCATTGAACAGTAACTCTAAAAAATTTTACGTTTATAAAAATGTGACCTTTTAATTACATTTTTACAAATTAAATAAAGTTGTTATCCATTAACTATAATGTGAAGGATTTTGATACAGTCTTGACGTTAACACATGCACTCATTCCTTTTTACTTCTTGCATCTGCAGAGTTCTTTTTCCCCTATCTTTCTTTCTGTGTTTTATCCACATGTTTTTGTGCCTATAATGGGAGACAGATAAGTTTAGTCTGCATTTAGTTTAGTTGCTAGAATTGGAAATAATAAATCAAGATAACACTCAAAATTACTTTCTATCCCCTTATTTTAACTAACATGATTGAAAATTTACAAAATATCAAAGGTGACAGACTTGATTATTATCTTCCTTGTCTCAATATTCTATTGATGGATCAGCAATGTTTGGATAAATAATAAAGACCTGTATAATTATTAAATTAATTTTTATAATTTTTTTGCTTTAATTCAGAAAAATCATTATTTTTAACCAACAATTTTACAAAATTGACATTGAATTGACAGAATTGTCATTAGATTGATTAAAAAAATTAAAAAGTTAGATGAAATTGTAATTAGTATATAAAACCTTAATATTTTCACTAGACTGTAAATTAAATGTAAAAAAATTAAAATTTTATTCATTTGTCTTCAAAAGTTATTTTTCTTCTAAAATATAAAAAATTACTTATCAAAATTAATAGCCAAAAGATAAATTATAGCTAATGGATATCAACATTATTTAATTTATGAAAAACTGCTCTCTTCCCTTTCTGATGTTTATTGTTCTTAGAGTTTGTATCACATCACTTGCTGCTGCTGCTGCTAAGTCACTTCAGTCGTGTCCGACTCTATGAGACTCCATAGACGGCAGCTCACCAGGCTCCCCCGTCCTGGGATTCGCCAGGCAAGAACACTGGAGCCGGTTACCATTTCCTTCTCCAGTGCATGAAAGTGAAAAGTGAAAGTGAAGTCGCTCAGTCATGTCTGTCTCTTAGCGACCCCATGGACTGCAGCTTACTGGGCTCCTCCATCCATGGCATTATCCAGGCAAGAGTACTGGAGTGGGGTGCCATTGCCTTCTACTTTATTATTTCCTGCTTGTATCACTCAAGTTATGTGGTGAACAACTTGAAATCTAGAACCATATCTTGGAGAAACTTTGTAGTTTATATTAACCTAATTTATTGGGATTCCCTGGTGGCTCAGATGGTAAAGCGTCTGCCTGCAGTGTGGGAAACCAGGGTTCATTTCCTGGGTCAGGAAGATCCCCTGGAGAAGGAAATGGCAACCCACTCCAGCACTCTTGCCTAGAAAATTCCATGGATGGAGGAGCCTGGTTGGCTACAGTCTATGGGGTCGCAAAGAGTTGGACACGACTGAGCAACTTCACTTCACTTCACTTCATGCTGATTGCAGCCATGAAATTAAAAGATGCTTACTCCTTAAAAGGAAAGTTATGACCAACCTAGATAGTATATTAAAGAGCAGAGACATTACTTTGCCAACAAAGGCCCATCTAGTCAAGGCTATGGTTTTTCCAGTAGTCATGTATGGATGTGAGAGTGGGACTGTGAAGAAGGCAGAGCACTGAAGAATTGATGGTTTTGAACTGTTGTGTTGGAGAAGACTCTTGAGAGTCCCTTGGACTGCAAGGAGATCCAACCAGTCCATTCTGAAGGAGATCAGCCCTGGGTGTTCTTTGGAAGGAATGATGCTAAAGCTGAAACTCCAGTACTTTGGCCACCTCATGCGAAGAGTTGACTCATTGGAAAAGACTGTGATGCTGGGAGGGATTGGGGGCAGGAGGAGAAGGGGACAACGGCGGATGAGATGGCTGGATGGCATCACTGACTCGATGGACGTGAGTCTGAGTGAACTCTGGGAGATGGACAGGGAGGCCTGGCGTGCTGCGATTCATGGGGTCACAGAGAGTCGGACATGACTGAGCGACTGAACTGAACTGAACTGAATTGATGCTTTTGCTTGTTACAGGTTGATTCTCTTTTCTGAGATACATTTCTCAGGCTCTTCAGCACATGCATTAATAGATCATATAATCATCAAGGCATAAATAGGTGGTTTTAAAAATAAAAGTTGGAGGCCTATGAAGATCCCCCTCCCCACTTTATTAATATTAAAATGCAATTTATTGAATTCTTTCTTTTTTCCCCCTTCTACTTGGTTGCTCTGTGCTAAGTGAAAGGTTTTTTTTTTTTTTTTTGGTAGTATGTATATGAGAAATGCAAACAATGAAGCTGTCCTTTTATGATATAAACTACGTTTGCCTTCAAGCCAAGGGAATGTGGAAACTCTACATTCATGGAAAGGAATCACTAGTTTTGAGTTTTCAAGTTCTTACTTTTAAAATTTATTGAGATTAGCTCAGTCAGCATTAAACTTGAGGCTTACAGATGACTTATATGATTTTCTTGTGGTTTTTTAGAGGACTGACATATTTTTATTTTTTTACACTAAAAAAGACAATAGAATTATTTAAATACCAACAGGTATTTTTAGAGATGCATGTTTGTCCAACTCACTTTGCTTCTTTTTTTTCTTATTAGACACAATTTGGATTTGAAGAGAAACGAAGCTATAGACCTTAGCGTCGAACAGTTATCATAAGAGCAGAATACATCAGTTTTTCTTTAAAAATTCAGAATTTTTCCCCATATTCCCCAAAGTATGTATTTAATTCTCTTGGCATGTTACATAGCAAACTGAAAGTATTTATGAATGTGGCTACTTCTTTTAACAAGTTCCAATAACTGCTTCCTAAACTTGTGTTTTTATATCAATTACATACAGTAAGCACTGAAATCAACCAAAGAGAACTGCGGAGGCCAACTTGAGATATTCATGTTCAATGAGGACTGAGCCTGCCAAAAATAAAATGTGGATATAATTTTATAACACCATTTTATAATTAAAGTCATAAGTGAGGTTTCCTGCTATTGTTTAAAAATGTGTCATGATAAATTTAAATCAAAGATATGGGCAAAGAAAGGTCTGTAAAGTAACAGATGAAGGCAACTAAGATGGTACAGGAACACAGCCCAGTGCAGAAAAGAAACACATGCAAACAATTTTAGTGAAATAATTACATTTATTGTAGATGGAGTTCTGTTTTAGAAACTATAACCACTTAGAAATGGTTTTCATTCATGTCAGACTGAGGTTAACTTGTTGGTACTGTCTGTCTACAGAGAGATTTTTTACCAGCAGAGAAACTTAATACATTGATTTAATGATAAGACTATGTCTTCTGACCAAATAGCCACCAAACAAAATCCCCTAAAACAGAAGAAGGTAGTTCTTGCATGCTGTCCACAGTTAGTGTCACCAGATTTAGCAAATAAAAATATAGGACACCCAGTTAAATTAGAATTTCTGATAAATTACAAACACATATTTAAGGGTAAATATGTCTCACACGATATTAGGAACTAAATTCTAAAAAAGTTACTTGTTGTTTATTTGAGATTTTAATTTAACTGGGTGTCTTGTATTTTATCTGACAAGTTTAACATTAGTAAAAAACACAAAGTTTGGCAATGGATTTTTGTAATTTTAAGCTAACCATTTGAATGACAATACATTTAAATGATCAGAGCAGAGAATGAGGTAAATTTATTTTTGTACTGTCAGCTCATTAAATTTCTAATGTTCATAGCTATATGGATGAGTGATGATTTCTGTTCAGTAATGGAGAAGATTTTTGTTTTGCTAGTGAACACAGCTCATTTAAAAGAACTTCTTCCCATAGGAGATAAGTTGATTCACATAGATGAATAGATTTAATCATTAGGGCATTCCTGGCTTTAATAAGCCATGTTTGTCTAATGCACGGGCCATTCCCAATGTATCAATTCATTCATCTTGTCTGTAATACAAGCCATGTGTTTCTTAAGGGAGTTGAAAGGACATTAATCAGAATCTCCCCCTTTAGCCAGTCCAAGGGGACACAAAGTTCTTGGTTACATCTCAAATGTCAAGATATGGGGAAATGGAGGATAACATTCAAAGCATATCAGTTGTAATTCATACCGTTGTTACAATTGCTGTGAAATGTGTTGGGGGTGGGGCAGCAACGAACCATAAAGCAATGTCTTTTCTGTGGAAACTGTGGCTGGAAGGGCCTGGAGGGCTGTATCTGTTTTTCCTCAACAGACAAAACTTCCACGAGAAAGCAGGATTTAGTATCCAAGCTTATGTATAGCTTGATTGTCCTTTAAGAATAAGGGAAAGACGTAGTCATCTCTAACTTGATTTCCTTGTTATAGATCAGTGGTTCTAAATCTTGGCTGCAGATAGGTACTACCTGGGAGTGTTCAAAACTCCTGAGGTTTTTGCCACACTCCAGACCAATTAAATCACAATCTCTGGATTGGGATCTAGGCATCAGTCCTTATCAAAAACACCCCACATAGTGCCAGTGTGCAGCCAGGCTGGAGAACCAATGGCTCATCACAGGAAATTTTGTTTATAAACATGGAAACACTTACTGACTTGATTTTCATGGCATCTGATTTCATATAAATTTATGCTATTATTTGGCAACTTCTCTATATTTACAAAGTTTTGTTAGTTTACTATCATCATTCATATTATGAATATCATCTCTTATGCGCTTAGAGGAAAAGTGATGGTAAAAAATTAAGCATAATAAGTATAATGTAATGAGATGTTGGGCTTCCCTGGTGGCTCAGTGGTAAAGAATCTGCCTGCAATTCAGGAGGTGCAGGTTCAATCCCTGGGTTGGGAAGATCCCTTGGAGAAGAAAATGGCAACCCACTCCAGTGTTCTTGCCTGGGAAATATCATGGACAGAGGAGCTGTCAGGCTACTACTGTTCATGAGGTCACAAGAATTGGACACAAGTTAGTGATTAAATCACCACCAATGAGATGCTAACATTTGAAATGAATTGAATACACCAGGTGGTGGGCTAGGGTAATCAGAAAAGCCCTCCTCTTCAGATGACTTTCAAGTGAAGCTATAAAACTGGTTCTCAAAGTATGGTCCCAACCTCCATGTTACCTGGAAACTTGCTCAAAATGCAAATTCTTAGGCCCCACCCACTCTAGCACTCTTGATCAGAGACTATGGGAGTAGGGCCCAGAGACCTACATTTTGACAAGCTCTTCATCTTCTTCTGATGTATGGGCAAGTTTGAGGTTATAAATAGAATTTCCTGTGATGAGCCAGTGGTTCTCCAGCCTGGCTGCAAACCACTTCAATATTCTTGCCTTTCCCTTCTGCAGTGGACCACATTCTACAAAAAAGATCTTCATGACCAAGATAATCACGATGGTGTGATCACTCACCTAGAGCCAGACATCCTGGAATGTGAAGTCAAGTCGGCCTTAGAAAGCATCACTATGAACAAAGCTAGTGGAGGTGATGGAATTCCACTTGAGCTATTTCAAATCCTGAACGATGATGCTGTGAAAGTGCTGCACTCAATATGCCAGCAAATTTGGAAAACTCAGCAGTGGCCACAGGCCTGGAAAAGGTCAGTTTTTGAAAGGCAGTACCAAAGAATGCTCAAACTACTGCACAACTGCACTCATCTCAGTTCAGTTCAGTTCAGTTCAGTCGCTCAGTCGTGTCTCACTCTTTGCCACCCCATGAATTGCAGCACGCCAGGCCTCCCTGTCCATCATCAACTCCTGGAGTTCATTCAGACTCACGTCCATCGAGTCAGTGATGCCATCCAGCCATCTCATCCTCTGTCGTCCCCTTCTCCTCCTGCCCCCAATCCCTCCCAGCATCAGAGTCTTTTCCAATGAGTCAACTCTTCCCATGAGGTGGCCAAAGTACTGGAGTTTCAGCTTTAGCATCATTCCTTCCAAAGAAATCCCAGGGCTGATCTCCTTCAGAATGGACTGGTTGGATCTCCTTGCAGTCCAAGGGACTCTCAAGAGTCTTCTCCAGCACCACAGTTCAAAAGCATCAATTCTTCGGCTCATCTCACGCCCTAGTAAAGTAATGCTCAAAATTCTCCAAGCCAGGCTTCAGCAATATGTGAACCGTGAACTTCCAGATATTCAAGCTGGTTTTAGAAAAGGCAGAGGAACCAGAGATCAAATTGCCAGCATCTACTGGATCATGGGAAAAGCAAGAGAGTTCCAGAAAAACATCTATTTCTGCTTTATTGACTATGCCGAAGCCTTTGACTGTGTGGATCACAATTAACTGTGGAAAATTCTGAAAGAGATGGGAATACCAGACCACCTGACCTGCCTCTTGAGAAACCTATATGCAGGTCAGGAAGCAACAGTTAGAACTGGACATGGAACAACAGTCTGGTTCCAAATAGGAAAAGGAATATGTCAAGGCTGTATATTGTCACTCTGCTTATTTAACTTATATGCAGAGTACATCATGGGAAACACTGGGCTGGAAGAAGCACAAGCTGGAATCAAGATTGCTGGGAGAAGTATCAATCACCTCAGATATGCAGATGACACCACCCTTAT
The DNA here is from genome assembly GCF_023091745.1 of Budorcas taxicolor. Lineage (NCBI taxonomy): Eukaryota > Metazoa > Chordata > Mammalia > Artiodactyla > Bovidae > Budorcas > Budorcas taxicolor. Next base: position 48,277,816 of record NC_068922.1, read on the forward strand.
GGCAGAAAGTGAAGAGGAACTAAAAAGCCTCTTGATGCAAGTGAAAGAGGAGAGTGAAAAAGTTGGCTTAAAGCTCAACATTCAGAAAATGAAGATCATGACCTCTGGTCCCATCACTTCTTGGGAAATAGATGAGGAAACAGTGGAAACATTGTCAGACTTTATTTTGGGGGGGGGGCCTCCAAAATCACTGCAGATGGTGATTGTAGCCATGAAATTAAAAGATGCTTACTCCTTGGGAGGAAAGTTATGACCAATCTAGATAGTGTATTCAAAAGCAGAGACATTACTTTGCCAACAAAGTTCTGTCTAGTCAAGGCTATGGTTTCTCCAGTGGTCATGTATGGTTGTGAGTATTGGACTGTGAAGAAAGCTGAGCACCAAAATATTGATGCTTTTGAACGTGGTGTTGGAGAAGACTCTTGAGAGTCCCTTGGACTGCAAGGAGATCCAACCAGTCCATTCTGAAGGAGATCAGCCCTGGGTGTTCTTTGGAAGGAATGATGCTAAAGCTGAAGCTCCAGTACTTTGACCACCTCATGTGAAGAGTTGACTCATTGGAAAAGACCCTGATGCTGGGAGGGATTGGGGGCAGGAGGAGAAGGGGATGACAGAGGACAAGATGGCTGGATTGCATCACCGACTTGATGGATGTGAGCCTGAGTGAACTCTGGGGGTTGATGATGGACAGGGAGGCCTGGCGTGCTGCAATTCATAGGGTGGCAAAGAGTCAGACACGACTCAGTGACTGAACTGAACTGAAGTGGGTAACTTTTGGTTGCTAATTTCCAGGTTTTTTTTTAAATTTAATTTTTTATCTTTTTAACACCAACAATATTTTTTATTGAAAGTGTTAGTCACTCAGTTGTGTCTGACTCTGCAACCCCATGGACTGTAGCCCTCCAGGCTCCCCTGGATGTGGACTTCTCCAGGCAAGAATACTGGAGTAGGTAGCCATTCCCTTCTCCAGAGGATCTTCCCAACCCGGGGATGGATCCAAGGTCTCCTGCATTGCAGGCAGATTCTTTACCATCTGAGCTATATAAATATCTTATTTTGCATTGGGATATAGCCAATTAATAATGTTATGATAGTTACAGGTGAACAGTGAAGGGACTCAGCCGTACATATTCATGTATTCTCCCCCAAACTCCCCCTTCCTATTCAGGCTGGCACATAAGATTGAGCAAAGTTCACGTGCTACACATTAGGTCTTTGTGGTTATCCATTTTAAATATAGCAGTGTGCACATATTGGTATATGTTACCCTTGGCAATCATGAATTTATTTTCTAAGTCTGTGAGTTTCTTTCTGTTTTGTGAGTAAATTCCTTTGTATCATTTCTTTTTAGATTCCATATATAAGGGATGTTGTATGATATTTCTTTCTCTGTCTGACTTACTTCACTCAGTATGACACTCTCTGTGAAAGTGAAAGTTGTTTGTGCCCGACTCTTTGCGACCCCATGGACTATACAGTCCATGCAATTCTCCAGGCCAGAATACTGGAGTGGGTAGCCTTTCCCTTCTCCAGGGGATCTTCCCAACCAGGATCGAACCCGGGTCTCTTGCATTGCAGGCAGATTCTTTATCAGCTGAGCTACCAGGGAAGCCCATGACACTCAGTTCAGTTCAGTTCAGCCACTCAGGCATGTCTGACTCTTTGCGACCTCATAAATTGCAGCACGCCAGGCCTCCCTGTCCATCACCAACTCCCGGAGTTCACTCAAACTCACGTCCATTGAGTCGGTGATGCCATCCAGCCATCTCATCCTCTGTCGTCTCCTTCTCCTCCTGCCCCCAATCCCTCCCAGCATCAGGGTCTTTTCCAATGAGTCAGTTCTCCACATGAGGTGGCCAAAGTATTGGAGTTTCGGCTTCAGCATCAGTCCTTCCAGTGAACACCTAGGACTGATCTTTAGAATGGACTGGTTGGATCTCCTTGCAGTCCAAGGGACTCTCAAGAGTCTCCTCCACACCACAGTTCAAAAGCATCAATTCTTTGGTGCTCAGCCTTCTTCACAGTCCAACTCTCACATCCATACATGACTACTAGATAAACCATAGCCTTCAGTAGATGGACCTTTGTTGATAAAGTAATGTCTCTGCTTTTTCATATGCTATCTACGTTGGTCATAACTTTCTTTCCAAGGAGTAAGCATCTTTTAATATCATGGCTGCAGTCACCATCTGCAGGGATTTTGGAGCCCCCAAAATAAAGTCTGACAATGTTTCCACTGTTTCCTCATCTATTTCCCATGAAGTGATGGGACCAGAGGCCATGATCTTCGTTTTCTGAATGTTGAGCTTTAAGCCAACTTTTTCGCTCTCCTCTTTCACTTGCATCAAGAGGCTTTTTAGTTCCTCTTCACTTTCTGCCATAAGGGTGGTGTCATCTGCATATCTGAGGTGATTGATACTTCTCCCAGCAATCTTGATTCCAGCTTGTGCTTCTTCCAGCCAGTGTTTCTCATGATGTACTCTGCATAGAAGTTAAATAAGCAGGGTGACAGTATACAGCCTTGACGTACTCCTTTTCCTATTTGGAACCAGACTGTTGTTCCATGTCCAGTTCTAACTGTTGCTTCCTGACCTGCATATAGGTTTCTCAAGAGGCAGGTCAGGTGGTCTGGTATTCCCATCTCTTTCAGAATTTTCCACAGTTAATTGTGATCCACACAGTCAAAGGCTTCGGCATAGTCAATAAAGCAGAAATAGATGTTTTTCTGGAACTCTCTTGCTTTTCCCATGATCCAGTAGATGCTGGCAGTTTGATCTCTGGTTCCTCTGCTTTTCTAAAACCAGCTTGAACATCAGGAAGTTCACGGTTCACATATTGCTGAAGCCTGGCTTGGAGAATTTTGAACATTACTTTACTAGCATGTGAGATGAGTGCAATTGTGCGTTAGTTTGAGCATTCTTTGGCATTGCCTTTTTTGGGACTCGACTGAAAACTGACCTTTTCCAGTCCTGTGGCCACTGCTGAGTTTTCCAAATTTGCTGGCAAATTGAGTGCAGCCCTTTCACAGCATCATCTTTCAGGATTTGAAATAGCTCAAGTGGAATTCCATCACCTCCACTAGCTTTATTCGTAGTGATACTTTCTAAGGCCCACTTGACTTCACATTCCAGGATGTCTGGCTCTAGGTGAGTGATCACACCATCGTGATTATCTTGATCGTGAAGATCTTTTTTGTACAGTTCTTCTGTGTATTCTTACCAGCTCTTCTTAACATCTTCTGCTTCTGTTAGGTCCATATCATTTCTGTCCTTTATTGAGCCCATCTTTTCCTGAAATGTTCCCTTGGTATCTCTAGTTTTCTTGAAGAGATCTCTAGTCTTCCCCATTCTGCTATTTTCCTCTATTTCTTTGCATCGATCACTGAGGAAGGCTTTCTTATCTTTTCTTGCTATTCTTTGGAACTCTGCATTCAGATGCTTATATCTTTCCTTTTCTCCTTTGCTTTTCGCCTCTCTTTTCACAGCTATTTGTAAGGCCTCCCCAGACAGCCATTTTGCTTTTTTGGATTTATTTTCCATGGGGATGGTCTTGATCCCTGTGTCCAGTACAATGTCATGAACCTCAGTCCATAGCTCATGGACACCCTGTAGGTCCATCCAAATTGCTGGAAATTATTTCATTATTTCATTCTTTTAAATTAATTGCCAGTTTTCTTGTATTGTCTTTATATAACATCACATTGATGATTTCTTTGAGACTATGAGACCAATTTTACAATATTTCTTGGATTTTTGAATAGAATATATATCTTTTGGATTACATATTCATATCTACTAAGTCAGGATTGCTTATTCAGTAATTTTTCTGTGTTTGATCTGTCAATCTCTGATAATGTGAAAGGCTTCCACTGTGGGGCTGGCTGTTTTTCACTTTTCCAACATTTTTGTTTCATGTGTTTCAAAATGATGTTGTTACATAAAAATCGTGAGTGTTTTACCTTGATAATTCTATTAGCATTTAGAGCATTTTATCAGCTTGTTCTCTATTAATGTTACTTTTGCCATTCTATTTTGTCTGATATTTACTTTGCTTCATGTATCTTTGTTCATCACCTAAAATAATTTTATTTATTTATTTTTGGTTGTGCTGGGTCTTCATTGCTGCACGGGCCTTTCTCTGGTTGTGGTGAGCAGGGGCTACTCTTTTTTGCAATATATGGGCTTTTCATTGTAGTGGCTTCTCTTGTTACTGAGCATGCGCTCTAGGGTGTACGGACTTCTGTGGTTGTGGCACATGGGCTCAATAGTTGTGGCTCCAGGGCTCGAGAGCACAGGGTGATAGTTGTGGACACAGGCTTAGTTGTTCTGTGGCATACGGGATCCTCTGGGATCTGGGATTGACTCTCCACCACTGAGCCCCACTAGGGAAACTCTGTTTGTCACTTTTGCTGTCATATTTCCTTTCGTACATTAGGTCTCTTTAGACAGCCTACAGTCTGTAGATAGTTACTGGTTTTGTTAGTTTTGAATCTAATTAGAAATCTCTGGTTTTAACAGCAGAAATTAGCTATTCATATTCATTGTAATCTTTGAAACATTAAAACTGCCATGTTGTTTTGTGATTACTAGTTTTTAAATTTTATTATTTCACTTTCCCTCTGACTTTTGATAGGAGTGTGTGTATATATATATACATTTAAAGCACTTTTTCTTCTTAAAACACTAGTAAGTTTTCAGAAATAACACATCTGAAACAACTTAGAAATCTGTCTTCAAGTTCTATGACACTTTTGCATTAAGAAGTGAGGTTTGAACCCCCTTCTAAATAAACGCCAGGTCTAACAAACAGAATGTGATAAAATGATACAGGTACCACATCTTCTCTCTGGTGTTCTCTCTCTTAATTTCTCTCTGAGAATGCATGCCACCAGAACCCAAGCACCATGCTACAGGGAAGCTTGGTCTGCATGGTGAGGCCATGTGCAGGTGTTCTGAGTGATAGCTCCAGCCGAGGTTCCAGCAGAGACTCAGCATCAACTAACACATGTATAGATGAAGAACCTTCAAGCCTAGTTGTGCTCAATCATCCCCCAAACCATGAGAGAGGAAAAAAGGAATGGTTATTGTATTTTTATATTTGTTAGTTTTACATTTATACTGATGACAAAATCAAACATTAATCAATATTTATTGTCTATAACCTGAGCAAGGCAAAGTCTTTAGCAAATTTATACTTAACCTCCTTCTCCCTTTTGGTTTATTGGAAATAAATATGGGATTGTTATTATATCTTATATTGTGTCTTTGTTATCTAATATTTTATTATTAATAGTGTTTTAACTGTCCTATGCATATTACCAGCAATTGTTTAGATTCAATTGTAAGTTTTGTTGCATATCTTCAGTTCAGTTCAGTTCAGTTGCTCAGTTGTGTCCGACTCTTTGCCACCCCATGAATCACAGCACACCAGGCCTCCCTGTCCATCACCAACTCCCGGAGTTCACTCAGACTCATGTCCATCGAGTCAGTGATACCATCCAGCCATCTCATCCTCTGTTGTCCCCTTCTCCTCCTGCCCCCTATCTGTCCCAGCATCAGAGTCTTTTCCAATGAGTCAACTCTTCGCATGAGGTGGCCAAAGTACTGGAGCTTCAGCTTTAGTGTCACTCCTTCCAAAGAAATCCCAAGGCTGATCTCCTTCAGAATGAACTGGTTGGATCTCCTTGCAGTCCAAGGGACTCTCAAGAGTCTTCTCCAACACCACAGTTCAAAACCATCAATTCTTCGGCGCTCAGCCTTCACAGTCCAACTCTCACATCCATACATGACCACAGGGAAAACCATAGCCTTGACAAGACAGACCTTAGTCGGCAAAGTAATGTCTCTGCTTTTGAATATACTATCTAGGTTGGTCATAACTTTTCTTCCAAGGAGTAAGCATCTTTTAATTTCATGGCTGCAGTCACCATCTGCAACTCACTACTATTCCAGGTGTCCCATGTCTTTCTCTTTCTTGGATTTATTATTTCATTTCACTTTGGAATATACTTGGATCATTTTTCAAAGAAGATATATGAATATTGAATATTTTGATCCCTTACCTATCTAAAGCTTTAATTTTGTTCTCACACATCAGTGATGTTTCTCCTGGGAGTAGAATTCTCAGTTCTAAATAATTTTCCTTCAGAAATATGAAAACAATTCTCCATTGTCTAGTAGCACCTCCTGCCAATGAGAAATCAGATGTCAATTCAGCATTTGTTCTTTAGTTTATAAGGTACTTTTTCACTTTGGGGATTTTCAGTTCAGTTTTTAATATAAATATTTTTGCCAATCTGTACCTCTGCACATGACTTAAAAATTATTTCTGCTTATGCTTTGATGGTCTATTTCAGACTGAATACTCAAGTCCTTTAGCTCAGGAATTTTTTTCCTATTATTCCTTTGCTTATTCTTTTTGTCCTCCATTCTCTCTCTTCTCTGTTTCTTGAATGCCTACCAGATGAATGTTGGCATCCTGGGATTCTCTTCCATGTTTTTAAAATTGTATTTTTGTATTTTCAACTTAATCGGTTTCTTTCCTTCTTTTCCTCTCCCTCCCTCTCTTCCTTTCATGTTTTTTCTCTGTCTCTTTCTTTCTGTCTCTTTCTTTTCGTGCTTTATTATGAGATTTATCATCTCGCACAATGTTTTTGTTGATTTTTAGTCATTTTATTATTCAGCCCTTCTGTTCAATATATTATTTTGGGAATCAGGTTTTTAGTGTCAAAGAGCTCTTTGTTGTTCTCTGAATGCCTATTCTTATGGGTCCACTGTCTTCTCATAATTAGAACTTAAAAAATTATCATCTATTTCTTGTATTGTTGATTTCTGCTTATATCGATTGTGCCTTTGTATCTTCAAATATCTGGTGATAGTGACCACCTGTTCATAAAAGGAGGATTAGATTGTTTACTAAAGTTATGAGGCACATGTACTATCTGGAGGTCTCTTTCTACAACAGGTGTGTTTCTTTTTAACTTGCATGAACAGAAAGCAGTGAGGAGAGAGAAATCTGGGTGAACCTGGAGTCTGATTTCCTTCTGATAGTTTAGCAAAGAACTGATTCAGCAGGCCTGAGTTAGCTTAGCAGGCTGATAGCAGGCACTCAGCTTCCAAAATTGCTTCTAATAATGTCTCTTCCCTGGACAGAATATTTCAAAGTAACATATTTTTCATAGCCGTTCCCTTTTCCTGATGCTATAGAAACATACTATCATGGGTTAGAGCCCTATGCCTGGGATTTTGGCCATGTTCACACACTTTATCCATGCTCGACGTAAGCATGGGTTAATGAGAGGCTCAAAGACTCCATGTGCTCTACTACTTCTCTGCTTATAATCCCTGTTTTTCACTTTGGTAAACTCTGGTGTCTGCACTAGATATATGGATCTATGGCCCACCCATTTGTATGACAAACAGGGTTGGCGAACCCTAAGTTATCCAAAGCTGAAATGGGTTTGCTCTAGGCATGGATGATGTTTTTATTTTCTATTCATTGCTGCCTTTTGCTTTTTTCTTCATGCTTACTGTGGAGTTAGGGACTTCCCTCTTTGGACCTACGTTCTGCCCTGGAGCCTTCCCCCAATACTCTTCTCCCACAGTTGTGATTGACCTGGAAGCAAAAGCAACTGAAAGCAGATCTGTACACAGAGGGTCAGGACATATGTTCATTTGGGTGTTTTGACATCAACTATAAAAGATGCTTACTCATTGGAAGGAAAGTTATGACCAACCTAGATAGCATATTAAAAAGCAGAGACATTACTTTGCCAACAAAGGTCTGTCTAGTCAAGCCTATGGTTTTTCCAGTGATCATGTATGGATGTGAGAGTTGGACTATAAAGAAAGTTGAGGGCAGAAGAATTGATGCTTTTGAACTGTGGTGTTGGAGAAGACTCTTGAGAGTCCCTTGGACTGCAAGGAGATCCAACCAGTCCATTCTAAAGGAGATCAGTCCTGGGTGTTCATTGGAAAGACTGATGTTGAAGCTGAAACTCCAATACTTTGGCCACCTCATGCGAAGAGCTGACTCATTTGAAAAGACCCTAATGCTGGGAAAGATTGAGGGCAGGAGGAGAAGGGGACGGCAGAGGATGAGATGGTTGGATGGTATCACCGACTCAGTGGACATGGGTTTGGGTGGACTCTGGGAGTTGGTGATGGACAGGGAGGCCTAGCGTACTGCAGTTATGGAGTTGCAAAGAGTTGGACATGACTGAGTGACTGAACTGATCCAGAGGTGGGGGGGGGGGGTGTTGGGGGGTTGGGGGGAGAAAGAGAGAGAGAGAAAAGGAAACTAAAAGCACTACAGTGATGAAACTTCCAATCTATTCAGTGGTGAAGAACAAGAGCAGGTGTGAATCTGTTTTGGTTCCAACATGCCACTCAGGTTGAGCATCTTATCAGACTGAGTGTGATTCTAACCTTTATTTATTTTCTGTATGCTCTTAATGCATATCATAAACTATCTGGTGCTCCAGTGAAAGCTATGATCTGTCCCAGTGCTGGAGGAAAATCTATCAACTTGTAGACTCCATGGTGATTGAAGATATTTTCAAGGTGATAATGACTCCAGGCAACTTCTACCTTATGTGATGATCTTAAAAGGCTCCTTGAGAGCCTGACTCACCCACATGGCCAAACTTTATTTTAACTCCTGTAGAACTGTTCCAAAACCCAACCCCACCCCCTGCTTTGTTAGCTCAGAGCTTGGAAATTCTTTGGGACTTTTGGGAACGAGGTTATTTATCCTATATAAATTTCTTTGCAAATTCTGTTTTAAGTTGGAATATTTTTTCCTCTTCTATATTAATCTTATTCCATCTAATACATTTAAAAAATATTATTTTTGAAATTATCCATTCTCAATATAAAATTTCAATCCATAGCAAAAAAAAAAAAAAAAAAAAAAGGCCACCTTTGATGTCTGATCTAGAGTAGACCTGAATTTCTATTTTCCCCTATTATTCTGTTAAATGTTTATTCAAATGTATTTTTAAAATCTGATCTTCTTTATCCAAATATGTATATATATGCATAGTTTTAAAATGTTTCAGCTCTCTAGTGGTCTTTTTGCTCTGTCTACAAATCACTCCAAGCTCAGTGGCTTAAAACAACATATATTTTATTATATCTCATGATTCCATGGATTGGCCATGGTTAAGCTCATCAGTTTTTCCACTGGCCTTGCTTGGACCCTGTAGATAAAAATGTCCACAACAATATTCCCTATTCTACATGCTACACTCTAATCAAATGGTGATTATGTCTCCTCCTCTTGAGTTAGGTAGGCCATTGTGAATTGCTCAATACTAATAAGAACAGAATATAGCAGAAGAGATTCTATGTAACTTCAATGCTAGTTCATGAAAGGTAATATGGCTTCCATTGGGACACTATCTTGGGACACTCACACTTGGAACCCAGCCTGAAGAAGTCCAGGTTATATGAAGTCTCAGCTTTGGCCACACAACTTAGCAAGCTTGTATGTGAATCCTTTAGCCCTCAATCAAGTTTACTCCACGTGGCACAATGTATAGCATCAGGCAGTGATGCCAAGCTCTGCACAAGTTGAAGATGTATGAGCAAGTAAATGTTACTGTTTTGAGCCACTCCAAATGTTCTGGAGTGGTCTGTTATGCAATAGTAGGATAACGGGATAACTCTCACGCAGCAGCATCTGACAGTGGTGTGGAGTAAGATGTATGGTGTCTTGTATTCCTCAAGGTAGACTCTCATCCCGATGGGAGCCTGTACACATTTCATGGAAACTCAGAACTCCAAAATGGAGAAAGTGGAAATTTTCAGGCCTCTTTCATGCTTCAGCTTGGAAGTCCCAGAATGTTACTTCATCCACATTTGATTGGTCAAAGCAGTCAGAGGCTCAGCCCAAATTTCAGTGGGGAGACATAGCTCCAGCTGCTGATGGGAGGAAGAAAGAACATGATGTGCATATAGGAGGGAGAGGGAATTGATGTTGGCCATCTTGGAAACCAACAGCCACACTGTCCTTCAGTAGAATATCAGGTCCACACAAGCCCCAGCCTTGCCTCTCTTGTTCACCATCACATCCCCAGCACCTACTGCTGTATTTGGCACATGGTTTCTGTGAAAATATTTATTGCAAAAGTAAATGGGTATACAGTGCAAAGGAAGAGTGTTTTTGTATGAGATCATTTCTTTTGACCAGAACACTTCCTTCTCTCTCCCCTGTTGACTAACTCCCTCTCCTTTTCAAAACTCAGTTTATGTGCTGTTTCCTTTATGGTTCCAAGCAGGGTCACTCTCTCCTCCTGGATTCCTTGGCCCATTGCTCATGTTTCATTGTTGTGTTGGGCATTTCTTGGTTTCCTTCTGGGAGGACCTCAAAGGGTAAAAATCATGTCTTCGTCATATATTTGAGTGATTTCCAGTGTCTGGCTGGTAGTATGCTCAGAAATAGAGCCATGCTTAGATGAACCCTCAAAAATGGAATCAGTTACTTCTAATTCTGGGCTCCATCACTCAACAGAGGAATGAAAAATTTGAAGTACATTTTAAGGAGATGTTAAAAACATTGGAGTGGGAGTGGGGCAGGCAAAGACAGAGATCAGTTCAGTTCAGTTCAGTTGCTCAGTCATGTCCGACTCTTTGCCACCCCATGAATCGCAGCACGCCAGGCCTCCCTGTCCATTACCAACTCCCGGAGTTCACTGAGACTCATGTCCATCGAGTCAGTGATGCCATCCAGCCATCTCATCCTCTGTCACCCCCTTCTCCTCCTGCCCCCAATCCCTCCCAGCATCAGAGTCTTTTCCAGTGAGTCAACTCTTTGCATGAGGTGGCCAAAGTACTGGAGTTTCAGCTTTAGCATCATTCCTTTCAAAGAAATCCCAAGGCTGATCTCCTTCAGAATGAACTGGTTGGATCTCCTTGCAGTCCAAGGGACTCTCAAGAGTCTTCTTCAATGCCACAGTAAGACAGAGATCAAGAAATCAAGAAAAGACAGAGTCAAGAACAGGCAGTTATTTCCAAGGAAAAATATGGAGATTACTAAAATGTTAAAAATAATTATATGAACTTGCAACAATAGGAATGTATCACCTTCTAGACTTCATCTGTAAAATGGGGATAAAATAGTTCTTATAAAAATTTAAGGTTGATGTGAAGAGTAAATGAAACAGAATATTCATAGTGCTTGGATCAATGCATGGAGCATACTAAGTGTTTGATAAATGCTAACTATAATGAAGAATTGATGCTTTTAAATTGTGATGCTGGAGAGACTCTTGTGTCCCTTGGACAGCAAGGAAATCAAGCCAGTCAACCCTAAAGAAAATAAACTCTGAATATTCATTGGAAGGACTGACGCTGCAGATAAAGCTCCAATACTTTGGCCACCAGATGGGAAGAGCCAACTCATTGTTAAAGAGCCTGATGCTGGGAAAGATTGAGGGCAAAAGGATAAGGGGGTGGCAGAGGATGAGGTGGTTAGATAGTATTACTGACTCAAAGGACGTGAATTTGAGCAAACTCTGGGAGATAGTGGAGGATAGAGGAATCTGGTGTGCTATAGTCCATGAGGTTGCAAAGTGTTGGACACAACTTAGCGACTGAATAACAACAACAACAATAATGAAAACTCCAGCAATATTTGCCATTGGCTGACTGACCACTTTGTGCCAGAAACTTGTCTCTCAGATATGGATGCCAAGCAATGGATGTTTGTTTACTAGAGTAACTCACCATGATGCAAGAAAGGGATGATAGCCTTTCCGGAAACAAGAAGTTTGTGGCACTTCAAGAAGTCCTCTCCTGTCATTTATCACTGGCACTCTCAGAGTCTAGAATCTTCTCCAGTGCAGGAGGGAAGAGCAGGGGAACCTGAGATTGGCAGTTTCTGCAACGTGGTGAATAGGAGGAAAAGCCTAGTACTTGCTTGTCTGTCACTTAGAACAGAAACAATCCATGTCTGAAGAGAAATCTCCAGGTCTAAGATTTCTAGATTTGGGAATTTGGAGCTTGTTTTATGTAGCAATTCCTTTCTACTAGAACACAAAAAATGTCTGCTATATTAAAACCAGTCTTCCTGTGAGAGTTATTCTGAATAGAGAAATGGCAGAGTTCTTGCTCACCTGATGTAGGACCCAGCAGACATGTCACAGGCAGTCTCTCATGCATACTCAGCAACACCCTCAAGGTTTCTTGGAGAATCCATCGTCAACTGAAATTGCTTTGTCTGGTACCTTACATGGCCTGTTCAAGGGCAGATGGCCCAGACAGACCTCATTGCTAACTGGCAGCTAATTAGTTCACCTCCAAAATACAAAATAAGGTCTACTGTTCTTATTGTTTTTTTCCTCTTCTTTCTCACCACTGTTTTTTTTCCAGTCCTGCTTTTACCTCGGTTCACTGACAACAATCCAGTAGCCACGTCCTTTACATACAAGTGAATTGTTTGGCATGCAGATAATTAACTACATGTCTCTGAGTCATTCTTTGACATATGACATCATGGAGATTTACTATCATCTTATATGCAGTCCCTTAAAATATTAGTAAATATTCTGTTTTGATATTTTCAATATAAATGCTACTTTTGGAGACTGATTTTAAAATACAGAAATGAGGGTAGATGCCGTTTTGAAATAGGATGCATAATTATATAAATGGCCTTTGAACACTGATTGATCTGGATGCCAGATTTTGGAAATACCTGGAGATGTACTGGTTGAAGATACAGGCAAATATTTTAATCATCATTGTCCAGTTAATATCAATATATAAGTGAAAGAAGATTGATTATTTTCTAAGATCTCTAGGATAGTGGTTTCTCAGCCAGAGGACAGTTTTGCCCTCCAGGGAACACTTGGCACCATCTAGAGACATCTTTGGTTGTCACAACTGGCACAGGGTAGGGGAGGGAGTAGAATGCTACTGGCATGTGGTGGGTAGAGGCCAGGGATGCCGCTAAAGATCTTACTGTGCATAGATCCTCACAATTACAAATTATCTGGTCTTTAATGTCAAAAGGGCCAAAGTGGAAAACCTGATCTAGGGTTACAAGTCCCAGTGACCATCACCCCAGGTAGCACTCATTAGGTTAAAAGTTCCTTTTTTCTCCTTCCCCTATCTCTAACCTTTGCTGTTTTGTCAACTAAGCCAATGTCAAACACAAGGCCTGGCATACACTGAACACTCAAACACTTCCCTTTGACTTCTGTGACTTTGGTGAATATTTGTTAGATAAATAAAGGGTCTAACTTTACCAGCTAATTGCAGTGTTTGTGCTCCTCAAACACTGTGAGCTTTCTGTTTTCTTGCCTTAGATGACTTTCCTCTGGGTTCACTGGGACTCAGATTTGCAATTACCCAAGAGATTAATTCTGCAGGGATATGGAAAGATAGTAGTGAAGCTACATGTGGCAGGGAGGTAAGTAAGTAACATTTCTCTGTTTTGATTCTAAGGTTATTAGGCCTTCTGGATTACAGTGAATTTATAAGAGATTACATGATTTGCATAGATATTTGCACATTAAATACATTTGTTAAAAAAAACTTACTTGAATTAACTAATCTCCATCATGCTCCTGCGGCAGATCTTTTATTAATCTTTAGGCCTATGAGCAGTTATTGAGTGCCTTTTACAAACCAAACCCAATTATTTCCCCAAACTTTGATGAAACCAAGAGACTTTATATCATTAGCTTGTGAGTTGTTCCAAAAGTGTTGGCTTATTCATGACCAGAGAATTCCATCTCTTTTGTGGCCTTGGCTAGATTTTATAAAGCATAGCCTCTTGTTTATTTATAATGAACTTTGAGATCCTTGGACGAGATGTATTACATATGTGCGAAGGATTAGAGGGCAGATTTTAATAACAACAGGAATAATACTGCTTTGTACTGCTAAACTGTAGATCTTTTCTTCTAAAGATTTAAAGCCCATTATAGACATAATTTGATTGTTGCTCTATTGCAACAGTGTTTTTCCTTCTCTCCCTGTCCAGTCAGATTTTTTTCTTTATTAAAGATGGCACAGATACTTTCTCATGTTATGACCTCTTTGATAAACAGCTCAGGATATTATAAAAGCAAAGCAGGAGATGTCCCAAATAATTAACGACAGAAGGCTTGCTGATGCTTGGGTGTTAATGCTGCCAGAAAGCTCGGCTATTTGTGGGTTGCTCAGTACGTTTTTGTACAGATGTGCCTGAGGTTGAGTTTCAGCCATATGCCTGTAACAGCATCAGGAAACATTTTGTCATGCTACTTCCTTGGGTGATCTTTTATGACCAAAAGAAAAAAAAAGTCGTATTTCTGTCTTGTGAAATTGAGCTCGAATTCTGGGTAGTTTTAACAGTAATCGGTATATGCCTGAATCGCAGCTGCATGGAATGGTTTGTATTATATACCAATGGCAACTATTGCTCTAAATATGGAAATTAAATACTTTAGGTTCAGGCTGATTCAAATCTGTGGGTAGGAAATGTCTGATTTTTCTCAAGATAAGTTTAAAGTGTGTGGAGGTTTCTCTAGGGTTACAAATCCTGTTCACATTCATATGTATTTCTTTGGGGACGGTCCCTTGAGACCTCTTGACAGCCTCCTTCTTTAATATAACAGAGAGACTGAGGTCCAGAGGAATGCCAAAAAAAAAAAAAAAAAAAAAAAAAAAGAAAGAAAGAAAGAAAGAAAACGTCCTCAGAAGATTACCAGAGCGTAGTTGATCTAGAAACCAAATCAGATAGTTCCAAGCCTCAAAAGATAAGTATCAAGCAATGCTTGGCTACCCTCCCTCCAGGCATCATGAGACATCCACATTTAGCCACAGTCAGTTCATAATTTGGAAGCTTCTTACATTACTGACATTCTCAGATCCTGCACCAAATTTCTCATCTACTCTCCTAATCATAAGTAGTTATGTGTAGTATTACAGTTGTAGTCTTGATGCTTCTATTATCAGTCCATCATTCTAGATGTATTTCTTAAAGCCTCTGTAGCCATGACCCACACTCTAATACAAGATGGCACATACTCAAATATACACACTAATACTCTAATACAAGATGGCCATACGAAACTCACCTAGTAAGCTTTCTTAATGTGGTTTTCTTTTCTAAGAAAAACAATTTTAAAAATTTTGAAAAAAAAATTTTGTATTGTGGTATAGAAGACTAACAGCACTGTGATAGTTTCAGGTGAACAGCGAAGGGACTCAGCTATATATATATATATATATATATATATATATATATATACACACATACATTCATTCTCCCCCAAATTCCCCTCCCATCCAGGCTGTTAATGTGACTTTCTTAATTAGTGTATATTAAAGCTCACTGGAAACAGTGTCAGACTTTATTTTTTTGGGCTCCAAAATCACTGTACATGGTGACTGCAGCCATGAGATTAAAAGACGCTTACTCCTTGGAAGAAAAGTTATGACCAACCTAGACAGTATATTCAAAAGCAGAGACATTACTTTGCTGACTAACGTCCGTCTGGTCAAGGCTATGGTTTTTCTAGTAGTCATGTATGGATGTGAGAGTTGGACTGTGAAGAAGGCTGAGCACCGAAGAATTGATGGTTTTGAACTGTGGTGTTGGAGAAGACTCTTGAGAGTCCCTTGGACTGCAAGGAGATCCAACCAGTCCATTCTGAAAGAGATCAGCCTTGGGATTTCTTTGGAAGGAATGATGCTAAAGCTGAAACTCCAGTACTTTGACCACCTCATGCGAAGAGTTGACTCATTGGAAAATCCTCTGATGCTGGGAGGGATTTGGGGCAGGAGGAGAAGGGGACGACAGAGGATGAGATGGCTGGATGGCATCACTGACACTATGGACATGAGTCTGAGTGAACTCCGGGAGTTGGTGGTAGACAGGGAGGCCTGGTGTGCTGCAGTTCATGAGGTTGCAAAGAGTCGGACACGACTGAGCAACTGAACTGAACTGAAATTTTTGTTAAGGGGTGAAAGTGACATGATATCTCAGAAGTGATTTACTAGTGCCTTGCTAGACCATCTGAGTCTATGAACTTCTAGACACCTAGCAGACTGTGCTGTGCTGTCTTTACCAACTCCACCCACCCTAGTGGTTGTGGGCAACTTTGGTGGACACTTTCTGTCACACTCATCACTTCTGACCGCAAGAACTTGTGTTCTCTGCCTGAAGCTTTCTTTGGCCTGTGGGCTGACTCATCCTGGTTTGGGGCAGAGCAGGGGAATTAGGATTGGTCTTCAACTGTTAAGGGATGAGAGCTGGTGGATATGAATCCAGGCTTCCTCACTATCTAGGTCAGCCCTGAGCTATATTCTGCACAGTGTCTGAGAGGGTGCCCAGGGGACTCAGCCCTACAGCCTGTAGCAGTCTGCCATTTGTAACAGCTTCTCCTAATTCTTTCTTTCACCTTCCCAGTCCTTGCTGCTATCGCTTCTCACATAAACTACCTGCACCCAAATTCTTATATATTGGGATCTGGGATCTGGCATTGGAGTAATCCAGACTAAGGTCACTCCAGTACTCTTGCCTGGCAAATCCCATAGATGGAGGAGCCTGGTAGGCTACAGTTCATGGGGTTGCGAAGAGTCAGACACAACTAAGCGACTTCACTTTCACTTTTCACTTTCATGCATTGGAGAAGGAAATGGCAACCCACGCCAGTGTTCTTGCCTGGGGAATCCCAGGGACAGGGGAGCCTGGTGGACTGCCATCTATGGGGTTGCACAGAGTCGGACATGAGTGAAGCAACTTAGCAGCAGCAGCAGCAGCAGCAGACTAAGGTAGCACCTAATACAGCAGCCCTTCAGGGAGCCTGCCTCTTCTTAGTGGGCTGCTAAGAGCTTTGGCTCTACTTCCTACATAACCCTTGAATTTTCTCCTCTTAGGGTTCCTTGGTGAGTCAGCAGTAAAGAACCCACCTGCAATGCAAGAGACACAAGAGATGTGGATTCAGTTTCTGGGTTGGGAAGATCCTCTGGAGAAGGGCATGGCAACCAACTCGTTCTCTTGCTGGGAAAATCCCTACAGTCCATGGGATTGCAGAGTAAGACCTGACTGAAGTGACTAAGCTCAGCATGGCACTAATTCTAGTAGTAGGTTCAAATCTGTAGAATCCCACTTAGTTGATTACAGTGGCATTGTAAGGGATGTCTCCATTTTAATCTGTCTCCCCATAACCAGTCTTCCCAGTGTTGCCAGAGATAAGATTCCAGGAAGCATACCTGATCCTGTTACTTCCCAGCTTCAAAACTTCCAATGGCTCGGTCATTTATCACCCAGCCCTGGCTTACCCATCCCACACCCATCTTGAACTCCATACTGTTGCACATGTTCTGTGGCATCAATGTGGGATTTACACTCCACTTTTGTTTAGCCAGTGAACTTCAGCACAATTTAAGGACAAAAGAAACTTTACCTTCTCTTTGAAATAGTCCTTTGGTAATCTCACTCAGAGGTGGCTTCTTCATTCCCTTGCTATATCTTGTACACATCTCCACAAATGTATTTATCTCTGTTTATTGTGTGAATGTATCAACCTTTACCACTCCACTGTGAGTTCCTTAAGAGAACTCACCATCTATGATTCTAAGCCACTGGCTCAGCACTAGGCATGAAATCAGTACTTGGTCCTGACAGGGACATGTTGGCCATTCAGTTTGTCTCTTGAAAGATTGCTCTGGGAAATATAGTGGGGCTGAGAGTTGGGAGGAGGCTCTTTATTTTCCTGACCCATAAGAACTGCTTAATGAAGAGAAACAAATTGATGATGATGGTTGTTTGACCCAAAGAGTTGGTGGGACAATGTGGTTAAAATAATCATTAAGTATTTTATATAGAAAAAGACCCATTCTGGTGCTTCGTTGTTAAACCTACTTGTTTTGCTATGTTGAATTTCTGTTCAATGGACATACTTATTAGCCTTTGCTGACCATGTAGGAGGAAATGAAGGTAAATTTGCAGGAAACTTCCATTCTCTGGGATTTATTCTGTCCCTACCCCTAGATTTGTTAAGATTTGGAGTCATTGAAGTTAAGTGGTAGAAAAATTATAGAGTAAAATAAAACAGTGCTTAGTTCTGTCTGATCTCAGCTTGGAAAGTACTTGGATTTCTGTTGGTTAGTTGTACGTCTCTGGGGGAACATGGTATTGGGCAGCCAAAATACCCAGCTTTGTTCCTTCTGAGGGAGAACTTGTGGGGAGGACGCTGTTTTTCTGGTGCTGTGACTTGGGTATGGGCTTCGGCTCCCTTTCTTGTGGAAGTGTCTCCATTCTAGAAGCCAGATTCCTATCTACAGTCCCAGGGAAGGTGTGGCAGCAAATTTCACCAGTTTATACATGGTCTAGTATGAGGAGGTTGATTCCAGTTTTTTGAAGCTGCTCTCCTTAACTTCAGCATCATCCCCTAGAATTCTTAGTATCAGGGCAATGTGGTGGAATGGAGAAAGCATGGCACTTCTTAACTGTCTCCTTGGAGTCTTCATTGGTAAGAGTTGAGAAGGAACAGAGTTGCTAAGCAAGGGGGAGGTCAACCGTGGTCAGCGCAGCCACTTACTAGCTGCACTGAAACACACAGCCACACTCAGTGGTGGCTGAGACATGTCTCCTGGGCAGGATGGGGAGCTAGGTGTTCCCAGCCTTACAAGGGGCTGGGAACTGCTTTTTAATTGGGTAGAGCCCTGAGGCTTGTGTGATGGGATATAGGCGTACCCTGCAATACAAATAAAGCCACAGGTGTGGGTCTACCCTGAGGAATGGAGACAAGAGATAGCAGCCAAGCCTAGGCAGAGAGGAGGCTGGGAAACCTCCTGTGAAACCTCACGGCCTGTGAGCAGGGTGCGAGGGTCCAGTTCCCACGCACACTGAGTGGCTTCGCCTCCTGCCTGAGTTCCTAGCAGAGTAGCCCTCACAGACCCAGCCTGAGGTTTCGCTTGCTGGTATTGGTTTCCTCACTCTTTCCATGGGGAGTCGGTTGTGCTGTGTCACTTGTGTGTTTTCTCTCCCTGCCCGGCCCATCTGAGATTGAAAGGTGGTGGTGAGTCCCGAGCTCCAGTCTGAGATCTTCCCCTCAACCTCCATGTTCTCTCTCTGTTCTCAAATAGAGTCTTTTAAAAACTAAAAGCAATTATATATAATAAAAAATTATTCTATCAATGATAATAAGACTTCTGGTTATTTTGTTCTATACTGAAAAGTATCAAAGAATTGGATTTTTCCATTTTAACGAAAATAATCATAACAGTTTACATTTAAAAAATGTTTTCCATGTGGCTTGGTACAACGTTAAGAGCTTTGTTTCCATAGTTTTGTTTAATTTTCATGACAGTTCTCTAAGGAAGATATTGCTATGAACTCCATTTCATAGACAAGGAAACAGAGGAACAGAGATATTAAGTAACTTTCCCAAGGTCACACAATAAAAGCAGAAAAGCCTGGGCCTGCATTATTCACTCCATGCTAAATAAATGTAAACTATGCAGACTCAGCATCGGGGAGATTCTCATGGTAGAAACAGCAGTGCTGCTGGGATACATTTTCCTTGATGCAAAGGACAGTGGAGGCTGGGGTCCATATTTTAATGGGCCTCTTACCCTCTTATGACATTTGTCTCTCTTTCTGGGATACTCTCACTCCCTCCCAACTTAGATCTTCAAATTCTTTTTATTTCCCTTCCCTCACCTCCAATGGTCCCCTATTTCCTCCCACAGAACAATGGCAGCCAGATGGCATCACTGTTTGTCACAAACCTGTGGGAAAGAGTGCCCACATTTATTCTGTTTATTCAGGAAAGCCCAAACAAGCAATTACTATCTTCTAAACTTGCACTTCCCAACATGGGAGCCACCAGATCTATGTGGCTGCTGAGCACTAGAAATAGGAGGAGTTGAAGCTGGAATGTGCTATAAGTGTGACCAGCACATACAATTTCAAGGACTTAATATGAAAGAAAAAAGAATGTAAGAGATCTTGTTAATAGTTTGTTAATGGTGACTACAGGTTGAGTATTGGCTTAGATAAAGTACATTATTACACTTAATTTTGCTGATTTCTTCTGACTTTTCCTAATGAGGTTACTAGAAAATTTAAACTTGCCTGTGTGGCTCACCTGATGTTTCAGTTGGATGGGGCTGGTCTAAACCCTGCACTCCTCGTTTGGGGTAAAGAAAAGAGAGAGGTGCAATCCCTCCCTGAGGGATTCCCGGGGTGTGCGGTGTCAGTGTCAGGCCTTTTCTAGATGCTGGTGCTCAGGAAGGATGCAGATTCTGTGGGGGGCCCTGTGAGGACCTTCTGCATATTTAGGGAAGGCAGATGCTTTCTTTAATCTAATGGAGGGAGTTATGGCATTACCGTTCAGCTGCAGAATCAGTGTCAGCTGTCAGGTACTGGATGGCAGGGGCAACACCTTCTCTGCAGTCTCTTGGCATGGCACCTCAGTAGCTGTTCAGTGCTTAAATGTATTTTAGTTCACAAGGCTTCTGTCTGGTATCCCATGAACCCCCTCACGTGGGCAGCCTCTGCTTGTTCCTGATGGATTTCTCTTGCCCTGTTGCCACATCTGCCTCATCACCAGGCCTGCCAGTTCCTCTTTGCTGTCAAGTACCCTCTCCATGTCCCAGTCCTAACCAGACCCTCATCATCTCTCACTTAGATCTCCTTTAGTCTTCCCACCTCCAGACTAGAACAGGGGTTCTCAAACTCCAGCAGGAGTCAGAGTCATCTGGAGGACTACTTAATGCACAGCCTGCAGGGTCCCACCCTCAGAACTCTGACCCAGGCCTGGGTTGGGACTTGAGCACGTGCATTTCTAATTAGTTTCCAGGTGATATAGATGTTGATGGTTCAGAAGCCACATTTGGAGGATTGCTGGCCTAGCCAATCATCTTCCTAAAATACAAATCTGATCGTGACATTTTTCATAAGACCCACCAATAGGTGTTTAGGCTGCCTCCACGGGCCTTCAGGGTCTGTTCCTTGGGTACCATCCTAGTTCCATCGATGAGGCCTTTGCTTCCTCAGAGTGCCTGCCATTCTCCTGATTAACCAGGTCTACCTCCTCTCTAGGTGCCCTGCATGTTGTACATATCGCCCCCTTATCCTGTAGGCTGCTTTTCCCAGGCTCCTTTGACTGCTACCTTCATGCTGAATGGGGCCAGTTGGAAATAACTGAAGGAGGTGGGAAAGTGGTGGGAGGAAGGTCTATTTTTCTCTCTTCTCTAGTCTTTGAGCAGCATCTCTAGGAGTGGCTGTGTCTTCTCCATGGACTCAATTTCTGTCAGATCACTCAGTCATAGGGTACTGGAAATGACACATTTTCCTAAGATCCCTGTTGTCTTGGGGCAGAGCAGCTTCCTGCTGTCTTTAGTACTGATTGCTGCTTCTCTGGCCTCATTTGGCTTCTCAGCTCGCCTATTTTCAATATTCTGTATATAGCGCTCTCTAAATGCATAAAAGTTATACCAAAGATATCCAATAGAAGTTTTTGTCATAATGTAAATGTTCTTTCTAAATGCAAGTGACCAATAGGCACATGAAAAGATGCTCAACATTGTTATTTATTAGAGAAACGCAAATCAAAACTACAGTGAAGTACTACAATCAATACTACAATGAAGTGTCACCTCATGTTGGGCAGAATGCCATCATTAAAAAAATCCCCAAATAACAAGTGCTTGAGAGGGTGTGGAGAAGAAAAGGGAACATTTTACATGTAAACTTATGTAGTAACAAGTTGGTGCAGCCACTATGGAGAACAGCATGGAGGTGCCTTAGAAAATGAAAAATAGAATTACCATATGATCCAGCAGTCTCATTCCTGGGCATATATCCAGACAAAACTATAATTCAAAAACATACATGCACCCTTATGTTCATAGCAGCACTATTCGCAATAGTCAAGACATGTAAAGAACCTAAATGTCCATTGACAGATGAATTGATAAAGAAGATATGGTACATAGGTACAATGGAATACTACTCAGCTGTAAAAAGAACAAAATAGTGTCACTTGCAGCCACATAGATTGCAACTAGAGATTATTATACTAAGTGAAGTAAGTCAGAAAGACAAAGATGAATGCCATATGATACAACTTACATGTGAAATCTAAACTATCACACAAATGAACCTATTTATGAAACAGAAACAAAATCAGGGACATAGAGCATAGTCTGCTGATTGCCAAGGGGGAAGGGAGTGGGAGAGGGTTGGATTGGGAGTCTGGGATTCGCAGAAGAAAACTGGTATAAATAGAATGGATAAACAAGATCCTATTGGATAGCACAGGGAACTGTATTCAATGTCCTGTGATTAATCATAATAGAATAGAATATGAAAAGGGATGTATATGTTTATGTATGATGGAGTCACTTTGCAGTACAGCTGTGATTAACACAACATTGTAATTCAACTATACTTCAATAAAAATAATTAAAAAAGAAAATGTTTTTCCTGTATCTGCCTTGTTTAATATGGCAGCCAGTAGTCACATGTGGCCATTCAACCCTTGAAATGTGGCTAGTGCAACTGAAGAACTAAATTTTTAATTTAATTTAATGTAAATTAGATATAAATAGTCACATGTGATTAATAGCTACTGCATGGGACAGTGTAAGGCTAGACCCCACTTAATATACAGCTACTGAAATTGGCATAGAAAAGAATAAAGAGGTTTTCTGTACTCTGTGCTATATAATATCTTGCTCTCTGCATATCAGTTTCACGACTTTTAAAACTTTTAAGTCACTTTCTAAAATGTAGATCTTTGCAGCTTAGATTAAAAAAGAAGAAAGAGAAATAAGAATTATGCAAAGTAAACTAAAGCAAATTACAGAACAATGTGTCTAGTACCATCTGATTTGGTATAAATAAAAATAAGTGGAAATGTGAGTCTTCATATGAAAATACTTGAAATGGTACACAAAACAGTGTTAATGGAAAAAATAGGGGCAAGAAGGTAGAGGAGAACTACTATTTTTCATTTAACATGCTGTATGTCTTTCTTTACTGTTTAGTGATCTATCATCTGTCTGCTTCTCTCTCTCTCTATTTTTGCTATGAGTCTGTAACACTTATACAAAGAAAGCATCAAAGCAAAAAAACGAAAACAAAAACAAAATAGAAAGAAATGTTATTCTATGTAGAATGGATTATATATATATTTGTATTTTGTCATTTAGATTCTACCAGGATTTAATTATTTTCTTTATGACTTAGAGTTGTCGTTATGAGTTTCATGTTATATACTATGATGTAATATGATGTTTCAAGAGTATCTGATATTTGTTTTAATCAGGGGTTGTAAGACATGTGAAAATGGAAATGATGGTCATGAAGTAAGTTTTAAACTCACAGATACCTAGAAACAGGATGCATGTCATGTCATGCAAGGCCACATGGGGAAGCACCAGTGTTGGCCAGGACACAGAAGTGGAAAACTTGGGCAAGAACTTTTACTGTAGTCTCCATGGGAAGGAATAAATGAGGCAGGGTAAATAGGCCTAGGCTTGGCTAGTTTGAATAATTTCAGCAGGCTCTGGAGCGTAGGAGATCTCCCTGGCAGCCTGGTACCTGGCCCTGGGTGAATAGAGCAGGTGGAAAGTGGCATGAGTGTGAGAGCTTGATAAAGGAAGTAGCTGGGGTTTGGGTTCTGGGTTATTAGTTTGATATGAATGACATGTTCTCAAGTGAGTTGTCTGCTGTTTCTAGGAATTGACTAGCACTGAGAGGTCTAGCAAAGTCCTAGGCAGCAGATCACCAGAAATATGGAAAATAAAAAAGTATGACTAAAAGCAAAAACAAGTCTTGGAGCTGACTGTGGCTCAGATCATGAGCTCCTTATTGCAAAATTCAGGCTTGAACTGAAGAAAGTAGGGAAAAACACCAGACCATTCAGATATGACCCAAATCAAATTTTTTATGATTATACAGTAGAGGTGGCAAATAGATTCAAGGGTTAGATCTGGTAGACAGAGTGCCTGAAGAACTATGGACAAAGATTTGTAACATTGTATGGGAAGTGTTGATCAAAACCATCCCCCCAAAAAAGAAGTGCAACAAGGTAAAGTGGTTGTCTGAGGGGAACTTACTAATAAATGAGAAAAGAAGAGATGTGAAAGGCAAAGAGAAAAGGAAAAAAATATACCAAACTGAATGCAGAGTTTCAGAGAAAAGCAAGGAGGAATAAGAAAGCATTCTTAAATGAACAATGCAAAGAAATAGAGGAAAACAATAGAATGGGAAAGACTAGAAATCTCTTCAAGAAAATTGGAAATAGCAAGGGAAAATTTCATACAAAGATGGACACAATAAAGGAGAGAAATGGCAAGGACCTGAGAGACGCAGAAGAGATTAAGAAGAGGTAGCAAGAATACACAGTAGAACTATACCAAAAAGGTCTTAATGACCCAGATAACCATGATGGTGTCATCACTCACCTAGATCCAGATATTCTGGAGTGAAAAGTCAAATGGGCCTTAGGAAGCATCACTACAAACTAGTGGAAGTGATGGAATTCTAGCTGATTTATTTCAAATCCTAGAAGATGAAGCTATTAAATTGCTCCACTCAATATGTCAGCAAATTTGGAAAACACAGCAGTGGCCATAGGACTGGAAAAGGTCAGTTTTCATTCCAATTCCAAAGAAAGGAAACGCCAAAGAATGTTCAAACTGCCATGCAATTGTGCTCATTTCACATACTAGCAAGGTAATGCTCAAAATCCTTCAAGCTAGGCTTCAATAGTACTTGAACTGAGAACATCCAGATGCACAAGCTGGATTTAGAAAAGGCAGAGGAACCAGAGATCTAAATGCCAACATCCATTGGATCATAGAAAAAGTAAGAGAATTCAAAAAAAAAAAATCTAATTCTGCTTCATTGACTATGCTAAAGCCTTTGACTGTGTGGATCACAACAAACTGGAAAATTCTTAAAAAGATGGGAAAACCAGACCCCCTAACCTGCCTCCTGAGAAACCTGTATGCAGATCAAGAAGCAAAGTTAGAACTGGACATGGAACAACAGACTGGTTCAAAATTGGGAAAGGAGTATGTCAGGGCTGTGTATTGTTACCCTGCTTATTTAACTAATGTGCAGGGAACATCATGTGAAATGTCAGGCTGGATGAATCACAAGCTGGAATCGAGATTGCTGGGAGAAATATCAGCAACCTCAAATATGCAAATAATACCACTCTAACGACAGAAAATGGCAGAAAATGAAGAGTGTCTTGGAAAGGGTGAAAGAAGAGAGTGGAAAAGCTGCCTTAAAACTCAACAAGAACCAAGATCATGGCATTTGGTCCCATAATGTCATGGCAATTGATGGGGAAAAAGTGGAAACTGTGACAGAGTTCATTTTCTTGGGCTCTAAAAATAACTGCAGATGGTGACTGCACCCATGAAACTAAAAGACATTTGTTCCTTGGAAAAAAAGATATGACAAACTAGACAGTGTATTAAAAAAAAAGAGACATCACTTCGCTGACAAAGACATAGACAAAGCTGTCTTTTCCAATAGTGAACTGTGTGGAGTTGGACTTTAAAAAGGCTAAGCACCAAAGAATTCATGCTTTTGAATTGTGCTGAACATGACTCTTGAAAATCCTTTGGACTGCAAGGAGTTGAAGCCAGTCAATCCTAAAGGAAATCAACCCTAATACTCATTGGAAGTACTGATGTTGAAGTGGAAGTGCCATTACTTTGGCCACCTGATAGAAACAGCCAACTTGGTGGAAAAGACCCTGATCCTAGGGAAGACTGAGGGCAAGAGGAGAAGGGGGAGACAGAGGATGAGGTAGTTGGATGGCATCAACGACTCAATGGACATGAACTTGAGCAAACTTTGGGAGATAGTGAAAGATAGGGAAGCTTAACATGCTGCAGATCATGAGGTCACAAAGAGTCAAACATGACTTAGTGACTGAATAACAACAAAGCTGAATTATAGTCTTTGAGTTCTTACTCCCTGCTTGTCAGGTTTCAGAGATCCTTTCTCTTGCTGTGTGTGGCCTTGCATATGCTCTATTTCTTCTCTCTTTTATGTTTGTTAGACTTATATGTCAAATAAGAGTAAAAAGGTCCTAACAGGGGACCTAAGGTATTTGCTTTTCTTTTAACCTTCATTATGACATCTCTGGTGGGCTATCAATTTTTGGGAAAAGATCATCCCTCATCACTTTAAAGATAAATTGTTTCTAAGGACATGGAATCACATCAGAAACTAAGTGACCACTCAGTCCAGGGGTGCATGCAGTGTAGTTGATCTTGCTACCCCAAGTTCCTTCTCTTCATGCCAAACCTGGAGGATCCTGCCATAGGCCAAGTACATTGCTCTCAAAACTAAGTTCTTTAACACATGTGACCTGTATGCTGCCCGGGGAAACTTGCTGCAAACAAACTGAACCCCAAATAGGAACTGTCCATGGCATTCAGGTCCTTCCTAATTTTCCAACTAGCCTCAGGAACAACAAGGCCATGTCCCCATCCTGGGCTCTCCAGTGTTTTAAAGACTTGGGCATATTATTATATGTCCATTTTCAGCTTTTCAGGACCCTAGAAGACCCATATATTTTGTTCTTTTTCTTTTCTTTTTGTCTTAGCTGTGCACTATATTCTTGAGTCTGTGGCTTATAGATAAATATATTGCTATTTTATAGGGCATCTTCATGGTTCAGTATTAAAAATGACATAAAACAAGCCAGTGGACATAGCAGCATGACTTTGGTAGCTGCAGAACTTGGGCAAGTTACTTAACTTCCCTGTGCCTATTTATTCAATTGTAAAATGAGAATAATAATGGGACCTAGCTCTTAAGTAGCTGTAAATGTTAAATAATTGAGTTTTTGTAAAGTCAGTTCTTTCATAATTCAAGACAAAAATGTCATACTTAATATGTGGAAGCCTGCTGTAAAGAAATTAGTAGAGTAGGAAGTGAGTTTAGTATGGGCTGCAAAACACATGTGGGATTTTGAGAATTTCCTGTACTGGAAAATAAATCCCTTAAGTGGGGGCTGTCCTATTTAAAAAGGGTGGGATATCAAACCATGGGCCATGGACTGGTACCATTAGGAATCAGACTTTGGAAGGCCAAAGTCTGTGAGTAGCAGGCCAGCGAGTGAAGCTTAATTTGTATTTATAGCTGCTCCTCATCCCTCATATTACTGCCTGAGCTCCACCTTCTGTCATATCAGTGGCTGCATTAGATTCTCATAGGAGTGCAAATTCTACTGTGAACTGTCCATGTGAGGGATCTAGATTGCGTGCTCCTTATGAGAATCTAATGCCTGCAGATCTGAGGTAGAGTTGAGGTCATGATGCTAGGATTGGGAAGTGGCTGCAAATACAGATTATCATTAGCAGAGAGGTTTGACTGCTCAGATGCCATTGTAAATCAATTACTTACAGACATATCAAAACTCTATCATGAAAGTGACAGTTAAGCTGCATCTGGTGAAAGGCTATATAGTGGCAAGTGAGTTGATGTACTTCTGTTTAGGTCAGAATCCAACACTTATTTTAGTCTGCAAATGGCTTGCCCATTATTTTATTTACCACTTCCATCCATGCATCTTTCTTGCACTGTGCACTTGTCTCAGTCACAGTTTTGATAAGCCCACAAGCTAACCCTAACCAAAATGAGTATAAAACAAACATTACTGGAGAGCTTCTTTGAAAAGGGGGAAAGGCCCAAAGATGAGACAGCAGAAGACTCTAAGACTGCCAACAAAAAGAAAGCTGCATTTAAAAGAAAATACAGAGTCCTACCTAAATTATGGGTTCATTGCAATAAGTGATTCACATTCTTCAAGCCTGCTTATATATATAATATGTGGTTGACCGGCTATCCAATAAAGCCATGAAACCTTCAAAACTGTCTCACCATGTGGAGACCAAGAACACTGCATTAAAAGACAAACCTTTGGAGTTTTTCATAAGAAAAAAATGAACATGAAGAACAGAAGTAATTATTGAAGGCCACCACTTATGTGTGGAGCACAAAAAATTGTGGAAAATTCTTAAAGAGATGGGAATACTAGACCACTTTACCTGCCTCCTAAGAAATCTATATGCAGGTCAAGAAGCAACAGTTAGAACTGGGCATGCAACAATGGACTGGTTCAAAATTGGGAAAAAAGTATGTCAAGGCTGTATATTGTCACTCTGCTTATTTAACCTATATGTAGTGTATATCATGTGAAATGCCAGGCTGAATGAATCACAAGCTGGAATCAAGATCGCCAGGAGAAATATCAATAATTTTAAATATGCAGATGACACCACCCTAATGGTAGAAAGTGAAGAGGAACTAAAAAGCCTCTTGACGAAAGTGAAAGAAGAAAGTGAAAATGCTGGCTTAAAACTCAACCTGCAAAAAACTAAGGTCATGTAATCTGGTCCCATAATTTCATGGCAGATAGATGGGGAAAAGTTGGAAACAGTGATAGACTTTATTTTCTTGGGCTCCAAAATCACTGGGAATGATGACTGCAGTTATAAAATTAAAAGATGCTTGCTCCTTGGAAGTAAAGCTATGTGAAACCTAGACAGCATATTAAAAAGCAGAGACATCACTTTGTTGACAAAGGTCTACATAGATAAAGCTGTAGTTTTTTCAGTAGTCATGTACAGATGTGAGAGTTGGACCATAAAGAAGGCTAAGCACCGAAGAACTGATCCTTTCAAACTGTGTTGCTGGAGAAAACTCTTGAGAGATCAAGAGAGCAAACCAGTCAAAATAAAGGAAATCAACCCTGAATATTCATTGGAAGGACCAAGGCTAAAGCTGAAGCTGCAGTACTTTGGCCACCTGATGTGAAGAGCTGACTCGTTGGAAAATACCCTGATGCTGGGAAAGATTGAGGGCATGAGGAGAAGGCGGGGGGCAGAGGGTGAGATGATTGGATGGCATCATTGACTCAGTGGACATGAATTTGAGCAAGCTCTGGGAGACAGTGAAGGACAAGGAAGTCTGGCATGCTGCAGTCCATGGGGTCACAGAGTTGGACACGGCTGAGTGACTGAACAACATCCACTTCATGGAATGTGTCTGCACTCATAAATCAAACAAGATCTATGACCAACCTCCTAAAGTAATGGACAAAAAAGCAAAAATAAACAAATGGGACCTAATTAAACTTAACAGCTTTTGCACAGCAAAGGAAACTACAAACAAGGTGATAAGACATCCCTCAGTATGGGAGAAAATAATAGCAAAGGAAACAACTGACTAAGAATTAATTTCCAAAATATATAAATAACTCATACAACTCAATACCAGAAAAGCAAACAACCCGATCAAAAAGTGGGAAAGGGACCTGAAGAGACATTTTATCTAAAGAAGACATACAGATGGCTAACAAGCACATGAAAAGATGCTCAACATCACTCATTATTAGAGAAATGAAAATCAAAACTACAATGAGATACCACCTACACCAGTCAGAATGGCCATCAGAAAGTCTACAAACAATAAATGCTGGAGAGGGTGTGGAGAAAAGGGAACACTCTTGCATTGCTGGTGGGTATGTAAACTGATGCTATGGAAGATGGAAGCCACTATGGAAGCCACTGTGGAAGATGGAATGGAGATTCCTTAAAAAGCTAAGAATAACATGGAAACTTACATCACCATATGTAAAATAGATAGCCAACAGGAATTTGCTGTATGGTTCAGGAAACTCAAACAAGGGCTCTGTATCAACCTAGAGAGGTGGGATGGGGAGGGAGATGGGAGGGAGGTTCAAAAGGGAGGGGATATATATATACCTATGGCTGATTCATGTTGAGGTTTGACAGAAAACAACAAAATTCTGTAAAACACTTATCTTTCAATAAAAAAATAAAAAGAAAAAAATAAAAGAGATAACAAATGCTGGCAAGGAAAAAAAAAGCTAGGAATAAGACTACCACATGACCCAGCAATCCCATTCCTAGGCATATATCCTGAGGAAATTAAAATTGAAAAAGACAAATGTACCCAAATGTTCATTGCAGCACTCTTTACAATAGTTAGAACAAGGAAGCAACTAGATGTCCATTGACATGAATGGATAAAGAAGATGTGGTACACATATACAATGGAATACTACTCAGCCATGAAAAGAACACATTTAAATCTGTTCTAATGAAGTGGATGAACCTAGAGACTATTATACAGAGTGAAGTAAGTCAGAAAGGGAAATATAAATATCATTTACTGACATTTACTGATATATATGGAATCTAAAAAGATGGCACTGATGAATTTATTTTCAGGGCAGCAGTGGAAAAACAGATATAGAAAACAGACCTATGAACATAGGGAGGAGGAGAGGAGGGAGAAGGGGAGATTATGGAGAGAATAACTAAATAGACATTTCTCCAAAGAAGACATACAGATGGCTCACAAACACATGAAAAGATGCTCAACATCACTCATTATCAGAAAAATGCAAATCAAAACCACAATGAGGTACCATTTCACGCCAGTCAGAATGGCTGTGATCCAAAAGTCTACAAGCAATAAATGCTGGAGAGGGTGTGGAGAAAAGGGAACCCTCTTACACTGTTGGTGGGAATGCAAACTAGTACAGCCACTATGGAGAACAGTGTGGAAATTCCTTAAAGAACTGGAAATAGCACTGCCTTATGACCCAGAAATCCCACTGCTGGGCATACACACCGAGGAAACCAGAATTGAAAGAGACACGTGTACCCCAATGTTCATTGCAGCACTGTTTATAATAGCCAGGACATGAAAGCAACCTAGATGTCCATCAGTAGATGAATGGATAAGAAATCCATGGTACATATACTCAATGGAGTATTACTGGGCCATTAAAAAGAACACATGTGAATCAGTTCTAATGAGGTGGATGAAACTGGAGCTGATTATAGAGTGCAGTAAGCCAGAAAGAAAAACACCAATAGAGTATAATAACACATATATATGGAATTTAGAAAGATGGTAACGATAACCCTGTATGTGAAACAACAAAAGAGACACAGATGTATAGAACAGTCTTTGGACTCTGTGCGAGAGGGAGAGGGTGGGATGATTTGGGAGAATGGCATTGAAACATGTATAATATCATATATGAAACGAATCGCCAGTCCAGGTTCGATGAATGATACTGGATGCTTGGGGGTGGTGCACTGGGATGACCCAGAGGGATGGTACGGGAAGGGAGGAGGGAGGGGTGTTCAGGTGGGGATGGGAAACACATGTATACCGGTGGCAGATTCATGTTGATGTAATGCAAAACCAATACAATATTGTAAAGTAATTAACCTCCAATTAAAATAAATTTATATTAAAAAAGAAATTTACAATACCATATGTAAAATAGATAACCAATGGGAATTGCTGTACGACTCAGAGAGCTCAAACAGGGGCTCTGTGACAGGCTGAAGGGTGGGATGGGGAGGGAGATGGGAGAGAGGGATGGAAGGGAGGTCCGGGAGGTACATGGGTGTACCCATGGCTGATTCTTGTTGATGTATGACAGAAAACCACAAATATCTGTAAAGCAATTATCCTTCAATTAAAAAATTAAAAAAAATTTAACTTGTTATTAGGGGTAGCTGTTATAAAGTAAAAATTATACATTTTAAATAAAAAAAATTTTTTTAATTTATTTAAATTGGAGGTTAATTACTTTGTATTGGTTTTGCCATACATCAACATGAATCCACCAAGGGTGTACACGTGTTCCCCATCATGAACCCCCCTCCCACCTCCCTCCCCATCCCATCCCTCTGGGTCGTCCCAATGCACCAGCCACAAGCATCCTGTATCCTGCATCAAACCTGGACTGGTGATTTGTTTCATATATGATATTATACATGTTTCAATGCCATTCTCCCAAATCATCCCACCCTTTCCCTCTTCCACAAAGTCCAACAAACTGTTCTATACATCTGTGTCTCTTTTGCTGTCTCGCATACAGGGTTATCATTACCATCTTTCTAAATTCCATATATATGCGTTAGTATACTCTATTCGTGTTTTTCTTTCTGGCTTACTGCACTCTGTATAATAGGGTCCAGTTTCATCCACCTCATTAGAACTGATTCAAATGTATTCTTTTTAATGGCCCAGTAATACTCCATTGAGTATATGTACCATGGATTTCTTATCCATTCGTCTGCTGATGGACATCTAGGTTGCTTCCATGTCCTGGCTATTATAAACAGTGCTGCGATGAACATTGGGGTACATGTGTCTCTTTCAATTCTGGTTTCCTTGGTGTGTATGCCCAGCAGTGGGATTGCTGGGTCATAAGGCAGTTCTATTTCCAGTTCTTTAAGAAATTTCCACACTGTTCTCCATAGTGGCTGTACTAGTTTGCATTCTCACCAACAGTGTAAGAGGGTTCCCTTTTCTCCACACCCTCTCCAGCATTTATTGCTTGCAGACTTGGATCACAGCCATTCTGACTGGCATGAAATTGTACCTCATTGTGGTTTTGATTTGCATTTTTCTGATAATGAGTGATGTTGAGCATCTTTTCATGTGTTTGTTAGCCATCTGTATGTCTTCTTTGGAGAAATATCTGTTTAGTTCTTTGGCCCATTTTTTGATTGGGTCGCTTATTTTTCTGGAATTGAGCTGCAGGAGTTGCTTGCATATTTTTGAGATTAGTTGTTTGTCAGTTGCTTCATTTGCTATTATTCTCTCCCATTCTGAAGGCTGTCTTTTCACCTTGCTTATAGTTTCCTTTGTTGTGTAGAAGCTTTTAATTTTAATTAGGTCCCACTTGTTTATTTTTGTTTTTATTTCCAATATTCTTGGAGGTGGGTGACAGAGGATCCTGCTGTGATTTATGTCGGAGAGTGTTTTGCCTATGATCTCCTCTAGGAGTTTTATAGTTTCTGGTCTTACATTTAGATCTTTCATCCATTTTTAGTTTATTTTTGTGTATGGTGTTAGAAAGTGTTCTAGTTTCATTGTTTTACAAGTGGTTGACCAGTTTTCCCAGCAACACTTGTTAAAGAGATTGTCTTTTCTCCATTGTATATTCTTGCCTCCTTTGCCAAAGATAAGGTGTCCACAGATGCGTGGATTTATCTCTGGGCTTTCTATTTTGTTCCATTGATCTACATTTCTGTCTTTGTGCCAGTACTATACTGTCTTGATGACTGTGGCTTTGTAGTAGAGCCTGAAGTCAGACAGGTTGATTCCTCCAGTTCCATTTTTCTATCTCAATATTTCTTTGGCTATTCGAGGTTTTTTGTATTTCCAAACTGTGAAATTATTTGTTCTAGCTCTGTGAAAAATACTGTTGGTAGCTTGATAGTGATTGCATTGAATCTATAGATTGCTTTGGGTAGTATACTCATTTTCACTATATTGATTCCTCTGATCCATGAACGTGGTATATTTCTCCATCTATTAGTGTCCTCTTTGATTTCTTTCACCAGTGTTTTATAGTTTTCTATATATAGGTCTTTAGTTTCTTTAGGTAGATATATTCCTAAGTATTTTATTCTTTTCATTGCAATAGTGAATGGAATTGTTTCCTTAATTTCTCTGTCTATTTTCTCATTATTAGTGTATAGGAATGCAAAGGATTTCTGTGAAAAAAAGAGCTTGAACCAAAAAAAATGTTGAGCACATCATTGAAGAAGTGAAGTGAAGTGAAGTCGCTCAGTCATGTCTGACTCTTTGCACCCCCATAAACTGTAGCCTACCAGGCTCCTCCATCCATGGGATTTTCCAGGCAAGAGTACTGGAGTGGGTTGCCATTTCCTTCTCCAGAGGATCTTCCTGACCTAGGGATTGAACCCAGGTCACCCGCATTGTAGGCAGATGCTTTACCGTCGTTAATTGCATTGGAAAGCTAAAATGCCCTTTACTATTGGTGAAAAGTTGATCTTGACTGCTACTATGGACATTGTTCATGAACTTTTAGGAGAGGCTGTAGTTCAAAAGATGGCATATGTTCCTCTTTCAGCTAGCACCGTAACTAGATGAATGGATGAAATAGCAGAGGATATTGAAGAACAATTATTAGAGAGGAGTCACTGTACTATGCTCCAGGTTGACGGTCTACCAATGCTGACAACAAGGCAACAATGCTGGGTTTTGTGCAATATATTTTTTCAGGAGAATGTGCATGAAGATATGTAATGTGCACTTTTGTGGCCAACCAACACCACAGGTGCAGAACTATTCAATTTGTGCTGTTATATGCATGAACAGAGCAGCTGCCTTGACTGGATAGTCTTCTGGTTTCACTCAGTTCAGTTCAGCTCAGTTGCTTAGTTGTGTCCAACTCTTTGTGACCCCATGGACTGCAGCATGCCAGGCCTCCCTCTCCATCACCAACTTCTGGAGCTTGCTCAAACTCATGTCCATCGAGATGGTGATGCCATCCAACCATCTCATCCTCTGTCATTTCCTTCTCCTCCCACCTTCAGTCTTTCCCAGGATCAAGGTCTTTTCCAACGAGCCAGTTCTTCACATCAGGTGGCCAAGGTATTGGAGTTTCAGCTTCAGCACCAGTGCTTCACTACGTGGGTCATAGAGATTGCCTCTGAATGTGAGTCTATGTACTGGGTTATCCATACAGAAATGCTGACTAACTCTAAACTGTCACCTGAACTTAACAATGTTTTGCAGGATGATCAACCACATTAAAGTGCATGCTCTTAACTCATGTCTGTTTGTGCAACTCTGTGAGGAGATGGATGCAGAGTACACAGATCTTCTCTTATACAAAGAAGTGAGATGGCTTTCTAAAGGTTGATCACTGGCCAGAGTTTCTGAGTTATGAGAGTCACTCCAGAGATTTCTTTTAGGAAAACAGTCTCCGCTGGAAGACATTTCAGTAACCCAGAACAAGTCACAAAATTTGCTTTCAACCTGCTTAATGAACTCAACTTGTCACTTCAGGGGAGAATGACAACTGTGTTAAAGTCAGCAGTTAAAATGTTTTCATTCAAACCCAAACGGGAATTATGAGGGAAACAAGTGAACATAGGGATTTTTGAAATGTCTCAAACATTAGCAGAGATTTTGAAAGAGACTGAGCAAGAGCCTTCTTTCTCCCACCTGGTTCATGATCACCTATCTTAGCTTTCAAAAGAGTCTCAGCATTATTTCCCAATCACAAAAGATGTCCAAACTGGCAAGGAATGAATCTGTGACCCATTTGTGAATAAACCAGGTGAATCAACTTTGTGTTAGAAGAGGTCAACTGCTTGAGATTGCAAATGACAGTGACCTTTAAAGTATATTTGCTGCTGCTAAATCGCTTCAGTTGTGTCCGACCCTGTGTGACCCCATAGATGGCAGCCCACCAGGCTCCCCCATCCCTGGGATTCTCAAGGCAAGAACACTGGAGTGGGTTGCCATTTCCTTCTCCAATGCATGAAAGTGAAAATTGAAAGTGAAGTCGCTCAGTCGTGTCCGACTCTTAGCGACCCCATGGACAGCAGCCTACCAGGCTCCTCCGTCTATGGGATTTTCCAGGCAAGAGTACTGGAGTGGGTTGCCATTGCTTTCTCTGAAAGTATATTTGAGACAACTTCAAATCTCCATACATTCTGGAGTCAAGTCAAAGTGGAATATCTTGAGATTGCCAAAAAAACATTGAAAATCCTGATTCCATTTCCAACATCATATATATGTGTAGCAGGGTTTTCTCTGGTGACACTAATCAAAATGAGGTGATAGAGTAGATTGAAAACAAGCAATGCACTTCGTGTGTCACTGTCTCCCATCACCCCCAGATGGAACTCTATAGTTGCAGAAAAACAAACCCATGACCCCCACTGATTCTGCATTATGGAGATTTGTATAATTATTTCATTACATATCACAATGTAATAATAATAGAAATAAAATGCAAACGTTATCTTCCATGATACCAGTCCCTAGTGCCAAAAAGGTTGGGAACCACTGCCCTAGAGGTTCTTACTATGATTTCATGTTCAACTGAATATCTTTTATGTTGAATAACTTACTACTGTGAACTGAATCTGGTGTCCTCATGCAAGTCTAGGGGAAGACCCCAGCTCTGATAATCAATTTGTTGT
Organism: Budorcas taxicolor; assembly: GCF_023091745.1. Lineage (NCBI taxonomy): Eukaryota > Metazoa > Chordata > Mammalia > Artiodactyla > Bovidae > Budorcas > Budorcas taxicolor. Next base: position 48,313,818 of record NC_068922.1, read on the forward strand.
AGGTAAATGAACACAGATAGCTGCAAATTCCATGCTGAGATCAAGTGCATGAAGGCTCTGAACATGAGGGACCACTGGGTTGGAACAGTCTGCCTCCCAGACCCTGCTTCCCTGGCTTTTGGGTGTCTTAAAGCTGGTCATGTATGAATGTGAGAGTTGGACTGTGAAGAAGGCTGAGTACTGAAAAATTGATGCTTTTGAACTGTGGTGTTGGAGAAGACTCTTAAGAGTCCCTTGGACTGCAAAGAGATCCAACCAATCCATTCTGAAGGAGATCAGCCCTCGGATTTCTTTGGAAGGAGTGATGCTAAAGCTGAAACTCCAGTACTTTGGCCACCTCATGCGAAGAGTTGACTCATTGGAAAAGACTCTGATGCTGGGAGCGATTGGGGGCAGTAGGAGAAGGGGACGACAGAGGATGAGATGGTTGGATGGCATCACTGACTCGATGGACGTGAGTCTGGGTGAACTCCGGGAGTTGGTGATGGACAGGGAGGCCTGGCATGCTGCGATTCATGGAGTCGCAGAGTCGGACACGACTGAGTGACTGAACTGGACTGAACTGAACTGAAAGCTGCCTACTGAACTCAGGTTTTCCAGGTGGTGCAGTGGTAAAGAATCTACCTGCCAATGCAGGAAATGCAGGCTTGATCCCTGGATCAGGAAGATCCCAGGAGTAGGTCCCAGGTCGAATGGCAACCCACTCGAGTATTTTTGAATGGAAAATCCCATGGACAGCAGAGCCTGGCTACCATCCATGGGGTTGCAAAAAGCTGGACACAACTGAATATGCAATCACACTGAACTCAAGCCTAATCTCCCTCCCATAATCTTAGTCTGCAGATTTATTACCTTGGATTTCTTCCTTCATGGCATAGGTTTATTGCTTTATAACTGTACAATAGGAAAGAAAGATTCACTGTATAGACTTTCTATAGCTAATTATAAACCCTTTTAACATGGGTTCTACAAGGAGATTTATAGCAGACTTGTGTATAATTGCCCAACCCTGGAAATAACACAAAAATCCATCAATTGGAGACTGGAGAAAAACAAATTGTGGTTTATCCATCCATTGGGATACTTTTGAAAGGGCTTCCCTTTTAGCTTAGCTAGTAAAGAATCTGCCTGCAATGTGGGAGACGTGGGTTTAAATCTCTGCGTTGGGATGATGCCCCGGAGAAGGGAGCAGCTACCCTCTCCAGTGTTCTGGCCTGGAGAGTTCCATGGACAGAGGAGCCTGGCAAGTCCATGGGGCCACAAAGAGACACTTACTACTCAGCAACAAACAGGGACAAACTAACAGACACGACAACATGGACTGAAGTAAAAAAAAAAATTGAATAAAAGTAGCCGGGCAGAAAAGATATACTATATGACTGCATTTATATAAAAACTTGTTATAGTGAGAGAAATTAAGACAGAATTTGCCTCTGTTGGGGGATAGTGTAAAGCCTAGACTGACTGGAGAACCTTTTGAGGTGCAGAAAAAGTGCTATGTCTTTATCTGAGTGACATTTGTATGAATTAAATGGCAAAATTCATTGAGCTGTAGTCTTGAGGTTTGTGCATGCTGCTGTTGCTGATGTTGCTGTTAAGTCACCTCAGTCGTGTCCAACTCTGTGCAACCCCATAGACGGCAGCCCACCAGGCTCCCCCGTCCCTGGGATTCTCCAGGCAAGAACACTGGAGTGGGTTGCCACTTCCTTATCCAAGGCATGAAAGTGAAAAGTGAAAGTGAAGTCACTCAGTTGTTCCTGACTCTTAGCGACCCCATGGACTGCAGCCTACCAGGCTCCTCTGTCCATGGGGTTGTCCAGGCAAGAGTACCGCAGTGGGGCGCCATCACCTTGTGCATGCTACTGTATATAAATATCTCAATAAAGTACTATTAATATTATCATATTAAAAAGTTTTATAACGGGGAATATGTGTTATGCAGGAAATGAAAAAGAATGCTTCAAAATACTTTCTCAAGTGAAGAGCCTAAAAGTGAGAATTCTGTATAATGTGTCTGGCTGTACTCTTAACCAGGATTTACTTCAGGAAATGATTAGCTCAGGACCTTTTGTTCCTTTCTTTCCCTTGTTTGCTGGTCTGATTTCACTGTTTATTGGCATCTTACGCAGCACAGTGAAGGAGGAATCAAAGCATGGGTGGGGGCAGGAAATTTGCAACTGGAAGGCACTGCAGCATCCCACTCCAGTGTTCTTGCCTGGAGAATCTCAGGGATGGGGGAGCCTGTTGGGCTGCCGTCTCTGGAGTCGCACGGATTTGGACACGACTGAAGCGACTTAGCAGCAGCAGCAGCAGCAGCATCCAGAAATGGACAGAGTTTAGGTGGGTTTCCTAAAAGCAGAGCTGGAGTGGAGATTTTTGAGCAAGTGATTTATGGAGGCAGAGGTCTTAGACAAACCTGTAAGGGAGGCAGGATGGAGTCCAGGAAGATGCTGGGCAAAAATGTGGGCTGGGTGGAGTCTGGCCTCAACCAGAACACTCTGGAGCTTGAGTGACACTGCAGAGTTGTTTCACTGAAGCTTGGGCTTCTGAGTCCCTGTCTCTATGGGTCATGGCAGGGGGTGGGTTGGGGGGTTCTGCCACATATACATGTATGCTTGCGTGCACCCACGTGTGGTGCAGCTTCTAGGCATTTCCTATACTTTTCCTGAGATGGGAGCAGCTGTGAACTATCAGCAACCAATGCTGATAGCAGCTGGTCTAGGGGATCTGAGCAGGCAAGAACAGCTCCCAAGGCCATCACAGGCCTGGTGCAGCCAGTATTGATGATAAACTGGTAATACTAATTCAGGTCCTTAAAAGGCAAGTGGACTAGAGAACCCACAAGGAGGTCCACCGAGCCCCAGAGCACTGGGAGAAGATGGCATGGGCCATGGGCTTGCTTTGGAGAAGGTGGGATATGCTGGCACTTGGTTGGAATTTAAAAAGAACCTCTAAAGAGAAAACCAAATTCTGGATTCCAATTACAGGTGTTCAAAATACCCTGTACTTTTTCTTCACCGTAGTTATCACAATTGCAATTGAATTCTAATTGCTTTTGGGCTTATTTAATGTCATCTCCACGATACAGTAAATGCTAGAAAGAGGCTCATGATACCACACAATTACTCCTATATCTCTCATGCCTAGCACATATTAGGTGCTCAATAAATACATATGAAGGAATGAGTGGATATGTTTAAGAAAATGGAAGAAAGGGGTTCATAGAGGTGATATCTTAGCTCAGTTGTTTTACTTCCCTGGAATGCCTTCTCTGCGGCCCATATCAACCCAAGCCCATTCTTTAGTGTCCAGTTCATTACCTATCTCTGTCAGGTGTCTTCTTCCTAACTCATCATGCACAGTGCCATTTAGCATTTATGAATATGTGCAGTCTGTAAACCTTGCTTTTGTAAATGGTTTTCTGTATTTATCTGTCATCTAACTCATTACAGAAAGGGACTGATTGGAATTCTTTTGATGGCCAAGTTCCTGTCTTGCCTTTGGTTTCTAGGATGCTTCTTTTCTTCTGCCTTTCCTTTTACATGCAAAGTACTTCCCCCAACAATCATCACTTACTAAAATCCTTAAAAGGCCTGTTCATGGGCCATTCCTTTACTGGCTGATCCAGTTGGAAATCATCTTTCTCTCATCTGAATTCTACCACTCTGAAGACACTAACTTTTGCTTCATTGCATGGTAGTTATTCCTATATATGTCATAGTTTCTCTCTAGGTCTGTTGGTTCTTTTATAACAAGACCACATGTTGAAAATCTTAGTGCTGTATGCACTATAGATGCACAATAAATTTCTTTTATACTGTTAACATAAATGTATAGATTGTTGTTGTTTTTCAGTTGCCCAGTCGTGTCTGACTCTTTGTGATTTCATGGACTCCAGGACACCAAGCCTCTCTGTCCCTCACCATCTCCCAAAGTTTGCCCAAGTTCATGTCCATTGTATCAGTGATGTCATCCAGCCACCTCATCCTCTGACACACTCTTCTCCTCTGCTGTCAATCTTTCCCAGTATCAGAGACTTTTCTAGTGAGTCAGATGTTCACATCAGATTATCAAAATACTGGAGTTTCAGCTTCAGCACTAGTCCTTCTAATGAGTATTCAGGGTTGATTTCCCTTAAGATTGAATGGTTTCATGATCACTGCCTTGTCTTGATGAAGCTATGAGCCATGCTGTGTAGGGCCACCCAAGACAGATGGGTTATAGTGGAGTGTTTTGACAGTGTGATCCACTGGAGGAGGGAATGGCAAACCACCCTAGTATACTTGGTGTGAGAAACTCATGAACTGTATAAAAGGACACAAAAATATGACACCGAATGATGAGTCCCCCAGGTCTGAAGGTGTCCAATATGCTACTGGGAAAAAGTGGAGGAGTACTCTAATATCCCCAGAAAGAATTAAGTCGCTGGGCCAAAGCAGAAATGGCGCTCAGTTGTGGGTGTGTCTTGTGAGGAAAGCAAAATCTGATGTCGCAAAGAATAGTATTGCATAGGAACCTGAAATGCTAGGCCCATGAATCTCGGTAAATTGGACGTGGTCAAGCAAGAGATGGTAAGAATAAACATCGACATCTTAGGAATCAGTGAACTAAAATGGACAGGAAGGACGAATTTAATTCAGATGATCATTATATCTACTGTTGTGGTCACGAATCTCATAGAAGAAATGGAGTAGCCCTCACAATCAACAGAAGAATACAAAATGCAGTGCAACCTCAGAAATAACAGAATGATCTTGGTTCATTTCCAAGGCAAACTATTCAATATCACAATAATCCAAGTCTATGCCTCTACCACCTCTGCTGAAGAACCTGAAGTTGAGCAGTTCTATGAAGACCTAGAATACCTTCTATAAGTAACACCAAAAAAAAGATCTTCTCATCATAGGGGATTGGAATGAAAAGTAGGGAGTCAAGAGGTACCTGGTATAACAGGCAAGTTTGGCCTTGGAGAACAAAATGAAACAGGGCAAAGACTAACTGAATTCTGCCCAGAGAATGCATAGGTCATAGCAAATACCCATTTTCAACAACACAAGAGATGACTTTACGCATGGACATCACCAAATGACCAATGCTGAAATCAAATGTATACATATTAGACAATATATCAAGACTATAGGATGACATAGTAATAATGGTGGAAATTGGACAGGAGAGAAGGTGAATTCTCCAAGTTTTGAAGTGACCCCAATTCAATATTTAATTTTTGAAGAAGAGGCAGAGGAAGAAGAGAGATGGCAATGGAGGAAGTATAGCAGAGAGTCATCTGTCCACAGACTAATTGGGATCAAGAGGGTCCCAGAGCAGGATGGAGCATAACTCTGTGAGTTTCCTTTTCTTTTTTCATATCTAGTGGGTGATATATGCCAAACTTGGGTGATAGAGACCTTACCCTGGAACTTCACCAGTCTTACATTTTAGGGCAGTTCTTCCCAGAACTGAGTCCCATGGTTTGTGGTCAGTGAGGCCCAGCCTGTCTTACTAGATTTGGCACAGATGCTGATGATTGTTCCTTCAGCTTTGAAACAAGGGTTTATAGTGCCAACAATTCGTATTAAACACAGCCCATTTCCTCTATAATATGAGAGCACTTTCCTGATCACTCTTTAATGAAAACAGATGTATTTGAAACAGCCTATAACAGGATATGGAAAATTTGGCCAATAATCAAATATAGGTTCAAAGGGAGATCCTTGATGGCCCCGTTTGCACTGTGGGCAATGGCTAAAAATAGCACATTGATACACTACTTTTAAAATGTAACAACTGTTAGAGATTGCTGCTGAATTCTGGAAGCAGCCATCTGATGTCAGGAAGATGCCCCCAGTGAAGAGGACAGAGTGAGGTGGGGGTTTCTTCCCTGTGGAGGTGAGTTCTGTCAGTGATGTGCTCTGCCAGGTGTACCTTCCCTCTCGTAGCCTCCCCCTGACTTAGGAAGCTGAGTCATTTCCTTCAGTGTGTGTAGTTCCAGAAACACAGAGAGCAGGCATCTTACCTCAAACCTGGTTAATAGTAGGGGAAATTTAATGCTACAAATACCAATTAAATACCGGTGCTAACTTGTTACTGTCCTGGATCCAAAGATGCACAAATAAAGCTAAGTGTTGAAGCAGGGAACTTATTAGTAGAATTATAGAGTTAGATGGGATTTTAGGAATTAGCTATCACAAAACCCTCATTATAATGATGGTGAGGTGGGAAGGGAGGGGAAAAGAAATTATCACTTATTATGTGATGATTATATGCCAGGCATGTATATTCTGTTATTTTGTCTCCCAAAAACTTTATGTGGGAGAAGGTGGGAAGGAATACATGAAAAAACATTAAAAAAAAAACAAAACTGTATACAATGGAGACATTGTACCTTTGAGTAATTTGAATTCTCACAAAATTCCTATAAGATGGATGATATATTTTCCATTTTGGAGAAGAGGAAAATGAAACTCAGAGATATTAAATGTCATTACTGAGAAGTGGCTGAGCTGGAATCTGAATAGCTCATAATCAAAGCCTTTGCTCTTTCCTGACCCCAGTATTTCAGATAAAAACATAAATATGCACAGGGTATGGCATGTTTCAAACAAGACTTCTGATCCATGACTCAGTCGTCTTAAACCCAGGGATCGAACCCAGGTCTCCCTCATTGCAGGTAGATTCTTACCAGCTGAGCCACCAGGGAAGCCAATTCACATTGAATGTGCCCATGATGGGGGACTAGGAGGAAGCAGGCATCAACTGACCAAGCATGCTGGACCCCAGTTCAATCCTTCTTCCTAGATTATATGCCCTTGGTCAGTAACTGTAATCCCAAATTTTCTTTGGGAACAAATCCCAGAGACCAACAAACATCACTTCTTTTAAAGATGTTTTCAAAGGTGCTGATAAGGCTATTTAAAATATTCTATTTGCTCAACGCTTTGTGCATTTATGAATTTTTTTGAAACATAGCTTTTTTTTTTTTAGTGGACAGAACACTCTACAGTGAATTTGATCTATAACTGGTTTTATCAAAATGCATTCTAAGGATTTATGAAAATTTAATCCATTCTTTTCAAGGCAGTTTATGTTATCAGAAATCTGTTTCTAGCCTCCCACTATGTGTCCTGGTCTTTCCTCTTGCTGGTGTCTACTTTAGGTCCCTATGATTGGAGTTGGAATAATTTCCTCATTCCTTTTCAGATGTGTTAGAAAAAGGCAATAGTTATTCTCTGAAGAGCACCCATTGGATAGTTGGAGGTAGTTGGGGAATTCTCTTTCACCTTTGAGTAATATGAGCCTTCCCATTACAGCTAGTTTTTTAGAATGGAGAAGTCAAATAGGTTCAGACATGTCTTTATGCATTAGGGAGTGGGTATGCAGAGCAGAGAGGGTATGTGGAGGCTTTTCCATCTGTGTTTGAGCATAGGGGAATCCAAATATGCTTGGATGGAGCCTACACTATCGTAGAGATAAAAGCTGAAAGACTTTGTGTGGTAGTGGTAGTCACACAGTCGTGTCCGACTCTTTGTGACCCCATGGACTGAAGCCTGCTAGGCTCCTCTGTCCATGGGATTCTCCAGGCAGGAATATTGGAGTGGGTTGCCATTCCCTTCTCCAGGGAATCTTCTCCACCCAGGGATTGAACCCAGGTCTCCTGTGTCGCAGGCAGATTTTTTACTGTATTAAACACTAGGGAAGCCCTGGTATAAGACTGAAATTTAACCTGCACATACATGTGGGCTGGTTTGCCTTTCTGAAACAGCTCCTCAGCCAGCAGGGATTGGGGTCTCTAGGGTTGAACTGGTTTGTGTCGGTGGCACTACATTTAGAGGCTATCTGTTCAAAACAGGCAAACATTCTTTCTGCCTTATGTTTTCTTCATGGGCTAAAGAGCTGAACAGATTCGAGGTTACCAATAAGTAACAATCTTTGTATTATATTTGAAATGTTATCAGTCCAGTGAACAAGCTACACAGCCATCGTTCAAGCCCAGTCTCCACCAAATTGCTTTCTTATCACATGTGCCCTTCAAAGGAAGTATGAACAACACAGATGTCTACAGTTAAAAATGAAACACACAATAAAGAAGCGAACGATTCCAGACTCCACTGTGTGGGAGGTCAGGACTTTTGGCCTTGGCTTTGGGGGAAAAACACAAATGCCCATCAGCAATCATTCTGGGTGTAATGACAGTGCAATAATGCTCAGGATGAGCGAGGACATTCAGGTGTTTCTAGAGTGATTTCTATATGTTACAGATGTCACATTTGGTTCCTAGAGATTTAGTCAAGTATTAGTATCTCTTTTTGTCAAGTATGATATACAAAAAGATGAGAATAGTAGATGTGCCCTAAAGATATGAAAATATATATAAAACAAAACCATTATAAATTACATAGATTTACAATATAAAATTGTTTTCCCCCCATTTAGAATAAATATCATCCAAGTTTACAGGTCATTGCAGTGAATTAAATATGCACACACATCTGAATCATTTTTGGAACTTCAAGAAAAAAATTGTTATAGATATGACCAGATGACTCCGAAACCAGAAACTGCTTGCTTTTGAGAAGAATGACCTAAGACCCAAGGGACATGGCTTGGGATTCAGCGTCAAGCTGCAAAACTGCCCCAAAGAGCCATATGTAGCCAGACTTCTATAAATTTCTATGAATCTGAACAATTTATCTTTGAAAAACCAGGCAAAAGTCATGAGACTGTCTCTGTCCCCTATTCTAGTGGAAGAGCATTTCTATTTCGTAAAGAAGCTATAGCATAAAGAGGGAGAGACAGAGACATCTTTGTAGTAAGCCAGCCTGATCTCTGGTTGGCTATTAATATTATTCTATCAAGAGCTTTCTGATGCCTTAAAGGGGAACATGTTAAAAATCTACATAGTCTCCCCAGTCTAAAGAAGCTAAAACCAACATGAAAACATTCTTTGGTCACTCAGTTCTGCTCCTGCTTTTAAAAAAGTTTGCCTGTGTTTAACTATCTGTATCCAACATCCAGGTGGGAGATGCCTTCTCCTGTCATTTCCACGTGGAAACCTGTATGTGGGTTTTGCTGGAGGGAGAAGGGGACAGAATGGGAAAAAGTTCATTTGGGGACCCCCTATTGTGGCTTTGGGTGCACAGATCCATGGTAAGGATCCGCTGACCTCCACAAGTGGAAAAATGTTTACATTCTAAGACGTGGTGATGAAAGACTTTATAGCACTGTGTAAATCTCAGATGGTCCTTTGCTGATCCAGGAAAGAATCAAATTAGTCCAATGGCAGGTGTTAGGGAACCAATACTTACTTGCTATGATCAAGCATGTTTATCTGGATTCTTGCGTTTAATTACAAGACAATGTGGTCAATGGGATTAGTACTGGCCTAAGACTCAGCACACCTGGTAACTAATTAAGTAGCCCAGGAAGAGCCTCTTCATCTCTCTCCTCTCTCCTTTCTTTGGGGTGAAATGAAGAATTGGAATAGCAGTCCCCTGGTGCTCACCCAGATCAGGCAATCCATGTTCTGGAGAATTTCTAGGAGGGGAACAGTAGTGCTTCAATTCCCCACATCCTGGATGAGTACAAAAGGGATGTGTTGTGTCATGTATTGGTGGGGGGAAATGACTGGTATTTTATTGGAAAATTCACCAGAAGAAGACAACATTGTGTACTGAATCAATAATTAGGTGGCCTGAGATTGAATTTTGGCTTTGCTGTTAGTTTCTTGGGTGACTGTGGGCTTAAATTTCCTCATTACTTAAGTGAAGTTCAGTTTCAATGATCTCTTGAATGACTGCTGCTGGTGCCTTTATGTGCTAGTCACTGAGCTAACAGTAGAAAGAACAGGATGTGAGTTCTGATTCTGGAGGCTCACAGTTTGTTTGGAAAGGAGTAAATAAACCCTTGTGGTTATTTAGGTTAAGTAATACCACAGAAGTATGTTCAGATGCTATTCAAAAGAGGAGACAAAAATTAGCTTGCAGTAGGGAAAAGTACAAACTTCCCCAGTAGCTTACCAGTAAAGAATCCACCTGCAACGCAAGAGCTGCAGAAGATATGGGTTCAATCCCTGGGTCAAGAAGATCCACTGAAGGGCATGGAAACCCACTCCAGTATTCTTGCCTGGAGAAACCCATGGACAGAGGGGTCTGGTGGGCTACAGTCCATGCCATCACACAAGTCAAACACAACTGAAGTGACTTAGCACACATGCAGGGAAAAGACAGGCAAGGCTACAGAAGCTACATTGGTCTACTGCTTTCCAGATAAGAGAACTGAGGGGGAAGGACAGCCCAGGCAGAGGATTGAACCAAGGCAGGGAAGGACAAGGACATCTGAGGCAATGACTCTAGGGCAATAACATAGGATTCATGAAAGAGGTAAGGGAGAGATTAGTGGAGTAGACTACTCCATTCTGCAGTGGACATCTGTGCCTTGCTAAGGAATGTGAACTCTATTCTGCATACAGTCAGAATTCACTGACAGATTTTAAGGTTGGGGCAGGATGTGATTTGTATATTATGAATGAGAAAATGGACACAAGAGAAAAGAGGCTAGTAAATTAATTAGAAGCTCCTGCAAATATTAATATCTAAGGAAGAGGAGCTGAGAACTTGAAATAAAAGCCTTAGTAGAGGAAATGAAGGAGCAGGCTTCAGGCTAGGACTTGTCTTGTAGGTGGAATCAGAATGGGCTACACAATTTGTGAGGTAGCCCAGTGCAAAATAAAATCCAAGAGCTCGTTCTTAAAATAATAATTTCAGGATATTGACAACAAAGCAGCAAATCAGGTGAGAGCCCTTCTAAATGTGGTGCCCTGTGTGGCTGCACAGGTCTCATGCCCCTGAAGCTGCCCCAGGCAGAAGACTCCTTACTTTATTTCCTAGGTGTGCTGTACTTTATTTCTAGGTCTGACTGCTTTATTTCTAAGTGTTCTGTAATCATAGCTGGAAAGACTGATTAAAATGGATAAGATTAAACATTTTGGGGAGAAGGTCCATATTGCCCATCATTTCATTCAGCCTACTCTGGAATCTGTCCAAATTTTATCTTATGTAATCTTCTTTTGAGTTATCACACCAAGAGATAAACCAGGCTGATTGAAATCTCTGTTGTTCAGTTTCAAAGTTGTGTCCAACAGCTTTGTGATCTCATGGATGGTAGCATGCCAGGCTTCTTTGTCCCCCACTATCTCCCAGAGTTTACTCAAATTCATGTCCATTGAGTCAGTGATGCTATCTAACCATCTCATCCTCTGGCACCCCACTCTTCTTTTGCCTTCAATCTTTCCCATCATTAGGGTCTTTTCCAGTGAATTGGCTCTTCACATCTGGTAGCCAAACCATTGGAGCTTCAGCTTCAGCAACAGTCCTTCCAATGAATATTCAGGGTTGATTTCCTTTATTTTTACAGGTTTGATCTCCTTGCAGTCCAGGGGACTCTCAAGAGTCTTCTCCAGCACCACAATTTGAAAGCATCAACTCTTTGGTGCTTGGCCTTCTTCATGATCCAACTCTCATATCTGTACATGACTATTGGAAAAACCACAGCTTTGACTATATGGACCTTTGTTGGCAAAATCGTCTCTGCTTTTTAATATGCTGTCTGAATTTGTCATAGTTTTCCTTCCAAGGAGCAAGTCTCTTTTAATTTCATGGTTGCAGTCACCATCCACAGTGATTTTGGAGCCCAAGAAAATAAAATCTGTCATTGCTTCCACTTTTCTCCCTTCTATTTGCCATGAGGTGATGGGACCAGATGCCATGATCTTACTTTTTTAATGTTGAGTTTCAAGCCAGCTTTTTCAATCTCCTTTCTCACTCTCTGCTTTCACCCTCATCAAGAGGCTTATTAGTTCCTCTTCACTTTCTGCCATTAGAGTGGTTTCATTTGTATATCTGAGGTTGTTGATATTTCACCCAGAAATCTCGATTCTAGCTTGTGATTCCCTGAGCCTGGCATTTTACATCATGTGCTCTGTGTATAAGTCAAATAAGCAGGCCTCTCAGCAGACTTGAGGTTTTACTGTTTTTTTTTTTCCCTCTTGAATCAAAAGACCCTATTTTCATTTTTTTATAGGTTTTAAAATCTATTTTTAATTTGATAAGTATCATTTTGCTGATCAAATAATTCAATGTTATTTTTAGGTGCAGTTTTTGTTTTGATTTGATAGTTTCTAGTTTTTGGAAGAATTTGCTTAATGATTTGGAAGGATTTTTTTCAGAAGGTATTTAACATTTTTTGTTGGGATTTAATAAACAGAAACTTTTCAGATTCAAGAAAAGTTTGTTTCTTCCAATCAATAAGCAGTTTAGGTCTTTGCAAATATGTTTCTGGGTTGTCACTGACATTGCAGAATGCTAATATTGAAATAAGGTGGGCTGAATGTGGTTTGCCAACTAGTATATGTAGAAAGGATGATGGTGTTAGAAAATCCCTATTTTGCAACATTTATAGTAATTAAAATTTGCATTATTATTAATAATTCAGGAAAAATCATCAATACATCCTAGTGGTTGAAATTTGATGATAATTAGTATATGTTCATGGGCTTCCCAGGTGGCACAGTGGTAAAAAATCTGCCTGCCAGTGCAGGAGACACAAGAGACATGAGCTTAATCCCTGGGTCAGGAAGATCCCCTGCAGTAGGAAATGGCAACCTGTTCCAGTCTTCTTACCTAGAGAATTCCACGGACAGAAGGGCTTGGGGGGCTACACTCCATGGGGTCTCAAAGAGTCAGACACGACTAAGTGACTGAGCACTGAGCACTGCACTGAGGATATGCTCATAGTCTCAAAGTATCCCCCACAAATATTTATTGCTTATGAAGGGAAAGCTTCCCAGGCAACGCAGTGATAAAGAATCTGCCAGCCAATTCAGGAGCTGCAGGAGACACCGGTTCAGTTCCTGGGTTGGGAAGATCCCCTGGGGAAGGGAGTGGCAATCCACTCCAGTCACAAAGAGTTGGACATGACTTAGAGGCTAAACAACAACAATGAAGGGGAAAAGTGGGTGAGCACCATTTCACACCAAGTGATTGAAGTTAGTATTGCCAAATCACGTGACAAACTGAGAACAAAACATCTGTCCTGTGACAGGAGAAGGCAAAAGACCATAACCCAAAATGGACAATGTTATATAAAAGAGCTGGCTGGATTCTTTTAAAAATGTCCAGATCATGAAAGATAAAGAAAGGCGGAAGAACTACTCCAGAATAAAGGAGACTGAAATGCAAGGTAGGAATCTTGTATGGATCCTGGACCAGGATAAAACAGATAGCTGTAAAGACATTATTGTTATGATTGGTGAAGTCTGAATGTGGACTGTGGATTAGATAGCAGAATTATACCAATGGTAAAAGCACCTAGGTTTTGGAACTGTGGTTAGTGTAAGAAAATATTCTTCTTTTAGGAAACACACACTGATGTATTTAGGAGTAAAGGAGCAAGATATTTTGCAAAGTATTCTCAAAAGGGTTAGAAAATGGAGAGAGTGACAAAACTAATGGAACAAAATTTTTATGGTTTGCCACTGGGTAAAGCATGCATGAATGGTGTTGGTATTCTGGCAACTTCTCTGGAGGGGTTAAAATTATATCCAATTAAAGTTGTCTCCAAAACCCCATAAAGACAAAAAATGTTCTCTAAATGTAAAGGTGTAAAATAGAAATGCTATTGATGGTATAATTACATTATATTGCATTACCCTAAAACCAAAGCTGTACATATTTTTGAGCAGCTAAGTACGATTAATGAAATCAGGGGAAAAAAACCCCTCTAGATTTAGCAATAAAAACCTTGTATGCCTGGACATGACTGACTTAATAGTTCTCAGTGTTCTTCCCTACTATGTCCTAGTTCAGTTACAACTCACAGTTGAAAATGGAAAATGGGAAATATGTATTTCTTTTCAGCTGTGGTGGAGAGAAACTGGCTTTTACCTGAAAATCAGCTGAGACTCACAGGAAGAACAAATGGGTAGGGAAGGAAAACATGTTTCCTAGTTGGTATTTCTTAGTACCATACTGAGAGAACAGCACTGTTTATTGTGGTTGAGGTTCTAGAAATTAGACAAGAAAGTTTGCTGTAATGTAGAAACATTGATTTGGGGGGTTTGGTAGCAGTGGTCAAAGTCAAAACTGAAGAATTAATTCCATTGGAAACTGTTTCTTGAACCAGATCCTGTGGAGTGAGCCACGAGGAAGGACAAAGTAGCGGAGAGTGGGACCATTTTAACAAGAGCATTCAGCTAAAGATTCAGATTCTCTCACTTCTATCTTGCCTTTGGATCCCATGTCACCATTTTCTTCAAATCCAGGCAAAACAAGATACCATGAGGGCTCATGTTTGTGATTATTTTGCCTGTGTTTTCATGTTGATGTATGACAAAACCAATACAATATTGTAAAATAATTAACCTCCAATGAAAATAAATTAATTTATATTAAAAAAATAAAAAAATAAAGTCTGTTCTTTCCCCAAAGCTGTGTATTCTCCAAGGACTTCCCCAATCCACCTCACTTCTCAGCTGGTGTTGGCAACGACTTTGGTAGCTGTTTCAAAATACTCAACAGTTTATTCCTTGCCTGCTTTTACTTCCCTCTCTTCTTCATGTAATGCATAATATATGGGCTATACATGTTTGTTTTGCCAGTGGAAACATTTAACTAAATGTTTACTGAAATCAGTTAAGTATATGAGTTTTATTTGGAAGATAAAGCTGTTTCACGGGATCTTCATTTTTATTTTTGAGTGCTGAAACCAGGTTGTCATTTTTGAGGAAGCAGTAGGTGGAGCTACAGGCTTTTTATCACTAAAGAATTCTCAGTAGCTGCCCATTGCGGAATAACCTGAACAAGCACATCTTTCCAAAAATAACAGAGGCATTTCCAAGTATTCCAGAAATATATGCAAGACTGTTTAGTCATTCATAATCACCGCTTTGCAAGTACTAGAGAGATTCTTTAGAAAATATTTCAGAAGCAGAAAAAAGATTCACAGAATTCCTTGTATTTTTAGAAAAGAGATTCTTAAAAAAAAAAAAAAATGAATTCAAGAGGGAGGGAGAGGCCCTTATTCTGCGTAATCATGTACCATTATTTTTTTTCCAGGTGGTGAAAGGGCCCAGAGGGGTAACCAGGGGCGGAAAAAAGTCTTTTCCATTTGCGTCAGAACTCTGAGGAGCTCTTTACTCCCCACTCGATGAACTTTTTTGAGGCTCTAAGCTGTGGTTTGGTTCTCTCTGAATTACAGAGGGTGGCCTGGGTTAAGTGATTCTGAGGAGACCAGAAGGCACTTGTGAGAGGTCGCTCTCAAGTGCCGTTCCTCTCACTGGGTACCCTGATGTTCCTGATCATCTCCCTGGGATAGATTAAAAAAACAGTTTTTCATTACTGTGGAAATGTAGATTCTTTTCAAGTAAAAAATCTCAAGTTCTGATAAATGCTCTAATGGTTATATATATATATATATATATATATATCTATATATATCTTATTATATGTACTGTTGGTTCTCTCTCTGTGTATATATACATATATATGAGTTTTGGGACTATCACTCTGAGAAGATGATGAAAGAAATGAATCCTAACTCCAGAAAAAACACACATAAACAAAATTTCACATATACTTTATATAAACATATACACATATAGGTATATATATATATATATTCATATACAGAGATGAGAGAGAGGGATTTATTTTAAGGAATTAAATATGTGACTGTCGGGTTTGGCAAGCCCAAGATTTGCAGGGCAGGCTAGTTGGCTGAAAACTCTGGCATGATTTCTATGTTACAATCTTCAGGGCAGAATTTCTTCTTCTCTGAGAAACCTCAGTTTTTACTCTTAAAGTCTTCAGCTGATTGGATGAGACCTGCCCACATAATGAAGAATCATCGGCTTTACTCAAATCTAATGGCAAAACCAATACAATATTATGAAATTTAAAAAAAGCCACTAAAAAAAAAAAGAATCACAACTACATGATTTTTTAGATTTTTGGTACATATGTGAAGAATTGTGTACAAACGGAAATGTCTGTATAGTAATCCTCAAAACAACCAATAAATTTATATTAAAAAAATATAATGGTTGTAAATGTTAGTCACATGTACACACATCTTCACAGCAACATCTAAACTAGTGCTTGACCAAGGAATTGGACACCAGAGCCTGACCATATTGATAGATGAAAATAACTATTACAGGTCCTATTGCTATAATCTGGTTTCAGGAACTTCACAAAGAAATGATGAAAAACACTTTCAAGCACATCATTGCCCTGGGTACTGTGTGAAGAAAAGGCCATAGGATGCTTGTGTTGGGAGAGCTAGGGTGCTTGCTCCATCCTCTCTGTGGGGACAGTAAATCATGACAGAAAATAGCCATGAGACAGAAAGAGAGATATTGCTACAATCTGATGGATAAAATGTTGCAAACGCCAGGCTTCTCTGCCTTCAGCTCTTCCAGATGCTGCTGGAGATGGTGATGTGTAGCAGTGGGGAGAGTAGCCAGTGATGTCTTATGACAGACTGGGTCAGACTTAGCAACTGTGGAAGCCAGCTGCTTCCTTATGTTGTGAAGTACAGAAAAGCTCTGATTTATAAATGGGGAAAGGGCTCAGAAAGATTCATCGATTCATCTGTATACTGGGCAGTGCTCTGGGTGCTGGGAATAAATACCACTGTGATTAAAACAGACACATTTTTCTCATGCATTAAATATTCTAATGGAGTAACAGAAAACAAAACAAGTAAGTAGAAAAGTAAAAATTGAAAGTTGCAGTAATTGATGGGAAGCAAGCTACTAACTAAGTGGACTGAGATAGTATTTATTCGTGAGATGGTGGGAAACTTACTTTAGGTGTTTCATAAGGAAGCCTTCTGTGGGGTGTTGATGTGTAATCTGAAACCTAAATAAACTTAATGGATGGGCTAAATCCTCCTCTGATAAGAGCTGGAGCTGGGATGCACAACCAGGTGGTCTGAACTCTAATTTATCTATTCATCTTTATCTTAGCTTAGAAGTTGTGTCCACCAGAAGAAGTCTGGCATTCTTTCTCAAAACTGTGGAAGAATTGTGTGTGTGTACTGAAGGATAGGTATGCACATGCAAATGAATAAATGTGTCTGAATCTCTTAGTGTTTCCATCACTCCTGTTAGGCAGTTCTTCCTCTCTGTAGCCTGGATTTTTCAAGCTGTACCTGACATTTTCTTTCTTTTGCTTTGTTCTTTGTTCACGTGGACAGACACTCTGCTTGTTGCCTTTTGCATTGGATTGACCTTAAAAACTTCATTTGCATTTTTATGCAACATCTTATGGACAACCTTGAAAAAACTTTTTGGCCACCCTGATAGAAAAGCTGTTTGTCAAGCTGTCACTTGCATTAATATATCATTTCTTTTTTAAATGAGCCAATCCTCCTGGATCTTATTCTCTGATTATTTAATTATCTTCCAGGCTCTACATAGGTTTTGTGAATTGTCTTTGGAACAACCCCTGAGGGCACTATTCACATAAAGACATTATAGATTGATATGCTCACAATTGGGATTCCCTGGTGGCTCAGATGGAAAAGAATTTGCCTGCAATATGGGAAACCTGAGTTCAATCCCTGGGTTGGGAAGATCACTTGGAGGAGGGCATGGCATATCAGAATCATAAAAATAATCATACTTGTTTAAAATACTTTATTCATTACAGAATCATGTAACATGAATAGCTACTATTTATTAAGTGCTAGATAAAGCACTAAATACTTTTTGTGAATTATGTCATTTAACTCTCACAACAATCTTATAAGAACTATTATCTACATTTTATAGATGAAGAAACTGAGGATTAAGGAGGTTAGTAGCTCCACCAAAGTCAAAAGGTAATAAGTGGTACATCTGTGACTTGACGAAGCCACATTCCCAGGAGTCAAAATTTCTTTGATTTCCACTCCAGTATTCTTGCCTGGAGAATCCCACGGACAGAGAAGAATGGTGGGCTACAGTCCCTTGGGTCACAAAGAGTTGGACACAACTCTGCAATTAAGCACAGCACATGATCATGAGGGGGCTTCCCAGGTGGCGCTAGTGGTCAAGAACCCTCTTGCAAAAGCAGGAGATGTAAGAGATGCAGGTTTGATCCCTGGGTTGGGAAGATTCCCTGGAGAAGGGAATGGCTACCCACTTCTGTGTTCTTGCCTGGAGAATCCTGTGGACAGAGGAGTCTGGCATGGACAGAGGAGTCTGGCATGGACAGAGGAGTCTGGCTTGCTAAAGTCCACAAGGTCGCAAAGAGTTGGACAAAACAGAATTGACTTAGCACACATGCATGATTACAATTACAGTATACTGGCAGATGGCTGATTTCTCTGCTTTGGGGATAGGGGGTGATTTCTCTGCTTTGCACAAAATAGCCTTACCAGCTAGAGGTGGCTGCATGTCTGTCTTACTTATCAGCCTTCTTTCTTTCCAATCCAAAGATACTTAGGAAGATGAAAAGTGAGTTTATGAATCTTTTCTCTCCCATTGACATTATAAAGGTACAGGGAGCATATCTTACAGGAAGACGTTGTTCATTTTCCTTCTTTTTTGACTGCTTTTTTGTTTGATGTCCAGTAACCTCCTGAAATTATATGTGAAATATTGTTTATGGTAGTTTAGTAGTTTTTTGTGTTACTTATTCTAGGAAATAAGCTTACTTGTGTTAATAATAATATGAGCAAATGACATTTGGAAAGTACTCTTACCAGAGGGAGAGATTGGTACCTTAAACCAAAAGAGGGATGTCAGATCAGAGAGTCAGTGGTGGGGAGCGAAGGTGTTGGACAGATGGTGCTGTAGGTACTTCTTAAAAATTTAAACTTTGTGAAGAGTTGAGTAAGCCAGGGACTTCCCAGGTCTTTGTTTTATAGGTCAATATTCTCATTGGAAGGAGTTCACCATGCGTTATTCACTTTCTAAAAGCCCAAGTAGAAACTTTGAACTGAAGATGCAGTTATAATCTGCAGGTGGGCTTGTAAGAAATTTTGATTCCTGGGAATGTGGCTTCATCAAATCACAAATGTACCACTTATTAGCTTTTGACTTTGGTGAAGTAACTAACCTCCTTAATCCTCAGTTTCTTCATCTATAAAATGTAGATATAGTTCTTATCTCATAAGATTGTTGTGAGGGTTAAATGACATAATTCACACAAAGAATTTAGTGCTTTATCTAGCACTTAATAAATAGTATTGGAATGGCTCAGATGGTGAAGCATCTGCCTGCAATGTGGGAGACACGGGTTTGATCCCCAGGTTGGGAAGATCCCCTGGAGAAGGAAATGGCAACCCACTCCAGTATTCTTGCCTAGATAATTCCATGGATGGAGGAGTCTGATGGGCTACAGTCCATGGGGTCGCAGAGTCGGACACGACTGAGCGACTTCACTTCACTTCGATAAATAGTAGCTATTCATGTTACATGATTCTGAAATGGATAAAGTATTTGAAACAAGTATGATTATTTTTATGATTCTAAAAATGAAGACTAGAAAATAAAAAAGTAAAGTCTAGATTGTTTTAAATTTGTCTCATATTTTTTATTCTAGAAGAGAGCATCTTGCATCTTGAAGTGTTCTTCATTTTGGTAGGAAATAATTCTGAGCAACTCTTTAAAACCGTAAAGATAGTAAGCCTAAAAAAAGTTGTTAAGTTGTTCATTTTCTGTAAATTGAATAGATTAGTTTTGTGATTGGTAAGTTACACCAGGAGCAAGCTACTTTTTGCAAAAGCTTCAAAAGAACTAATGCAATTTCAAAATGTGAAACTCAAAGTATATTTAGGGAACTGTGCATTGTCTCATTAGTTTAGAGCAGCATGCTCATTCAAGAAGGACTTGCAGGTAAGTCTGGAAAGAGAAGTTGAAAAGGAAGGATTTTGCTTGCTTAAGTGGAGATGTATGAACTCTTTTTGAACCAGTAGAAAACTAGCAAAGATTTTGGAGAAGAGTGATTCAACCAGATTGTGGAGATGTCTGCTTTTACTACACGTATTAATATAACTTGAGATGGATGTTGTTGTTGTTGTTGTTTAGTTGCTCAGTTGTGTCCGACACTTTGTTACCCCATAGACTGTAGCCCACCAGGCTCCTCTGTCCATGGGTGATCTCAAAGCAGGAGACAATTGCAACTAATCAGGCAAAAAGAAAGCAGAGTTTGAGTGAGGAACCTCTGAAAAGTTAGGGCGGACATAAACACTTGGGAAAACTTTGCGTGCATGCTAAGTTGCTTCAGTCGTGTCCAGCTCTTCGACCCAATGGATCATAGCCCACCAGGCTCTCCTGTCTGTGGGATTCGCCAGGCATGAATACTGGAGTGGGTTGCCATGCCCTTCTCCAGGTGATCTTCCCAGTTCGGGGACTGAACCCATGTCTCTTACATCTCCTTCATTGGCAGGCAGGTTCTTTACCATTAGTGCCACCTGGGAAGCCCTCCTGGGAAAACTTTGAATGGGGGTCAAAGGAGAGGAAAACAGGGAATTTGCTGCCATTAATAGTGAAATTCTAGCTAGGTTGAGAGTGGCTTTCGATACATTATGTTTGTTTGGACCTGTGTGATAGAACACCCAGGTAGGAGCCCTAGGCCATTGGAAAGAGCTTGGAAGGGACATCAAGGCTGGTGATAGATTTTAATGTCTTCAGAGAAGTCATGTTTGAAGTCATAGGATGGAATGGATTTCCTAAAACCTTGGGAAATGCTACATACAGAGCAGACGGAGGTGGACAAGTAATCAGTAGAGACTGAGAAAGAGCTGTGGGAGAAATAGGGAACAAGGGTGAGGAATGATCACAGAGACCAAAGCAGAAGAGCATTTCTCCAATGAATGAGTGGCCTGACAATGACCAGGTCATAAATCATAGCAAAGAGAACAATTTTGATGGGGAGGTTAGGGAATAGGCAGCTTAAATAAGTAGAGAGAGTGGACGTGATGAAGGATAGCCAGGAAATAAGACATCTAGTGGTGCAGTGAATAAGAGAATTATGTTCCTGGTAGGGCTGGATCAAAGAAATGCTGGAATTAGGGAAAAGGAAACAATATACCAGGAAGAGAGGATAATTAGTAGAACAATATTGCAGATTCTAAGGGGCCCATAACTGGTAAATAATATTGCCTTTCTCAGTGTTTGAGACCCATCTCGTATTTCTCTCATGTTTTTCTGTCACTGCTTATCTTAAATTTACTCTGTTTTTTCACTCTAATTTATTATAATGTTCTCCATGAAACCTCCTACAGCTATTTTTAATATATATTATAATATCTCTTATTTTTAACATCTGTTGCATGAGTTGTTTTTCATTTACTTTCTCAATTTTGAGTGTTTCTGTTATATTTTTATCCAACCTAATTTCTACCTGTTTACATATTAAAGACATGCTTCTGATAACTTTATATCATCCACACTTCTGGTACACATCCATCATGTCTGTATTGAATGACTAATTACTTAGAATGTTTATATCTTGACTGTTTCAAAATTTGTGGGGATGGTCAGACATTCCAGTTTCACCTTATTTCTGTTTCTAAGACTGACAATAGATTGACATTTCAATTATTTTTCAATAAGCATGTCATTTCAAATGATATGCACCATTTAACATTATCTTTCACATGCAGTTTGTGATCACTAAGTGTCTGTTGGTTGCTTGAAATGGTTGTTTTAGTTTAGAATGTGCTTGATTATATGTGTCTTGTATTAATAATAGCTGACACATACCTGGATTTAATCACTTAAAATAATATAATCTAGTGATATCTGAAATTTATTCCTAAACTTTTGCAACAAGTGAGCAACTTGCAGCAGATGTCACTAGGACTCACTATCATTTGGTTCTCCTTTCTTCCTTGGCCACACAGTAGATTATATTCTCAGACCTTTTGAAACTAGGCAGGTCATATGACTGGTTCTGGCCAATAAGATATGAGTATAAGTGAAGTATATTGCTTTCAGACATTCTACAGTCTCCTGTCTCTCTTTTCCTCTTTCTGATCATGAATATACCTTCATGTTATTATGAATTTGCCTTATAAATCAAGCACCAGCTGGAGGATGATTGGCCTGGAAGGTCACCTGGACTTGAGGTTTATTTTGTTTGACTGATAAGGTTTTTGATGTGAAAAGTCACTGGGAATTTTTTTTTGTTTGTTTTTATTGCAGTATAACCTACCTTATCTTGACTATTACTGTTAAAAGCTAATGGTGAACTAAACAGACATTTCTCCCACAGATGGCTAACAAACACATGAAAAGATGTTCAATATCACTCTTATCAGAGAAATGCAAATCAAAACCACATTGAGGTACCATCTCATGTTGGTCAGAATGGCTGCTATCAAAAAGTCTACAGACAATAAATGCTGGAGAGGCTGTGAAGAAAAGAGAACCCTCTTACACTGTTGGGGGAATGCAAACTAGTGCAACCACTATGGAGAGCAGTGTGGAGATTCCTTAAAAAACTGGAAATACAACTGCCATATGAACCAGCAGTCCCATTGCTGGGCATACACACCAAGGAAACCAGAATTGAAAGAGACATATGTACCCCAATATTTATCACAGCACTGTTTACAGTAGCTAGGACATGGAAGCAATCTAGATGTCCATCAGCAAATGCATGGATAAGAAAGCTGTGGTACATATACACAATGGAATATTACTCAACTATAAAAAGAACACATTTGAATCAGTTCTAATGAGGTGGATGAAACTGGAGGCTATTATACAGAGTGAAGTAGGTCAGAAAGACAGAGAAGGTAATGGCAGCCCACTCCAGAACTCTTGCCTGGAAGGTCCCATGGATGGAGGAGCTTGGTAGGCTGCAGTCCGTGGGGTTGCGAAGAGTCGGACATGACTGAGCAACTTCACTTTCACTTTTCATCTTTGTGCATTGGAGAAGGAGGTGGCAGCTCACTCCAGTGTTCTTGCCTGGAGAATCCCAGGGATGGGGGAGCCTGATGAGCTGCCGTCTATGGGGTCACACAGAGTTGGACACGACTGAAGCAACTTAGCAGCAGCAGCAGCAGATCAGAAAGAAAAACAATATAGTATATTAACACATACATATGGAATTTAGAAACATGGTAACAATGACCCTATATGCAAGACAGCAAAAGAGACATAGCTATAAAGAACAGACTTTTGGACTCTGTGGAAGAAGGCGAGGGTGGGACGATTTGAGAGAATAGAATTGAAACATGTATATTTCCATATGTGAAATAGATAACCAGTCCAAGTTCGATGCATGAAACAGGGCACTCAAAGCTGGTGTACTGGGACAACCCTGAGGGATGGGATGGGGAGGGATGTGGGAGGAGGGTTCAGGATGTGGGGACACATGTATACCCATGGCTGATTCATGTCGATGTATGGCAAAACACACTACAATATTGTAAAGTAATTAGCCTTCAATTAAAATAAATAAATTAATAAAAAATAACATTGATGCAATAATAATAAAAAAAAGGATAGATAAAAAAGAAGCATAATAGACTTGTAGGCATTGGGGAGCTACCTAGGAATTAGGAAGTTGTTAAACAGCAAACAAGGATTGTGTAAGTACAAATCTCCCATCTCAGGGAGATTTACCTCCCCCAGGAGGAATAAAATAACGACTATAACTCAATGAAAATATGGAAGAATGAGATAAAACACACACAAGTAACTAATAATCTAGAGGTCTAGATGCCTATTTGGGACATGTGCTATAAGTGCATATTTAACACAAGGTGAAGAAGTCTGTCTAGTCAAGGCTATGGTTTTTCCAGTGGTCATGTATGGATGTGAGAGTTGGACTATAAAGAAAGCTGAGTGCCGAAGAATTGATGCTTTTGAACTGTGGTGTTGGAGAAGACTCTTGAGAGTCCCTTGGACTGCAAGGAGATACAACCAGTCCATCCTAAAGGAGACCAGTCCTGGATGTTCCTTGGAAGGACTGATGTTGAAGCTGAAACTCCAATACTTTGGCCACCTCATGTGAAGAGTTGACTCATTGGAAAAGACCCTGATGCTGGTGAGAGGGTAACAGGCAGGATGGCCAGGGGTCTCCAAAGGGAGGAAATAGCCTGCAAGTGTCAGACATTTTTTTCTCTCTTAAGTGGTAGGAGGAAACAAACTAGCAATATTTTTTTCTTCTCTATACAAATTTAAAAGGAGATTTCTCTTAAAATTCTGTGTTGCCATAATGACACCTTGTTTCACTGGAAGTTAACTATTCTCAAACCTAGAGATAACCAATGCCTTTTTCTTATGGAAATGTTTATCTTAAGCTATGCTAATGTACTATGCATTTATCCCAAACTCTGTCTTCAAGTTGGTTCCGCCTCTTGGCTCAGAACCTACTTGACAAACCAGTATGTTATACTCAGATATTGTTCCTCTAATCTATGTAAATGAACCTATTTTTATGGTGATCTGCCCTTCTTCAAGATTCAAGTTAATCATTTTATGGCCCAGGATGAACCATTTGGTGCCAAGATTATCCCAAAATGCATCTTATGGGTGAGGGGCCTGGTGCCATTCTGAGTTTTAAGACATTCCTTTCTTTCATTAACAAGACTGCTAGTGACTATATAAACATCCAGCTGAAGACTAGCAGGGGGGTACTCTTTCTGCCCCCTTCGCATGCGTATGTCAGAAGCTTTCTCTATGTCCTTTATACTTTAATAAAACTTTATTACACAAAAGCTCTGAGTGATCAAGGCTCATCTCTGGCCCTGGATTGAATTCTTCTCCTTTGGGGCCAAGAATCCCGGCCTTGTGATTCAACAACAACCTTTCACTGGCAAAGATTGAGGGCAGGAGGAGAAGGGGATGGCAGAGGATGAGATGGTTGGATGGCATCATTGACTCGATGGGTTTGGATGGACTCTGGGAGCTGGTGATGGACAGGGAGGCCTGGCGAGCTGCGGTTCATGGGGTCGCAAAGACTTGGACACGGTTGAGCAACTGAACTGAACTGAACTGAAGAAGTTAAGGTAAGGGGTGGGTATGTTTTTGGACACACCTGGTCAGATTTTCTGAAAGGATTTCTTGAAAAAAATCTGCTCTAAGTTGAGGGGAAGTGGTGGAACTAGAAGAAAATAATTTCATGTGATAATTTTAGGGCAGTAGGAGAAAAAGTGTGGACTATCTTTTTATGTAAAGAAATTAAGGCAAAAATCATACAATTAAGATATAAAAAGAATGATGGATGATAATTGGAGTGAGGGAAGAGAAATAAAAGTAGAAAAACATCTAGCAGGGATAAGAGAGATGACCAGGTTGCCTGGTGGCCAAGGCAAAGAGAGAAACACCATCAGTCATGAAGAATGACAGTGTCCATGATATAAGAAACAAACCAGTTGTTTGGAAAAGTGGAGTCGCAAGGTCTGATGAAAATTCTTAACGTGGGTCTGCAAAATTAGAGGAGTGTGATTTAAAGACTGTAACTTAGAAAAAAATCTTGGCAGTACAAGCTAGCTAGAAGAAGTTGAGAGCTACTCTCCAAACAAAAATAAAACATAAAAGTTCAGAAATCATGTATATGCAATATTTTTTACCCTAAAAATCACCATGTGAGGGAATCCATGATTTAATATTTCGAGTATATCATGAAGAATACAAGAAAATTTGGGGAAGGTAGTTTCTAGATACTGCATTGGCTGTATAACGTTATGTTGTTTTTGGGAAAAGATGCTTTAGTTTTATTGCTGTTTCACTGTGAGTTTGCATGAATATATTGAGTAACGTTTGGTAACTTAGGAAGAGTTCCATTGCAATACTTGATATGGTTTTTTTTTAACCATAAAATCAGTTTATTTATTTATTTTCATTTCATATATGATATACAAGTTTCAATGCCATAAGTCCTCTCCAACCTTAAGAAAGATATGCCAGTAGTAATCGAAGTATTTACCATTAAGGACTAATAGACAGCAGTGGTGGATATTCTCAAAAGAGTGACAGTTCATGGAGATGGTGAGATAATTTTATAGTTGGACCAAAAGGCCAGAGAGCTCTTTTATAGCTACTTAAATAAGTTAATATTGATTTTATGATGCTTTTTCTATTATTTTATAAGGGAAAGTAGTGAGAATATGAGGTGTTGGCATCTGTTGCCCACTTTTATGGACTGGCCTGCTTGCTTCTCTTTTTATTAACTGTTTCCTGCTTTCCAAGGACAGACTGTTCATGGACTGAGCACTAGGTCAAGAAACAAGTTTTCTTTTTCTTGAAAAAAAAAAGAGAGAGAGAAACAAATTTAACTATTTCTAGGTAATTTCATCTTGAATCTGGATTATCTTACTTATCTGTTAACAGAACTCCGTCTCTGGTTGAAGTGCTAATTGGAGTCTCTCAGGCAAGTCCAGAATATTTCTATAAAGCTGTTTTTTCCCTTCCCCCATTCTTGTACTCAGTACATTCTCAGTTATTGATCTCAGAATATTGTCTAAGCACGTGATCCACAAAAAGACCGTGGCTGTGCACAGTTAATTATATAATCCTGCTATGTAATTCTCCTCTTATGCATATCCTTGGGGGCCACTATGACTTGATTTAGTCATTGGTTTCACTATCCTTACTTCAACAATTTTCTTAAGAAAAAAAATGCTTCTGTTTTGGTTATATTTCTCCTGAAATCAGGTTCCAATCCCCTGAAAACATGAGCCATTTGGCACCACTGCCTGCTTAGATTCCTATGGTTCAGAGTTATCAATTTCCTCCACATTTCAAGATCTCAAGCCATGGTTTTAGTTAATCTGTATTTGTACTATATCCTGTTTTCCTACAAATCGTCTTGGCCTGGCAGATCTTTCAGTGAGCCGAGGATAACCCTCTGAAATGGAGGGTAGGGGTCCAGCCTTGAAATTCACTTAATTCTAAGGAACCGAGCTTCAGTGAAGCTACATGGATCCAGACTGCTTTGCTATCTAACACTGGACCTTTCCAAAACATTTTTTCCTTTCTCATTTAGAACTTGATAGTTTTTAAAAAAAATAATCTCTGGTGGGAAATTTTAGCTAAAGAATTTTTATTTTTAGGTTTTGCATTCAACATGTCTTTTTTTGGCAAAGCAAACAACATTTCATCAGACAGGAGGCCACAGGGTTTACCCTTGGATATATAGTGATTACATTTCCAAATGTAAGGCTGATGCCATGTGGGGCTTATTTCAGACAGAGGGAGTGGATGGTGGCATCTTGGTATGAAATCAACAGGACAACCCACTCCTAACCTCCTGTGAGTGACTGAGGCCAGACTACAGAAGGAGGCTCATGTACTCCACGTAGGAATATTTAAAAGTTAGAAATAAAGCTAAGAGATCTTTAAAGATAAACATAATTTTGCTTCCTATCTTGACAAATATATCTTCTTCTTTACCTGGAAGACAAGGTTTAAATTTATAATTCTTAAAGTCCTTGGATTCTCTGTTTGTGCTACTTGGAGAGAGTTGACCTCAGCTGTAGGCCTTTTAGCTGTCAGCCTGCATCCCTTCTCTCCCACCTCCAGTTCCTGCACCAGCAGAGGCTTCTTCTGCGCACCCTGGGATATATACCACACAAATAGTTGTCTCATGGCCATGTCTTGAGCCCATGACATTCTGAGTGTGGAAGGATAGGCTTGGGGAACTGGAGAATGAAGACCCTGGAATAGGGCTCAGGAGATTCTTGGGTCCTGGGTACTGTGGTATGGTCTAGAAGGAAAGTGTATTAGATTGCTAGGACTTCTTTAACAAAGTACCACAAACTGGGTAGTGTTAACAGATATGTATTGCCTCACAGTTCTGGAGGCTAGAGATCTGAGATTAGATATCAGCAGGGTTGGTTTTTATATTTATTTAACAAAAAAAATTCTTTTTTTGGGGGGGGGGGCTGTGCTGGATCTTTGTTGTGGTGCATGGGGCTTTCTCTAGTTGTGACAAGCAGGGGCTACCCTCTAGTTGTGGTGTGTAGGTTTCTCATTGCTGTAGCTTCTCTTGTTGCAGAATATGTATTCTAGGCATGTGGGCTCAGTTTTGTGGCACGTGGGCTTAGTTACTCTGTGGTATGTGGAATCTTCCCAGACCAGAGATCAAAGTGGTGTCCCCTATATTGCCAGGTGGATTCTTAACTCCTAGACCACCAAGGAAGCCCAGGTTGGTTGTTTTCAAGGGCTGTGAATAGAGAATCTATTCCATCCATCTCTCCTGGCTTCTGGGTTTTTTTCTGGACATCTTTGGCATTTCTTATCTCATAGATGGGCTTCCCTGGTGGCTCAGACCTTAAAGAATCTGCCTGCAATAAGGGAGACCTGGGTTTGATTTCTGAGTTGGAAAGATCCCTTGGAGAAGGGAATGGTAACCCACTCAAGTATTATTGCCTAGAAAAATTCCATGGTCAGAGGTCCATGGGGTTGCCAAGAGTCAGACATGATTAAGAGACGAACACATACACACACACACACACAGAGCTTGTGGATGCATCACCTTGATCTCTGCCTGCATCTTCACATAGCATTTTCTCTGTGTGTATGTCTGTGTCCAAATATCCCCTTTTTACAAGAACACCAGTCACGCTTGATTAGGGTCCACTCTAATGATCTCGTCCTAGCTTGATTACATCAGCAAAGACTATTTCTAAATAACAGACTTCAACATATGAGTTGCTGGAGGACAGTTTTAAACCTATGACAGAAGGTAAGTGTGGGTACCGTAGGCACATCCCCTTGGCCTTGTGGATTCTGTCCTATTGGGAAAGTTTTTGCTGGGTAGGATCCAGAAGGGGGCTCTAGAAAGCTTGGGCTCTGTGGCCAGGATCCTTGTAAATGAAGTGCTGGGCATTAGTTCTTTCCTTGTCACCAGTATCTCCACAGTCTTTAACAAGGAAGATCTAATATTACAGTTTAAAAAGCAATAGAAAGGGCATGAACTTTAGCTTTCTCTTTTCCCCAGTTGATCAAATTAACAAAGCCTCTTCCTTTGCCTCTGAATAGTCCTTCCAATCTAGTCCATCCTATCCCTTCATTCCCTCTTCACCCCTAATTCCCATGGTACTTCTCACCCGGATCGTTTTATAGATTATGAGTTTCTGCTTTTTTCCAACCCGAAGTGTTAATTTTTAACACAGTATCAGAGTGTGGCAAGTCTTCAGCAAAATTGTTTTTGTTCTCTAGGCCTCTGGCCTTTGTTTATTGCACATGTAATCCACTAGCTTTGATTCTGCACGGTATATTTCTACTTTTGAGAGCAGTCAGGCCTTCGATGTTGTGTATGTGGGTTATTTCTGAGCCCGCATTTTAAAAATAATCCACGGCGGGAAGGAGGGGTATTCAATTCTGTGACTAAAAACAATCTCCTGGGAGCCAAAGAAACACACAGATAATGTTTATTCTCCATGCTAAAAATAGGTGGGCTGGTATTTTTAGCCATTCCCCAAAATATGGTGTCTGGACTCAAATTCAGCTGTGGGTGCCTGTCTTTATGGGATCCATGTGGGGAGGAGTCACTAGGGTCAGATGTTAGGAAAAAAATGTTTCTAGGAGAGAAGCTAGGCCTTGCTACCAATTTAAGGTTTCTAGCTTATGAGGGTGTAGTTCAATTTCAAACATTTTTAGAGTTAAAAAAACAAAAACAAAAACAAAAACAAAGCAACCTCAAGGAATTATCGAGGGCATAAAGACCAGCAGTTGTTCATCCTAGGCTGTAAAAATGAACTACTTCTTCTCCTCAGATGAGGGCAAAAAGTGGTCTGGAATCACAACAAAATTAATTTGTTTGCTCGGGTTTAAATTTAAAATGACTTACCTGATATTTTTTTTTCTTTTCTGTAATTTGCCAGAGTTAATTCAGTCCCAACGGACTTGCTTTTTACCACCTTACTATAAAATCTGATTCGGTTTCATACAGTTTTTTCTTTTTTCCCTTACTAATCTCCAGACTAAAGGTATGCTTTAAGAAAACATCAGGGTTATAGCTGGTGTTTTTGTCATGTTTCTTGTATAGACTTTCTGGGACCCTAGGTGTGGGAAAATATTCATGGACATTTAAAGAGTTTAAGAAATTTTTCCAAATCAGCATGGTGGTTCCTTTACCACTCCCGACCCCCCCACCCCCCACCCTCTGCCCACTTCTGAACATGTCAAGTTTAAGGGCTCATTTCTTTACCAGATCTTAGGTCTACCAAATATCTGCTGGGATTGAGATCAATTGTGAGGTTTGGAAAGGAGTGGAAACATGCTTAGTGAAAAAGTGCGGTGTCAAACTTAAAAGTAAAAAAAGAATTTTACTTATTCTTTTTAAAAAATATTTATTTTTAAATTAAAAGATAATTGTTTTACAGAGTTTTGTTGTTTTATCATTTCAGAGAGCTTAGCCTGCCTGCCTGGAGGGCCCAAGTCTTCTGCTGTCTCCTAGAGGTTGCTTTGTAGGAGCTGTTCCTTATCTTGAGAAGTTTTTGATGTATTTGTGAGGAGGCTGGTGATCTCCCCATCTTATTCCTCCACCATCTTCCATCTCCTCAGAATTTGAGTTATTCTTGCATGACAAAGTCATCTTCTTTGTCTCACTAACCTAAGATCAGAAATCAAAAGGCTGGGGGCTGCCTCCAAATCATAGGCTGTGTATGGGATTCAACCTAAACTCATCTCACAGCAGAAACTTTTGAAAGATTTTAACGTGACTTTGCAAACAGCAGGATGAGCAGCAATGATTTCATTATGTCCAGCAAGCACATGTGGTGTCATTGTGCTTGATATTCTCCACATAATCTTCTGGGTATTGGGTGTGTGTGAGGGCACTGGATGCAACAGAAGATGTTTTCACTGAATGAGTTAGGATGGAGCAACATGTCTGTGTCTTATTTCAAGCTTGACTGAAGATTCTTCCTGTGACAATGAGTGAGTTTAATATCACACTATACTCTTCATATAGGAATTAAAAAATCAAACCCTTTTTGGCATAATCATGCTATCTCTTCACATGTTGAACTTTGGTAACATTGTGGGGGGCAGGAAATCTATGGCCAAAGGACTATGTGACTGAAAAAAAAAAGGAAGAATTGCCATTCATGGCATGACATCTCTGCCATGTCATCTGCCAAGCTGACGTGATTTTCAAAGACTTTTAAAGTTCTCTTACTCCATCTCCAATTAATTCCCCTGTCTGTAGTAAACCCCTTCAGACCTCTGGTGATAGAAATTATGGATATTTTGAGGGCCAGTTTATTTTCCAGACTAATTGTTTTAAAAGTATACTCTTCATATTATGATCATTCTAAGAGTGATGACCAAAATTTTGGAGCCATTATTTTCTTTTAAAAATCAACATAAAATTTCTTTTCTTTCTGGTTTCATGAAACTAAGTATCTCAGAATCACCAAACTCTAGTGCAAAGATGGCGACACCAAAGGCAGGTCACACAGGAAGTTAGTGGAAAGGTGGAAACCTACACACAGTAGTTATTTTTCAAGCTTTTCTGTGAACACATAATCTATTTAGCAATTTTCTATTCCTTGTAATTAAAATATAAAGAGTCACAATTTCTCTCTGCTTGATATTCTTCATATAATCTTCTGGGTGGAGCTTGAGGGTTTTTCTGGACTCCTGGTGGTCGTCTGGTTACCTCTGCTGACAGACCTGGACATAGCCCTGTGTGTGTCTGTCGCACTCAGCAGGGCAGCAAATGGCAGGGTCCTGCTGTGATTTCACAGTCCTGCTTTCTTCTCTGGCATCCAGGCTGGGCTATATATATACCATTACCACATCATTCACAGCTTCCTGTCAGAAAGCCAAGAATCACATCACCTTATCCCACACTCACATTAGCACAAATAATTTAAATCAACATTTCTGTGTTGGGGGATACCGTTGTTTGGGAAGTGGGGTGCATCTACAGGGCTGAGTGGTAGGTTTTTCTTACTTCTGGTGGGCTCAAGCGCTTGTCTAAATACAGACCCTTAACACTGCCTTGTTGTCTCCACCCAGCAGGCAGCAATTCTGGCTCACTACATCACAGTCTCTCATGTCAACAAAGCCTCGTCTTAGCAGTTTTCCTGGTGTTAGTCTGAGGGGTGTATGTCTCTGTCTGTGAGTATGTTTGCTAGGAAAGTTTTTCTCCCTGATGGAGGAATGGGAGAAAAGAAACAAGCCACAGAGTTCTCTATAAACACCCACTACTCATTTAGATTTCATTGTGAGATTATAACCTCTTCTTCCTCCTGGAATCTCTTGAGACCTTAGGTTGGCATATATCTAAGTATCATAGACATCAATGACCTCTAACTTGGACAACCAACAAGAAGTCAATTCAGATCTAAACACTCTCCAGGCTCCTTGGCTCCTTTCAACAAAAACAGTGATGCCTTCACACTGAGCTTTTCTCCTCTTCTGGGTGATGGGAGTAGGACGGAAAGGACCATCAGGATCTCTTCTCTTCTGGTGCTTCCATCCTGACATTCTTTCAGATTCGGGGTATGACTTAAAAAAAAAAACAACAGCACTAAGTGCAATGATAAGCATATTAGTAATGTATGTGTGAGACAAAGAATGAATATTTTGAGGGAACTTACAGAATAGAATAGAGATTCCATATTAGAAAATTGTTATCTGAAGATGAAGGTAAAATCATCAGATGTTCAATTTGACAATCCCTTCTGTCTTTATACAGCTATGGTTATTAAGGTCATTGCACAGGCTATTGGTCCCAGTTCATCCTTCCCCTGTGGTAATACTTTATGTGACATCCTTGGCATGGTCTCATGGTGGGCTGAGTGGATTACCCAATGTCTTGATTCTGCACTTGGCCATTTTACTTGTTTGGTCAATGGGATGTTAACTAATGTGAGGCTTAAGATGTGAGCCTTCCTTCTGCACTTCTGCCCAAAGCATCCTTATCTCCTACCCCATTGTCTGTTGACCCCAAAAGGATGAGAAACATGGAACAGATCTAAAACAAAGTAGCTGAGCCAGCCTAGATCAGCCAAACCCAAGCCAATGGTCAGATACACGAGTAAGAAATAAATGTCTATTACCTTCCATTGAGATTTTGTGTTTGTTTGTCATGTAGCAACAGCTGACTTTTATATAATGTGACTACCAATACCACCAACTTTCACTTCACAAAAATTCTATGAGACTTTGTGATTGGTTGTCACATAGTAACGGCTGACTGATTACATGTCACTATGAACTGTATTACTAACTTCCATTTCATAACATTGTTCAGTTCAGTTCAGTTCAGTTCAGTTCATTCGCTCAGTTGTGTCCGACTCTTTGCCACCCCATGAATCGCAGCACTCCAGGCCTCCCTGTCCATCACCAACTCCCGGAGTTCACCCAGACTCACGTCCATCGAGTCCGTGATGCCATCCAGCCATCTCATCCTCTGTCGTCCCCTTCTCCTCCTGCCCCCAATCCCTCCCAGCATCAGAGTCTTTTCCAATGAGTCAACTCTTCGCATGAGGTGGCCAAAGTACTGGAGTTTCAGCTTTAGCATCACTCCTTCCAAAGAAATCCCAAGGCTGATCTCCTTCAGAATGGACTGGTTGGATCTCCTTGCAGTCCAAGGGACTCTCAGTAGTCTTCTCCAACACCACAGTTCGAAAGCATCAGTTCTTCGGCGCTCAGCCTTCTTCACAGTCCAACTCTCACATCCATACATGACCACAGGAAAAACCATAGCCTTGACTAGATGGACCTTAGTCAGCTACTGACTTCCATTTCATAACAACCCAGCGAGGCTCTTTATAAAGAGAGAGGTTGCTGGTGATCCTGGAGTTCATCCAGTGTCCCTGTTCTATTGCTGAGAAAATTGAGGCTCAGTGTTATGTCACTTGGCTGATGTAACACAATCTGAAAGGTCTAACAGGAATCCTCTGGCTGGACCACCAGTGTGGCCTATTCATTCTCAAGCTTCAGGTTAAGAGGGTAGGACTGTGACTGATGCTGTATGCAATTCTAAACCATGGTTGTGCCACCAATTATATAGGTACCTTCTATTTACATGACATAAAGCTCACCCATATTTGAAACTAGATAGAAAGAGAAAGATCTATGAATAACAAGTTGTAATCAATTCATCTCATGTATAAGCATATTTCCAGACTCTGGGCTGCATCCCGCAGTAACATAAATGACAAATTGGAACAGGACCAAGTAATCACAACCAAAGCTCTCAAAGAAATGTTATTATTCCATAGTTAAGTCATGTCTGACTCTTTGCAACCCCTTGGGTTATATAATGCCAGAATCCTCTGTTCTCCACTATCTCCCAGAATTTGCTCAAGTTCAAGTCCATTGAGTTGGTGATGCTATCTAACCATCTCTTCTTGTCCTACCCTCTTTTCCTTTTGCCCTCAGTCTTTCCCAGCATCAGGGTCTTTTCCAGAAAATTGGCTCTTCACATTAGGTGGCCAAATTATTGGACCTTCAGAGTTAGCATCAGTTCTTCCAATGAATATTCAGAGTTGATTTCTTTTAGGATTGACTGGTTTGATCTTCTTGCAATCCAAGGGACTCTCAAGAGTCTTCTTAAGCACTGCAATTAGAAAGCATCAATTCTTTGGTGCTCAACCTTCTTTATGATGATCCAGCTCTCACATCTGTTCATGACTACTGAAAAAACCATAGCTTTGACTATACAGACCATTGTTAGCAAAGTGATGTCTCTACTTTTCAGTACATTGTCTAGGTTTGTCATACCTTTCCTTCCAAGGAGCAAGCATCTTTTAATTTCATGGCTGAAATCATCATCTGCAGTGAC
Organism: Budorcas taxicolor; assembly: GCF_023091745.1. Lineage (NCBI taxonomy): Eukaryota > Metazoa > Chordata > Mammalia > Artiodactyla > Bovidae > Budorcas > Budorcas taxicolor. Next base: position 48,348,566 of record NC_068922.1, read on the forward strand.
TCTGGAGATCAAGAAAATAAAATCTATCACTGCTTCCACTTTTCCCCCTTCTATTTACCATGAAGTAATGGGAGCATATTCCATGACCTTAGTTTTTTTTTAGTTTTTATTTTTACTTTATTTTACTTTACAATACTGTATTGGTTTTTGCCAAACATTGACATGAATCCACCACGGGTGTACATGAGTTCCCAATCCTGAACCCCACTCCCACCTCCCACACCATATCATCTCTCTGGATCATCTCCGTGCACCAGTCCCAAGCATCCTGTATCCTGCATCGAACATAGACTGGCAATTTATTTCTTACATGATAGTATACATGTTTCAGTGCCATTCTCCCAAATCATCCCACCCTCTCCCCCTCCCTCAAGACCTTAGTTTTTGAATGCTGAATTTCAAGCCAGCTTATTTCACTCTCTTCTTTCACTCTTCTCAAGAGGTTCTTCAGTTCCTCTTCACTTTCTGCCATTAGAATGCTATCATCTGCATATCTGAGGTTGTTGATATTTCTCCTGGCAATCTTGATTCCAGCTTGTGTTTCATCCAGCCTGCATTTCACAAGACGTACTTGGCATATAAGTTAAATAAGCGGTGTGACAATATACAGCCTTGTCATACTCCTTTCCCAATTTTGAACCACTCCATTGTTCCATGTCCAGTTCTAACTGTTGCTTCTTGACCCACACATAGATTTCTCAGGAGACAAGTAAGGTGGTCTGGTATTCCCATCTCTTTAACAGTTTTCACAGTTTGTCGTGATCCACACAGTCAAAGATTTTCAATGATGCAGAAATAGACGTTTTTGTGGAAGTACCTTGGTTTCTCCACGAGCTAATGAGTGTTGGCAGTTTGATCTCTGATTCCTCTGCCTTTTCTAAACCCAGCTTGTACATCCAGAAGTTCTTGATTCACATACTGCTAATGTCTAGCTTGAGGGATTTTGAGCATAAACTTGTTAGTATAAGAAATAACTGCAACTGCATGGTAGTTTGAACATTCTTTGGCATTGTCTTTCTTTGGGGTTGAAATGAAAATTGACCTTTTTCAGTCCTGAAAATCCGTGGACAGAGGAGTCTGGTGGGCTACAGTCCATGGGATCACAAAGAGTCGGACATGACTGAAGCAACTTGGCACGAGTTTTCCAAATTGGAGGACATATTGAGTTCAGAACTCAGTATGATGGAAACATCAGGGAAAAAAAAGTGGAAGCAACCTATGTGCCCATTAGTGGATGAACAGATGAACAAAATGTGGTATACACATCCGATGGAATATTTTTCAGACGTAATAAGGAAGAAAAGTCTGGGGCATGCTACAGCATGGACAGATCCTGAGGACATCTGGCTAATTAAATAAGCAAGACACAAAAAGACAAATAGTGTATGATTCCATTTATATGAAGTATCAACAGTAGTTAAATTCATGCAAAAAGGAAGGCTGGTGGTTTCCAGGGGAAACTGGGAAGTGGAAAATGAGTTGTTATTTAATGGGCTTCTGTGATAGCTCAGTTGGTAAAGAATCTGTCTGCAATGAAGGAGACCTGGACAGATTCTGGGTTGGGAAGTTCTTCTGGAGAAGGGAAAGGCTACCCACTCCTGTATTTTGGCCTGGAGAATTTCATGGGCTAAAGTCCATGGGGTTTCAAAGAGTCAGACAGGACTGAGCAACTTTCACTTTCAGTTTCATGTAATGGGTACAGTGTTTCAAGTTTGCAAGATGAAAAAGTTCTGGAGATTGGTTGCATAAAATATTAATATACTGAATATGACTGAACTATATACGTAAAAATGGTTAGTTAGAAAATTTTATGTTATTTTTTAGCCACAATTAAAGAGTAAAAGAAAGAAATCCTGATTGTTGATCACTGGGAGAAGAGCCACAGATCCCTCCTCACTGCAGAGCTGGCCAACTTTGGCTTGAAAGTGAAAGTGAGAGTCGCTCAGTCGTGTCTGACTCTGCGACCCCATGGACTATATAGTCCATGGAATTCTCCAGGCCAGAATACTGGAGTGGGTAGCCTTTCCCTTTTCCAGGGTATCTTCCCAACCCTGGGATCGAACCCTGGTCTCCTGCACCTCTGGTGGATTCTTTACCAGCTAAACCACAAGGGAAGCCCAATATTTATTTATTTGGCTGTGGCAGGTCTTCCTTGTGGCATGTGTGATTTTCATTGCATCATGTGGGATCTTTCACTGCCCCATGGCATGTACGGTCTTAGTTCCCTGACTAGGGATTGAACCCATGTTCCCTGCATTGCAAGGATTCTTAACCATGGGACCACTAGGTGTCTTTAGCTTCTATTTCAATTTGTTACCACTTCTAACCCTTTATCCTCTTCATATGCTTAAATTCTCCTACAAGTAGCCTGACAATCAGTAACCCTAATAGATACCAAGCATAATTCCCTTGTAAAAACCTACAGGGAGTTATTTTCTCCTTCTATTTTTTAATTTCTCTATCTTGAAATTTTATTCACAATATATACATGTCATATACAAAACTAAGTGTTCTCTTTGTTATTCTCTCTACTAGCTCTGTTGTTACATGATTTATGTTTTGGCTCATAGTGTGCTTAATTTTTTCCCCTATGGAATTCTTGCATTTAAGTAAGAAACTCTGGTTTTATTTCCGTTTATTCAACAAGTGTATATTGAAGGTCCACTCTATGTATTGATAAACAGTAATTCCATTAATGATTGCAAAATCACAAATGCCTATGAGGTAAACATAAACAGATTAAGTTACTTTTAGTTGAGCCATGGTTAGTATTAATATTATATATATTTAATCATAATCTATTGTTTAAAATAGATCAACAAATTGTGTAGTGATTTTACTCTAATCTAAATATTTGACTAGAGCACAAAGGGAAAGGCAGCTATAGATAAAAGCAGGTAGTGGCAACACCAAACACCCTTACCCTTTAGATTCAGCACAAGTTATGAACCTTTATATCCATCAATGCCATCTCTGAGCACCCCTCTCCCTAAGCCTTCTCTGCCATAGACACAGCTGCTAAACAGTTCTGGGCTCTAACTTGCCATTATAAAGTCTCCGTACCTTATCCTCATTACTTCTTTGATCCTCTCAAGGGGGCTGTACCTGTGCTAAGATATTTCTGTGCGTGTTGTCCTGCCCATGCCTTAATTCTATTTCAGGCAGTTTTTCTTACATGCAGGCTAACACTCTCTTTAAACTTTTTTACCTCAAACTCTTTCCTTCCTTGCCTGTTAACATTTGGGGCATTTTACAGAAGCCTGTATCTGTCTGTTTCTCATAGCAAGTGATTCTGATGCATGTGGTATGAGGACCATTCTTAGGGGAAAAGCATACGTTTTTGATATTAAGTATACCCGGGTTTCAGTGCTGGTCTGCCACTACATAGCTGAGTTACACTGAGGAATGAAGCCCTCATATACAGATCCATAAAATGAGGGTTCATGAGAACACCAGGTTGATTTACATGTTTGTCTCATTTCTGCTTTTAGATTTTGGAAATCATCTCTGGTAGATGAGATTCTGTGAGCAAAATAAGTGATTGGTTGAAGATAGGAGCACAAATAGTTTATCACTAGTAGCCATTAAAGCAATGCTACAGAACAAGATAGCTTTGTTTTGTGGCTTGGTGGTGGCAGTCTATACGTCAAGACTGTCGAATAGAAATATAAGGCAAGACATGTAAGTGATTTAAATGTAAAGAAATATGCAAAATTAATCTCTACTATAAATTTTATTTAATTTAGTATGTTCCAAATACTATTACTTAAAGATATAAAAAATGCTAAAAATTATTAATATTTAACATTCTCTTTGTCAAACTAAATCTGTGAAATTGGTCTAAATTTTCCAGTTAGAGTACACTTCAAATTGGGCCCTAAATTTGTATCAGAAATAAGTGAACTGTAATATTTAAAATTTGTGGTTGAAAAAGTAGATTCACACACCAACTTACTCTAAACATACTTAATTTTTTTTCCAATAAGTGAGTTGATCATAAGTTTAAAATTAAAATGAAAATAAATAAAAAACTCAGTTTCTCAGTCATACTAGTCATATTTCATGGCTTAATAGCTACATGTGTTGGATAGTGCTTTATTAGGTAATGTGGATCCCAAGTCATGAGGTTTGTGGATATAGATGTGTCCTTTGCCATAGAATTAACCAGCCAGTTTTTTTCTTTGTTTAGTAGGGAATTATATTAACCACATTGCCCATTAAACCTGCAGACATAGTTCATGCATAAAGAACCCTTCCCTCCTTTTTTTTCTCAGAAAAATGGGTCACATTTTTTATTTTATTCATGGGGCTGAATTTAGTCTTTTTGTCTGCTACAAGCGATACAGTTTTTCAAAACTGTCCTGTGGGGAATCTGAGTATTTTTTCAGCTTGCAGCTGCACTATTGTTAAGTCAACAATTAGCCTAGTCTTCTGAGTTGCATAACAAATATACCAGCTCCCAGGAAATGAATGATGCCAGGACAGACTTAACACCAATGTAGGTGGAATCTTATTTAATGTGTTTGTGATAAGACAGGACTGTAAAATAATGTGACACACTTAAATATTATATTTTTAAAAAAGAAAATAAAAGAATGGGAATTCTTTCATATTTATTGAGAAAAGGTCCAAATGGAAAAACTAGAAAGGTCTTAGAACTGAATTCTGTGTTGTAATCAAACATTAATCAAAGTTTTGTGCCATGGACTGTGACCCACCAGGCTCCTCTATCCAAGGGATTCTCCAGGCAAGTATGCTGAATGGGTTGCCATTTCTTTCTCCAGGGGATCTTCCCCACCCAGGGATTGAACCCAGGCCTCCTGCATTGCAGGTGGATGCTTTACCGCCTGAGCTACTAGGGAAGGCCAATCAAAGTTTACCACACTTCATAATTTCAGATATCCACAAGTAGTAAAAAGTAAGGAAGTCACAGACGACTTAAAGAAACAAATGAATGAAAAGCCCACAGCTGATATCATACTCAGTGGTGGAAAACTGAAAGCTTTTCTTCTCAGATTAGGAGTAAGACAAGGATGCCCACTTTTGCCATGTCTGTCCAACACAGTACTGGAAATATCAGTCAGGGCAATTAGGAAAGAAAAAGAAGTAAAATGTATTTGAGTAGTAAAGACAGAAGTAAAGTTATCTTTGTTCACAGATGGCACAATTTTATATTTAGGAACCTTAAAGTTTCTAGAAAGAAAAAAGAAACTGTTAGAACTAATAAATGAGTTCCTCAAAATTGAAGGATACAAAATCAAAATAAAAAATCAGCTGCATTTTTATAGCAACTAAAAATGAATTACCTGAAAAGGGAATTGAGAAAACAATCCCATTTACAATAGCATCAAAGCAATAAAATACACAGGAATATACTTTACTATGAAGGTGAAAGTCTTGTACACTGAAAACTATAAAGCTGTACTTTAATGAAGACACAAATAAATGAAAAGATACCTCATGTTCATAGATTAAAGGACTCGATTTGTTAAAATGTCCATACTACACACAATGATCTACAGACTGAATGCAATCCCTACGCAAACCCCAGTGATAAATTCTCAAATTCAAATGGAATCAAAAAGGACCTCAAATAATCAAAGCAATCTTGAGAAAGAAGACGAAAGCTACATACCTTACGCTTCTGATTTCAAAACATTATAAAGCTGTATAATCAAAACATATGGTATTAGCATTAAGACACAAAGGTTCACTTGGGTTCAAAGGAGTCTCTCCATAAGGTCCCTCCAGTAGACAACATGAAAACATGGCAGCTCATCACTCCCATAGTCTACTGGCTAAAGCAGTCACCAGGTACACTCAGATTCTAGGTGACTAAGAAATAGACTACATTTAAATGAGGGAAAGGCAAAGCCACGTTTCAGAAGTGCACATGGAATGGGAAACATTGTTGCAGGCATTTTTGGAAAATAAAATCTGCTATTATAGGTAACAGAAAGGTCATGAAGTAGCAAAGAAGGAAAACTGTACCTTAAATACCAGGATAGTTGACTACAGACTCTAAGTACTATTGCTTGTTTGACATAAACTGTTAAGTCAAACACAGTTTGCTAAATTAAGGGAATTAGAGCTTCTTAGTTCCTTATTTTTAGCTTGGTCTTATTGTGTACCTTAGGCTCATTTATCTATCGGCATTTATGTTTTGACTAAAAAACTTGCTTTGTTATGGGGCTTCCAAAGTGCAGAATTTGACTCAATAGTTTACCTAAAACTGTAGCTCACTTTGCAAAGTTTTGACATGATAGGTTTCATCCATCCATCCATCCATCCATCCATCCATCCATCCATCGATTCAGTATTAATTTAGTGTCTACTATGTACAGGTGGATTTCCCTGGTGGCTCGATGGTAAAGAATCCACCTGCAGTGGGGTGGACCTGATGCCTGCGTTGGTTAGATCCCCTGGAGGAGGGCATGGCAACCCACTCCAGTGTTCTTGCCTGGAGAATCTCCATGAACAGAGGAACCTGATGAGCTATAGTCCATGGTGTTGCAGAGTTGGGTACAACTGAGTGACTAAACACGGCACATGTACTAGACACTGCTTTTAGTGATGCAGTTACAGCATTGAGCAACACAGACAAAATTCCTGAGCTTATGGAGTTTACATCCTCCATTATTTCTCAATTGGAAAGCAGCTCAGAGCAAGGCAGAGGGATGGTTATGACTAATGAGAATTGGGAATACAAATAGAATGTCTGTAAGACTCTAATGGTATGAGAAGAAATACTTTCTTCTTAACCAGCACATAAACACATTGGGGGAAACCCATTTCTTTCAGCACATGTGGGGAAAATAAAATCTACTGGTGAATGTTGAGGAAAACTCTTTTGGAAGCCTGGAATGACTTTAAATTTACCAGGAGGCTGTAAATGAGGTTAGCTGTTGTATTTATTGGGTCAGAAAAAAGAAAACTCAGACTGGGAAGTCCCAAGGAGCTATTATTATTATTATTATCAGTCTCAATGACCTTAGATCCTTTTCATTCTCCTGGCTGCTAGGCAGCCACGAGTTGTGGAATGCTTTGGATTTTATCCTATACTAATTTCAGAAACTTCAGCAAAGTATAAAAGAGGAAGGTAATGATGATTCACAATTTCACTCTCCAAAGATTATCTCCACAAATCTTTTGAAATATTTTCTCAGTGTGTTTCTAAATAGCCATACCCACAGCCAAAGCCATGGATCTAAGAAATTTGGGATCCTACACCATAAACCATTCTGCTCTTTTCCTTTAACACCATAACAATGTGCTTTTCCCTACATTACCAACCATTTCTAGAGTGGTAAATTTGCCATGGCTGTGTGAAATTATATTATACCAATGTTAATCCTTATTTTGGATATTTACATAGTTTCTTTTGTTTTTAATACCATTGTAATAAATGTGTGAGCATTGATGTTTGTGTACATCTCTGACTTTTTTTCCTTAGGATAAACTCTTAAAAATGGAATTCCTTGGTCAAAGATACAACATTTTTAGGTCAAAGATAGAACAGTTCTGTCTTCTCCAGGCAGACAAAACAGGGGAATTTTAATTCACTATATTAGTACTGAAATGGCATCTGATGGTTGTGTAGGTAAGACACAACCTTGTTTTGTTTCCAGAGGTACTATTATAATAACTGTCTTATACAATTTCTTAATGAGGGGAAACCTCCTATGATAGCATTGCTGAGGCTGTTTTTGAGAAGAGTTCAAGAGAAAAATCCTCAATGTACAACCGTAGTTTTTTTTTTTTTTTTGTTTAATTTACTTCTTACTTCCCAAGTCAAAGCAAGAGAAGCGGACACGTAAATTGGAGGCTGCATCCATCACTTACAGCTGCTCCTGATAAAACAGGAGCAGCTCCAAGTGCCTCAGTGCCGGCAGCTGCTTTCTTAACGGCTATCATCTCCCTCCGGTATCATCTCGGGTTTCCCATTTTGTCCAAAGTGCAGAGCCAAGAGGCATCTAGTCTCAAGCCTGGGACCTGCTCCCCTTATCACTCTGGCACTGCATCCCACGAAGAAAAGGGCTTGTTTCCCCCCACCCCCATCCTTTTAGCAGTTTACAACAAATTGGTCTCTTGTATACAGAAAGAGCAGGCCCTAGGCTGGATCTGACTATGCTGTTTGGAACTGTTTATGGCTTATTTTGGACTCTCCAGCCAGGGCCATAAATACACAGTTAATCTGCCTGATAGCAGGAACAGCACTTTGGCCCCAAGAGATTAACCACATGTGAAATACAGAAACCCCATCTATCCTGCACCAGCCAGCTGTATGCAAGGCCAGCCCTCTGTGGGCTGTTTGGGGGTCTGAGGCTCCAACTGCCTCTCTGGCCGTTTCCTTTCCCTGCACTGTCCAACACCTGGTGCCATTCAGGATCCTTCCTGGCCCTTGGAAAAGATCTAGCAGTTACTTAAGCTGTTGGTTGGCTCTTTTAACTTAAATTTGGGATTTAATTCCTATCATTGTGACTTGAAAAACCTTCTTACCTCTTGTTTGGTCATTTAGGGCTGCAGTGTTCAAAAAGGTTGCCACTAGTCACGACTGAAGTGACTTAGCAGCAGTCACATGTGGCTATTGAAACTTAGATGAATCAAAATGCACTCAAGTAAAAAATTCAGTTTCTCAGTCACGCTAACTATGAGTCAAGTGCTCAGTATCTCATAGTATTAGATAATGAAGACATAAAACAGTTTCATGATCACAAAAGGTTTTATTGGTCAGATCTGATTTAGGACATTTGCACTTGAAAAGGCAAAGGTAGGAAAAATGGTCTCCTCACTTCATATTTTGGACTTTTGTTGTTGTTGTTGTTAGCCTATACATGAGAAAAAAATGTCATAAATATAGCTGAAAGTTATTAAACTTTTGTACATGCCAGGAAATGTGCTTAGAGCCTTATAGGCTCTACCTCATTAAAATATCAAGATAAGCCTATAAGGTAGGGAGTATTATTGTACCCATTTTACAGATGGTGTAAGAAAGGTAGAGAAATTCTCCCAAGATCATTCAGCTAGACTTTGATTCCATTCTGCCTTCCTCCCAGGTAACCTGCCCTCCAATCCAGTGAAGCCTCATGACCAGGCTGCCACCCTGGGCTCCAGGACAGTTTGGGGATTTCTGGAGTTCCTTGACTCCACTGGAGTGAGAGTTTGAGGTTGGAGAGGTGCTCTGCCTTGGTCAGGTGCCTCCAGTTGTACACTCCCCAGATCCAGGTAAACCTGGAAGTCTTCTAGAATTCCTATCTTTCCAGTTTTATGGCCCTGTAAGTGGATAGAATCTGGGGTTCTTGGCATGTCATCTTGATAGGGGAATTGCAGAAGATTCTCAAATTTTTCCAGCTTAAGATAAGAAGTGATTTGGAGACTGAATGATTTGGCCTGTTCGAGCTGTCCTGAATATCCTCAAGTGCCAGGAATGTGCTTTGGGTGGATAGTCACATAGAGGGAACACAGGGATAGTGAAAGGAAGGGAGGGATAAAGAGGCCTTAGAATAGTCCTATAGAGGGTTCTTGCCATGTCCCCAGGACATTTCCCTATAGCCAGCTACCTTCTCACACAAGGTACCAGTCATTGTCTACCCTGTCCCAGGTCTTGCTTCCTCCCTTTTGCATATCTATGGGCATGAAGTTTTCTCTCCATATTGGATGTGAGCCAGCATGCTAGCACTTTGTGAGTTGAGTGTCAGGACAAGGTGCGACTTGATTCTCCCAGAAATCTCCCTTGTTCTAGAGATAGCCTGGGGGGCCAGGGAGCTCTGAAGGACCAAAGTTCAATTCCCTCCACTCCCATCACACTCGAATCTTAGGAGGTGCAAATTCCGTGTTTCCCAGTGGTGACAGATTAGAGGGGGGCCGGACCGGACAACCCAGCTATGGCTGGAGGGGCTTAGAGGTGGGCTGATTAGGCTAAGTGAAAGTGTGAAAGTGAAAGTGAAGTTGCTCAGTCGTGTCCGACTCTTTGTGACCCCGTGGACTGTAGCCCACCAGGCTCCTCTGCCCATGGGATTCTCCAGGCAAGAATATTGGAGTGGGTTGCCATTTCCTTCTCCAGGGGATCTTCCCGACCCAGGGATCGAACCTAGGTCTCCCGCATTGCAGGCAGACACTTTAACCTCTGAGCCACCAGGGAGGCTGCTTGGCAAAGGTCGGATTGGGCCTCCTGAGGGGAACATTCCACTCTTGCCTCTCCAGCAGTAAAGCCTGTTGTGGAACACAGAGCCCCTGCACTGCGCAGCTGAAAGCTTGACTGGTGGGAAACTGTGGACTTTTCTGTTATTGTTGTTTGTGTGGATGAGAAACTCCTTAATCAAACTGTGGACTCCTGAAGAATAGAGTGTACATCTTTCTTCACCAAGTACTGGGTTACCTTTACTCTATGTGTGTGTGCTAAGTTGCTTCAGTCGTGTCCGACGTTTTGGAACTCCATGGACCATAGCCTGCCAGGTTCCTCTATGCATAGGATTCTCCAGGAAAGAATGCTGGAGTGGGTTTCCTTGCCCTCCTCCAGGGGCTCTTTCCAACCCAGGGATTGAACCTGCATCTCTTACAGCTACTGCGTCGGCAGGCAGGTTCTTTACCACTACACCACCTGGCCATGATCAAAAAATAGGAAGCTGTGGAGGAGGCCATGGCAAGATGGTTACAAATTTTGTTCAAAAAAAAAAAATTAACTACTTTATATTATTTTATGCACTTTTGTGGAAAATCTTTCTATATAACCCACCTTCCTATATTTCTTACTCTTCATCTAACTTGTTTATTCTCTCTTTTAATCCATACAAAGAAAAAAATAAGAATGTTATCCACAAACTATTAACTTTTGATTTTCTATGAGTGTTGGGTTTGCATCTCAGTCAAATAACAACTCCAGGTAATTTGAATAAATATGGAGTGTCCCAGAAGCTATGGGGCAGGTCACAGACTTGAGAAAAAGCCCAACACCTGGGTATTGGAAGGTTAGTATCAAAGGGGGCTTCCAGACATGGGTAATTGAAAATAAAGGAAACCTTCCTTGTGCTGGAGTCCATTAGCTCAAAGCATTTTTCAACCCTAACATGTCTTTCTTCAAGATTCAAAATCCTGGGAGAGGAGAGTTGATTGGCCTAGATTGGGTCACATGACCATACTTGGGTTCAACTGATGGGAAGGGGAACAGGTGTCATTACCAAGGAAAAAGGAGACATGTGCTAGAAAGGCAAAACAATAACAGATGATCACTGCAGATCATAGATACTTTATGTTCATCTGTGATTTCTAGATATTTTTGTAAAAGTCATTAAAAATTTAAAAATATATTTATATATATTTTATAATAAGAAAGTCTTTAAAAATTTGTTATTTTGGTATGTAAAAAAAGATATAACAGAGCAATACTGCAAGAGGATGCTGGTACACTGGAAAAGAATCAGAGGTGAATATTTGAGAAGGGACAGAAAACCATGCAAAATGTATTTTGGGGAAGAGTGTGGGATATGTTAATCAGCAGACAAGGAGACTCAGGTGTGTCCTTGTAAGCGCCTTCCACCACTTGAGGGAACAGTGTCAGGATGTGGTAGGTGTGTCCTTCAAGGCTCCAGAGGTAAAGCTGTGCTTCTGAGGGTCTTCACTGCCCAGAGATATGAAGGATGGCTAAGAGCTCATGCATGACCTCACCAAGCAATTGAGTCCCTCCAATGACTTATGCCATGCTTTGTGTCACTGGATGAGAAGATTCTGGCATCCCTTCCAACTCTTACTTCGATGGTTCCATGACTCACCATCAACATGTATTTATAGGGGAAGCAGGAAAGTCAATTTTCTGAAAGTCAAGTGAACAAAACCCAGTATCTGGATGACTGGGAAGAAGTATAAGAAAAATATAACTGTAACATTCTACATATTCAGAAGAATGTCCAAGAATATATTAAAGATTCTTATCTTTCAGCATCCTACAGTCTGCCCCATCTTTGGTGCACAGTTTCCTAATCCCTTACCTCCCAGCTACAGTAGAGAGAAGGAACAAAGTGAACTTTCTTTAAAATGACAACCTGGAGACAAAATTGAAATTTGTCAAATACATACACACATATGCATAAGAGGTGAACTCAGAGAATTGTTCATTTGGTAAACTGGCATTCAGGGAATTTGCTTATGATAAACTGAACTTTCATTTTGAGACTACAGATATGGGGAGCTGAACAGAAGTTTTACAATTTCCTCAGGTTGGGAAGATCCCCTGGAGAGGGGAAAGGCTACCCACTCCAGTATTCTGGCCTGGAGAATTCCATGGGGTCACAGAGTCAGACACAACTGAGCCACTTTCACTTTCACTTTTAAGTCTCAGAGAAGTAATCTACACTAGGACACTGGGGACACACCAGCCTTCAGAGCCATCTCTGAGTATCTCATTTCTAGGGAAGGTTGGGACTTTTCTAGGTGCAGCAGGTCTTTCGGTGCCCTGGGTATTCTGAATGGTTCTGAGGGGTCCCTCATTGCTGATAAAAATTAGAGCTGCTTTAGAAGGACTCAAGGGAAGAGCTGTACTGCAGTGAGAAGGCGTCTTGATTCAGTCAGCATTGTTCTGTACCTTTCCTGGGGCTCATGTTTGGATCCTGCACTGAGCCACTTTAATACACCTGCATGGATGAAGCGCTTAACTCCCACAACTGCTGGAAGCACAGACTTAGACAGCCACCAGTGGCTAGAATGCTTTAACAACTGGCTCAGCTGAATGGGGGGCTTTCCTGGTGACTCAGATGGTAAAGAATCTGCCTAAAATGCAGGAGACTTGGGTTCAATCCCTGGGTTGGGAAGATCCCCTGGAGAAGGGAATGGCAACCCACTGCAGTATTCTTTTCTGGAGAATTCCAAGAACAGAGGAGCCTGGTGGGCTATAGTTCATAGGGTCTCAAAGTGTCAGACACAACTGGGCAACTTTCACTCACTCACTCACAGCTGAATGGAGCTGCTTTGTCTAAGATCACATTTCTTGCCAGGTGACCTATGACCAAAACTGAAATGGAGGTAGAAAGGCTCTATTCCCTTTCTCTAACTTGACAGCTTCAAAACTTAGCTCAGGTGAATTGTAGTCCTTCTGGCTCACCCTGGTGGCTTTGAAATTCTTCCTGCTGTATCATCTGCCTCACCCAGAATCAGTTCAGTTCAGTCCCCTCAGTCATGTCTGACTCTTTGTGACCCCATGAATCGCAGCACGCCAGGCCTCCCTATCCATCACCAACTCACAGAGTTTACTCAAACTCATCAGTCCTTCCAATGAACACCAAGGACTGGTCTACTTTAGGATGGACTGGTTGGATCTCCTTGCAGTTCAAGGGACTCTCAAGAGTCTTCTCCAACACCACAGTTCAAAACCATCAATTCTTTGGCGCTCAGCTTTCTTCACAGTCCAACTCTCACTTCCATACATGACCACTGGAAAAACCATAGCCTTGACTAGATGGACCTATGTTGGTAAAGTAATATCTCTGTTTTTCAATATGCTATCTAGGTTGGTCATAACTTTCCTTCCAAGGAGTAAGCGTATTTTAATTTCATGGCTGCAATCACCATCTGCAGTGATTTTGGAGCCTCCCCCCCCCCCCCCAAAAAAATGTCTGACACTGTGCCAGGGTCCAGCCCCGGTGGATCCAGGGTAATTCAAAGGGAAGACAGAATCGGTATCCTAGGAAAAAACTTATTTAATTACAGATATAAAGAGAGATTAGAAAAGAATAGTGTAGTAGGAAAATTAGTGGAGAAAAAGAGGCTGAATAACTTGGTTTACGTGAAATACCAGTAAAACTCCAAGACAAGGAATTTGCACCATCTATGTAGGCCACAGGCGTCTTTCCGTCTCCCAAAGGAGAGGAGACACTGAGGCCTCCCCGGTCAGATCTTAGAAGTCCAGGCAAAATTAGCAGGTTTGGTGAGTACCCACGCTCCAGATGGGAATTCAGCCAGAAAAACGGAGAACAAGAAAGAAACGACATGGGGGAATCAGTCTTTCCAGAAACTGATCCGTTTTCTTTATTTTCAGGTTTGCTTATATACTTTTTGTTATACATAGGGATGAATACAGAGTCACGCGGGGTCAGCAGACCTCACCCTTGTCAAAATCAGGTGCTTCATATAAAATTATACAAAGGTCTTAGGGGTTTTACATCATCTTCTGGCCATGAGGCCTGCTGACATTTTATGGCCCTTTCTGATAATGGTCAGTCAACCAGAAAACTTATTTTTTTCATGGATGATTTTTTCTTAAACCAGGCGCCACCCTCCAAATAAAGTTGCATTTCTATAGGGTGAGGGTGTAGTGGGTTACAATCAAGAAAGGAGTTTACTTAGCCTAAGGTTTAACATGATTAATCTTAAAGGTTAATACTTATTTCTCCTATATGCTAGTTATATTCATTATAAGAGCAGGGAATATGAAGATTTAGCAGCAAATATTGGCTCAACAAATGAAAAACCCTTCACCAATATAATTTCTAATCAACCCATTAATACTATACTAATAATTTTGTAACTTCTCAAAAAAATCTGTATATAAAAAGTTTAAAACATCTCGTGCCTCTCACGGTTGGGAGGCTGTAAACAATCACATGTGGCTGGATGAAACTGCTCAGGCAGGCTAGAGAAACTTCAGAGGAGTTTGTAAGTTGAAACACTCCTGTCATGCCCAGGAATTTTTATTAACTGGAGCTGCAAGTTAACTCCTTCTCCGAGAGAGGTGGTGGGGGTCAGCCCCCCCCCCCCCCCCATAAAGTCAGAGGTATAGGTGAGAGCATAAAACAGTGAAGTAGACACTCTGGTTTTGGGGGTACATACTCGGGAACAGGGGGTCTCCTGAGGCTCGATCTCGCCTTTGCGTAATGTTGAGCCTCCTTCCTCATGAGTTTTGCCATGGGCGGAGTTCCTCACGCTGGCTCCCAGCAACACTGTTTCCACTGTTTCCCCATCTATTTCCCATAAAGTGATAGGACCAGATGCCGTGATCTTAGTTTTCTGAATGTTGAGCTTTAAGTCAACATTTTCACTCTCCACTTTCACTTTCATCAAAAGGCTTTTTAGTTCCTCTTCACTTTCTGTCATAAGGGTGGTGTCATCTGCATATCTGAGGTGATTAATATTTCTCCCAGCAATCTTGATTCCAGCTTGTGCTTCTTCCAGCCCAGTGTTTCCCATGATGTACTCTGCATATAAGTTAAATAAGCAGGGTGACAGGATACAGCCTTGACATACTCCTTTTCCTATTTGGAACCAGTCTGTTGTTCCATGTCCAGTTCTAACTGTTGCTTCCTGACCCAGAATATATTGTAGCAAATTATTACACTTAAATAGTAAGCCACCACAAAAGAGCTTTGTGTTTGGTATTTCAGTTAATTGCATGTATATCCATGGCATATGTGATATTATTATCACAATTTTAAAGCTAAGAAAACTGAGACTTAGATAAGTACACTAAGCATCATAGATGGTAATTGGTGGCTGTGAAGTAATTATTAATCTTCATTATACACTTAGTTTTTTCTGAGCTCTTCAGTATTTAACTTTTCTTACAACTATGTGGGGTTTCCCTGATTGCTCAGTTGGTAAAGAATCCGCCTGCAATGCAGGAGACCCTGGTTCAATTCTTGGGTCAGAAAGATCTGCTCGAGAAGGGATAGGCCACCCATTCCAGTATACTTGGGCTTCCCTTGTGGCTCAGCTGGTAAAGAATCTGCCTGCAATGAGGGAGACCTGGGTTTGATCCATGGGTTGGGAAGTTCCCCTGGAGAAGGGCAATACTACCTACTCCAGTATTCTGGCCTGGAAAATTCCATGGACTGTACAGTCCATGGGGTCGCAGAGTCAGACATGACTTTGCGACTTTCACTTCACTTCACACCTATGTGAGTGAACCATGAGAAAACTGAAGTTAATACCATCTGAAGTGAAGTGAAGTGAAGCTGCTCAGTTGTGTCCGACTCTTTGTAATCCCATGGACTATAGCCTACCATGCTCCTCTGTCCATGGGATTTTCCAGGCAAGAGCACTGGAGTGGGTTGCAATTTCCTTCTCCAAAGGATCTTCCTGACCCAGGAATTGAACTCAGGTCTCCCACATTGTAGGCAGATGCTTTATCATCTGAGCTACCAGTGAAGTCCAAGTCAATATATATATTTAAGTGATGAAAGTGGCACAATATATTTAAAGGGATGAAAGGGAAGAACTTACAACTAAGAATGCTCTACCCACGTAAGGTTTGGTGAAGCGTCACAGCAGGGCATGGAGTCCTGACTCCAAGTCTATCTAGAATTTGGTCTAATAACCACACTGACAATGAAGCCCTAAAGTGGAAGTTGGTGCCTGTTTATGCTCTGCTGGCAGTTGATGGACTTGAGGTGCACTGAGGATTCTAATGTCTCCAGGAATGCTTGCAGGCTTTCAAACTCCTGGAGTATTTTTTAGTTTCTGGGAAAACCCCAAACTATGCCATAGCACATTGGTGCATCATCCAGTGCAAAATGGAGATAGGAAAAGGATTCTTGGGATAAATATTCATGATTCTGAAAACACAGATGGTTTTCTTTCTTATGACCAAGAAAAGACAAAAAAATCTTCCATTAAAACAACTAGGGATATGGTTAGTAAAAATTAATCTTCATATTTTGCTCTGCTAATGCCAGATAAGGATCACAGATCTGTCACCGAATTTTGTAAGCATTTTCACAAACCCATAATAGTATGCCACCATTCCCCCCCAAAATTTGCTCACACTGTGTCTGAAATTTCACAACAATATCCCTTTGAAGATTTACAGAAATTGTGTCTGATTTCTTAGTAATCCTTCTGGAGGCTACATCACCATCTCCAAGTATGTTTACAGCTTAAAAATAAATAGTGTAAACAGGAAACTTATGTGGGATGAACATGATCCTTATGTTTTACTCCAGCATTTCTGAAGAATCAATATCCTAATGTGACTTAATGCTGCACACTGCCAGTAGTTTAGCTTGGCTGTTCCTTCCTTTGCTTCTTGAAGCACAATGGAAATAGAATGGGCAGAACATGGGTATTAAGTACTAGAGCTTTGAACTTGATCAGTGACCCACCAGCCTGCCTTGGTAAACAACGTACATTTTGTCTTCAAAAGCCTGGATGATACCAATGAGCTTATCTTCATATTAAGGAAATATATACAATATGAGGAAAAGGCCAGATTTTAGCAGCTGCTTGATTTAGCTTTGAGTTCTGGTCAACCAGAGTATCGGGGGCTGTCCTCCATTTCTTAATAGGGCAAGAGGTGTCCACATCACAGAAAGACCCAGCAACAGACAAGGTCTTTCAAGGTTATATATTCCTCTTACTGCCTATTAGATGTTACTCATCTTGTTGGACAGCTGCTCATTATAGTCATGCTTCAGTCATGCAGGATATTGATGCTTTCACTGACTCAGAATGTCATATAAATAAATGTGGCTGTTAAAGACTATAGGTATTTTGGTTTGGAATTAGGGTGTTTTAAAATATGATTGGAGTTATTTCTCTACTAATCTCCAGTAGCATATTGGGCACCTACCAACCTGGGGAGTTCATCTTTCAGTGTCCTATCTTTTTGCCTTTTCATATTGTTCATGGGGTTCTCAAGACAAGAATACTGAAGTGTTTTGCCATTCTCTTCTCCAGTGGACCATGTTTTGTCAGAATTCTCCACCATGATCCATCCGTCTAGTCAAAGCTTTGCTTTTTCCTGTAGTCATGTATAGATGTGAGAATTGGACTATAAAGAAAGCTGAATGCTGGAGAATTGATGCTTTTGAACTGTGGTGTTGGAGAAGACTCTTGAGAGTCCCTTGGACTGCAAGAAGATCCAACCAGTTCAGCCTAAATGAAATCAGTCCTGAATATTCATTGGAAGGACTGATGCTGGAGCTGAAACTCCAATACTTTGGCCACTTGATAGTAAGAACTGACTCCTTGGAAAAGACCCTGATGCTGGGAAAGATTGCAGGCAGGAGAAGGGGACAACAAAGGATGAGATGGTTGAATGGCATCACTGACTCAATGGACATGAGTTTGAGTAAATTCTAGGAGTTGGTGACAGACAGGGAGACCTGGCATGCTGCAGTCCATGGGGTCACAAAGAGTCGGACATGACTGAGCAACTGAGCTGAACTGAGCTGAATTATGATTGCTTATTTCTTTGATCCTTCTATACTATGCTCCATTTCTTCCCTACTTTCTCATTTTGGTGTGTCTTTGGGTATATGGGATAAAATGGTTCAAAGGTCATCTTTGTCCTTGAGCACCTCAGATTCTGTGGGAATATGGACAGTTTATCTCTGAGGGTCTCACCAGAAAATGTCTTGAGTATTTAAAACAAAGGGACTTTAGTGATACAAAGAATAGTAATGGCAGAGAATTGGGAGCAAAGATTTTAGAAGAGCTATAAAGCCAAAGAGGGATCAGTGAAGCCACCAGAGATTGGCAACAGCAAGAATCCCTTACCATCTCTTGGCAGGAGGGAGATGGAGAAGGAGGAGGTAAAGTTAGCTTGGAGAGGTCAACTGTTGGGAGCAAGAACCTCAAGTGGGCCTATTCAGTGTGAGCAGGGTTCATAGCAGGATGCTGTGCTGGAGACACTGTCCAAGGCAGAGAAGACAGATTCTGGCTCTTCCCTTTGTCTGCTTTTCTACCTCCTGTCCCTGCCTCCCACTGAACAAGCCCAATAAGGATTCTATTGTGAATATTGCTTACCTACCATGATAGCTCTGGGCCTATTTTCCCTCTGATCCAGTTTTCAACCCTCCTTTTCTCTGTCCTGAATCTAAGGAACTGACAGAGCCTGGGAAACAAAGGCTGCAGGAGTCAGCCCCTGAGATTTAGTCCCAAGAAGTTGAGAGCTGAGCCCTGGAAGGGAAGGCTGAGTGTCAGGGTCATCACAGCAGATAATCAGTACCCACATTAGAATCTGGACTGGGGTGTTCTTTCTCTAATTCTCCATCCTGCTACTTCCTGCCTGCCTTTAGAATCCAATTCAGTGTTGCCCTTCCAGAGAGATTTCTTTTGATCCTGCTAGTCCGAAGTCTGTCTCTTTTGAGTTCCCATAATGTTCTGGCATACTTTTATTAGGGCATGGATTGTACTAAATTATAATTGACAGTGTACTGCTTTGTCTTTCTCCATTAGTCCCAAGTCTTCTTGGTGGCAGGGACCATTTCTTATCCATCTTTTTATCCTCAGTCCCAAGCTTACCTCTTCAGTAGGAGGTCAATAAACAAAAGAAGAAATCTCTAAATCTTGTGAACAGAGATGTGTAAGACATTAACAGATATCTTCACCTGCTAGTCAATTGCTTATAAAACACAAAAATTGTGCAAATGAAAAATGGTCTGATTAGCTTTTGTCCTTGATTTTATTTTTGAGCCATATCTAAGCTCCATAGGTTTTGAGCTAGATGTACTTTATCATTCCTTTAGGATGCTAAATGTGTCTTTGGCAGATAGAAACTGTTGACAGATTGCTGGAAAGGCAACCCGAGATGACAGAAGTGTGAAATAAATGGACTTGGGAGCTGCAAATGGATCTTCTGAATGCTCCTTTCTCTTACACCAATGGCTATTTGCCAGAATAATATGTCGGTTTGTCTTTTTTTCTTTTCCCCATTCCACTACAAACAGAGAATTGCTACTATAGACAGGACAACAGAAAATAGTTTTAATTTAATTATTGGAATGAGAGAGTGCATGATCTTCATGTTTCTCTCTCATTGATTCTTTTTGTTTCCAACAATTATTCTCATTCTCTACTGAGTTTGATTTGATGACTTTTTTGTAGGTCAAATGACACCCTCTCTGGCCAAAGTATCTTGGCTCCTGTCTTCCTCTTGGGTGCATGGGAAATGAGTTGACATAATTTATCATAAAAATTCCTTTCAAGCCTGTGTAGAATTTTTCTATTCACAAAGTAGCAATTTATGTCATGAATGTATGTTGTTTAAATTTAATTTAAAAATTAGGGGAGCATTCAAAGGTATAAAGTTTTTAAGGTCAGAAAAATTTAAATTTTACTTCAATATATTTGATGAAACATATAAATGTATTTCATTATATCTCATATTTCAAATATATTTTCATTCATTCTTATCTACCTATCACCTAGTTTTCCTCTCCCAAATAAATTACTATTACTCATTCTTGTATACTTTAGTAGAGCTATTTCATGCTTACAAGAGAAAAGTATCCACTCCCTCCCTACCCCCAGCACACACACACACACACACACACACACACACACACACACACACACACACACACAACACTTGGTACAAATGGAGTATATTGAATTCGCTGTTTTGAACTTTCCTCTTACCCTTTTTTTTTTCCTCAACACTACATAACTCATAAATCTGATCATAGCAAGGAAGTTCCTTTTTTACCCAAATTTCCTAAATAGGCCCTTTGATGCTTGGAAGTTACATTTCTATTGGATAATGGATATATATATATATATATATATATATATATATATATATATTTTTTTTTTTTTTCATTTTTAAAATCTGCAACACTGAAGAGACAACACCTTAAACTTCCCCAGTTGAATATTTAGTCTAACTTTGTAATCTGCTAGGGATGTTAGAGTGAAAGGGATTGATGAGAACACAAGACAGTTGAGATTTTGGGGGAGAAAGATTGTTGTGACTAGGAAGAGAGGTACTGAGAAGAAACTTTTCCTGTTCTTTGATTTGTATAGTGTCCTTCCAAAATGTAAACAACTGAGAGGAGGCTAAGTCATAAAAGGCAGAGGGCCAAGGAGAGCCATACTTGAACAATATGGTAGTATCAAAGTGATTTTCAGACAAGTATAATCCAACTCTGGGATATAAGGGTTGTCTTTATCAAAGCTGTTAAGACTAACTAGGAAAATGTATTAATAGAGATGACTTTAAGGAATTTATTTAAAGGATCACAGATGTGCTCAACTGCACAGCTATAAAGATGCTTGTTCATCACAGCATTCTGATGAAATTGTAAAAAAAATTATAAATGGCATCAATGTTTGACAATGAGAAATTGGTTATAAAAATGATGAAGATGAATGATCTTGTCATTATTCTTCAAAAATTGAAGACAATTTTTAATGACATGAAAAGGGTTTGAAATATAATATTAAGTAGAAAAAACTGAGCAACTAGAATATTATTTAATTTTGGCAAAATATATTCACTGTTAACATATTTATGATAATATTTGTTTAGAAAAATCATATATTTCTGTAAAATAAGTCTAGGTGGTAGGATAATGGGTGATTTTAACTTCCTTTTTTGCTTGGCTATAGTTTCTAGGTTTTCTACAGTAAATGTACTCATTTTTCAACAATAATTTTGGAAAATGTAAGAACAATTAGCTGAGATATATGCCAAATGGTTTATATTGTTAGTTTCAGTCTTAATTCTACTCCCATTTTTCTATATGTCCTGCTTAAAATTGTTTATGGAGGCATAATGTGACATAGTGGCTTCATTGATGGCTCAGTGCTAAAGAATCCACTTGCCAATGCGGGAGATGTGGGTTCAATCCCTGATCTGGGAAGATCACTTGGAGAAGGAAATGGCAACCCATTCCAGTGTTCTTGACTGGAGAATCCCATGGACAGAGGAGCCTGGTGGGCTACAGTCCATAGGGTGGAAAAGAGTTGGACATGACTTAGTGACTGAACAGCAACAACAACCAACAATGTGGCATATGTATGATGATGCAAATAATAGACCATTCAGGTATGACCTAAATTAAACCTCTTATGATTACACAGTGGAAATGACAAACAGATTCAATGGATTAGATCTGATAGACAGAGTGCCTGAAGAACTATGGACAGAGATTCATGACATTGTACAAGAGGTGGTGATCAAAACCATCCCCAAGAAAAAGAAATGCAAAAAGGCAAAATGGTTGTCTGAGCTGGCCTTACAAATAGCTGAGAAAAGAAAAGTGAAAGGTAAAGAAAATGAAAGATATACCCATTTGAATGCAAGTTCCAAAGAATAGCAAGCAGAGATAAAAAAGTCTTCCTCAGTGATCAATGCAAAGAAATAGAGGAAAACAATAGAATGAGAAAGACTAGAGATCTCTTCAAGAAAATTAGAGATACCAAGGGAATATTTCATAAAAAGATGATCACAATAAAGAACAGAAAAGTTATGGGACTAGCAGAAGCAGAAGAGATTAAGAAGAGGAGGCAAGAATACATAGAAAACTATACAAAAAAGATCTTAAGGGCCAAGATAACCACGATGGTGTGATCACTCACCTGGAGCCAGACATCCTGGAATGTGAAGTCAAGTGGGCCTTAAGAAAGCATCACTATGAACAAAGCTAGTGGAGGTAACGGAATTTCAGCTGAGCTAATTCAGATCCTAAAAGATGACGCTGTGAAAGTGCTGCAATTAATATGCTAGGAAATTTGGAAAACTCACAGTGGCCACAGGACTGGAAAAGGTTGGTTTTCATTCCAATCCCAAAGAAAGGCAACACCAAAGAATGTCCAAACTAGTGCACAGTTGCACTCATCCCACACACTGGGGGCAAAGTAGTGTTCAAAATTATCGAAGCCAGGCTTCAACAGTACATGAACCAAGAACTTCCAGATGTTCAAGCTGTATTTAGAAAAAGCAGAGGAACCAGAGGTCAAATTACCAATATCTGTTGGATCATAGAAAAAGCAAGAGAATTCCAGAAAAACATCTACTTCTGCTTTAATGACTACACCAAAACCTTTGACTGTGTGGATTAAAACAAACTGTGGAACATTTTTAAGCAAGGTGAAAAGACAGCCTTCAGAATGGGAGAAAATAATAGCAAATGAAGCAACTGACAAACAACTAATCTCAAAAATATACAAGCAACTCCTGCAGCTCAATTCCAGAAAGATAAATGACCCAATCAAAAAATGGGCCCAAGAACTAAATAGACATTTCTCCAAAGAAGACATACAGATGGCTAACAAACACATGAAAAGATGCTCAACATCACGTATTATCAGAGAAATGCAAACCAAAACCACAATGAGGTACCATTTCACGCCAGTCAGAATAGCTGCTATCCAAAAGTCTACAAACAATAAATGCTGGAGAGTGTGTGGAGAAAAGGGAACCCTCTTACACTGTTGGTGGGAATGCAAACTAGTACAGCCACTATGGAGAACAGTGTGGAGATTCCTTAAAACCTGGAAACAGAACTGCCTTATGACCCAGCAATCCCACGCTGGGCATATACACCGAGGAAACCAGAATTGAAAGAGACACATGTACCCCAATGTTCATCGCAGCACTGTTTATAATAGCCAGGACATGGAAGCAACCTAGATGTCCATCAGCAGATGAATGGATAAGAAAGCCATGGTACATATACACAATGGAGTATTACTGGGCCATTAAAAAGAATACATTTGAATCAGTTCTAATGAGGTGGATGAAACTGGAGCCTATTATACAGAGTGAAGTAAGCCAGAAACAAAAACACCAATACAGTATACTAATGCATATATATGGAATTTAGAAAGATGGTAACAATAACCCTGTATGCGAGACAGCAAAAGAGACACAGATGTATAGAACAGTCTTTTGGACTCTGTGGGAGAGGGAGAGGGTGGGATGATTTGGGAGAATGGCATTGAAACATGTGTAATATCATATATGAAATGAATTGCCAGTCCAGGTTCGATGCATGATACTGGATGCTTGGGACTGGTGCACTGAGACGACCCAGAGGGATGGTATGGGGAGGGGAGAGGGAGGGGGGTTCAGGATGGGGAACACATGTATACCTGTGGTGGATTCATGTTGATGTACGGCAAAACCAATACAATATTGTAAAGTAATTAGCCTCTAATTAAAAGAAATAAATTTATATTAAAAAAAGAGAAACTAACAGAAATAAAAAAATAATAAATTAAAAAAAAATAAACAGTTGGGAATATCAGACCAACTTGCCTGCCTCCTGAGAAATCTGTATGCAGTTCACAAAGCAACAGTTAGAACCGGACAAGGAACAATGGACTGGTTGAAGATTGGGAAAGGGGTACATCAAGTCTGTACATTGTCATCCTGCTTATTTAACTTATATGCAGAGTACATCATGTGAAATGCTGGGCTGGAGGAAGCACAAGATGGAATCAAGATTGCCAGGAAAAATATCAATGACCTCAGATATGCAGATGATACTATCCTTATCACAGGAAGTGAAGAGGAACTAAAGAACCTCTTGATGAAAGTGAAAGAGGAGAATGAAAAACTTTTTTAAAAATCAACATTCAGAAAACTAAGATCAAGGCATCTGGTCCCAACACTTCATGGCAAATAGATGGGGAAACAATGGAAACTGGCAGACTTTATTTTTTTGGGCTCCAAAATCACTGCAGATGGTGACTGCAGCCATGAAATGAAAAGACACTTGCTCCTTGGAAGATATGACCAACCTAGACAGAATATTAAAAAGTAGAAACATTACTTTGCTGACAAAAGTGGAGTCCCTTAGTCATGTCTGACTCTTTGTGGTCCCATGGACTGTAGCCTACCAGGCTCCTCTGTCCATGGGATTTTCCAGGCAAGAGTACTGGAGTGGGTTGCCATTTCCTTCTCCAGGGTATCTTCCCAACCCAGGGATTGAACCTGGGTCTCCAGCATTGTAGACAGACGCTTTACTGTCTGAGCCACCAGAATCAAAATTGCTGACAAAGGTCAGTACTAAATACTACCTTCCAGCTTCACAGCCTGCATCACACATATAATTTGATGGATATGTAAAGAGTTATTTCCTAGATCTTAATATTTGCATTACTATATATATATGCATGTATATAAAATTATATATATACTTTTTAATATTTTTGTTTTCCCCAAGAGTTACCTTTAAAGAGGTAACTTCAAAGATTCATTGCTCTGTTACTTTGGTTGCTACTCATTAGTCTGATTGATATGTGTCTAGGAAAGTGTTAGTTTCTTAAAGGTTATGCTTCTTGAATCTGTCACATTACCATTGTTTACTAAATTTGAATTTCTAAAATCTATGGTTCCATCTACTAGCAACCTGAGTACTCAAGAGTCTTCTGCAGTACTAGTTTGAAAGCATCTAGTCAAAGCTATGTTTTTTCCAGTAGTCATGTATGGATATGAGCATTGGACCAGAAAGAAAGCTGAGTGCTGAAGAATTGATGCTTTTGAACTATGGTGTTGGAGAAGACTCTTGAGAGTCCCCTGGACAGTAAGGACATCAAACCAGTCAATCCTAAAGGTCAGTCCTGAATATCCATTGGTAGGACTGATGCTGACGCTGAAGCTCCAATACTTTGGCTACCTGATGCAAAGAACTGACTCGCTGGAAAAGACCCTGATGCTGGGAAAGATTGAAGGCAGCAGGAGAAGCAGACAACAGAGGATGAGATGGTTGGATGACATCACTGACTCAATGGATATGAGTTTGAGAAAGCTCCGGAAGTTGGTAATGGACAGGGAAGCCTGGTGTGCTGCAGTCCATTGGATCACAAAGAGTTGGACATGACTGAGCAGCTGAATGGACTGATTGGTGCAAATAATAGGTCTTGTAGGTGCTTGTGAAGCAACAATGAAGTTCAATCTTCCTTCACTCTTGAACTTCTTGTCTGAAAATTCTATTCAACACCAATTCCCCTTCCCCACTTTTTACTTGGAAAATACTATTTGCCTCACAGAGAGTAAATGACTTTTAAAATTGTGTTCAGTATGTGTTATGCAATAGAGAGTCACACAAGGCTCACTGATATTTGTAAACAACATATGAGATCAGCCAGCTTGATTCCATTCCCACTTTATTTCTTTGATACAGAGCTCTTCTATCCCAGCTTGGATGGTAATGTGCCTGTGTTGGTGTTCAATTGCGGCAGGCTGTTTGGGACTCCACGGACTGTAGCCCACCAGGCTCCTTCTGTCCATGGGATTTCCCAGAAAAGAATACTGGAATGGGTTTCCACTTCCTTCTCTAAGAGATTTTCCCAATCCAGTGAACAAATCCCAAGTTTCCTGCATGTCTCCTGCATTTCAGGCAGATTCTTTACCACTGAGTCATTGAGGAAGCCTTTGCATAGTGGTGTATGTGTGTATATATATATATATATTTTTTTTTTTTTTACAGATATTTTTGAAACAGGCTACTTTTTACTGTTCCAGGGTATGATTGTAGGGGGGAGTTTCAGTGTTCCTAAGTTTATGTTTGATTCTGTTGATCCACAGACCAAGGAGGGCAGTTCTGTTTTCCTTTGTAACCATCAGATATTTGAGAGCTTACATGATAGAGGTGATGGTCCTGCAAACACAATCCTTCAATTTAGGTTCCACAAAACACTGTTAATGGAGGAGGAAGAAAAATTATTTTCTGCCACACAGACAAACTAAATACAAATGCATAAACCTTTCAATAAAGCAAAATTCTTATTCAACAAAACAGAAATAAAAGCAGAAACAAAAAAGATATGCAAATCAGTTTCATGAGAAGTGAATTTCCACTCAGTGCAACAAATGTTTCTGAACAATTTCCAGTTACATATTGTCACTATAATGCTATAAAACAAAAAAAATAACCAAACTTTAGTACTGTGTAATACTGAACATTTATTTTCCTCTTGACTCTATGGGACTGCTGGGTGACTTTTGTCTAGCTGTGCCCATGCATCTTTAGTCAACTGGCAGTTCAGTTCTGCTCCATGTGTCCTCTTACCCTACAGCAGGATAATCTGGGCTTATTTTTTATGGTTGAAGCAGGGGTCCAGATAATAGAAGTGTGCAAGTTCTCTAGAGGCCCAGGCTTGGAACCCATGAAACGTCATTTTTTGCATAATCTATTGGCTACCTGCCTCTTGAGAAACCTGTATGCAGGTCAGGAAGCAACAGTTAGAACTGGACATGGAACAATAGACTGGTTCCAAATAGGAAAAGGAGTATGTCAGGGCTGTATACTATCACCCTGCTTATTTAACTTATATGCAGAGTACATCATGAGAAACGCTGGGCTGGAGGAAGCACAAGCTGGAATCAAGATTGCCAGGAGAAATATCAATAATCTCAGATATGCAGATGACACCACCCTTATAGCAGAAAGTGAAGAAGAACTAAAGAGCCTCTTAAAGAAAGTGAAAGAGGAGAGTGAAAAAGTTGGCTTAAAGCTCAACATTCAGAAAACTAACATCATGGCATCTTGTCCCATCACTTCATGGCAAATAGATGGGGAAACAGTGGAAACAGTGGCTGACTTTATTTTTCTGGGCTCCAAAATCACTGCAGATGGTGATTGCAGCCACGAAGTTAAAAGATGCTTACTCCTTGGAAGAAAAGTTATGACCAACCTAGACAGCATATTGAAAAGCAGAGACATTACTTTGCCAACAAAAGTCCATCTAGTCAAGGCTATGGTTTTTCCAGTAGTCATATATGGATGTGAGAGTTTGAGTATAAAGAAAGCTGAGCACCGAAGAACTGATGCTTTTGAACTGTGGTGTTGGAGAAGACTCTTGAGAGTCCCTTGGACTGCAAGGAGATCCAACCAGTCCATCCTAAAGGAGATCAGTCCTGAGTGTTCCTTGGTAGGACTGATGTTGAAGCTGAAGCTCCGATACTCTGGCCCCCTGATGCAAAGAGCTGACTCATTGGAAAAGACCCTGATGCTGGGAAAGATTGAGGGCAGGAGGAGAAGGGGACGACAGAGGATGAGATGGCTGGATGGCATCACCGACTCAATGGACATGGGTTTGGGCGGACTCCGGGAGTTGGTGATGGACAGGGAGGCCTGGTGTGCTGCGGTTCATGGGGTCACAAAGAGTCAGACACAAGTAAGCAACTGAACTGAACTGAACTGAATTGGCTACAGCAAATCACAAAGAAAGTTCAGATTCAAGGGGTGGTCAGATAGACTCTGCCTTTTGATGAGCATTTGTGTGAAGACATATTGGAAAAGTCATGGATCAGGGAGGGGTAGAAAATTAATGCCCATTTTAAACAATCAATATGCACAGAGGTTTGGAAAAATAAAGGTTGCCACCTGGTGATAGCACTGATGAATCCAGGCTCTTCTAAATAGACTGGCTACTTGGTTATTAGATTTCTATAGTTTCCCCATCATGTTTCAGAAAGCTGAAGTCTGGATCAGTGAATTGTATTTGCGATGTATATTTGTAGTTCCAACAAAGAAAATGTAAGAGGAGGCAATGCTCTATTTTCCCAGACAGAACTCTGTGCTTGGTTAAAAACTGTGATTATGTGTGAAGTTAGAATGGTTGCAGCTCTCTCTCTCTCTCTTTGTCTAGCTTTGAGAAATGTGTATAGTCGTAGTTTGAAATCACAGGAAGGGATCTGAGATTCCAAATTTCCCAGTTTCATCAAAGAAGACACTACACTAGGACCCTGAGATGTAAGTGACGATATCCATAACTTTATTTTTCAAAAATATGACATCCAAGGGAAGAAAATAAAAGCTCCTAAAAATACAAGAATGCTGCTGCTGCTGCTAAGTCACTTCAGTCATATCCAACTCTGTGTGACCCCATAGACGATAGCCCACCAGGCTCCCCCGTCCCTGGGATTCTCCAGGCAAGAACACTGGAGTGGGTTGCCATTTCCTTCTCCAATGCATGAAAGTGAAAAGTGAAAGTGAAGTTGCTCAGTCATGTCTGACTCTTCATGACCCCATGGACTGCAGCCTACCAGGCTCCTCTGCCCATGGGATTTTCCAGGCAAGAGTACTGGATTGGGGTGCCATTGACTTCTCTGAAAAATACAAGAATAAAGAAGTTTAAAACAAGATTATTGTAATATATTTATGGGCAAAATAAAACTTCAAGTGAGCAAGAGCATAAAAGATTTGAACAATATAGTCAAAAGCTCCATTGGTTTTGTAAATTATCTCTAACCTTTTATTGAATTCTACTTTACTATTTTTTGCTATTAATCTTATCTCCTTCCTTTTTCTTTATATTTACTCTGTTTTTCTTTGTCCAGCTTCTTTAATAGAATTTTTGCCTAATTAATTCCTAATCTTTTTTGTTTTCTTCAAATATGCATCTAAGGATATAAATTTTCTGCTTCACATTTTTAAAGCATGTTCCAGAACTTTGTGCCATATATTGGATGATTTCTTCACATCTATCTTCTGATTCACTGTCTTTGTTCAGCTATGTTTAGTTTACTGTATAACCATTTCATTTTCTAAAATTTTAGTTTTAAATTTTAGAATTTCTTTTGGCCTTTAAAAATGATATCCTAAAGAAATGACATAGTGGATAGTCTCAGCTAGTGCGTGTAATTCTTGAATTCAGGTTGGAAGCTGTGATTCTGGATTGGCTTTGTAAGTTTTCTTATGAGGACTGCTTAATACAGTGAATAATGAAATCTAGAACTAGAATTAGCCTCAATTAGAAGGATACCAGACTGAACCCTTGGATTTAATATCCAGGACATGGAAGCAACCTAGATGTCCATCAGCAGACGAATGGATAAGAAAGCTTTGGTACATATACACAATGGAGTATTACTCAGCCATTAAAAAGAATACATTTGAATCAGTTCTAATGAGGTGGATGAAACTGGAGCCTATTATACAGAATGAAGTAAGCCAGAAAGAAAAACACCAATATAGTATACTAACACATATATATGGAATTTAGAAAGATGGTAACGATAACCCTGTATGCGAGACAGCAAAAGAGACACAGATGTATAGAACAGTCTCCTGGACTCTGTGGGAAAGGGAGAGGGTGGGATGATTAGGGAGAATGGCATTGAAACATGCATAATATCATATAAGAAATGAATCGCCAGTTTAGGTTCAATGCAGGATGCAGGATACTTGGGGCTGGTGCACAGGGATGACCTAGAGGGATGGCACGGGGAGGGAGGTGGGAGGGGGGTTCAGGAAGGGGAACACGTGTACACCCGTGGTGGATTTATGTTGATGTATGGCAAAACCAATACAATATTGTAAAGTAAAAAAAAAAAAAAGATAAATGATTAAAAAAAAAAATCTGTTTTGTTTTTGTATTGTAGTGCCAGTCTCTGTTGTGATTAACTGTGAAACTAGACCTAACAATTTAGAAGTCTCTTGCAGTCATTACCTTTTAAAAGTTATGTTTTATTTTTTAAAATAAAAAAACTTACAGAATGTTTTATATTCTCTTCTTATCATGTAATGGTTTCTATTAAGCTAGACAATGTACATGTATCAGTTCAGTTCAGTCGCTCAGTCATGTCTGACTGTTTGCGACCCCATAAATCGCAGCATGCCAGGCCTCCCTGTCCATCACCAGCTCCCGGAGTTCACTCACACTCATGTCCATTGAGTTGGTGATGCCATCCAGCCATCTCATCCTCTGTCGTCCCCTTCTCCTCCTGCACCCAATACCTCCCAACATCAGGGTCTTTTCCAATGAGGCAACTCTTCACATGAGGTGGCCAAAGTACTGGAGTTTCAGCTTCAACATCAGTCCTTCCAATGAACACCCAGGACTGATCTCCCTTAGGATGGACTGGTTGGATCTCTTTGCAGTCCAAGGGACTCTCAAGAGTCTTCTCCAACACCACAGTTCAAAAGCATCAATTCTTCGGCGCTCAGCCTTCTTCACAGTCCTACTCTCACATCCATACGTGACCACTGGAAAAACCATAGCCTTGACTAGACGGACCTTTTTTGGCAAACTAATGTCAATTACTTTTTAATATACTATCTAGTTTGGTCATAACTTTCCTTCCAAGGAGTAAGCATCTTTTAATTTCATGGCTGGAATCACCATCTGCAGTGATTTTGGAGCCCCCCAAAATAAAGTCTGACACTGTTTCCACTGTTTCCCCATCTATTTCCCGTGAAGTGATGGGACCAGATGCCATGATCTTAGTTTTCTGAATGTTGAGCTTTAAGCCTTTTTCATGTAGCTGTCCAGTTTCCCCAGCACGATTTATTGAAGAGGCTTTGCCCCATTGTATATTCTTGCCTCCTTTGTCAAAACTAAGGTACCCATAGGTGCGTGTGTTTATTTTGGGCTTCTCTACCATGTTCCATCAGTCTGTATTTATGTTTTTGTGCCAGTACCATATTGTCCTGAGAATTGTTGCTTTATAGTATAATCTGAAGTCAGGAAGGTTGATTCCTCCAGCTCTGTTTTTCTTTCTCAAGATTGCTTTGGCTATTAAGGGTCTTTTGTGTTTCCATATAAATTGTGAAATTTTTTGTTCTAGTTCTGTGAAAAATGCCATTGGTAATTTGATAGGGATGTCATGGACTCTGTAGATTGTGTTTGGTAGTATAGCCATTTTTACAATATTGATTCTTCTTACCCAGGAACATGGAATATCTCTCCATCTGTTTATGTCATCTCTGATTTCTTTCATTAGTGTCTTATAATTTTCTGCGTAGAGTTTTTTTGACTTCTTAGGTAGGTTTATTCCTAGATATTTAATTCCTTTTGTTGCAATGGTGAATGGGATTGATTCTTAATTTCTCTTTCTGATTTTTCATTGTTAGTATATAGAAATGCAAGTAAGTTCTGTGTATTGATTTTGTATCCTGAAACTTCACTAAATTCACTGATTTGCTCTAGTCATTTTCTGATACTATCTTTAGGGTTTTCTATGTACAGCATCATGTCATCTCCAAACAGTGAGAACTTTACTTTCTTTTACAATCTGGATTCCTTTTATTTCTTTTTCTTCTCTAATTGCTGTAGCTAGGACTTCCAGAACTATGTTGAATAACAGTGGTGAAAGTGGACACCCTTGCCTTGTTCCTGATCTTAGCAGAAATGCTTTCAGTTTTTCACTATTGAGAATAATGTTTGCTGTAGGCTTATCATATATGGCCTTTACTATGTTGAGGTAGGTTCCTTCTATGCCCATTTTTTGAAGGCTTTCAATCATAAATGAGTGCTGAATTTTATCATAGGCTTTTTCTGCATCTATTGAGGTGATCATATGATTTTTATCTTTCAATTTGTTAATATGGTGTATCACATTGATTGATTTGTGTATACTGAAGAATCCTTGCATCCCTGGAATAAACCCAACTTGATCATGGTGTATGAGCTTTTTGATGTGTTTCTGAATTCTGTTTGCTACAATTTTGTTGAGGATTTTTGCATCTATGTCCATCAGTAATATTGGCCTGCAGTTTTCTTTTTTGTGTTGTTTTTGTCTGGTTGGTATCAGGGTGATAGTGGCCCCATAGAATGAGGTTGGAAGTGTTCCTTCCTCTGCAATTGTTTGAAAGAGTTTTAGAAGTATAGGCATTAGCTCTTCTCTAAATGTTTGATAGAATTCTCCTGTGAAGCCATCTGGTCCTAGGTTTTCAGTTTTTTTTTTTTGAGAGATTTTTAATCACAGCTTTAATTTCAGTGCTTGTAATTGGGTTGTTCATAATTTCTATTTCTTCCTGATTCAGTCTTGGAAGATTGAACTTTTCCAAGAATCTGTCCACTTCCTCCAGGTTATCCATATAGTTGTTCATAATAGTCTCTTGTAATCCTTTGTATTTCTGCATTATCTATTGTAACCTCCTCCTTTTCATTTCTAGTTTTATTGATCTGATTGTTCTCTCTTTTTTTCATGATGGTTTGGTTAAATGCCAATTTGGTTTATCTTCTCAAAGAATCAGCTTTTGGTTTTATTAATGTTTACTATTATTTCTTTCATTTCTTTTTCATTTGTTTCTGCTTGGATCTTTATGATTTCTTTCCTTCTACTACTTTTGTTTTTTTTTTTTGGTTGTTGTTCTTCTTCGTTTTCCAGTTGTTTTAGGTGTAAATTTAGGTTGTCTATTCAATGTTTCTTTTTTCTAGAGGTAGGATTGTATTGCTATAAACTTCCCTCTTAGAAATGCTTTTGCTGCATCCCATAGGTTTTGAGTTGTCGTGTTTTCATTGTCATTTGTTTCTAGAAATTTTTAAATTTCCCTTTTAATTTCTTCAGTAACCTGTTGGTTACTTAGAAACGTGTTGTTTAATCTCCATGTGTTTGTGTTTCTTACAGTTTTTTTTTGTAATTGATCTCTAGTCTCATAGCATTGTGGTTGGAGAAGATGCTTGATATGATTCAAATTTTATTAAATTTACTGAGGTTTGATTTGCGACCCAAGATGTGGTCTATTCTGGAGAATGTTCCATGGGCATTTGAAAAGAAAGTGTATTGTTCTGCATTTGGATGGAATGACCTGAAGATATCAATTAGATCCATTTCATCTAATGTATTATTTAAGACTTGTGTTTCCTTACTAATTTTCTGTTTTGATGATCTGTCCATTGGTGTGAGTGGAGTGTTAAAGTCTCCTATTATTGTGTTACTGTCGATTTCTCCTTTTATGTCTGTTAGTGTTTGTTTTATGTATTGAGGTGCTCCTACATTGTGTGCATAGGCATTTACAATTGTTCCATCTTCCTCTTGGATTGATCCCTTGATCATTATGCAGTGTCTTTCCTTATTTCTTGCAATCTTTATTTTAAGGTCTACTTTTTTGATATGAGGATTGCTACTCCACCTTTCTTTTGCTTCCCATTTGCATGGAATATATTTTTCCATCCTCTCACTTTCAGTCTATATGTGTCTTTAGGTCTGAAGCGAGTTTCTTGTAGAGCCGCTTGTAGACCCATAGCATATATATGGGTCTTGTTTTTGTATCCATTCAGCCAGTCTGTGTCTTCTGGTTGGAGCATTTAATTCATTTATATTTAAAGTAATTATTTATATATATATATATATATATATATATATATATATATATATATATATATATATATTCCTATTGCCATTTTCTTAGTTGTTTGGGGTTGATTTTGTAGATCTTTTTTCTTTTCTTGTATTACTTGACTATATCAGTTCCTTTAACATTTGTTGCAAAGCTGGTTTGGTTGTACTGAATTCTCTTAACTTTTGCTTGTCTGAAAAGCTTTTTATTTCTCTATCAATTTTGAATGAGATCCTTGCTGGGTACAGTAATCTTGGTTGCAGATTTTTCCCTTTCAATGCTTTAAATATATGCTTCCATTCCCTTCTGGCCTGCAGAGTTTATGCTGAAAGATCAGCAGTTAAGCATATGGGGTTTCCCTTGTATGTTACTTGTTGCTTCTCCCCTGTTGCTTTTAATATTCTTTTTTTTGTGTTTAGTCTTTGTTAGTTTGATTAGTATGTGTCTTGGCATGTTTCTCCTTGGGTTTATCCTGTATGGGACTCTTTGTTCCTCTTGGACTTGATTGGCTATTTCCTTTTCCATGTTGGGGAAATTTTCAACTATAATCTCTTCAAAAATTTTCTCATACCCTTTATTTTTTTCTCTTCTTCTTCTGGGACCCCTATAATTAAAATGTTGGTGATTTTGATATTGTCTCAGAGGTCTCTGAGACTATCCTCAGTTCTTTTCATGCTTTTTACTTCATTCTGCTCTTCAGAAGTTACTTCCACCATTTTAGCTTCCAGCTCACTGATCTGTTCTTCTGCTTCAGATATTCTGCTATTGATTCCTTCTAGAGTATTTTTAATTTCAGTAATTGTGTTGTTTGTCTCTGTATGTTTTTTCTTTAATTCTTCTACATCTTTGTTGCATTTGATTCTTGCATTTTCTCCTTTTTGCTTTCAAGGTTTTCGATCATCTTTACTATCATTATTTTGAGTTCTTTTTCAGGTTGTTTGCTTATTTCCTCTTCATTTATTTGGACTTCTGTGTTTCTAGTTTGTTCATTAATATGTGTAGCCTTTCTCTGCCTTTTCATTATATATATATTTAACTTATTGTGTTTGAGGTCTCCTTTTCCCAGGCTTCAAGATTGAAGTCTTTCTTCCTTTTGTTTTCTATAAATTCTAGTGGGTGAGTGAATTCACAAATATGAAATCGGTGAATAATGATGACCAACTGTACTTTTATCATTGGTAAATCCCTGCTAAATATCTCTATATTCTTGCCTCTAAATTGTCACAGTTAATTTTTGGTTTATATACTTGTATTGGCACCCCTCTTTCCTACTCACCTATAAAACTAATGAGGCAGTTGGAACACTGATATGTTGGTATTAGGTTTTACAGCATGTCTGTGACAAAGCCAGGACTAGCCCACAGATGTGTGATCTAGTGGCTATTCAGTCAAATCACATGATTTTAAAGGCTTCCACTCCAGCATGTGTGAGTTTCCTTTCAGAGGTGTGTTCTGAGCATGATTATCATTGTCTGGTACTCTGTTAGAAGAAAAGGGAAGCATTCAGAAAACCCCCATTCACCTTCTGACTTTAGTTCATGAATCCTTTGTGGATTAAACTGTATATTGTGCCCAGTAAAAATTCAAATGAATGTGATGTTCAGCAAAATCAAGCATACGAGACTTAATGAATGTATCATATGAGTTAGCTCTGGAGTAGTAGGATTGAGGCTAGGTACAGCTGATTGAGAAGCGGCCGTTAGTAAGACAGGTAGTTCAGTTCAGTTCAGTCACTCAGTCTTGTCTGACTCTTTGCGACCCCATGAATCGCAGCACACCAGGCCTCCCTGTCCATCACCATCTCCCGGAGTTCACTCAGACTCACGTCCATTGAGTACGTGATGCCATCCAGCCATCTCATCCTGGGTCGTCCCCTTCTCCTCCTGCCCCCAATCCCTCCCAGCGTCAGAGTCTTTTCCAATGAGTCAACTCTTCGCATGAGGTGTCCGAAGTAAGACAGGTAGGAGGTGGGGAAACCCTCCAAGAGACTGACACCCTAGAAGAGAACATGCCAGCTCCTACACAGTTGCTTCCTGGCTCACTGAGATGAAAGTGGAAGCCACTAGAAAAACTATTTTATCAAAGCTCAGGAATTCTGTCTTGTAGCTTAACATCTACTTCAAGAAATAGCCTCCACTGGGATGCCCTTTCGTGTTTGACAGCATTTGTGTTCATGATAGTTCTGTTTCATTTTTATGCTTTTTTCTTTCTGTGAGGATCTCCCTCTTTTATCCTGCCTATGGGCTTCTTGCTTTGAGATGCAAACACTGTTTTATCTTGTTTGGATATTAGTAAACTCACTGCTTGGAATTTTTTTTCTGCTCTTGGGTAAAAACTAATTTCTTTCATGGAAGCAAATTTTTATAATTAGAAAGTTATTATTTATCTTAATTTTCCCAAAAGCCAATCTCCCACTGAAATTATTCAAGAAATATGTGTCATATGCTTAAAATATACTTCTTAAATTTCTCTAAAGGAAATGTTGAACATTACCAGTAAAAGTGCAGTACTATGTCCCAATAGCTATTGGCTTACCCGTAACAGTTCTAGTTTATGTCTATCGTCCCAACAAAATTATTCAAAACACCTCCTCTCACTTGCGGATGACAAATTATATGGTTATTTTATAGATAATACCAATGTAAGAAATAAAAAAGGAAGTACTGATAAAGTTGGCATTTCCAAACCATCCTAGACCAGATTTACACATAAATATACAAGCAGCTAATGCAGCTCAATACGAGAAAAAGTGGGGAGAAGACCTAGACAGACATTTTTCCAAAGAAGACATACAGATGGCTAATAAACACATGAAAAGATGCTCAGCATCATTCATTATTAGAGAAATGTAAATCAAAACCACAATGAGGTGTCATCTCATGCCAGTCAGAATGGCCATCATCAAAAATCTACAAACAAAAAATTCTGGAGAGGGTGTGGAGAAAAGGAAACTCTCTTACACTGGTGGTGGGAATGTAAACTGATACAGTCACTATGGAGAACAGTGTGGTGATTCCTTAAAAACTGAGAATAGAACTGCCATATGACCCAGCAATCCACTGCTGGGCATACACACTGAGGAAACCAGAATTGAAGGAGACACATGTACCCCAATATTCATTGCAACACTGTTTACGTTAGCTAGGACATGGAAGCAACCTAGATGTCCATCAGCAGATGAATGGATAAGGAAGTTGGGGTACATATACACAATGGAAAATTACTCAGCTATAAAAATGAATGCATTTGAGTCAGTTCTAATGAGGTGGATGAACCTGGAGCCTATTATACAGAATGAAGTAAGTCAGAAAGAGAAAGACAAATATTGTATTTTAACACATATATATGGAATTTAGAAAGATGATACCAAAGATTCTACATGCAGGGCAGAAAGGAGACACAGATTTAAAGAGCAGGCTATTAATCTCAAATGGGAAAATGCGAGGGTGGGATAATTTGAGGCAATAGCATTGAAACATGTATGTTACCATATATAAAACAGATGACCAGTGAAAGTTCAATGCATGAAGCAGGGCTTCCAAAGCTGGTGCTCTGGGACAATCCAGAGGGGTAGGGTGGGAAGGGAGGTGGAAGGGGGTTCAGGTTAGGAGGGACACATATATAACTGTGGCTGATTCATGTTGATGAGTGGCAAAAACCATCACAATATAAAGTAATTATCCTGAAATAAAAATTAATTAATTTTACAAGAAAAAGAAAAGAAATAATTGGCTGGAATCTATATCATCCTAAAATATAAAAATTATCTGTTTTTTGTTTTAGAACTTCTTTGACTTTAAAGGCCAGTTGTGTTATAAGACTAACAGGCCTCCTTCTAATACTTGTTGACTTATTCTATGCTTTAAATATCTATTTTTAACTACAAAAGTAGCAGACCTTCGTTGCAGAACTTTTAGAAAATGCAAACAAGCTAACAGGAGAAAATAAAAACCGTCTATCATCTTTTCACTTGGATAATCACTTTATTTTATATCTACCAAATTCTTTTCCTCTAGAAATCATAGCTATATTGTATCACATAACATCTGTATTTTATAATTATAAAAATATAATTTTGGAGTCTATTGATTTTTAATTTGCTGTTTCACTAACAAAACATTTTGATTGTTTTTCCATTGTTAAATATTCTTCTACAGGAGCAAGTAGAACAGAATGTTGAATAGTATTAATTATTTGAATTTGCCATGATTTATTAAAATCTTAGCTTTTTTGAGATCTTTCCCCAAAGAAGGTAAAACAATGAGGCAGGGGCTTAAGTTAAAGCTGCCTGGACTTTAGACAGACATAAAGAAGAGGTTACATGCTAGGACTGCACTGGGGGACAGTCCTGGATGGTTGCAGTGTTCAATATTCTGACGGTAAGAGGTCTAATGAAATGATCTCTTGAGATTCATTTCTCTCCCTCATTTGTTATTTCTGTGATAATTTAATATATAGGAAGGAAACTGACACTTGATTATTTTTATTTAAGATTGACTCTATTATTGTGCTTGTTAATAGCAGCAGTAGAACTTACTTTCTGCAGCCTTAATGATACCATGCAATTAAATGCTTCTTTATTAGCCATAAAAATCTCAAATTGTGAAATTGTTGGAACTCATTAGTTGATAGTTTGCATAAATATAAGAATGAATTATTTTTGGTAGTGAAAATATTGTTTCATTTTCATAATTTTTGTTTGACTTCTAGTTATTTTAACAGTATTAATTTAATATTGTTTGTTGTTCAGTCATTTAAATCATGTCTTACTCCTTGTGACCCCATGGACTGCAGCATGCCAGGCTTCCCTGTCCTTCTCTATCTCCCAGAGTTTGCTCAAACTCATGTCCATTGATTCAGTGACATCATCTGATCATCTCATCCTCTGCTGCCTGCTTCTCCTCCTGCCCTCAGTTTTCCCCAGGATCAGGGTCTTTTCCAATGAGTTGGCTCTTCTCATCAGGTGACCAAAGTATTGGAGCTTCAGCTTCAACATCAGTCCTTCCAATGAATATTCAGAATTGATTTTCTTTAGGATTGACCGGTTTAATCTCTTTGCAGTCCAGTGACTTAACAGTCTTCTCCAGCACAATTCAAAAGCATCAGCTCTTCGACACTCAGCCTTCTTCATGGTCCAACTCTCACATTCTTACATGACTACTGGAAAAACCATAGCTTTGACTATATGGATCTTTGTCAGCAAAGTGATGCCTGCTTTTTAAATGTTGTTTAACTTTGTCATGGCTTTCCTTCCAAGGAGTAAGCACCTTTAAATTTCATGACTCCAGTCACTGTCCACAGTGATTTTGGAGCCAAAGAAAATAAAATCTGTCAATGTTTCCACTTTTCTCTCTTCTATTTGCCATGAAGTTATGAGACAGGGTGCTGTATTCTCATTAAGCCAGCTTTTTCACTCTCCTCTTTCACCCCCATTAAGAGGCTCTTTAGTTCCTCTTCACTTTCTGCCATTAAAGTGTGCCATCTGCATATCTCAGGTTGTTAATTTTTCTGCTGGCAATTTTGATTCCAGTGCTAGGTTGGTGAGTCATCCAATCTGGCACTTCACATGATGTACTCTGCATATAAAAACAAGTTATATAAATTACAAAGTTATATAAATAAGTTATATAAATAGTTATATAAATAGTGTGACTATATACAGCCTTGTTATACTTCTTTTTCAAACTCTGAACCAGTCCATTGTTCAATGTCTGATTCTAACTGTTTCTTCTTGACCTACATACAGGTTTCTCAGTAGACAGGCAAGGTGGTCTGGCATCCACATCTCTTAAAGAATTTTCTGCAGCTTGTTGTGATCCACACAGCTCAAGACTTTGCAGTCAATGAAGCAGAAGTAGATGTTTTGGTGGAATTCCCTTGCTTTCTCTACAATCCAGTGGATGTTGGCAACTTACTCTCTGGTTCCTCTGCCTTTTCAAAACCTAGCTTATACATCCGGAATGCCTCGGTTCACTGTACTGCTGAAGCCTCGCTTGAAGCATTTTGAGTGTTACCTTGCTAGTATATGAAATGAGTGCAATTGTATGGTAATTTGAACATCCTTTGGCATTGCCCTTCTTAGGAATTGGAATGAAAAATGACATTTTCCAGTCCTGTGGCCACTGCTGAGTTTTTCAAATTTGCTGGGATACCATGAGCAGCACTTGAATAGCATCATCATTCAGGATTTGAAATAGGTCAGCTGGAATTCCATCACCTCCCCTAGCTTTGTTTGTAGTGATGCTTCCTAGGGCCCAGTTGACTTCATAATCCAGGATATCTGGTTCTAGGTGGTCACACCATCATGGTTATCTGGTTATATACATTTTTTTGTATAGTTCTTCTATGTATTCTTGCCACCTCTTCTTAATCTCTTTTGCTTTGTTTGACTTCTAATTAACAGTATTGATACAAAAACAATGAACTTTGAAATTCACTATAAGTAGAAGATAAAATGCCTTGTATTTTTAAATACAGCTCTGACAACTATCAACTTTCCATGGTATTTTTTTCATCTAGCCTCTTTTATGTCAAGAATATTTGATGTTAGCAGGATTTTATTGAGGCACAATTTACACATAGAAAAATGCACAAATCTTAATGCATAGCTTGATGAATTTTGATGAATGGAGCTACCATTGCAATCAAGTTTTTGAACATATCCTTTAGCCCAATTCCCTGGTGATCTTTCTTAGTTAATTTTTGCACCCCCCTTCCAGCTTTTTTCTTCCCCAAACAGGTAACCATTATTCTGAACTATCACTATGGATAAATTCTGGCTGTTTTTAAACTTCATATCAGTAGAATCATATATGTACATATATGTAGTGTGTACATTTTTCTGTGTTGTTTCTTTTGGTTAGCATACATATTGTTTTTTGTTTGTTTGTTGATTTCTCCTCCCCTTGTTTTTAGATTCATCCATATTGCTGGGTATGAATCATGTTCATTTTTATCGCTGAGTAGTATTTTGTTGTCTGGATATATCAAAGTTTGCTTCTCCATTCTTTGAGCTTTCAGTACTCAAAATTCTTTGAGTTTTCAGTATGGGGCTATTATGAATAAGCTGCTCTGAATAATCTTGTGCAACCTATTTTGTGGACTTGAGTTTCATCTCCCCAGGGTGTCATTTCCTTTGTTGGAATTATTGTTTTCTTTTTTTAAATATAAATTTATCTATTTTAATTGGAGGTTAATTACTTTACAATATTGTGTTGGTTTTGCCATACATCAACATTATTTTTTTCTTATATGATATCTGTCATTTGTACTTAAACAGATTCTAGCAAGTAGTTGGAGAACAAATTTTTGACAAGTAGGCATTTACCAAGGCAACTTACTTGAGCTACTTCTTATATCAGAAAACACTATTGAAATGAGAGATTACTCTAATATTATTCTAAGGTCAAAATGTAGGATTTTGTGTTAGCAAATTACTTTTTGAGATTTATGAAGTGTCCACTGTGAGCGTCTTCTTAGCTGAATTGTCTTTAAGAGAATTATCAAACAATTCAAGCATTAAATATGAGTACTACTAAAAAAAATCAGCCCTATTACACTAATTTCTTACTTGTTTTTCTTATCAATGGTGGAACTCAAGATTTGAAAGTTTGAGTGAAATACTGTTACAAGTCACTAATGGGAACAATAGGTGCTCTTCTGAGGGCTTTCTTTCACCAGGAATTTGTTCTGGGTTTCATTTAGCTAAACTAAACCTAGATAGCATATTCAAAAGCAGAGACATTACTTTGCCGACTAAGGTCCGTTTAGTCAAGGCTATGGTTTTTCCAGTAGTCATGTATGGATGTGAGATTTGGACTGTGAAGAAGGCTGAACTCCGAAGAATTGATGATTTTGAACTGTGGTGTTGGAGAAGACTCTTGAGAGTCCCTGGACTGCAAGGAGATCCAACCAGTCCATTCTGAAGGAGATCAGCCCTGGGATTTCTTTGGAAGGAATGATGCTAAAGCTGAAACTCCAGTACTTTGGCCACCTCATGTGAAGAGTTGACTCACTGGAAAAGACTCTGATGCTGGGAGGGATTGGGGGCAGGAGAAGGGGACAACAGAGGATGAGATGGCTGGATGGCATCACTGACTCAATGGACGTGAGTCTGAGTGATCTCCGGGAGTTGTTGATCGACAGGGAGGCCTGGCGTGGTGCAATTCATGGGGACGCAGAGTCGGACATGACTGAGCGACTGAACTGAACTGAACTGAAACTGTCATTTCTACATTCTATAAGTTTTTGTAATAAAGATAAATAAATATGTTTCAAGGAAATGAAAAACCAAGTTATAGAGGGTCTGAGCTTTCTGTTTTGAAGTTTAATAGAAATTACACTCCATCTTTTTCCTATTTCTAGAGTTTACTGGATATGGAAACACAAGGCCACCACAGGAGAGTCAATAGTGATATTCTAGTTATGCTTAATATTGCATGGTAATTTTTAATCAATTAGTGGTTAAAGTGTTTTTTTTTTTTCTTAAAATAGATTCCCAAAATTCATTAAAGGATGAGACATTCTATGTAAATTCACAGAGCCTCTATTTGTGGATCCTTATTCAAAGCACCAATAAAATTTAATGTCAATTTATGTACAGAAATCTTTTCATGGTTTTCTTACCCTTGACTTTTTCTTTTAGCTTAGTGAGCTTTCAAAAAATAGATATGTTAAATATTTGAAAGGTGGTCTTTATTTTGTTTTATTATTATTATTTTTAGTCGGGAAGTAACTGAGGTGGTCCTTAAAGGTAA
This sequence comes from Budorcas taxicolor, assembly GCF_023091745.1. NCBI lineage: Eukaryota > Metazoa > Chordata > Mammalia > Artiodactyla > Bovidae > Budorcas > Budorcas taxicolor. The sequence continues at coordinate 48,391,044 of NC_068922.1, forward strand.
ATCATTATCTATCAGAAAATAGGAAACTTAATTTCAAAATGGCTTTTGAATTCCACTTACATTTATGATAAATGGTGGATTCATGTTGATGTATGGCAAAACCAATACAATATTGTAAAGTATTTAGCCTTCAATTAAAATAAATAAATTTAAATTAAAAAAAAAATTCCAGAAAGTAAGAGTAGAGGGATTCTCTCTCAACATAATAAAGGCCATATATGACAAACCCATAACAAACATCATTATCAATGATGAAAAACTGAAAGCATTTCCTCTAAGGTCAGGAAAAAGCCACTCTTGCCACTATTAATCAACATAGTTTTTAAAGTCCTAGTCACAGAAATCAGAGAAGAAAAAGAAATAAAAGGAATCCAAATTGGCAAAGAAGTAAAACTGTCACTGTTTACAGATGAGGGGTGAAAAGAATACACAGAAGAACTGTACAAAAAGGATCTTAATGACCCAGATAATCAGGATGGTGTGATCACTCACCTAGAGCCAGACATCCTGGAATGTGAAGTCAAGCGTGCCTTAGCATCACTGCCAACAAAGTTAGTGGAGGTGATGAAACTCCAGCTGAATTATTTCAGATCCTAAAATATAATGCTGTGAAAGTGCTGCGCTCAATATGTCATCAAATTTGGAAAACTCAGCAGTGGCCACAGGACTGGAAAAGGTCAGTTTTCATTCCAATCCCAAAGAAAGGCAATGCCAATGAATATTCAAACTACCACACAGTTGCACTCACTTCACATGCTAGCAAAGTAATGCTCAAAATTCTCCAAGCCAGGCTTCAGCAATACGTGAACCATGAACTTCCAGATGTTCAAGCTGGTTTTAGAAATGGCAGAGAAACCAGAGATCAAATTGGCAACGTCCTCTGGATCATGGAAAAAGCAAGAGAGTTCAAGAGAACATCTACTTCCGCTTTATTGACTATGCCAAAGTCTTTGACGGTGTGGATCACAATACACTGTGGAAAATTCTGAAAGAGATGGGGATACTAGAATACCTGACCTGCCTCTTGAGAAACCTGTATGCAGGTCAGGAAGCAACAGTTAGAACTGGACATGGAACAACAGACTGGTTCCAAATAGGAAAAGGAATACATCAAGGCTGTATATTGTCACCCTGCTTATTTAACTTCTATGCAAAGTACATCATGAGAAACGCTGGGCTGGATGAAGCACAAGCTGGAATCAAGATTGCCAGGAGAAATATCAGAAACCTCAGATATGCAGATGGAACCACTGTTACGGCAGAAAGTGAAGTAGAACTTAAAAGCCTCTTGATGAAAATGAAAGAGGAGAGTGAAAAAGTTGGCTTAAAGCTCAACATTCAGAAAACGAAGATCATGGCATCTGGTCCCACCACTTCATGGGAAATAGATGGACAAACAGTGGAAATAGTGTCAGACTTTATTTTTTGGGGGCTCCAAAATCACTGCAGATGGTGATTGCAGCCATGAAGTTAATAGAGGCTTACTCCTTGGAAGGAAAGTTATGACCAATCTAGATAGCATATTGAAAAGCAGAGAAATTACTTTGCCAACAAAGGTCCGTCTAGTCAAGGCTATGGTTATTCCAGTGGTCATGTATGGAAGTGAGAGTTGGACTGTGAAGAAAGCTGAGCATCAAAGAATTGATGCTTTTGAACTGTGGTGTTGGAGAAGACTCTTGAGAGTCCCTTGGACTGCAAGGAGATCCAACCAGCCCGTTCTAAAGGAGATTAGTCCTGGGTGTTCTTTGGAAGGACTGATGCTGAAGCTGAAACTCCAGTACTTTGGCCACCTCATGCGAAGAGCTGACTTATTGGAAAAGACTCTGATGTTGGGAGAGATTGGGGGCAGGAGGAGAAGGGGACGGCAGAGTATGAGATGGCTGGATGGCATCACTGACTTGATGAACATGAGTTTGCGTGAACTCCGGGAGTTGGTGATGGCCAGGGAGGCCTGGCGTGCTGCAGTTCATGGGGTTGCAAAGAGTCAGACATGACTGAGTGACTGAACTGAACTGAACTGGACATCCCATTGTATAAATATATCACAATTTCTTTATGCATTCATCTGTCAGTAGACATCTAGTTGCTTCCATGTCCTTGCTATTGTAAATACTGCTGCAATGAACATTGGGGTACAAATGTCTTTTATTTATTTATTATTATTATTTTTTACTTTACAATATTGTGGAATCTCCATGCTGTTTTCCATAATGGCTGTGTCAGTTTACAGTCCAATCAACAGTGCAAGAGGGTTCCCTTTTTTCCACATCCTTTCCCACATTTATTGTTAGTAGATTTTTTCATGATGGCCATTCTGACAACTGTGAGGTGATACCCGATTGTAGTTTTAATTTGCACTTCTCTAATAATGAGCAATGTTGAGCATTTTTTTCCTGTATTTGTCGACCATCTTTGTCTTTTTGGAGAAATGCCTGTTTAGGTTTTCTGGCTATTTTTTGATTGGATTTTTTTTTTTTCTTATATTGAACTGCATAAGCTGCTTATATATTTTGGAGGTTAACCCTTTGTCAGTTTACAATTATTTTCTCCCATTCTGAAGATTGTCTTTTCATATCCTTTATAGTTTCTTTGGAGAAGGAAATGGCAACCCACTCCAGTATTTTTGCCTGGAGAATCCCAGAGACAGAGGAGCCTAGTGGGCTGCCATCTATGGGGTCACACTGAGTTGGACATGACTGAAGCGACTTAGCAGCAGCAGCAGCTGCATAGTTTCGTTAAAGCTTTTAACTTTCCTTAGGTCTCACTTGTTTATTTTTGCTTTTACTTCCTTAATCAAGGAGGTGGGTTAGAGAGAATCTTGCTGTGATTTATGTCAAAGAGTGTACTGCCTATGTTTTCATTTAAGACCTTTATAGTTTGGTGCCAGTACCACACTGTTTTGATGATTGTAGCTTTGTGATATAATTTGAAGTCAAGGAAGTTGATTCCTCTAGTTCCATTTTTCTTTCTAAATATTGCTTTAACTATTTGGGGTCTTTTGTGCTTCCATACAAACTATGAAGTTTTTCATTTTAGTTCTGTGGAAAATGTCATTGGTAATTCGATAGGAATTGCATTGAATCCATACTTTGCTTTGGGTAGAATAGTCATTTTTACAATATTGATTCATCCAATCCAAAAACGTAGTGTACCTCTCCATCTGTTTGTATTGTCTTTGGTTTCTTTCCTTAGTGTCTTATAGTTTTATGCGTGCAGATCTTTTGTCTCTTAAGGTAGGGTTATTATTGTTTATTATCTCTTTCAGTTCAGTTCAGCCTTTCCGTCGTGTCTGACTCTTTGCAACCCCATGAATCACAACACGACAGGCCTCCCTGTCCATCAATAACTCCCACAGCCCACTCAAACTCATGTCCATCGAGTCAGTGATGCCATCCAGCCATCTCATCTTCTGTCATCCCCTTCTCCTCCTGCCCCCAATCCCTCCCAGCATCAGAGTCTTCCAATGAGTCAACTCTTCACATGAGGTGGCCAAAGTACTGGAGTTTCAGCTTCAGCATCAGTCCTTCCAAAGAACACCCAGGACTAATCTCCTTTAGGATGGACTGGTTGGATCTCCTTGCAGTCCAAGGGACTCTCAAGAGTCTTCTCCAACACCACAGTTCAAAAGCATCAATTCTTTGGCACTCAGCTTTCTTGATAGTTCAACTCTCACATCTATACATGACCACTGGAAAAACCATAGCCTTGACTAGACGGACCTTTGTTGGCAAAGTAATTTCTCTGCTTTTCAATATGCTATCTAGGTTGATCATAACTTTCCTTCCAAGGAGTAAGCCTCTTTTAACTTCATGGTTGCAATCACCATCTGCAGTGATTTTGGAGCCCCCAAAAAATAAAGTCTGACACTATTTCCACTGTTTGTCCATCTATTTCCCCTGTTTGTCCATCTATTTCCCATGAAGTGGTGGGACCAGATGCCATGATCTTCGTTTTCTGAATGTTGAGCTTTAAGCCAACTTTTTCACTCTCCTCTTTCATTTTCATCAAGAGGCTTTTAAGTTCTACTTCACTTTCTGCCGTAACAGTGGTTCCATCTGCATATCTGAGGTTTCTGATATTTCTCCTGGCAATCTTGACTCCAGCTTGTGCTTCATCCAGCCTGGCATTTCTCATGATGTACTTTGCATAGAAGTTAAATAAGCAGGGTGACAATATACAGCCTTGATGTATTCCTTTTTCTATTTGGAACCAGTCTGTTTTTCCATGTCCAGTTCTGACTGTTGCTTCCTGACCTGCATATAGGTTTCTCAAGAGGCAGGTCAAGCGATCTGGTATTCCCATCTCTTTCAGAATTTTCCACAGTTTATTGTGATCCACACAGTCAAAGGCTTTGGCATAGTCAATAAAGCAGAAATAGATGTTTTTCTGGAACTCTCTTGCTTTTTTTGATGATCCAGAGGATGTTGCCAATTTGATCTCTGGTTCCTCTACCCTTTCTAAAACCAGTTTGAAAATCTGGAAGTTTGTGGTTCACATATTGCTGAAGCGTGGCTTGGAGAATTTTGAGTATTACTTTACTAGGGTGTGAGATGAGTGCAATTGTGCAGTAGTTTGAGCATTCTTTGGCATTGCCTTTCTTTGGGATTTAGATAGGTTTATTCCTAGGTATTTTATTCTTTCGTTTTTTTTTTTTTTTTTGCAGTGGTGCATGGGATTGTTTCCTCAATTTCCACTGATGCTACTCTCTTAAGTTGTCCCACCCTCTCCTACTTTCTCTGTGTCCACGTGACCATCCTCTACATCTGTATCTCTATTCCTGCTCTGCAAGAAGGTTCATCAGTACCAGTTTTACATTTCGTATATATCCATTAACATTTCTTTTTCTCCTTCTGATTTACTTCACTCTATATAACAGGTTATAGGTTCATCCATCTTATTTCAACTGACTCAAATTTGTTCCTTTTTAAAGTTGAGTAATTGAAAACAAGATCAGTTGCTTTTGGAGAATGCAAGATTGTAAGTAAGTTATAGCAATTTTTCATTTTTAGGAGGATATTTTGCTGATGCAATGTTCACTGAACCTGTTAAGAGCATTTTAAATCTGTGACATTGGGATAACTTCTGGCAAATTATCTCAAAATACAAATTTTTATGCATCTATAACTGATGATTCTGAAGGTGAAAGAAAGTGAAAGTGACATAGCTCAGTCGTGTCCGACTCTTAGCGGCCTCTTGGACTGTAGCCTACCAGGTTCTTCCCTCCATGGGATTCTCCAAGCAAGAATACTGGAGTGGGTTGCCATTTCCTTCTCCAGGGGATCTTCCCAACTCAGGGATCGAACCTGGGTCTCCTGCATTGCAGGCAGACGCTTTAACCTCTGAGTCGGCAGGGATTCTGAAGGTACATTTTTCTAAATAGATTTAACTCCTTGTGCAGATCAGTTTTGTGTAACTCTAAATTTAGCTTTAAATGTAATTACATTTTAATGTAAATATGTACACATATTACACATTAATAAGCATATTAATGTTTACTCTGTTAATTCCGGGATGTGTGGAGGCTGAACAGGAAACTGAAAGTGATTTTGTGATTTGTTCATAATGCAAGATACCTTCTTAAGCATACCATCCTTGTATCTACAGTTTTAAGAAAAAAAATTTTATGGTTAAAAATTTGTTGTCCGAGGCTTCATATGGAAATTGTGGGATTTTCCCACTAAGTGTGACAATCTTTACATTTAATTTAATTTCTAAACCTGCATATTTGTTTTAAAAGCATGCTGCAATTTTCAGCACCCGCTGCATCCTCCATGTGTGGGCAGTCCAGACTATTTTATCTGCTCACACGCACATTCCAATGTTCCATGAAATTTCACTTACAAAACAGAAGTTCAAAAAAAAAATCACAAATTTCATTAGGGTGATAGCAGAGCATTAAACTAAGTGGAGGGCCCTTCTGCTGGTGGGACCCTGTGTGACTAGGTTTTTAAAGCCAGCCCTCAGGGAGGCTTCAGATACACTCCATTTGCCATCTTGACTTTCTTGAGGAAAGTCATGCTTGCACTGTGTTTGCATCTGGATTGACTGATCATAGTCTGCATTTTACAACTGGACATAGGCCAGGGCCAATGGCAGGACATATATACACTACTATATAAAAAGTAGATAACCGTTGAGAACCTACTGTATAGGACAGGGAACTCTAGTCAATGGTCTGTGGTGACCTAGATGGGAAGGAAATCCAAAAGGATTTAATTAATCCAAAAGGATTAATCATATATATATATGATTAATATTGCTGTATAGCAGAAAATCACAGAATATTGTAAAGCAACTATACCACAATAAAATTTTTAATAAAGGGGGGGTGGGTAGAGGGAGTAAGGGCTTCCCCAGTGGCTCACTGGAAAAGGATCTGCCTGCAATGCTGGAGACTTGCAGGACATGCAGGAGGGAATAATCTAGTACAGTATTGCCTTGATTCTATGGCTAGGGCCAAAGAAATTTTTAAATCTCTTCTTGAGAGTCATAAGTATCCTTATGTAACTGCCTTTCTAACTTGGAATGTGACATTTACATCATTCAGGAATGATGAATGCGTGTAAATTAAGCTCACCTTTGTTTCTAATTATCTGATTTTTAAAAATATAAATCATCTTCAATTTCCCAATTTTACCTCAAGTCAATTTCTGTATGATCTATGTCACTTCTTGGTGACTTTTCTCATTTTCTGTATCTTGTGTTCAGGCTTCAGGAGGCTATATCTTGTATGACTGTATCAACAAGCTCATAACAATGGTTGAAATTGTTAAGGTCAGAGATTCAGGTCTAGATACTTACCTAAAAACTTACCCACACTTACCTAGTACAGTTTGTCCTCATTGGAAGAGAAGTTTTATAACATTTCTTCTTACTGGGTAACAAACAATGATGAGAACAGCTTGTTAGATATTTTCTTAACATTATAGATTTTTTTTTTTAGTGATGATAGACTATAAGCGTATGCAATGTATATTATTTAATTTTCATGACTCAATATTATGTGCTGCAGTGCCATATAACATGTTCTAGTTATAAAATACAGCCACATAATATCTGTATTGTAACTGGAGGACTAAATATCAACAAGTTAGCAAATTACCCAGATGTCCTTTATACATTCTCATAGATCTTTATTTGAGTATCTAATTATGCCTTTTGTTTGATTTGCTTGATTTGAGGTGTAGAAATATTTGGTTTCTGCCAAACCAAAGAGATTCAAACTTACTTGAGATATGCAAAGACCTTTTTGTGATTAAGGCAGAGCCCCCTTCTTAAATCATAGCTTTGGGACATGAATATAAACAGAAACATTTCTCAAGCATGTGCCCATTCTTTCTCCCAGTTCTGGACATTAGCCAAGTTTCAGTTTAGCATTATCAAAAACAGAGCACACTGTCCTGAAAAACCCATTTAAAACAGGACTTATATTGGTTTAAGCTTTATTTATTACCTTTAAAAAAAACTTTCGACATAGTTACTATTACTAGCAAGAGCTTGGGAAAATGGAGTGAAATTTAACGTTTTTGTGGTGAGGAAGGAGGCAAAATCTATTAGATTAAAAACTCTAATGAGGAAAATCTGCTTTCATATTTGGTTGGTATTTTTCACTTTTTTATAAATTATTGTTTTGGATGAAAATGTGCCTCTGTCTTTACATGCACCTCTCATTTCTCACATGGCTCACAATTTAAAATCATTTTCTTTTAAATATTGCTTTTACATTAAAAGTTATTTAACATGTATTGGTCTTTGAAACTGAATAAGGCATTGGTCTTTTCATCTCTGGGGACTTTGGTTTAAACCTGGCTCAGTTGATTTATTTATTAATTTTCCCCATATATTTTATTTTATTTATTTATTTTTTAAATTTAAATTTATTTATTTTATTTCGAGGCTAATTTCTTTACAATATTGTATTGGTTTTGCATACATCAACATGAACCCGCCTGGGTGTACACGTGTTCCCCATCCTGAACCCCCCTCCCACCTCCCTCCCCGTGCCACCCCTCTGGGTCATCCCAGTGCATCAGCCCCAAGCATCCTGTATCCTGCATTGAACCTGGACTGGTGATTTGTTTCACATATGATATTACACATGTTTCAATGCCATTCTCCCAAATCATCCCACCCTCTCCCTCTCCCACAGAGTCCAATAAACTGTTTTATACATCTGTGTCTCTTTTGCTGTCTTGCATACAGGGTTATCTTTTTCTAAATTCCATATATATTCGTTAGTATATTGTATTGGTGTTTTACTTTTCTGGCTTACTGCACTCTGTATAATCGGTTCCAGTTTCATCCACATCATTAGAACTAATTCAAATATATTCTTTTTAATGGCTGAGTAATACTCCATTGTGTATATGTACCACAGCTTTCTTATCCATTCCTCTGCTGATGGACATCTAGGTTGCTTCCATGTCCTGGCATTATAAACAGTGCTGCAATGAACATTGGGGTTCACCTCTCTCTTTCAGTTCTGGTTTCCTCGGTGTGTATGCCTAGCAGTGGGATTGCTGGGTCATAAGGCAGTTCTATTTCCAGTTTTTAAAGGAATCTCCACACTGTTCTCCATAGTGGCTGTAGTAGTTTGCATTCCCACCAACAGTGTAAGAGGATTCCCTTTTCTCCACACCCTCTCCAGCATTTATTGCCTGTAGACTTTTGGATCCTGGCTCAGTTTAAGCAGAAACAAGTTTGATCTTGTCACCCTCACATCTCCAAGCTTTTAATTCAGTTCAGTTCAGTTGCTCAGTCGTGTCCGATTCTTTGCGACCCCATTAACTGCAGCACGCCAGGCCTCCCTGTCTATCACTAACTTCAAGAGTACACTCAAACTCATGTCGATCGAGTCGGTGATGCCATCCAGCTGTCTCATCCTCGGTCGTCCCCTTCTCCTCCTGCCTCCAATCCCTCCCAGCATCAGAGTCTTTTCCAATGAGTCAACTCTTTGCATGAGGTGGCCAAAGTACTGGAGTTCCAGCTTTAGCATCATTCCTTCCAAAGAACACCAATCTCCTTCAGAATGGACTTGTTCGATCTCCTTGCCTTCCAAGGGACTCTCAAGGGTCTTCTCCAATACCACAGTTCAAAAGCATCAATTCTTTGGCCCTCAGCTTTCTTCACAGTCCAACTCTCACATCCATACATGATTACTGGAAAAACCATAGCCTTGACTAGACAGACCTTTGTTGGCAAAGCAATGTCTCTGCTTTTTAATATGCAAACTAAAAAAGCTTTTAGGGTGAGCAGTAATTATAAAGACTGAAACCACTCCAAAATATATTAGCATTTCATTCTGTTCTATGAAGAATAGGTATAAAATATTTCATTGGGCTGTCAAGGAAGATTAGCATTTTTCTTGAACATAACTACATCATAACTTAATCAGAAGAAAAATGATGAATTTCTGTAGCTTTTATTACAAACTATATTGGAAATGAAATCAGAGTATTATGAAACTTTTCACAACATTGTGAAGGACAGACTGATGCCTGGTGATCTGAGATTGCTATAATCCTTCTTGGGAGAGAGGTCCTGTATCCCTCAGGTCCCAATCCCCCAGGAAGTCTTTTCTTTATCACTTATCTAATCCTACTCTAGAAAACTGCCAACCCTCAATCCCCTGGGGTTCCATGTTGAAGATACTAATTTAAAGTCATATCCAGCCAGAGAACATTTACATTTTGAAGGATTTATAGTTTGAAGCTGATGAAACCAGGGATTGGGAAGTTTTGGTGGACAGAAGGTATGAGACCTGTTGTCCTCGGGGGAGCCTTTGAATTTTTCTTTGAATATCTTAAAAAGTAAATTTAAAATCTAAAACAGCTTGCTCACATGACTCAGAAAAGTCATTTGAATGAGGTCATTTTTGAGCCATTTACTCATGTGCAATTCTATTAAATTTATGATGGCCAATAGTATTCCCATTTTTGTCTTTAGCTCTTTTGGTAGTTAGTCAATTGTGCTTATCAGAGAGTGATCAAAGGATATTTGAAACTATATTTTGGCTTCCTTACTCTATTGAATATAAGATTGCTGGTTGAGATTTTATTTTATTTTATTTTTTATTATTATTATTTTTTTTAGTATTGTTTTTTATTTTTTAAATTTTAAAATCTTTAATTCTTACATGTGTTCCCAAACATGAACCCCCCTCCCACCTCCCTCCCCATAACATCTCTGTGGGTCATCCCCATGCACCAGCCCCAAGCATGCTGTATCCTGCGTCAGACATAGACTAGTGATTCAATTCTTACATGATAGTATACATGATAGAATGCCATTCTCCCATATCATCCCACCCTCTCCCTCTCCCTCTGAGTCCAAAAGTCCATTATACACAGCTGCGTCTTTTTTTCCTGTCTTGCATACAGGGTCGTCATTGCCGTCTTTCTAAATTCCATATATATGTGTTAGTATACTGTATTGGTGTTTCTCTTTCTGGCTTACTTCACTCTGTATAATTGGCTCCAGTTTCATCCATCTCATCAGAACTGATTCAAATGAATTCTTTTTAATGGCTGAGTAATACTCCATTGTGTATATGTACCACAGCTTTCTTATCCATTCATCTGCTGATGGACATCTAGGTTGTTTCCATGTCCTGGCTATTATAAACAGTGCTGCGATGAACATTGGGGTACATGAGTCTCTTTCAATTCTGGTTTCCTCGGTGTGTATGCCCAGCAGTGGGATTGCTGGGTCATAAGGGAGTTCTATTTGCAATTTTTTAAGGAATCTCCACACTGTTCTCCATAGTGGCTGTACTAGTTTGCATTCCCACCAACAGTGTAGGAGGGTTCCCTTTTCTCCACACCCTCTCCAGCATTTATTGCTTGCAGATTTTTGGATCGCAGCCATTCTGACTGGTGTGAAGTGGTACCTCATTGTGGTTTGATTTGCATTTCTCTGATAATGAGTGATGTTGAGCATCTTTTCATGTGTTTGTTAGCCATCCGTATGTCTTCTTTGGAGAAATGTCTATTTAGTTCTTTGGCCCATTTTTTGATTGGGTTGTTTATTTTTCTGGAATTGAGCTGCAGGAGTTGCTTGTATATTTTTGAGATGAGTTGTTTGTCAGTTGCTTCATTTGCTATTATTTTCTCCCATTCAGAAGGCTGTCTTTTCACCTTGCTGATATTTTCCTTTGTTGTGCAGAAGCTTTTAATTTTAATTAGATCCCATTTGTTTATTTTTGCTTTTATTTCCAGAATTCTGGGAGGTGGATCATAGAGGATCCTGCTGTGATTTATGTCTGAGAGTGTTTTGCCTATGTTCTCCTCTAGGAGTTTTATAGTTTCTGGTCTTACATTTAGATCTTTAATCCATTTTGAGTTTATTTTTGTGTGTGGTGTTAGAAAGTGATCTAGTTTCATTCTTTTACAGGTGGTTGACCAGTTTTCCCAGCACCACTTGTTAAAGAGATTGTCTTTACTCCATTGTATATTCTTGCCTCCTTTGTCAAAGATAAGGTGTCCATATGTGTGTGGATTTATCTCTGGGCTTTCTATTTTGTTCCATTGATCTATATGTCTGTCTTTGTGCCAGTACCATACTGTTTTGATGACTGTGGCTTTGTAGTAGAGCCTGAAGTCAGGCAAGTTGATTCCTCCAGTTCCATTCTTCTTTCTCAAGATTGCTTTGGCAATTCGAGGTTTTTTGTATTTCCATACAAATCTTGAAATTATTTGTTCTAGTTCTGTGAAAAATATGGCTGGTAGCTTGATAGGGATTGCATTGAATTTGTAAATTGCTTTGGGTAGTATACTCATTTTCACTATATTGATTCTTCTGATCCATGAACATGGTATATTTCTCCATCTATTAGTGTCTTCTTTGATTTCTTTCATCAGTGTTTTACAGTTTTCTATATATAGGTCTTTAGTTTCTTTGGGTAGATATATTCCTAAGTATTTTATTCTTTTCGTTGCAATGGTGAATGGAATTGTTTCCTTAATTTCTTTTTCTACTTTCTCATTATTGGTGTATAGGAATGCAAGGGATTTCTGTGTGTTGATTTTATATCCTGCAACTTTACTATATTCATTGATGAGCTCTAGTAATTTTCTGGTGGAGTCTTTAGGGTTTTCCATGTAGAGGATCATGTCATCTGCAAACAGTGAGAGTTTTACTTCTTCTTTTCCAATTTGGATTCCTTTTATTTCTTTTTCTGCTCTGATTGCTGTGGCCAAAACTTCCAGAACTATGTTGAATAGTAGCGGTGAAAGTGGACAAATATAATGAATAATGCAATAAATGAGATCAGAAACACTCTGGAGGCAACAAATAGTAGAATAACGGAGGCAGAAGATAGGATTAGTGAAATAGAAGATAGAATGGTAGAAATAAATGAATCAGAGAGGAAACAAGAAAAACGAATTAAAAGAAACGAGGACAATCTCAGAGACCTCCAGGACAATATGAAATGCTCCAACATTCGAATTATAGGAGTCCCAGAAGAAGAAGACAGAAAGAAAGATCATGAGAAAATCCTTGAGGAGATAATAGTTGAAAACTTCCCTAAAATGGGGAAGGAAATAATCACCCAAGTCCAAGAAACACAGAGAGTTCCAAATAGGATAAACCCAAGGCGAAACACCCCAAGACACATATTAATCAAATTAACAAAGATCAAACACAAAGAACAAATATTAAAAGCAGCAAGGGAAAAACAACAAATAACACACAAGGGGGTTCCCATAAGGATAACAGCTGATCTTTCAATAGAAACTCTTCAGGCCAGGAGGGAATGGCAAGACATACTTAAAGTGATGAAAGACAATAACCTACATCCCAGATTACTGTACCCAGCAAGGATCTCATTCAAATACGAAGGAGAAATCAAAAGCTTTACAGACAAGCAAAAGCTGGTTGAGATTTTAAAATCCTTTAAATAATTTGAAGTATTCATACTGTATTGTTATGTGAAAAAAAGTTTTCACAATACTATGTCATAATATGACTCCAACTTTGTACAAGGTCTATGTGTATGTGTATATATCTGGTTGGGAAAAGGCAGAAAGCTGTTAAATAAAATATGAATCAGTAATTTTATTTATTTCCAGGTGGTGGAGAATATGAGTGAATGTTTTAGTAACTACCCCCCAACTCGAGTTTCATGTCTAAAAATGCATTTTTTTCTATTTTATTTATTTATTTATTTGTTTGTTTATTTTTTTACTTTACAATACTGTATTGGTTTTGCCATACATTGACATGAATCCGCCATGGGTGTACATGAGTTCCCAATCCTGAACCCCCCTCCCACCACCCTCCCCATGGATTAAAGATCTAAACGTAAGACCAGAAATTATGAAACTCCTAGAGGAGAACATAGGCAAAACACTCTCTGACATAGATTACAGCAAGATCCTCTATGATCCACCTCCCAGAATACTGGAAATAAAAGCAAAAATAAACAAATGGGACCTAATTAAAATTAAAAGCTTCTGCACAACAAAGGAAACTATAAGCAAGGTGAAAAGACAGCCTTCAGAATGGGAGAAAATAGTAGCAAATGAAGCAACTGACAAACAACTAGTCTCAAAAATATACAAGCAACTTAGGCAGCTCAATTCCAGAAAAATAAATGACTCAATCAAAAAATGGGTCAAAGAACTAAATAAACATTTCTCCAAAGAAGACATACGGATGGCTAACAAACACATGAAAAGATGCTCAATATCACTCATTATCAGAGAAATGCAAATCAGGACCACAATGAGGTACCATTTCACACCAGTCAGAATGGCTATGATCTAAAAATGCATTTAAAAATATAACTGGAGGGTTCTGTTTATGCTGAGATGGCATAAGAAAAATACTCTAAGATATTTGTTCTTTATTCTAAAATAGCAGCATATTCAGGGGTCTCATTAAAAATATAATTTGGGGTACTTGCTTTTTTTTCCAGTGGCTTCTCTTTTTGCGACTGATTAATTTAAAAATGTTAATTCAAAAGGCACTTTTCTCCTCCAGCCTTTGAGCTAGCCACCAAGGTATTTTTTGTTAACATAGAAAAGAAATTAAAGATATTTTTATATTTTCTCCCATTTCACTGGTCCAGTGATATCACTGATTAAAATCTCCATTCTTTGAAGGAAAAATTTTGAATTACTACTAATTAGAATAATTCATCTGCAGGAGAAATTGTTGAGGGGCCAACCTCCTTTTTAAATTCTAGCTAGCTTGCTAGATAAAGTTGTCATTACATTTAACTTGGTCTTTAATTATAAGCAGATGGATGAATTATTTTAATCGCTGCTATATATCTTAACAGTAGTTCATACAATGACACAAAGTGAAGAACATCAAACAGAAATTAAATGCTAGGGCAGGAAAACAGCGAGCCTTCAAGGGAAGCAATTGATCACAACCCGTCATCTTTAAAGGCCAGAAGAATGCAAAATAAACACTTGGGATTAGTGTACTAAATATGGTTCATCAGTCTTCAGCTCTGCTCTCTGTTAATTCAACTATCTCATTTATTTTAATACTTTATCATGTATCTACCCAGCTCTGTAATTAGCCTTTCAGGTATTCTCTTTTTCTCCCCCTGCCTTTGAAATTGTGTGTGATGAGATTCTGCAAAGAGGATATTATTACCATACCCTACAGAAGAAGTGACTCTTGCAATGATTCTGTTTTATAGCTTACATGCTGGAATTCCTCCTAAAACTTAGAGAATGTGCTAAAGTTAGTTTAAAGAGAAAGTCTTAGTAAATTTGCTATGTTCTTTCAAATGGAGAGTTTAGTTTGGCTATAGGTAAACTGATTTTACAAGAGGAGTCTGGATCTAGGCTCATTAAACTCAAAATGCTAATTGAATTTTTTAAAATAAAAAGTACCAAAATCAGTTTCTGAATTAAAGCCATTAAATACTAGCATTTTATTGATTTGTTTCTGAGTGAAGTATTCATTTTCCCTTTACTAAAAGAATACCATTAATAACGTATTTTCTCCCACAGCAATGCATACACTGAGATTATACTAAATTATATTTGGGATTTATACTCTGCCATGAATTTTGCTGTACAACAAAGTATTCCCACAGATCTTTTATAAAATGTAGATTTATTAATTTAATCATCAGTCTCAGAATATTACCAATGCTGAATCACTTTAATTGCTTATTACTAAGCACTGAAAACCTGAAACAATGCATACAATCCAAATAGGTGTATTGTTTTTTTACCTCGATGTTGTAAACACGAGATGGTTTCTAGTATTTTGGGTGTAGACATAACATCAAAATACTGAGTTATCACAAACTTCTTTACAAACTCAAGAGTACGGGCTTTTCTACTTTTAGGTTCACTTTAGTATGATTCATTCATTTTGTAGGTTATCTAAGGAAGATTTAATCCTATCTGACTTTCTGTTGTAATGTCTCTAGGGTACTTCTCTTTGATAAGTGTTGGACAGTTCCCATGGACTTGAACCTTTCTTGGAATTAACTGAAGACCAAGATGTCTTGGAGTTTTCTGTGAAAAATTCATGTTCTAAAGCTAGAATATATATTCACTTAAAAAATTCTCAGATGCATTAGTTTATTTACATGATTGTTCCTTTTTGTGGTAAGGATTGATTACTTTGGAAGAAAATATTGCAAACATGGGGCTATCAACAGTAGTATATGGGTTTTGGAACGACAGATTGGAGGAATTTGCACACAAATGCTGCGAGTCAGCAGAGAGTCAGACAAGCTCATATACATTTTGTTTGTATATGAACCTAACACAAAGATTCCAGATTTGGAAGCTTATATGACCCATCTACCAAATTCATTTCCCTTGTTTGTTTACCAATAAAAAACATGAGTGGGAAATTACTAGTTTTTTTAGTTAATTATTACAGCTGTATGACTAGTTTCTGTGTAATCATCAGAAAATCTGTTAACTTCTTGCAACCTACATTTTCTCAGTTGTAGAATGAAAATGAAATAAGATACAGTACATGAGACAGTGTATTGAAAAGCAGAGATATCAGTTTGCTGACAAAGATCTGTTTAGTCAGTTCAGTTCAGTTCAGTTCAGTTCAGTCGCTCAGTCATGTCTGACTCTTTGCAACCCCATGAACCACAGCACGTCAGGCCTCCCTGTCCATCACCAACTCCTGGAGTCCACCCAAACCCATGTCCGTTGAGTCGGTGATGCCATCCAACAATCTCATCCTCTGTAGTCCCCTTCTCCTCCTGCCCTCAATCTTTCCCAGCATCAGGGTCTTTTCAAAAGAGTCAGCTCTTAGCATCAGGTGGTCAAAGTATTGGAGTTTCAGCTTCAACATCAGTCTTTCCAATGAACACCCAGGACTGATCTCCTTTAGGATGGACTGGTTGGATCTCCTTGCAGTCCAAGGGACTCTCAAGAGTCTTCTCCAACACCACAGTTCAAAACCATCAATTCTTTGGCACTCAGCTTTCTTGATAGTCCAACTCTCACATCCATACATGACCACAGGAAAAACCATAGCCTTGACTAGATGGACGTTTGTTGGCAAAGTAATGTCTCTGCTTTTTAATATTCTATCTAGGTGTGTCATAACTTTCCTTCCAAGGAGTAAATGTCTCAATTTCATGGCTGCAATCACCATCTGCAGTGATTTTGGAGCCCAGAAAAATAAAGTCAGCCACTGTCTAGTTAAAGTTGTGGTTTTTCCAGTAGTCATGTATGGATGTGAGAGTTGGACTATAAAGAAGGCTGAGCACTGAAGAATGGATGCTTTGGAAATGTGGTGCTGGAAAAGACTCTTGAGAGTCCCTTGGACTGCAAGGAGATAAAACCAGTCAATCCTAAAGGAAATCAACCCTGAATATTCATTGGAAGGACTGATGCTAAAGCTGAAGCTCCAATACTTTGGCCACCTGATGTGAAGAGCCAACTCATTGGAAAAGACCCTGATATTGGTAAAGATTGAGGGCAGGAGGAGAAAGGGGTGACAGGGATGATTGAGATGATTAGATGGTGTCACCAACTCAATGGACATGAGTTTTAGCAAACCTTCAGAGACAGTGAAGGACAGGAAAGCCTGGCATGCTGCAGTTCATAGGGTCACAGAGTCGGGCACAATGGAGTAACTCAACAAAGACAATAGCATGAGAAATAGTAGCACTTGATCAACTTTCTTCTCTCCTTCCCACCTCCCTCCTTTTGACCTTTTTTATATGTGTATTGAGGAAGAGAATACTAACCCCTTATGGCCAGGAGCTAGTCTGTGACTCACAGCTGGGCCTTGGTATTCTCAAATATTCATAATTTTATAGAATGTAGAGATCAGATATAGCCATTCTGGAATCTTGATTGAGCAAGTCAGATCAAGGCAATTCCATAACACGTCAGAGCATGGACTATATCTCTAAGATGGCTCACACTGACCCCCTCCTCCTGGTACTTGTGCTTGTGTAATATCTTCCCAAATGTGTCAGAGATTCTTTCTGTGACCTCAGCATGCAGTAGAGATGATGGTGTGCGATTTTTATGGCTAAGTCATCAAAAAACATTGAGGTTTCTGTTCTGGTCTCTTAGATTCCTTGCTGTGGAGGTTACAAGTCACCATGGTGTCAGGAAACTCAAGCAGTCCTGTGTTGAGCCCTGTATGGGAAAAAATGGGGCCACACACTAACAACAACACTAACTTTCCAACCCTGTGAGTGGACCATCTTGGAAGCAGATCCTGCAAGATAGGGACCTGGCAAGACTTTAAGAGTTCAGATGATAGCAGCTCTGGCAGATATTTGGACTGCTACCACATTCGTGACTCCAACCCAGAAACATCCTGCAAGTTGCTTCTAAATTTCTGACATGTAGAAATTGTGAGAGATAATAAATGTTTATTGTTTTAAGCCACACATTTTTGAGAAAAATTTTTACATAGCAGTAGGAAAGTAATACTCCTCACCAGAAGTTCATGCCTTCTTGGCAATGAAAAGCAGTCTGCTGCTGTGGTTTTCCTCTTTCAATGGTGTTCCCACATAAACAGAGTGGTGTGTTAGTAGATGTTTAACAATCAGCTCTCACAAAGTCAAAGAAACAATGCCCTGATTTTTAGTATTTGCTAGTTCACCATTGCCAATTTCATGCTACCAATGTGACATCATTGAACATGGAATTGTAATGATAATCAAAGTGCATATGATTATATAAAATTTCTTCCATACAGACACAATAGATGTCAATAACCTTAAAAGCATAGATAATAGTAAAATTCAGTAAGATAATCAGGGGAGATGAAGTTTGAATATTTATTACTTTTACTTTTGATATAGTTTATTTTGTTGCAAGCTTACATGATTTAAAGTTCAAAGGTCATTATATATAATAATCTGCTCACAAAATTCCTGAAAGTTTAACAACTGGATCTTGTGAGCTAGTGTGAACTCGTTTCAGCACACCACTGCCAAAGTGATTTTTTGAGTGACAATGTTTATTTAGATTCTTGTTTAGTTGAATTACCATTTGGGTGGTGATAATCCACATCTGTAATAAATTGTGTTAACATCTATATTGCTGATCCTGTTTGCGATGCCAGTTACCTTACTGTTCACACTGTTTGCTGAACCTATGGTAGGCAGCTTGGGAGCTAAGAGGCTGGAAGGAGACTCGAAGAGCTGTAGGAACTGCAGACACATGTTTATTCCCTCTTGGCTGGAACAGCAGCCATAACACAGACTCTCTCCTCCCTGACACAGAAGCTGTAGCAGCAGTCACAACATAAGCACAACATAGCCAGAATATAACCTCATAAAACGCAACCACAATGTTGCCCCAATGTAGCCCCAATGCAGCAACAGCCAGGGCTTTCATGGTGAAGCTCATACAGGTCTACTGCACAAAGTAGACTGTGACCAAGCAAGCACCTCATGACATGCATGCCCAGTGCTATAAGTTGTATCAACTGTTACACAACCATGTAAAATCATTGTTTACAGAACATGGGGTGAGAGGGTGTGAGAGCATGGTGCAAGAGAGCCTGACTAGCACCATCTTGTTAATTTCCCCACAATATCTATAACAAATTGTGATCAGGGCACCCTGATGAAATAATTTTAGGAATTCATGATGCATAGTTGGTAGTAGTCATTGCCCTGGAAGGAGCTGGACCTATTATTTGCTTCTAGCTTAAGCTCTGAATATTGGAAGAATCAACAATTAGCCAGCATGGCCTGTGGCTGTATGAAAAGAAAACAACTGACTTTCACATTTTAGGGGCACACGAATGAATGGACAATCTCTTTTTACTTCCACATCTGTCCTGCTTTGTGGGGTCATTATTGTCTTCCATTTTTATGCTTCTAAATCTTTTCTTAACGTCTAGGAGACCATACAATTTACTGATTGTGAATATGGGCTTTCAAATTATGACTGTTTCCTTGCTCCTCAAAGTTAAGAGCTGTGAAAACATGGGCACATTACTTAGCCTTTTTAATATTCAACTTCTTTATCCATGAAGAGCATTGTTATGGGGACTCCATGAAATTGTGTCTGTAACATGCTTACATAGTACCTGATGTGGATAATGTATAATAATAATACAATAATAATAATAATGTATAATGTACAATATCATTAGCTACTATATATTCAAAATAACTAGCCAATTTACTGAAACCATCTCATGCTGACATGAACTTTAGTTTTCAGAAGTTCCTTTGGATCTTTTTGCATTATAAGTTGCTTCTTAAAATATTCATTCTGTCCTAAAAGTATCTTCCCAAAATGCTTAATCTGAGAAGGTGGTGAAAGGCAGAGGGGGCAGGCCAGGTAATCCAAGAGGCTTCCGATTTCTGGCCAGATAATGCACTGGAAAGGGAAGTACCTCCCTTGTAGGACTAGAGTCATCTTTTAATGGGAAAAAGGGCAACACCTTCTCTTCATGGAAACATGAAGATGGAGAATCAGTGTGTGTTGGTTACTTTCCCTGTGTCCTGCTTTCTGTGTTTCTCTTAAATACCTAAAAGCAGACCCATCAAGCCAAGGACTGCAAGATCTTTTGCCTTTGTTAGAGCTTCCTCTTATCCCATTTGGGGTTGTGGGAGGAAGTATTCTGGACTAGGACAAGATCCTTTGTTTAGGTTCTACTCTCCTAATCCATGTCCCCTTGGTCTTTCAGTGCTAGTCATGGAAAAGTGGCACCATGTATCACCAATTATCCAAATTGTCCTCCCATTCACTCCTCTGAGTAACTCTGAATTGATCAAACACAGATTTGAGTCTCAATTCTACTCCTTACCTTGGACAAATCACTTAACTCCTCAAAACTTCTGTATATTAAGCCATATAATGCTCATAGGAATGGTGTCACTTCTCAGGGTTGCCATGAGGATTAAATGATATATAATGTTGCTGCATATAAAGTACTTAATAAAATGATATTTTTACAGAGTAACTACACATATTCAGGAAATGCTCCTCAATAGAGATTTTTCTATTTCAGCTATTTTCTATTTATTTCACCAATCAGTCCAAAAAATTTTCCTTGCAAATATGCATTCTAAGTGACTTAGAAGATTGTACTATGGCCTGGAATATTCAGCTTCATTCTCTAGAGCCTCAAGCAGTGCCAAAAGCCAGAAGAATGTATTTTTTTCAAACATGTGACAACAGGGAACAATGATGTTGTACCTCGAATTAGGCCAAAAAAATTTAAAAAGAAAAAAGAAAAGCACCATTCATGCTCCAGAAGGTGATGAAAGACAGAGGAGCATGGTGACACAAAGCTGATGGCTGTGGCACACATCTGATGATGATGCCAGAGAACTGACAAGCCGACTAGACAAGAGAGACACTCATGGGCTAACCCGGCAGCTACTTGAATGTCTTGTTTCTTATCAATCTCCTTGGAGGGCATGCTCAGAGAAAACCTTTGACGATCTGATGCCTGAGCTCAAACTAATTTTTGTCATGTTGGTGCCACATCACAGCACTGCCAACCTTTGACCCTCCCACCCTCCCTCTCCATTTCATCCTAAAATTACAAATATTTTCACTGTCCTTATTCCTTCCCTCCCCCAACTCACTTTGATGAATCAGTCAGATGATGGCTTGTAGATACACATCAGGCTTGCTAACTAATTGGAAAACTTCCAGGAACATATCAACAATGGTGATTTGGAAAGTAATATGCCCTGGAGTGTTGTCATAAGGATAGTGTTTTTTGTTTTTCCTTGTAGCAGCTTGGTTTCTCCTCCTCAGGATAACTCCCCCCCGCCCACCCCCCCATCTGAGATAGCTCTATAATTAAGAAGGATGGACTTGTTAAGCTTTGTAAATTACTTACCGATTTACAAGTAATTTTATTGAGTACCTTTGGAGTTCCAGCTTGAGTCAGAATGGGCATAAAGATAAGAAGGCAGAGTCCCTGTGGTCATGGGGCTCACAAGAGGACAAACTAGTAAACAGACTGATTTAATACTGTCTGCTGAGAAACGTGATCAAACTTTCCACAAAGACAATGGGTGTACTTGAAGCAAGAGATTCAGGTACTCCTGCTGAAATGGGCTGATTCACAAGTTGGGTTTTGAAGAGTTTGTTGGTTACTCATCCCTCTCCAGACCCATTCTCCTCCCTTATTTGCCCAGGAAGCTGACATGTGTTGTGGTAGATACTGTAATATGCCACCCAGATTCCATTTAAGGAATGAAGGAATTATTCTCTCAGCTGCTGGAAGACAAGCTTCATATATAAGCCCCTTTAGGGGATTGCATCTCCTGGAGAAACTGCCTCCTGTGTCCAATGACTGATCATTACCAGGAGAGAAAAACCAACCCCACCTCACTCCATCTTGAGAGAAGTCAGTTAGTTCAGTCACTCAGTTGTGCCCGACTCTTTGAGACCCCATGGACTGCAGCATGCCAGGCTTCCCTGTCCATCACCAACTCCTGAGGCTTGCTCAAACTCATGTCCATCGAATTGGTGATGCCATCCAACCATCTCATCCTCTGTCATCCCCTTCTCCTCCTGCCTTCAATATTGGCCAGCATCATGGTCTTTTCCAAAGAATGAGTTCTTCACATCAGGTGGCCAAAATATTGGAGTTTCAACTTCAGCATCAGTCCTTCCAATGAACACTCAGGACTGATCTTTAGGATTGACTGGTTGGATCTCCTTTCAGTCCAAGGGACTTAAAAGTCTTCTCCAATATCACAGTTCAAAAGCATCAGTTCTTTGGTGCTCAGCTTTCTTTATAGTCCAACTCTCACATCCATACATGACTACTGGAAAAACTATAGCTTTGACTACATGGAACTTTGTTGGCAAAGTAATGTTTTTGCTTTTTAATATGCTGTCTAGATTGATTATAGTTTTTCTTCCAAGGAGCAAGCATCTTTTAATTCCATGGCTGCAGACACCATCTGCAGTGATTTTGCAGCCCTCCTCCCCCCTCTCCCCATGAAGTCTCTCACTGTTTCCATTGTTTCCCCATCTATTTGCCATGAAGAACTTGGACTGGATGCCATGATCTTAGTTTTCTGAATGTTGAGTTTTAAGCCAACTTTTTCACTCTCCTCTTTCATTTTCATCAAGAGGTTCTTTAGTTCTTCTTCACTTTATGCCATAAGGGTGGTGTCCTCTGCGTATCGGAGGTTATTGATATTTCTCCTGGAAATCTTGATTCCAGCTTTTGCTTCATCCAACCTGGCATTTCACATGATGTACTCTGCATATAAGTTAAATAAGCAAGGTGACAATATACAGCCTTGATGTACTCCTTTCCTGATTTGGAACCAGTCATTTGTTTCATGTCCAGTTATAACTGTTGCCTCTTGATCTGCATACAGATGTCTCAGGAGGCAGGTAAGGTTGTCTGGTATTCCCATCTCTTTAAGAGTTTTCCACAGTTTGTTGTGATTTACACAGTCAAAGGCTTTGGCATAGTCAATAAAGCAGAAATAGATGTTTTTCTGGAACTCTCTTGCTTTTTTGATGATCCAGCTGATGTTGCCAATTTGATCTCTGGTTCCGCTGTCTTTTCTAAATCTAAATCTAAAACTTGAACATCTGGGAGTTTACAGTTCACATGTTGTTGAAGCCTGGCTTGGAGAATTTTGAGCATTACTTTGAGCATGTGAGACGAGTGCAATTGTGTGGAAGTTTGAGCATTCTTTGGTACTGCCTTTCTTTGGCATTGGAATGAAAACTTTTTCCCATCCTGTGGTCACTGCTGAGTTTTCCAAATTTGCTGGCATATTGAGTGTAGCATCTTTACAGCTTCATGTTTTAAGATCTGAAATAGCTCAACTGGAATTCTATCACCTCCACTAGCTTTGTTCATAGTGATGCTTCCTAGGGCATTGAGAGATCTTGAGAGAAACTGGAAGGATAATCCCAGCTCCAGAGCTCATCTGTTTCACAGCCTACTTTCTCCTCTGCCCAGTCCTGTTTCTTTCCTCTCCATTGTACACATAACCATACTAGGAATGCTCCCTAGTAAATGTCCTTCTTGGCACTCTATCTCTGGTGAACTTGACCCATCTGTGGACTTCAGCCCCCAGGTTTCTGTGCTAGCTGGATCCTGATGGGTTTAGCCAGTGGCATATGATCAGAGGTGGGAGGAAAGGGAGGTTTATACTCTGTGCCTCTGCCTTTTTCCACTATGTTCTCTGGCAGTAGCTGGTCCCTCGGGACTCTGGCTTGTGATGGCTCTCACCATTGCTTCCCTTTGCTCCATCAGGTTTAAGAGTAATAATGTTTCCCTCTTTTGCTAGTATCCAGAGGCCTCAACATCACTAGTTCGTTTCCTTAATCCTACTTCTTAACTCAGAGATCCTTTGGCTCAACCTTCAGTTGAAGCACAATGTGCTGGTAAATGTTTCACAACTGGATCTCCGGAAAAAACAAAAAGCCCTGATTTGTAGCTTTTGACAATTTCTGTGGGGGTAAATATGGCTTCCCAGTTGGTGCTAGTGATAAAGAACCCACCTGGCAATGCAGGAGACACAAAATACATGGGTTTGGTCCCTGGATTGGGAAGATCCCCTAGAGAAGGGAATGGCAACCCACTTAAGTATTCTTGCCTGGAGAATACCATGGACAGAGGAGCCTGGTGGACTACAATCCATGGGGTCACAAATAGGCACGACAGAAGTGACTTAGCACACAAGGGGTTAATATGCCACTGGCGGCCCAACATGATGCTATTAAATTTGGAATTGGAAAAAAAAAAAAAGTTTATTAGTTCCACTATACAGTAGTCCCTCCTTATTTGAGATTTAGTGTTTTCTTCAGTTATAGTTACTATCAGTTAGCTGTGGTCCAAGAATATTAATGGAAAATTTCAGAAATACATAATTCATAAGTTTTAAATTGGGTGCTATTCTGAGTAGTGTGATGAAATCCCATGCCCTCCTGTTCCATTGCAGGATGAGAATCATCCCTTTGTCCGGCATCTCCTGCCCACTAGTCACTTGGTAGCCTTCTGGATTATCAGGTTACCTTTCATGTTATCACAATGTTTATACTCAAGTGACTTTTTAAAAATTTAATAATGGTCCCAAAGTGTAAGAGAAGTGATATTGGCAAGTCAGTTATGCTGAAGAGAAGCTATAATTGCATTTTTTAAAGTGAAAAAGTGAAAGTTCCTGACTTAATAAGGAAAGAAAAAAGTCATAGTCTGAGGATGCCAACATCTATGATAAGAACAAATCTTTTACCTGTGACATTGTGAAGAAGGAAATAAAATTCAGGCTAATTTTGCTTTTCTACCTCAAATGCAAATGTTATGGCCACAGTACCTGATGAGTGGTTAGTTAAGATGGAAAGGGCATTAAATTTGTACAGTAGGATATTTTGAGAGAGAAATAGAGATAATTAACATAACTTTTATTATGGTATTTTGTTAAAATTGTTCTATTTAATAATTAGCTATTGTTTTAAATCTATTACTGTGCCTAATTTATAGGTTAAGCTTTATCATAGGTATGGATGTATAGGAAAGTCATATAGATTCGATAAAATTGGCAGTTTCAGGTGTCCATTGGAGGTATTGGAGGATATACCCAGTGGATGAGGGGGGACAACTATGCAAATACAATAGATGTTAATAATCTCAAGATTATATGAAATAGTAAAATGTAATAAAATAATGAGGTAGGCATGAGTATGTAGTATTTATTGCCTTTGTTTTTAATATAATTCAAATAGTTGAAGTTAATTTATTTGAAAATATTAACAGTGTTTAGCAATCAGCTTGAAAAATTCATAAGAATTAATAATTTTCTCCTGTGAGTCAGTATAAACCGGCTCCAGCATACTACTGAATTGAAGTATCTAAGTAGAATTCTGTGTTATGTTGAGACTGCTTGAAACAGGTAAAGAAAGTGAAAGTGAAAGTCACTCAGTTGTATCCAACTCTTTGTGACCCCATGGACTATACAATCCATGGAATTCTCTAGGCAAGAATACTGGAGTGGGTAGCCTTTTCTTTCTCCAGTGGATCTTCCCAACCCAGGGATCAAACCCAGGTCTCCCACATTGCAGGTGGATTCTTTACCAGATGAGCCACAAAGGACAGTTAACTGGACAGATTGTCATGGACCTCTGACTTTGACAGTTCTTTCATGACCTTTTTTGACAGTCAGTTTATGACTTCCCTTGTGGCTCAGCCAGTAAGGTACCTGCCTGCAATGCAGGAGACCCGGGTTCAATCCCTGGGTTGCGAAGATCCCCTGGGGAAATAAATGGAAACCCACTCTAGTATTCTTGCCTGGAAAGTCCTATGGACAGAGGAGCCTGGCAGGCTGTAGTTCATGGGGTCCCAAAGGGTTGGACATGACTGAACAACTTCACTTCACTTCTTCATGACTTTTGGTTACTTAACTACATTATGAACATCAGAAAGGAAGGGTAATCTGGAGTTAGAGAAGTGATTTGATATTTCAAATGAGATTTTCCATTTCCAGGGACATGAGGCCAAGGATTCAAGAGTGAGTTCTGTGTCTCAGGAGTGTGGATATGGAATGTGGGTGTTTGAGTTGGAAAGAAGATGAAATCCTGTTGGTTAGCAAAGGTCAAAAGATGAGAAAATGGGAAGACACTGAGCAGACAGGAGTGAATTGCAATAAGAAAGTTTTTTTGCTTCCCTTTAGAACTAGTTCTCTTCTAATTTTTTTATTATAATGGTGTGTGTGTGCTCAGTTGTGTCTGGCTGCTTTGCAATGCCATGGACTGTAGCCCTCCATGGTCCTCTGTTCATGGGATTTTCCAGACAAGAATACTGGAGTGCATTGCCATTTTCTTCTACAGGGTATCTTCCCAACCCAAGGATCAAACCCATGGTTCCTTCCGTGTCTCCTGCATTGCAGGCAGATTCTTTAAGGCTAAGCCACCTTGCTCAAGGTTAAACACCTTGAAAGTGAATAGGTGACTGTTTGCCTCCAAGTCTCTCACATTCCTACTTACAAATCCTACCAGACACAGAGGTATGGCCTATCCCCTCCAACTTATTTAGTTGGGTTGGCTCACCACACCTGTGGGCTGTTTTAATGGAGATGAAGCTCTGTACATGTCTCTGCCTCAATTTTCATGGTGAGAACATTGGTGCTTTGAGACAAATAAAGACACCCTAAACTCTGAGAGGAGGGAGGGACCCTTTTACCTAAATGCAATGTCATTTCAGGTCTCTGTCTCCATCATTTTCAGCTACAGCAGGGAAATGAATTTCTGTGAAAGTGTCTCCATGAACCATATCAGACAAATCTGTGTTTGTTATTTTCTTCCAGTCCTTGCAAACAGTTTGGAAGGTAAGAGTTCAACTTGGGTTTAACAATCTTCATGGCATGTGTCCCTGTGCTGCTGTATAGAGCCAGGGCTGGGCAGGCAGGAGGTTCTCCAGGGTGCTGAGAGGGAAATAGTTGACCTTACAAAATACCTATTGAGAAAAGCTGGGAAGCAGGAGGTCATGGAGCAAACAGCAAGTAGGAAGAAGGAAGCTTATATTTATTGAGCACTATCTGTATACCAGGCATTATGGTGTTTTACTGAATCATTCATTTAATACTCAAATTATTTTATGAAATAATTGATATCATTATCTTCAATTTTCTGGATAAAACTGAGAATGGAGACATGAATAATCTTGCCCAGAAGCTAGAGAGGAGGTTGGGGAGCAAGGATTTGACATGATCCTTTTACAACAGCACCACATTCCTCTGTCTCTCAGGTTCTAAATCCAATTTGCCTCAACGCTTTGCTCCAGCCATAGAGGCTGCCATGTGGTTTATAGAACCCTGTGATCTCTGCTTCTTATGCAGTCTTTCCTCTTCTCCATTCTCTTGGATAATCTTGCTCATCCTCCGTGTCTCAGGTGAACACAGAAAGCCTGCCAAGTTCCCCCACGACTAGACCAGGAGCTCAGGGCACTCACCAATCTGTACATTCTCCAGTGGTGCACACACTGTAATTTATACTTGCCTCTTTCTTTCATAACAGAGTAAACTTCATAAAAGCAAAGACTCTGATTTGCTTGCTGTTGTATTTACAACAGCCTGAGTCAAAGCATGTTCAGTAAAAGCCTGCTGCACAGTGGGTGAGGATCCTTTTGTCCCTGGGCTTTGATGCTATGCCATTTCCTCTGCCTTACCTTCTATTTTTCTGGATACTATTTTGCTTTGTGTCTCTGTTACATGTTTCCTCCTTATAACCCAAATTGCGTTAGGTGCTCCTCTTAGGTTTGTTGTGGCATCCAGTTCTCTCATACTCATCATTCATCCCATGTTGTCATCATTGCTTCTCACTAATTCTGGGCTGAAGACTCCTTGAGGACAGAATTTATTTTCTAATAGTGTTCTCATTAAGCAATACAGAAATACAGTTCTTAGTGCATGTGATTACAATTTATAGGGTGAATGGATATATTATTTTAGACACAGCTAATTAAGGGACTGGGA
Organism: Budorcas taxicolor; assembly: GCF_023091745.1. NCBI lineage: Eukaryota > Metazoa > Chordata > Mammalia > Artiodactyla > Bovidae > Budorcas > Budorcas taxicolor. The sequence goes on from NC_068922.1 coordinate 48,418,930, forward strand.
TACTAGCAAGACTCATTCATCTAACAAATGTTGATTCTGCACCAATTTGTGCCAGGCATAAGCCAGGTAATGAAGGTACATTAATGAACAAGCAGACATGTTCTCTGCTCTTGTAGGTCTTAGAACCCAATGGTAGAGGTGAGAGTTGTGGGAGGAAAGAGGTTTAGCTGAGGTTAACTGCTGAGCAATCCAGTTATAGATATAAACAGCCTTCATAAAGAATCCTGTAGAATACCATCCTTTCCTTTTTGAGTTAGTGTTGAGGATTATGGAGGTCACACATTTTGTATCTTACAGCTTCTGTAAATCTCCAACTTTAAATGCATCTTTTACTATTGTGGCATGTTGTTCAGTCACTCAGTCCTGTCTGACTCTTTACGACCCCATGGACTACAGCACGCCAGGCTTCCCTATCTTTCACCATTTCCTGGAGCTTGCTCAAACTCACATCCATTGAGTCGGTGATGCCGTCCAATCATCTCGTCCTCCTTGGTCCCCTTATCCTCTTGCCTTCAATCTTTCCCAGCATCAGGGTCTTTTCTATTGAGTTGGCTCTTAACATCAGGTGGCCTAAGTATTGAAGCTTCATCTTCAGTATCAGTCCTTCCAATGCATATTCAGGTTTGATTTCATTTATGATCTCTTGGAAGTTCAAGGGACTCTCAAGAGTCTTTTCCAACACCACAGTTCAAAAGCAATAGTTCTTCAGTGTTCAGCTTTCTTTATGGTACAGTTCTCACATCCATACATGACCACTGGAAAAACCATAGCCTTGACTACATGGACCTTTGTTGGCAAAGGTCCTGCTTTTTCATACGCTGTCTAGGTTTGTCATAGCTTTTCTCCCAAGGAGCAAGTGCCTTTTCATTTCATGCATGCAGTCACCATCTGCAGTGATTTTGGAGCCCCCCCAAAATAAAGTCTGACACTGTTTCCCTGTTTTCCCATCTATTTCCCATGAAGTGATGGGACCAGATGCCATGATCTTAGTTTTCTGAATGTTGAGCTTTACCAACTTTCCACTCTCCTCTTTCACTTTCATCAAGAGGCTTTTTAGTTCCTCTTCCCTTTCTACCATAGAACAGGCTTCCCTGGTGGCTCAGACGATAAAGTGTCTGCCTGCAATGCAGGAGACCTGGGTTCGATTCCTGGGTCAGGAAGATCCCCTGGAGAAGGAAATGGCAATCCACTCCAGCACTCTTGCCTGGAAAATCCCATGGACGGAGGAGCCTGATAAGCTACAGTCCATGGGGTCACAAAGAGTCAGACACGACTGAGGGACTTCACGTCCTTTTCTACCACAAGGGTGGTGTCATCTGCATATCTTGTTATTGATATTTCTCCCGGCAATCTTGATTCCAGCTTGTGCTTCATCCAGCCCAGCGTTTCTCATGATGTACTCTGCATAGAAGTTAAATAAGCAGGGTGACAATATACAGCCTTGACGCTCTCCTTTTCCTATTTGGAACCAGTCTATTGTTCCATGTCCAGTTTTAACTGTTGCTTCCTGACCTGCATATAGGTTTCTCAAGGGGCAGGTCAGGTGATCTGGTATTCCCATCTCTTTCAGAATTTTCCACAGTTTATTGTGATCCACACAGTCAAAGGCTTTGGCATAGTCAATAAAGCAGTAGTAGATGTTTTTCTGGAACTCTCTTGCTTTTTCGATGATCCAGTGGATATTGGCAATTTGATCTCTGGTTCCTCTGCCTTTTCTAAAATCACCTTGAACATCTGGATGTTCACTGTTCATGTATTGGCTTGGAGAATTTTGAGCATTACTTTACTAGCATGTGAGATAAGTGCAATTTTGCGGTAGTTTGAACATTCTTTGGTATTGCCTTTCTTAGGGATTAGAATGAAAATTGACCTTTTCCAGTCCTGTGGCCACTGCTGAGTTTTCCAAATTTGCTGGCATATTGAGTGTAACACTTTCACAGCATCATCTTCCAGTATTTGAAATAGCTCAGCTGGAATTCCATCACCTCCACTAGCTTTGTTAGTAGTGATGCTTTCTAAGGCCCTTAGTTCATGTATTTTTGGAGCCTAACTTGGAGAATTTTGAGCATTATTTTGCTAGCATGTGAAGTGAGTGCAATTTTTTGACGTTTGGAACATTCGTTGGCATTGCCTTTCTTTGGGATTGGAATGAAAATTCACCTTTTCCAGTCCTGTACCACTGCTGCGTTTTCCAAATTTGCTGGCATATTGAATGCAGCACTTTCACAGCATCATCTTTTAGGATTTGAAACAACTCCGTTGGAATTTCATTACTTCCACTAGCTTTGTTGGTAGTGATGCTTCCTCAGGCTCACTTGACTTCACATTCCAGAATGTCTGGCTCTAGGTGAACGATCACACCATTGTGGTCATCTGGTTCATTAAGATTTTTTTTTTTTTTTTTTGGTATGGTTCTGTGTATTCTTTTCTTAATATTTTCTGCTTCTGTTAGGTCCATACCTCTGTTCTTTATTGTGCCCATCTCTTTATGAAATGTTCCCTTGGTATTTCTAATTTTCTTGAAGAGATCTCTAGTCTTTCCTATTCTATTTTTCTCCTCTGTGTCTTTGCATTGATCACTTAGGAAGGCTTTCTTATCTCTCCTTGCTATTCTTTGGAACTCTGCATTCAGATGGGTATGCTTTCCTTTTCTCCTGTGCCTTTCACTTCTCTTCTTTTCTCAGCTATTTGTAAGGCCTCTTCAGACAACCATTTTGCCTTTTTACATTTCTTTTTCTCAGGGATGATTTTGATTACCACCTCTTGTACAGTGTTAAAAACCTCTGCCCATAGTTCTTTAGACACTCTATCTATTGGATCTAATCCCTTGAATCTATTTGTCACTTCCACTGTATAATTGTAAGGGACTTGATTTAGGTCATACCTGAATGGTCTAGTGGTTTCCCCTACTTTCTTCAATTTAAGTAGGATATTTGCAATAAGGAGTTCATGATCTGAGCCATAGTCAACTCCTGGTCTTGTTTTTGATGACTGTATAGGGTTTCTCCATCTTTGGCTACAAAGAATATAATCAATCTGATTTCAGTATTGACCATTTGGTGATGTCCATGTGCAGAGTTGTCTGTCGTTTTGTTGGAAGAGGGTGTTTGCCATGACCAGGGTGTTCTTTTGGCAAAACTCTGATAGCCTTTGCCTTGTTTCATTTTATATTCCAAGGCCAATTTGCCTGTTATTCCAGGTATGTCTCGACTTCCTACATTCGCATTCTGTTACCCTTTGATGAAAATGACATCTTTTTGGGGTGTTAGTTCTAGAAGGTCTTGTAGGTCTTCATAGAACTGTTCAACTTCAGCTTCTCCTGCATTCCTGGGTGGGGCATAAGTGTTAAGTAAGTGTTTGTTGCTTAGTCCTGCCCAACTCTTTGCGACCCCATGGACTTTAGCCCACCAGGCTCCTCTCCATGAGATTTTCCAGGCAAGGATACTGGAGTGGGTTGCCATTTCCTTCTCCAGGGCATCTTCCCAACCCAGGGATTGAACCCGGGTCTCCTGCACTGCAGGCAAATTCTTTACAAGGGCTTCCCTTGTAGCTTAGTCTACAAGCTCAGTCAAATAGCTCAGTCTATGGTTGGGGCATAGACTTGGATTAATGGAATGTAATGTAATTCAGTTCATTACTTGGATTACATAGACTTGGGGCATTACTCCTATGCAATATGGTTCTTTACAGCATTGGACTTTACTTTCATCACCAGAGACATCCACAGCTGGCACTGAATGGTTTGCTTGGAAAGGAACAGAAGTCATTCTGTCGTTTTTGAGACTGTACCCAAGTTCTGCATTTTGGACTCTTTTTCTGACTATGAGTGCTACTCTATCTCTTCTAAGGGATTCTTGCCCACAGTAGTAGATATAATGGTCATCTGAATTAAATTTGTCCACTTCAGTCCATTTTAGTTCACTGATTCCTAAAAGGTCGATGTTCACTCTTACCATTTCCAGTTGACCACTTCCAATTTACCTTGAATCATGGACCTAACATTCCAGGCTCCTATGCAATATTGTTCTTTATGGCCATTGGAATTTACTTTTATCACCAGACACATCCACAGTTGGCATGTTTCCATTTTGACTCAGCCTCTTTATTCCTTCTGGAGCTATTTCTCTGCTCTTCTCCAGTAGCATATTGTGCACATACTGAACTGGGAAGTTCATCTTTCAGTGTCATATCTTTTTGTTTTTTCATGCTATTCTTGAGGTTCTCAAGGCAAGAATGCTGAAGTGGTTTGCCATTCCCTTCTCCAGTAGACCCTGTTTTGTCAGAACCCTCCACCATGACCCTCTATGTTGGGTGGCTTTATAGAGCATGGTTCATAGTTTCATTAAGTTAGACAAGGCCTGTGAGCCATGTGATCAGTTTGGTTAATTTTCTGTGATTGTGGTTTACATTCTATCTGCCCTCTGATGGATGAGGATAAGAGGTTATGGAAGCCTCCTGATGAGAGTGATTGGTTGTAGAGAACCTGGTTCTTGCTCTGGTGGGCAGGGTCATGCTCAATAAATCTTTTTTTTTTTTTAAATTTATTTTTATTTTTGGCCATGCTGGTTCTTTGTTACTGTGCAGCTTTTCTCCAGCTGTGGGCAGCGGGGGCTACTCTCCACTTGCAGTGTGAGAGCTTCTCATTATGGTGGCTTCTCTTGTTGTGGAGCACAGGCTCTAGGGTGCTCAGGCGTCAGTAGCTGTGGCGCGTGGGCTCAGCTGGAGCTCAGGCTCAATAGCTGTGATGTATGGGCTTTGTTGCCCCACAGCATGTGGGATCTTCCTGGATCAGGGATCAAACCTGTGTCTCCTGCATTCGCAGGCGGAGTCTTTACCACTGAGCCACCAGGGAAGCCATCAATAAATCTTTAATCCAAGTTTTTGCTGATGTGTGGGGCTGTGTTCCTTCCCTAGGGTAGGGGTAATGGTGACCTCTGTTAAAAAGACTTATGCCAGTACACTACAGTGCCCAGGTCTGTTGTATTCAGTGCTCCTGACTATCGACCCACACCTCCTTGTGGAGTTACTGCTCTGTTTCCTGAGTCCTGGTGTGCACAAGTGATTTGTTTGTGCTCTCTGAGCATCTCTGGCAAGTATGAATTTTGATTCTAAATGCGATTTTGCCCCATTTACTGTCTCGTGGGGCTTCTCCTTTGCCCTTGGACATTGGGTATCTTTTTTTGGGTAGGATCCAACATTCTCCTGTTGATAGTTGTTCAGCAGCTAGTTGTGATTTTGGTGTTCTCACAGAAAATGAGTGCACATCATTCTACTCCACCATTTTGGGATGATACAGTCCTACTGTGGTATAGTCCTCCCTAAATGAGCTTCCCAGGTAGCTCAGTGGTAAAGAATCTTCCTGTAATGTAGGAAACACAGAAGATGTGGGCTTGATCCTTGGGTCAGGGCGATCCTCTGAAGGAGTAAATGGCAATCTACTCCAGTCTTGCCTGGAGAGTTTCATGAACACAGGAGCCTGGCAGGCCCCTGAGTTACAGTCCATGAGTTACAAAGAATCAGACACAACTGAGCTTGCATGCCCTCCCTAAATAGCAGCTAATCTCTGGTAATCTAACCTGAAGTACAAAATGCAGCTGATTATGTAGCTTTGTCTTCTTTCAAATGCTTGCTTTCATAGCAAGCTCCTTCTGACATGGTTTGGGTATCTTGCCTGAGGCAGTAGGTTGGAGGTTACGACCTCTTAAAACTCATATCTCTCAATGCCTTTTTCTGATTACTCCAAGTAAGTGCGAAATTTGCAACTTTTTAAAGAACTAAGGATGTGATGGTGAAAAGCATTCAGTTCAGTTCAGTTCAGTCGCTCAGTCATGTCCGACTGAAGGTGGATGTGTCTGGTGAAGGGTGGTGTCATCTGCATATCTAAGCTGACTGATATTTCTCCTGGCAATCTTGATTCCAGCTTGTGTTTCTTCCAGCCCAGCTTTTCTCATGATGTATTCTGCATACAAGTTAAATAAGCAGGATGACAGTATTTAGCCTTGATGTATTCCTTTTCCTATTTGGAACCAGTCTGTTGTTCCATGTTCAGTTCTAACTGTTGCTTCCTGACCTGCACATAGGTTTCTCAAGAGGCAGGTCAGGTGGTCTGGCATTCCCATCTCTTTCAGAATTTTCCACAGTTTATTGTGATCCACACAGTCAAAGGCTTTGGCATAGTCAATAAAGCAGAAATAGACTGGTCCCATTACCTCATGGCAAATAGATGGAGAAACAATGGAAACAGTGGCAGACTTTATTATTATTATTTTTGGCTCCAAAATCACTGCATATGGTGACTGAAGACATGAAATTAAAAGGCACTTACTCCTTGGAAGAAAAGTTATGACCAAACTAGACAGAATATTAAAAAGCAGAGACATTACTTTGCCAACAAAGGTCCATCTAATCAAAGCTATGGTTTTCACAGTAGTCATGTATGGATGTGAGAATTGGACTGTAAAGAAAGCTGAGTACCGAAGAATTAATGCTTTTGAACTATGGTGTTGGAAAAGACTCTTGAGAGTCTCTTGGACTACAAGGAGATCCAGTCAGTCCACCCTAAAGGAAATCAGTCCTGAGTATTCATTGGAAGGACTGATGCTGAAATTGTAACTCCAATACTTTGGCCACCTGCTGTGAAGAACTGACTCATTGGAAAAGACCCTGATGCTGGGAAGGATCGAAGGTGGAAGGAGAAAGGACAACAGAGGATGAGATGGTTGGATGGCATCACTGACTCAGTGGGCATGAGTTTGAATAAACTCCGGGAGTTGGTGATTGACAGGGAGGCCTGGCATTCTGCAGTCCATGGGGTCAGAAAGAGTCGGACATGACTGAGCAAATGAACTGAACTGAATTGCATTTTAATGAAACTTACACAAGTTCCTATTTTCATTAATCAAAAGAAATCTGAAAAGGACTTTTTAGTTTACAAAAAAAAAAAAAGACAAAAAGTGAAATATATCACACATAGCATGTTTGGCAGTGGCGCTATTGTGCAGGCAGCACACATCCAGAGCAGCCAGTGGGGCCCTACCAAGCTACTTCCCCTGTACTCAAAGCCTCAGATCCAGCCACCAGTGCTGTGCACTGTGTCTGTGAGCACCTGTGCCTTCCCTGATTTATTTTGTGCAGCTGTTACAAGATGTGTCTTGAGTTAATCAAAGGAGACTTATGCTACTTCATCTTCCAAGAACACAATACTTGAATAGTATTGGAGACCTGTGTCTGTGTTCTTTGGTTCTTCTGCTGAATGGAGACTATGTTACTTCAGATTGTCTTGCAGTTTGGTGAGGCAAAGGCCTTAGTTCTAGATCACAGGTGTAAATGAGTAATGTTTGTGACTTTTAAGCCTTACCCATGAAAGCAGCAATCTCACGTGACTTGTGATTAATTACCAACACTGGCTCCTCTCAGCTTGGTGTTCCTATGACCGCTCTTGCGAACAAAACATTACGTTTTACTATATTAAGTTTTACAAAGTTAATTAAGTTATTACAAAGTTATTAATCACCTTGACCAATACTGGGTTGTAGAGAATAAAATGTTGAATTTTGCTAGGTAATAAAAAACTGTTTTATAAAGAGATTCTTTAAGTTCACACACAGCCAGTAGATCATGAGATTTTTCTTTTGGGCCATATTCTTTTCAGTTCAGTACAGTTCACTCACTCAGTCACATCCGACTCTTTGTGACCCCATGAACCACAGCACACCAGGCCTTCCTGTCCATCACCAACTCCCGGAGCCCACCCAAACCCATGTCCATTGAGTCAGTGATGTCATCCAACCATCTCATCCTCTGTCACCCCCTTCTCCTCCTGCCTTCAATCTTTCCCCAAATCAGGGTCTTTTCAAATGAGTCAACACTTCACATGAGGTGGCCAAAGTATTGGAGTTTCCGCATCAACATCAGTTTTTCCAATGAACACCCAGGACTGATCTCTTTTAGGATGGACTGCTCGGATCTCCTTGCAGTCCAAGGGACTCTCAAGAGTCTTGTCCAACACCACAGTTCAAAAGCATCAATTCTTTGGTGCTCAGCTTTCTTGATAGTCCAACTCTCACATCCATACATGACCAATGGAAAAACCATAGCCTTGACTAGACGGACCTTTGTTGGCAAAGTAACGTCTGCTTTTTAATATGTTGTCTAGATTGGTCATAACTTTTTTTCCAAGAAGTAAGCATCTTTTAATTTGATGGCTGCAATCACCATCCACAGTGATTTTGGAGCCCAGACAAATAAAGTCAGCCACTGTATCCACTATTTCCTCATCTATTTGCCATGAAGTGATGGGACCAGATGTCATGATCTTAGTTTTCTGAATGTTGAGCTTTAAGCCAACTTTTTCACTCTCCTCTTTCATTTTTATCAGATGGCTTTTTAGTTGCTCTTCACTTTCTGCCATAAGGGTGGTGTCATCTGCACATCTGAGGTTATTGATGTTTCTCCAGGCAATCTTGATTCCAGCTTGTGCTTCATCCAGCCCAGCATTTCTCATGATGTACTCTGCATAGAAGTTAAATAAGCAGGGTGACAATATACAGCCTTGACATATTCCTTTTCCTATTTGGAACCAGTCTGTTGTTCCATGTCCAGTTCTAACTGTTGCTTCCTGACCTGCATACAGATTTCTCAAGAGGCAGGTCAGGTGGTCTGGTATTCCCATCTCTTTCAGAATTTTCCACAGTTTATTGTGATCCACACAGTCAAAGGCTTTGGCATAGTCAATAAAGCAGAAATCGATGTTTCTCTGGAACTCACTTGCTTTTTCCATGATCCAGCGGATGTTGGCAATTTGATCTCTGGTTCCTCTGCCTTTTCTAAAGCCAGCTTGAATATCTGGAGGTTCATGGTTCATGTATTGGTGAAACTTGTTTTGGAAAATTTTAAGCTTTACTTTACTAGGGTGTGAGATGAGTGCAATTGTGCAGTAGTTTGAGCATTCTTTGGCATTGCCTTTCTTTGGCATTGGAATGAAATCTGACCTTTTCCAGTCCTCTGGCCACTGATGCGAATTTGCTTGCATATTGAGTGTAACACTTTTACAGCATCATCTTTCAGGATTTGAAATAGCTCAACTGGTTTCCATCACCTCCACTAGCTTTGTTTGTAGTGATGCTTCCTAAGGCCCACTTGACTTCACATTCCAGGATTTTGGCTCTATGTGAGTGATCACACCATCATGGTTATCTGGGTCATGAATATCTTTTTTGTACAGTTTTTATGTGTATTCTTGCCATCTTGTCTTAATATCTTCTGCTTCTGCAATAGCAAAGAATCATGGCAGCTGTGAAGGAGCTATGCCACCTCTGAGGTCAGGGGTGGTGGCTGAGAGGAGCTACCCCATTTCCAAGGTAAAAAAAATCCAAGTAAAACAGTAGGCACTGAGAGAGGGCATCGGAGGGCAGACAGACTGAAACCACAATCACTGACAGCTAGCCAATCTGATCACACGGACCACAGCCTTGTTTAACTCAGTGAAACTAAGCCATGCCGTGTGGGGCCACCCAAGGTGGATGGGTCATGTGGAGAGTTTTGACAGAATGTGGTCCATTGGAGAAGGGAATGGCAAACCACTTCAGTATTCTTGCCTTGAGAACCCCATGAACAGTATGAAAAGGCATAAAGATAAGACACTGAAAGATGAACTCCCTAGGTCAGTAGGTGCCCAATATGCTACTGGAGATCAGTGGAGAAAGAACTCCAGAAAAAATGAAGGGATGAAGCCAAAGCAAAAACAACACCCAGCTGTGGATGTGACTGGTGACAGAAGCAAGTTTCTATGTTGTAAAGAGCAATATTGCATAGTAACCTGGAATGTTAGGTTCATGAATCAAGGCAAATTGGAAGTGGTCAAACAGGAGATGACAAGAGTGAAAATTGACATTCTAGGAATCAGCGAACTAAGATGGACTGGAATGGGTGAATTTAACTCAGATGACCATTATATCTATTACTGTGGGCAGGAATCCCTTAGAAAAAATAGAGTAGCCATCATAGTCAACAAAAGAATCTGAAATGCAGTACTTGGATGCAATCTCAAAAACGACAGAATGATTTGTTTGTTTCCAAGGCAAACCATTCAATATTACAGTAATCTATGTCTATGCCCCCACCACTAACGCTGGAGAAGCTGATGTTGAACAGTTCTATGAAGACCTACAAGACCTTCTAGAACTACCACTGCAGAAAGAGGTCCTTTTCATTATAGGGTACTGGAATGCAAAAGTAGGAAGTCAAGAAACACCTGAAGTAACAGGCAAATTTGGCCTTGGAGTACAGAATGCAGAAGGGTAAATGCTAATAGAGTTCTGCAAAGAGAACGCACTGGTCATAGGAAACACCCTCTTCCAACAACACAAGAGAAAACTCTACACATGGACATCACCAGATTGTTGACACCAAAATCAGATTGATTATATTATTTGTAGCCAAAAATGGAGAAGCTTTATATCGTCAGAAAATGCAAGACTAGGACCTAACTGTGGCTCAGATCATGGACTCCTTATTGCCAAATTCAGACCTAAATTAAAGAAAGTGGAGAAAATCACTAGATCATCCAAAGTGAAAGTGAAAGTGAAATTGAAGTCGCTCAGTCATGTCCGACTCTTTGCAACCCCATGGACTGTAGCATACCAGGCTCCTCCATCCATGGGATTTTTCCAGGCAAGAGAACTAGAGTGGGTTGCCATTACCTAAATCAAATACTTTTTTCAGTAAATGGCATTTTACCAAGTTTAAAAATGTTGCCAATCTTATGAGTTTTAAATGGTATTTCTTTTAGCTTTCATTTTTTCTAGTTACTGATAAGATTGATCAACTTTCTATATATTTATGGGATTTGTATTTTTTTTCCTACATAAGGCATATTTGAATCAGTTGTCTATGTTTTTTATAGTTGCCCTATCTTGTACTCATTTATAGAAATTCTCTAAATATCATGAAAACCAATCCTGTGTCAATTTTTAAAATATAAATTTATTTATTTTAATTGGAGGTTAATTACTTTACAGTATTGTATTGGTTTGACCATATATTGACATGAATCCACCACGGGTGTATATGTGTTCCCATCCTGAATCCCCCTCCCATCTCCTGCCCCATCCCATCCTGCAGGGTCATCCCAGTGCACCAGCCCCAAGCATCCTGTATCCTGCATTGAACCTAGACTGGCAATTCATTTTTTTGCATGATATTATACATGTTTCAATACCATTCTCCCAAATCATCCCACCCTCGCCCTCTCCCTCAGAGTCCAAAAGTCCGTTCTATACATCTGTGTCTCTTTCGCTGTCTCGCATACAGGATTGTCATTACCATCTTTCTAAATTCCATATATATGCGTTAGTATACTCTATTGGTGTTTTTCTTTTTGGCTTACTTCACTCTGTATAATAGGCTCCAGTTTCATCCATGTCATTAGAACTGCTTCAAATGTATTCTTTTTAATGGCTGAGTAATACTCCATTGTATATATGTACCATAGCTTTCTTATCCATTCGTCTGCAGATGGACATCTAGGTTGCTTCCACGTCCTGGCTATTATAGACAGTGCTGCGATGAACGTTGGGGTACATGTTTCTCTTTCAATTCTGGTTTCCTCGGTGTGTATGCCCAGCAGTGGGATTGCTGGGCCATAAGGCAGTTCTATTTCCAGTTTTTGAAGGAATCTCCACACTGTTCTCCATAGTGGCTGTACTAGTTTGCATTCCCACCAACAGTGTAAAAGGGTTCCCTTTTCTCCACACCCTCTCCAGCATTTATTGCTTGTAGACTTTTGGATCACAGCCATTCTGACTGGAGTGAAATGGTACCTGATTGTGGTTTTGATTTGCATTTCTCTGATAATGAGTGATGTTGAGCATCTTTTCATGTGTTTGTTAGTCATCTGTATGTCTTCTTTGGAGAAATGTCTGTTTAGTTCTTTGGCCCATTTTTTGATTGGGTCATTTATTTTTCTGGAATTGAGCTGCAGGAGTTGCTTGTATATTTTTGAGAGTAGTTGTTTGTCAGTTGCTTCATTTGCTATTATTTTTTCCCATTCAGAAGGCTGTCTTTTCACCTTGCTTATAGTTTTGGACACGACTAAGTGACTGAACTGAACTGAACTGAACTGATAGTTTCCTTTGTTGTGCAGACGCTTTTAATTTTAATTAGGTCCCATTTGTTTATTTTTGCTTTTATTTCCAATATTCTGGGAGGCGGGTCATAGACGATCCTGCTGTGATGTATGTCGGAGAGTGCTTTGCCTATGCTCTCCTCTAGGAGTTTTATAGTTTCTGGTCTTACATTTAGATCTTTCAACCATTTTTAGTTTATTTTTGTGTATGGTGTTAGAAAGTGTTCTAGTTTCATCTTTTTTTGCAAGTGGTTGACCAGTTTTCCCAGCACCACTTGTTAAAGAGATTATCTTTTCTCCATTGTATATTCTTACCTCCTTTGTCGAGGTGTGTGGATTTATCACTGGGCTTTCTATTTTGTTCCATTGTTCTATATTTCTGTCTTTGTGCCAGTACCATACTGTCTTGATGACTGTGGCTTTGTAGTAGAGCCTGAAGTCAGGCAGGTTGATTCCTCTAGTTCCATTCTTCTTTCTCAAGATTGCTTTGACTATTCAAAATTTTTTGTATTTCCACACAAATTGTGAAATTATTTGTTCTATCTCTGCGAAAAATACCATTGGGAGCTGATAGGGATTGCATTGAATTTGTAGATTACTTTGGGTAGTATACTCATTTTCACTATACTGATTCTTCTGATCCATGAACATGGTACATGTCTCCATCTATTAGTATCCTTTTTGATTTCTTTCACAAGTGTTTTTATAGTATTTTATATACAGGTCTTTTGTTTCTTTAGGTAGATATATTCCGAAGTATTTTATTTTCTTCATTGCGATGATGAATGGAATTGTTTCCTTAATTTCTCTTTCTATTTTCTCATTATTATTGTAAAGGAATGCAAGGGATTTCTGTGTGTTGATTTTATACCCTGCAACTTTACTATATTCATTGATTAGCTCTAGTAATTTTCTGGTGGAGTCTTTAGGGTTTTCTATGTAGAGGATCATGTCATCTGCAAACAGTGAGAGTTTTACTTCTTCTTTTCCAATTTGGATTCCTTTTATTTCTTTTTCTGCTCTGATTGCTGTGGCCAAAACTTCTAAAACTATGTTGAACAGTAGTGGTAAAATCGGGCACCCTTGTCTTGTTCCTGACTTTAGGGGAAATGCTTTCAATTTTTCACCATTGAGGATAATGTTTGCTGTGGTTTTGTCATATATAGCTTTCATTATGTTGAGGTATGTTCCTTCTATTTCTGTTTTCTGGAGAGTTTTTATCATAAATGGATGTTGAATTTTGTCAAAGGCTTTCTCTGCATCTATTGAGATAATCATATGGCTTTTATTTTTCAATTTGTTAATGTGGTGTATTACATTAATTGATTTGTGGATATTGAAGAATCCTTACATCCCTGGGATAAAGCCCACTTGGTCATGGTGTATGATCTTTTTAATGTGTTATTGGATTCTGATTGCTAGAATTTTGTTAAAGATTTTTGCATCTCTGTTCATCAGTGATATTGGCCTGTAGTTTTCTTTTTTTGTGGTGTCTGTGTCAGGTTTTGGTATTAGGGTGATGGTGGCCTCATAGAATGAGTTTGGAAGTTTACCTTCCTCTGCAATTTTCTGGAAGAGTTTGAGTGGGATAGGTGTTAGCTCTTCTCGAAATTTTTGGTAGAATTCAACTGTGAAGCCATCTGGATCTGGGCTTTTGTTTGCTGGAAGACTTCTGATTACAGTTTTAATTTCTGTACTTATGATGGGTCTGTTAAGATTTTCTATTTCTTCCTGGTTTAGTTTTGGAAAGTTGTGCTTTTATAAGAATTTGTCCATTTCTTCCACGTTGTTCATTTAATTGGCATAGAATTGCTGATAGTAGTCTCTTATGATCCTTTGTATTTCTGTGTTGTCTGTTGTGATCTCTCCATTTTCATTTCTAATTTTATTGATTTGATTTTTCCCCCTTTGTTTCTTGATGAGTCTGGCTAATGGTTTGTCAATTTTTTTTTTTTATTCTCTCATAGAACCAGCTTTTGGTTTTGTTGATTTTTGCTATGGTCTTTTTTGTTTCTTTTGCATTTATTTCTGCCCTAATTTTTAAGATTTCTTTCCTTCTTCTAACCCTGGAGATCTTCATTTCTTTCTTTTCTAGTTGCTTTAGGTGTAGAGTTAGGTTATTTATTTGACTGTTTTCTTGTTTCTTGAGTTATGCCTGTATTGCTAGGAACCTTCCCTTTGCACTGCTTTTACATTGCCCCACAGGTTTTGGGTTGTTGTGTTTTCATTTTAATACGTTTCTATGCATATTTTGATTTCTTCTGTGATTTGTTGGTTATTCAGCAGTGTGTTGTTCAGCCTCCAGATGTTGGAATTTTTAATAGTTTTTCTTCTGTAATTGAGACCTAATCTTACTGCATTGTGGTCAGAAAAGATGCTTGGAATGATTTCAATTTTTTTTTTGAATTTACCAACGCTAGATTTATGGCCCAGGATGTGATCTATCCTGGAGAAGGTTCCGTGTGTGCTTGAGAAAAAGGTGAAATTCATTGTTTTGGGGTGAAATGTCCTATAAATATCAATTAGGTCTAACTGGTCTATTGTATCATTTAAAGTTTGTGTTTCTTTGTTAATTTTCTGTTTAGTTGATCTATCCATAGGTGTGAGTTGGGTATTAAAGTCTCCCACTATTATTGTGTTATTTTTAATTTCCCCTTTCATATTTGTTAGCATTTGCCTTACATATTGCAGTGCTCCTATGTTGGGTGCACATATATTTATAATTGTTATATCTTCTTCTTGGATTGATCCTTTGATCATTATGTAGTGGCCTTCTTTGTCTCTTTTCACAGTCTTTGTTTTAAAGTCTATTTTATCTGATATAAGTATTGCTACTCCTGCTTTTTTTTTTTTTTTCATCTCTATTTGCATGGAATATCTTCTTCCAGCCCTTCACTTTCAGTCTGTATGTGTCCCTTGTTTCGAGGTGGGTCTCTTGTAGACAATATATATAGAGGTCTTGTTTTTGTATGCATTCACCTAGTCTTTGTCTTTTAGTTAGGTCATTCAACCCATTTACGTTTAAGGCAATTATTGATAAGTATGATCCCTTTACCGTTTACTTTATTGTTTTGGGTTTGAGTTTATACACCTTTTTTGTGTTTCCTGTCTAGAGAGTATCCTTTAGCCTTTGTTGGAGAGCTGGTTTGGTGGTGCTGAATTCTCTCAGCTTTTGCTTGCCTGTAAAGCTTTTGATTTCTCCTTCATGTTTGAATGAGATCCTTGCTGTGTACAGTAATCTGGGCTGTAGGTTCTTTTCTTTCATCACTTTAAGTATGTCTTGCCATTTCCTCCTGGCCTGAAGAGTTTCTATTGAAAGAACAGCTGTTATCCTTATGGGAATCCCCTTGTGTGTTATTTGTTGTTTTACTCTTGCTGCTTTTGATATTTGTTCTTTGTGTTTGATCTTTGTTAATTTGATTAATACATGTCTTGGGGTGTTTTGCCTTGGGTTTATCCTGTTTGGGACTCTCTGGGTTTCTTGGACTTGGGTGATTATTTCCTTCCCCATTTTAGGCAAGTTTTCAACTACTATCTCCTCAAGGATTTTCTCATGATCTTTCTTTCTGTCTTCTTCTTCTGGGACTCCTATGATTCGAATGTTGGGGCATTTAACATTGTCCTAGAGGTCTCTGAGATTGTTCTCATTTCTTTTAATTCATTTTTCTTTTTTCTGCTCTGATTCATTTATTTCTACCATTCTATCTTCTACCTGACTAATCCTATATTTTGCCTCCATTATTCTACTATTTTTTCCCTCCAGAGTGTTTTTGATATCATATATTGCATTATTCATTATATATTGACTCTTTTTTTATTTCTTCTAGTTCCTTGTTAAACTTTTCTTGCATCTTCTTAATCCTTGTCTCCAGTCTATTTATCTGTGATTCTATTTTGTTTTCAAGATTTTGGATCATTTTCACTATCATTATTTGGAATTCTTTATCAGGTAGATTCCCTATCTCTTCCTCTTTTATTAGGGTTGGTGGGCATTTATCCTGTTCCTTTACCTGCTAGGTATTCCTCTGTCTCTTCTTCTTGTTTATATTGCTGTGTTTTGGGTGGCCTTTATGTATTCTGGCAGTTTGTGCAGTTCTTTTTATTGTGGAGTTTCCTCACTGTGGGAGGGGTTATAAGAGTGGCTTGTCAAGGTTTCCTGGTTAGGGAAGCTTGTGTCAGTGTTCTGGTGTGTGGAGCTGGATTTCTTCTCTGTGGAGTGCAATGAAGTATCCAGTAATGAGTTATGAGATGTCAGTGGGTTTGGAGTGACTTTGGGAAGCCTGTATATTGAAGCTCAGGGCTATGTTCCTGTGTTGCTGGAGAATTTGCATGGTATGTCTTGCTCTGGAACTTGTTGGCCCTTGGGTGGTGCTTGGTTTCAGTGTAGGTATGGAGGCGTTTGATGAGCTCCTGTCAATTAATGTTCCCTGGAGTCAGGAGTTCTCTGGTGTTCTCAGGATTTGGACTTAAGCCTCCCCTTCTGGTTTTCAGTCTTATTTTTACAGTAGCCTAAGGACTTCTCCGTCTATACAGCACCATTGATAAAACATCTAGGTTAAAGATGTAAAGTTTCTCTACAGTGAGCAACACCCAGAGAGGTTCACAGAGTTACATGGAGAAGAGAAGAGGGAGGAGATAGAGGTGACCAGGATGAGATGAGGTGGAATCAAAAGAGAAGAGAGCAAGTAACCAGTAATCCCTTCCTTATGTGCGCTCCACAGTCTGGACCAGTCAGAGATGTTCATGGAGTTATACAGAGAAGAAGAGAGGGAGGAAGGAGACAGAGGTGGCTAGGAGGATAAAGGGGGAATCAAAAGGAGATAGCCAGATCCAGCCAGTAATTAGTTCCATAAGTGTTTTCTACTGTCCAGAATACACAAGGAGATTCACAGAGTTGGGTAGAGGAGAGAAGGTTGAGGGAGGAGATAGAGATGACCTGGTGGAGAAAAAGGAGAGTCCAAAGGGGGAGAGAGCAGTCAAGCCAGTAATCTCGCTCCCAAGTAAAAATGGATACTGAAGACTGGGTTCTTAAAGGTACAAAATTGATAACAAATACCAAAAAGCAAAGATTAAAAAATCTAGAGTAGAGGTTGGATTTTGAAAAATACAATATTAAAGGGAAAAAAAACCAAAGTCACAAAAATTGTATATATATAAAAAAAATATATGGTTTGTTTTAAAAAAATAGTATTTCTTTGTTTTTTTGCAAAGTAATAGTAGGTTATAAAAATGAAAATTAAAGGAGTAATAGAGGACTTAAAAATAAAAAAATTAAAGAATGGTAGTAAAAATAGTAAAAATATATCAAGAACTTTCTCTGGTGATGTTGTGGGCAGTGTGGGGTCAGTTCATTTTCGGATAGTTCCTTGATCCAGCTTATACTTCTCAAGATCTATAGGCCCTTTCCTATGTAGTCGATACTAACTACAGGGTTTTAATTTATTGCACCTGTCCCTTCCAAGGAGGTTTCCTCTGTTTTCACTTCTTCTGTTTGCTGGTCTCTTCAGTGTTTAATTTCCACCCTGACACAAGGGGGTGGTGGTGGACACTTTTTTTAGGCTCACCTGTTCTGTTGTGCTGTGGGGAGGGAGGGATGCTGCAAACAAATATCACCGGTGTGTGCTCGCAGTGTCTCGGCCACATTGGGTTTGTCCCCGCTCACGGCGTGTGTGCTTTCCCTGTCTACACTGCTTCAGCTCTAGGTTGCTCTGCTGGGAACTGTCTGAGGCTGGCCCTGGGTTGTATGCACTTACCAGGTTTAAGTGACTCAAGTTCAGGTACTCGGGTAGTCCTCAGAGGTGCAGACTCGGTTGAGCCTGTGTTTTGTGCCCTTCCCAGGTCCGAGCAGCTCAGGTGACCAGGTGTTTGGTTAGCACAGTTGCTGAGAGTTATCACCTCCCCTGTCCCTGCCACTCGGTTTTCTGGGTGTTCTACTGGCACACCTTCTCAGGCAGATGTTGACCGCCCAGAATCCCAAGAAGTCTTGGTTAGCAATGAAGCCTGCTTGCAGTTTGGTAGATAATGCCTCTCTGGGGCCACGATTGCCCCCTTCCGGCTTTGGCTGCCCTCGCCTGCCTGTCACTGGAGGGGGTTGGGCCGCTCTGCAGCTGGCTAGCTCTGCTCAGTCCTTTGTTCTGTGAGTAGGCCTGGCGGTGTCTTAGGTTAGGGCTTTTCGCATGGTAGCTATCCCCCAGTCTGGTTTGCTATCCCATTAGTTCCCTCAGATTGCCTTCGGGGCATTCAGGCCTGATCCTTACTCTAAGCAATGCAGCCCGCAACTCCCTGCCCAGCCCCCACTTGCTAGCAGAGGATGCAGGCATCTGTGCTGCTTCTCTGCTGGGGGAGTTACCTTTGGGCACATAATCTGTGGGTTTTGATTATTTATTTATTTTTCCTCCCGGTTATGTTGCCCTCTGTGGTTCCAAGGCTTGCCACAGACTCAGTAGTGAGAGTGTTTTCTGGTGTTTGGAAACTTCTATCTTTTAAAAGACTCCCTTCCTTGGATGGAGCTCCATCCCTACCTCTTTTCTTTCTCTTTTTATCTTTTACATTTTTTCCTACCTCCTTTCGAAGACGATGGGCTGCTTTTCTGGGTGCCTGATGTCCTCTGCCTGCATTCTGAAGTTGTTTTTCAGAATTTACTCAGCATTCAAATGTTCTTTTGATGAATTTGTGGGGGAGAAAGTGGTCTCCCTGATCTATTCCTCCGCCATCTTAGTGCCGCCCCTCCTGTGTCAATTATATGTTCTTCAAATGTCTTTTCCCAGTTTGTATTTTATCTTTTCCCTATTTATGGTATCTTTTATTGAATAAAGCTTTGGGGATAAATGTAGTTGAATATATCAATATTTTCTCTCATGGGTTGCATACTGCATCTTATTTAAGAAATAATATTCTATCATGAGGTCATACAGGTATTCTCTTATATTTTCATCTGGATGTTTTGATTTTTTCTTTTACATTGTGGACTATAATCTATTAGAGACTTATTTTTCTTTTTATACAGGATTAGGTTGGAGTGCAATTTTTTCTTTCTTAATGGATAGTCAATATTCTTAGCCTTAATATCTTCAGTGAAATCAGCTTATTTAATTATCTTATTCTTGCCTGGTTTTCTACTTGATGTCAAGGTTGGGATAATCATATAAAATAAATTAATATACAAGCCCTATTTTCCCCTTTCTTAAAACAGGAATCCACATCACCTGTTTCTGCAGATAAAGTTTTATCAGAACATAGCCATGCTGATTCCCTATATATTGTCTATTGCTTCTTTTGTTACAACAACAGAGTTGACATTTGTGATAGAAACAGCGTGGTCTGCAAAGCTTAATGTATTTATCATCTGATCCTTAAAAGAAAGGTCTAACACATGGTCAGATTTCATACATGTTCCTTGTATGCTTGGAAAAAATGTGTATTCTCTTATTTTTGACAATAATTTTTTCTCCATATCTATTAGATGAAACAATATTTATTATTAATGTTAATTATGAAACATTTGAACAGAAAAATTACTTTTTTTGTAGTTCTATCATTTACTGAGGAAGGTATAATAAAATGCTTTACAATAATTTATAATGATTAAAATATTTTACATTGTTAAACACTTTAAAATGATGGTGGATTTTAAATTCTCTCCTTGAGATTCTGTCTGTGTGCTGGCCCACACTGCAGATTTTGAAATCGCCAGCCTCAAGAGCTGCATATTGCATGTGCCAATTCCTTATCCTGCACACACACAGGTTTTATTTGTTCTGTTTCCCTGCAGAGTCTCACCAAATACACTCCTTAACTTTTTCTCCTTCTTCTTCTTTTATTTTGCTCCTAATACTGTTATTGAAAATCTCCTTCTTGTTAATGTAAAAGGGAAGGTAGACATATATTCTCATTTCCAGGTGGATCCAATCCTTTGCATATTTTTTGTTACTTTTATTAGCATAGTCAATTAGGTTTCATATCCATGTCTTGCTCAGGTGTATAATAATATTATTTCTATTACTTTGTATATTTCTTATTTCATTTATTTTGCTTCTGACTTTACATTCAAAATTTCAGAGGATAACTCCATATTCTTGGATGGGACCTTAGAATTGTGCTTGCTTGGCTCTAAGTTTTGTGATTATTAGAAAGCACCTGGGCATAGAGAAGATTCCAGGGTCAACTGGAATTTGCTTATTTTAAAATTTAGTTAAGCCACTCAAATTCTTTAAGATATACCTATTATATAGTTTTGATAAATTAGTACCTATATTTTCTATAAATCACATAGGTTTTGAATTTAAACAGTCCTGAATTTGAGTCATGCATGTGCCGCTTTTGAAATGTGTGCGATCTTGAACAAGTTGTTCAGTTACTTTGAACCTCAATTCTCTCATATCTGAAATGGGATAAATAATACTTTTTTTAAAAGAGCTGACAAAAGAATCAAGTGAAGCAGCTGATTAGACACCTAGGAGAGTGTCTAGAACATAATAGAACCTAAATTTTACCTAATATTGTTATTACTATTACCATAATTATTTTCATTTATTTATTCATTCATCAATCCAATAGATGTTTACCGAAAACCTATTATGTCAACCATTGTACATAAGAAACATTAATGACCCTAAGAGACAAGATGTATACTCTCATGGGATTTATGTACAAGTAGATTTATTGCTATGGAATGGGATTGTGGATGATAAAATAATTTGCAAGCACTTCTGTCAGTAACAAACCATTTAAAACCTGTGTCCCTAGATAAGATGCATTGTTGCAGATTGGCTGGGTGGTTCTTCTGATCTCAGCTAGGTTTTCCCACACATTGGGAGATTTGCAGGTTGTGTGTGATCTAGGAAGGCCTCAACAATGATAAAACTAAGATTTTCTCTCTCTGTCTCACTCTCCATCTTAGCACTGGAATATTCTAATAGCAATGGCAGAAGAGTAAGAACAATTGTGGAAAATTTTCAAGCCTTTGCACCATGTCTGTCAATATCCCTTTGGCCACATCAAGACACTTGATCAGCCCAGCATCAGAGTGGGAGGGCACTGCAAGTTTATAAAGGGCATGAACATAAGGATGGGTGAAGAAGTGGGATCATAAATGAAACAAATCTGCTCCACCTGTAAAACATAATTTGGTGTACTGATTATTTGTGGGTGTGGACACATACATAAGAAGTTCTTTCCCAAGCCTATTAGATGAGGTCATAAGGAAGTAGTATGTGACATTTATTTCTACATGAATGGCTATTCTGCTGTAAGCCTAGTTATGAAAACAAAATTTAAGGGAATGTTATTCAGTTTTGTTCAGTTCCACACAGCATGGCTATCTTGGGTACAACATCTATTGACTTAAAGAAAACTACTTAATTCAAAGGGCTTAGAAAACTTGACAACAGGTAGAGCTTAGAGGGTACTGCAAGAATTTGAAGTGCAAGAACAAAATATGGAAGATCAAAGGGCATAGGTTAGCTCAGGTAACAGTAGTAGGAGCAAGGTGTGCACTGTTTCCATATGTCAGGGCCAAGTGATGGGTCAGGAAGTTCAAGATGGCAAGAGAATCTAATAGGTGACCTGGTTGCCAGAAGCTTATGACATCGCCTTGATAATGAAGCGTGTCTCAGACCCGGACAACACTTGGCTGGAAAGAGGGACCATATGAAGGCTGCTGAGATTAGATCCAAACAACATCTTTTAGCGTTGGGGTGGGGGGAAGGTACGGGTGTGATCCCTTCATTTTTTCACTCATATCTATAGCTCTCAACTCACTTCTTTAATGGATGTTATGTGCACACATTATCTTCTTATTTATCTGCCAGTGATCCATGCATAATCTACTGCCCACATTCCTAAAGTTTTATTGATAGTGTTGACTCTCCCTAGCATTTATCTCCAGAATGGAAGTTTTAATGGTGCACCTCTGCACAACTGTGCTCCAGTGATTTTTCATTCAACTTTTTGATTAGTAGCCAGGAACAATATTGGTTCATGTCTATACTCCTGTTCTCTTGATGGCCAATGTATTGAAATAAGAAACTACTCATCTGTTTGTCCTCAATATTCAGAATTAGAATGTTAAACATTTCGCCCACAAAGTGTTGCAGTTAGCTCATTCCCTCTACTTCCTCATCCCCAAGAATGAAAAGTTCTTTATGTTCATGGAGATGTTCTCTGTTGAACAGACAGTGGCCAAAAAAAGATGAAAATTGCATTGTATCTGTGCTGAGGGAGGCCTGCCATTGCACAGAAGAGGGCCTGGTTTGAGTCTTCATTTGGAATTTCCATAGCTAAGCTGATGATAAATGTGGGGTTACCTTTACATAGTGGATCATACAAGGCTGGGTTGTAGTGAACAGACTTGAGGCAGAAGTATGTTATTGGGGGAATAGTTCCAGACCAGAAACCAAACTTCTAGGGTGAAAATGCTAATGTGATTACACATTTACCATTTATGGGCTGAATTGTATCTCTCCAACCCCCAAATTCATGTGTTGGAGTCCTAACCCCCAGTTCCTCAGAATATGACCTTATTTGGAAATAAAGTTGCTGAAGATATAGTTAGTTAAGATGAGGTCATTCTCGATTAGGATGGGCCCCTAATCCAATACGACTGATATCCTTATATTAAAAAGGAAATTTGGCAGCAGATGTTAGGGAGCATGTCATGTGAGGATTGAAGTTTTGCTACCACACACCAAGAAACATCTGGGGCTTCCAGAATTTGGAAGAGGTGAGGAAGGATCCTTTCCCTACAGGTTTCAGAAGGAACATAGCCTTGCTGATACGTGAATCTGGGACTTCTAGCCTCCAGAGCTATGAGACAACACATTTTGGTTGTTTAGGCCATTCAGTTTGTGGTACTTTGTTATGGTAGCTCTAGGAAACTACCGCATCACCCACTGCTTCTGATATTTGGTAATACATGCTGTAGCATACCCAAACACAGAAGTGCTTGTCACTTGTTGGACAAAAACTGTGGCTGGTGGATCCATGATTCCTTTTTGAAATTCATTCTAGTCAGAACAACTGACTGTTCTGCTGTCGTTCTCTGCTGTTTGGAGATGCCCTAGGCACACAAAAGTGAATACTGTTCGTGCTTTGCCCAGTCTTCTATACTAGTGTATGAGTGCATGCTCAGTTTCTCATTCGTGTCCAGCTCTTTGCAACCCCATGGACTGTAGCCTGCCAGGCTCCTCTGTCCATGGGATTTTCTCTGCAAAAATACTGGAGTGTGTTGACATATCCTCCTCCAGGGGATCTTCCAGACCCAGGGATAAAATCCATGTCTCTGGCATCTCCTGCACTGGCAGGCAGATTCTTTACCACTGAGCCATTTGGGCTGCCAGTCTTCTTTACTAGGCTAGAGCCTATTTCCCCGTTGTAGGTGTGTTCTTGGCTTTTCTAGAGGATTACCCTAAGTCAGCCAGAAACCCCTTTATCAGGAAAACTATACCACCTGCTATCCCCTTTAGCTTATATCCATAACAGGGCCTACCTCTGGGATGTCATTTGTGGTGCAGGGCTCCCCAGGGGGTCAAGATGAGGCTGGACCCCACCTGAGCTCATAGCATTGCTCAGCTCTGTAACCATCCTGCTCTCATTCAGCTTCTGAGAGTACAGCCTCTCTAAATCCCTGACATGGCTCTGCTCCTGATGAACTTGACTTTAGACCTCAGGTCACACTGTTCTCCTTCCTGGAGAAATTGGAAAGAGAAGGGCCAAGCCATTTCCTACAGCAGCTTAAGGGGAAGGAACAC
This sequence comes from Budorcas taxicolor, assembly GCF_023091745.1. Lineage (NCBI taxonomy): Eukaryota > Metazoa > Chordata > Mammalia > Artiodactyla > Bovidae > Budorcas > Budorcas taxicolor. Next base: position 48,442,801 of record NC_068922.1, read on the forward strand.
ATGGTGCAGAGCAGGGCCCAGTTGAATGAGGCCAGGTGCTAAGGCGTGGTGCCCTCAGTCTTTGAGGTGGTGGAGTTAACATGTGCACCAACCTTCTTTCATCTGCTGCTCTTTATAAGTGTCATCAGTCAGTAAGCTTGACTGTTTCTATGGTCATTATGGGTATATTGACCTTGTTCTCAGAGACAACTTCTCATTGATTCCACTTTAAACTTTCCAAATGAGGGCCAGGTGTGTGAGAAGACTTGTGAAAGATGCCCTTTCCCAATTAATGAGAGATGGGAGTGGTCTGACCAGGTTTGCTCCTCAGAAGTGTCCTTGCCTGCCCTATTCTTTTGGCTTTGGCATTGCCAGCAAGACCCATTTGGCTTGACAAAGGAGCCCTTGGTGACCTCCTTACCTTAGGTGAACCCTCTGGTGACTCAAATACACTGAACACAGAGGTTAAAAGAGAGATGAACCATTTGGGATTTGACAAATGCAATAAGAGGTCCTAAAGACAGAAGATAAAAGAACAAAGAAATTCAAGGAAAATAGTCTAGGCAAGAAAAATTTGGAAGATATATTTTTTGGGCATATTTTCTTTCCAGAGATTCTTTTTTATCTATTGTCTTGCCTATCCACTGTTAAATGGGACTAAGTGAAAACTCATAAATTTAACTTTAATTTTAAAAAAAGTAATATGAGATTATAGCTCAAAATTTTGTGTTCAAATTGTTAACACAGTGAACAGTTAGCCTCATTCTTACCTTGTTCCCAGTTGTTTTGTTCCTCTTCTTAGATGGAAACTTTCTTATAGTTTCATAAGTATCCTTCCAGTGATAAGGCATTTCAGGCATTTGTAAATGTGTGTGTTGTGTGTCTGTGAGTGCTCATTCCCATCCACATGAGAGCATCTTTTACATTCTGTCCTGCATCTCGCTTTTGTGCTGAACATTACATCTTGGAGTTTATTCTATTTTAGTAGATGAGCCTGCCCTATTGTTTTTACAGTTGAATATTTTTCCACATTATGGATATGTTTAAATTGTTTTCAATTTCTGGCTTCAGTTAATATCTTTATGGCAGAAAGTGAAGAGGAACTAAAAAGCCTCTTGATGAAAGTGAAAGAGGAGAGTGAAAAAGCTGGCTTAAAGCTCAACATTCAGAAAACGAAGATCATGGCATCTGGTCCAATCACTTCATGGGAAATAGATGGGGAAACAGTAGAAACAGTGTCAGACTTTATTTTTTGGGGCTCCACAATCAACACAGATGGTGATTGCAGCCACCACCAAATTAAAAGATGCTTACTCCTTGGAAGGAAGTTATGACCAACCTAGATAGCATATTGAAAAGCAGAGACATTACTTTGATAACAAAGGTCCGTCTAGTCAAGGCTATGGTTTTTCCAGTGGTCATGTATGGATGTGAGAACTGGACTGTGAAGAAAGCTGAGAGCTGAGGAATTGATGCTTTTGAACTGTGGTGTTGGAGAAGACTCTTGAGAGTCCCTTGGACTGCAAGGAGATCCAACCTGTCCATTCTGAAGGAGATCAGTCCTGGGGTTTCTTTGGAAGGAATGATGCTGAAGCTGAAACTCCGGTACTTTGGCCACCTTTTGCGAAGAGTTGACTCATTGGAAAAGACTGTGATGCTGGGAGGGATTGGGGGCAGGAGGAGAAGGGGACGACAGAAGATGAGATTGCTGGATGGCGTCACTGACTCAATGGACGTGAGTCTGAGTGAACTCCGGGAGTTGGTGATGGACAGGGAGGCCTGGCATGCTGCGATTCATGGGGTCACAAAGAGTCAGACATGACTGAGCGACTGAACTGAGCTGAACTGAATATCCTTGTTGTTATTTTGTTTCACACCTGTGTGAGTATACCAATGAGCTGCAGGCTTAGAATTACGATTGCTTCATTAAAAAGTATGTGTACTTTAACTGTGACATATGATGCTAGACTGACTTTCATGACAGTGCTACCAATTTATAGTCCCATTGGCATTGTAAGTACATGCTCATTTATCTATACTGCTTCCCTGGTGGCTCAGAGGTTAAAGCATCTGCCTGGAATGCAGGAGACCCGGGTTCGATCCCTGGGTTGGGAAGATCCCCTGGAGAAGGAAATGGCAACCCGCTCCAGGACTTTTGCCTGGAGAATCCCATGGAGGGAGGAGCCTGGTGGGCTACAGTCCATGGGGTCGCAAAGAGTCGGACACGATTGAGCGAATTCACTTCACTTCACTTCACTTCAAGGATAAACAAGCTGTGGCTTCTAGTTTTTGGAAATAAAGTTTTGCTTGAACCCAACCATGCACATTGTCTATGCTTGCTTTCAAACTGCAGAGTTGAGTGGATGCAACAGAGAACATATTGGAATGTTTCACAAAGGTGAAAATAGTCACTCTCTGGGTTTTACAGAAAAAATTGCCAATACCTACTTCATATTCTGTAACACAGAAAGAAATCAAACTTTCTGAACCCTGCTAATCTGATGTGAGAAAAAGATGTTTCATTAGAGATTTATTATTTTTTAAAATATAAATTTATTTATTTTAATTGGAGGTTAATTACTTACAATATTGTATTGGTTTTGCCATACATCAACACGAATCTGCCACAGGTATACATGTGTTCTCCATCCTGAACCCGCCTCCCTCCTCCCTCCCCGTACTATCCCTCTGGGTCATCTCAGTGCACCAGCCCCAAGCATCCAGTATCATGCCTCAAACCTGGACAGGCAATTCATTTCATGTATGATATTATACATGTTTCAGTGCCATTCTCCCAAATCATCCCGCCCTCTCTCTCTCCCACAGAGTCTAAAAGACTTTTCTATACATCTATTCCTCCCTTGATGAGTAAGGTTGGAAGGTTTTTTATCTTCTTTTCTTTTGTTTTTTGAAAGAAAACAAAATTTTGTCATTTTCACATTTATCCTATATTGCATCATATTACACCACATTATAGTTTGTTGAAGTAAGAGCTGAATAGGAAAACCAAGCAAACAAGTAGAAAAATTGTATAATTCAAAGTTTTCCATGATCAGAAGATGAGAAAAAGCAAACCACAGGTAAGATAGAATATATTCTGAGATGTCTTTTCAATCTTCCTCCATTTTTAATAATATTGCAAAGTAATTGTTGACAGTTTGGCCCCTGACTTCTAAAAATCTCTGAAAATAGTGATTCTGAAACTCTTTTGATGAACCATTGGTTATTTTCTGTTATTTCATGATTACAATGTCTATTTTTCCTCCTTGCTTGGATAACAAGAAATCATGATATATGTCTTAAAAATTACCCTTAACTCACATGTTAAATTGTGAGTTAACATTTACCTTTCTTTTTAATTTAATTTTAGTATATTTGTTTTACAGTGTGGTGTTAGTTTCTGCTGTACAATAAAGTGAAACAGCTATAATACCTCAAATAGTGTGTGCTCAGTCATGTGTGACTCTGTGAACTCAAGGACAGTAGCCCACCAGGCTTTTCTGTCCATGGGATTTTCCAGGCAAAAATACTGTAGTGGGTTGCCATTTCCTTCTCCAGGAGATCTTCCCCATCCAGGGATTGAACCTATGTCTCTTGCATCTCCTGCATTGGCAGGCAGGTTCTTTACCACTGAGCTACCTGGGAAGCCCCAAATCAGCTATGTATTTATATATATATCCCCTATTTTAAAATTCCCTTCCCATTTAGGTCACCACAGAGTATTTAGTAGAGTTCCCTGTGCTATACTGTAGGTTCTCATTAGTTATCTATTTTATACTTAGTAGTGTATGTATGTTGACCCCAATCTCCCAAATTCATCCCCCCAAGATATCTCTTGGTATCCATAGGTTTGTTCTCTATGTCTGTGTCTCTATTTCTGCTTTGATAATAAGTTCATCTATACCATTTTTCTAGATTCCACATATATGCATTAATATATGATATTCATTGTCTTTTCTGTGAGAATTGTATTTTTGGCTTGTTTCTTGAGGAAATTGGCTCTTCTTCAGAGACATGAGTTGCAAATATATTCCCCTCTTTGTTGTTCTTCTTTGGATTTTGATATGCTGTCCATTTTTGGCATGTAAAAATGTTTGATTTTTTTATATAACTGGATATACCAAGTTTTTATTTAGCAATTTTGGATTTTCTATCATATTTATAAAAATCTTACCCACTGTTCTTTTATTCTTTGCCTTTTAATGTTCATGCATTTGATCCATTTAGATTTTTTTTTTTTTTGGTAAGATATGAGATGCACCCTTATTGCTTTTTGTCCCCAGGAAAGGTAGTTGTCTGAAATCCACTTACTGAAAAATTCATCTTGGGGAAACTTACTCAAAACACCATCTTTATTGTGAACTAAATTATACTCCCCCCCCATTCTTGAATGTTTTATTTTATTTAACTGATCCTCATATTTTAATGATTATAGCTTTAAAATATGTTTTATTTTCTGAAAAAGGTTACTTTCTCTCCTCATTTTTCATTTTTAGAATAAATTTTTCTGGGCTCTTTTTGCTTTAAATTGTTTTCTTTCCATGTAATCATTAGAATTAGCTTGTACAGTTTTAAATAAACTTTCATGTTTTCTCTCTCAAACCTGTACTGTGATAATAAATGTAAACCTAAATTAGTCTTTTGGAGGATGAGAACAAAGTGACTCATCCTAGCTGAGACTATCCCAGACCAGCCAGTCCCCAGCTGGCTGAGCAGCTGAGCAGCACAGAAGTGATTTTTTCAGATAATAACTAAGCCTTTCTTGTGTCAGTAGAATTGTCCAGACAGCATACAGATTTGTAAACAAAAGTGGATATTTATTGTTGCATGACACTGAGTTTTCTTGGTAGTTGTTGTACACTATTGTGGCAATAATAACTGATAAAAGAGGAGATGAGACCACATAGGGAGACAGTACACATGGAAAAAAAAAGAAGTCCTAAAGTGGAATCCTGGCACACACCAATATTTGGAGGCAAAAGAGAGATTAGGACGAAGCCTTACCTTCATTTATTCTTTTACTTTTAAGTAATAATACCTATAAACCATGTCCAAAGAGGTAACAAACAATATTTAAAATATATGGACAATGGGCTGTACAAATAACTCTGGAGAGTGCAAATAAAATTCTTTCATCCATTTATTCATAAATGTTTAATAAGCGTTCCCTCGTGCTAAGCACGGTTAAAATTTCAAAGATGAAAATGATATAGTACAAGTCAGTAAAGAGATCAGAGACCAGTGAGACAGTCACACATACAGACCACTACATGGTGTAAAAGTATCTTAACAGGTGTTTCAAACAAGGTCCATTTAATCTTTAACTCTGGGGAGGTCTGGAGAGGTTTATTTCCAGTTTCCAAGAACTGAATTAAAATCAAGCCACATTGAATTTGAACAAAAAGTCAGACAGTTTCTTTCTAATAAACTCATCATTGAAAAGACCCATTTGCTCTACATTTCCTAGCCTTCTCTGCAGTTTGGCATGATCATGTGATTGAATTCTGGGTGCATGAATTCCTCCTGCATGTGACCTTCTTGGGTTCATTTGCCTTCTACCTGTTTGGTGCAGAGGAGCCCATGACCTGGCAAATTACATATTGAAGACAGGGCAACACAATAGATGGAACTGGGTCCCTGATTGACTAGAACTCACCGTTTCTTGGAATTATACTACTTGCCAACCAGGGACAGCTATATACACTTAACCTGAGAAAGGAATAAACTTCTGTCATGTTTCAGGCATTATATATGCTGGCATTTGTTACAGCAGCTAATGATATTCTAGCTAAATACTAGCAGATAGAAATAGTACTAAAGTCTAATGTGTTTACTGACACTGGTGGAGCAAGCTTTTATTACACGTTATTAAAACAAATATCAAATATTTGTCTCCCCTCAAATTCAAATCCAGTAATAACAACCCAAGGTATTTAAATAAACTACAACATATAGATAATAGATGCAGAGATTTCTATAGTAGAAGTGTTGTTCTGGATGAACCTAGTTTGAGGAGTTTCCTTAGAAATGTTAATCATGACAGCATAATGCAGGAAGGAAGAGAAAGTTATAGAAAGGAAGGAAAATGGCATATGCTGTTCATAACCGATATTTTGTCAGGGTCTACTTTCAGGTGAAGCTGAACAAAGTAGCTATGAGAAAGAATTTCTGCAAATCCTTTATACCTCTGGAAAAAATGAATGCATTTATCAAACTTTGTTTTTGGAATATTATGTTTATTTCATTTTGATGGAATTAAAACCTAGATCTGATACCTAAGGCCAAATCCATTGCTCCCTTGGAAGTCCAAAATCTTAAAACACTGTATCTAATTGTAAGCTAAGCATTAAAAATAGTCTATTTAACATACCAACACTTATACGTTATTTATGCCTTTTTGAGCAAAGTTTATTGAACATCTTCTGGATTAAGAATACTATGTTTGGTCTTGGGATTTGCTTTTGTTCACTGAGCCTTGGGACTATATTCCATTAACTGTGTTCTTTGAGAGCTGGACATATGCTTTGCAATAAATCATTTTTGTCTCTAGAAATATGTACTCTTTTATAGTTAACCCTTTTCATACTGTTCAAGGGGTTCTTGAGGCAAGCATGCTGAAGTGGTTTGCCATTGTCTTATCCAGTGGACCATGTCTTCACTGTAACCTGTTTTGGGTGGCCCTGCATGGCATGACTCATAGTTTCATTGAGTTAGACAAGGCTGTGGTCCACAAGATCAATTTGAATAGTTCTCTGTGATTGTGGTTTTCATTCTGTCTGCCCTATGAAGGGTAAGGATAAGAGGCTTATGGAAGCTTCCTGATAGGAGAGACTGACTATAGGGGAAACTGGGTCTTGTTCTGATGGGTGGGGTCATGCTCAGTAAAACTTTAATACAATATTCTGTTGATGGGCGGGGCTGTGTTCCTTCCCTCTTGTCTGACCTGATCAGACTATAGTGGAGGTAATGAAGACAATGACAACCTCCTTCAAAAAGTCCCCTGCACACACTGCCTCACTCAGTGCCCTGACCATGCAGCAGGACACCACTGACTCACGCCTTTGCTGGAGACTCCTGGACACTCAAAGGGAATTGTGGGTCAGTCTCTTGTGGGGTGACTGTACGTTTTTCCTGAGTTCTGGTGTGCCCAAGGTTTTGATTGTGCCTTCTAAGAGTATGAAAAGGCAAAAAGATATCACACTGAGAGATGAAATCCCCAGGTCGGTAGGTACCCAATATGCTACTGGAGAAGAGTGGAGAAATAATGAATGAAATGAAATCATTCCAGGAAGTATGAAGAGATGCAACCATAGCAAAAACAATGCTGATGTGACTGGAGATAGAAGTAAAGTCCAATGCTGTAAGAACAATATTGAATAGGAACCTGGAATGTTATGCACATGAAGCAAGGTATATTGGAAGTGGAAACAGAAGAAGAAAAGAGTGAACATTGATATTTTATGAGTTAGTGAACTAAAATGGACTGGAATGGGCGAGTTTAACTCAGATGACCATTATATCTACTTCTGTGGGCAAGAATCCCTTAGAAGAAATGGAGTAGCCCTCATAGTCAACAAAAGAGTCCAAATGCAGTACTTTGGTTCAGTCTCAAAAACGACAGAATGATCTCTGTCCATTTGCCAGGCAAACCATTCAATATCACAGTAATCCAAGTCTATGCTCCAACCAGGAATGCTGAAGAAGCTGAAGGTGAATGGTTTTATGAAGACCTAAAATACCTCCCAGAAGTGACACCCGAAAAAGATGTTTTTTTCATCATAGGGGACTGGAATGCAAAAGTAGGAAGTCAAGAAAAACTTGGAGTAACAGGCAAATTTGGCCTTGGAATGTGGAATGAAGCAGGGCAAAGACTAATAGAGTTTTGCCAAGAGAATGCACTGGTCATAGCAAACACGCTCTTCCAACAACACAAGAGAAGACTCTACACATGGGTATCACCAGATGGTCAACACCGAAATCAGATTGATTATATTCGTTGCAGCCAAAGATGGAGAAGCTCTATGCAGTCAACAAAAACAAGACCAGGAGCTGACTGTGGCTCAGATCATGAACTCCTTATTACCAAATTCAGACTCAAATTGAAGAAAATAGGGAAAACCACTAGACCATTCAGGTATGACCTAAATCAAATCCCTTATGATTATACAGTGGAAGTGAGAAATAGATTTAAGGGTCTAGATCTGATAGATAGAGTGTCTGATGAACTATGGAATGAGGTTCGTGACATTGTAAAGGAGACAGGGATCAAGACCATCCCCATGGAAAAGAAATGCAAAACAGCAAAATGGCTGTCTGGGGAGGCCCTACAAATAGCTGTGAAAAGAAGAGAGGTGAAAAGCAAAGGAGAAAAGGAAAGATAAAAGCATCTGAATGCAGAGTTCCAAAGAGTAGCACGGAGAGATAAGAAAGCCTTCTTCAGTGATCAATGCAAAGAAATAGAGGAAAACAACAGAATGGGAAAGACTAGAGATCTCTTCAAGAAAATTAGAGATACCAAGGGAACATTTCATGCAAAGATGTGCTCGATAAAGGACAGAAATGGTATGGACCTAACAGAAGCAGAAGATATTAAGGAGAGGTGGCAAGAATACACAGAAGAACTGTACAAAAAAGATGTTCATGACCCAGATAATCATGATGATGTGATCACTAATCTAGAGGCAGACATCTTGGAATGTGAACTCAAGTGGACCTTAGAAAGCATCACTACGAACAAAGCTAGTGGAGGTGATGGAATTCCAGTTAAGCTGTTTCAAATCCTGAAAGATGAGCTGTGAAAGTGCTGCGCTCAATATGCCAGCAAGTTTGGAAAACTCAGCAGTGGCCACGGGACTGGAAAAGGTCAGTTTTCATTCTAATCCCAAAGAAAGGCAATGCAAAAGAATGCTCAAACTACCGCACAATTGCACTCATCTCACATGCTAGTAAAATAATGCTCAAAATTCTCCAAGCCAGGCTTCAGCAATATGTGAACCGTGAACTTCCAGATATTCAAGCTGGTTTTAGAAAAGGCAGAGGAACCAGAGATCAAATTGCCAGCATCTACTGGATCATGGGAAAAGCAAGAGAGTTCCAGAAAAACATATATTTCTGCTTTATTGACTATACCGAAGCCTTTGACTGTGTGGATCACAATAAACTGTGGAAAATTCTGAAAGAGATGGGAATACCAGACCACTTGACCTACCTCTTGAGAAATCTGTATGCAGGTCAGGAAGCAACAGTTAGAACTGGACATGGAACAACAGACTGATTCCAAATAGGAAAAGGACTACATCAAGGCTGTATATTGTCACCCTGCTTATTTAACTTCTATGCAGAGTACATCATGAGAAACGCTGGGCTGGAGGAAACACAAGCTGGAATCAAGATTGCCAGGAGAAATATCAATAACCTCAGATATGCAGATGACACCACCCTTATGGCAGAAAGTGAAGAGGAGCTAAAAGGCCTCTTGATGAAAGTGAAAGAGGAGAGTGAAAAAGTTGTCTTAAAGCTCAACATTCAGAAAACGAAGATCATGGCATCTGATCCCATCACTTCATGGGAAATAGATGGAGAAACAGTGGAAACAGTGTCAGACTTTATTTTTTTGAGCTCTAAAATCACTGCAGATGGTGACTGCAGCCATGAAATTAAAAGACGCTTACTCCCTGGAAGAAAAGTTATGACCAATCTAGATAGTATATTCAAAAGCAGAGACATTACTTTGCCGACTAAGTTCCGTCTAGTCAAGGCTATGGTTTTTCCTGTCATCATATAGGATGTGAGAGTTGGACTGTGAAGAAAACTGAGTGCCAAAGAATTGATGCGTTTGAACTGTGGTGTTGGAGAAGACTCTTGAGAGTCCCTTGGACTGCAAGGAGATCCACAGTCCATTCTGAAGGAGATCAACCCTGGGATTTCTTTGGACAGAATGATGCTAAAGCTGATGCTCCAGTACTTTGGCCACCTCATGAGAAGAGTTGACTCATTGGAAAAGACTTTGATGCTGGGAGGGATTGGGGGCAGGAGGAGAAGGGGACGACCGAGGATGAGATGGCTGGATGGCATCACGGACTCAATGGTCGTGAGTCTGTGTGAACTCTGGGAGATGGTGATGGACAAGGAGGCCTGGCGTGCTATGATTCATGGGGTTGCGAAGAGTCGGACATGACTGAGCGACTGAACTGAACTGAATTGTGATGGTCAATACTGAAATCAGATTGATTATATTCTCTGCAGCCAAAGATGGAGAAGCTCTATAAAGTCAGCAAGAAAAAGACTAGGAGCTGACTGTGTCTCAGATCATGAACTCCTTATTAAAAAATTCAGACTTAAATTGAAAGAAGTATGACCTAAATCAAATCTGTTATGGTTATACAGTGGAAGTGACAAATAAAATTAAGGGATTAGATCTGATAGAGTGAAGAACTATGGATGGAGGTTCATGACATTGTACAGGAGGCACTGATCAGGACCATCCTCAAGAAAAAGAAATGCAAAAAGGCGAAATGATTGTCTTAGGAACTTTAAAAATAGCTGAGAAATGAAGAGAAGTAAAAGGCAAAGGAAAAAAGGGGAGATATACCTATTTGAATGCAGAGTTCCAAAGAATAGCTAGGAGAGATAAGAAAGCCTTCCTCAGTGGTCAAAGCAAAGAAATAGAGGAAAAAATAGAATGGGAAGGACTAGAGATCTCTTCAAGAATAGTAGAGATATCAAGGAACCATTTCATGCAAAGATGGGCAAAATAAAGAATAGAAATGATATGGACCTAACAGAAGCAGAAGATATTAAGAAGAGGTGGCAAGAATACTCAGAATTATACAAAAAAGGCCTTCATGATCCAGATAATGACAATGGTGTGATCACTCACCTAGAGCCAGACATCCTGGAATGCAAAGTCAAGTGGGCATCAGGAAGCATCACTACTAACAAAGCTAGTGGAGGTGATGGAATTCCAGTTGAGCTATTTCAAATTCTACAAGATGATGCTGTGAAATTGCTGTTCAACATGCCAGCAAATTTGGAAAACTCAGGAGTGGCCACAGGACTAGAAAAGGTCAGCTTTCATTGCCCAAAGAAAGGCAATTGCAAAGAATGCTCAAGCTACTGCACAATTGCACTCATCTCATATGCTAGGGAAGTAATGTTCAAAATTCTCCAAACAAGGCTTCAGCAGTATGTGAACCATGAACTTCCAGATGTTCAGATTGGATTTAGAAAAGGCAGAGGAACCAGAGATCAAATTGCCAATATCTGTTTGATCATTGAAAAAGCAAGAGAGTTCCAGAAAAGCATCTATTTCTGCTTTATTGATTACACCATAACTTCTGACTCTATGGATCACAACAAAATTTGGAAAATTCTTGAAGAGATGGGAATACAAGACCACTTACCTGCCTCTTGAGAAACTTGTATGCAGGTTAAGAAGCAACAGTTAGAACCCGACATTGAAAAACAGACTGCTTCCAAATTGGGAAAGGAGGCAATATATTGTCACCCTGCTTATTTAACTTATATGCAGAGTGCATCATGCAAAATGCTGCGCTGGATGAAGCACAAGCTGGAATGAAGATTGCTGGGAGAAATATCAATAACCTCAGATATGCAGATGATACCACCCTTACGGTAGAAAGTGAAGAGAAACTAAAGAGCCTCTTGATGAAAGTGAAAGAAGAGAGTGAAAAAAGCTGGCTAAAAACTCATCATTCAAGAAACTAAGATATTGGCATCCTGTCCCATCACTTCATGACGAATAGATGGGGAAACAATGGAATCAGTGACAGACCTTATTTTCTCAGGCTCCAAAATTACTGCAGATGGTGACCACAGCCATGAAATTAAAAGACAATTACTTCTTGGAAGAAAAACTATGACCAACCTAGACAGCACATTAAGAAGCAGAGACATTACTTTACTGACAAAGGTCCATATAGTCAAAGCTATGGTTTTTCCAGTAGTCATGTATGTATGTGAGAGTTGGACCATAAATATGGATGAGTGCCCAAGAATTGTTACTTTTGGACTGCTGTTGGAGAACACTCTAGAGAGTCCCTTGTAATGCAAGGAGATTAAACCAGTCAATCCTAATGAAAATCAATCCTGAATATTCATTGGAAGGATTGATGCTGAAGCTGAAGCTTCCAATAATTTGGCCACCTGGTATAAAGAACTAACTCATTGGAGAAGACCAATGATGCTGGGAAAGACTGAAGGCAGGAGAAGAAGGGTATGACAGAGGATAAGATGGCAGGATGGCATCATTGACTCGATGGACATGAGTTTGAGTAAGCTCCGGGAGTTGGACATGGACAGGGAAGCCTGATGTGCTGCATTCCATGGGGTTGCAAAGAGTTGGAAACAAATGAGTGACTAAACTGAACTGTTTCTCTTAACGGTAAATTAAACTGTCTTGAACATGTTAGGAGTTAACATTTTACAGTTAATGAAAATGCATTATGAAAGGGTTCGTGATATGTACTGAAAAATTAAGTCTCTTTGGTGAGGTGCGTGATTTATCCACATTTTTCTCTATAACAAATATGCTGAAATAAAGATGAGAGCCATAGGACTCACAGTGAGAGCCTAGCTTTCTCTTATTACTGACAACTCACTAAAAATCTTTAGAGCTTGCAAGTGATGGAAAGATGGCAGTCAGTCAGTCAGTTCAGTCACTCAGTCATGTCTGACTCTTTATGACCCCACGGACTGCAGCAAGCCAGGCTTCCCTGTCCATCACCAATTCCTGGAGTTTGCTCAGACCCATGTCCGTTGAGTCTGTGATGTCATCCAACCATCTCATCTTCTGTCATCCCCTTCTTTTACTATCTTCAGTCTTTCCCAGTATCAGGGTCTTTTTCAATGAATGAGTTATTCGCATCAGGTTGCTAAAATATTGGAGCTTCAGCTTCAGCATCAGTCCTTCCAATGAATATTCAGGACTGATATACTTTAGGATTGACTGGTTTGATCTCTTTGCTGTCCAAGGACTTTCAAGAGTCTTATCCAACACCACAGTTCAAAAGCATTGATTCTTTGATGATTAGCTTTCTTTACAGTTCAACTGTCACATCCATACATGACTACTGGAAAAACCATAGCTTTGACTAGATAGACCTTTGTCAGCAAAGTAATGTCTCTGCTTTTTAATATGTTGTCTAGGTTGGTCATAGCTTTTCTTCCAAGGAGCAAGTGTCTTTTAATTGCATGGCTGCAGTCACAATCTGCAGTGATTTTGGAGCCCAAGAAAATAAAATCTGTCACTGTGTCCATTGTTTCTCCATCTATTTGTCATGAAGTGATGGGAGAGGAGGCCATGGTCTTAGTGTTCTGAATGTTGAGTTTTAAGTCAGCATTTTCACTTTCCTCTTTCACTTTCAAGAGGCTCTTTAGTTCCTCTTCCCTTTCTGTCATAAAGGTGGTGTCATCTGCATATGTGAGGTTATTGATATTTCTCCCAGCAATCTTGATTCCAGCTTGTACTTCATTCAGACTGGCATTTTGCACAATGTACTCTGCATATAAATTAAATAAGCAGGGTGAAAATATACAGCCTTGACATACTCCTTTCCCAACTGGAACCAGTCAGTTGTTCCATGTTGGGTTCTAACTATTGCTTTCTGACCTGCATACAGATTTTTCAGGAGGCAGGTAAGTGGTCTTGTATTCCCATCTCTTCAAGAATTTTCCACATTTTGTTGTGATCCGCACAGTCATAGTCTTTAGTGTAATCAATGAAGCAGATATAGATGCTTTTCTGGAACTCTCTTCGTTTTTTAATGATCCAGCCAATGTTGGCAATTTGCTCTCTGATTCCTCTATTTTTTCTAATTCCTGCTTAAACATCTGGAATTTCTCAGTTCGCGTACTGGTGAAGCCTGCCTTGGAGAATTTTGAACATTACTTTGCTAGCATGAGATGAGTGCAATCGTGCGGTAGTTTGAACATTCTTTGGCATTTCTTTTCTTTGGGATTGGAATAAAAACTGACCTTTTCTAGTCCTCTGGTCATTGCTGAGCTTTCCAAATTTGCTGACCTATTGAGTGCATCACTTTCACAGCATCATCTTTTAGTGTTTGAAATAGCTCAACTGGAATTCCATCACCTCCATTAGTTTTGTTCATAGTGATGCTTCCTAAAGACTACTTGACTTCACCCTCCAGGATGTCTGGATGTAGGTGAGTGATCACACCATCTTTGTTATCTGGGCCATTAAAATCTTTTTTATTTGTATAGCTCTTCTGTGTATTCTTGGGAGAAGGCAATGACACCCCACTCCAGCACTCTTGCCTGGAAAATCCCATGGACGGAGGACCCTGGTGGGCCGCAGTCCATGGGGTCGCTAAGAGTCGGACACGACTGAGCGACTTCACTTTCACTTTTCACTTTCATGCATTGGAGAAGGAAATGGCAACCCACTCCACTGTTCTTGACTGGAGAATCCCAGGGACGGGGGAGCCAGGTGGGCTGCTGTCTATGGGGTCGCACAGAGTCGGACACGACTGAAGCGACTTAGCAGCAGCAGTAGCAGTCTGTGTATTCTTGCCACCTCTGTTAATATCTTCTGCTTCTATTAAGTCCATACTGTTCTGTCCTTTATTGTCCCATCTTTGCATGAAATCTTCCCTTGGTATCTCTAATTTTCTTGACGAGATCTCTAGTCTTTCCCATTCAATTGGTTTCCTTTATTTCTTTTCATTGATCACTGAGGAAGGCTTTCTTATCTCTCCTTGCTATTCTTTGGAACTCTGCACTCAGATGAATATATCTTTCCTTTTTTCCTTTGCCTTTCATTTCTCTTCTTTTTCAGCTATTTGTAAGGCCTCCTCAGACAAACGTTTTTTATTTTTGCATTTTTCTTCTTGTTGTGGCTTCGATCACCACCTCCTGAACAGTGTTATGAACCTCCACCCATAGTTCTTCAGGTACTCTCTCAGATCTAACCCCTTGAAGGAGTTAGATCTATTAGTTACTTCCACTGTATGATCACAAGGAGTTTGATTTTGGTCACATCTTTATGGCCTGATGGTTTTCCCTTATTTCTTCAACTTGTCTGAATTTTGCAGTTTTTCATGATCTGAGCCACAGTCAGCTCCTGTTCTTGTTTTTGCTGACTGTATCAGTTCACTTCAGTTCAGTTCAGTTCATTTCAGTCACTCAGTCATGTCTGACTCTTTGCAACCCCATCAATTGCTGCACGCCAGACCTCCCTGTCCATCACCATCTCCTGGAGTTCAATCAAACTCACGTCCATCAAGTCGGTGATGCCATCCAGCCATCGAGCTTCTCTAAAAATGGCAGAGGCTTCTGCTATTCTTAATTACATTTTTCTTCTCAGTAAATTCCACAGGAGCCACTGTCTCGTCTTCTGGCTTTTACTGTCTTAGGTTGCCATCTTGACCTGCTTTTTAAAAAAAATAACTCATGTGTTGCATTCTTTCCTCTCTAATAATGAGTAGCACTTTCATATTATGTTCTGTTACACTTATTTCTCACCAGGCCCATTTTAAAGATGAATGAACAAAGCACAGAGAGTTTTGTGGCTTTCTCAGTACCACAGAGCTAGTGAGAGCCAGAGCTATCTTTGGACTCAAGTAGTCTGGCCCCAGAGCCTGTGGTCTCCAGCACGATACTATATCCATTGCTGATGTTTTCTATATCCCCTGGGCCCAGAAGTCCTATCTCAGTGAGCTCACTCCCCTCCAGAGAGCATGTGCACTGCTCATGGTGGCCTCAAGAAGGGTAAAAAGTCTTAATCTCACCAACAAGATGGATCATTCCATTTTTCTTGGTAGAGGGGTGGGGGGAGGGGGTATGGGAAGATATCCGGTTTCTCATTGTCTTCCCCAAACCTGAAATTCCTATTTTATTAATCAACATCAAAATGCAAAGATGGAGGCTTCCTGCCATCTAACCTGAAGGCAATAGATGTGCTCTTGTGTGATTGAGCTCTTTTGACTTGGCTTTATTTTTATTTTTTAAATCTCAGTTTTATTTATGTATTTATTTCTTTACTTTACAAAAGTATTGTATTGGTTTTGCCATACATTGACATGAATCCGCCATGGGTGTACATGTGTTCCCCATCCTGAACCCCCCTCCCTATCCCATCCCTCTGGGTCATCCCAGTGCATCAGCCCTGAGCACCCTGTATCATGTGACTTGGCCTTGGACCGCGTTCACTTTTTGTGGATGCACTCAGTTTAGGTGGGTGCAGTCATCACTGCTCTGTGGTTGACATTGTTGTCTTTTGGAGTTTGAATGAAAATACCCTTAAAATGATAATACTTGGAGTGCTGACCAACCACTCCAAATGTTTTCCTATAGGGTGTATTCATGTTGAAATATGGGTTTAGACAAGGGATGCTAAACTTTTTTCCTCTTCCCTTCAGCCTTTTGAAAAATTCAGGTATGATATACGTAGTATTTGGCCTCCAGAATTCTCATATTTAGATTCAAATTACATTTATTGACCTCTCACTATGCAGTAAGCTCTGTGCGAGGTGTTTTATGCTTACATTCTCATTTAGTCTTTAAAAAAACTTGGTGATAGGATATTGTTTCCATTTTATCGATGAGCAAATAGACCAAAAGAGGTTCAGTGACTTGTCCAAAGTCAAACAGCCTGAGGCAGAGGAGGAGAAGGAAAACCAAGTCTTCTCCATGTTTTCTTGCTTTTCCACATGACCTGTGAAGGAGGTAACTAATATAAATACTAGAGGCTAGTAGTAGTTAGTCATACCTCATTCAAGATTTTCCAACTTTCTTTTTAGATTTTTACAAAGAAAATCAATGCTCCTTTTTTGTTGGAGAAGGAAATGGCAACCCACTCCAGTACTCTTGCCTGGAGAATCCCATGGATGGAGGAGTCTGGTGGGCTACAGTCCATGGGGTCGCAAAGAGTCGGACATGACTGAGTGACTTCACTGAAGCCATGATGGAGTTAGTAGTGAAGTACTGAATGAATTTTTAGGGGGAATGCTCAGCGTTTAAGATTTTCCCAAGAAGAACCTCCTACAATCTCCTGTGAGATTTCTCAACCAACCAACATCATGGCATTCTCATGAGTCTTTGGGGATTATTAAGTGACAAGACCCAACTGCCAACTCATTTGTCCACTCAGGCATTTATACTGGTTCCCCTTGACTATTGAATCAAATCTAATCTTTTCCATCTTGAGTTGAAGATCCTTTAGTTCTATTTCTAGTCACCACACAGTGGTTGCCTTCCACTCAGAACAGCTGCAATTGCTGTTTCCTCTACACACTCACGTGGTTTCCTTCCTCCCCATGGCTTCCTTCATCCAAGCTCCCAATGTCCCTCTCTTTTGATCTGTATCCTCTTCACCCTTCCAGCTCCAGCAGAAGTCCTATTTCTCTGGGAAGCTTCACCCAGAGATGCTCCTTTCTCTGACACTTGCTTTTCCAATAATGACCTTGAAATTTGAGACCTCTGAGGAGTTCATCCCAGAAACTGTGAAAAGGAAGCACAGGGAGTCCTTGGTTGTCACTCCAGCTACCACTAGAGCAGTTCTTTTTTCTGGTTGATATATAGGGATTCTCTTCAAAAGACTGTCACATTCTCCATTTTGATAGTACTTAAGGCCGGAGGGCCTCTGATGGCTCAGACAGTAAAGAATATGCCTGTAATGCAGGAAACCCGGGTTTGATCCCTGGGTCAGGGAGATCCCCCAGAGAAGGAAATGGCACCCCACTCAAGTATTCTTGCTTGAAAAGTCCCATAGACAGAGGAGCTTGGTGAGCTATGTCCATAGGGTCACAAAGAGTTGGGCATGACTGAGTGACTAAGACCTCTCAACTGAAGGCCAGAGGGCAGGGCTTGTTAACATCTGGTTTTTAGATTGGAGTGCTGGCTCAGGTCAGTAAACACCCTGTAGGTGACCAATCTATAAAAACCAGAATGCTAATTTGTTAAGTTAGCTTGGGAAATATAGCACCAAGTGGACTAGGATGCCATAGTCAGTCTAATTAGGGTACTCCCTGAAAGCATGCTAGCTGGGAAGCTACCTGAGCTTTGGAGACCATGGAAACAGAACCAAAAGTCATCTCATTCAGCTGTGTTTCAGAGACAAGGTAAATTTACACACTCTAAACCAGTGGTTCATTCTTGTGTGTGTGTGAGTGTGTAAGTATGTGTGTAGCATTTGCATTTCTAACAAGTCCCCAGATGGCACTGCTGCTTCACTGGAGTCACCCTTTTAGAACCGCTGTTTGCAATTATTGTAGAAAATAACAGTGTTAGTGTATTCAAAGCCAGTGTCAACTCCCTTCCTTTGGACTTTCTTCATGGACCCTGAAGGCTTTGTATTTTTTTTTTTTTCTCATGTGACTTAAGACTTATGGCTCAGACGGTAAAGCGTCTGTCTACAATGCAGGAGACCTGGGTTCCATTCCTGGTTCTGAAAGATACCTTGGAGAAGGAAATGGCAACCCACTCCAGTACTCTTGCCTAGAAAATCCCATGGACAGAGAAGCCTGGTGTCCATGGGGTTGCAAAGAGTTGGACACGACTGAGCGACTTGACTTTCTTTCCTTCTACTTGCAATTACATGGCCTTTTCCCAAACCTCCATATGAGTCAATATAATTGGTTAGTTTCTCTTGACAAAAGTACAACATCTTAGATCTTTATCCTTAAAATTACTTCCAGCCCATCTATCTTCCTAAGAGTTTGAGGTGTTCTCAAACCCTTCTGTTACTCGTTTTTAGATCATATCTTGTTCTCTGTCACTCTTTCCCTAGAATTGCACAAAGCTGGATGGTTAAATCATACATTGTGTGTAGATTCTACTAGTTCTTTTGGGAAGCCATATTTCTTTTGGAGGAGAGAACTCCACATTGTTTTCCTTCACATTTTCTTTGATTTTGCTTTCCTACCATGCCCAGTAAATATGAAAAACAGAGCCCTTCTTCTGCCTATTTTTGTCATGAGGTTATAAAATGAAAGACACTTGGTTGTAATTTACTACCAATAGAGATTGCCTGCCTAAAAGTTCAACAGGAGAATGAGTCATAGTGTTATGGACATATGAAAATAAGCTTTGGCCTATGTCTTGGGAGTAATTGGACCTGAGCTAATGAGGACCAAGTAGCTGGTGTATACGGCCCGAGTACAATCACTGGTGCTTCTTGCTTTCTTCCCTATCAAGTTTTGGGCTTCCAGAACACCTGGCTCAGATCTCTAGGGAATCCAGGAAGCCTTTAACTGTGGTATCCATTATGGGAGTGTTGGACATGGGAGACTGGAGTAGGCATATCTGGTAGCTATACTTGAAAATGAGATCATATACTTAAAATATTACAGAAGCTTTTAGTTTTTGTAATAGTTTTTAAAGTCTTTTTCAAACACAAGGTAAAATATTTATCATATAGTTACACTGGCATGTGACTTTGGATGATATTATAATGATTTCAGTCTTGGTAGATATGCAAAGGCAAGTAACTAGGGCCTCTGGACCCTTTATTTCTCATGGGATGACCTTAGTTTAATAGGTATTGCAATAGTGGATTGGAAGGTGGAGCTTGGTCAGTATCACAGAAGTATTTTACTTAAGTTGTTCCAGGCACTGAAGTTTATTCCAGTCTGGGGCAATTAGTTGGCTATGGTTATCCCATCACTCACTGCTTCTCTGTGTCACAAGA
Organism: Budorcas taxicolor; assembly: GCF_023091745.1. Taxonomy (NCBI): domain Eukaryota; kingdom Metazoa; phylum Chordata; class Mammalia; order Artiodactyla; family Bovidae; genus Budorcas; species Budorcas taxicolor. Next base: position 48,462,446 of record NC_068922.1, read on the forward strand.
TGTCAAAAGGCTCTTCTTGTTTTGTTCAGTTCCAAGTTCACTTCCATTTCATAACATTGTTCAGTTCAGTTCAGTTCAGTTCAGTTCAGTTGCTCAGTCGTGTCCGACTCTGAGACCCCATGAATCACAGCACGCCAGGCCTCCCTGTCCATCACCAACTTCCGGAGTTCACTCAGACTCACGTCCATTGAGTCAGTGATACGATTCAGCCATCTCATGCTCTGTCATCCCCTTCTCCTCCTGCCCCGAATCCCTCCCAGCATCAGAGTCTTTTCCAATGAGTCAACTCTTCACATGGGGTGGCCATAGTACAGGGAGTTTCAGCTTTAGCATCATTCCTTCCAAAGAAATCCCAGGGCTGATCTCCTTCAGAATGGACTGGTTGGTTAACCAAGATCAATTGACCTTGTGTTCTTTTTCTTACTTCCTTCCTCTGTTCCTTTCCTTTCTCTTTTGCCTGTCATATGGCAGAGAAGACAGATAGGTAGGTGACAGGTGGGTGCTGGCAAACCTATAAAGTTGGAGTGGTTTGTACTGTGGCGTCTTAGCTTGGCTGGAACTGTATTGCCCAGAATTCCCTTCCTTGCATAGTTCTGGGTTAAAATAGACCACAATACATTTTGTGAAAGGTTTAGAGAGTGGGAGTGAAGCAACAGTCATATTCTTTTCATGCTTGGAAAGTCCATGTATGGCACAAAGCAGTGCTACTACTCTTGGATGCCATCATTTTCTGCAGATTCACCTGTCAGCTAGTCCCACAGCTCCTGTTGCTCCTGCTGGATCCTCCTCAAGTTACTCTGCCTTCTGGGCTAAGTGAGAGTCTAGTTCCATGGTAAATAATATCTTCTCCTGCAGGACACTATTGTTGAAGGTGGTAGACTTGAGGAGGTGAAAAAATGACATGAATTTTAATCTGTCCTCAAGGATTCCAGCCCATCCTCAAAAGTTCCAATGGCTCTTGTTTTACCCACTTGATATCCATGTTTCTTTCCTTTCTGACTGCTGACTTTAGGCTTTTGCACCAAACAGAGAAGGCACAGCTTCTTGTAGACTGTTTAAATGATACCCACCATTATGTAATGTCAAACTTCTGTAATAAATTCCTTATTAGCTGTTTCCAGTGGTTCTCCTTCTTTGATCAAATCCTGGATGGTATATACTTCAGTTCATGATTCTTAGGCAGAGGATTGCTTGTTGGAATCAATCCACAGGGAGTTTGGCCAATGGATTTTGAGGTTGTCAAGCATTGGTAGCAGCTGATTTAAGACACTCAAGTATTTGGATCTGAAAAAAGCAGTTAGATCTTAACAGCTGATTCCAGTGAGAGGCACTTTATGCAGATCAACCTAGGGAATCTTGCTGAGCCACTCCAAAACTTTTAAGTAGTGAAGAAATACAACTGCTTCAACATCTTGGGTCTGAAAACTTACAAAAGCCAGATGCTGTCTGCAAAGTTGTTTTGTGTTTGCTTCACATGCCTTTCTCCCTTCCTTTTTTTTTTTTTTTCTTTATTGATGTAAAGGAAGATAGACAGGAAGAGGAAAGGAGGAAACTTTCCCTATTACCTTTTTATCTCTCCCTCTTCACATCTGTCAATTCATGGTCCCAAATAACAGACAGGTGACCATGAGATGGCATTATTTCATTGTGAGGAAATTTGACTGCCTTGGAGAAAAGTATGCAACTCTTTTTAAAAAAATTATTTGATAAAAATTTTGTTGTTTGGTCACTAAGTCATGTCTGACTCTTTGGGACCCCATGGACTGCAACACACTTGGTTTCCTTGTTCTTAACTATCTCCCGGAGTTTGCTCAAACTCATGTCAATAGAGAGCATGATGCTATTTAGCCATCTCAACCTTTGTTGCCCCCTGCTCTTTTTGCCTTCAATCTTTCCCAGTATCAGGGTCTTTTCCAATGAGTAGGCTCTTTGCATCAGATGGCCAAAGGACTGGAGCTTCAGTTTCAGCATCACTTCTTCCAATAAATATTCAAAATTGATTTGCTTTAAGATTGACTAGTAGTGGAGGTGATGGAATTAGAGTTGAGCTGTTTCAAATCCTGAAAGATGATGCTGTGAAAGTGCTGCACTCAATATGCCAGAAAATTTGGAAAACTCAGCAGTGGCCACAGGACTGGAAAAGGTCAGTTTTCATTCCAATCCCAAAGAAAGGCAATGCCAAAGAATGCTCAAACTACCACACAATTGTGCTCATGTCACATGCTAGTAAAGTAATGCTCAAAATTCTCCAAGCCAGGCTTCAGTAATACGTGAACTGTGAACTCCCTGATGTTCAAGCTGGTTTTAGAAAAGGCAGAGAAACCAGAGATCAAATTGCTGACATCCGCTGGGTCATGGAAAAAGCAAAAGAGTTCCAGAAAAACATCGATTTCTGCTTTATTGACTATGCCAAAGCCTTTGACTGTGTAGATCACAATAAACTGTGGAAAATTCTGAAAGAGATGGGAAAACCAGACCACCTGACCTGCCTCTTGAGAAATCTGTATGCAGGTCAAGAAGCAACAGTTAGAACTGGACATGGAACAACAGACTGGTTCCAAACAGGAAAAGGAGTACGTCAAGGCTGTATATTGTCACCCTGCTTATTTAACTTCTATTCAGAGTACATCATGAGAAAAGCTGGACTGGAAGAAACACAAGCTGGAATGAAGATTGCCAGGAGAAATATCAATCACCTAAGATATGCAGATGACACCACCCTTATGGCAGAAAATGAAGAGGAGCTATAAAGCCTCTTGATGAATGTGAAAGAGGAGAGTGATAAAGTTGGTTTAAAGCTCAACATTCAGAAAATGAAGATCATGATATCTGGTCCCATCACTTCATGGGAAATAGATGGGGAAGCAGTGGAAACAGTGTCAGATTTTATTTTTATGGGCTCCAAAATCACTGCAGATGGTGATTGCAGCCATGAAATTAAAAGATGCCTACTCCTTGGAAGAAAAGTTATGACCAATCTAGATAGCATATTCAAAAGCAGAGACATTACTTCGCCGACTAAGGTCCGTCTAGTCATGCTATGGTTTTTCCTGTGGTCATATATGGATGTGAGAGTTGGACTGTGAAGAAGGCAGAGCGTCGAAGAATTGATGCATTTGAACTGTGGTGTTGGAGAAGACTCTTGAGAGTCCCTTGAACTGCAAGGAGATCCAACCAGTCCATTCTGAAGGAGATCAACTCTGGGATTTCTTTGGAAGGAATGATGCTAAAGCTGAAGCTCCAGTACTTTGGCCACCTCATGCGAAGAGTTGACTCATTGGAAAAGACTGTGATGCTGGGAGGGATTGGGGGCAGGAGGAGAAGGGGCCGACCGAGGATGAGATGGCTGGATGGCATCACGGACTCGATGGACGTGAGTCTGAGTGAACTCTGGGAGATGGTGATGGACAGGGAGGCCTGGCATGCTGCAATTCATGGGGTCGCAAAGAGTCGGACACGACTGAGTGACTGAACTGAGCTGAGTTTCACCCTCTTGCAGTTCTCTCAAAAGTCTTCTCCAGCACTCCAATTACAGAGCATCATTTCTTCAGCAATCAGCCTTCTTTATGGTCCAGCTCCTATCTGTACATGGCTAGTGAAAAACCATAGCTTTGACTAATATGAACCTTTGTCAGCAAAGTGATGTCTCTGCTTTTTTTTTTTTAGTATAAATTTATTTATTTTAATTGGAGGCTAATTACTTTACAATATTGTATTGGTTTTGTTATCTAGGTTTGTAATGGCTTTCCTTCCAAGGAGAAACAGTCTTTTAATTTTATGCTTGCTGTCACTGTATCATGATTTTGGAGACCAAAAATATAAAAGTTGTCACTGTTTCCACATTTCCCACTTCTATTTGCCATGAAGTGATGGAACCAGATGCCATGATCTTAGTTTTTTGAATGTTAAGTTTTAAGCAAGCTTTTTCACTTTCCTCTTTCACCCTCATCAAGAGACTCTTTAGTTCTTCACTTTCTGCCATTAGAGTGCTATCATCTGCATATCTGGGGTTGTGATATCTCTCCTGGCACTCTTGACTCTGGCTTGTGATTCATTCAACCTGTCATTTTGCCTAATGCACTCTGAATATAAGTTAAATAAACAGGATGACAATATACTACCTTATTATACTCCTTTCCCAATTTTGATCCAGTCAGTTGTTCCATGTCTAGTTCTTACTGTTGCTTCCTGACCCCTTTATGAGTCACAGCCTTGTTGTGGAGAAGGGGTTTGCTTAACTCAGTGAAGCTATGAGCCAGGCCATGCAGGGTCACCTGAGATGGGTGGGTCATAGTCAAGAGTTCTGACAAAACATGATTCACTGGAGAAGGAAATTGCAAACCACTCTAGCATTCTTGCCTCAAGAACTCCATAAATGTATGAAAAGGGAAAAAGATATGACACCAGAATATGAGCCCCTCAGGTCAGAATTTGACCAGTATGCTATTGAGGAAGAGTGGAGGGCAATTACTAATAGCTCCAGAAAGATTGAAGAGTTTGGGCCAAATTGGAAACAACACTCTGTTGTAGATGTGTCTGGTGGTGAAATTAAAGTCCAATGCTGTAAAGAACAATATTGCACAGGAAACTGGAATGTTAGATGCATGAATCAAGGTAAATTGAACATGGCCAAGCAGGAGATGGCAAGAATAAACATAGACAGGAATCAGTGAACTAAAATGGATGAGAATAGGCAAATTTAATTCAGATGACCATTATATCTACTACTGTGGGTAAGAATCCCTTAGAAGAAATGGTGTAGCCCTCATAGTCAACAAAAGAGTCCAAAATGCTGTAGTTGGGTGCAATATAAAAAATGACAGAATGATCTTGGTTCATTTCCAAGACAAAAGATTCAGTATCACAATAATCCAAGTCTTTAAGCCAACCACAATACTGAAGAAGCTGAAGTTGAACAGTGCTATGAAGACCTATGAGACCTATGAGACCAAAAAGAGATATCATTTTCATCATAGGGGACTGGAATGTGAAAATAGGAAGTCAAGAGATACCTGGAATAACAGGCAAGCTTGGCCTTGGAGTACAAAATGAAGCAGGGCAAAGGCTAATAGAGTTTTGTGATGAGAACATACTGGTTATAGCAAATACCCATTTACAACAACACAAGAGACAGCTTTTGAACTGTTGTATTGGAGAAGACTCTTAAGAGTCCCTTGGACAGTAAGGAGATCAAACCTGTCCATAGTAAATAAAATCAGTCCTGAATATTAATTGGAAGGACTGATGCTGAAGCTCCAATACTTTGGCCATCTGATGTGAAGAACTGACTCATTGGAAAAAACCTAGATGCTGGGCAAGATTGAAGGCAGGGGGAAAAGGGGAGGACAGAGGATGAGATGGTTGGATGGCATCACTGACTTGATAGACATAAATTTGAGCAATCTCTGGGAGTAGGTAATGGACAGTGAAGCCTGGTGTGCTGCAGTCCATTGGCTTGCAAAGAATCAGACATGACTGAGTGATTGAACTGAACTGAATTGCAAAATTTAGACTTACATTGAAGAAAGTAGGGAAAACCACTAAGCCATTCAGGTATGACCTAAATCAAATCCCTTTTATACAATGGATGAAATGAATAGATTCAAGGGATTATCTTGTAGGAAAAATGCTTGAAGAACTATGGGCAGAGGTCCATAACATTGTATAGGAGGCAGTGACGAAGACCATCCCAAAGTAAAAGAAGTGCAAGAAGGCAAAGTGGTTGTCTGAGGAGACGTTACAAATAGCTGAGAAAAGAGAAGTGAAAGCAAGGGAGAAAGGGAAAGATATAACCAACTGAATGCAGAGTTCCAGAGAATAGCCAAGAGAGATAAGAAGGTCTTCTTAAATAAACAATGCAAAGAAAGAGAGGAAAATAATAGAATGAGAAAGACTAGAGATCTCCTCAAGAAAATCAGAGATACCTAGGGAATATCTCATGCAGGAATGGGCATGATAAAGGATAGAAACAGTAAGGACCTAAAAGTAAAAGAGATTAAGAAGAGGTGGCAAGAATACACAGAAGAAATCTTAATGACCCCTATAATCATGATGGTGTGGTCACTTGCCTAGAACCAAACATCCTGGAGTGTGAAGTCAAGTGGGCCTTAGGAAACATTACAATGAACAAAGCTAGTGGAGGTGATGGAATTCCAGCTGAGCTACTTAAAATCCTAAACAATGGTGCTGTTAATATGGTGGACTCAATATGCCAGCAAATTTGGAAAACTCAGTAGTGGCCACAGGACTGGAAAATGTCAGTTTTCATTCCAAATTTTTAATTGGAAGATATTGCTTTATAATGTTGTTTTGGGTTTTGCCATACATCAACATGAATCAGCCATATGTATACGTATACTCCCTTCCTCTTGAACCTCTCTCCTACCCCTGCCCCATCTCATCTCTCTAGGTTGTCGCAGAGCACCAGGATGAGGTCCCTGCATCATACAGAAAATTCCAACTAGCTATCTATTTTACATATGATTATGTGTATGTTTCAATGCTACTCTCTCAGTTGATCCCATCTTTTGCTTCCCCTGCTGTGTCCACAAGTATGAGGAATGCAACTCAATGTTTGTGGAATTTCATCTTGTACTTGGAAAGTGGCTCTAGGACAGCAATATTTCTGAACTCCCTTTGGACCTCCCCTCTCTACTTAGTCTTATGTTTCTGACTTGTTTGAAAGAAATCAGTCGGAAAAGGAAATTTTATTTTAAAGCCAATTTCCCCCGTTGAATTCCACATTTGTGGGAAAAAGCATTTTTTGAGCCATAGTTTAGGATTAAATTGTATGTCTTTTACCCAGCTTTCATAATTCAGAAAAGTCCAGTACAAAAAGTCCCCAGAGTCTTCTAGGAGGAAATTTCTCAGTAGAAGCTTATTTTTAAAATTTAGTTTATGACAAGCGATCTCAGATCACTGGAAACTGTATGCAGCAAAAATGCTGAAACCCATGTTTATATTATTCTACTTCATTGCCTTATTTCTTTTCTCAGAGGTAGCATGGACAAAACCAAGAAGAAAGTGTGGTGTCTTCTGGATTTCTCTGTTTCTGGACCTTATTGTCTTAGTCTTTTATCCATCTTTTTGCATGGCTCAGTTAGTTATTAATTCATACTAAATTAACAAACTCATGGTTTCCCGAGGGAGATGATGATTGGAGACTTTAGGAAGGTCATGTACACACTGCTATGTTTAGAGTGGATAACCAATGGAATCCTATTATATAGCACATGGAACTCTGCTCAGTGCTATGGAACTCTGCTCAGTGTTATGTGCTATCCTGGATGGGAGGGGAGTTGGAGAATGGATACATGTATATGTATGGCTGAGTCCCTTCACTGTTCACGTGAGTCTGTGGTAATCTCAGACTCTGGGGTAAAAAGACAGGATTGCCCTTGGGCATGAGCTATATGTTCCAAATGTGGTCCCTGAAGAATTTTGTCTTTCTATCATGCAGCAGTGTAAAATTTGTAAGTTCTTTGACATTTCTCTCATTAAAAGACAGAATCTATTTCCCTCCTTTTGAATCTGGGTGGGGTTATGACTTCTTTGACTGAAGGGATATTGTAGAAGTAATTATAGATAGGTTTGTTATTTCTAATGTCAGATCTTGAAAGACCATAAACCTTCCATTTTGGTTGCTAGGAACACTTTCTTGGGGTCTTACTATCCTGAGGCCACCATACTATAAGGAAGTCCAAGTCACATGAATATGTACATGGTGTTATTTAAACCTCACATGGGATAACAAAAGTGGGTCCAGGTCACCTTCTAAAACAGTGGTCCTCAACCTTTTGGCACCAGGGATGAGATACATGCAAGACGATTTTTCTGCAAACCAGGGTAAGGGAATGTTTTGGAGATGATTCAAGAACATTACATTTATTATGCACTTTACTTCTATTATTATTACATTGCGATATATATAATGGAATAATTATACAACCCACAATAAAAGCACAATCAGTGGGCATCATGGACTTATTTTCCTGCAAGTAGACAGTCCCATCTTGGGGTGATGGGAGACAGTGAAACCCGGGGTATGTTGCTTATGTCCAGTCTACTCTGTCATCTTGTTTTGGTTGCTGTCACTGCAGAAAACCCTGCTTCATAAAGATAGGATGTTGGAAATGGAAGCAGTCTTTTCAGTGCTTTTGTGTCAATCTCAGGATATTCCATCTTGACTTTAATCCAGAATGTACAGAGATTTGAAGTTGTCTCAAACATATAAAATTTATTTGTTTATTTGTTTTATTTTTGGCTGCTCTAGGTCTTTGCTGCTGCATGCAAAGCCAAGTTGTAGAGTGGGGCAGCTCTCTAGTGGTGGTGGGGCTTCTCATCGCAGTGGCTTTTCTTGTTGTGGAGCACAGGCTCTAGAGCTCAGGTACTTTAGTATTTGTGGCATGTGGGCTCAGTAGTTGCAGCTTAAGTGTTCTAGAGTACTGCTGCTGCTGCTGTTAAGTTGCTTCAGTTGTGTTCGACTCTGTGCGACCCCACAGACAGCAGCCCACGAGGCTCCCCCTTCCCTGGGACTCTCCAGGCAAGAACACTGGAGTGAGTTGCCATTTTCTTCCCCAGTGCATTTTCTAGAGCACTAGCTCAGTAGTTATGGCACGCAAGCTTTTTTGCTGCAAGGCATGTGTGATCTTCTAGGACCAGGGACCAAACCAGTGTCTCCTGCAACGGCAGGCAAATTCTTTACCTTTGAACTACCAGGGAAGCCTCTTTCTCAAATATATTTTTAACACCACTGTCATTTTCAGACAAAGCCAATTCACCAGCTTATTTACAAATGGGCCCTAGATCCATTCCTTCCCAGTTCAGAGGTCTTTTGTGGTTGGGAAGTAATACTCAAACTTTTTTGAAAGCTAAGGTAGTAATGTGCCAATTGGGAGAAACAAGACCCTGACTCAATCTATTTAAAATCTATGCTAATGTTTGAAATGTCAAAAATCCCAATGTTCACTTGTTGCCCCCAAAATTTCAGTTAGGCTTTGAATGCAGCCACTTTATCCACTGACTTGAACAGAGTTGTCATTCTCCCCTGAAGTGACAGATTGAGTTCACTGAGCATGTTGAATATGTCACACAAGTAAGCAAGTTTTACAACCCATTCTGTATCACTGAAATGTGCTGCTAGTGGTGACTGTTTTTTTTAAAAAAGAAATCACTGGAGAAGCTCTTATAACTCAAAAACCCTGGCCAGTGATCTTCCTTTAGAAAGCCATCTCACTTCTCTGTATAAGAGAAGATATGTGGCTCTGTGTCCATCTCCTCATAGAGCTGCACAAAGAGATGTGAGTTAAGGGCATGTACTAAAAATGGTTGATCATTTTAATCACATACTGCAAAATGTTGCTAAGTTCAGGTGACAGTTTTCAGCTACCAGTATTTGTCTGTGGATTACACAGTGCATAGACTCACATTCAGAAGCAATCTCTTGGACCCAAATAGTGAAACCAGAAAGCTGTCCAGTCATGGACATGTCCAGCTGCTCCATCTGCACACATACTGACACAAAAGGACCAATTCAGTTTTCCTGATAGGTGACCACTCAAAGACTTGAATAGTTCTGCCGCTATGGTGTTGGTTGGCAACAAAGTGCACAGCCTCCTGAAAAATATATCGCACAAAAACAAACATTGCTGCCAGGTCAACGTTGGTAGACTTGTCAACCTGGATTGTGTACCATGGTGACCCATTAATCCTCTCTAACAGTTGTGCCTCAATATGCTCTGCTATTTCATCCGTTAATCTAGTTATGGCACTAGCTGAAAGAGGAACATATGCCACCTTCTGAACTGCAGCTTCTCCTAAAAGTTCATGACACATGTCCTTAGCAGCATGCAGGATCAACTCTTCACCAGTAGTAAAAGGCTTCCTAGCTCTAGCAATGTGGTTAGCCACTAAGAATGATGCTGTCAGTGCAGGCACATTTGATGAAGTGGTGGCCTTCAATTATTGCTTCTGTTCTTTATGTTCATGTTTTTTATTTTTCTTTTGAAAAACTCCAAAGCCTTGTCTTTTAATGAAGGGTGCTTGGTCTCCATGTGGTGAAGCAGTTTTAAAGCTTTCATGGCTTTGTTGGATAGCCAGTTGCCACATATTATACAAAGGAGGCCTGGAGAATGTGAATCACCTGTTGCAATAAACCTGTAATTTAAGTAGGACTCTTGGTATTTTCTTTTTAATTCAGCTTTCTTTTTGTTGGCAGTCTTAGCCTCTTTTGCTGTCTCATCATTGGATCTTTCCCAATTTTCAAAGAAGCTCTCCAGTGACATTTGTTTTTACTCATTTTGGTGAGGATTGGCTTGTGGGCTTACTAAAACTGTGACTGAGACAAGTGGAGTGTGGGAAAGAGGCACGGATCAGTCAGTTCAGTTCAGTTCAGTCACTCAGTCGTGTCTGACTCTGTGACCCCATGAATCAGAGCACACCAGGCCCTGTCCATCACCAACTCCTGGAGTTCACTCAAACTCATGTCCATCAAATCGGTGATGCCATCCAGCCATCTCATCGTCTGTCGTCCCTTCCTCCTCCTGCCCCCAATCCCTCCCATCATCAAGGTCTTTTCCAATAAATCAACTCTTCTCATGAGGTGGCCAAAGTATTGGTGTTACTGCTTCAGAATCCGTCCTTCCAATGAACACCCAGGACTGATCTCCTTTAGGATGGACTGGTTGGATCTCCTTGCAGTCCAAGGGAATGTCAAGAGTCTTCTCCAACACCACAGTTCAAAAGCATCAGTTCTTCAGCACTCAGCTTTCTTCACAGTCCAACTCTCACATCCATACATGACCACTGGAAAAAGCATAGCCCTGACTAGATGGACCTTTGTTGGCAAAGTGATATCTCTGCTTTTCAATATACTATCTAGGTTGGTCATAACTTTCCTTCCAAGGAGTAAGCGTCTTTTAATTTCATGGCTGTAATCACCATCGAGGCACAGATAGAAGTGGTAAATAAAATAATGGGTGAGCTACGCATAGACTAAAATAAGTGTTGGATTCCAGCTTATATCCTGCCACCAGATGTAGCTTAATTGTCACTTGCCCCTCACTGATAGGGTTTGATATGAGTCTGCAAGCAATTGACTTACTATGGTTTCTATGCAGTCAAACCTTCCTGCTAATGATAATGTGTATTTGCAGCCCACTCCCCAGCACTGGCATCACTGCCTCAGCTCCATCTCAGACCATCAGGCATTAAATTCTTATAAGGAACATGCAACCTAGATCCCTTGCATGTGCAGTTCACTAGCTTATTGTTCACTTCAGATATTTGCCTCTAGTTCTTAATACTAGAAGAAGGAAAGAAATATGGACCATGCCCACCAACACCCTTCTCTCCAAGGGTAACCTAAATTCTGATTTCCTTTATAGTAGATTGGTTTTGCCTAGTTTTGAAGTTTACATAAGCAGAATCATTTAGTACTTTTATGTCAGGCATATTACAGTCAACATAATATCTCTGAGATTCATCTATAGTGCTGTGCAAAGTGCTAAGATGCTTCAATCATGTCCAACTCTTTGTGACCCCTTGGACTGCAGCCCACCAGGCTCCTCGTCCCTGGGATTCTCCACTCAGGAATACTGCAGTGGGTTGCCATTTCCTTTTCTAGAGGATCTTCCCAATCCAGGGATTGAACCCACCTCTCTTTTGTCTCCTGCCTTGGCAGGTGGGTTCTTTACCACTAGCACCGCCTGCCTCTGAGATTTATCTATGGTGTTGTACATTTTAGTAGTCTACTATTCAGTGTAGAGCTAAATTTGAAATTGAATATGATTTTCCACATGGCTCAAACAGTAAAAAATCTGCCTGCAATGTGGGATACCCAGGTGTGATCCCTGGATTGGCAAGACCTTCTGCAGAGGAAATGTCAACGTACTCTAGTATTATTGCCGGGAAAATCTCTTGGACAGAGAAACCTAGCAGGCTACAGTCTATGGGATCTTAAAGAGTTGGACATGACTGGGCAACTAACACTTTCCTTGAAAGCAGTGATCTTGCATTATGTTTTGTAGTTTATCCTCATAGTACAAAACAAATTTTTTATTGAATGAATCAACATAGTATTTCTCTTTTGGTCTTTTTTCTTAGCATACGTCTATGTCAATAACATAAAAAAGAACATATTTCTGCCTACCTATACCATCCAAGGTAGTAGCTTATTGACTTGGTTGCTAAAGGACAATGTACATTGATTCTGGCAGCCTGATAACTTTTTAGTGACTCAGTAGGAAGTTTGGTGATTTTAAATCTGTTAATTTTTTTTTAAGTTTTTGTTTACTCCTTTTTTATAATTTTTATTTTTTACCAGAGTATAGTAGATTTACAACATTGTGTTAGTTTCAGGTGTACAGCGAAGTAACTTCGCTATAAATATGCATATATTTATTCTTTTCAGCGGTTTCCCTTGTGGCTCAGCTAGTAAAGAATCTGCCTGCAATGTAGGAGACCTGGGTTTGATCAGTGTTTGATCCCTGCGTTGGGAAAATCCCCTGGAGAAGAAAAAGGACACCCATTCGAGTTTTCTGGCCTGAAGAATTCCATGGACTGTGTAGTCCATGGGGTTGCAAAGAGTCAGACACAACTGAATGACGTTCACTTTCATTCTTTTCAGAGTCTTTTTCCATATAGTTTATAACAAAGTATTGAGAAGAGTTCTCTGTGCTATACAGTAGGCCCTCAGTAGTGTATACATGTTAATCTCAAACTCCTAATTTATCTCTCCACCAATGTTTCCCTTTTGATAACTGTAAGTTTGTTTCTAAGTCTATGAGTCTATTTATGTTTTGTAAATAAGTTGTTTATATCATTTTTAAGAGTCTACATATAAGTGATATCATATGATATTTGTGTCTCTCTGTATGACTTACTTCTCTTAGAATAATAATCTTTAGATCCACCCATGTTGTTGCAAATGGCACTGTTTCATTCTTTTTATGGCTGAGTAATATTCCATTTTGTGTGTGTGTGTGTGTGTGTGTATGTATATATATGTATACATGTATACATGTGTGTATATACACCGCATCTTCTTTGTCTATTCATGTGTTGATAGACATTTAGGTTGCTTCCATGTCTTGCTATTGTATGTAGCACTACAGTGGGGGTGTATCTATCTTTTTAAAGTATGGCCTTCTCTGGACATATTCCCAGGAATGGGATTACTGGATCATATTGCATTGCATCAAGGCTTCCCTGGTGACTCATGCATGCATTGCATGCATGCTTAGTTGTGTCTTACTGTTTATGACCCCATGGACTGTAGCTTCTCTGTCCATGGAACTTTCCGGGCAAGAATACTGGAGTGGGTTACCATTTCCTACTCTAGAGGATCATCTCAATCCAGGGATCAAACAAACTGCAGCATATGGTAACTCTATTTTTAGTTTTTTAAGGAAACTCTATAGTGTTCTCCATAATGGATATATCTACTTACATTCATATTAACAGGGTAGAAAGTTTGTCTTTTATCCACACCTTCTCCAGCACCTATTGTCTGTAGACATTTTGGTGATGGCCTTTCTGACCAGTGTGAAGTGATACCTCATTGTAGTTTTGATTTGCATTTTTCTAAAAATGAGTGATGTTGAGCATCTTTTCATGTGCTTTATGGCCATCTGTATATCTTCTTTCAGTTCAGTTCAGTTCAGTCACTCAGTTGTGTCTGACTCTTTGCACCTCCATGGGCTGTAGCATTCCAGGCTCCCCTGTCCGTCACCAACTCCTGGAGTGGAGTTTACCCAAACTCATGTCCATTGAGTCAGTGATGCCATCCAACCATCTCATTCTCTCTTGTCCCCTTCTCCTCCTGCCCTCAATCTTTCCCAGATCAGGGTCTTTTCAAATAAGTCAGCTCTTCGCATCAGGTGGCCAAAGTATTGGAGTTTCAGCTTCAATATCAGTCCTTCCAATGAACACTCAGGACTGATCTCTTTTAGGATGGACTGGTTGCATCTCCTTGCAGTCCAAGGGACTGTCAAGAGTCTTCTCCAACACCACAGTTCAAAAGCATCAGTTCTTTGGCGCTCAGCTTTCTTGATAGTTCAACTCTCACATCTGTACATGACTACTGGAAAAACCATAGCCTTGACTAGATGGACCTTTGTTGTCAAAGTAAAGTCTCTGCTATTTAATATGCTGTTTGGGCTGAGTGACTTCACTTTCACTTTTCACTTTCATGCATTGAAGAAGGAAATGGCAACCCACTCCAGTGTTCTTGCCTGGAGAATCCAGGGACGGGGGAGCCACGTGGGCTGCTGTCTATGGGGTCGCACAGAGTCGGACATGATTGAAGTGACTTAGCAGCAGCAGCAGCAGCAGCAGGTTGGTTATAACTTTCCTTCCAAGGAGTAAGCGTCTTTTAATTTCATGGCGGCAGTCACTATCTGCAGTGATTTTGGAGTCCCCCAAAATAAAGCCAGCCACTGTTTCCACTGTTTTCCAATCTATTTGCCATGAAGTGATGGGACCAGATGCCATGATCTTAGTTTTCTGAATGTTGAGCTTTAAGTCAACTTTTGCACTCTCCTCTTTCACTTTCATCAAAAGGCTCTTTAGTTCTTCTTCTCTTTCTGCCATAAGGGTGGTGTCATCTGCATATCTGAGGTTACTGATATTTCTCCCAGCAATCTTGATTCCAGCTTTTGCTTCTTCCAGCCCAGAGTTTCTAATGATGGACTCTGCATATAAGTTAAATAAACAGGGTGACAATATACAGCCTTGATGTACTCCTATTCCTATTTGGAACCAGTCTGTTGTTCCATGTCCAGTCCTAACTGTTGCTTCCTGACCTGCATACAGATTTTTCAAGAGGCAGGTCAGGTGGTCTGGTATTCCTATATCTTTCAGAATTTTCCACAGTTTATTGTGATCCACACAGTCAAAGGTTTTAAGTGCTTCCATACAAATTTTGATTTAAGTCATACCTGAATGGCCTAGTGGTTTTCCCTATTTTCTTCAATTTAAGTCTGAATTTGGCAATAAGGAGTTAATGATCTGAGCCACAGTCAGCTCTGGGTCTTGTTTTTGTTGACTGTGTAGAGCTTCTCCATCTTTGGCTGCAAAGAATATAATCAATCTGATTTCGGTGTTGACCATCTGGTGATACCCATGTGTAGAGTCTTCTCTTGTGTTGTTGGAAGAGGGTATTTGCTATGACCAGTGCATTCTCTTGACAAAACTCTATTAGTCTTTTCCCTGTTTCATTCCGTATGTCAAGGCCAAATTTGCCTGTTACTCCAGGTGTTTCTTGACTTCCTACTTTTGCATTCCAGTCCCCTATAATGAAAAGACATCTTTTTTGGTTGTTAGTTCTAAAAGGTTTTGTAGGTCTTCAAAGAACCGTTCAACTTCAGCTTCTTCAGCATTACTGTGTTGGGGCATAGACTTGGATTACTGTGATATTGAATGGTTTGCCTTGGAAACAAGCAGAGATCATTCTGTCGTTTTTGAGATTGCATCCAAGTACTGCATTTCAGACTCTTTTGTTGACCATGATGGCTA
Source organism: Budorcas taxicolor (assembly GCF_023091745.1). Taxonomy (NCBI): domain Eukaryota; kingdom Metazoa; phylum Chordata; class Mammalia; order Artiodactyla; family Bovidae; genus Budorcas; species Budorcas taxicolor. The sequence continues at coordinate 48,477,959 of NC_068922.1, forward strand.
CTCCATTTCTTCTAAGGGATTCCTGCCCACAGTAGTAGATATAAAGGTCATCTGAGCTAAATTCACCCATTCCAGTCCATTTTAGTTCACTGATTCCTAGAATGTCGACGTTCACCCTTGCCATCTCTTGTTTGACCACTTCCAATTTGCCTTGATTCACCTATGACCTGGAAGTGAGAAATAGATTAAGGGACTAGATCTGATAGATAGAGTGCCTGATGAACTATGGAATGAGGTTCGTAACATTGTACAGGAGACAGGGATCAAGACCATCCCCATGGAAAAGAAATGCAAAAAAGCAAAATGACTGTCTGGGGAGGGCTTACAAATAGCTGTGAAAAGAAGAGAAGTGAAAAGCAAAGGAAAAAAGGAAAGACATAATCATCTCAATGCAGAGTTCCAAAGAATAGCACGGAGAGATAAGAAAGCCTTCCTCAGTGATCAATGTGAAGAAATAGAGGAAGAGAACAGAATGGGAAAGACTAGAGATCTCTTCAAGAAAATTAGAGATACCAAGGGAACATTTCATGCAAAGATGGGCTCGATAAAGGACAGAAATGGTGGGGACCTAATAGAAGCAGAAGATATTAAGAAGAGGTGGCAAGAATACACAGAAGAACTGTAGAAAAAAGATCTTCACAACCCAGATAATCACAATGTTGTAATCACTTACCTAGAGCCAGACATCCTGTAATGTGAAGTCAAGTGGGCCTTACAAAACATCACTACGAACAAAGCTAGTGGAGGTGATGGAATTCCAGTTGAGCTATTTTGAATCCTGAAAGATGATGCTGTGAAGGTGCTGCACTCAATATGCCAGCAAATTTGGAAAACTCAGCAGTGGCCACAGGACTGGAAAAGGTCAGTTCTCATTCCAATCCCAAAGAAAGTGAAGTCGCTCAGTCGTGTCCGACTCTTTGTGACCCCATGGACTGTAGCCTATCAGGCTCCTCCGTCCACGGGATTATCCAGGCAAGAGTGCTGGAGTGGATTGCCATTTCCTTCTCCAGGGGATCTTCCCAACCCAGGTATCGAACCCAGGTCTCCTGCATTGCAGGCAGACGCTTTACCGGGAAGCCAATAATCCCAAAGAAAGGTAATGCCAAAGAATGCTCAAACTACCACACAGTTGCACTCATCTCACATGCTAGTAAAGTAATGCTCAAAATTTTCCAAGCCAGGCTTCAGCAATACATGAACTGTGAACTTCCGTGTGTTCAAGCTGGTTTTAGAAAAGGCAAAGGAACCAGAGATCAAATTGCCAATATCTGCTGGATCATGGAAAAAGCAAGAGAGTTCCAGAAAAACATCTATTTCTGCTTTATTGACTATGACAAACCTTTGACTGTGTGGATCACAATAAACTGTGGAAAATTCTGAAAGAGATGGGAATGCCAGACCACCTGACCTACCTCTTGAGAAACCTATATGCAGGTCAAGAAGCAACAGTTAGAACTGGACATGGAACAACAGACTGGTTCCAAATAGGAAAAGGAGTACGTCAAGGCTGTATATTGTCACCCTGCTTATTTAACTTATATGCCGAGTCCATCATGAGAAACTCTGGGCTGGAAGAAGCAAAAGCTGGAATCAAGATTCCTGGGAGAAATACCAATAACCTCAGATATGCAGATGACACCATCCTTATGGCAGAAAGACAAGAGGAACTAAAGAGCCTCTTGATGAAAGTGAAAGCAGAGAGTGTAAAAGTTGGCTTAAAGCTCATTTTCAGAAAATGAATATCATGGCATCTGGTCTATCACTTCATGGGAAATAGATGGGGAAGCAGTGGAAACAGTGTCAGAGTTTAATTTTTTGGGCTCCAAAATCACTGCAGATGGTGACTGCTGCCATGAAATTCAAAGACACTTAGTCCTTGGAAGGAAAGTTATGACCAACCTAGATAGTGAATAGTGAAGTTGCGCAGTCATGTCTGATGCTTTGTGACCCCATGGACTGGAGCCTACCAGGCTTCTCTGTCCATGGGATTCTCCAGGCAAGAATACCGGAGTGGGTTACCATATCCTTCTCCAGGGAATGTTCCCAACCCAGAGATCGAACCCAGGTCTCCTGCTTTGGAGGCAGACACTTTAACCTCTGAGCCACCAGGGAAGCTTCTGTATGACCAACCTAGATAGCATATTGAATAGCAGAGACATTACTTTGCCAACAAAGGTCTGTCTAGTCAAGGCTATGGTTTTTCCTGTGGTCATGTATGGATGTGAGAGTTGGATTGTGAAGAAAGCTGCGTGCCGAAGAATTGATGGTTTTGAACTGTGGTGTTGGAGAAGACTCTTGAGAGTCCCTTGAACTGCAAGGAGATCCAACCAGTCCATTCTGAAGGAGATTAGCCCTGGGATTTCTTTGGAAGGAATGATGCTAAAGCTGAAACTTCAGTACTTTGGCCACCTCATGCGAAGAGTTGACTCATTGGAAAAGACTCTCATGCTGGGAGGGATTGGGGGCAGGAGAAGATGGGGACGACAGAAGATGATATGGCTAGATGGTATCACTGAGTCAATGGACGTGAGTCTGAGTGAACTCCGGGAGTTGGTGATGAACAGGGAGGCCTGGCGTGCTGTGATTCATGAGGTTGCAAAGAATCAGACACGACTGAGTGACTGAACTGACTGACTGACTGATATAAATTTTAAGATTTTTCTTCTAGATCTTCCTAAAATGTCATTGATATTTTAATAAAGATTACATTGCATCTGTAGATTATCTTGGCAAGTATAGTCATTTTGACAATATTGATTCTTCCAATGCAAGCACATGGTATATTTTGCCACCTTTTGTGTCATCTTAGATTTCTTTCATCAGCATCTTTCAGTTTTCAGAGTAGATATTTTGCTTTGTTAGGTAGTTTTATCCCTAGATATGATATGTTATTATTATTATTTTTGATGCATTGGCAAATGGAATTGTTTCCATAGTTTTTCTTCCTGATCTTTTGTTGTTAGTATATAGGACGCAAGAGATTTCTGTGTATTAATTTTGTATGAGCCAATTTACCAAATTCACTGATGAGCTGTGGTAGTTTTCTGGTAGCATCTTTAGGATTTCCTATGTATAAGAGTGAAAAGGAGTATACTACCCAAAGTAATTATAGTTTCAATGCAATCCCTATCAAGCTACCAATGGTATTTTTCACAGAGCTAGAACAAATAATTTCACAATTTCTATGGAAATACAAATAACCTCGAATAACTATAGCAATTTTGACAAAGAAGAATGGAATTGGAGGAATCAATCTGCTTGACTTCAGGCTCTACTACAAAGCCAGTCATCAAGACAGTATGGTACTGGCAGAGACAGAAATATAAATCAATGGAACAATATAGAAAGCCCAGAGATGAATCCATGCACCTATGGACACTTTATCTTTGACAAAGGAGGCAAGAATATACAATGGAGAAAAGACAATTTCTTTAACAAGTGGTGTGGGAAAATTGGTCAACCACTTGTAATAGAATGAAACTAGAACACTTTCTAACACCATACACAAAAATAAACTCAAAATGGATTAAAGATCTAAATGTAAGACCAGAAACTATAAAACTCTTAAGAGGAGAACACAGGCAAAACACTCTCCAATATAAATCACAGCAGGATCCTCTATGATCCACCTCCCAGAATACTGGAAATAAAAGTAAAAATAAACAAATGAGACCTAATTAAAATTAAAAGCTTCTGCACAACAAAGGAAACTCTAAGCAAGGTGAAAAGACAGCCTTCAGAATGGGAGAAAATCATAGCAAATGAAGAATCATAGCAAATGAAGCCACTGGCAAAGAATTAATCTCAAAAATATACAAAAAACTCCTGCAGCTCAATTGCAGAAAAATAAATGACCCAATCAAAACATGGGCCAAAGTACTAAATAGACATTTCTCCAAAGAAGACATACAGATGGCTAACAAACACATGAAAAGATGCTCAACATCACTGATTATCAGAGAAATGCAAATCAAAACCACAATGAGGTACAATCTCATGCTGGTCAGAATGGCTCCAATCCAAAAGTCTACAAGCAATAAATGCTGGAGAGGGTGTGGAGAAAAGGGAACCCTCTTACACTCTTGGTGGGAATGCAAACTAGTACAGCCACTATGGAGAACAGTGTGGAGATTCCTTCAAAAACTGGAAATAGAACTGCCTTATGACCCAGCAATCCCACTTCTGGGCATACACACCGAGGAATCAAGAATTGAAAGAGACACATGTATCCCAGTGTTCATCGCAGCATTGTTTATAATAGCCCAGACATGGAAGAAACCTAGATGTCCATCAGCAGATGAATGGATAAGAAAGCCATGGTACATATACACAATGGAGTATTCCTCAGCCTTTAAAAAGAATGCATTTGAATGAGTTCTAATGAGGTGGATGAAATTGGAGCCTATTTTGCAGAGTGAAGTAAGCCAGAAAGAAAAACATCATTACAGTACAATAATGCATATATGTGGAATTTAGAAAGATGGTAACAATAACCCTATTTGCAAGACAGCAAAAGAGCCACAGGTGTATAGAACAGTCTTTTGGACTCTGTGGGAGAGGGCAAGGGTGGATGATTTGGGAAAATGGCATTGAAACATGTATAATATCATATGTGAAATGAATCGCCTGTCCATGTTCTATGCATGATGCAGGATGCTTGGGGCTGGTGCACTGGAATTACCCAGAGGGATGGGATGGGGAGGTAGGTGGGAGGCGGGTTCAGGATGGGGAACACATATACACCTGTGGCGGATTTATGTCAATATATGGCAAAGCCAAGAGAATATTGTAAAGTAATTAGTCTCCAATAAAAAAAATTATATTAAAAATAAAATAAAAAATGAAAAGAAAGGGATCAAAGAGAAGAAAAAAAAAAGAATTGTGTCAACTACAAACTGTGACAGATTTATTTCTTTTTTTCTAATTTGGATTGCTTCTATTTCTTTTTAGTCTATGGTTTCCATGGGTAGGACTTCCAAAGCTATGTCGACTAAAAGTGGTGAGAAAGAATGTCCTTGTTTTATTCTTGACCTTAGGAGATTTTCACCATCGAGTATGAAGTTGTTAGCTGTGGGTTTATCATATGTAGTCCTTATTATATTGAGGTGTGTTCTTTCTATGCCCACATTCCAGAGAGTTTTTACCATAAAAGGTGTTGAATTTTATCAAGAATTTTTCTGCATCTAATGAGATGATCATATTGATTTTAATCCTTAATTTGTTGATGTGAGGTATCACACAGATTGATTTGTGAATGCTGAAAAATCCTTGCATCCTTGATCTAAATCCTACTTGATCATGGCATATAATCGTTTTAATATATTGTTGAATTCACTTTGTTAGTATTTTGTTGAGGATTTTTTGCAACTATGTTCATCAGTGATATTTACCTGTAATTTTCTTTTCTTTTCTTTCTCTTTCTTTTTTTTTGGTGCTATTTTTATCTGGCTTTAGCACCAGGGTCATGGTACCCTCATAGAATGAATTTGGAAGTGTTCCTCTGCAAGTTTTTGAAATAGTTTCAGAAACATAGGTGTTAACTCTTCTCTAAATGTTTTATAGAATTCTCCTGTGAGGCCATCTGGTCCTGTACTTTTATATTGTTGGGAGTTTTAAAAGCAGAATTTCAATTTCAGTTCTTGTGACTCATATGTTAATATTTTCTATTTCTTCCTGGTTCACTTTTGGGAGATTTTACCTTTCTAAGAAGTTGTCCATTTCTTCCAGATTGTCCATTTGATTGGCATATAGTTACTTCAAGTAGTCTCTTGTAATCTTTTGTGTTTCTATGTTGTCAGGTGTAACTTTTCCCAATTTTATTGCTTTGAGTCCTCTCCCTTTTTTTCGTGATGAGTATGGCCAAAGGTTTATCAGTTTAGACCTTCTAATTAATTTTTTTAAGCAATAATAAAATCACCTGAGTCATCTGGTTCTAAACACTTTGGTCTTCAGTAGAAGTTATGTTATTAGTAAAATAATACTTCAATTCTGAAAGCCTGATTGAAGATATCAGGTCTACCCTTACTTTCAAACCTAGCCTACAGCGGAAGTCTCTTTCTAATGTTTTTCTGATATTTAATACCAGTTCAGTTCAGTTCAGCCGCTCAGACGTGTCCGACTCTTTGCCACCTCGTGGACTGCAGCACACCAGGCTTCCTTGGCCATCACCGACTCCTGGAGCTTGCTCAAACTCATGTCCATTTTACTATTTATTTATATTATAAATAAATGTTATGTTTATTTTTATTCTATTTATTTATATTAATAAATAAAGAAGTTTTATTGACATATAACAGTTTAAAGAATACAGCATAATGATTTGATATATATATGTATATTGCAAAATGATTTTCACAGTAAGTTTATTTACCATCTATCACCTCATGTAGTTACAATCTTTTTCTTGTGGTGAAAGTTTTTAAGATTTACTCTGAGCAGTTTTCAGTATTGTTAACTCTAGTCACATGCTGTCCATCATGTCCCAGAACTTTCTAACAATTAAGTTTGCACATTTGACCATGTTCACATATTTCCCTCACCCTCCCCATCTGCCTCTCTGGTAATTACCAATCGTTTTGGTCTCTATTAATTTGATTGTTTAGATTCCACATATAAGTGAGATCATATAATGATTATATTTTTTGTATGATATCTCACTTAGTATGGTTTAGTCACTAAGTCATGTCCGACTCTTGCAACCCCATGGACTATAGCCCGCCAGGCTCCTCTGTCCATGGGATTCTCCAGGCAAGAATACTTGAGCGAGTTGCAATTTCCTTCCTCACTCATTTAGTATAATGACATCAAAATTCATCCAAGTTGTTAAAAATGTAATGATCTCATTTTTTTTAAAAGGTGAAAAGTATTCTGTTATATATCTCATAACTTCTTTGTATATTGATCTATCAATGGACATTTAAATTGTTTCCATGTATCTACTACTGTAAATACTGCTTCAGTGAACATGGGAGTGCAGCTTTCTCATCAAGATAGTAAATGTTTTCTTTTGGCCGTCTACCCAAAAGTGGAGTTGCTGGATCATATGATAGTTCCATTTTTAATTTTTTGAGGGACTTCCATACTGTTTTTCATAGTAGCTGCACCAATTTACATTTCTTCTGACAGTTCACCAGGGTTCTCTTTTCTACACATTCCTACCCACATTTGTTTATCTCTTGTCTTTTTGATGACAGCTATTCCAAAAGGGATGAGGTGATATATCATTGTGGTTTGATGTGCATTTACCTCATGATTATTGATGCTGAACACTTTTTCTTGTTGGCTATTTGTATATCTTCTTTGGAAAAATGTCTATTCAATTATTCTGCCCATTTTTATATTGGATTTATTGTTTTGCTCTTGAGTTCTATGAGTTCTTCGTGTATTTTGGATATTAACCCTCATCAGATGTGTGATTTGTGAATGTTTCCTCCCATTCCATAGGATATTAAACCTTATCAAATGTATGATTTGTGAATATTTCCTCCCATTCCATAGGTTGCCTTTTCATTTTGCTGGTGATTTCTAACGCCAGATTTTAAAATGACATGCTTATAATGCTATTTTTGTATTTTTAATTTTAGGCTGTTTCTATTGATTACTTGTTTTGGAGGTTGCGGAATTTTCTCTGCAATACAATCATTTCCATTTCACTGGGCAAGTTCCTTCTAGTATAGTTAAATTTGTTAATTTCATTAAATCAATATTTATTATGTTATTATTTACTGCTGAAGTGGTAAACCTATGGTGCTTTATTTCTTGTCTTTTTTATGTACGATAATGTTCATTAAAGTGTTAAGTGTATATATGTATGTTTTTTGTTCCTTCCAGCTTTGTTGAGATATAAGTGACAGGTAACATACATGTTACAGTATTTCCTTGCCTCACTTCTGACTTCAGCTGCAGGTGTTGTAGATGGTTCCTTTGTACACTGGAGGTATAGGGAATATCCAACCTGTGTCCCACTCCCAGCAAACCTTAGCCACTGGGAAACAAGAATTTGTAAAAATGCTACTAGCCTATCAAGTTTCAGTGGGGAAATCTGGAAACTTATTCCACATGATTCCTCAGAAATTCCTGTGTGGAATCGCACTGCAATTATCCACAATAAGAACCCACTCAGTAACACTTATTTTTATTTTTATTTTTTTTCCCTCCTTCCTGCCTCATTCTCTATTGTGTCACTCCTATTGTGTCATTCTCTATTGTGCCTAAGCTCGTAAATAAACTCTTTGTGCTCAAATACTGCCCCCAGCTTCTATTTTTGAGGGAGCTAGTTCAAAACAGGGAAGATTGAAGGGTAACTCTAGCATGAATGGGTTAGTAGGGATGCCAGGACCGACCTAGGAAACACTGAAGGAATTTCAGTGGCAGCTGAATTTGGTTCAGAATGCATTGCATTTGAGGTGGGTTGTAATATTCAGCTGAAGAGGTATGGTGGGGAGAAGTAGAGGTTTTATAGGTCATCTGTATAAAGGTCAAAGAAGAGAACAAAATCAAGCAAGTGGGATGGTTCAAGGAAAGAATGAAAAACGAGAGGAGCACAGAACCTTTAGAAATGAGCAGAGGCAAAAATTTCACTGTATTCACTGTAATTTTGCTAGCTTTTCAGAGTGGCAAATAGTAAATACTTATAAATACTCATTTATCTGTAATATATCTCAAATGTCTGTAAAAACTCAGTAAATATATGTCCAAAGACTGAACTGGATATGGAAACTGAGATGGAGTAGACAGAGGCTGGAGAACCAGGAAAACCAGTGATATATAGAGGAGGGAGTGTAAAAATGAGAAAATGTCAAATATCACTTTAGACTCATCTGGGTCTTGGGTTGTCTGGGTGATTTTGTTGTCCTCAGTGAGAGAAACAAGAAGGATAGGTGCAAAGAGCAGTTGTTAACAGGTTGTGGAATCAACGTGCCTTGGGGAAGTTAGAGATGGAGAGTTTGATTTTTTAAATTATGATTTTAAAAACTAATATAAGGTGGTTGAAGAAATTTAGAAAATATCGAAGACTATAAAGTAGGAAATAATAATAATACTCTACAACCTAATGCAACCTAACAATAATTACTCAAAATCCATTCCTTTATCATTCCTTCTGTAGTAAACACTGTTAACAGATTGGAAATATTAAGTTAAATCATCTGAAACATTTTGAAGGTCAAAAACAGTTGAAAAGTAATTAACCTCCAATTAAAATAAATAATTTAAAAAACTTGAAAAAAAAAATTGAACACTGATACTTCCGTAAGGTTCAGATAGATAACTACAGAGAGATAACTACTCTTTTAAGAGGAGAAAGGTGGAAAACAAGGGGGTTTGTAGAATTTAGGTAAAGGTTTAAAGTTCTAATTAATGACTTTTAGAGGACAGAAACATCTTAAGATGTGTTTGTAAACTAAGAGGTGAGTGGAAGGAAAGCTGACAACTGATGAGAGTTACTGAGGTTGGAAATGTGAATATTGTCTTCCATTCACTGAGCTGGTAGGTGCTTTGCTCCAGCAGTATTGGACAATTGAAAACTGTTGGATGGGAATTGCAAAATGGCAATTACTGTAAAAGGCAATTAGTTTAGAGCCCAAACAGAAAATCTGACTGTCTTTCATTTATATTCAAGATAAATTTTCATCACTGAAACTTCCTAACCAATACATATTTGGAGAAAGTCCAACCTGCCCCAGAATAACTGTACTTTTTAAATGTAGATCTTTCTTTATTCTGGAGCAGTGGTGTGGGTAGTAGACTGCAAGCCAGTTCTAGCCCTTTCCATGTTCTAGCCCCTGTCCTACTCTCGTTACTCACTTTAGGTAAATTATTTAACCTAGGACCTCCTATTCATGGTTGGATTAAATCAAGGATTTTTAAATGCAGAGCTCATGGACTTTAAGCAAATTCATGGGTGAGAATCGTAATATATATAAATTAAAAAAAAAATCCTTAAAGTTCTGTGCAAGATCTTAAATGCAGTTTGGAGGCAAAAGAGTCCATAGCTTTCCATGGATTTTCAAAGGCTCTGTGATCCCAAAGAGGTTACGAAACTCTGACTCGAATGATCTCTACAAGTCCTTCCTTGGTCAAACTTTTTTCTCTAATTGTAGCATTTTAGCAAGTTCTTCTCATAACGCATACATTTGGATTCTTTGAAGATTGCAACAATTAATTTAAGAGTTGACTTTCTAAACTACGGAAACAGGTGTGAACCACTCTGGGGTGACTCATAGCTTAACCTTCATTTTTTGTTCTGTCCTGTCTCCAGATGGATGAGTCACTTAGCCTAGAGCATCCAGAGGCTCAGCCTAGGGAGCTGACTTTGAGATGGTGCCTATTTTTTGGTATTAGATACCCTTTCCTGATCTGTAAAGAGGTAGTTTTGGAAGTGAGATGCAAAGAGAATTTTAGTAATGGCCAAACATCAAAAAGTCAAAGAGAATGACCAACAAATATAAAAACCAACTAACCAAATTAAAATAAAATGAATGGTGAAATAAAAAAAAAGAAAAAAAATGAATGAACAGACAAAAATAGTAGCTGTCTTATATCATAACTTCTTATTCTATCTGTTGTTGCTGTTTTGTTTCTTTTGTCTCTTTACCAGCATTCTAGTCAGGTTTTCTCCTAGTTTGTACACCAATAAGGATACACATATGTATCATATGTGACATATATGTTAGATAACTTGATATAAAGAGATACTCAGAATTTGGACTTTGTAGTTCATATATCTGAGGCCTGAAATAAGGCTTGTAATAAGTGTAACAAGGAATCCTGGATAGAGGTAGTGAAGAGAAACACTAGCTCAGTGGTGGTAAGAACACCTTATTTCCATTATCAAGATAAAAAGCATTGCTGTCATGTCACTTTACTCATGCCCCACTCCAGCCATTAAGTTGAGGAAAGGTGATCACTATGTGATATGCATCCATGTAGATTCAGTTCAGTTCAGTCACTCAGTTGTGTCCAACTCTTTACAACCACATAAACCTTGGCACGCCAAGCCTCCCTGTCCATCACCAACCCCTGGAGTCCACCCAAACCCATGTCCATTGGGTCAGTGATGCGATCCAACCATCTCATCCTCTGTATTCTTCTCCTCCTGCCCTCAATCTTTCCCAGCATCAGGGTCTTTTCAACTGAGTCAACTCTTTGCATCAGGTGGCCAAAGTATTGGAGTTTCAGCTTTAACATCACTCCCTCTAATGAATACCCAGGACTAATCTCCTTTAGGATGGGATTGGTTGGATTAGTTTTGCCTCATTTCAAACTTCACAGACATGGAACCATAGAGTACTACTCTTGTTTTGGCTTCCTATCAAATCTGTGAGATTCATCCATGATGTTACATGTATCAGTATCTTAGGATCTTTCATTGCTGTGTAGCATTCCATTGTATTGAAATACCCCAAATTATCCATCTACTATTGGTGAATGCCTGAATTTTTTTCCAATTTTTGGCTATTAACATTCTGTTGCAGGAAAGGGGACCTCTTCCAGGGCCTGAAAGTGGGCTCTTGTCTAACACTCAGAAATAAATTGTCCAAGGAGACACATGTGCTGACAAAGCAAGAGATTTTTTTGGAAAGGGAGCCAGGGCAGAGAGCAGTAGGGTAAAGGAACCCAGGAGAACTGCTCTGCCATGTGGCTCTATGATGATTTTATGGTGATGAGACTGGTTTCTGGGTTGTCTTTAGCCAATCATTCTGACTCAGAGTCCTTCCTAGTGGTGCTTGCCTTGTTCAGCAAAGATGGATGCCAGTGAGAAGGATTCTGGGAGGTGGTCATACATGTGGTGTCTCCTTTTGACCTTTCCCAAACTCTTCCGGTTGGTGGTGGCTTATTAGTTGCATGTTCCTCACCAGGATCTCCTGTCATAAAACAACTCATGCAAATGGTTACTATAGTGCCTGGCCAGGAGGGGTGGCTTCAGTCAGTGTACTTCCCCTAACAACTCCTATACATTTCTTTTGTTAGACATAGTACTCATTTCTGTTGAGTATACATCTAGGAAAGGAATTTTTAGGCCAGGGATTATGCACACATACAATTTCAGTAAATAAGCACATGAGTTTTTGAGTGATTGAAATTCCAAAACTTATCATTCCTTCTGCCATGTATAAGTGTTCCTGTTACTCCATATAATCGGTAACACTGGATAATGTTAGTTATACTAGTAGGTATGCAATAATGACTTACTCTGGCTTTAATTTGTACTTCTCTGAACAGTCATGCCTAGGAAACCTTTAATATGGTTGTTGATAATTTGGATAATCTCTTTTATGAAATGTCTGTTCAAATGTGTTACCTAATTTAGAAATTGCATTGTTTCTCTTTTTCTTATTGATTAGCAAGAGGTTTTTTTTTTACACATATTACGAAGTCCTCATGTAAATCTGTTAGAAATATCTTCTCTCACTCAATGTCTTGCTTTTTGTCTGTTTTAATTTTATCTTTTGGTGAAGCAAGTTCTTGGTTTTCATAAAGTCCAATTTATCAACATTTAATCCTATTGTTTGGAGCTCAAAAAGCTCACTCCAATTCAACTCGGTTCAGTTGCTCAGTCGTGTCCAAATTTTTGTGACCCCATGGACTGCAGCACACCAGGCCTCCCTGTCTATCACTAACTCCCAGAGCTTACTCAAACTCATGTATATAAAGTCAGTGATGACATCCAACCATCGCATCCTCTGACATCCCCTTCTCCTCCCACCTTCAGTCTTTCCCAGGATCAGGGTCTTTTCAAATGAATCAGTTATTTGCATCAAGTGGCTTAAGTACTGGAGTTTCAGGTTCATCCTCAGTCCTTCCAATGAATATTCAAGACTGATTTCCTTTAGGATGGACTGCTTTGATCTTGCAGGCCAAGAGACTCTCAACAGTCTTCTCCAACACCACAGTTCAAAAGCATCAATTTATCGGTACTCAGCTTTCTTTATAGTCGAATTTTCACATTCATACATGACTACTGGAAAAACTGTAGCTTTTGACTAGATGGATCTTTGTCGGCAAAGTAAAATCTCTGCTTTTTAATATGCTGTCTAGGTTGGTCATAACTTTGCTTAAAAGGAGAAAGTCTTTTAATTTCATGACTACAGTCACCATTTGCAGTGATTTTGGAGCCCAAGAAAATAAAGTCTGACACTGTTTCCATTGTTTCCCCATCTATTTGCCATGAAGTGATGGGACAGGATGCCATGATCTTAGTTTTCTAAATGTTGATTTTTAAGCAAGCTTATTAACTCTCCTCTTTCACTTTCATCAAGAGGCTCTTTAGTTCTTCTCCACTTTCTGCTGTAAAGTTGGAGTCAACTGGGTATCTGAGGTTATTGATATTTCTCTCAGCAATCTTGATTCCAACTTGTGCTTCATCCAGCCCAGCATTTCACATGATGTACTCTGCATATAAGTTGAATAAGCAGAGTGACACTATACAGCCTTCATGTACTCCTTTCCCAATTTGGAACCAGTTTGTTGTTCCATGTCCAGTTCTAACTGTTGCTTCTTGACCTGTATACAGGTTTTTCAGGAGGCAGGTAAGATGGTTTGGTTTTCCCATCTCTTAAAGAATTTTCCACAGTTTCTTGTAATCCACACAGCCAAAGGCTTTGGTGTAGAAAATAAAGCAGAAGTAGATGTTTTTCTATGGATGGAGGTTTGTGACATTGCACAGGAGACAAGGATCAAGACCATCCCCATGGAAAAGAAATGCAAAAAAGCAAAATGGCTGTCTGGGGAAGCATTACAAATAGCTGTGAAGAGAAGAGAAGTGAAAAGCAAAGGAGAAAGGGTAAGATATAAGCATCTGAACACAGAGTTCCAAAGAATAGCAAGGAGAGGTAAGACAGCCTTCCTCAGCGATCAATGCAAAGAAATAGAGGAAAACGACAGAATGAGAAAGACTAGAGATCTCTTCAAGAAAATTAAAGACACCAAGGGAGCATTTTGTGCAAAGATGGGCTCTATAAAGGACAGAAATGGTATGGACATAACAGAAGCAGAAGATATTAAGAAGAGGTGGCAAAAATACACAGAAGAACTGTACAAAAAATAACTTCATGACCCAGATAATCACGATGGTATGATCACTCACCTAGAGCCAGACATCATGGAATGTGAAGTCAGGCGGGCCTTAGAAAGCATCACTATGAGCAAAGCTAGTGGAGGTGATGGCATTCCAGTTGAGCAATTTCAAATCCTGAAAGATGATGCTGTGAAAGTGCTGCACTCAATATGCCAGTAAATTTGGAAAACTCAGCAGTGGCCACAGGACTGGAAAAGGTCAGTTTTCATTCCAATTCCAAAGAAAGGCAATGCCAAAGAATTCTCAAACTACTGCACAATTGCTCTCACCTCATACACTGGTAAAGTAATGCTCAAAATTCTCCAAGCCAGGCTTCAGCTATGTGTGAACTGTGAACTTCCAGATGTTCAAGCTGGTTTTAGAAAAGGCAGAGGAACCAGAGATCAAATTGCCAACATCCGCTGGATCATGGAAAAAGCAAAAGAGTTCCAGAAAAATATCTATTTCTGCTCTATTGAGTATGCCAAACCTTTGACTGTGTGGAAAATTCTGAAAGAGATGGGAATACCAGTCCACCTGACCTGCCTTTTGAGAAACCTATATGCAGGTCAGGAAGCAACAGTTAGAACTAGACATGGAAAAACAGACTGGTTCCAAATAGGAAAAGGAGTACTTCAAGGCTGTATATTGTCACCCTGCTTATTTAACTTATATGCAGAATACATCATGAACTGAAAGAAGCATCATGGGCTGGAAGAAACACAAGCTGGAAATAAGATTCCCGGAAGAAATAGCAATAACCTCAGATATGCAGATGACACCACTGTTATGTCAGAAAGTGAAGAGGAACTAAGAAGCCTCTTGATGAAAGTGAAAGTGGAGAGTGAAAAAGTTGGCTTAGAGCTCAACATTCAGAAAACTAAGATCATGGCATCTGGTCCCATCACTCCATAGCAAATGAATGGGGAAACAGTGGAAAGTGTCAGATTTTATTTTGGGGGGCTCCAAAATCATTGCAGATTGTGATTGCAGCCATGAAATTAAAAGATGCTTACTCCTTGGAAGGAAAGTTATGACCAACCTAGACAGCATATTCAAAAGCAGAGACATTACTTTGCCAACAAAAGTCCATCTAGTCAAGGCTATGGTTTTTCTAGTAGTCATGTATGGATATGAGAGTTGGACTGTGAATAAAGCTGAGCACCGAAGAATTGATGCTTTTGAACTGTGGTGTTGGAGAAGACTCTTGAGAGTCCCTTAGACTGCAAGGAGATCCAACCAGCCCATTCTGAAGGAGATCATTCCTGGGTGTTCATTGAAGGGACTGATTCTAAAGCTGAAACTCCAATATTTTGGCCACGTCATGCTAAGTGTTGACTCATTGGAAAGACCTTGATGCTGGGAGGGATTGGGGGCAAGAGGAGAAGGGGACGACAGAGGATGAGACGGTTGGATGGCATCACCAACTCGATGGAGATTAGTTTGAATGTACTCTAGGAGTTGGTAATGGACAGGGAGGCCTGGTGTGCTGTGTTTCATGGTCCGCAACGGGTCGGACATGACTGAGCAACTGAACTGAACTGAACTGAATACAAAAAGCACTATGGTGGCATGAAGGAGATAATAATTGTGTTGCTGTTATTATTATTCCTATTATGTTTCCATATGCAGTCATAAATTAGAACACATAATTTGATCTGACATATGATTCCAACTATGAGATATTTTGGCAGCAACCTATTTAACTATTCTCAAATTATTCTGCAAGACCAGAATCATTTCAATGTCGAGGAGAGTTTTCTTAGACTTCTTATCTACATTTAAAAAACCCCAAGGTAAACATTTAAATAAATAAGTAAAACAAAAGCAATACTTTTAGCAGTGTCATGGAAAATCAAAGCCAAGCATCTTTTTTTAATCTTTACTTTGTATGTTAAAAAAAATAAATGTTTTCTGAATTTTTTGACATGATGAGAATCTTCTAGATTGTTTTATACACTGATTTCAAAATTTTTTTTTTAAAGTATAAGATATTTTCCCCGGTAAGATTTCTGTAATTCTGTGCCATAGGGTATGGTATAATTAAGTTAAAAAAAAAATAAACAATTAGGAGGAGTTCAGCTTGTGCTTAAGGAAAAAAATCAGTCTATTACTGAAAAAAAGACATTATGAGGAAGAAAACAATTAATAAAGTGACTGAAGTGCCCTAGGGAAATATTAGCTTATAATGACTTCTTGTGCAGCCAGCCAAAACAGGCAACTGATGCAGTGACAGACTTTACAGGAAACATTAAAAGGCCCAGATGGCTCAAGTTTACATGTTTACAGAGTAGTTGGAAAAGGTAGTTACTTCTGTGAGTGCCACTCAGTTAACTAGAAGAATTTTAGTTCTGAGGACAAAAACAAAGTTGAAAAGGGTGGGACAATAAGGAAAAGATGAAGAGAAAGAAGAATAGTGAAAATAAGATAAAAAGATGCGGAGACTGAAATGAAAATAGAGAAGATAAGGAAGTAAAGTGAATATAGGAAAGAGAATGAGGGGAGAAGGGAGATGAAAATAACAGAAAGACCCAAGAAAACACTCATAAAGATGCCTTGGTTCTCTCATAACTAATGCCTCATTTTAATTTTTTGCTATATTGAAAGTAAGTGGTTTGAGGAAAAAGGGAAAGGAAATATTTTAAGCAGGTTCACCTCTGCACTATTCCATTGGGTAAGGCATACCTGGTATTTTCATAATGAATTTGTCCATTTGCCTTACAACGATTACTTTTATTGTACAGTTAGAATCGGTTAGAATAGCTTCTAAGAATATCTTCCCTGGTGGCTCAGATGGTGAAGTGTCTCTCTGCAATTCAGGAGACCCGGGTTTGATCCCTGGGTTGGGAAGATCCACTGGAGGAGGAAATGGCAGCCCACTCCAGTACTCAACTGGAAAATCCCATGGACGGAGGAGCCTGGTAGTCTATGGTTCATGGGGTTGCCAAAAGTGGGACACGACTGAGCAACTTCACTTTTAGAATAGCTTTGGGATTCATCTACAATATGGTTTGCTAAGGTTCTGTGACAAAAACAGTAAAAAAATTACACTCTCAAGAAAAAGTGATTATGGAGAGTTACATTAGCTTGTTTACACAATGGTTTCTCTGATTGGAATAAAATTAATTCTCAAAAATGAAGTGAGCAAACATAGACTTTGAGTAGGAGGTAGAAGAATAATTCTGGTATTTATAGTAAATATTATAAATTATAATACCATAATAATGACATGCGTGTGTACATGCTCAGTTACTTCAGTAGTGTCCAACTCTTTGCAACCCTATGGACTATATCCCCCCCATGGATATAACCCTGGGATGAGGATGTGGTAGACATAATAATCACCCTCCCAATGATGTCCACTTCTTAATATGTGACAACAGTGTCAGAGTTGGAGTGCTACAATGTGAGAAAGACTCATTTGTTTATCTCTGGCTTTGAAAATAAAAGGGAACCATGAGCCAGGAATTGTGGGATGAATGTGGAGAAAGCAAGAAAATGAATTCTTCCTTAAAGGCTCAAGAAAGGAATGGGGCTCTGCTAAACCCTGGATTTTAGCCCAGTGAGACCTGTTTCAGACTTCTGTCCTCAGAGTTATGTATTAATCATGCATTTGCTTATGCCACTAAACTTGTTACAGAGGCAATAGAAAACTAATTTTTAAATTAGTTTTGAGTGGGAAAAGCCTACATTGCTTTGAACAATTTTAGTTAGAAATATGAATGGTAATTTGTCTGTTAGTGAGGGCTTGAAAGAAGTGATACACATGATTGAGAAAAGGCATATAATCTCAGAAAAAATACCTAAATTGTCATAGAGGCTACTTACAGAGATACAAATGTTAAAGGTTTAGTTTGAAAGGCTTTAGATTGAAGTGAGGAGCATGTTTTTGAAAATTGGAGGAAAGAAACTCCTTGTTGTTATTGCAACAAAAAATTTAGCTGAATTTTGTTCTGAAGCTATGCAGAAAGCAAATTTATAAGTGATGAATTTGGAGAATTAGCTGAAGAGATTTCTAAAAAAAATGTTGAAGGTGCAACCTGGTTTCTTCTTGATGCTTATATTATAGTAAAGTGTAAGAGGAAGAAGATAGGTGGAAAGAAGAGATATTAAGCAAAAAAGGAAAGGACTTGAAGATTTGGAGAATCCCCAGTCTATCTAGATTACAAAAATGTTGCCATTCCAAGAAAGTGTGCTCTGGAGAGAAAGCCAAGAACGTGGCTAAACAGCCTTATATTAGTGCCTTGAAAGGATGAAAAGTTCAGAGCATTCAGTCACAGAGAGAGCTCTTTGAAGAGAGTAGACATGTGACTCATGGGTTACCTCAGCTGTCTCAGTAGAAGCTAGAATAGAGATGGGATTATCTCAGAGAGATATGTCAGTTAGGCAGTTCAGTTCAGTTGCTCAGTCATGTCCACTTTGTGACCCCATGAATTGCAGCAAGCCAGGCCTCCCTGTCCATAACCAACTACTGGAGTTCACCCAAATTGATGTCCGTCAAGTCGATGATGCTATCCAGCCATCTCATTCTCTGTTGTCCCCTTCTCCTCCTGCCCCCAATCCCTCCCAGCATCAGAGTCTTTTCCAATAGTCAACAATTGACATGAGATGGCCAAAGTATTGGAGTTTCAGCTTTAGAATCAGTCCTTCCAATGAACACCCAGGACTGATCTCCTTCAGAATGGACTGGTTGGATCTCTTTGCAGTCCAAGGGACTCTCAAGAGTCTTCTCCAGCACCACAGTTCAAAAGCATCAATTCTTCAGTGCTCAGTTTTCTTCACAGTCCAACTCTCACATCCATACATGACTGCTGGAAACCATAGCCTTGACTAGATGGACCTTTGTTGGCAAAGTAATGTCTCTGCTTTTGAATATGCTGTCTAGGTTGGTCATAACTTCTTTCAAAGGAGTAAGCATATTTTAATTTCATGGCTGCAATCACCATCTGCAGTGATTTTGGAGCCCCCAAAAATGAAGTCTAACACTTTTTCCACTGTTTCCCCATCTATTTCCCATGAAGTGATGGGACCGGATGCCAAGATGTTAGTTTTCTGAATGTTGAGCTTTAAGCCAACGTTTTCACTCACCTCTTTCACTTTCATCAAGAGGCTTTTTAGCTCCTCTTCACTTTCTGCCATAAGGGTGGTGTCATCTGCATATCTGAGGTTATTGATATTTCTCCCAGCAATCTTGATTCCAGCTTGTGCTTCGTCTAGCCCAGCATTTCTCATGATGTACTCTGCATATAAGTTAAATAAGCAGGGTGACAGTATACAGCCTTGATGTAGTCCTTTTCCTATTTGGAATCAGTCTGTTGTTCCATGTCCAGTTCTAACTGTTGCTTTCTGACCTGCATACAGGTTTCTCAAGAGGCAGGTCAGGTGGTCTGGTATTCCATCTCTTTAAGAATTTTCCACAGTTTATTGTGATCCACACAGTCAAAGGCTTTGGCATAGTCAATAAAGCAGAAATAGATGTTTTTCTGTAACTCTCCTGCTTTTTCCATGATCCAGCGGATGTTGGCAATTTGATCTCTGGTTCCTCTGCCTTTTCTAAAATCAGCTTGAACATCAGGAAGTTCATGGTTCACGTATTGCTGAAGCCTGGCTTGGAGAACTTTGAGCATTACTTTACTAGCATGTGACATGAGTGCAATTGTGTGGTAGTTTGAGTATTCTTTGGCATTGCCTTTCTTTGGGATTGGAATGAAAACTGACCTTTTCCAGTCCTGTGGCCACTGCTGAGTTTTCCAAATTTACTGGCATATTGAGTGCAGCACTTTCACAGCATCATCTTTCAGGATTTGAAACAGCTCAACTGGAATTCCATCACCTCCACTAGCTTTCTTCGTAGTGATGCTTGATGCTTGACGTCCAACTTTTGCATTCCAGTCCCCTATAATGAAAAAGACATCTTTTTTGGGTGTTAGAGAGATATGTAGTGGAGCTGCTTTTTTAATGGAATGAATTCTAGTGACATACACAGAAAATCTATAAGATTATTGAGAATTTCATACCAGCAGAAATACTGCCAGCTTGGAATAAAAGGTGTAGAGAGAAGACAAAAATGAAAGAAATCTCTTTGACCTCCACAATTCTAAAGGCAATAAAAGGCTAGTAAACTACACATCTGAAAAACTGTTCTACCTTTCACGTAAAAGGAAGACTAGATCAGAGTATAGAGCCACAGAGGATTATTGGTAGGCCTTCGGAGAAAAAGCCTAGCTGGCTTTTGAAATAGCTTGGCATCAATGACTCTTTTTTCTTTTTCCTCCCAATTCTCCCTTTTTGAACAGGAGTGTATATAGTTTTTATCCTGTGCCTGTTCCACCACTGTATGCTGGGGGCAGATAACTTGTTTTCTAGTATCACAGGCCTTCAGCTAGAGAAAACCTTTATCCTATGCTGTATCATACTTAGAGTTTCACCAATATCTCATTTAGATTATGAGATTTGGAACTTCAGAGCTAATGGGGTTTAGATGAGACTTTGGACATTTAAACTGATGCTTTACATTTTAAGTTGGTTTAGACCTTAGGGATATTGTGATGAAGTGACTTTGTTCAGCTTTGGAAAATGTGAATCTTTCCAGGCCAGAGTGTGGACTGTGGTAAGCAGAAAAATGGTTCCTCAAAGATGTTTGTATCCTAATTCCTGAAACCTGTAATGATGTTACCTTACATGGAAAAGGGGGCTCTGCAGATGACTTAAGACCATTGAGATAGATATATTATCCTGAATCACCTGACTCACTGTAATCACAAGTGTCCTTATATGTGAAAGAAGGATGCAGGAGAGTGAGAATCAGAGAAGGCAATGTAAAAAGAAGAATAGGAGTCAGAGTGATACTGTATGAGAAAGTCACATGATACCATGTTGGCTTTGAAGATAGAAGGGAACCATTAGCCAATGAACATGGGATGTCTCTAAAAGGTAAAAAGAAAAGAACATGCATTCTTCCCTAGAGCCTCCAGAAAGTAATGCAGCTCTGTCGACACCTTGATTTTATCCCAGTAAGACTCATTTCAGACCTTAAGATGTATTTTTAAGCCACTCAATGTGTGTTAATTCATTATATATGCAATACAAAACAATAGAGGGTGGTTATTATTTCTTTAGTACTTCTGATCTGTAGTATGCTCAGGTAGAGAAATGTGCAAGTTTTGGCAGTCACAAGTCAGACTGACACACTGCAATGGAAGGAGCTACAGGAAACAGAGATGGGTTCAAAGTCTGTCTACAATACAACAGGTAGTGGTAGAACTAAAGCTTGGATTTTACAGTTTTTGACTCCCAATTCAGTCTGTTCTATTGATACTATACCATAAATATTAAATTAAAGCCACAACATCACTAAACTAAGGAAAAAGCTTAGTTTTTTTAAAAAAATTATTTTTTACTGAATGATAATTGCTTTACAGAATTTTGCTGTTTTCTGTCAAACCTCAACATGAATCAGACATAGGTATATATATATCCTCTCCCTTTTGAACCTCCCTCCCATCTCTCTCCCCATTCCACAACTCTAGGTTGACACAGAGCCCTTGTTTGAGTTTGCTAAGCCATATAGCAAATTCCCATTGACTATCTATTATACATATGGCAATGTAACTTCCCATGTTACTCTTTCCATACATCTCACCCTTCCCTCCACTCTTCCTATGTCTGTAAGTCTATCCTCTATGTCTGTTTCTCAATTGTTTCCCTGTAAATAAATTCTTCAGTAACATTTTTTCTAGGTTCCATATATATGTGTTAGAACATGGTATTTATCTTTCTCTTTCTAACTTACTTCACTCTGTATAATAGGTTCTAGGTTCATCCACCTCATTAGAACAGACTCAAATGCATTCCTTTTATGGCTGAGTAATATTCCATTGTGTATATATATCATGACTTCTTTATCCAGTCATCTGTCAATGGACATCTACGTTGCTTCCATGTCCTAGCTATTGTGTATAGTGTTGCAATGAACAATGGGGTATATGTGTCTTTTTCAATTTTGGTTTCCTCAGGGTATATGCCTAGGAGTGGGATTGTTGGGTTATAGGGTGGTTTTATTCCTAGTTTTTAAAAGAATCTTCATACCGTCCATAGTGGCTGTATCAATTTATATTCCCACCAACAGTGCAAGCATGTTCCCTTTTCGCCACACTCTTTCCAGCATTTATTGTTGGTAGACTTTTTGATGAGGGCCGCTTTGACCAGTGTGAGGTGCATTTCTCTAATAATGAGTGATGTTGAGCATCTTTTCATGTGTTTGTTAGCCATCTGTATGTCTTTTTTCAGAGAAACGTCTGTCTAGATCTTTTCCCACTTTTTGATTGGGTTGTTTGTTTTTCTGGTATTGAGTTGTAAGAGCTGCTTGTATATTTTGGAAATTAATCCTTTGTCAGTTGTTTCATTTGTTATTATTTTCTCCCATTCTGAGGTTTGTCTTTTCACCTTGCTTATAGTTTCCTTTGCTGCGCAAAAGCTTTTAAGTTTAATCAGGTCCCATTTATTTACTTTTGTTTTTATTTCCATTATTCTAGGATGTGGGTCATAGAGGATCTTGCTTTGATTTAAGTCATGGAGTATTCTGTCTATGTTTTCCTCTAAGAGTTTAATAGTTTCTAATCTTACATTTAGGTCTTTAATCTATTTTGGGTTTATCTTTGTGTATGGTGTTAGGAAGTGTTCTAATTTTATTCTTTTACATGTAGCCGTCAAATTTTGGTTGAAGCATTTAATCCATTTACATTTAAAGTAATTATTGATGTATATGTTTCTATTGACATTTTCTTTGTTTTGGGTTGATTTTGTAGATTATTTTTCTTCTGTGGTATTTCTTGACTGTGTAAGTCCATTTAACATTTGTTGTAAAGCTGGTTTGGAGGTACCGAATTCTCTTTACTTTTGCTTTTCTGAAAAGATTTTTATTTCTCCATCAGTTTTGAATGAGACCCTTGTTGGGTACAGTAATCTTGGTTGTAGATTTTTCCCTTTCAGTACTTTAAATATATCCTGCCATTCCTTACTGGCATGCAGAGTTTCTGTTGAAAGATCAGGTGTTAAATGTATGGGATTTCCCTTGTATTTTACTTGTTGCTTCTCCCTTTCTTCTTATAATATTCTTTCTTTGTGTTTAGTCTTTGTTACTTTGATTAGTATGTGTCTTGGCATGTTTCTCCTTGGGTTTATCCTTTATGGGACCCTTTGTGCCTCTTGGACCTGATTGGCTATTTTCTTTTCCATGTTGGGGAAATTTTCAACTATAATCTCTTCAAAAAATTTCTCATACTCTTTTTTTTTCTCTTCTTCTTCTGAGACCCCTATAATTTGAATGTTGGTGCATTTGGTATGATCCCAGAGGTCTCTGAGATTGTCTTCAGTTCTTTTTATTCTTTCTACTTTATTCTGCTCTTCAGAAGTTATTTCCACTATTTTATCTTCCAGTTCACTGATTTGTTCTTCTGCTTCAGATATTCTGCTATTGATTCCTTCTAGAGTATTTTTAATTTCAGTAATTGTGTTGTTTGTCTCTGTAAGTTTTTCTTTAATTCTTCCAGGTCTTTGTTAATTGATTCTTGCATTTTCTCCATTTTGTTTTCAAGGTTTTTGATTATCTTTACTCATTATTCTGAATTCTTTTTCAGGTCATTCCCCTATTTCCTCTTCATTTATTTGGACTTCTGTGTTTCTAGTTTGTTCCTTCATTTGTCCAGTATTTCTCTGCCTTTTCATATTTTTTTAAAGTTATTGTGTTTGAGGTCTCCTTTTCCCAGCCTTCAAGAAAGTGGAATTCTTCCCTCAAAGAAGATTGAATTCTTTCTTCCTTTTGGTTTCTGCCCTCCTAAGATTGGTCTAATAGTTTGTGTGAGCTTTGTATAGGGTGAGATTTGTGCTGAGTTTTTGTTTGTTTGTTTTTCCTCTGATGGGCAAGGCTGAGTGAGTTGGTACTCCTGTCTTCTGATGATTGAGTTTGCAGTTTTTTATTTTATTTTATTTATTTTTTTAATTTTAAAATCTTTAATTCTTATATGTGTTCTCAAACATGAACCCCCCTCCCACCTCCCTCCCCATAACATCTCTCTGGGTCATCTCCATGCACCAGCCCCAAGCATGCTGTATCCTGCGTCAGACATAGACTGGTGATTCAATTCTTACATGATAGTATACATGATAGAATGCCATTCTCCCAAATCATCCCATGCAGTTTTGTTTTATTTGTTGTTTAGATGAGGCTTTTTGCAGAGGGTGCTACTGGCTGATGGGGGGTCTTGTATTCAAGTAGTTTCCTTTGTGTGAGTTCTCACTATTTGATGCTCCCTTGGATTAGTTCTCTGGTAGTCTAGGGTCTTGGAATCAGTGCTCCCACTCAAAAGGATCAGGGTTTGATCTCTGGTCAGGAATGAAGATTCCAAAAAATGGTTTGTTATAGCATTAAGGGAGGGTAAAACAAATATCCAAAAATGAGAAACCAAAGATGAACCCCAGACAAATGGCAATTGCAAAATCAGGCAAACAGTAATTCAAATAATGGAATATACATATACACCCAAAGAGCAAAGTGAAAACGGTCCAACAAAAATAAAGTACAGTAGCTTGATCTGGCAAACAAAGGAAATCAAAAATTATATTTACCAGTTAAGAACAAAACTAACTTAGGCACAAACTGGAAAACAAAACTAAAGCAAGGTGCCAAGTGGGGACTAAAACAATGATAAGAAAACTAACAAATATGTTAAGAGGAAAGGAAAGAAAGAAAAGAAAGAAAAAACAGATATGCAAAGTTAAATAGAGGTAGATGAAGATTTATATACATTAAAGATTAACCACAAGGGGAAAAGAACAATAGGAAAGGCAAACAAAGGAATAGCTGTAGAAAAAATATAACAGGTTAAAAAAATTAAAAATAACCTTATAAAAGAGAGAAAAGAGAAAAAAAAAAAACGGAAGAAGAAAGAAAAAAGGGAACAAAAAGGAAAATTCACAGGAGTGCAAAAGCCCATGTAGAGGCAGAGGTCTATAACAACAATAGAAAATGTGACTGAATATATACGTATACATATACACCCATAAGAAAAATCAAAACAGTCCAACAAAAATTAAGTACAATAGATTGACCTGGTGAACAAAGGAAACCAAAAATTATGTCTACCAGAACAAAACCAATTAGAGCACAAACTGGAAAACAAAACTAAAGTAAGGTGCCAATTGGGGCATAAAGCATTGAAAATAAAACTAACATATGTTGAGAGGAAAGGAGAGAAACAATAGATATGCAAAATTAAATAGAGGTAAATAAAGAAAATTTATATATGTTAAAGATTAACTGCAAGGGGAAAAGAATAGTATGAAAAGCAAGCAAAGGAATAGATGTAGAAAAAATAATAATATGTTTAAAAAATTAAAAATTAACATTAAAAAAAAGTAAAAAAAAAAAAAAAAAAAAGAGGAAAACTCCACAGAACTGCAAAACCCAATGTAGAGGCAGAGGTTTATGACAACAATTAGAAATATGACTGGGGAAAAAGAAAAAAAAAGCTTATAAGCTTAATTGGATTTCTTAGTGCCAATAAAATCAACAACTACAACAGAGAGGGGAAAAAGGGGAAAAAAAAGGAAAAAATCCAAAAGAATCTACAGAACAAGTCAAAAAATAAGAATAATAAATGTTGAGTCATTGCTGTCAGAGTCCTTTTCTGCGCTGGGAATCACAGTCCACCTTACCTCCTTAGGATGCCCTCCAACACTGTACTGATCTCTGGACCTGATGTGGGATCTGCTCAGATTCTAATCTGGTCCTACTCCTGTATTATCTTGCCTCCAGTGTCCACAGCTATCAGAGCTAGTGCGTTTTCTTTTGTGTGAGCTCTCAATGGTCTTTTATATATTCCATAGGCACAGAGTCTGCTTAGTTGATCATGTGGATTTAATCTGCTCCCTTGTACAGCTGGCAGGAAGGTTTTGGTTCTTCATCCTTAGCCACACTGCCCCTGTGTTTCAATTGTGATTTTATTTCCACCTCTACATGTGGGTCGTCCACTGGGGTTGTCCTGGAGGTCGTCTAATGGGAGGAGCTTTGGAGAAAGACTAGCCAAAGAGGCCTTCTGATCGCCAGCTACAAGAGGGTTGAAAAAAGACTCTGATAGGGCCATAACTCCTGACATGGAGGCAGTTTATGTCCCTGAACACTTGATGCCACCAGGGTCCCTGCAAGCCAAGCAGCTGCACCATCTTCATGCTCAGCTCTCACTGGGGCAGAGCTGCCACAGGCTGCTCTGGAGGGCTTGGGTTTGCCCCTGTGAGGGCCAGGTGTGGGGGTGGTGCAGCTACTTGGGTCGCAGGGGTTCTGGCAGCACCAGATACTCACGGGGGTTGGCGGTTAGGGTAGCAGGAAATACAGTGGCTCTAGAAAGGTATGGCAACCAGTAGTGGCCAATATACTCCAGTATTCTTGCCTGGAGAGTCCCCTCTCTGACAGCGAAGCCTGGCAGGCCACAGTCTACAGGGTCACAGAGTCGGACAGGACTGAAGCGACCCTGCACACATAAACATAAGATGACTTCTTTTTTTTTTGGCCTGTGGCAGCTTTGCCATTGATGACCTATTTTAATGGAGGAGAGCAATGACAAGCTTAATGTAAACACTTTAAGATACTCTGTGATTAATATTTTTAGTAGTCATTTTAACTCCTCAATTAGTTGAGAATTGGAAGCATAGAAAGGGGCATCTTTGCATTCTTGGAAGTCTTTTTTCAGCATTCTACATAGTCATTATCTATTTCTATTAAGGTTTTGAGTTTATTTGAGGAATCTAAGATGACAACTGAGATTGGTTCTCTTCCCATCCAAGAACAGTTGCTTACTTTAGCTACATTCCCATAGTGGCAGATAGATCTTGGAGAGAGACATCAGTAAAATTTGTTTCCATCAGTATCTCAGCAAGTAATAGCACCATCAAATGGAGCTGAAAAGAGTTTAATGAAAAGGCTATTTACAAATTTATAGGAGGCTGAGGAAAACTGATGGAATGATGAAGCATGTGGGACTATTAGCATCAGATCACTGTGGACAGTGACTGCAGCCATGAAATTAAAAGACACTTGCTCTTTGGAAAGGAAGGTATGACAAACCTAGACAGTGTATTAAGAGACATCACTTTGCTGACCAAGATCTGTATAGTCAAAGCTGTGGTTTTTCGAGTAGCCACGTACAGATGTGAGAGTCAGACCTGACTGACTCTAAAGAAGGCTGAGTGCCAAAGAATTGATGCCTTTGAATTGTGGTGCTGGAGAAGACTTTTGAGAATCCTCTGGACAGTAAAGATATCAAGCCAGTCATTCCTAAAGGAAATCAACCCTGAATATTCATTGGAAGGACTGATGCTGAAGCTGAAACTCCAATCCTTTCACCACCTGATGCAAAGAGCCGACTCACTGGAAAACTCCCTAATGCTGAGTACTATTGAAGGCAAAAGAAGAGGGAAGCAGAGGATGAGATGGTTATATAGCATCACTGACTCAATAGACATGAATTTGAGCAAATTTTGGGAGATAGTGAAGGACAGGCAAGCCTGGCTTGTGGCAGTCCATGGTGCTGCAGACTTGGACAAGACTTAGTGACTAAACAACAAGACCAAAAAGGACAAGCAGAGGGAGAAGTTACCAGGACAGGAAGGGTCCATAGCTTAGCTATGGCTGTCCTTGGGAGAGAGGCCCCCAACTGAATGTGCAACCTATGAGAGAGGAATGCAACCACTGGCAAACAAAGTCTGAAATGAGGGAGCTGGTGGAAAACACCCTGTTTCCACTCTGTCCTCTCTCCCCTTTTCTTCCTGCCTCCTTCCTCTCTCCAGGTATCTCCTGCTTATTTAGTCCTCTGGTTTGGCCAAACCCATTGGAAACCAGCTGGCAAAGATTTCAGTTGCAGTTTGTAGAGGTCAGGTTTAGGAACTCAGAGCAGAATGGAAAAGGGTCTGGAGTGGTAAAAGGAGAATGTCCATGTGATAATCACCTCAAGAAACTCTTGTGTTAACTTGTGTTAACAACAATTCCTCTAACAATCAAAATAAATTTGAATTTATGATCTTTCAGAAACTAGTGAGGATTCACATATTTTGAAAAAAGAGAATAATTTTCTATGTAACTGAAAGGACGGATAAAATTTTGTTGGGGTGGGATGTTGTCACAACCTTCCTAATATAAAGATATGAAAGCACTTCGAAGGTTTTTACATGCAAATAATGGGTTTGGTAGTTTAAATGACTATTGTCCATTTTTTTAAAAAGCAAACATGCCCCTAAAGGGCTATTAATCCTTCTTCACTTGTCCAGAGATGAAGATAATTCACCTTGCTTTAAAAAAAATTCTTAAAATTTTTTTTTATTTTTAAATATAAATTTATTTATTTTAATTGGATGTTAATTACTTTACAATATTGTATGGCAAAAAAATATTCTTTGAATGTACTTTTTACTATCCAATTGGTTTCCCCAAACCCAGTCTGACTGGCAGGGATTTTCTGTGGTCACATGTTTGTCTCTGGTATGTCCATTATGGACATGACAACAGTCATTACATAAACAAACCATGAAGGGTCTGATTTCTCACTTGATCTTGTATATTATTTCTTTTCCTTTGTGTTGGCTCTTCTGCACCTGTGTTTGAGTTAACTCTTGGCTCTGAGGACATTTGAGGGATGATTAGAATATTTAAAAAGCAATGAGTAAACGGATCTCATAATTAGTTGATTGCCTGTATAGCCAGACAGAAGAGCTTGTTGTATTGTTACAGGAGCTCAAAAGAAGCACCCCTTTTGAGAGCCTAATAAACTTCCACCTTTTCAGGTCTGACCTGGTCATTTGGCTTTAGAGACCACAGGGTCATACGCAGGACAAAAAGCTTCCTCTAGAATCTTTGTTGAAAGTATTTTGTTTTGAAAGGGCAAGTATTAAGCTGGAGGATTTAGTCACTGAATGAAGACTTGGGAATGGATTGGGCAGGATTGAGGGGTGGCATTTTATTTTGTCTTTGGGGATTGAACCTCATGCTTCCTCCGGCCAGAATAACAAGGAGGAGGAGGGATGAGAAGAGGCGGGGTGCAGAGGGAAGGACAGAGAGACAGCCAGAAATACTAAAATAGATAAAGTCAATGAAATAAACATTTTTGTTTATTCCTTCATCCTTTTCCAACCCAGGAATCAAACTCGGGTCTCCTGCATTGCAGGCAGATTCTTTACCAACTGAGCTATGAGGGAAACTCTAGTATTCTTGCCTGGAGAATCCCATGGACAGAGGAGCCTGTCAGGCTACAGTCCATGGGGTTGCAAGAGTCAGACACGACTTAGTGACAAAGAGACTCATCCTTTCTCATAGCTGTCTCTCTTTTTTGTGGTGCTCTTGTTGCTTCCAGAATTTCCTCTATCATAGTACAACAACAACATGCACTGTGGCTGTTTGATTTCCTTCTAGGCCGGCACTTCCAATAGTTCTTTTTGTACTTGCACTGAAATTATTGAGTAGTAGAAACATGGCTAGTGTGACTGAGGGGCTGCAATTTAAATTTTAATTAATTAAAATGAAATAGCCACAGGTTGCTAGTTGCTACAATTGTGAACCCCTGAGAGCTAAACTATCTGCTTTGTGAGGATAGAGACCACGTAGGTCATTCCAGTGTGCCTGAATAACAGTAGGAATAATCAAGAAATCCTTATTGTTGTAGGAAGGAAGGAAGAAAGACAGAGAGGAAGAATGGAGTGATCTCACAAGTGGATGAGTGAAGATCAGGAATGCAGAAGGATACTGAGCAGGCACCGTGTATCTCCTGGGCTGGAGAAGTTATTTTCTGCTCTTTAACAATAACTTCAAAGAACTATTTCAGACTTGAGATTTTGGAGGACAGAAGCTTGGTCTTAAAATGTATTGACCTTTTTTTTTTTCCCTCCAAGATCTCCATTGTATCTTCTTTAAGCTTTCAGATGTAATACTGTGAGTGCTTTTTTAGAATTATCATTGAGGACTCTGGGAGGATGTCAAAGGTTACACCCAGCTGTTTGGTGGCTTAGTCAGGGGGTTCTTTGAGAAGATCAAACACCTGAGGTGAGTTGGTGGCCCTGCCCCTCATATAAGCTGTGTGACATTAAGTTCTTAACCTCCCACGTGTCAGTTCTACCTTCATAAGTTTTCAGGTTAAATGAGCCTATTCCTAAGTACCGTCTAGCTTAAGATTGACAATGTGAATAGGTAACAGGTACTTTAGGAAAGCAGAACCATTTAATATAACTTTATGTCTAAAAAAGCATGTTTTTAGTTATCCACTTGCCAAGGTGAAGGATTTTACAGTATGATACAGCTTTAGGTTGGATATCACTTACAGACTGATGAACTGAGGAGGATGCAATTACTTGGAAAAAAAAATCCATTATGACCAAACTTGCAGTAACATTTCTTTTTTAAACAGCAGCTGAAACTATTTTAGAAGGTTTGGCTTGACTATGTAAATAAACACTGACTCATATAAGTTATTGTAACTACTGAATTCAGTATTTACAATGCCAAATTTAAAGGCATTCATTACTAATGTGTAACCTCAAAAGAAGTGTGAGTCATTTATTCTGTCTCTTTAAAAGTACAAAATGTATCCTTTGAAAGATAAGAAAATCTACTAATTAAATCTCATGCTCAAATCAATACATTTTTAAAACTTAAAAATAATTTATGCACAGTAAACAAAATTTGGACACAGAAAAAAGAGGAGAAAATTCACCAATTGTTTCTCTTCACTGTCACCTAGACCGTTGTTAATATTTTCATGTATTTTTCTGTGCATGTTCATTTTTATCATTTTAACTATGCAGTATATACAATATGTATATGTTGTTTAGATTTTAATAATGAATTATGAAATGTTTCACATCTCCAAAAAGTGTAGAAAGGCATAACCCATGTTTTGTTTTTACCACCCAGATTTCAGAGATAGGTTGGACAGATATTTGTTTGAAGTCTCTTGCTTTTAAATAATAAAATCATAGTGATACAGTACCAAATTCATTCTATTCCTTCCTCTCTTTCTTTTCTAGATTTGCTTTCTGTTCTTATCCATGCTTTCCTACTTTTTTTTACAAATGTATAATTCCACAAACAATTTATAATATTGTCTTATGGGTTAAAAACTTGCATAAATGTTGACACCTGCAACTTCCATTTTTCATTCATTATTAAGTTTTGAAATGTGTCCATGTTGGTACATACACATCTAGTTCATCCATTTTAACTGCTAAATGGCACTCTGTATATGAACAGCCCACAGTTACTTAACATATTTAACTGTGACATAAGATAGTTACTTGCATAATTTTTTACAATTAGGACAATTTTGTAACAAACAAAATTTTATACATTATACATTTTAAAAAATGAATATGCCTGAGAACTTT
Source organism: Budorcas taxicolor (assembly GCF_023091745.1). Taxonomy (NCBI): domain Eukaryota; kingdom Metazoa; phylum Chordata; class Mammalia; order Artiodactyla; family Bovidae; genus Budorcas; species Budorcas taxicolor. The sequence goes on from NC_068922.1 coordinate 48,509,436, forward strand.
TTTAGGGTAGACACATGATTGATAAATTGTTTTGTAAGGATATTTTCAAATGTATTAGATATTGCCAGTGTACTTTCCCAAGTAATTGAACCTATTTACGTCCCAGTCCCATTTTATTTTATTTTCACTAATGATTGCTAGTTTTGGACTTTTAAACCTGGTTAATTTGATGAGTATAAAGTAGTGTCTTCTCACTTTTATAATTTGTACTTCACTATTTTACATGAAGTTGAAGAATCTTTGAGGCAGAAGACAGATGGGCCCCAGGCTGAGCATCTGGAGTTTATCCCCTGTGGACTGATACTCCAAGATGAAGGCAGGAGAAGCTGAACCCTTCTCAGGTAAGAGATCACACATTTCTCATTCTTGAAGTGAAAGTGATCTTCCCAGCTACAAAACTCCTTGGAGATCTATTTCACAGTCCAAGTTCGATGCATGAAACAGGGGACTCAAAGCCAGTGCACTGGGACAACCCTGAGGGATGGGATGGGAGGGAGGGAAGTGGGAGGGGGGATCAGGATGGGGGATACATATACACCCATGGCTGATTCATGGCAATGAATGGCAAAAACCACTACAATATTGTAAAGTAATTAGCCTCCAATTAAAATTAATTAATTAACTAAAAAACTCCTTGGAGGTCAAAAGGGGAGTTGTTGCTGCTGCTGTTCTTGTTCAGTTGCTCAGTTGTGTGTAACTCTTTGTGACCCCATGGACTGCAGCATGCCAGGCTTCCCTGTCCATTACCATCTCCCAGAGTTTGCTCAAACTCATGCCCATTGAGTTGGTGATGCCATCCAACCATCTCATCCTCTGTTGTCCCCTTTTCCTCCTCCCTTCAGTCTTTCCCAGCATCAGGATCTTTTATAATGTGTCGGTTCTTTGCATCAGGTGGCCAAAGTATTGGAACTTCAGCTTCACAATCAGTACTTCTAATGAATATTCAAGGTTGAGTTCCTCTAGAATTGACTGGTTGAATCTCCTTGCAGTCCAAGAGACTGCCTAGAGTCATCCAACATCACGGTTTGAAAGCATCTTTCCTTTGGCTCTCAGCCATCTTTATGGTCCAAATCTCACATCCATACAAGACTACTGGAAAAACCAAAGCTTTGACCATACAGACCTTTGTCGGCAAAGTAGTATCTCTGCTTTTTAATACACTGTCTAGGCTTGTCATAACTTTTCTTCCAAGAAGCAAGCATCTTCTAATTTCATGGCTGCAGTCACCATCTGCAGTGATTTTGGAGCCCCCACTCCCCAAATAAAATCTGTCACTGTTTCTATTGTTTCTTCATCTATTTGCCATGAAGTGATGGGACTGGATGCCATGATCTTAGTTTTCTGGATATTGAGTTTTGAGCCAGCTTTTTTGCCTTTATCTTTCATCTTCATCAAGAGACTCTTTAGTTGCTTTTCACTTTTTGCCATAAGGGTGGTGTCATCTGTATATCTGAGGTTATTAATATTTCTCCTGAAAGTCTTGATTCCAACTTGTGAGTTATCCAGCCTTGCATTTCACATGATGTACTTTGCATATAAGTTAAATAAACAGGGTGACAGTATACAGTCTTGAAGTACTCCTTTCCCAACTTGGAACCAGTCTGTTGTTTCATGTCGGGTTCTAACTATTGCTTCTTGACCTGCATACTGGTTCCTCAGGAGGCAGGAAAGGTTGTCTGGTATTCCCATCTCTTTGAGAATTTTCCACAGTTGTGATCCACACAGTCAAAGACTTTAGTGTAGTCAATGAAACAGAGGTAGATGATTTTGTGGATTTCTCTTGCTTTTTGTATGATCCAACGGCTGTTGGCAATTTTATCTCTGGTTCCTCTGTCTTCTCTAAATCCAGCTAGTACGTTTGGAATTTCTCAGTTCATGTACTATTAAAGCCTAGCTTGAAGGATTTTGAGCATTATCTTGCTAGCATGTGAAACGAATGCAATTGATGGTGCTGTTAAAGTGCTGCACTCAATATGCTAGCAAATTTGGAAAACTCAGCAGTGTCCACGGGACTGGAAAAGGTCAGTTTTCATTCCAATACCAAAAAAAAGCAATGTCAAAGAATGTTCAAGCTACTGCACAACTGCACTCATTTCACATTCTATCAAACAATGCTCAAAATCCTCTAAGCTAAGGCTTCAACAAAAAAAGGGAATAATGTCAACTTGTTCATAGGCCTCTTCTCTGGAATCCGTCTTGGCTAAGAGATATGTGCACATCCACTGGAGGATCCTAAGAAGTATCAAATGCAGACTTAGAACCAGGAAAATCAAAATGATTGGCAAAAGGAAACCCAGAAAGAAATGCCCCCTGTAAGTGATTTAAACTACCACTGGGGCTCATCTCTCTTTGGGTCTGCCCATGTGTCAATCCACACATACTCTAGTCTTTTTCCTTCTAATAAACATTTTACTTCTTTCATTATTTTCTGTGTTTGTGGGTATTCTTTTCTGCAAAGCCAAAGGGCCACGACCTTGTTACCAGCTAATGATCTAGTGGCTAGGATTCAATGTTCTCACTGCCCTGGCACAACAAAACTGGAATGCTGCTTCAAGCCACTGAAGACCAAGGCCACCCAAGATCATCTTCATCCTAATGTTGATCATTTGGATTTTTTCTTTCAGGAAACACTTTCAGATCTTTTGTGCTTGGCTGTTTTTCTTTTCCTTATAGATCTGAAGCTGTCTTTGGACCAATTTATTATAGTTTTATGTATAATGGATACCTTTACTTATTTACCCAATTGATCTTCATTTTCTGTTTATAGATAATGTAGTAATATGAACAAAATGAAAATTTTATCAAAAGCTTGTTTCTAACTAAAGGGGCTACCCTGATGGCTCAGTGGTAAAGAATCTGCCTGCTTATGCAGGAAACATGGGTTCAATTATTCATCTGAGAAGATGTCACACACTGGAGAGCAACTAAGCCCATGTGTCACAACTATTGAGCCTGTGCTCTAGAGCCCAGGAGCCACAACCAATGAACCCACATGCCACAACTCCTGAAGCTTGCACACTCAAGGTCCTGTGCTCTGTGACAAAAGAAGCCACCCTATTGTGAAGCCCACACACTAGAGAACAGCCCTTGCTCACTACAGCTAGAGAAAGTCCATGCAACAACACATGCAGACCCAACAGAGCCAAAAATAAACAAAATAGTAAATAAAATTATTAAAATTAGTATTATTATTAAAATTAAATGAATTATAATTTAAACTACTATTAAAAATGAGGTGGCCAAGGGATTTTATTTCACAAATATGAAATATAAACTGTGAAAAGTATATTTAAAAGAAAAAGTTAAGAGAAGAATCTGCACAGCTATTAAAGTCTTAGAAACAGTTCTATGTGTTATTGTAAAAGGACAACTAATATCACCATGTCATCATTTTACCTCCCTAGAATGTCTGTTTTTTTGGAAATAGAACTGATAATTCAAAAAGCATTTCTGATAGTATTTTTTCTTCAGCTTGAGGTTCTCTTTGGGCTCACAGACCACAAAATCTAGAGAAGTATAGAAGGTGATATAGAATTCTTTCATGGTAAACAAAATCATCTTATCAATTAGATAGTTTACCAAGGCATGGCTGTTTGTGATTAAATTCCTTTTATATCTTCCAGATATCTGAAAATCAAAGCTTATGTAGCAATGGTTATAGCTGTCCATCCTTCTTGCTGTCTCTTTTCCCACTCTACACTTGTTTTTCCTCACAGCAGCCCATAGTAAACACTCTCTTGGTTAGTCCAGGGAGGCAGAGCTGGATGGTGGAAAGATGCAATGTTATGTTGAGGCAAATATGCCTGGAGTTCTTACAATCATTCAGATCTGGAATAAACTCTCACTCTGTCACTATCTAGTCTTGTTAGTGACTTCCAAATGATAGTATGAGAATTATCATGACCATCCTTCAGCTCAAATTCAGGGTCTGTTATGAGCCAGCCACCATATTAGCTATGTCATATAGGGTGTCTCATTGAATTAGTGCTCCTAGAGTAAGAAAGGCAATGCCAAAGAATGTTTAAACTAGCACACAATTGCACTCATTTCACAAGCTACCAAAGTAATATTCAAAATTCTCCAAGCTAGTCTTCAACACTATGTGAACCATGAACTTCCAGATATTCAAGCTAGATTTAGAGAAGGTGGAGGAACCAGAGATCAAATTGCCAACAGCCGTTGGATCATGGAAAAAACAAGAGAAATCCACAAAAACATCTACCTCTGCTTCATTGACTACACTAAAGCCTTTAACTGTGTGGATCATCACAAACTGTGGAAAATTCTCAAAGAGATGGGAATACCAGACTACCTTACCTGCCTCCTGAAGAACCAGTATGCAGGTCAAGAAGTAATAGTTAGAACCCGACATGAAACAACAGACTGGTCCCAAGTTGGGAAAGGAGTACTTCAAGACTGTCTATTGCCACCCTGCTTATTTAACTTATATGCAAAGTACATAATGTGAAATGCTGGGCTGGATGAAGCACAAGCTGGAATCAAGATAGCCAGGAAAAATACCAATAACCTCAGATATGCAGATGACATCACCATTACGGAAGAAAGCAAAGAGGAACTAAAGAGCCTCTTGATGAATGTGAAAGAGGAGAATGATAAAGCTGGTTTAAAACTCAACATTCAAAAAATTAAGATTATGGCATCCAGTCCCATCACTTCATGACAAATAGATGGAGAAACAATGGAAACAGTGAGACACTTTATTTTCTTGGACTTTAAAATCACTGCAGATGGTGACTGCAGCCATGAAATTAAAAGACACTTGCCCCTTGGAAAAAAAGCTATGACCAAACTAGACAGCACATTAAAAAGCAGAGACATTACTTTGCTGACAAAGATTCATCTAGTCAAAGCTATGGTTTTTCCAGTAGTCACGTATTCATGTGAGAGTTGGACCATACATATGGGTGAGTGCCAAATAATTGATACTTTGGGACTGCTGTTGGAGAAAACTCCAGAGAGTCCCTTGTAATGCAAGGAGATCAAACCAGTCAATCCTAATGGAAATCAATCCTGAATATTCATTGGAAGGACTGATGCTGAAGCTGAAGCACCTAATATTTTGGCCACCTGGTATGAAGAATTGACTCATTGGAAAAGGCCCTAATGCTGGGAAAGACTGAAAGCAGGAGGAGAAGGGCACAACAGAGGATGAGATGGTTGGGTGACATCACCAACTTGATGGACATGAGTTTGAACAAGCTTCAGGAGCTGTTGGTGGACAGGGAATCCTGTCATCCTGCAGTCCATGGGGTCACAGAATTGGACATGACTGAGTGACTGAACTGAACAGTAATCAATATGGGATGGGAAAAAGACTGGACAAGATTTAAGTTGTGAAAGTCATGGAGGCAAGATCCTGGAGGGAGACTTGAAAATCAAAATGCATATTGTGATGGACAAGCAACTCAGGAGGAATTCTGTAATGAAAGGTGAAGCCAAACACTTTTTCAGAGGCAAAAATTCTCTCTACCTCTGTAATCTTTAAGGCACAGTTGTGGGCTTGAGCATGGTATGAGCTACTGAAAAGTTACTTACAGCTCAAATACCACCAAGGGTAGCATTCTTTTTTGGGAAGAAAATGCTTTTCTGGGACTGGCTTTTTCATGATAACGACACGTAACTGTGATTTTATTATGCCAAAAGATTTCAACTGTTTTCAACTTCCAAGGATGGCATTGTTCACAATAGCTGAATTCCAAATAGTTTAGGTTTTAATAGCTTCAAGCATGAACACCTCTTTAAAAAAATTTACCCATTGGATATGGGAGTCATTCTAAAATATACATTTCCTTATGCTGTCTTTGTAAGCTAAACATACTTATGTAATTCAATCTTTTCTTCCTTAATCAAGAGAATCATTATACATTTTAGTTTTTATATCATGTCATTATATAGCGATGCTCTTGGGATCTATTAACATATAACCGTCTATTTGGACTAGTCTGTTTGAATCCCCTGTCTGCCTTTAAAGTTTTATTTTGTTTTCTCTCTTGCTTTTATTTTTCTTTTAATGTGCTGTCAAACAAGTTACAAAAATTTATGAAGTAAAAGTAATTAGACTCTGAGTAAAGATTTAGGGAACACTCTTTAAAGTTCAAACACCTTCACTCACAGTGTGTTGAGTGCTTAATATGTGACTGGTACTATGCTAAGAATACAAAGATGAATAAAACCTCTTCTTCCAAGGGTCTTACATGCTGGTGAATTATAACTTTCCTGTGGCTAAGAAGACTGTAATTTCTTCTTGAACTTTGAGACACCTGTTTTCGTTGTTGTCAAGCATACTTTCTGAAGTTTCTGATTCTCAGCTGTGTTTTCACAACTTGAAGTTGGTGAATATCTAAACTGCCAAGATTTGCCAAATTCCTTTCACATATTAATGGTTGTTGCATCATAGACTGAACATAGAAAATGCTGAAAGGAGTTAGTAGTCATACAGCATTTGAAAGACTCTACAAGATTGTCTATAGGCATGGTGTTTAAATGTTTTACATTTATGATAAAGTCTTGGACAGAATGGTTTGTGAAGTCTAATTTTAAGCTTTATCCTCTGTTACAAAAAAGAAAAAAACAAAGATATTATAAACAATATTACTAATATAGTAGAAGAATGTAGGTATACTATGAAACAGAGAGAGAGAGAGTAGGGAAACTGGCAAGATGAGACTGAAGTGACAGATCCACAGTGCACCTGGTCTGGGAAGAGGCCAGGGTGGGTGGGAATTTGACCCCTGAGAGTGAATGGCTGTTGCACCAACTTGTGTTTGGGAACTGAGTTAATCTCCTTATATGAAACTGGAGGCGGTATTGGTTTTCCTCTATCATAAAAAAAGGTTCAAAAGAGGCAGGATCAGTGCTTACATTTCAGGTTTTAAAAAAAATTAATTAATTTTAATTGGAGGCTAATTACTTTACAATATTGTAGTGCTTTTTGCCATACATTGACATGAATCAGCCATGGGTGTACATGTGTCCCCCATCCTGAACCGCCCTCCCACATCCCTCCCCATCTCATCCCTCAGGTTTTTGTGAAGCTGTTGGCCTAAGCCTTTTGCTGGTTCAGAAAAAGTATCCTTTTGTCGGATAAGTGTCCTCAATTGTCAGTAGATGACTGTTTTAGATGTACATGTCCTGGGGAACTGGCAGAAGGCACAGTCAAAACCATTAGCCAGAGAGAGAGAGAAGCACAATAACATCACCAACTCTTAGTTTTCCTGGGGCTTTTCCAGTTTTAGTACTGAGATTTGCATTATCTTGGGCAAATCAAAAAGGTTGATAACCCTACTTACTCCAACACCTAAGATAAACCTGGAAACTAAACAGCACTTGAATCAAGTGGGCTTTATCCCAGAGATACAAGCAGTCTGCAATATATACAAATCAATGAACATGATATACCATATTAACAAATTGAAAGATAAAAATCATATGATCATCTCAATAGAGGCAGAGAAAGTTTTTGACAAAATTCAACACCAATTTATAGTAAAAACTCCCCAGAAAGTGGCCAAAGATGGAAATTACTTCAACATAATAAAGGCCATAATATGACAAACCCACAGCAAACATTATTCTCAATAGTGAAAAACTAAAATAATTTCCTGTAAGATCAGGAAAAAGACAAAGGTGTCCACTCTCACCACTGTCATTCAACATAGCTTTGGAAGTCCTAGCCACTGAAATCAGAGAAGAAAAAGAAATGAAGGAATTCAGGAATTGAAAAGGAGAAGTAAAACTCTCACTGTTTGCAGATGACATAATACTATACAAAGAAAACCCTAAAGATGCCACCAGAAAATTACTACAGCCAATCAATGAGTCACAGGATATAAAATTGACACATAGAAATTCCTTGCATTTCTATACACTAACAATGAAAAATCAAAGGAGAAATTAAGGAAACAATCCCATTCACCATTGCAACAAAAAGAATGATACCTAGGAATAAATCTACCTAAAAAGACAAAAGACCTGTATGCAGAAAACTATAAAACTGAGGAAAGAAATAAAAGTTGACACAAACAGATGGAGAGGTATACCTTGTTTTGAACTGGAAGAATTAATATTGTGAAAATGACTATAACACTCAAAGCAATCTACAGATGCAAAGTAATCCCTAACAAACTACTAATTTCTATTTTTCACAGAACTAGAACAAAAATTTCACAATTTGTATAAAATCACAAAAGACCCCAAATAGCCGAAGCAAACTTGAGACAGAAAAACAGAGCTGGAGGATCAACCTTCCTGACATCAGACTATACTACAAAGCTATAGTCATCAAGACAGTATGGTACTGGTACAAAAACAGAAATATAGGCCAATTAAACAAGGTAGAAAGCCCAGAGATAAGCCCATACACCTATGGGCACCTTATCTTTGACAAAAGAAGCAAGAATATACAATGGAGAAAAGATAGCCTTTTCAATAAGTGGTTCTGGGAAAATTAGACAGCTACATATTAAAGAATGAAGCTATAACACTAAGTAACACCATACACAGAAATAAACTAAAAGTGGATTATATATTTAAATGTAAGGCCAGAAACTATAAAGCTCTTAAAGGTAAACATAAGCAAAAACATTATATCTTTGACATAAATGACAGCAAGATCCTCTTTGACACACCTCCTAGAGTAATGGAAATAAAAATAAGCAAATGGGACCTAATTAAACTTAAAAGTTTTTGGACAGCAAAGGAAACAATAAACAAGATTAAAAGAAAACCCACAGGATAGGAGAAAAAAATTGAAAACTGAAACAACTGACAAAGGATTAATCTCCAGAGTGTATAAGCAGTTCATACAGCTCAATATAAGAAAAGTAAACAGCCCAATAAAAAAATGGGAAGAAGACCCAAACAGATGTTTCTCCAAAGAAGACATACAGATGGCCAATAAACACATGAAAAGATGCTCAGCATCATTAATTATTCAGTTCAGTTCAGTCACTCAGTCCAGTTGTGCCTGACTCTTTGCAACTCCATGAACTGCAGTACACCAGGCCTCCCTGTACAATGAGATATCACCCCACACTGATCAGAATGGCTATCATCAAAAAAATCTACAAGCAATAAATTCTGGAGAGGACGTGAGGAAAAGGGAACCTTCTTAAACTTATGGGGGGAATGTAAATTGATACAGCCTCTATGGAGAACAGTAAGCAGATTCCTTAAAACGCTGGGAATGAAACTATCATATGACCCACTAAGGGGCATATACCTGAGAAAACCATAATTGAAAAAAAAACACATGTACCCCAAAATTCATAGCAGCACTACTGACAATAGCTAGGGCATGAACCAATCTAGATATCCATCAACAAGTGAATGGATACAGAAGTTGTGGTACATATATACAATGGAATATTACTCAGCCATAAAAAATAATAAATTTGAGTCAGTTCTAGTGAGGTGGATGAACCTAAAGTCTGTTGTATAGAGTTAAGTAAGTCAGGAAGAGAAAAACAAGTATAACATATTGATGCATATATACAGAATCTAGAAAAAAGGTATTGATGAACCTATTTGCAGGCGAAGAATAAAGATGCAGATGAAGAGAATGGACTTATGGACATAGTAGAGGAAGGAAAGAGTGGGATGAATAGAGAAAGTAGCCTTGACATATATACACTACCTTGTGTAAATTAGATGGCTGGTGAAAAGTTGTTATACAACATGGAGGACCCATCCCGGCACTCTGTGATGACCTACAGGGGTGGAATGAGGGGAGGGAGGCTTAAGAGGGAAATGATATAATTATGGCTGATTTACATTGCTGTGTGGCAGAAACTAGCAGAACATTGCAAAGCAATTTTCCTCCAATGGAAAAATAAAAATAAAACCCACTTGGGAATAACAATACCAAAAAAAAAAAAAAAATAGCCAACAAAATAAATAGAATATAAATGAACTTCTAATAAATTGCAAAATGAATTTTACAATAAATAAATTTAAGGACAGTTAACAAAAATTGTAAAACAAAAACAGTCAGCTATGTATGATGGCAGATGCATATGGAGAAAATCTGTTAGAAAGTCTGGATATGAAGGAATATAGAGTCACTGAAATTTAAAAATCCTCCAGCTGCTTATTTACAATAAAAGTAGAGTTTCTGAATTGAATGATGTTACTGAGGAATTCAGGCTTCCCAGGTAGCATGTGCTAAACAATTTGTCTGCCAGTGCAGAAGACACAAAAGATATGGGTTCCAGCCCTGGCTTGGGAAGATCTCCTGGAGCAGAAAATGGCAATCCATTGAGGTATTCTTGCCTGGAAAATTCCATGAACAGAGAAGCCTGATGTGCTATAGTTCATGGAGCCACAGAGGAAGACATGACTGAGCAACTAAACACACACTGAGGAATTCACTCACGATGCTGCGTAGACTGTTACAAAGAGTATAATCCTGGAAGAGAAACTGGGACAATGGAAGACAGATTGAGAGACATTTAACATATATAATTTTTCTAAGACGAGAAGAGAGAGATGGTTGAGAGGAAATATTGAAATGGATTAGGGCTGACACTTTCATTGCTGCCAGGAAGATATGTCTTCAAATGGAAAGTGCACACCAAGTACTGGTCAGATTAAATGGGATAAATTCAGAAAGATTAATTGAAGTGAAGTTGCAGAACATCAAGAATAAAGTGAAAAATTGAAATTGTTGCTGTTATTTAGTCTCTAAGTCCTGTCTTACTGTTTTGTAACCCCAAGGACTGTAACCAACCAGGCTCCTCTGTCCATGGGGTTCCCAGGCAAGAATATGGGAGTGGGTTGTCATTTCCTTTTCCAGGAGATCTTCTCTACCCAGGGATCAAACCCATGTCTCCTGCATTGGGAGGAGGATTCTTTACCACTGAGCCACCAGAGAAGCCCCTAAAAGCAACATAGCAGTGTTATCAAAATGCAAAGGGAAAGAAGATAAAACTAAATCATTTGAAAGTATTAAATAAGCATGTTTCCAGATGTGCAAAAACAGACACCCACAAAAACTAAGAGACACCCACAATTTTGCACTGAAAATACTTAGAATTTTTTAAAAGTAACTATAATAAAGAAATTTATAAACTATACTGGTAAATATTATTGACCATAAAATAGTCATTAATTTTATTAGAGTATCTTGAGAGTCCCTTGGACTGCAACGAGATCCAACCAGTCCATCCTAAAGGAGACGAGTCCTGGGTGTTTGTTGGAAAGACTGATGCTGAGGCTGACACTCCAATACTTTGATCACGACCCTGATGCTGGGAGGGATTGGGGGCAGGAGGAGAAGGGGACGACAGAGGATGAGATGGCTGGATAGCATTACCGACTCGATGAACATGAGTTTGGGTGAACTCCGGGAGTTGGTGATGGACCAGGAGGCCTGGCGTGCTGCGATTCGTGGGGTCGCAAAGAGTCGGACACGACTGAGCGACTGAACTGAACTGAACTGAACTGAAAGTTCTAGATAAAAGCAACAAGGAATAGGGGAGGGGGAATTACAGAGGAGAGCTACTCAGGTGAATGAGCCTAATATACTCAAAATATCCTTGACATTTCAACTAGCTACTCGCTTTTATTTTTATTCAGAAAGTCCTATAAAATGTAAATGCTTAACCATTCCCACTTTCTCTTAAGTGAAAGAAATTTGAAAGAAAACAGATCCTTTATTAGCTGATTCCTAGTTTGGATGGGTTGTAGAATGGAATTGTGGGGAGAGGACAGGGAAAATGATAGGAAGATGACAAGTATGAACGATTTTGGACAATCTTTAATCTTGTTGAGGTCCTCACAATGTGGTTTCAGGGTTCTACTTGATAGGAAATTTCTAGAAACCTTGGTTTACAAATATTAAAATCTTAGAATACATTTTAGTATCAAATTTAAATTCAGCTTATTTAGTATTTGGAATTATCAAACTTTTTTGTTTTGTTTTCCCAATGTGAATATTTGAGAATTGACTATAATAATCGTATTGCTCTTCATCCTGTTCGCGATACCAATTGTCTCGCTGTATGTCACTTTCCGCACTGTTCACTCAACCCAGGGTAGGCAAAGCGCGAGCTAAGAGGCTGGAAGAAGACTCAAGGAGTCATAGGAACTGCAGACACATTTATTCTTTCCTGGCTGGCGCAGCAACTGTAGCAGTAGACACAACATAACACAGCACAATACCTCTCTCCTCTTGGCTGAGAAAATGGACACAGCTGTGATGAGGCAGTAATCTCGCCACTTTTAAGCTGGAGCTCATATATACAGAGCACAAAGTAGTTCGTGACCAAGTGAGTACCTCGTGGTGTGCATGAGCAGTGGTACAAATGCTCTCAGCTGTTACCTAGTCCTTATTTACAAAACATAGGGCAAGAGAGCCTGAACACACCATCTTCGCTAATTTGCTCTCTCTCCACAATACTTTTCTCCAAAAACTGAAGAATCGAAAATTTAGAGAGGGCTTCTCAGGTGGTACTAGTGGTAAAGAACCCACCGACCAATGCAGGAGACTTAAAAACAAGGGTTCTATCCTTGGGTTGGGAAGATCCCCTGCAGGAGGGCACCAACCTACTCTAGTATTATTGCATAGAGAATGCCATGGACAGAAGAGGCTGGTGGACTACAGTCCTTAAGGTCTCAAAGAGTCAGATGTGACTGAAGTGACTTAGCACACATGCACGCACATCAATACTAGGCAGAAGGGGTTCATTTATGCTCTAGGGTGGCCCAAACATGACTTCATGAATTTTGATGTCATCTCCATCTTTAAGCTGCTGAAAAGTTTCTGTTGTGAATATAGAGCTTAAATTTTTCTCTCTTCACCATACATACACAGTTTAATACTGATATAGTCTTGCATTTTTTTGCACTGTTTCTTAATCTCAAATTGCCAAATGGAATATAGTTCTTCCAAATTAGGTTTCAGACCACAGAGCTTAGGTTTTACCATTTTTTTTAAAGAGGAGAGAGCAGTAGGTCCATGAAAAGCCACTAAGGAAAAAGGAAGAGATCAAATAAGACAATGTTTTAAAGAAATAATTGCCTTTGCATGGCAGTTTTGAACCTACATTGTTAACCACAATGTGAACCATTTGAACCACATTGTGGTTTCTGGCATGATACATGATTTTCCTATATGATATCCTGAATATTTACCAGACAAATTAAAGACACGTGTTAAGAAGTTAAGGTAAACCTATGAGAATGCAGTAGGGCTTGTTCATGTGTTCATCATGGGTTTATATATGTAAAATCTATATATAGATACACATATCTATGCATATATAGTATACACATACATACTCATTAAATAAAAATATACACACACATATATAAATGTAGTGTATATATACACACCCACTAAATAAATGTATATATACTGGGTTGGATAAAAACTTCATTTGAATCTGTAACATCTTACGGAGAAACCTGAACAATTTTTGGCCAATCCAATATATATATGCATACACATATATACATACATGATAAATACACACATAGTAATTAAATTAATGTGTATATGCACATTAACATATATATACATCTTTACATATATAACATATAAATTCATGAAATAAAGGTAGGTATATTTATGTATACATATACAGATCTCTCTCTCTCTCAGCCTTTTTCTCTCTCTCTTGATAGTAGTATGTTTTCCTGATTCTGTGGAAAATAAAAAAGGTAATTAAAAAATCTGTGATCTCAAAAGCTTGTTTTCTCCCTTAGTAGGAGAGAACAAGACCTATCAACATACTGCTATTTAAGCAAAATAATAGTAATTCATGATGATGATGTAATACAAGTGATGACACAGTCAGTACATGACTCAGAGCCAAAATAACAAAATAAATAAGGATATTTTTGAAAGCTATTGAAAAAAGAAAACAATGAGAATTAGAGATATTTGAGGAAGTCATGAAGGAAGAAAAGGAACTCGGTTCAAGACCTGGTGATAGCAAAAGTGCTGAATCCAAGATGGCGTTAGTGTTTGGGAAGTGAGTGAATGAGTCTGGCTACAGCAGTTGGGAGTGTGTGTTCTAAGTCACTTTTGTCATGTGCAGCTCTTTGAGACCCTATGAACTGTAGCCTACCAGGCTCCTCTGTCCATGGGATTCTGTAGGCAAAAATATTGGAGTGGGTTGCCATGTGCTCCGCCAAGGGATCTTCCTTACCCAAAGATGGAACCCTTGTCTCTTATGTCTCCTGCATTGGCAGGCTAGTGGCATTCTTTCCCACTATCATCACCTGGGAAGCCCATTTGGGACTGGTGGGAGTGTCATTAGAAAGGTAAGTTGTCAAGAGGTAGATGTGACAAAAGGTAAGTTGTCAAAAGGTAGAATGTCAGGAGTCTTAAATGTTGGCTAATAAGTATCTTTGAAAGTTAGCTTTAGCAGGAAAATGACCCAGTAAGGTTATGTTTTATTGGCAAATGTTTATAGAATGGAATAAAGTGGGAATGTCCAGAAGGAAGATCAATTACAAATCATCAAAATAAGATCTTAACACAGCACATATGGAAGAAAAGAGACACATAGAGATAGTTAAGGAGAGAATAGTTGACAGATCTGAGTTATTATTTTTGCCCATTATAAGATGGGTAAAACAACAGTTGAGAGAACCATAGGTAACTATGTGGCATTTTCAAACCTGAGTGAGCTGATCTTAGCAAGGAGAGATAATTAGTTTGACTCAGTAAACTATATTTTCCTATTGTAGACATTAGTGGGAAATATTTTTTGAAACTTAGGAAAGTTACCCAGTTCCATCATAAATGCCCTTAAGGGCTTGCATGACAAGCAAGTGTGCTTTGGGTAGGTTGAATGAGATTGTCAGGGTTTGTAAACTGGTGCTTGGAAATCAGACATTTGGGGAGTGTATTCTGCTTTTAGAATACTTAAATGATTGGATAATATTTCTTTTGATATATATTTTTTCTTTATTCACCTGCTTCTGAACATTTTATGTTATTTCATATTTTGGCTATTGTGAATAATGCTGCAATAAACATGGATGTGCTAAATTGGCAATAATTTCATGGATATGACATTTAAGACAGGCAACAAAGAAAAAATAAACAAGTGGAATGAACATCAAACTAAAAAGTTTCTGCACAGCAAAGAAAACAACTTACAGAGTGATAAGGCAACCTGTGGGATGGGAGAAGATATTTGTAAACCAGATAACAGATAAGGGGGTTATTATCAAAACATAAAAGGAAATCCTACACCTGAATTGTAGAAAACTAAAAACTCAATTAAAACATAGGTGAAGGCCTTGAGTAGACATTTTTCAAAAGAAGACATAGAAATGGTCAAGAAGTACAGGGAAACACACTTAACATCATTAATCATCAGGAAAATGTTAATCACAATTACAATGAAATATCAACATAACTGTTAGGATGGCTAATATCAAAATAAACAAAAGACAACACATATTGGTGAAGATGTGAAGTAATTGGAATGCTTGCATACTATTGGTGGAAATAGTATGCCCAGTATGGAAAACAGTGTAGAGCTTCCTCAAAAATTTAACAGCAGAACCACAATATGAGCAGCAATCTCACTTCTAGCTCTTTCCTCATGTGGCTTCTGAGCAACTGGGATGTGGCCTCTGCAACTGAGGAAGTGAATTTTAAATTTTAATTAATATAAATTAATTTAAAGTTTTTCCAGTGCTCATGTATGGATGTGAGAGCTGGACTGTGAAGAAAGCTGAGTGCTGAAGAATTGATGCTTTTGAACTGTGGTGTTGGAGAAGACTCTTGAGGGTCCCTTGGACTGCAAGGAGACCCAACCAGTGCATCCTAAAGGAGATCAGTCCTGGATGTTCATTGGAAGGACTGATGCTGAAGCTGAAACTCCAGTACTTTGGCCACCTCATGGGAAGAGTTGACTCATTGGAAAAGACTCTGATGCTGGGAGGGATTGGGTGCAGGAGGAGAAGGGGACGACAGAGGATGAGATGGCTGGATGGCATCACCGACTCGATGCACATGAGTTTGGGTGAACTCCGGGAGTTGATGATGGACAGGGAGGCCTGGTGTGCTGGGATTGATTCATGGGATCACAAAGAGTCAGACACGACTGAGCGACTGAACTGAGCTGAATTTAAAGTTTAGTTTCTTGAGGGGGGTTCAGGATGGGGAAAAAAATAAAGTTTAGTTTCACACAACTAGTGGCTGCCGTTTTGGATAATGCAACACTAGAGATTCTCTAGAGCAACATATTTGGCAAAATGCAGCTAATTAGTTCAGGATAAATGTCTACTTTAGCATATGTGATTGAAATTTGAAATGTCTGTGTTAACAAAAATTGTCGTCTGTGAAAAAATCATCCACTCATTGAGTCAATAAATATTTATTTATCACCTATTCTCTTCTAGAATTAGCATTAGTCACAGTGCTAGAAATAGTCATGAATTTGCCCCCATGTGGCTGGCAATGAGGGATGGAACTACAACAGTTACAAGATTGCAAATTGAGATGGACACAGTAAAGCTTCCCTGAAAGATTGTAACGATATTCTGACTTAGGTTGTGGATCGTGGGGAGGTGGTGGAAAAGGTTTCCTGAAAAGGCAACATTTCAGCTGAAACCTTCACTATGAGGAGGGAATGGCTACGGAAAGAGTAAAGGTAGGAGTGTTCCAGAAGAGAGCAGTCTTGGTATGTCCAAAAACATGCTGTGCTAAAGAACTGGAAAGAAGAGCTTCAGGACATATACAACTTGTGTTTGTACCTAGAGAATGCTAGTAGAGTCTAGTGTGGGCTAATATGTATGTGCTAAGTATTTCTTCAAAATAAGTTTGGAAGTAACCAGTTTTAGACATACAGCTTCCTCTTGCTCTATTCTTTCCATGTGTGTGTGTGTGTGTGTGTGTGTGTGTATGTGTGTGTGTGTATGCAGACCTGTGCTCATTCATGCCTGACTCTTTACGAGTCCATGGGCTGTAGCCCTCCAGGCTCCTCTGTCCATGGTATTTTCCAGGCAAGAAAACGGGTGGGTTGAAACTTCCTACTTCAAGGGAACTTCCCAACCCAGAGATTGAATGCACGTCTCTTGTGTCTCCTGCATTGGTAGGTGGATTGTTTACCACTAGCACCACCTGGAAAGTCCGTTCTTTACCTTCTTGTTATTAAAACCTGTAAGTTACATGTAGTATCTTGGATAATTGTTCCCAGTTTTTCACTGCCTATTTTTCATAGAATTATATGCCCAAGCCTTTGCCATGGGACATTGTAGTACTTTTTTCTAGAGTAGGTGGTGTATTAATTTACTCCATTGTTATAGTACTTGTTGGTGCTAAAGGAATGGGAGTCCATGTGATGTGTTCAGAGAATAAAAATGTGCTTTCCTTATTGGTTTTATTTCTTATCCTTCTGCTATCTTTCTTGATGAGATCCTGTTCCATAAAGATGTTGGTTAACTATGAAGTGAGACTTAAATCCAACTGGAAGACTAGACTAAGTACTGACAACCAAAGATGAAATTGGATCAGCACCAGCCATTCTACTGGCATTAGAGTAAATCAACAACAAAAGTTTTTCATATAAGCCACTGTGGTTTTGGGTTATTGTTATGTAGCATAATTGCAGTAGAAATATAACACAGAAGAATGTTCTTTATTTTCTCTAGTTGATTGGTCGAAATTTTATACTAAAATATTCTCAACTGGTCCTGAAATTTTTGTTTAATTTTTTTCTTTACTACAAGAATTTCATGCACAATGAGAAGGGACTGAGTCTGTTTTTGAAGGGTGGTTTAAGCAATGTTACTCTTGTATCAGTTTTGCTTAGATGACATTTATCATTATTCTGATTTAATTATTTTAGAATGAGTTGAGTATAATAATGAAGGGGCTGATAGAAGGTGATGTTTTTCCTATCCTACAAGATCTCTCATTTATTTAGCAAAGACAGGAAATACACTGGGGACAATATGAAAGTTACAGCTCCTCTCAAATAGCTCTCACAGCCTAAGAGGGGATATGGATGATTAAAACAAGCAATTAAGATAAAGAGAGATGGATATCACTCTTATAATTCTGTGAGGGGCTCTGAGTCTCACTCAGCAGTCATTTCCTCCTGACATTTTCATCTCTTAAATAAATCCATGTAACTGGATGTTGCATTGTGAATGTTTACTGTTATTTTTTCTAATTATATTCTTTCTGAATATACTTTGGCCCCTTCCTTCAGCTCTCAGAAGCTTCACAGCCTCCTCCAATTTCTCTGCTTTTGTGGGCACACACACATTTTTAAGTTGGTTGAACACTTGATGTTTTGTTTGAGCTTAATAATTTTTATACCTTAATTCCCCCTAACTCAAGTTTCTTAATGAGATTTCAGGTTTTCTACCTCTAGGTATTGTTTCTGATAAAGAAATGGAATATGGAATCCATATTCTTTATTTAAAAAGGCCTTCCTATGATTATATTCCATTGAGTAGACTGTTATTTAATTCTGTGACATAACTAGTCAAGAGTTTTCCTCTCCCTGTTTTGCAAGAAGTTTGTGAATTTTTGTTAATTTCTTTCTTTTGCATCAACTATATATAGATTCTTCTCTGGGGTCTAGGCATTTGAGCAAAGATTTTTTATAAAACATTTTCTAAAAGCTTTATAAACCTACACATACATTCTGTTGAAAGGAAATGAAGCAAATACCTAGTAATATCCTGTTGATTGTAAGCTGATGATGCAAGAAAGGAAATTAGTAAAGCGAAGTAATTTCTTAACTATTTTTAGTTTTTAGCAGGACCCCTTAAGGGGATCTCTGTTGTGTTATCTTCAGAGTGGAGTGGAGCAAGGACAACTGCAGGAGTCAGGAATAAATATCAGAGGCTTGGATACTTTGTATGTGAAACCATCTGATTTCTGTGTCATCTTTAATCATGATAGGGGTAGATCTTACAAAGGAATGGTCTAGAGAGGCAAGAATGGACCCATTCATTCTCATAAGGGGTATATAGTTGGATCTTACTTTTGTACCCATTTTGATAATCTCTGTCTTTTAACTGAGTGTTAACTCATTCACATTAAGAGAGATTAGCAATATTATTTTATTCAATATATACTATCTTGTTGTTTTAAAATGTATTTATTTTCTATTATGTTGAACATTTTTCATGATTTGCATTTTGTCTCTATTAACTCCTTAAATTATTCTGATTTTAAATAATTCTGAATTTATTTTCAAGTAGTATTGTCATTTCATATGTAGTGTGAGGACCCAATAATAGTCTTCACCAGTTCCTCCTCCCATTTTTCATGCCATTATTGTCATATATTTTACTTTACATATGTGAAAATTGCACATTACATTGTTACTATTTTTGCATTAGGAAGTTTTCTTTTATTGTAATTACAAATAAGAAAAAGATGATTTACCTTCATTTATTCCATTTCTAGTGCTTTTTCTTTCTTTATTTAGACCAGATTTTTGACTGATATCATATTCTTTCTGACTAAAGAACTTCCTATAGTATTTTTCATAGAGTAGATTTGATATCAATGAATCCTATAGTTTTGTTTATCTGAAATTTTTTTTTCTCCTCTAGTTTTTGAAATATGTTTTGGCTGGGTATAGAATTCTGGCTTACCGGGCTTTTTTTCCCTTTCAGCACTTTAAAGATGCCACTCTACTCTCTTCTTGCTTGTTTGGTTTCCAATAAGAAATTTTATCCTTATTCTTTTGTAAATAATAATTCCTCTGATTTTTTCCTCTGGTTGCCTTTAAGATTTTTTATTTATGTTTGATTTTAGAAATTTGAATATGATTTTCTAACTCAGTGTGTGCATGTGTGTCACACACACAGTGTTATTTATCTTGCTTGCTGTTCTTTGAACTTCTTGGACCTATATTACTTCTCTGATCTATATTACTATGGAAAATTCTCAGGTATTATTTTCTCAATTTTTTTTAAACTGAAAATTTACAGTGTATTTGGACTAGTATTGATGCCAAATATCTAGTAGAAACAAATATAAATACTTTCTGGAAGAACGCCAATTTATTAGGTCCACCAAGTAAATAATTCTAATATGAAGTTCCTTGGAGCATGAATTTCACATCAAAAATTACCAAACCCCTGAGGGAAAAAGCCACTACTATGAGGGGAGTCAGATGAGCAACTGTGGTATCAGAAGTTTAAAAGAAACAGGGAAATAGTCAGACATAGACTGTAACATAAGTACTTAATATGTATGATATGGTGTGAATATTTGTGATACCCCAAAGTTCAGATGTTCAAATCCAAGGCAATGATATTAGGAGGTAGAGCCATTGAGAGGTGATCAATTCATGAGGGAGGAGACCTCATGAAAGGGATTAGTGCTCTCAGAAAGATAGTTTATTCTTTGTATGATGTAAGGTAGACAGGTGTCTAAAAAGCAGGCTCTTACCAGATACAAAATCATTGGCACTGATATCTTGAACTTCTCAACTTTGAATACTGTGAAAAAATAAATATGTTCTTCTAAGTCACCCAGTTTATAGTATTTTGGTTATAGCAACCTGAACAAACCAAATGAATATTTAAATAAATAAAGCAGGGTATTATAAATATAACTAAAGCATAAAGAATGAGAGCAAGAGACTATTGAAATGATCAGGCAAAGTTTTCAACTAAACTCAATTGAAAATATAATAAAATGGAAATATATTGTTAAACAAGTCATGCATTGTTGTTGAAAAATGAATAAGCCAGAATCTAAAAATGAGTAAATTACACACACACACACACACACACACATATACACCAAATAATAATATATGTGATTAGGAAAAAAAAAGGTGTAAAGAAAGAGAATACCTGACATACT
Source organism: Budorcas taxicolor (assembly GCF_023091745.1). Lineage (NCBI taxonomy): Eukaryota > Metazoa > Chordata > Mammalia > Artiodactyla > Bovidae > Budorcas > Budorcas taxicolor. The sequence continues at coordinate 48,530,257 of NC_068922.1, forward strand.
TATAAATGAACTCTGGAAGAGAAGAACACAAAATAATGGAAGAAAGACGATATTTAAAGGGATAATGTCTAAGTATTTTCCAGACTTGATGTATGTCATGAATCCTCAGTTTCAGGAAGTCTAACAAATCTCAAACAGGATAAATAAAAAGCAAGATATACTTAGCAAAGTTGCTGTAAAACTATAGGACCAAAGACAAAAATATTATTTTAAAAGCTGCCAGAAGAAAAAGAGAAATTGCTTACAAATGGCAAAAATAAAATTCAAATCTTACCTATTGACAGCAATAATATAAAGCAGAAGATAATTAAACATTATCTTTAACCTTCTTTGAGAGAACTACTGTCAACTTAAAATTCATTATTCTAAAAGTCTAACTCTCAATCCTAAAGGAAATCAACCCTGAGTATTCATTGGAAGGATTGATGCTGAAGCTGAAGCTCCAATACTGTGGCCACTTGAGAAGAGGAGTCAACTCATTGGAAAAGGCCCTGATGCTGGGAAAGACTGAAGGCAAAAAGGAGGAGGGAGCAGCAGATGATGAGATGGTTAGATAGCATCACCAACTCAATGGACATGAATTTGAGCAAACTCCAGGAGATAGTAAGATACAGAGAAGCATGGCCTGCTGCAGTCCATGGGGTCACAAAGAATGGACACGACTTAGTGACTGAAGAACAATGACCTTTCAAGGACAAAGGAAAATATATTAACTTATAGATTAAGGTAATTCTTAAGGAATTTCTAAGATATGTATTTCCAAAAAAGGAAAAAAAAAAAAAGAGAGAGAGAGAGAGAGAGAGAGAAAGTGATCTCAAATAGAAGCTCCTGAGGTGCAAGAAATTATAAGTGAAAAATATGGCATGCATGTTAATCTAGGAAAAATAATATCTTAGTTATAATCAAGAGAATAATGATCTGTTCTTACTTTGCTTTCATATTAATTTAATTTTACATTGTGTTGTGTTAAATCCCTTGATTGATGTTCTTTAGGACAGCCGTTAAAGAGAAAATGCAAGAGAGAAAAAAGTAGAATGGGAAAAATTAATAGTAAAAAAGTAAGAAAACAGATCCCTGGGTTGGGAAGATCCCCTGGAGAAGGAAGTGGCAACCTATTCAAGTATTCTTGCCTGGAAAATCCCATGGACAGAGGAGCTGGGTGGACTACAGTCCATGAGGTTGCAAAGAGTTAAACACGACTGCACGACTAACACACACACACACACACAAGAAAACAGAGAGGAAAGAGAAAAAATATATCACAAAATAACCAATATTAATGAACCCAAACAGATTAGTAGCCATTTCAAAAATAATAGATCATATAAAAAATAGAACCCAGCAATATATTGCTTGTATATCATATAATTAAAATGTAAAGGCATCTGGATCCAATCCCAAAGAAAGGCAATCCAAAGAATGCTCAAACTACCATACAATTGCACTCTTCTCACATGCTAGTAAAGAAATGCTCAAAATTCTCCAAGCCAGGCTTCAGCAATGAGTGAACCATGAACTTCAATTAACCTCCAATTAAACTCTGGAGGAGAACATAGGCAAAACACTGTCTGACATAAATCACAGCAGGATCCTCTATGATCCATCTCCCAGAATACTGGGAATAAAAGCAGACATAAACAAATGGGATCTAATTAAAATTAAAAGCTTCTGCACAACAAAGGAAACTATAAGCAAGGTGAAAAGACAGCCTTTGGAATGGGAGAAAATAATAGCAAATGAAGCAACTGACAAATAAGTAATCTCAAAAATATACAAGCAACTCTTGCAGCTCAATTCCAGAAAAATAAACAACCCAATCAAAAAATGGGAAAAAGAACTAAATAGACATTTCTCCAAAGAAGACATACGGATGGCTAACAAACACATGAAAAGATGCTCAACATCACTCATTATCAGAGAAATGCAAATCAGGACCACAATGAGGTACCATTTCACACCAGTCAGTATAGGTATCCAAAAGTCTACAAGCAATAAATGCTGGAGAAGGTGTGGAGAAAAGGGAACCCTCTTACACTGTTGGTGGGAATGCAAACTAGTATAGCCACTATGGATAACAGTGTGGAGATTCCTTCAAAAACTGGAAATAGAACTGCCTTCAGTTCAGTTCAGTTCAGTTCAGTCGCTCAGTCATGTCGGACTCTTTGCGACCCCATGAATCGCAGCACGCCAGGCCTCCCTGTCCATCACCATCTCCCAGAGTTCACTCAGACTCAATGACCCAGCAGTCCCACTGCTGGGCACACACACCAAGGAAACCAGAATTGAAAGAGACATGTGTAGCCCAATGTTCATCACAGCATTGCTTATAATAGCCAGGACATGGAAGCAACCTAGATGTCCATCAGCAGACAAATGGATAAGAAAGCTGTGGTACATATACACAATGGAGTATTACTCAGCCATTGAAATAATACATTTGAATCAGTTCTAATGAGGTGGATGAAACTGGAGCTGATTATACAGAGTGAAGTAAGCCAGAAAGAAAAACACCAATACAGTATATTAACACATATATATGGAATTTAGAAAGATGGTAACGATAACCTTGTATGCGAGACAGCAAAAGAGACACAGATGTATAGAACAGTCTTTTGGACTCTGTGGGAGAGGGAGAGGGAGAGGGTGGGATGATTTGGGAGAATGGCATTGAAACATGTGTATTATCATATAAGAAATGAATTGCCAGTCTAGGTTCAATGCAGGATACAGGATGCTTGAGGCTGGTGCACTGGGATGACCCAGAGAGATGGTACGGGGAGGGAGGTGGGAGGGGGATTCAGGATTGGGAACACATGTACTTCCGTGGTGGATTCATGTTGATGTATGGCAAAACCAATACAGTATTGTAAAGTAAAATAAAGTAAAATAAAAAATATATAAAAATAAATTTATATTAAAAAATAATAAATAATAAGAATAAAGAGAAAATTTTTTTTAAAAGGGGGAGAGGGACCAGAATTACCAACATCTGCTGGATCATGGAAAAACCAAGAGAGTTCCAGAAAAACATCCATTTCTGCTTTATTGACTAGGCCAAAGTCTTTGACTGTGTGGATCACAACAAACTCTGAAAAATTCTGAAAGAGATGGGAATACCAGACCACTTTACCTGCCTCTTGAGAAATCTGTGTGAAGGTCAGGAAACAACAGTTAGAACTGGACATGGAACAACAGACTGGTTCCAAATAAGAAAAGGAGTATGTCAAGGCTGTATATTGTCACCCTGCTTATTTAACTTATATGCAGAGTACATCATGAGAAACGCTGGGCTGGAAGAAGCACAAGCTAGAATCAAGAGTGCTGGAAGAAATATCAATAACCTCAGATATGCAGATGACACCACCCTTATGGCAGAAAATAAAGAAGAACTAAAGAGCCTCTTGCTGAAAGTGAAAGAAGAGAGTGAAAAAGTTGTCTTAAAGCTCAACATTCAGAAAACTAAGATCACGGCATCTGGTCCCATCACTGCATGTCAAACGGAGAGGTAACAGTAGAAACAGTGACTGACTTTATTTTGGGGGGCTCCAAAATCACTACATGTGGTGATTACAGCCATGAAATCAAAAGATGCTTGCTCCTTGGAAGGAAAGTTATGACCAACCTAGACAGCATATTTAAAAGCAGTGAGATTGTTTTGTCAACAAAGGTCCATCTAGTCAAGGCTATGGTTTTTCCAGTAGCCATGTATGGATGTGAGAGTTGGACTATCAAGAAAGCTGAGTGCTGAAGAATTGATGCTTTTGAACTATGGTGTTGGAGAAGACTCTTGAGAGTCCCTTCTACTGCAAGGAGATCCAATCAGTCCATCCTAAAAGAGATCAGTCCTGAGTGTTCATTGGAAGGACAGATGTTGAAGCTGAAACTCCAAATTTTTGGCCACCTGATGCAAAGAGCTTACTTATCTGAAAAGACCCCAATGCTGGGAAAGATTGAGGGCAGAAGGAGAAGGGGAAGACAGAGGATGAGATGATTGGATGGCATCACTGACTCAATGATCATGAGTTTGGATGAATTCTGGGAGTTGGTGATGAACAGGGAGGCCTGGTGTGCTGCAGTTCATGGGGTCGAAAAGAGTCAGACATGACTGAGCGACTGAACTGAACTGAACTGAGGTAAATACTAAGAAAAATCAATTGGGCAAGTATAGGAAAAGAAAAAAAAATGTAAATAAATGGAATGGCATGAAAATTGGAAAGGAAGAACCAAATCTTATCATTAGAAGAAAATCCAAAATAAACAATAGAAAATGCTTAGAATTAATAAGAACTTAACAAAGACGCTGGACGTCAAGTTGACATACAAAAGTAATTAGCATTTCTACATGTTTGCAGAAAATAAAGTGAAATTCAGGAAAGTAACTTATCATAGCAGTTCTTTTATCTATCATCTGTCTATTTATCTAGGTCTTTCATCAATCTACAGAATTTAGAATTAAATCTAAATTTAATGTAAAGTCTTTTGAACAAAATTATAAAATTTTAGTGAAAGACATTAAAAGAAGAATAAAATAAAGAACTATCACGCTTTTGGAAGGGAATATTTAATGTTTTTAATATGTCAAGTCTCTCCAAAATTATTTGCAGATACTATACACTTCTAATGAAAACACAAACACATATTTTTTGGAATTTTACAAGCTGTTTCTAAATTTTATATGGAAGAGTAAAGGGCCAAAAGTAGACAAGAGACTCTTGAAGAATATAAATAAGGTGAGAGTGGGTGTACTAGTGAATGGCCCTTCAATATATCAAGATTTATTATAAAACTACATAATTTTGACACAGTGGTATAGTACAAATATAAACAAGAGGAAAAAGTGAAGAGAGTGGAGAACAATTCATGTAAAGCCCTATACATAACAGGGATGGCAATGGAGATAAGTGAGGACAGTATCAATTATTCACTGAATGCCGCTGAGGCAATTGGTTATCCATAAGAAAAACAAAATGAAATTGTATCCTTATACTATGCACAACTTTATTTTTTTTATGCCTCTTATTATTCCCCCAATGGCTCAGCACATAAAGAATCTCCTTGCAATACAGGAGACAGGAGATGCAAGTTCAATCTCTGGGTCGGGAAGATCCCCTGGAGAAGAAAATGGCAACCCACTCCAGTATCCTTGCCTGAAAAATCCCAAGGACAGAGAAGCTTGGCAGGCTGCAGTCCAATGGGTTGCAAAGAGTCGGGATGTGACTAAGCAACCGCACATGCACACGCAATACTTATCAAGGGCCTTCTTCTATTACAGTGACCACTGGGGCAACAGGACAGGGGCTTTCTCTAGTGACTCACTGTGAAAAAGCCCTAAACAGAGAAACTTCTAAAAGCTAAGAATACAGAGATACCAAGCTGATTCAGCTCTTCAGTAATTCAGCAGTAGGTTGTCACATAAAGAGCATATATAAATAAATGCTGGATTCAATTCCCTGGTGATTCTAACATTTTGGAATCTTAGTCACTTCTAAGTACATTTCCTTTCCTTTATGAAAAGGTTAAGTGCTAATCTGGTTGCTGGTTTGCCAAGAGAAATCTGGCAAGTCTTACAAGTACATATGTAAATTGTAATTAAATTCTTAATGTAGAGCTATACAATTCACTACTGTGAAAATAATACTTAGCTACAAAACTGTCCTACATTCTTTTACTAATTAGTATTGACTGGAGTTGGAGGAGGGATTTTTTCTGACCTGATTGATGAATTCAAGTGACAGATTTTGTTTTGTTGAAGGCTGACTTTTTCTCAGAGAAGGTAAAATAAATAAATAAATAAATAACTGGTCTAACCTATGCAGCAGAGCTCACGAGCTCTTTTTGATTATAGAGCAAGGCATTTCAAGTGTGTGGAGGAGACAATTTCATAGTTGATGGAAACACCCAATGAGAGGAAGGGCCACATTCCTGATAAGCCACATCTTTGTGGGTTCCATCTGTCTAACATTAGGGAATTTTATTAAGAGATCTAGATAAGAGTTAAGTAATGGATGGCAATTGTCATTTTATCATTAGAAACAGTTGTACAAAGTACACGATGCATTTCACAAATATTCTATGCAACTTTTCACATCAGTCAGTCAGTTCAGTAGCTCAGTCGTGTCTGACTCTTTGCGATCCCATGGACTGTGGCATGCCAGACCTGCCTGCCCATCACCAACTCCCAGAGCTTGCTCAAACTCATGTCCATTGAGTCTGTGATGCCATCCAATCATCTCATCCTCTATCATCCCCTTCTCCTCTTACCTTCAAACTTCCCCAGCATCAGGGTCTTTTCAAATGGGTCAGTTCGCATCAGGAAGCCAAAATATTGAAGCTTCAGCTTCACCATCAGTTCTTCCAATGAATATTCAAGGCTGATTTCCTTTAGGATAGAATGGTTGGATCGCTTTGCTGTCCGAGGGACTCTCAAGAGTCTTCTCCAACACCAAGTTTCAAAAGCATCAATTCTTTGGTGCTCAGCTTTCTTTATAGTCCAACTCTCACATCCATATGTCACTACAGGAAAAACCATAGCTTTGACTAGATGGACCTTTGTCAGCAAAGTAATCTCTGCTTTTTCATATGCTGTCTTGGTTGGTCATAACTTTTCTTCCAAGGAGGAAGCATCTTTCAATTTCATGGCTACAATCACCACATGCAGTGATTTTGGAGATCCCCCCCTCCCAAACACACAAAAAAAGTCTGTCAGTTTCCACTGTTTCCCCATCTATTTGCCATGAAGTGATGGGACCAGATGGCAAGATGTTAGTTTTCTGAATGTTGAGATTTAAGCTAACTTTTTCACTCTCTTCTTTCAATTTCATCAAGAGGCTTTTTAGTTCTTTTCCACTTTCTGCCATAAGGGTGGTGATATCTGTGTATCTGAGATTATTGATATTTCTCCTGGCAATCTTGATTCCAGCTTGTGTTTCTTCCACCCCAGCATTTCTCATGATGTGCTCTGCATGTAGGTTAAATAAGCAGGGTGACAATATACAGCCTTGACGCTCTCCTTTTCCTATTTGGAACCAGTCGGTTGTTCCATGTCCAGTTCTAACTGTTGCTTCCTAACCTGCATACAAATTTCTCAGCAGACAGGTAAGGTGGTCTGGTATTTCCATCTCTTTAAGAATTTTCCAGAGTTTGTTGTGATCCACCCAGTCAAAGGCATTGGTGTAGTCAATAAAGCAGAAGTAGATGTTTTTCTGGAACTCTCTTGCTTTTTTTGATGATCCAACGAGTGTTAGCAATTTGATCTCTGGTTCCTTTGCCTTTTCTAAAGCCAGCTTGAACTTCTGGACATTCATAATTCATGTACTGTTGAAACTTGGCTTAGAGAATTTTGAGCTTTACTTTGCTAGCTTGTGAGATGAGTGCAATTGTGTGGTAGTCTGAGCATTCTTTGGATTGCTTTTCTTTGGGACTGGAATGAAAACTGACCTTTTCCAGTCCTGTGGCAATTGCTGAGTTTTCCAAAGTTGCTGACATATTGAGTGCAGCCCTTTCACAGCATCATCTTTTAGGATTTGAAATACTAAATAGTGTTGCTGTGATCATGGCGAGTGCATGCATCTTTGAAACTATGCTGGTGTCTGGATATAAGGGCATACAAATTACCTACAGTGTCCCTACCCAAGATAACCATTATTAACATTCAATATGTATTTCCAGCTTTTTTTTCTATTCTAGAGCAGATTTAAATGTGTAAAAACTTTTGTAATTTTCATGAAGCTAATTGAAACCTTTCATTTTTTGGGTGTCTTTAGGAAATCATTATGATTTATATAATTTTATATACCAAGATGTTAATTAAGTAAAAATGGTGGTTGAAATTGAGCTTGGAAGAAATGGAAGTGTTGAAAGAAATAAAATTGGCAGATTCAACAGAGTGTCATGGAAAATTTAATTGGAAGCTATGATCATGCACGCATGACTTGGATAACTGGATTTTCCTCCAAAATTGTAACTCTAGAATGAATACAATGCAATCATTTTACAGATTGGAAACTGAGGCCTAGAAATCTTGTGAGTTTTCACACAAAAGGTAAGATCAGAGTGAAAATGCATGTCTCCTCACTTCCTGTCCACATTTTTTCTCTGAACTCATGGTAGGACCAGAGCTGTAGGAATAATGTGAAGGTCACCAGTGCAATTTCCTGCCATTCTTGCTCAAAGGTGTCTCATTGTGGGCATGTTCAATATTTATAGATGTTGCTTCTGTAGGCTAAAGTCAGACCTTTACAGAGGTAGGGTCATTTTAACTTATAGTATCTTTTCCTCTTATTGTAGGCCTTTTGTCTGGGTAAACCAAACTATTTTCTCTGCCCTTCCATATTGGCCTTGATTTAGAATCAATGCCAGTGTGATCAGATTGGGGAGTTCTGTTAGTAAGCCTCCAGAAGTAATGAAAATGACATAATAACTTTACTTCATGGGTGAGATATCCTGAGTTTGCTATTTGAGAAAATAATGATACTTGTCATATATTTCCTCTAAATAAATCTGTCTTTAATACCAAAAGTCCCTGTTTTCTTCACTTCTGCTTATTTTCTGTCACTCAAACTGACGCTTGCTGTCAATATCTCCTCACTATAAGTGTAAGCAGAAACATTTAAAGAAAGTGGTATTGTTTTATTTTGGGGTTAGCAATTTTCCAGGACCCACTGGCAGAGTGCTTAGCTTTAAAGAATCACATGTGTTTGGTTTGTTCTAAATATAGGCCAAACAGAACGCAGTAGAGCCTGAAGGCTAAAGGCTTCAGACTTCAGACTTAGGAATGAAAAAAAAAAAAAAATCCAGGGAAGTAATAGCTCCTTCCCAAAACTAAACAAATAAGAAAGTTTCTGCTAAATGCAGGAAACAAGCTGAAGGATATCAGATTTTCTTCTCAAATCTTCTGGTTGTTTTTTTTTTTTTTTTAATTTTTTTAAAACTTTAAAACTGTAAAACCAAAGTTAGCCTTCAACGGTACAGTCACTCAAAGCTATATTGGTAAATGGTAACCACTGTGTGGTCTTGCTGGACCACAGGAAGGGCTGCAGTGAAATGGATGTGACCACTTTGAAAAAGCACATCATTAGAATTTTTTTCCTTTGAACTCTGCCCTTTATAATATTTTGTGTGTGGGTCTGGCATAAGGCCAAAGAGCAAGTCTTCTGCCTTTAGTTTGTATTGCCAGTGAGATGAGGAAGTGCATATGTAACATGTGGTATTAATAATATTAAGTTTTGTTTTACATTGTTTCTCAGACTAGAAACTGTAGATCTTTGTGGCCTATGGACATATTTTCAGAGATATACAAGTTCTCTATTATGTATATTTTTTCAAAATTTAGGGATATTATAAGTTATCAAAAATATATTAAAAAATATGACAGTCACCTTCTGTGCTAGGTGCTAGCACTGCCATAACAAAGTCCCTTACACTGGATGACTTGAACAATAGAGCTTTGTCTCCCAGTTTTGGAGGCTTGAAGTCCAAGATTAAGGTGCTGACAAGGTTGGTGCCTTCTCAGGGCTGTTAGAGAATCTGTTTCATGCCTCTTTGCTAGCTTCTGGAGGTTTGCTGATGATCTTTCACTTCTTTGCTTGTAGATGCCAAAGATCTCTCCCTTCATTTTCACACAACATGATCCTTGTGTTTGTGTCTGTCTGAATCCAAATTTGTCTTCTTTATGAGGACACCAGTGACATCAAATTAGAGTTCACTCTCATGACCTCATCTTAACTTGGTTATCTGCAAAGACTCTATTTCCATATAAGGTCACTTTCAAAGGTCAAAGTTACTGGGGGATAAGATTGCAATATCTTTAGGGGGGGACACAATTCAACCTATAACATCTTCCAAATATTGCCAATTTGAGTTTATAATTGAGATAAAGGGAAAAGGTACTATTATAATTATTCCATCAAGAGAAAAAATGCAGAGATGACTTAATTTATTGATACCAAGAGAAGGGCAGGCAGTATCATGTCAAGATAACCTACAGAAAGTTTCTGTAAGGAAACTTTCATGTAGACATGCATATTACAGAAGTTGTAATAAAGAACAGTGACAGGATTTGGTAAAATAGACATAATGAATCTAAAGAAATCTGCACTGCAAATGTTATATTTGTAAACTCCTTAAAGTAGCAATTCATGTGCATTTCTACATAGAATACAACTTAAGACTTAGTCTTGGATGTAATTGGAAGATAATATGGGAATAACTTTATAAAAAGGCTTAGGTTTTTCTTAAAGGGAAAGTTAGATATAGAGAAAATATTCAAATTCTACATTTAATAATTACAGTAACAATAATAATAGTTGTTATTTATTATCAAAGACCTTCATGTCAGGCATTGTGTGCTTAGATGCTCAGTCATGCCTGACACTTTGTGACCCCATGGACTGTAGCCTGCCAAGCTCCTCTGCTCATGGGATTCTCCTGGAGAGAATACTGGAGTGGATAGCCAGTCCCTTCTCCTGGGGATCTTCAGGCATTACATAAAATGTTAACCCTTCTCGTCATGCACCCAACTTATTATAGTCACCACTTGGCAAATGAAAATCTGCTGGGTTTGGTATTTTATTCTTTTTTATCTGAACACAAAATTTTTACTCTTTTCACTATATTTTTATGTTTTTAAATATCACTTAAGCTTATATAAGAAAGATGAAAGTGTCTCGATGAGTGTATCCTAGACTTTGGCTTTGAATATCAGGAGCTCTTTAAATCATGTTTCATCACTCTTATACATATAATATCAAAGAGCAGATATTATATAAGGTGACCTCCAGAGCCATCAATCTAGTTGGAAACATAAGCCTGATATCTGGCCCATGGTTCAACTAGACCTGCAGGTCTTAATAGAATCATAGTCAAGCTGGTGGAAGTGGTTTTCAAAGATTGATTTGGATATTTTGAGTATGTCAGCTATCTCTGGCATGATCTAGTACTGATCATTCTCAATTAATGCCTCGATTTGATTGCTATCAACTTCAACTGGTCTGCCTGACTGTAGAACATTGTCTAGCGTGAAATCTCTAGCACAAAACCTCACAAACCACCTTTGACATGTTCAGTCAGTCTCAGCACGTTCTCCATATACTGAAAAAGAATTTTTTTTCTGCATTTCAGTTGCATTTTTATCTTTCTTGGAATAATAAAGCATAGTATGTCAAAACTTAGGACCGGAGCGGTCCTAAGATGGCGGAGGAATAGGACGGGGAGACCACTTTCTCCCTCAAAAATTCATCAAAAGAACATTTCAACACTGAGTAAATTCCACAAAATAACTTCTGAATGCTGGCAGAGGACATCAGGCACCCAGCAAAGCAGATCGTTGGCTTCAAAAACAGGTAGGAAAAAACATAATAAGATGAAAAAAGAGACAAAGGAGGTAGGGAGGGAGCTCCGTCCTGGGAAGGGAATCCCGTCCCGGGAAGAGACTCTTAAAAAGAGAGGTTTCCAAACACCAGGAAACATTCTCGCAGCCGAGTCTGTGGCGAGCTTTGGAAGCACAGAGGGCAACATAACGGGAAGGAAAAATAAATAAATAATTAAAATCAACAGATTATGAGCCCAACAGTAACTCCCTCAGTGGAAAAGCAGCGCAGATGCCTGCATCCGCCACTAGCAAGTGGGGGCTGGGCAGGGAGGAGCGGGAGGCACAGCTGGCAGTGCTTTTTAAGAATCGGGCTGCGGGCGCGGGCTGCAGTACTTTTTTGAGAATCAGGCTGGAACGCCCCGTGCATGGACAGAGCGAACTAACTTGGGCTAGCAAACCAGAGTGTGGGATAGCTACCACACAAAACACTCGAACATAAGACACCACCAGGATCGCGCACAGAACAAAGGACGGATCGGAAATAGCCGGCTGCAGACCATCCCCCTCCGGTGACAGGCAGCCAGAGCTTTAAGGGCTGGAAGGGGGCAATCGTAGCCCAAGAGAGACATTACTTACCAAAATGCAAGCAGGCTTCTTTGTTAACTAAGACTTCTGGGGGTTCTGGACAGTCATCATCCGCCTGAGAAGGAATGCCAGTGGTACACCCAGAAAACTGAGCAACAGGGAAAGGCCATAGTCGCAGCGATTGCGCTCACCAAACTCGTGAGCTACACGGACCTGGGAAGGGCACAAAACGCAGGCCCAACCAAATCTGCACCTCTGAGGGCTTTCTGAGCCCTGAGCTTGAGCGGCTTAGACCGGAGAGGTGCATGAAGCCTAGGGCCGGCCTCAGACGATTCCCCGGTGGAGCTACGTAGAGCCTGAGTGGTGTGCACCCTGAGCAGGGGCAAGCCCAGAGTGGATGAGACACTGCAAGCACACGCCAGTAATATTTGTTTGTAGCATCCCTGCCTCCCCACAGCACAACTGAATAGTGAACCTAGTGTGTCCACCACCACCCTCCCTGTGTCAAGATGGAAATCAGACACTGAAGAGACCAGCAAACAGAGGAAGTTAAACAGAGGGAACTGCCTTGGAAGTGACCCCGCACAACCCACAACACCAGAGAAAGGGCCAGATATACCTTTACTACTTTTACTTTTTTTTTGAGTTGATGGGGTTGCGTGATTGTTTTTTCTTCTTTTTATTGTTTTTCCTCTTTTTTTTACCTTTCTTAAATTTTTAAGTACTCTATTTCTCTAATTATTATTTTTAATAATTCTTGTGGCTTTGTTTTTTTTGTTTTTTGTTTGTTTGTTTTGTTTGTTTGTTTGTTTGTTTTTTCTTTCTTTTTTTCCTCTTCTTCTTCTTTTTTTTAATATTGTATTTTTGAAAATCCAATCTCTACTGCAGATTTTTAATCTTTGCTTTTTGGTATTTGTTGTCAATTTCGTACATGTAAAAACCCAATCTTCAGTACCCAATTTTACCTGAGAGTGAGATTACTGGTTTGACTACTCTCCCCTCTTTTGGACTCTCCTTTTTCTCCATCAGGTGTCCTCTGTCTCCTCCCTCCCCCTTCTCTTCTCTACCCAACCCTGTGCATCTCTGTGTGTTCCAGACGGTGGAGAACACTCAGGGAACTGGCTACTGGCCGGATCTCTCTCTCTCTCCCTTTCATTTCCCTCTTTTATCCTCCTGGCCACCTCTGTCTACTTCCTCCCTCTCCTCCTCCCTGTATAACTCCGTGAACACCTCTGAGTGGTCCAGACTGTGGAGCATACATAAGGACATGATTACTGGCTAGCTTGCTCTCTCCTCTTCTGATCCCACCTCATCTCATTCCAGTCACCTCTAACTACCCCCTCCCTCTTCTCTTCTCCGTGTAACTCAGTGAACCTCTATAGGTGACCCTCAATGTTGAGAAACCTTTCATCTTTAACCTAGATGCTTTATCATCAGTGCTGTATAGATGGAGAAGTCCTGAGGCTAAGGTAGAAATAAAACTGAAAACCAGAAACAGGAGGCTTAAGTCCAAATCCTAAGAACATCAGAGAAATCCTGAATCCAGGGAACATTAATCAATAGGAGCTCATTAAATGCCTCCATACCTACACTGAAACCAAGCACCACCCAAGGGCCAACAAGTTCCAGAGCAAGACATACCATGCAAATTCTCCAGCAACACAGGAACACACCCCTGAGCTTCAAATATACAGGCAGCTCAAAACTACTCCAAAACCATTGACGTCTCACAACCCATTACTGGACAATTCATAGCACTCTAGAGAGAAGAAATCCAGCTCCAGTCACCAGAACTCCAACACAAGCCTCCCTAACCAAGAAACCTTGAGAAGCCACTGATACAACCCCACCCACAGTGAGGAAACTCCATAATAAAGAGAACTGCACAAATTCCCAGAATATAGAAAGGCCACCCCAAATGCAGCAATATAACCAAGATGAAGAGACAGAGGAATACCCAGCAGGCAAAGGAACAGGAGAAATGCCTACCAAACCAAACCAAAGAGGAGATAGGGAATCTACCTGAGAAAGAATTCCGAATATTGATAGTGAAAATGATCCAAAATCTTGAAATCAAAATGGAATCACAGATAAATAGCCTAGAGACAAGGATTGAGAAGATGCAAGAAAGGTTTAACAAGGACATAGAAGAAATAAAAAAGAGTCAATATATAATGAATAATGCAATAAATGAGATAAAAAACACTCTGGAGGCAACAAATAGTAGAATAACGGAGGCAGAACATAGGATTAGTGAAATAGAACATAGAATGGTAGAAATAAATGAATCAGAGAGGAAAAAAGAAAAACGAATTAAAAGAAATGAGGACAACCTCAGAGACCTCCAGGACAATATGAAACGCTCCAACATTCGAATTATAGGAGTCCCAGAAGAGGAAGACAAAAAGAAAGACCATGAGAAAATCCTTGAGGAGATAATAGTTGAAAACTTCCCTAAAATGGAGAAGGAAATAATCACCCAAGTCCAAGAAATCCAGAGAGTTCCAAACAGGATAAACCCAAGGTGAAACACCCCAAGACATATATTAATCAAATTAAGACCAAACACAAAGAACAAATATTAAAAGCAGCAAGGGAAAAACAACAAATAACACACAAGGGGATTCCCATACGGATAACCACAGATCTTTCCATAGAAACTCTTCAGGCCAGGAGGGAATGGCAAGACATACTTAAAGTGATGAAAGAAAATAACCTACAGCCCAGATTACTGTACCCAGCAAGGATATCATTCAAATATGAAGGAGAAATAAAAAGCTTTACAGACAAGCAAAAGCTGAGAGAATTCAGCACTACCAAACCAGCTCTCCAACAAATACTAAATGATATTCTCTAGACAGGAAACACAAAAAAGGCGTATAAACCCGAACCCAAAACAGTAATGTAAATGGCAATGGGATCACACTTATCAATAATTACCTTAAACATAAATGGGTTGAATCCCCCAACCAAAATGCAAAGACTGGCTGAATGGATACAAAAACAAAATCCCTATATGACCCACCTCAAAACAACGGACACATACAGACTGAAAGTGAAGGGCTGGAAAAAGATATTCCAAGTAAATAGAGACCAAAAGAAAGCAGGAGTAGCAATACTCATCTCCGATAAAATAGACTTTAAAACAAAGGCTGTGCAAAGAGACAAAGAAGGCCACTACATAATGATCAAAGGATCAATCCAAGAAAAAGATAGAACAATTATAAATATATATGCACCCAACATAGGAGCACCGCAATATGTAAGACAAATGCTAACAAGCATGAAAGGGGAAATTAACAATAACACAATCATAGTGGAAGACTTTAATACCTCACTCACACCTATGGACAGATCAACTAAACAGAAAATTAACAAAGGAATGCAAACTTTAAATGATACAATAGACCAGTTAGACCTAATTGATATCTATAGGACATTTCACCCCCAAACAATGAATTTCACCCTTTCCTCAAGTGCTCACGGAACCTTTTCCAGGATAGATCACATCCTGGGCCATAAATCTAACCTTGATAAATTAAAAAAAATTAAAATCATTCCAAGAATCTTTTCTGACCATAATGCACTAAGATTAGATCTCAATTACAGGAGAAAAACTTTAAAAATCCCAACATATGGAGGTTGAACAACACGCTTCTGAATAACCAGCAAATCACAAAGAAATCAAAAAAGAAATCAAATTAAGCATAGAAATGAATGAAAATGAAAACACAACAACCCAAAACCTGTGGGACACTATAAAAGTAGTGCTTAGAGGAAAGTTCATAGCAATACAGGCATACCTCAAGAAACAAGAAAAAAGTCAAATAAATAACCTAACTCTACAACTAAAGCAACTAGAAAAGGGAGAAATGGAGAACCCCAGAGATAGTAGAAGGAAAGAAATCTTAAAAATTAGGGCAGAAATAAATGCAAAAGAAACAAAAAAGACCATAGCAAAAATCAACAAAGCAAAAAGCTGGTTCTTTGAAAGGATAAACAAAATTGACAAACAATTAGCTAGACTCATCAAGAAACAAAGGGAAAAAAATCAAATCAATAAAATTAGAAATGAAAATGGAGAGATCACAACAGACAATACAGAAATACGAAGGATCATAAGAGACTACTATCAGCAATTGTATGCCAATAAAATGGACAACGTGGAAGAAATGGACAAATTCTTAGAAAAGTACAACTTTCCAAAACTGAACCAGGAAGAAATAGAAAATCTTAACAGACCCATCACAAGCACGGAAATTGAGACTGTAATCAGAAATCTTCCAGCAAACAAAAGCCCAGGTCCAGAAGGCTTCACAGCTGAATTCTACCAAAAATTTCGAGAAGAGCTAACACCTATCCTACTCAAACTCTTCCAGAAAATTGCAGAGGAAGGTAAACTTCCAAACTCATTCTATGAGGCCACCATCACCCTAATACCAAAACCTGACAAAGATGCCACAAAAAAAAGAAAACTACAGGTCAATATCACTGATGAACAGAGATGCAAAAATCCTCAACAAAATTCTAGCAATCGGAATCCAACGACACATTTAAAAGATCATACACCATGACCAAGTGGGCTTTATCCCAGGGATGCAAGGATTCTTCAATATCCGCAAATCAATCAATGTAATACACCACATTAACAAATTGAAAAATAAAAGCCACATGATTATCTCAATAGATGCAGAGAAGGCCTTTGACAAATTCAACATCCATTTATGATAAAAACTCTTCAGAAAGCAGGAATAGAAGGAACATACCTCAACATAATAAAAGCTATATATGACTAACCCACAACAAACATTATCCTCAATGGTGAAAAATTGAAAGCATTTCCCCTAAAGTCAGGAACAAGACAAGGGTGCCCACTTTCACTGTTACTATTCAACATAGTTCTGGAAGTTTTGGCCACAGCAATCAGAGCAGAAAAAGAAATAAACGGAATCCAAATTGGAAAAGAAGTAAAACTCTCATTGTTTGCAGATGACATGATCCTCTACATAGAAAACCCTAAAGACTCCACCAGAAAATTACTAGAGCTAATCAATGAATATAGTGAAGTTGCAGGATATAAAATCAACACACAGAAATCCCTTGCATTTCTGTACACTAATAATGAGAAAATAGAAAGAGAAATTAAGGAAACAATTCCATTCACCATTGCAATGAAAAGAATAAAATACTTAGGAATATAACTACCTAAAGAAACTAAAGACCTATATATCGAAAACTATAAAACACTGATGAAAGAAATCAAAGAGGACACTAACAGATGGAGAAATATACCATGTTCATGGATTGGCAGAATCAATATAGTGAAAATGAGTATACTACCCAAAGCAATCTACAAATTCAATGCAATCCCTATCAAGTTACCAGCGGTATTTCTCACAGAACTAGAACAAATAATTTCAAGATTTGTACAGAAATACAAAAAACCTCGAATAGCCGAAACAATCTTGAGAAAGAAGAATGGAACTGGAGGAATCAACTTGTCTGACTTCAGGCTCTACTACAAAGCCATAGTCATTAAGACAGTATGGTACTGGCACAAAGACAGAAATATAGATCAATGGAACAAAATAGAAAGCCCAGAGATAAATGGACACCTTATCTTCGACAAAGGAGGCAAAAATATACAATGGATTAAAGACAATCTCTTTAACAAGTGGTGCTGGGAAAACTGGTCAACCACTTGTAAAAGAATGAAACTAGATCACTTTCTAACACCACACTCAAAAATAAACTCAAAATGGATTAAAGATCTAAATGTAAAACCAGAAACTATAAAACTCCTAGAGGAGAACATAGGCAAAACACTCTCTGACATAAATCACAGCAGGATCCTCTATGATCCATCTCCCAGAATACTGGAAATAAAAGCAAAAATAAACAAATGGGATCTAATTAAAATTAAAAGCTTCTGCACAACAAAGGAAACTATCAGCAAGGTGAAAAGACAGCCTTCTGAATGGGAGAAAATAATAGCAAATGAAGCAACTGACAAACAAGTAATCTCAAAAATATACAAGCAACTTATGCAGCTCAACTCCAGAAAAATAAACGACCCAATCAAAAAATGGGCCAAAGAACTAAATAGACATTTCTCCAAAGAAGACATACGGATGGCTAACAAACACATGAAAAGATGCTCAACATCACTCATTATCAGAGAAGTGCAAATCAGGACCACAATGAGGTACCATTTCACACCAGTCAGAATGGCTGCGATCCAAAAGTCTACAAGCAATAAATGCTGGAGAAGGTGTGGAGAAAAGGGAACCCTCTTACACTGTTGGTGGGAATGCAAACTAGTACAGCCACTATGGAGAACAGTGTGGAGATTCCTTAAAAAATTGCAAATAGAGCTGCCTTATGACCCAGCAATCCCACTGCTGGGCATACACACCAAGGAAACCAGAATAGAAAGAGACTCATGTACCCCAATGTTCATCGCAGCACTGTTTATAATAGCCAGGACATGGAAGCAACCTAGATGTCCATCAGCAGATGAATGGATAAGAAAGCCGTGGTACATATACACAATGGAGTATTACTCAGCCATTAAAAAGAATACATTTGAATCAGTTCCAATGAGTTGGATGAAGCTGCAGCTGATTATACAGAGTGCAGTAAGCCAGAAAGAAAAACACCAATACAGTATACTGACACATATATACGGAATTTAGAAAGATGGTAATGATGATCCTGTATGCGAGACAGCAAAAGAGACACAGATGTATAGAACGGACTTTTGGACTCTGAGGGAGAGGGAGAGGGTGGGATGATTTGGGAGAATGGCATTGAAACATGTATACTATCATGTAAGAAACGAAATGCCAGTCTATGTTTGATACAGGATGCACGATGCTTGGGGCTGGTGCATGCGAATGATCCAGAGAGATGATATGGGGTGGGAGGTGGACGGGGGATTCAGGATTGGGAGCCTGTATACACCCGTGGTGGATTCATGTCAATGTATGGCAAAACCATACATTTACAATACAGTATTGTAAAGTAAAATAAGGTAAAAAAACAAAAAAAAAAACAACAACAACAAAAAAAACTGTTTCTCCCCCCCATATTCCTTATTCTAATTACTCCAATGTTAAAGTGACTATCAAAAGATTCACAAATTTTGATAATATTTTAAAAAATGCATGCTGATATGACAGCTAAAATTGTTTCAAATGAAGTTAAAGACAACTAAGCACTGCTAGAGCCATCTTATGAGAAACACCAAATGAACTTTTTGGCTAACCAAAATATTTAGGTTGAATTGTCTCCTGGGAGATTTTAGAATAATGAAACCTGAAAGAAAAAGCGGTCACGTTTAAAGAAGGTAATTTCCATGGAGATTAGACATTTTAGGAGCAGCAGCTGCGTGGCGCATGAGCACCTGAGAGGAGCAAGGTCAGGAGCAGCCCCAGTGAGGAGATAACCCATGTCCAAGATAAGGAGCAGTGGCTGCGCTTTGCTGGAGTAGCCATGAAGAGATACCCCAGGTCCAAGGTAAGAGAAACCCAAGTAAGTTTGTAGGAGCCGAGATAGGGCATCAGAGGGCAGACAGACTGAAACCACAATCACAAACAACTAGCCAATCTGATCACACAGACCTCAGCCTTGTCTAATTCAATGAAACTAAGCCATGCCATGTGGGGCCATCCAAGATGGACAGGTCATGGTGGAGAGGTCTGACAGAATGTGGTCCACTGGAGAAGGGAATGAAAAACCACTTCAGTATTCTTGCCTTGAGAACCCCATGAACAGTATGAAAAGGTAAAAAGATAGGGCAGTGAAAGATGAACTCCCCAGGTCGGTAGGTGCCGAATATGCCACTGGAGATCCGTGGAGAAATAAATCCAGAAAGAATGAAGGGATGGAGCCAAAACAAAAACAACACCCAGTTATGGATGGGACTGGTTATAGAAGCAAGGTCCGATGCTGTGAGAGCAATATTGCAAAGGAACCTGGAATGTTAGGTCCATGAATCAAGGCAAATTGGAAGCGGTCAAACAGAAGATGGCAAGAGTAGCATTGACATTCTAGGAATCAGCGAACTAAAATGGACTGGAATGGGTGAATTTAACTCAGATGATCATTGTATCTACTACTGTGGGCAGGAATCCCTTAGAAGAAATGGAGTAGCCATCATAGTTAACAAAATAGCCGAAATGCAGTACATGGATGCGATCTCAAAAACGACAGAATGATCTCTGTTCATTTCCAAGGCAAACCATTCAATATCATGGTAATTCAAGTCTATGCTCTGACCAGTAATGCTGAAGCAGCTGAAGAGTTCTATGAAGACCTACAAGACCTTCTAGAGCTAACACCCCAAAACGAGGTCCTTTTCATTATAGGGTACTGGAATGCAAAAGTAGGAAGTCAAGAAACACCTGGAGTAACTCTTCCAACAACACAAGAGAAGACTTTACACATGGACATCACCAGATGGTCAATGCTGAAATCAGATGGATTATATTCTTTGCAGCCAAAGATGGAGAAGCTCTACACAGTCAACAAAAACAAGACCAGGGGCTGTCTGTGGCTCAGATCATGAGCGCCTTATTGCCAGATCCAGACTTAAATGAAAGAAAGTTGGGAAAACCACTAGACCATTCAGGTATGACTTAAATCAAACCCCTTATGATTATAGAGTGGAAGTGAGAAATAGATTTAAGGAACTAAATTTGATAGAGTAGCTGATAAACTATGGATGGATGGACAGAGGTTCGTGACATTGTACAGGAGACAGGGGTCAAGACCATCCCCAAGAAGAACAAATGCAAAAAGGCAAAATGGCTGTCAGAGGAGGCCTTAGAGATAGCTGTGAAAAGAAGAGAAGTGAAAAGCAAGTGAGAAAAGGAAAGATATAAGCATCTGAATGCAGAGTTCCAAAGAATAGCAAGGAGAGATAAGAAAGCCTTTCTCAAAAAAAAGAAAAAAAAAAAAAAGAAAAAAGAAAGCCTTTCTCAGTGATCACTGCAAACAGATAGAGGAAAACAATAGAATGGGAAAGACTAGAGATCTCTTCAAAAAATTAGAGATATCAAGGAAACATTTCATGCAAAGATGGGCTCGATAAAGGACAGAAATGGTATGGACATAAAAGAAGCAGAAGACATAAGGAGAGGTGGCAAAAATAGACAGAAGAACTGTACAGAAAAGAACTTCACGACCCAGATAATCACGATGGTGTGATCACTCACCTAGAGCCAGATATCCTGGAATGTGAAGTCAAATAGGCCTTAGGAAGCATCACTACGAACAAAGCTAGTGGAGGTGATGGAATTCCAGTTGAGCTATTTCAAATCCTAAAATATGATGCTGTGAAAGTGCTGCACTCAATATGCCAACAAATTTGGAAAACTCAGCAGTGGCCACGGGATTGGAAATGGTCAGTTTTCATTCCAATCCCAAAGAAAGGCAATGCCAAAGAATGCTCAAACTACCGCACAATTGCACTCATCTCATGAACTAGTAAAATAATGCTCAAAATTCTCCAAGCCAGGCTTCAGCAATACATGAACCGTGAACTTCCAGGTGTTCAAGCTGGTTTTAAAAAAGGCAGAGGAACCAGAGATCAAATTGCCAACATCAGCTGGATCACCAAAAAAACCAAGAGAGTTCCAGAAAAACATCTATCTCTGTTTTATTGATTATGCCAAAGCCTTTGACTGTGTAGATCACAGCAAACTGGAAAATTCTGAAAGACATGGGAGTACTAGACCACCTGACCTGCATCCTGAGAAACCTATATGCAGGTCAGGAAGCAACAGTTAGAACTGGACATGGAACATCAGACTGGTTCCAAATAGGAAAAGGAATACGTCAAGGCTGTATATTGTCGCCCTACTTATTTAACTTATATGCAGAGTACATCATGAGAAACGCTAACTAGAAGAAGCACAAGCTGGAATCAAGATTGCTGGGAGAAATATCAATAACCTCAGATACCCAGATGACACCACCCTTATGGCAGAAAGTGAAAACAAAAGATCCTCTTGTAAAAGTGAAAGAAGAGAGTGAAAATGTTGCCTTTAAGGTCAACATTTAGAAAACCAAGATCATGGCATCTGATCCCATCACTTCATGGCAAATAGTTGGGGGAACAGTGGAAACAAGGTCAGATTTTATTTTGGGAGGCTCCAAAATCACTGCGGATTGTGATTGCAGTCATGAAATTAAAAGATGCTTAGTCCTTGGAAGGAAAGTTATGACCAACCTAGACAGCATATTAAATAGCAGAGACATTAATTTGTCAACAAAGGTCTGTCTAGTGAAGGCTATGATTTTTCCAGTGGTCATGTATGGATGTGACAGTCAGACTATCAAGAAAGATGAGCAATGAAGAATTGATGCTTTTGAACTGTGGTGTTGGAGAAGACTCTTGAGAGTCCCTTGGACTGCAAGGGGATCCAAGCAGTCCATCCTGAAGGAGATCAGTCCTGGGTGTTCATTGGAAGGACTGATGCCGAAGCTGAAACTCCAATAGTTTGGCCACCTCATGAGAAGAGCTGATTCACTGGAAAAGACCCTGATCCTGGGAAAGATTGAGGGCAGGGGGAGAAGGGGATGACAGAGGATGAGATGGTTGGATGGCATCACCGACTCAATGAACACGAGTTTGGGTGAATTCTGGGTGTTGGTGATGAACAGGGAGGCCTGGCCTGCTGCGGTTCATGGGGTCACAAAGGTCAGCCATGACTGAGCCAGTGAACTGAATCAACTGAATTTCCATGAAGATTCAGTTCAGTTCAGTTCAGTCGCTCAGTCGTGTCTGACTCTTTGCAACCCCATTAATCGCAGCAAGCCAGGCCTCCCTGTCCATCACCAACTCCCGGAGTTCACTCAGACTCATGTCCATCGAGTCAGTTATGCCATCCAGCCATCTCATCCTCGGTCGTTCCCTTCTCCTCCTGCCCCCAATCCCTCCCAGCATCAGAGTCTTTTCCAATGAGTCAACTCTTCGCATGAGGTGGCCAAAGTACTGGAGTGTCAGCTTTAGCATCATTCCTTCCAAAGAAATCCCAGGGCTGATCTCCTTCAGAATGGACTGGTTGGATCTCCTTGCAGTCCAAGGGACTCTCAAGAGTCTTCTCCAACACCACAGTTCAAATGCATCAGTTCTTTGGTGCTCAGCCTTCTTCACAGTCCAACTCACACCCATACGTGACTACTGGAAAAACCATAGCCTTGACTAAATGGATTAGAGGTTTATTATTGCTTATGAAACTATTTGTTTCCTTGCGCCCTCAGTCTATATTTGTGGTATAAAATATTCCAAACTTTAAGGCAGCCTAGATGTAAATCTTGAATGCTGCTGCTGCTGCTAAGTCGCTTCAGTCATGTCCCACTCTGTGCGACCCTGTAGACGGTAGCCCTCCAGGCTCCCTTGTGCCTGGGATTTTCTTGGCAAGAACACTGGAGTGGGTTGCCATTTCTTTTTCCAATGCATGAAAGTGAAAAGTAAAAGTGAAAGTGAATTTGCTCTGTCGTGTCCAACTCTTAGTCACCCCATGGACAGAGGAGCCTGGTGGGCTACAGTCCATGGGACTCTCCAGGCAAGAGTGCTGGAGTGGTTTGCCATTTCCTTCTCTGAAATTATGAATGAAATTGTAGTTAAGGGGTACAGCCAGCTTGTTTCCATTGGAGATTATCTCAGATTGAAAAATGAACTTTGCAGTGCCATTTCAACACTTGTTTCATTTTCTTGCTTAGACAAGTAAGTACAAAGATCAGAAATTGCATATGCAATGCAGTATTTCAATTGCACCACTTGGAAAGTACACCAAAACTGTTTCACATTGTGGTTGATGGTGTCTAAGAACAAGTACGTTGATGGAAATAATTTATTGTAACAAAGTAATTGTTTTATCATATCAATGTTTCCAGGATAGGAAATCTACCAAGAAGTCTTATTCATGTCAGAAATGTGCTTGCCTCAAATAAAAGTATCATACAGCATATCAAAAGACTGGAATATTGAGTAGTATTTCCTCCTTATTTTCTCTTCCTCTTCTCTCCCCTATCCCTATCCTTTCTCTTTTAGTTTGTTTCCTATTTATTTTAGGGATTAATATAGTTACTTATTTTATGATAACAGTATTGTTTGTTTGTTTGGTTGGTTTTTTTGATGAATACCTTGTTGAGTTTGAAGTTTCAAAGCCAGAGAAGCAAATCTTTCTTGTTTCTGTTTTTGAAAAGTTCCTTTTGCTGGCTATCTATATGAGATAAAATTTAGTTTTCACACACAAGGTGATAAATGCATTGCAACACTTTACTATCCCAAAGAGTCTTGACTACCCAAAGAGAGAAAGCAAATTTGACTGAAGATTTAGTATCCCAGTGTTGCTTGTCAATTCCTACACATTGAAATGTGTAAGTCATGACAATACAAGTTGTCATTATTTTATGTATACCAACACCAAATGTGAATTTTGCTGATACAATAGATAGTTGGGCCCCTGAGGAAATCTTGTAACATTGAATGTATGTGCTTGTATGTGTGCACATGTACTGTGGGAAATAGAACGATGAAGAGACACAAGAAGTGCTTATATGCATGGTAATTGCTGATCTCAGGACAGAGGGCAGGCTCTCTTCATGTTCCTGAGTCACTAAGGTATTAATTGAGTTCAACCACTGACCAAGGGTAGAGATTTTGCTGAATCCAGAGGGTGCTGAAGGCCTGGGTTTGCACAGGAGGGACTTCTCTTGACTCCCTTTTCTGCTGAGGGTATAGAGGTTAGATTTGTGAAAGGTGCTCAGTCAACTTGAGAATATTTAAAGTGCTCTGAGCATTGACCACAAGTTTGTAGGCTTTTTTCTTCTTATCAGCGGTTGGTTTGATCTTCCATACTTAATCTTGAGTTATCATCAATGTGGGCTGGATGAAGGAATCTCCCTGAATCTTTGACAGAAGCCTTCATATTCCACAGGCTAAGAAACTTGAATTAGCAATGGAAGCAACAGGGCAGAGGTTGAATTCAGAAGCCAAGGAAAGGAGAAACCTCAGCAGAGGCCAGAGAAATGAGAAAAAGACTAGACACCCTACAGGTAACTTAGATCACATTCAAGCAGATGTGGAAGAGAAAGAGGGGACAGAGAAAACCCCCAAACTTAAGTCAGTATTTATTACAAACGGACCGGTTTTTAATCTGAAAGTTACAAATTTCTTTACCTTGGCAAAATCAAGAATTTTCCACCTTGACTAGTTTCCTAGGGCTGCTAATTGCAAGGTACTGTAAACTGAGTGACTTCAAACGGCAGAATTTTGTTCTCTCATAGTTTTGGAGGCTACAAGTCTGAAACCGAGGTGTCAGGAGGCTATGCTCTCTCTGAAAGCTCTAGGAGAGGATCTTTACTTGTATCTCCCCAGCTTCTGATGATTACCAGCAATCCTTGGCCTTCCTCAGCTGGTAGACACATCACTCCAGTCGCTACCACTACAGTCATATGGCATGTTACTTGTGTGCCTGTGTCTCTGTTTTCTCTTCTTATAATGATCCCAGCCATCGGGTTGGTTCCACTCTAATCCAGTATAAATTCAAATTAAATTGATTACATCTGCAAAGACCCTGTTTCCAAATGTCATATTATGATGCTTCAGGTGAATATGAACTTTGGACTTAGTACAGTTAGTAATGACGGTTCACAAGTGAGTAAAATTTATGTGTAAAAGAATAAATGTTAAACCTTGTACACTGATTTGCAGCTATTAATTTAGGACCTGGAGACATGGGTTTCCCTACCTTTGCATAAGGTAAATCTGCCTCCAAGGAGCAACATCAGTGATGGTGTTTTATTGAAAACTGGAAAATGAGTGTCAGCCTGGAAAAAGAATGGATTTGGAAGACATCAAAGCTTACATTCAAATATATTCTTCTTTCAGTAATTTAGTGAACATCTTTGACCCTTAGTCTTCTCATACGTAAAATGGGGATAAAAATGCATAGCAGGGTAGTTAAGAATATTAAATGATATATCTGTTTAGTAGCCACCCCACATTCAGTGCTTGGTGGTTTGGTGATGGCTTTAAGTAAACAGTCATCTAATTCCCTTCTTTAATTCATGCCCCCTTAGAATAGTTCCTTATTTATCCTTCCCTTGTGAAGTACATTGAGGTTTATGCAGTACTTTTAACTTGAGCTTCTTTTTTTCCTCTGAGAAATTAATACAAATTAACTAAATATTTGGGAAATAAAATTGGTAATGGAGGTTTCAGGGATTATGTTCAACCCTCATTTCTCATTTTCTAGGATATGATAAAAGAGACATAGCAAATAGGCATCAATACTGGTTCTGCTGTGCTTTCTGGCATGCATCTGGATGACTTCGAAATCCACAGAAAATCTAGAGGTTGAAAATAAGACAGGAAAAAAAAGCTGATGAGAATACAGAGAAAAAATTGAGCTAGAATTACAAAAGAATGTATTTTATCAAATGCCAACAATTTAATTGCAAAATGTTCCAAGGCACCTTATTGTGATATTTATCATATTGCTTGCAAAGACCTCTTTTCTAAGTCTCTCTTTTCTATTTTAGAGTCTAGTGCTCATCCATTCAACAATATTTTACTAAGGGTCAATTGACTGGTAAAGAACCCACCTGCCATTGCAGGAGACACAAGAGACATAGGTTCAAACCCTGGGTCAAGAAGATACCCTGGAGAAGGAAATGGTAGCTCACTACAGTATTCTTGCCTGGAAAATTCCATCAACAGAGGAGCCTGGTGGGCTACAGTCCATGGGGTCACAAAGAATTGGACATACACACAGACACACACAGACACACACACACACACACACATTAGCAATGGTTAGGCCTGGTGAAGTACAATATGGCTTCAAAAATGTTTAAGACAGATGCAGACTTACTAGTATGCAGCTGATTCTCTTAAAGGTTTCGATAGAAGCTCATGCTTAAAGCTTTTGAAACCCAATTTGAGAAAGCCCAGCGCATTCCCACCTTCTACCGCAAATTATGTTGGTATTGTTACCTCCGAGAGGCAGAGAGCTCTACTAACAGACCAATTTGCAAATTTCTACAGACACTCATCTGGTACTTTCTTTGTATCTCTTGTAGAAACTTTTAACTCTGTATTGCACTTGTTATTAATTGTGAGTTTTATGTCCTCTACTGCTCCTTGGAAGAAAAGTTATGACCAACCTAGACAGCATATGAAAAAACAGAGACGTTACTTTGCCAACAAAGGTCCGTCAAGTCAAAGCTATGGTTTTTCCAGTGGTCATATGTGGATGGGAGAGTTGGACTATAAAGAAAGCTGAGAGCCGAAGAATTGATCCTGTGGTGTTGGAGAAGACTCTTGAGAGTCCCTTGGACAGCAAGAAGATCCAACCAGTCCATCCTAAAGGAAATCAGTCCTGAATATTCACTGGAAGGACTGATGCTGAAGCTGAAACTCCAATAATTTGGCCGCCTGATGTGAAGAATTGACTCATTTGAAAAGACCCTGATGCTGGGAAAGATTGAAGGCAGGAAGAGAAGGGGATGACCGAGGATGAGATGGTTGGATGGCATCAGTGACTCAATGGACATGAGTCTGAGTAAAGTCCAGGAGTTGGCAATGGACAGGGAAGCTTGGTGTGCTGCAGTCCTTGGGATCTCAAAGAGTTGGACATGACTGAGAGACTGAACAAGAAAGGATACTTTGCCTCTATGGAGTGGGAATGGTATCCCAAGCTCATCAGTGATAGCAGCTACCAATGACTGTGTACTTTGCAGCTTTCATGTAGATAACCATGCCATCATTTCTTCCTGAAAACAATCCTTTGTGAATCATATAAATATGGTGACTGCTCTGGAGAAGTTATGGGAACCACTCAGTGTGCTTAACTAATATAGAAGTAAACATGGACTACATTCTTTTGCTTCTAATTTCACTGATTCTTATTTTTAGTGGATAACTCTTTATAACCTCGATTTTAAAATAGCCTTTACTATTATCTTATTTCATTCTTATATATTATCCAATATGTACCTATTTGGCAAACTCAAATGACTCAGAAGTATATAAATTAAAAAGACCTCTCCTCTCCTACAATTCTACCCCTCCCATCACCATTTTTGTTCAAACTTTGATAATAAGTACCAGTAGTTTGTTAGATGTTCCTTAAAACATTTTAAAATCCATTTATGTTTTTACAAATACATACGTGCAGAAGTTTTTTTTTTTTTTTTAATGAGAAACTATTGTATTTTTTCATGTTATATTTTTCCATTTCTTTCACTGTTACACTTTCAATCTTTTGGACTTTATTCCAAATCAGTATATGCAGATCTTTTTTCCCTCTTAACAAATAGATGAATCACTCAAATTAAGAAGTATATTTATTTTCAATTATTTTATATATTTTTTGCTTTGATCATGGCTATGGCATGTGTGTGTGCATTTGTTCATGCACTGTTCATAGTTTTTCCTTTTTGAATGTGAGGCAATGCATTTTTAGTCTTCTATGTTGAAGTGAAAAATTCAGATCTATTTTCAAAAGAAAATTTTAGAGATGTCAAAACCTTTGAGAATGGTAACATGAATTATTATGTCTTTGTGTAAGTGCCTTTTGATATATATACATATATATCTACACACATGCATACACTGTAAGTAGATCAGACTGTACAGCAATACATCTACAAACTAGCTTTATCTTTCAGTTCAGTTCAGTTCAGTCACTCAGTCATGTCCGACTCTTTGCGACCCCATGCATAGCAGCATGCCAGGCCTCCCTGTCCAGAGTCCTGGAGTAGAAGTACTATGCAAAGAGCATGTATTGCCTTAATACTGTTTGGGAAATATTTAACTTTCTCTTCATGATAAGACAGCCTTAGAATATCTTTTGGAAGATGTGCTCATTTCTCGTTGAGAACGGTTTCTCCAGTGTTCCTCCAAACACAGCCCACCTGTTATTGGCCTTTCTTTGGTAACACTTTGAAGTACACATATTTCAACATGCTTTAAACATGCATTTAATTAAGCATACAGTTTATTTTGAAGCAGCTGACATTCATTTTTCCTGTCCTGTCTTTTGTGGCTTGTGTGACAAAATTATCTGCCCTAACAATGGAAGAAACCATAAAGTAGTAACTTTATTAAGGTACTAGCACTATAATATAATCCTCTCGGCAGCCATCTCCATGGAGGGTGGCTGACTGCTGTGACCCTTTGGCTTCTCTGGGTATTGTTTCCTCATTGCTTTGTAGAGGAGTCTCAGTAAAAAGTGATTTCCCTTGGACTTGGGTTTTACTAATGATATATTTAATAAGGGAAAAGGAATAAAAGCAAAGGGCATCAACAATCACAAATATCAACATCTGGCAGAGCACTGAAATGAAAACTGATCACAGCTGCCTTTGACAGTTAATATTATTAAAATGTTCAACATGGAATTTCTATTTTAAATAAGAAACACTTGAAGGAAATGGTCAGGATTAACAGAAGTTTAAATTGAAACCATGTTGGTTGGTAGGTAATAGAATGCTAGAGACAAACACTGCATTTAATATAAGAGCATTCTTTACCTCCAAATTATCCATGTAGCCCTGTTTGTGCCACTGGAATTTGATTAGGTTTGACTTTTTCAGGAAATCAGGAGGTAAGAAGAACCCATTTAATCTCCCATAAAGTAGTTCATTCCTTCCCCAAGCCTTTGGGTAATTCAGTTTATTAAAACTTTCTGGAGTTCAGGACTATTAACTAAGTGTTCTGCTATCCATATGCCTGCCTTTTGGACTGTGCTACAGTCTGACACCTGATTGGCTTGGACCTGGGAGTAATAGAGCCAGCATACAATGGGAGACCTTGTCAAGAACCCATTTTTTGGCCTATGCATTGTTACCTGAAGCTTAGAGGGTTCCCATCTGGCAGTTCCTCAGTCTGCATTTGTCCTGTCAGTATACTTTTAACTTACTGAAACCGAGTTGCTAGTTCTAATTCTCTTAATGAACCCAGGAACATCTATGAGACTAATAAATAAAAATGCACTGTGTCATTGTGTCATTTTAAAAGACCTTATATTGACTTACAGTTCTTATGTTCTCTGTTCTTCGTGGGTCTTTGTTAATCAACTCAACACACACACACACACACACACACACACACACACACACACACACATACGGTATTTCCATGAATTAGAACTTGAGTATAAGAAAAAATCCATCCTGCTTCACGGCCATCAGAAATTTGAGAGAATTTTTAGCAGAGATAGATACTCAAAAAGCAAAAATCTACTAAAGTGTTCTTAAGAGGGAGCAGCTTCTTTTATAAATCAGACCATCTTGGTTAATGTTAATACTGCCAGAAAAAAATGTAAAGATTCCATAAAGCTGTTACTCCTAAGATGTTTCTTTGCTGCTCAGTGTCTTGCCTGTTTCTCCTCCAAAGATTCCAGCCATCAGCAACTCTACCCAGCCAGTGCCCCATGTCTATCAGTTCAGTTCAGTTCAGTTCAGTCGCTCAGTCGTGTCTGAGTCTTTGCGATCCCATGAATTGCAGCACACCAGGCCTCCCTGGCCATCACCAACTCCTGGAGTTCACTCAAACTCACGTCCATTGAGTCGGTGATGCCATCCAGCCATCTGATCCTCTGTCGTCCCCTTCTCCTCCTGCCCCCAATCCCTCCCAGCATCAGAGTCTTTTCCAATGAGTCAACTCTTCGCATGAGGTGGCCAAAGTATTGGAGTTTCAGCTTAGCATCATTCCTTCCAAAGAAATCCCAGGACTGATCTCCTTTAGAATGGACTGGTTGGATCTCCTTGCAGTCCAAGGGACTCTCAAGAGTCTTCTCCAACACCATAGTTCAAAAGCATCAATTCTTCTGTGCTCAGCCTTCTTCACAGTCCAACTCTCACATCCATACATGACTACTGGAAAAACCATAGCCTTGACTAGATGTTGGCAAAGTAATGTCATTGCTTTTGAATATGCTGTCTAGGTTGGTCATAACTTTCCTTTGAAGGAGTAAATGTAGTCAATGTCAGTTCCATCAATAAATTTTTGATGAATAAAATTCTGTTCAAGTCCATAAGCTATTTCAATAACTTTTCAATAGGCTTTTCCCTTCTAAAGCATGTACAAGTTTGCCAGAGTGGATTTTAAATGTTACCTTTTTGGTTCTTGTAGTCATTATTCAAAAACTTTTAGTGCTGCCAAAAAGTAGAATAAATTGAAAGGTCATTAGTCTCATAACATTTAAATCTATCCAAAATACAAGCTCAGTTTAGCCTCCTGTATTTTTACCTAAAGTTCCCAGTCATATACTTTTTTCCAGCCAAAGTGTCCCTTGGTCATTTTTCAATATGAACTGTCTGACTGTCATATATTCTGATTCTATCACATTCACAGTTCTCTGTGCAGGAAAATTCTCCTGATTCTTCAAGAGCTCTCAGAAGCCCAACTTACTTCATGAAGCTTTTTCTTACATTTCCACTCAGAACAGATAAGGAACTTCTCTTGCTAGTTGTGTGGACAGTGTACCAAGAGCAGGTCCAGGTGAGAAAAATCCTGTGTCAAATTAATCCTTTTTTTCTCATCTCTTAGTACCTTGTCGGACTTAAATAATTGGATTAGAAGGTCACCATCATTCATCTCTGATATTTCTCTGGATCTACTGTAATGCCCCAACTGAATATGTCCTGTGATTTATTTCCTGTTGACTTATGTGTCCTGGATTTCTTTTTGTCTCTCTATGCCCTTTTGCAAAGCTAGCCATGAAATTATTCTACCAAATATTTTATTGTTCCAAGAAATATAGCAGAAGAGTGTAAAATACATCTCTTCCCTGCTAACTGTACATTTATTCCTGTGGCATGAACTGCTTCTAATGGGTGAGGATAAAAACCAAGCCCTGAGTGGCAAAACATATCACTCTTACCTACCTTGGTAGTGAATGTTCCCTTTAATTCAACCTGATTGGAATCCTTGTTCAATAGACTGTTGACAATAGTAGTTCTTCAAAGTGTGGTTTCCAGGTTAGGAATATCAGCCTTACCTGGAATTTGTTAGAAGTGCAAACTCACACCCCAGATCTACTGAATCAAAAATTCTGGGTGTGGGATTCTGTGATGATGTTTTAATAGGCCCCTTACTAGGTGATTCTGATTCCCACTAAAGATGGAGAATTATGGTCTAAATGAAGGCTGTCTCCATATTAATTTATAATGAAGTACTTATTAATTAGAGTAGCCAGCTTTTTGTATGCTTGAACAGAGCTTATTGCTTTGAGCAGTAGGAGAAGTTCTTGTATAATTTCCAACAGATATTTGGCAATTTCACAGTGGAGGTAACAGACAACCTAAATGGTTGAAGTTGACAGTAAGAAAAAGCCTTGTGTTCAAATACATGACTATGAACCATTAAGATTGTAACAAGTTTTCCAGACACAAAATCATATATAAAAATCAATTCCACCAAAAAGAAACATAAATAGGGTAATATATTTAGAATATAAATTAACTATTGCAAGATCTAACAAAAGAAGTGAAAGATTTTGGTGGATAAAGCTATCGAAATTAATTCAGAATCACTAAAGACTAAATATGACATATACCATTTTTATGGATTGGGTGACTGAATGTATAAATGCATAGATTCCTTCTGAATTAATCTATTCATTGTATACATAACACAAAAGGCACAATTCATGAAAGTAATAACTGATAATTTAGATTTCACTAAAACCAAAATACAAAACAAAACTTTTTTTTCTATTTGAAATAATATCAGTGCTTTTTAAAAAATTTTTATTTGTACTTTATTTTACTTTACAATATTATATTGGTTTTGCCATACATTGACATGAATCCACCATGGGTGTACATGAGTTCCCAAACATGAACCCCCCTCCCACCCCATATCATCTCTTTGGATCATCCCCGTGCACCAGCCCCAAGCATCCTGTATCCTGCATCAAACATAGACTGGCGATTCGTTTCTTACATGTTAGTATACATGTTTCAATGCCATTCTCCCAAATCACCCCACCCTCTCCCTCTCCCTCAGAGTCCAAAAGTCCGCTCTACACATCTGTGTCTCTTTTGCTGTCTCGCATACAAGGTCATCATTACCATCTTTCTAAATTCCATATATATGCGTTAGTATACACTATTGGTGTTTTTCTTTCTGGCTTACTGCACTCTGTATAATCAGCTGCAGTTTCATCCAACTCATTAGAATTGATTCAAATGTATTCTTTTTAATGGCTGAGTAATACTCCATTGTGTATATGTACCATGGCTTTCTTATCCATTCATCTGCTAATGGACATCTAGGTTGCTTCCATGTCCTGGCTATTATAAACAGTGCTGCGATGAACATTGGGGTACATGAGTCTCTTTCTATCCTGGTTTCCTTGGTGTGTATGCCCAGCAGTGGGATTGCTGGGTCATAACGCAGTTCTATTTCCAGTTTTTTAAGGAATCTTCACACTGTTCTCCATAGTGGCTGTACTAGTTTGCATTCCCACCAGCAGTGTAAGAGGGTTCCCTTTTCTCCACACCTTCTCCAGCATTTATTGCTTGTAGACTTTTGGATCGCAGCCATTCTGACTGGTGTGAAATGGTACCTCATTGTGGTCCTGATTTGCATTTCTCTGATAATGAGTGATGTTGAGCATCTTTTCATGTGTTTGTTAGCCATCCGTATGTCTTCTTTGGAGAAATGTCTATTTAGTTCTTTGGCCCATTTTTTGATTGGGTCGTTTATTTTTCTGGAGTTGAGCTGCATAAGTTGCTTGTATATTTTTGAGATTACTTGTTTGTCAGTTGCTTCATTTGCTATTATTTTCTCCCATTCCGAAGGCTGTCTTTTCACCTTGCTTATGGTTTCCTTTGTTGTGCAGAAGCTTTTAATTTTAATTAGATCCCATTTGTTTATTTTTGCTTTTATTTCCAGAATAAAGACTCCACCAGAAAATTACTAGAGCTAATCAATGAAAATAGTTAAGTTGCAGGATATAAAATCAACACACAGAAATCCATTGCATTCCTATACACTAATAATGAGAAAGTAGAAAAAGAAATTAAGGAAACAATTCTATTCACCATTGCAATGAAAAGAATAAAATACTTAGGAATATATCTACCTAAAGAAACTAAATACCTATATATAGACAACTGTAAAACACTGATGAAAGAAATCAAAGAGGACACTAATAGATGGAGAAATATACCATGTTCATGGATCAGAAGAATCAATATAGTGAAAACGAGTATACTACCCAAAGCAATCTACAGATTCAATGCAATCCCTATCAAGCTACCAAAACAAAACTTTTGAAAGACAATGTCAGAAGAGTGAGGAGAAAAGCCATAATCTGGGAGAAAATATTTACAAAAGACACATTTGATAATGGACTGTTACTCAAAATACACAAAGAACTCTTAAAACTCAGCAATAAGAAAATGAACAACTTGATTAAAAAATGAGCCAAACTCCTTAACAAACACCTCATCAAAGAAGATTTACAGATGACAAACAAACATATGAAAATATGCTTCATGTCATATGTCATCATAAAATACAAATTAAAATGATTATATAAAACTATATGCCTACTAGAATGGCCAAAATCTGGAATACAGACAACATCAAATTTTATCAACTATGCAGAGCAGTAGGAATATATTGCTGGAGAATTCATTATATTACTATTCATTCATTGTAGTAAAATGCAAAATGGTATAGCCATTTTGGAAGACAGTTTGTTAGTTTGGTTTTTTGGTTTGTTTGTTTGTTTATAAAACTAAACGAACTCTTACTGTACCTTTCAGCAATCCTACTCCAAAGTTGAAATCTTATGTTCACACAAAATTCTGCCCATCTTTATTAAATATTTATTTATAGTATCCAAAATTTGAAAACAAGCAACATATCTTTAAACAGGTGAAAGGATAAATAAGTCTTGTACATTTAGACAATGGAAAATTATTCAGGACTAAAAAGAAATGAGGTATCAAATAATGAAAACAAATGGAGGAAACTTAAATTCATATTATTAAGTGGAAGAAGCCAATCTGAAAAGGCTACATATTGTGTTATTTTAACTATATGACATTCTAGAAATGACAAAACTAAGGAAATAGTAAAAGAAGATCTATGGTTGCCAGGGGTTGACTGGAATAGGAAGAAAAATAGGCAGAACAAAAGATGACTTTACAGGATAGTGAAAATACTCTGAATGGTACTGTAATCATCTATAAATTTTCCAAACCCATAGAATGTACAGTACCAAGAGTGAAATTTAATGTAAGCTATAGACTTTGAGTGATAGTGATGTGTCAATGTAGGTTCATCAACTATGACAAATGAACCACTCTGGTGGGGAATGTTGATAATGGGAAGCTATACATGTGTGAACTTCCCTGGTGGCTCAGATGGTAAAATGTCTGTCTACAATGTGGGAGACCCAGGTTCGACCACTGGGTTGGGAAGATCCCCTGGAGAAGGAAAGTTAACCCACTCCAGTACTCTTGCCTGGAAAATCCCATGGACAGAGGAGCATGGTAGGCTACAGTCCATGGGGTCGCAAAGAGTCGGACATGACTGAGCGACTTCACTTCACTTCATACATGTGTGCAGGCAGAGGGCATATAGGAAAAATTTTCCTTTTAATTTTTCTGTGAACCTAAAATTGCATTACTGGTTGGGGCATAGATTTGGATTATTGTGATACTGAATGGTTTGCTTTGGAAATGAACAGAAATCATTCTGTCATTTTTGAGATTGCATCCAAGTACTGCATTTTGGACTCTTTTCTTAAAAAAATTTTTTTTATTATTTATTTATTTTTTACTTTACAATATTGTATTGGTTTTGCCATACAGCAACATTAATCCATCACGGGTGTACATGTGTTCCCAATCCTGAACCTTCCTTCCCATACCATCTCTCTGGGTCATCCCAGTGCACCAGCCCCAAGCATCCTGTATCCTGCATCGAACCTAGACTGGCAATTCGTTTCTTATATGATATTATACATGTTTCAATGCCATTCTCCCAAATCATCCCACCCTCTCCCTCTCCCACAGAGTCCAAAAGATTGTTCTATACATCTGTGTCTCTTCTGCTGTCTCGCATACAGGGTTATCATTACCATCTTTCTAAATTCCATATATATGCGTTAGTATACTCTATTGGTGTTCTTCTTTTCTTGACTATGATGGCTACTACATTTCTCCTAAGGGATTCTCCATTTCTTCTAAGGGATTCTTGTCCACAGTTGTATACATAATGGTCATCTGAGTTAAATTCACCCATTCCAGTCCATTTTAGTTCGCTGATTCCTAAAATGTCGACGTTCAATCTTGCCATCTCCTGTTTGACCACTTCCAATTTGCCTTGATTCATGGACCTGAAATTCCAGGTTCCTATGCAATATTGCTCCTTACAGTATTGGACCTTGTTTCCATCACCAGTCACATCCACAACTGGGTGTTGTTTTTGCTTTGGCTCCGTCTCTTCATTCTTTCTGGAGTTATTTCTCTACTGATCTCCAGTAGCATATTGGGCACCTACCAACCTGGGGAGTTCATCTTTTAGTGTCCTATCTATTTGCCTTTTCATACTGTTCATGGGATTCTCAAGGCAAGAGTACTGAAGTGTTTTTCCATTCCCTTCTCCAGTGTACCACATTTTGTCAGACCTTTCCACCATGACCTGTCCATCTTGAGTTGCCCTACATGGCATGGCTCATAGTTTCATTGAGTTAGATAAGGCTGTGGTCCATGGATGAGATGGCTGGATGGCATCATCGACTTGATGGACGTGAGTTTGAGTGAACTTGGGGAAATGGTGATGGACAGGGAGGCCTGGCATGCTGCGATTCATGGGGCCGCAAAGATTCAGACACGACTGAGTGACTGAACTGAACAGTAGTCCATGTGATTAGATTGGTTAGTTTCTGTGATTGTGGTTTTCAGTTTGTCTTCCCTCTGAGGGAGAAGGATAAGAGGCTTATGGAAGCTTCCTGATGGGAGAGACTGAGTGAACTGGAAACTGGGTCTTGTTCTGATGGCCGGGACCATGCTCAGTAAATCTTTAATCCAATTTTCTGTTGATGGGTGGAGTTGTGTGGCCTCCCTGCTATTTATCTGGGGCCAAACTATGGTGGAGGTAATGAAGATAATGGTGACCTCCCTCAAAAGATCCCATGCATGTACTGCTATACTCACTGCTCCCAACCCTGCATCAGGCCACCACCAACCCACGCTTCCACTGGAGACTCCTAGACACCCACAGGCAAGTCCAGGAATATGGAAAGCAGCACAGAGTTTCCTCAATATGAAGCCCTCCAAACAACACTCTTCCATGTCCTCACGTGTAACAGCAGGTCCCTCAGAATACAAATAATATTTAGTTCTTAGTTCAGTTCAGTTCAGTTGCTCTGTCATGTCCAATTCTTTGTGAACCCCTGGACTGTAGCATGACAGGCTTCCCTGTCCATCACCAACTCCAGGAGCTTACTCAGACTCATGTCCATTGAGTCGGTGATGCCATCCAGCCATCTCATCCTCTGTCATCCCCTTCTCCTCTGCCTTCAATCTTTCCCAGCATCAGGGTCTTTTCCAGTGAGTTAGTTTTTTGCATCAAGTGGCCAAAGTGTTGGAGTTTCAGCTTCAGCATCAGTACTTCCAGTGAATATTCAGGACTGATTTCCTTTAAAATGGACTGGATTTCCTTGCAGTCCAAGGGACTATCAAGAGTTTTCTCCAATACCACAATTCAAAAGCATCAATTCACTGGTGTTCAGGTTTCTTTATAGTCCAACTCTCATATCCATACATGACTACTGGAAAAATCATACTTTGACTAGATGGACCTTTGTTGGCAAAGTAATGTCTCTGTTTTTTAATATGCTGTCTAGGTTTCTGACACTTTTCTCTCAGGGAGTGTCTTCTAATTTCATGGCTGCAGTCACCATCTGCAGTGATTTTGAAGCCCCTAAAAATAAAATCTGTCACTGTTTCCACTGTTTCTCCATCTATTTGCCATGAAGTGATGGGACTGGATATCATGATCTTAGTTTTCTGAATGTTGAGTTTTAAGCCAAATTTTTCACTCTCTTCTTTCACTTTCATCAAGAAACTCTTTAGTTCTTCTTCATTTTCTGCCATTAGGGTGGTGTCATCTTTGTATCTGAGATTATTGATATTTCTCCTGGCAATCTTGATTCCAGCTTGTGCCTGATCCAGGCCGGCATTTCGCATGATGTATTCTGCATATGTTACATAAGCAGGATGACAATATACAGCCTTGATGTACTCTTGTCCCAGTTTGGAACCAGTGTGTTGTTCCATGGCCAGTTCTAACTATTGTTTCTTGACCTGCATATAGGTTTCTCAGGGGGCAGGTCAGATGGTCTGGTATTTCCATCTCTTTTAGAATTTTCCACAGTTTGTTGTGATCCACACAAAGGCTTTAGTGTAGTCAATGAGGCAGAAGTAGATGATTTTCTGGAACTCTCTTGCTTTTTCAATGATCCAACAGATGTTGGCAATTTGGTCTCTTCTGCCTTTTCTAAATCCAGCTTGAACATCTGGAAGTTCATGGTTCACGTATTGCTGAAGACTGGCTTGGAGAAATTTGAGCATTAGTTTACAAGTATGTGAGATGAGTGCAATTGTGTGGTATTTTGAGCATTCTTTGACATTGCCTTTCTTTGGGACTGAAATGAAAACTGACCATTTCCAGTCCTGTGGCCACTGCTGAGTTTTCCAAGTTTGTGGCATAAGGAGTGCAGCACTTTCACAGCATCATTTTTTAGGATTTGAAATACCTCAACTGGAATTACATCATCTCCACTAGCTTTGTTCATAGTGATGCTTCCTAAGGCCCACTTGACTTCACATTCTAGGATGTCTGGCTCTAGGTAAGTGATCACACCATCGTGATTATCTGGGTCATGAAGATCTTTTTTGTATAATTCTTCTGTCTATTCCTGCCACCTCTTCTTAATATCTTCTGCTTCTTTTAGATCCATACCATTTCTGTCCTTTACTGAGCCCATCTTTGCATGAAATATTCCCTTGGTATCTCTAATTTTCTTAAAGAGATCTCTAATCTTTCCCATTCTATTGTTTTCCTCTGTTTCTGTCCACTGATCACTGAGAAAGGCTTTCTTATCCCTCCTTGCTATTCTTGGGAACTCTGCATTCAAATGGGTATATCTTTCCTTTCCTCCTTTGCTTTTCACTTCTCTACTTTTCACAGCTATTTGTAAGGCCTCCTGAGACAACCATTTTGCTTTTTTGCACTTCTTTTTCATTTTACTGTGCTTAGTTCATAAATTAAACTTTGGCATAGATCTGTACATATAGGAAAAAGGAAAACATAGTGTATGTTGGGTTCAGTACAATCTATGGTTTCAGGCATCCATTGGGGTATCCACAGATAATAGGGACTAATGAACCTTGGGTTCTGAGAGGAAGAGTTAGATTTTTTCTTGAGACCAGGTTTTGTTGAGAAGGCCATTTCTTTCACAGGAAAGGAACCCAGCTCTATTTGTGAGAAAGTCTACTGAGATACAATTCCACAGTCTGGGGTGAGGGGCCTCAAGATCTTATTTTGGAAGCTTGGTGAATATTACATCTGTGAAATATAAGTATCCTGTGGAGACTGAGTTTCAGTGAACCTTTCTCTTGGGTGTCAGGATGGAGGCCCACCCATCCCCTGTTATTCTGGATCTGTGTTTGCAGAGCTGAGTGCCCTGTTCCTTTAGTTATCAGAGGCACTAGACAGGTGACGGTGTCAAGTAACCTATTTTCTTTCTTTCTTTTCCTACCTCACTTCTCCACCCCCTAGCAGGGTTTCCTGAGATTACCTCTCAAATAACCTAATTTACTTGCACTTGAATCCTCTTCTCAAATCTGCTTGCTTCAGTTCAGTTCAGTTCAGTTCAGTTTCTCAGTCATGTCCGACTCTTTGCGACCCCATGAATCGCAGCACGCCAGGCCTCCCTGTTCATCACCATCTCCCAGAGTTGACTCAGACTCACGTTCATCGAGTCCGTGATGGCATCCAGCCATCTCATCCTTGGTCGTCCCCTTCTCCTCCTGCCCACAATCCCTCCCAGCATCAGAGTCTTTTCCAACGAGTCAACTTTTCGCAGGAGGTGGCCAAAGTACTGGAGCTTCAGCTTTAGCATCATTCCTTCCAAAGATATCCCAGGGTTGATCTCCTTCAGAATGGACTGATTGGATCTCCTTGCAGTCCAAGGGACTCTCAAGAGTCTTCTCCAACACCACAGTTCAAAAGCACCAATTCCTCAGTGCTCAGCCTTCTTCACAGTCCAACTCTCACATCCATACATGACCATAGGAAAAACCATAGCCTTGACTAGACGGACCTTAGTCGGCAAAGTAATGTCTCTGCTTTTGAATATACTATCTTGGTTGGTCATAACTTTTCTTCCAAGGAGTAAGCGTCTTTTAATTTCATGGCTGCAGTCACCATCTGCAGTGATTTTGGAGCCCCCCAAAATAAAGTCTGACACTATTTCCACTGTTTCCCCATCTATTTCCCATGAAGTGATGGGACTGGATGCCATGATCTTCATTTTCTGAATGTTGAGCTTTAAGCCAACTTTTTCTCTCTCCTCTTTCACTTTCATCAAGAGGCTTTCTAGCTCCTCTTCACTTTCTGCCATAAGGGTGGTGTCATCTGCATATCTGAGGTTATTGATATTTCTCCTGGCAATCTTGATTCCAGCTTGTGTTTCCTCCAGCCCAGCGTTTCTCATGATGTACTCTGCATAGAAGTCAAATAAGCAGGGTGACAATATACAGCCTTGATGTACTCCTTTTCCTATTTGGAACCAGTCTGTTGTTCCATGTCCAGTTCTAACTGTTGCTTCCTGACCTGTATACAGATTCCTCAAGAGGCAGGTTAGGTGGTCTGGTATTCCCATCTCTTTCAGAATTGTCCACAGTTTATTGTGATCCACACAGTCAAAGGCTTTGGCGTAGTCAATAAAGCAGAAATTGATGTTTTTCTGGAACTTGCTTGCTTTTCCCATGATCCAGTGGATGTTGGCAATTTGATCTCTGGTTCCTCTGCCTTTTCTAAAACCAGCTTGATCATCAGGGAGTTCACGGTTCACGTATTCCTGAAGCCTGGCCTGGAGAATTTTGAGTATTACTTTACTAGCATGTGAGATGAGTGCAATTGTGCCGTAGTTTGAGCATTCTTTGGCACTGCCTTTCTTTGGAATTGGAATGAAAAGTGACCTTTTCCAGTCCTATGGCCACTGCTGAATTTTCCAAATTTGCTGGCGTATTGAGTGCAGCACTTCCACAGCATCATCTTTCAGGATTTGAAACAGCTCAACTGGAATTCCATCATGTCCACTGGCTTTGTTTGTAGTGATGCTTTCCAAGGCCCACCTGACTTCACTTTCCAAGATGTCTGACTCTAGATTAGTGATCACACCATCATGATTATCTGGGTCGTGAAGATGTTTTTTGTTCAGTTCTTCCGTGTATTCTTGCTGCCTCTTCTTAATATCTTCTGCTTCTGTTAGGTCCATACCATTTCTGTCCTTTATCGAGCCCATCTTTGCATGAAATGTTCCCTTGGTATCGCTAATTCTCTTAAAGAGATCTCTAGTCTTTCCCATTCTGTTGTTTTCCTTGAGTTCTTTGCATTGATTGCTGAAGAAGGCTTTCTTATCTCTTCTTGCTATTCTTTGGAACTCTGCATTCAGATGCTTATATCTTTCCTTTTCTCCTTTGCTTTTCACCTCTCTTCTTTTCACAGCTATTTGTAGGGCCTCCCCAGACAGCCATTTTGCTTTTTTGCATTTCTTTTCCATGGGGATGGTCTTGATCCCTGTCTCCCGTACAATGTCACGAACCTCATTCCATAGTTCATCAGGCACTCTATCTATCAGATCCAGGCCCTTAAATCTATTTCTCACTTCCACTGTATAATCTTAAGGGATTTGATTTAGGTCATACCTGAATGGTCTAGCGGTTTTCCCTACTTTCTTCAATTTATGTCTGAATTCGGTAATAAGGAGTTCATGATCTGAGCCACAGTCAGCTCCTGGTCTTGTTTTTGTTGACTGCATAGAGCTTCTCCATCTTTGGCTGCAACGAGTATAATCAATCTGATTTCGGTGTTGACCATCTGGTGATGTCCATGTGTAGAGTCTTCTCTTGTGTTGTTGGAAGAGGGTGTTTGCTATGACCAGTGCATTTTCCTGGCAAAACTCTATTATTCTTTGCCCTGCTTCATTCCGCATTCCAAGGTCAAATTTGCCTGTTACTCCAGGTGTTTCCTGACTTCCTCCTTTGCATTCCAGTCCCCTATAATGAAAAGGACATCTTTTTTGGCTGTTAGTTCTAAAAGGTCTTGTAGGTCTTCATAAAACCGTTCAACTTCAGCTTTTCAGTGTTGCTGGTTGGGGCATAGACTTGGATTACTGTGATATTGAATGGTTTGCCTTGGAGATGAACAGAGATGATTCTGTCGTTTTTGAGATTGCATCCAAGTATTGCATTTTGGACTCTTCTGTTGACCATGATGGCTACTCCATTTCTTCTGAGGGATTCCTGCCCACAGTAGTAGATATAATGGTCATCTGAGTTAAATTCACCCATTCCAGTCCAGTTTAGTTCGCTGATTCCTAGAATGTCGACGTTCACCCTTGCCATCTCTTGTTTGACCACTTCCAATTTGCCTTGATTCATGGACCTGACTCCTCCAGGTTCCTATGCAATATTGCTCCTTACAGCATTGGATCTTACTTCTATCACCAGTCACATCCACAACTGGGTATTGGTTTTGCTTTGGCTCCATCCCTTCATTCTTTCTGGAGTTATTTCTCGATTGATCTCCAGTAGCATATTGGCCACCTACCGACCTGGGGAGTTCCTATTTTGGTATCCTATCATTTTGCCTTTTCATACTGTTCATGGGGTTCTCAGGCAAGAATACTGAAGTGGCTTGCCATTCCCTTCTCCAGTGGACCATGCTCTGTCAGACCTCTCCACCATGCCCTGCCCATCTTAGGTTGCCCCACAGGCAAGGCTTGGTTTCATTGAGTTAGACAAGGCTGTGATCCTAGTGTGATTAGATTGACTAGTTTTCTGTGAGTATGGTTTCAGTGTGTCTGCTCTCTGATGCCCTCTTGCAACACCTACCACCTTACTTGGGTTTCTCTTACCTTGGGTGTGGGTTATCTCTTCATGGCTGCTCCAGCAAAGTACAGCCACTGCTCCTTACCTTGGAGGAGGGGTATCTCCTTACCGCCGCTATTTCTGACCTTCAACGTGGGTCCTCTAGGCCCTCCTGCACATGCGCAGCCACCAGTCCTCGGGATGCTCCTCGCGGCTGTAGGCCCTGGCCTCAGGTGCAAGGTGTCTCCTCCCAGCTGCCGCCCTTGGCTTCGGGCTCGGGGTGGCTCCTCCGGGTCACCGCCCTTGGCCTCGGGTGAGAGGTGGCTTCTCCCGGCCGCCCCTGACCTCGGATTGGCGTGTCTCCTCCTGGCCGCCCCTGACCTCGGACACAGGATAGCTCCTTTCGGCCGCCCCTGACCTGGGACGCAAGGTAGCTCGGCTGCTGCCCTGACCTCTGTCGTGGGGTGTCTCCTCCCAGCCGCCACTGGCCTCGGACGTGGGGTAGCTCCTCTTGGCTGCCACCCCTGACCTCGGACGTGGGGTGTCTCCTCCTGGCTGCCACCCCTGACCTGGGACACGGGGTAGCTCCTCCCAGCCACCACTGACCTTGGACGTGGGGTAGCTCCTCTCAGCTGCCACTGACCTCGGACGTGGGGTAGCTCCTTTCGGCCACCACCCCTGACCTCGGACACAGGGTAGCTCCTCTCTGCCATTCCTGAGTCTTCGCAGCCTGGCACTCCAATAATATACAATATATTATTGGAGTGCCCCAGGTCATTAGGTGCCCAATATGCTACTGGAGATCAATCGAGAAATAACTCCAGAAAGAATGAAGGGATGGAGCCAAAGCAAAACCAATACCCAGTTGTGGATGTGACTGGTGATAGAAGTAAGATCCAATGCTGTAAGGAGCAATATTGCATAGGAACCTGGAATGTCAGGTCCATGAATCAAGGCAAATTGGAAGTGGTCAAACAAGAGATGGCAAGGGTGAACGTCTACAGTCTAGGAATCAGTGACCTAAACTGGACTGGAATGGGTGAATTTAACTCAGATGACCATTATATCTACTACTGCGGGCAGAAATCCCTCAGAAGAAATGGAGTAGTCATCATGGTCAACAAAAGAGTCCAAAATGCAATACTTGGATGCAATCTCAAAAACGACAGAATCATCTCTGTTCATCTCCAAGGCAAACCATTCAATATCACAGTAATCCAAGTCTATGCCCCAACCAGCAACGCTGAAGAAGCTGAAGTTGAACGGTTTTATGAAGACCTACAAGACCTTTTAGAACTAACACCCCCAAAAGATGTCCTTTTCATTATAGGGGACTGGAATGCAAAAGTAGGAAGTCAGGAAACACCTGGAGTAACAGGCAAATTGGACCTTGGAATGCAGAATGAATCAGGGCAAAGACTAATAGAGTTTTGCCAGGAAAATGCACTGGTCATAGCAAACACCCTCTTCCAACAAC
Source organism: Budorcas taxicolor (assembly GCF_023091745.1). Lineage (NCBI taxonomy): Eukaryota > Metazoa > Chordata > Mammalia > Artiodactyla > Bovidae > Budorcas > Budorcas taxicolor. The sequence goes on from NC_068922.1 coordinate 48,574,773, forward strand.
ACAAGAGAAGACTCTACACATGGACATCACCAGATGGTCAACACCGAAATCAGATTGATTATATTCGTTGCAGCCAAAGATGGAGAAGCTCTATGCAGTCAACAAAAACAAGACCAGGAGGTGACTGTGGCTCAGATCATGAACTCCTTATTACCGAATTCAGAAGAAAGTAGGGAAACCGCTAGACCATTCAGGTATGACCTAAATCAAATCCCTTAAGATTATACAGTGGAAGTGAGAAATAGATTTAAGGGCCTGGATCTGATAGATAGAGTGCCTGATGAACTATGGAATGAGGTTCGTGACATTGTATGGGAGACAGGGATCAAGACCATCCCCATGGAAAAGAAATGCAAAAAGCAAAATGGCTGTCTGGGGAGGCCTTGCAAATAGCTGTGAAAAGAAGAGATGCATAAATAATGGTCAGTAAGAATAGTGAGAACTCACTACATATTTGATAATTTGATCATATCAGTTAGAAGATATTTTTGATATTTTGGATCTGCTGAAAAGGAATGATGATAGAGAAGTTCTCTGAGTGACATTCTACCAAGAAAGGGAAATAGAAAACACATTAGAGATAGAATATTTCAGACCCTTTCATAAACAAAGAGCACAGCCCTAAGCAAGAGGAAAACAGGATGTAATACAAAAGAAGGATTTTTTTTTTTTTACCATGAATCCAACCACACTGGAATTTATTTTTATCACAGTGAAACCATGGGTAAGTCAACATGCTGGGTAAAGTAACCATAGTGTGAAGAATCAGATTCTCCACCAGGAGAGTATAAGCTAGAGGAATTTGAATACATTTTAATCCTTCTCAAAGTTACTCAGTGTTTCTAGGAAGAATCTGAGTTATCCTTTACTCTTCTTTCTGAAATTAAAAATATTTTCTGTATAATCGGATTATACAGAGTGAAGTAAGCCAGAAAGAAAAATACTAACACATATACTAACACATATATATGGAATTTAGAAAGATGGCAATGATAACCCTGTATGCGAGAAAGCAAAAGAGACACAGATGTATAGAACAGTCTTTTGGACTCTGTGGGAGAGGGAGAGGGTGGGATGATTTGTGAGAATGGCATTGAAACATGTATAATATCATATAAGAAATGAATTGCCAGTCTAGGTTTGATGCAGGATACAGGATGCTTGGGGCTGGTGCACTGGGATAACCCAGAGAGATGGTATGGGGAGGGAGGTGGGAGAGGGGTTCAGGATTGGGAACACATGTACACCTGTGGTGGATTCATGTCAATATATGGCAAAACCAATACAGTATTGTAAAGTAAAATAAAGTAAAATTAAAAAAAATTTCTTTTTGAGAATATAATATATCAAGTTCAGTTCAGTTCAGTCACTCAGTCGTGTCCAACTCTTTGCGGCCCCATGAATCGCAGCACGCCAGGCCTCCCTGTCCATCACCATCTCCCGGAGTTCACTCAGACTCACGTCCATCGAGTCCGTGATGACATCCAGCCATCTCATCCTCGATCGTCCCCTTCTCCTCCTGCCCCCAATCCCTCCCAGCATCAGAGTCTTTTCCAATGAGTCAACTCTTCGCATGAGGTGATCAAAGTACTGGAGCTTCAGCTTTAGCATCATTCCTTCCAAAGAAATCCCAGGGCTGATCTTCAGAATGGGCTGGTTGGATCTCCTTGCAGTCCAAGGGACTCTCAAGAGTCTTCTCCAACACCACAGTTCAAAAGCATCAATTCTTTGGTGCTCAGCCTTCTTCACAGTCCAACTCTCACATCCATACATGACCACAGGAAAAACCATAGCCTTGACTAGATGGACCTTAGTCAGCAAAGTAATGTCTCTGCTTTTGAATATGCTATCTAAGTTGGTCGTCACTTTTCCTCCAAGGAGTAAGTGTCTTTTAAGGGGATTTCTAAGAACTTAGATTTAAATTTCAGAAACAAATGCCTGTAAGGTCACCTGGTGTTTTATTACGATCCTGACCAATACTTGGGCTATAAAAGACGCCCACTATTTTGCCTCCTCTGTCTAACCTGGTTAGATAGAGAGTCCTGGAGGCTTTTGGGCCAGTCTCTTATTTTCTTCATATTTAGAGAGGAAGCTAAAAATCCAACATTTTCAGTGGTTAGTGGCCAGAGGGAGACTGTGGGCAAGAATGTATATGTTCCTACTAGTTTGATATCATAAGAAAGGACTACTGTGTAATGGAAGCACCATCAGAGATCCTATGCTGACCCTGTGCATCATAGCCTGGCTATTTAAAAGGTGGTCTCTGGCCGGCGATATCGGCATTGCCTTGGAGCTCCTTAGAGACACAGCTTTCCAGGCCTCACCCAGACCCACTAAATCAGAACTTGCTTTATAAAAAGATCCTTAAGTGATTCATATGCACATTAATATTTGAGATGCATTGCTTGAGTTTGCCTTTTGAGGAAGAAAACAAAATCAGACTCTAAATATAGCAGCTCTGATTTAAGTCTGCTTCTACAGAGAAGAAAAATAATATTCCAGAAGTTTACCAGATATCCACAATAGTAATATCTAGCAAAAATTTTTTAAGTGTTAAAGGGCCTTATTGAAGAAGTATATATTCTCTGTTTTGGTATATACAATTAATTAGTTGAGAAATACAGTTAAGTATGGCAGATTCTTTCACTATTTTCAGCCCAAGTCTGTATACTTTTTGTAATGATAGATTTTCATTGGATCATTCAGTTAATAATGTACATTAAGAATTCATTATGTGTATGCTGATATCCTGAACCCTGCACTCAGGAATGGATAAGGCACTGTTTCTACCCTCAAAGAACTTGACATCTAAATAACAAAGTACTACAAGGGTGGCAAGAGGCATATTACCAAGTAAAAATCAGTATTAAGAGGCAGAGTTTGCCAAATGCCTATAATTCACCTGTGTCATGATGATTCAGTACAATATTGTATTCACATTTTTTATTTGAATATTTATTTGTAGACATCGGTTACATTTCTGCGTGGAAAGGCATCTTGTTTGCAGGGACTAATATTTGTTAAATGATATGTCCACTGCTGACTTCGACATTTATATAAGCTCTCTGCCAAGGGAAGGAGAATGTAAAATAATATGATATGAAACAATATGCTTGAGCAATTTCCTATAATATTAAGAATGTCTTACTCTAGAAAGAATATAAATAAAGCCAAATTAACCAAACTTTTTAAACACTTTAATCAAGGTACAATACAACACAAGAAAAGACTCTATACGTGGACATCAACAGATGATCAATACTGAAATCAGATTGATTATATTCTTTGCAGACAAAGATGGAGAAGCTCTATACAGTCAACACAAACAAGACTGGGAGCTGAATGTGGCTCAGAACATAAACCCCTTATTGACAAATAAGTACATTTGAAACTGAAGAAGGTAGGGAAAACCACTAGACCATTCAGTTCAGTTCAGTCACTCAACCGTGTCCGACTCTTTGTGACCCCATAGACCACAGCATGCCAGGCCTCCCTGTCCATCACCCACTCCTGGAGCTCAACCAAACTCCTGTCCATCGAGTCGGTGATGACATCCAGCCATCTCATCCTCTGTCGTCCCCTTCTCTTCCTTCCCCCAATCCCTCCCAGCATCAAGGTCTTTTCCAATGAGTCAACTCTTCACATGGGGTGGCCAAAGTACTGGAGTTTCAGCTTTAGCATCATTCCTTCCAAGGAAATCCCAGGGCTGATCTCCTTCAGAATGGACTGGTTGGATCTCCTTGCAGTCCAAGGGACTCTCAAGAGTCTTCTCCAATATCACAGTTCAAAAGCATCAATTCTTTGGCACTCAGCTTTCTTCACAGTCCAACTCTCACATCCATACACGACTACTGGAAAAACCATAGCCTTGACTAGATGGACCTTTGTTGGCAAAGTAATGTCTCTGCTTTTTAATATGCTGTCTAGGTTGGTCATAACTTTCCTTCCAAGGAATAAGCTGCAATCACCATCTGCAGTGATTTTGGAGCTCCCCAAAGATAAAGTCTGACACTGTTTCCACAGTGGAGGTGAGAAATAGATTTGAGGGACTAGATCTGAAAGATAGAGTGCCTGACGAACTATGGACAGAGGTTTGTGACCTTGTACAGGAGGCAAGGATCAAGACCATCCCCATGGAAAAGAAATGCAAAAAGCAAAATGGCTGTCTGGGGAGGCCTTACAAATAGCTGTGAAAAGAAGAGAAGAGAAAAGCAAAGGAGAAAAGGAAAGATATAAGCATCTGAATGCAGAGTTCCAAAGACCATTCAGGTATGACCTAAATCAAATCCTTTATGATTATACAGCAAAAGTGACAAATAGATTCAAGAGTTTAGATCTGATACAGTGCCTGAAGAAATATGGACGGAGGTTCATGACATTGCACAGGAGGCAATGATCAAGACCATGCTCAAGAAAAAGAAAAGCAAAAAGGCAAAATGGTTGTCTGAGGAGGCCTTACAAATAGCTGAGAAAAGAAGAGAAGCTAAAGGCAAAAAAGAAAAGGAAAGCTACACCCATTTGAATGCAGAGGTCCAAAGATGAGCAAGGAGAGATAAGAACACCTTTCTGAGTGATCAGTGCAAAGAAGTAGAGGAAAACTGTAGAATGGAGAAGACTAGAGATCTCTTCAAGAAAGTTAGACACCGAGAGAACATTTCATACAAAGATGAACACAGTAAAGAAAAGAAATGATATGGACCTAAGAGAACCAGAAGATATTAAAAAGAGGTGGCAAGAATACACAGAAGAACTATACAAAAAAAGATCTTCATGACCCAGATAACTATAATGGGGTAATCACTTATCTAGAGCCAGACATCCTTGAATTCAGAGTCAAGTGGGCCTTAGGAAGCATCACTATGAGCAAAGCCAGTGGAGGTGATGGAATTTCAGTTGAGCTATTTCAAATCCTAAAAGATGATTCTGTGAAAGTGCTTCACTCAATATGCCAGTAAATTTAGAAAACTCAGCAGTGGCCACAGGACTGGAAAAGGTCAGTTTTCATTCCAATCCAAAAGAGAGGCAGTGCTAAAGAATGTTCAAACTACCACAAAATTGCACTCATGTCACATGCTAGTAAAGTAATGCTCAAAATTCTCCAAGCCAGGCTTCAACAGAACATGATCTGGGAACTTCCAGATGTTCAAACTGGATTTAGAAAAGACAGAGGAACCAGAGGTCAAATTGCCAACATCTGCTGGATCATCAAAAATGCAAGAGAGTTCCAGAAAAACATCTACTTCTTCTTTATTGACTATACCAAAGCCTTTGACTATGTGAATCACAACAAACTGGAAAATTCTGAAAGAGATGGGAATACTAGACCACCTGACCTGCCTCCTGAGGAATCTGTATGCAGGTCAAGAAGTAACATTTAGAACTGGACATGGAAAAACACACTGGTTCCAAATCGGGAAAGGAGTACATCAAGGCTGTATATCGTCATCCTGCTTATTTAACTTATATGCAGAGTACATGACAAACGCTGGGCTGGATGAAGCACAAGCTGGAATCAAGATTGCCAGGGGAATTATCAATTACCACAGATATGCAGATGACACCACCCTTACGGCAGAAAGTGAAGAACTAAAGAGCGTCTTGATGAAAGTGAAAGAGGAGAGTGAAGAAGTTGACTTAAAACTCAATATACAGAAAACTAAGATCATGGCATCCAGTCCCACCACTTCATGGCAAATAGATGGGGCAACAATGGAAACAGACTTTATTATTATTATTATTATTATTATTATTTTGGCTCCAAAATCACTGCAGATTGTAATGCAGCCATGAAATTAAAAGATGTTTGCTCCTTGGAAGAAAAGCTATGACCAACCTAGACAGCATATTAACAAGCAGAGACGTTACTTTGCCAACAAAGGTCCATATAGTCAAAGGTATGTTTTTTCCAGTAGTCATGTATGGATGTGAATTGGCTTGAGTGCCAAAGAATTGATGCTTTTAAACTGCGGTGTTGGAGAAGACTCTTGAGATTCCCTTGGACTGCAAGAAGATCCAATCAGTCCATCCTAAAGGAAATCAGTCCTGATTATTCATTGGAAGGAGAGATGGAGAAGCTACAACTCCGATACTTTGGCCACCTGATGCAAAGAACTGACTCATTTGAAACACCCTGATGCTGGGAATGATTGAAGATGGGAGGAGAATGGGACGACAGAGGATGAGATGGTTGGATGGCATCGCTAATGTGATGGACGAGTTTGATTAAGCTTCAGGAGCTGGTGATGGACAGGGAGCCTGGCATGCTGCTGTACATGGGATTACTAAGAGTTGGACATGACTCAGCAACTGAACTGAACTGATCTAATTGAGATACAATACATATAGCATACTGACTTAAAGTGATTTTTGGTATGTTCAGAGTTGTGCATCTATCACTGCATTTAATTTTTAAATCTTTTCATTACTCTCCAAGAAACCACATACCTTTTAGATTTCACACCCTACTCTACACCTTCTGCCACCCACCAATTCTCTGTCTTAACCTCAGCCTTGGCAATCACTAATTTACTTTCTAACTCTATAGATTTGCCTAGCCTGCATTTATTATGAATAGAGTCATATGATGCATGGTCCTTTGTGACTGGATTTTTTTTTTTTTCATTTTAACACATTGTTTTAAAACCTCACTAAATTTTATTTTCATTCTGCATTTCCTTGAAATAAATGTTGTGTTTTCACATTTTCTTCCATCATCTGAATGTGAGATGTGTCCACCTTAGATTGCAGTACCTAAGTGGTTGAAAACATGTCCAGCAGCCTTAGTTTGTCCTACACATGTTTGGAAGCAAGAAAGTTTTGAGCATGATGGTAAATGGTCCTGAACCAACATGCCATCATCCCCTGGGTCTGATTCACAAAGACAAACTCATTTGGCTGTGACATCCCACCAACTTTATGATGTAGGATAAAGGAAGAAAGAGAGGGGAGACCAGCTATTGGACTACGACTGTTACTCCTCTCAACTCATTTTATTAATGTTACTACCTGGAAAATTCTGCTTGATTGTTTTTCATGTGTGTCTTGATAAAAGATGTTTGAGGTCTCTTGCACCAGAAACTTTTTGCTGTGGCCCTTTAGTGTTTATCTGGAAAGTGAAGTATCCAAAGAACCTTATGGATTTAGGCAGTTCCTTTTATAGGAGACATAAAAGCATTAAGAGCATGTGTGGACAGTAAATCCTAATGTTTTATTTAACCCATCTCCAAAAACCTAACTATTTCCTATTATTTTAGCCTTTATGTCTTCAGAATCTTTGTCCATACCCATTAGTAGTACCCTGGTTCTTACTCAAAGCATCGAATCTCCATTCTTGTCATGTTCAATATTTTGAATCTAATCCACCTTTAAAATTTCTGCCTGAATGATTTTTATAAATTCAGATTGAATGCCTTGCATAAATGAAAGACTATAATGCAAAGAATGGTTTCTTCTTTGAAATTCTAAATTGTTATAATGTAAGCTTAAAAATAAACTGAAAATCTTAAAATAATTTTAATAGAAAGTATATTTTCTATATTTTGTTACTTTCTGTGTATATATAATAATTTTTAAATTGAAAATTGTAACCCAAGTGCCTGTGAAGAACAGGTAATGATGGAGGAAAGGATGACGATTTGCTTTTTTTAACATCATCAATACTTTGTGACTTTTATAAAAGTCTTTCTAGAAAGTCAGTCAGTGTACCCCACCTGTACTCTACTGCAAATGTTCTCCATTCTCTTTCCAGATGACCTTGATGGGCCTTTGGTCTAAATGATAACTCTCCATGCCATAGGGAATGCCATTTGTTTTATTTCTGTCATACAGTGTTGGAAGATGTGAGCCTTGAACTTACCAATGAGACTTCTCTATATATGGTGTGTGTCTTGTGTGTGTTGCTACTCAGTGACTCTTCCATATCTTGTCAAGTCACAGACCTCAGTCTGCATTCTACTCCCCTCACCTTCATCCCAGAAGTGGTGCTATTCTACACTTACTCCTAAGTTTTCTGTAGAGCAGTGGGGAACCTGCTAAACCCTTTCTTCTCAAATAAAATCTGTGTGTTCAAAGCCAGAAAACTTCATACATTGTCTTATGAAGTGGGCAAGAAAGGAAGAGCTGAATGGACTCTGCAACAAAATGACTCTACTATAGTTTGAGATGGTGGAAGAAGACAGTAGCATGAAGCTGGGTTCAGATTCAATTATAACAGCAGATGCCTGCCCACCAGGCAGTGAGTAGGGGAGTAATTTGCTCTTTCTGATGTGCAACTTGATTCTCCCCCCACGTTGACTGTCAGTGTGTTTACTTTTTGTTCTCAGAAAATGGTTGGATTTGAATGGATGTGAAAATATGGTAATTATTAATTTGAAGAAATCTTCAGTTTAGTCCAAACACAGCAAAAGAGATGTGATCCTCCAATTATAAAATCAGATATTTACTGCTTAGCCTGAATTTTCCCATGAAGTGTATGAGACCTTGTGCATAACAAATCTTCCTTCACAAAGAAGAGAAGGAGTTGAGGAATCTAAGTAGAACTCTGAAAGCTGCTGTTTCTACTCTCTAGCTGCCATTTTTCCCCATATGAACAATAAGGATTTGTATCTCGAGGGCTTCCAAGGTGGCACTAGTGGTAAAGAACCCACTTGTCAATGTCCAGAAAATTCCCTTTCCAGAGGACCTTGGTGGGCTACAATACATGGGGCCACAAAGCATCAGACATGACTAAACGACTGAACACACACACAGATTTCACATTTGAGGGCTAGTAGTGGAGACTATCTGCTCTTTTTTCTTTTCTTTTCTTTTTTTTTTTAATCTAAATATAATTGTCTTAGTGATATTTTATTAGTTTCAGGTGGACAACCTAGTGATTTGATATTTCTGTACATTATAAAATGACCACCACAGTAAGTGTAGTTACCATCTGTCATTATACAAAGTTATTACAATATTATTAACTATATTCCCTATATTATATATTATATCCCCATTTGTATTTATTTTAGAATTGAGAGTTTGTACCTTGCAATCTCTCTCACCAATTTCATTCCTGCCCCACTGCTCCTTTGGCAACCATTAGTTTGTTCTCTGTATCTATGCATCTGTATCTTGTTTGTTATCTTTGTTTGTTTTTTAGATTCCACATATAAGTGAAATTAAATGGTCTTTGTTTTTCTCTGTTTGACTTAATTTCACTTAGCATAATGCCCTCTAGGTTCATCCATACGGTTGCAAATGGCAAGATTTCATTCTTTTTGTGGCTGAGTAGTATTCCATTGTACATATACACCACACTTTTATCCATAAATTTATTGATGGACAGTTAGGTTGCTTCCATATCTTGGCTATTGTAAATAATGTTACAAATAATGTTGTAAATAAGGGTGCATATATTTTTCTGAATTGGTGGCTTTTTTTTTCCTCTGGGAGAAATATCCAGAAGAGGAATTGCTGGATTATATGGTCACTTTAAATTTTTTTGAGGAGCCTCCATATTGTTTTCCATAGTAGCTGTGCCAATTTGCATTGATACTAACAGTACACAAAGGTTCTCTTTTCTCCACATTCTCTTGTTATTTATTTATTTTTTTTATAATAGCCATTCTGACAGGTATGAGACAACATCTCATTGGGATTTTGATTTGCATTTCTCTGATGATTAGTAATGTTGACCATTTTTTCATGTTTCTGTTGACAATCTGTTTATCTTCATTGGAAAATATTTATTCACCATTTCTGCTTATTTTTTAAAAATTGGGTTGCTTGGTGTTTTTATTTTATGTAAAGTTGTATGGGTTCTTTGTATATTTTGGATATTAACCTCTTATTGGATATATCAATTGCAGATATCTTCTCCCATTTAGTAGGCTGACTTTTAGTTTTGTAGTCTTGTAGATAGTTTCCTTCACTGTGAAGAAGCTTTCAGTTTGATATAGTTCCATTTGTCTATTTTTGCTTTTGCTTTCTTTGCCTAAAGAGACATATTTGAAAAGTATTTCTAAGACCGATGTCAAAGAGCATATTGCTGAGTTTCCTTCTAGAAGTATTATGGTTACACATATTATATTTAAGTCTTTAACCCATTTTGAGTTTATTTATGTATATGGTCTACAAAAGTAGCTCAGTTTGATTCTTTTATATGAAGCTGTTCAGATTTCCCAGCACCACTTTTTGAAAAGGCTGTCCTTTCTCCATTTTATATTCTTGCTTATTTTTCTATACATTAATTGCTGGGAACACCAGACCACCTTACCTGTCTCCTGAGAAACGTGTATGTAGAAGAAGCAACAGTTAAAACCAGACATGGAACTGGACTGGCTCAAAATTGGGAAAAGAGTATGTGTCAAGGCTCTATATTGCCATCTTGCTTATTTAACTTCTATGCAGAGTACATCATCTGAAATGCTTGGCTGGATGAATCACAAGTTGGAATCAAGACTGCCAGGAGAAATAGCAACAACTTCAGATATTCAGATGATACTCTAATGGCAGCATGGTAAACAGATGGGGAAAAGTTGGAAACAGTGTCAGACTTTATTTTCATGGGCTCCAAAAATCACTGCAGATGGTGACTGCAGCCATGAAGTTAAAGACACTTGCTCCTTGGAAGGAAAGCTTTGACAATATTAGATAACATATTATAAGTCAGGGACATCACTTTGCCAACAAAGATCTGTCTAGTCAAAGCTATGGTTTTTCCATTAGTCATGTATGGATGTAAGAGTTGGACCATAAAGAAGGCTGAACACCAAAGAATCAATGCTTGAGAAGACTGTTAAGGGTCCCTTGGGCTGCAAGGAGATCAAACTAGTTAATCCTAAAGGAAATAAACCCTGAATATTCATTGGAAGGACTTGTGCTGAACCTGAAGCTCCAATCCTTTGGCCACTTGATGTGAAAAGCCAAATCACTGGAAAAGACCCTGATGCTGGGAAAGATGGAGGGCAAGAGGGGAAAGTGGTGACAGAGGATGAGATGGTTGGATAGCATCACTGACCCAATAGATATGAGTTTGAGCACACTCTGGGAGATAATGAAGGACAGGGAAGCCTGGAATACTGCAGTCTATGGGTTCACAAAGAATTGGACACAACTTATCGACTAAACAGCAACAACAGTTACCCATATAACTGTGGGTTCGTTTCTGGGCTCTCTGTGTGGCCCCATTGATCTATGTGTCCATTTTGGTGATAGTACCATATTGTTTTGATGACTATAGCTTTGTAGTATGGTTTGAAGTTTGGGAGTGTGATACCTCCAGGTTTGTCCTTCTTCCTAAGATTCTTTTGGCTATTGGGTCTTTTGTGCTTCCATACAAATTTTGAAATTATTTGTTCTAGTTCAGTAAACAGTACCATTGGTATTTTGATGAAGAGTGCTTTAAATCTGTAGATTGCTTTGGAGAGTATAGTCATTTTAGAAAACTCTGGGAGATAATGAAGGACAGGGAAGCCTGGTGTGCTTGCAAAGAGTGACACAACTGAGCAACCGAACAACAATTCTTCTAATTTGTGAACAGGGTATATCTTTTTATCACTTTGTTTTGTCTTCAATTTCTTTAATCAATTTTTTGTACTTTTCCTAATATACGTCTTTTAGCTCCGTTGTTAGATTTATTTCTAGGTATTTTATTCATTTTTGATAAAATTGTAAATGGGATTGTTTTTTAACTTCTATTTCCTATGACTCATTTTTCATACATTGAAATGCAACAGATTTATGTATATTAATTTTGTATCTTGCAACCTTACTGATTCCCTTTATTTGTTCTAATAGTGTTTTGGTAGTATCTTTAGGATTTTCTATATATAGTATCATATCATCAGTAAACAGTGACAACTTTATTTCTTCCTTTTCAATGTGGATTCGTTTGATTTCTTTTCCTCATTTGATTGCTGTGGTGAGGACTTCCAATATTATGTTAAACAGAAGTGGTGAGAGATGGCATCCTTGTCTTGTCTGATCTTAGAGGAATATTGGTTGTAGGTTTGTCATATGTGGCCTTTATTATGTTGAAACATTTTCCCTCTGTACCCACTTTGTTGTGAATTTGTATCAGAAGTGGATGTTGAATTTTGCCAAACACTTATTCTGCATCCATTGAAATGATCATATCATTTTTGTTCTTCAGTTTGTTCTTCAATACTGTATTGTATTGTTTGATTTGTGGATATTAATCTATCCTTGCAAATTGGGGCAATCCTGCTTGATCATGGTGAATAATAAGTTTAATGTATTGTTGATTTCAGTTTGCTAATATTTTTTGAGCATTTTTGTGTATGTGTTTATTAGAGATACTAGCCAATAATTTTTTGTGGTTTTGTGTGGAATATTTGGCTTTCATACTAGGTTGATGCTGACCTCATAGAATGAGTGTGGAAACATTCCGCCTCTTCATATTTTGAAATAGTTTGAAAAAATAGGTGTTAATCCTTATATGTATATATGCTTGGTAGAATTTACCTCTGAGGCCACCTAGTACTGTTTTGTTGTTGTTGTTGTTGTTGTTGTTGTTGTTGTTGGGAGGTTATTTATTTTTTTTAAGTTGATTCAATTTCATTACTGGTAAGTTAGTCTGTTCATATTTTCTATTTCTTCCTGATTCAGCTTTGGGAGATTGTACATTTCTAGCAATTTATCCATTTCTTCTGAGTTGTCCATTTCATTGGTATATAATTGTTCATATAATCACTTATGATCCTTTGTATTTCTGTGATATCAACTTAACTTCTCTCCCATTTCCAATTTTAATTACATAGGCACTCTCTCTTTTTTCTTGATGAGTCTGGATAAATGTTTATCAACTTTGTTTATCCTTTAAAGTATCAGTTCTTAATTTCATTAATTTTTTTCTATTTTTTAAAAATTTCTATTTCATTTATCTCTGTTCTGATCTTTATGCTTTCTTTTCTTTTACTAACTTTGACTTTTGTCTGTTTTTCTTTTACTAATACATTTAGGTGTAAGGTTAGATTGGTTATCTGAGATTTTTCTTCTTGTTTCCTGAAGTAGATTTGTATTTGTAACTTCCTTGCTAGAACTGCTGCCAGAGGTCCCAAGGTGGTAGTCATAAGGCTGGAGTATGTAAAATACAAGCCCATGCCAGCTCACTGGTTGGCTGGTAAGCCCCCAGAACTAATAGGTTAGAGGGAGGACTCCAAAGTGGCACTTATCAGCCCCAAGGTCCCTGTGGTACAATGAGCTTTTAAAAAAGGCTGCTGTTAGGATTTGGGTCCCCAGGGAGAGTCCCATTTGCTTCCACCTCTCCAGGAAGCCCAACAAGACCAGCGAGTGCATCTGACAGGCTCCTTTCCAATTATTGCCTTTGCTTTGGGTCTGAGTGTGTGAGATTTTGTTCATGCCCTTTAAGAGCATAACTCTGTTTCCTACAGCATTCCACCTCTCTCATACATATTCTTTATGTCTTCAGCTGTGGAAAAGCTTTTCTGCTAGCTTTCAGGTTGTTCTCAAGATATTCTGTAAATGATTCAAGGAAGTGGGCTCAGTTTTCCTGCTCTGTCTTATAAATACATCTTAGATCCATAGAGCTGTCATCATTAGACAGTAAAAATATTAATTTGATTTTAGGAGGACAGTTGGAGAGGAAAGGAGAGAAATAGACAAAGACAGAGAGACAGAGACAGAGAGAAGAGTTAATGTAATATGTCTTTTCCTTTAAACTAAAAGTGTTTATTATAAGAAATTAAGGTGAAATTTGGATGTTACTGAATCTCAGAAAAATATTTTAATAACAGTCGTGCCTAAAATAAATGAAGAAATAAATATGAAAGTAATTAGGGGTTGAAGTTTTTTTTTTTTTTCTAACATTTTTAATCTAATTTTTCAGTTAGAAATTCTGCCCATCCTGAATCCCCTTCCCTCCTCCCTCCCCAATACAATATTGTAAAGTAATTAACTTCCAATGAAAATAAATAAATTTATATTAAAAAATAAAAATAAAAATAGTACGTAAAAAAAAGAAATTCTGCCCATGCTTACTGAAAAAATGTTTTTGAAAAATATCATATTTGTACTTTCCATAATTCCACTCCCCTTCCCGCTCTAGATTTTAGTGAATTATATCATTTTTATTTATTTATTTTAAAAATATAAATATATTTATTTTAATTGGAGGTTAATTACTTTACAATATGGTATTGGTTTTGCCATACATCAACATAAATCCGCCACAGGTATACATGCATTCCACATCCTGAACCCCTCTCCCTCCTCACTCCCCATACCATCCCTCTGGGTCGTCTCAGTGCACCAGCCCCAAGCATCCAATATAATGCATTGAACCTGGAGTGGCGATTCATTTCATTTATGATATTATACAGGTTTCAATGCCATTCTCCCAAATCATCCCACCCTCTCCTTCTCCCACAGAGTCCAAAAGACTGTTCTATACATCTGTGTCTCTTTTGTTGTCTTGCATACAGGGTTATCATTACCATCTTTCTAAATTCCATATATGTGCATTAGTATACTCTATGGGGTTTTTCTTTCTGGCTTACTTCACTCTGTATAATCGGCTGCAGTTTCATCCAACTCATTAGAACTGATTCAAATGTATTCTTTTTAATGGCTGAGTAATACTCCATTGTGTATATTACCATGGCTTTCTTATCCATTCATCTGCTGATGGACATCTAGGTTGCTTCCATGTCCTGGCTATTATAAACAGTGCTGCGATGAACATTGGGATACATGTGTTGTTTTCAATTCTGGTTTCCTCGGTGTGTATGCCCAGCAGTGGGATTGCTGGGTCATAAGGCAGTTCTATTTGCAGTTTTTAAAGGAATCTCCACATTGTTCTCCATAGTAGCTATACTAGTTTGCATTCCCACCAACAGTGTAAGAGGGTTCCCTTTTCTCCACACCCTCTCCAGCATTTATTGCTTGTAGACTTTTGGATACCTATAGTGACTGGTGTGAAATGGTACCTCATTGTGGTTTTGATTTGCATTTTTCTGATAAGGAGTGATGTTGAGCATCTTTTCATGTGTTTGATAGCCATCTGTATGTCTTCTTTGGAGAAATGTCTATTTAGTTCTTTGTCCCAATTTTTGATTGGGTAGTTTAATTTTTCTGGTATTAAGCTGCAGGTGTTGCTTGTATATTTTTGAGATTAGTTGTTTGTCAGTTGCTTCATTTGCTATTATTTTCTCTCATTCTGAAGGCTGTCTTTTCACCTTGCTTGACGTTTCCTTTGTTGTGCAGAAGCTTTTAAATTTAATTAGATCCCATTTGTTTCTTTTTGCTTTTATTTCCAATATTCTGGAAGGTGGGTCATAGAGGATCCTGCTGTGATTTATGTTGGAGAGGGTTTTGCCTATGTTCTTCTCTAGGAGTTTTATAGTTTCTGGTCTTACATTTAGATCTTTAATCCATTTTGAGTTTATTTTTGTGTATGGTCTTAGAAAGTGATCTAGTTTCATTCTTTTACAAGTGGTTGACAAGTTTTCCCAGCACCACTTGTTAAAGAGATTGTCTTTAATCCATTGTATATTCTTGCCTCCTTTGTCAAAGATAAGGTGTCCATAGGTGTGTGGATTTATCTCTGGGCTTTCTATTTTGTTCCGTTGATCTATATTTCTGTCTTTGTGCCAGAACCACACTGTCTTGATGATTGTGGCTTTGTAATAAATCCTGAAGTCAGGCAGGTTGATTCCTCCAGTTCCATTCTTCTATCTCAAGATTGCTTTGGCTACTCGAGGCTTTTTGTATTTCCATACAAACTGTGAAATTATTTGTTCTAGCTCTGTGAAAAATACTGCTGGTAGCTTGATAGGGATTGCATTGAATCTATAGATTGCTTTGGGTAGTATACTCATTTTCACTATATTGATTCTTTTGATCCATGAACACGGTATATGCCTCCATCTATTAGTGTCCTCTTTGATTTCTTTTACCAGTGTTTTATAGTTTTCTATATATAGGTCTTTAGTTTCTTTAGGTAGATATATTCTTAAGTATTTTATTCTTTTCACTCCAATGGTGAATGGAATTATTTCCTTAATTTCTCTCTGTATTTTCTCATTATTAGTGTACAGGAATGCAGGGGATTTCTGTGTGTTGATTTTATATCCTGCAACTTTACTATATTCATTGATTAGCTCTAGTAATTTTCTGGTGGAGTCTTTAGGGTTTTCTATGTAGAGGATCATGTCATCTGCAAACAGTGAGAGTTTTACTCTTCTTTTCCAATTTGGATTCCTTTTATTTCTTTTTCTGCTCTGATTGCTGTGGCCAAAACTTCCAGAACTATGTTGAATAGTAGTGGTGACAGTGGGCACCCTTGTCTTGTTCCTGACTTTAGGGGAAATGCTTTCAATTTTTCACCATTGAGGATAATATTTGCTGTGGGTTTGTCATATATAGCTTTTATTATGTTGAGGTATGTTCCTTCTATTCCTGCTTTCTGAAGAGTTTTTATCATAAATGGATGTTGAATTTTGTCAAAGGCCTTCTCTGCATCTATTGAGATAATCATGTGGCTTTTGTTTTTCAATTTGTTAATATGGTGTATTACATTGATTGATTTGCGGATATTGAAGAATCCTTGCATCCCTGGGATAAAGCCCACTTGGTCATGGTGTATGATCTTTTAAATGTGTTGTTGGATTCTGATTGCTAGAATTTTGTTGAGGATTTTTGCATCTCTGTTCATCAGTGATATTGGCCTGTAGTTTTCTTTTCTTTTTTTTTTAATTTTAAAATCTTTAATTCTTACATGTGTTCCCAAACATGAACCCCCCTCCCACCTCCCTCCCCATAGCATCTCTGTGGGTCATCCCCATGCACCAGCCCCAAGCATGCTGTATCCTGCGTCAGACATAGACTAGCGATTCAATTCTTACATGATAGTATACATGATAGAATGCCATTCTCCCATATCATCCCACCCTCTCCCTCTCCCTCTGAGTCCAAAAGTCCGTTATACACAGCTGCATCTTTTTTCCTGTCTTGCATACAGGGTCGTCATTGCCATCTTTCTAAATTCCATATATATGTGTTAGTATACTGTATTGGTGTTTTTCTTTCTGGCTTACTTCACTCTGTATAATCGGCTCCAGTTTCATCCATCTCATCAGAACTGATTCAAATGAATTCTTTTTAATGGCTGAGTAATACTCCATTGTGTATATGTACCACAGCTTTCTTATCCATTCATCTGCTGATGGACATCTAGGTTGTTTCCATGTCCTGGCTATTATAAACAGTGCTGCGATGAACATTGGGGTACATGTGTCTCTTTCAATTCTGGTTTCCTCGGTGTGTATGCCCAGCAGTGGGATTGCTGGGTCATAAGGCAGTTCTATTTGCAATTTTTTAAGGAATCTCCACACTGTTCTCCATAGTGGCTGTACTAGTTTGCATTCCCACCAACAGTGTAGGAGGGTTCCCTTTTCTCCACACCTTCTCCAGCATTTATTGCTTGCAGATTTTTGGTAGTTTTCTTTTTTTGTGGCATCTTTGTCAGGTTTTGGTATTAGGGTGATGGTGGCCTCAAAGAATGAGTTTGGAAGTTTACCTTCCTCTGCAACTTCTGGAAGAGTTTGAGTAGGATAGGTGTTAGCTCTTCTCGAAATTTTTGGTAGAATTCAGCTGTGAAGCCGTCTGGACCTAGGCTTTTGTTTGCTGGAAGATTTCTGATAACAGTTTCAAATTCTGTGCTTGTGATGGGTCTGTTAAGATTTTCTATTTCTTCCGGGTTCAATTTTTGAAAGTTGTACTTTTCTAAGAATTTGTCCATTTCTTCCACGTTGTCCATTTTATTGGCATATAATTGCTGATAGTAGTCTCTTATGATCCTTTGTATTTCTGTGTTGTCTGTTGTGATCTCTCCATTTTCATTTCTAATTTTATTGATTTGATTTTTCTCCCTTTGTTTCTTGATGAGTCTGGCTAATGGTTTGTCAATTTTATTTATCCTTTCAAAGAACCAGCCTTTGGCTTTGTTGATTTTTGCTATGGTCTCTTTTGTTTCTTTTGCATTTATTTCTGCCTTAATTATTAAGATTTCTTTCCTTCTACTAACCCTGGGATTCTTCATTTCTTCCTTTTCTAGTTGCTTTAGGTGTAGAGTTAGGTTATTTATTTGACTTTTTTCTTGTTTCTTGAGGTATACCTGTATTGCTATGAACTTTCCCCTTAGTACTGCTTTTACAGTGTCCCACAGGGTTTAGGTTGTTGTGTTTTCATTTTCATTCGTTTCTATGCATATTTTGATTTCTTTTTTGATTTCGTCTGTGATTTGTTGGTTGTTCAGCAGCGTGTTCTTCAGTCTCCATATGTTGGAATTTTTAATAGTTTTTCTTCTGTAATTGAGACCTAATCTTACTGCATTGTGGTCAGAAAAGATGTTTGGAATGATTTCAATATTTTTGAATTTACCAAGGCTAGATTTATGGCCCAGGATGTGATCTATCCTGGAGAAGGTTCTGTGTGTGCTTGAGAAAAAGGTGAAATTCGTTGTTTGGGGGTGAAATGTCCTATAGATATCAATTAGGTCTAACTGGTCTATTGTATCATTTAAAGTTTGTGTTTCCTTGTCAATTTTCTGTTTAGTTGATCTACTCATAGGTGTGATGGTGTATTAAAGTCTCCCACTATTATTGTGTTATTGTTAATTTCTCCTTTCATACTTGTTAGCATTTGTCTTACATATTGTTGTGCTCCTATGTTGGGTTCATATATAGTTATAATTGTTATATCTTCTTCTTGGATTGATTCTTTGATCTTTATGTAGTGTCCTTCTTTGTCTCTTTTCACAGCCTTTGTTTTAAAATCTATATTCTTATATGACTATTGCTACTACTGTTTTCTTTTGGTCTCTATTTGTATGGAAAATCTTTTTCCAGCCCTTCACTTTCGGTCTGTATGTGTCCCTTGTTTTGAGGTGGGTCTCTTGTAGACAGCATATATAGGGATCTTGATTTTGTATCCATTCAGCCAGTCTTTGTCTTTTGGTTGGGGCATTCAACCCATTTACACTTAAGGTAATTATTGACAAGTATAATCCCATTACCATTTACTTTATTGTTTTGGGTTCAAGTTTATACATCTTTATTGTGTCTAGAGAATATCCTTTAGCATTTGTTGTAGAGCTGGTTTTTGGTGCTGAATTCTCTCAGCTTTTGCTTGTCTGTAAAGCTTTTGATTGCTCCTTCATATTTGAATGAGATCTTTGCTGGGTACAGTAATCTGGTCTGTAGGTTATTTTCTTTCATCACTGTAAGTATGTCTTGCCATTCCGTCCTGGCCTGAAGAGTTTCTATTGAAAAATCAGCTGTTATCCTTATGGGAATCCCCTTGTGTGTTATTTGTTGTTTTTCCCTTGCTGCTTTTAATATTTGTTCTTTGTGTTTGATCTTTGTTAATTTGATAAATATATGTGTTGGGGTGTTTCACCTTGGGTTTACCCTGTTTGAACTTTCTGGGTTTCTTGGACTTGGGTGATTATTTCCTTCCCCATTTTAGGGAAGTTTTCAACTACTATCTCCTCAAGTATTTTCTCATGGTCTTTCTTTTTGTCTTTTTCTTCTGAGAGTCCTATGATTCGAATGTTGGGGCATTTAATATTGTCCTGGTGGTCTCTGAGATTGTCCTCATTTCTTTTAATTCATTTTTCTTTTTTCCTCTTTGATTCATTTATTTCTACCATTCTATCTTCTACTTAACTAATCCTATCTTCTGCCTCTATTATTCTACTATTTGTTGCCTCCAGAGTGTTTTTGATGTCATTTATTGCACTATTCATTATATATTGAGTCTTTTTATTTCTTCTAGGTCCTTGTTAAAGCTTTCTTGCATCTTCTCAATCCTTGTCTCCAGGATATTTATCTGTGATTTCATTTTGATTTCAAGATTTTGGATCATTTTCACTATCATTATTTGGAATTGTTTATCAGGTAGATTCCCTATCTCTTCCACTTTTGTTTCATTTGGTGGGCATTTATCCTGTTCCTTTACCTGCTGGGTATTCCTCTGTCTCTTCATCTTGTTTATATTGATGGGTTTGGGGCATCCTTTCTGTATTCTGGCAGTTTGTGAAGTTCTCTTTATTGTGGAGTTTCCTCGCTGTGGGTGGGGTTGTACAGGTGGCTTGTCAAGGTTTCTTGGTTAGGGAAGCTTGTGTTGGTGTTCTCATGGGTGGAGCTGGATTTCTTCTCTCGGAGTGCAGTGAAGTGTCCTGTAATGAGTTATGAGATGTCAGTGGTTTTGGAGTAACTTTGGGCAGCCTGTATATTGGAGCTCAGGGCTGTGTTGCTGTGTTGCTGGAGAATTTGTGTGGTATGCCTTGCTCTGGAACTTGTTGGCCCTTGGGTGGCGCTTGGTTTCAGTGTAGGTATGGAGGCATTTGATGAGCTCCTGTCAATTAATGTTCCCTGGAGTCAGGAGTTCTCTGGTGTTCTCATGATTTGGACTTAAGCCTCCTGCTCCTGGTTTTCAGTCTTATTTTTACAGTGGTCTCAAGACTTCTCCTTCTCTACAGCACCATTGATAAAACATCTAGGTTAAAGATGAAAAGTTTCTCCACAGTAAGGGACACCCAGAGAGTTTCACAGAGTTACATGGAGAAGAGAAGAGGGAGGAGGAATTTAGAGATGACCCGAATGAGATGAGGTGGAATCAATAGAGGAGAGAGGAAGCTAACCAATAATCACTTCCTTATGTGCAATCCACAACTGGACTGCTCAGAGATGTTCACAGAGTTATACAGAGAAGAGAAGAGAAGAGGGAGGAAGGAGACAGAGGTGGCCAGGAGGTTAAAAGGGGGAATCAAAAGGAGGGAGAGAGATCCAGCCAGTAATCAGTTCCCTAAGTGTTCTCCACCGTCTGGAACACATAGAGATTCACAGATTTGGGTAGAGAAGAAAGGGGGTAGGGAGGAGACAGATGCGACCTTTTGGAGAAAAAGGAGAGTCCAAAGGAGGAGAGAGCAGTCAAGCCAGTAATCTCACTCCCAATTAAAAATGGGTACTGAAGATTGGGTTCTTAATGGTACAAAATTGATAACAAATACCAAACAGCAAAGATTAGAGATCTAGAGTTTGGAATTTCAAAAATACAATAGTAAAGAAAAGAAGAAAAAAAAGATGAAATAAAAAAAAAACAATATCACAAAAATTATAAAAAATTATATATATATGAAGTTTGCTTTAAAAATAGGATGTTTTCTTTTGGCAAAGTAATAGTAGGTTATAAAAATGAAAATTAAAGGAGTAATAGAGGACTTAAAAATTAAAAAAAAATTTAAAAAAGAGTGATCGTAAAAATAGTACAAATATATCTAAGTGTTTCTCCGGTGTTGTTGTGGGTATTGTGGGGTCAGTTCATTTTCAGATAGTTCCTTTGTCCAGCTTATATTTCTCAAGATCTATAGGCCCCTTCCTATGTAGTTGGCACTAAAGACAGGGTTTTAATCTATTGCACCTGTCACTTCCTAGACAGTGCCCTCTGTTTTAGCTTCTTCTGCTTGCTGGTCATTTTAGTGTCTGATTTCCCCCCTGACACAAACGGAGTGGTGGTGGACACTTTTTTTTAGGCTTACTTGTTCAGTTGCGCTGTGGGGAGGGAGGGAAGCTGCAAACAAATAACACTGGCATGTGCTCGCAGTGCCTCAACCACACTGGGCCTGCCCCCGCTCACAGCGCATGTGCCCTCCCTGCCCACACTGCTCAGGCCCTAGGTTGCTCCGCTGGGAACTGTCCAAGGCTGGCCCTGAGCTGCATGCACCTCCAGGTCTAAGCTGCTCAGGTTCAGGCACTCAGGTAGTCCTCAGAGGAGCAGACCTGGTTGGGCCTGCATTTTGTGCCCTTCCCAGGTCTGAGCAGCTCAGGTGATGAGGTGTTTGGTGAGTGTGGTCGCTGTGACTTATCACCTCCCCCGTCCCTGCTGCTTGGTTTTCTGGGTATACAACTGGCACACCTTCTCAGGTGGATCTTGACTGTCCAGAACCCCAAGAAGTCTTAGTTAGCAAAGAAGCCTGCTTGAAGTTTGGTAGATAATGTCTCTCTGGGGCTGCGATTGCCCCCTTCCAGCTCTGGCTGCCTGTCACTAGAGGGGGATGGTCTGCATCTGGCTAGTTCTGTTCAGTCCTCTGTTCTGTGTGCTGGCCTGGTGGTGACTTAGGGCTTTCTTGTGGTAGCTATCCCATAGTCTGGTTTGCTAACCCAAGTTGGTTTGCGCAGATTGCCCTCCAGGCATTCAGGCCAGATCCTTACTCTAAGCAATGCAATTCGTGCCTCCCTGCCCAGCCCCTGCTTGCTAGTGGCGGGTTCAGGCGTCTGCGCTGCTTCTCTACTGAGAGAGTTACTGTTGGGCTCATAATCTATGGGTTTTAATTATTTATTTATTTTTTCCTCCCTGTTATGTTGCCCTCTGTGCTTCCAAGGCTCACCACAGACTCGGCAGTGAGAGTGTTTCCTGGTGTTTGGAAACTTCTCTCTTTTTAAGACTCCCTTCCCAGGATGGAGCTCCATCCCTACCTCTTTTGTCTCTTTTTTTTTCCCTGTTATATTTTTTCCTACCTCCTTTCGAAGACAATGGGCTGCTTTTCTGGGTGCCTGATGTCCTCTGCCGGCATTCAGAAGTTGTTTTGCAGAATTTACTCAGTGTTTAAATGTTCTTTTGATGAATTTGTGGGGAAGAAAGTGGTCTCCCCATCCTATTACTCCGCCATCTTACAACCGCCAAATTATATCATTTTTAAGGTCAGATTTTAGATCATGAATTTTCTACTCTCTAATATTTCACCCCACTTTTTTTGTTGCCATTGTTATGCCTCAACTTCCTAGACTGTAAATTTGTTTTAGAGTAATGCAAACTTTATATGGAAATTCATAACAGTAAAATGAGTTACCCTCAGTAAGTCACTTACAACAGTGCCTGGGACTACTAGCAACTTTACTTTCTCTGCTACAGATGATCAATATCATATGTGAGATGCAGCCAAGTATTACAATGGAACACTTATCAGACCAATCAGATTATTAAATTATACATTTCTTGGACTTAAATCTTTCTCCAGGTTAACACTCAATCTCTTTCTTTATGAAGTATGCTTGAACTCACTTGGATCCTTTAAAAATTTGCTAAGAGTCCAGCCCACTGTGGATGACCAGCATTTCTTTACTTTTTTGAGGCAATGTTGATGATTCCCTACTCTGTTGGACAGATATCTATAGTACTGCATCTATTACACATTTTATAATTTTTGATCATATAAATAATCATGTCTGGGTATCTCTTTTTAATAAAGATGAGAAGTTTTGATTCATATTTTCATTTCTTCATTTATTCAGCAAACTCTTATGAAGCATATATTATGTTTAGAGATGGCAAGAATATACAGAAGAACTGTACAAAAAAAGGTCTTAATGACCTGGATAACCTTGATGGTATGTGCACTCACCTAGAGCCAGACATCCTGGAGTGTGAAGTCAAGTGGGACTTAGGAAGCGTTATTATGAACAAAGCTAGTGGAGGTGATAGAATTCCATTGAGCTATTTCAAATCCTAAAAGATGATACTGTTAAAGTGCTGCACTCAATATGCCAGCAAATTTGGAAAACAGCAGTGGCCACAGAACTGAAAAAGGTCAATTTTTATTCCAATTCTAAAGAAAGGCAATGCCAAAGAATGTTCTAACTGCCATATAATTGTACACATTTCACATGCTAGCAAGATTATGCACAAAATCCTTCAAGCTAGCCTTCAGCAGTGTGTGAACTGAGAGTTTTCAGACTTACAACCTGCTTTTAGAAAAGGCAGAGGAACCAGAGATCAAATTGCCAACATCCACTGGATCACAGAAAAAGCAAGGGAATTCCAGAAAAAACAACTACTTCTGCTTCTTTGACTATGCTAATGCCTTTGTGTGGATCACAACCAACTGTGGAAAACTCTTAAAGAATGTGGGAATACCAGACCATCTTATCTGTCTCCTGAGAAGCCTGTATGCCAGACTAGAAGCAATAGTTAAAACTGGACATGAAATGACAGACTGGTTCAAAATTGGGAAAGGAGTACCTCAAGACTGTATATTGACACCCTGTTTACTTAACTTCCATGCAGAGTAAATCATGCATAGTGCTGGGCTGGATGAACAACAAGCTGAAATCAAGATTGCTAGGAGAAATATTAACAACCTCAGATATGCAGATGGCACACTTTAATGGCAGAAAGTGAACAGAAACTAAAGAGCCCCTTAATGAAAATGAAAAAGGAGAGTGAAAAGTTTGGCTTAAAAGTCAACATTCAGAAAACAGAGATCATAGCATCCAGTCTCATAACTTAATGGCAAATAGATGGGAAAAAAAGTGGAAACAGATTTTATTTTATTGGGCTCCAATATCACTGCAGATGGTGACTATAGTAATGAAATTAAAAGATGCTTGCTCCTTGGAAGAAAAGCTATGATAAACCTAGAGAGTGTATTAAAAAGCAGAGACCACCTTACCAACAGAAGTCCATATAGTCAAAGCTATGGTTTTCCAGTAGTCATGTATGGATGTGAGAGCTGGACCATAAAGAAGGCAGAGCACTTAAGAATTGGTACTTTTGAATTGTGGTTTTGGAAGAAGACTCTCAAGAGACCCTTGGACTGCAAGGGGTCTTTAAGATCTTTAAGATGGCATCATTAATTCAATGGACAGGAGTTTGAACAAACTCTGAGAGATAGTGGAGGACAGAGAAGCCTGACATGCTGCAGTTCATGAGGTCTCAAAGAGTTGGTGACAACTTAGCAACTGAACAACAACAATATTTAGAAAACAAGCAAAAATATGAACAAAAACTTTAAAACACTGTAGAAATCCAATGGAGAGTAAAATTTTGTCCCTTCCTTCAAGGATATTAAAAAGAATGGAGAAGACAGCCTTGTAAGCAAAGTCATATGTAGTGACAAGGGATCATCAGCCAGGTCTGAAAGAGTATCCAGATAATAGGTGATAATTGATTGTTCTATGGTTAAATTTAGTGAAGTCTATAGAGATACAGGATGTATAAGGTAAGCAGAACAGAGATTGATTGACAAGGAGAAGGTCATCATATGAGTATCTGTTTACATCAAGGAGATGTAGTGGTGCTTCTTTAAGACAGTTTTCCACAGATTGGTTTCAGGTTTCTACATCATGAGAAGACAGGAAAATCAATCATGGGCCCCGTGACAGGGGCCTAAAATGGTAGCTTGATTGAGGAACAAAACAGAAGATCAATTGTTAAACCTGAAGCAGAAACTTTTACCTGGAATTTAATTCCAGGAATTTATGAAGCTTAAATTCCCATGAAAGCTTCCAAATATCCAGCAGGACTAGCCTGTACCTTAGGACTCAGTCATTCTCAGCTAGAAGAAGAACTGGAGGGCGGGTCTTTGCAGGGACAATATAATTAGTCTTCTCTTTAGTTGTTTCTAGTTCCCTATTAGCTCCTATATTCACTATGTGGCAGGTAGGTTGTACTTTTGGACTAAGTTTTTCTTTTCAATTTTATCTGAATTCTCTTTGCTCAGGTTTCCAAATTGTTCTGGGTGACATCTGCCTGTCACCAGTAAAACCAAAAGGATAGCAGGATAGATTGCTTTGCACAGGGCAGACAGGTAATTACAGCTTTAATTTTGTTTTGTTTTTGCAAGGATCCAGGTATCCAACCTCTTTATCTCACAAAAGAACCTTAATAAATGTGGGAGTGTTGGCAGACAAGATGGCCCAGTGGGCAGCCTGCCCATCAGATGTGTTAGCCTTCTGCTATTGAAATAGTACTTCCCATGGAAGCATCACACATCAGGAATTCTCTCCTGGTCCAAGCACCCCAGCAGCTTCCAAGGTGGGAGCACAATTAGAGACATGGAGACTTTGAAGCAGCCAAGAGATACATTTCACCTTGGAAATTCATATTTCAACAGAGAGTGCTCGTGCCATGTGAACATTAATCATTCTCCTGTAAAGCCTTCTAATTGTGAAACCAAATTCTCTGGAGCAGGAATCTGTTGGCTAGTTGGCAGGTCTGTCTCTGGTTTTGAAGAATTGACCACTTTAGAAGTTGTTCTCATATAGAATATAAGTGGGATTTTCTAGAATTCCTTTTCAAACCTACATACTTTCTTGCACATATGCACAAAGTTGAGTCACATATGGGAAAACTAGGACTTAAAAGTGTAATAGGCTAAGTCTTGGGTCCAGGCTGAACAGCAGCCTCAAGAGACGGTCTAGGGAGGGTCTACCAGTATCTACTAGGCTCAAGAAAATTGATAATGTGAAAACCAAGGCATCTGGCAAGAGGTGAAGTCTGAAGTCTAAAGTCTCAGACAATAGACAGAACCTGGAATAAGGAAATGTGGTAGGTCTACTTTCCATAGGATGGGATGGAGTGGGTGGGTAGATCTATGTTTCCAAGAAACCCTGGGAGTTGGTAAAATACAAGAGACACCAATCAATTCAAGGACTCAGATATGGATGCTTGAGAAAATTCTACTTATTAAACTGTGAAATAAGATTAGAAGGATTAGATCAGAAAGGAAAAAAGCCCAGTGACCAGAACTGACTGCAACTAGGAACCCACAATGGAATATTACTCAGCTATTCAAAAGAATACATTTGAATTAGTTCTAATGAGGTGGATCAAGCTGGAGCCTATTATACAGAGTGAAGTAAGCCAGAAAGAAAAACACCAATACAGTATACTAATGCATATATATGGAATTTAGAAAGATGGTAATGATAACCCTGTATGCGAGACAGCAAAAGAGACACAGATGTATAGAATAGTCTTTTGGACTCTGTGGGAGAGGGAGAGGGTAGGATGATTTGGGAGAATGGCATTGAAACATGTATAATATCATATATGAAACGAATCACCAGTCCAGGTTCGATGAATGATACTGGATGCTTGGGGCAGGGGCACTGACACGACCCAGAGGGATGGTATGGGGAGGGAAGAGGGAGGGGGGTTCAGGATGGGGAACACGTGTATACCTGTGGTGGATTTATGTTGATGTATGGCAAAACCAATACAATATTGTAAAGTAATTAACCTCCAATTAAAATAAATAAATTAATATTTAAAAAAGTAAAACAAAATCTCAACATAAGTGTTCTTACACTCTTTGAGTCTGAGAGCAATGTCATTTCAGATGGTATTCTGAGTAGGTACTATTTTTTTAACAGGCAAGAAGGAACTGCTGAAAAAGATCTCTTGAACTTGGAGATTTCAGCTAGGTCCAGTCATGGATTCTTGCCAAACAACCTTGATTCTTGCATTCTAGTAAGTATGTCTATTTCCATGGCATTGGAAACAAACTGGCTCAGACCTATTATCCTGAGAAGTTGCAAGGCCATCTCAGGGAGACTTACCTTAGTGAAAAACTATCTTGGATTAAGGAGATTTGCCTCTTCTTCTGGCCTCCTAGAATAAACCAGCAAAAGTTCATTTAATAGAGTGGAATGGTTGCATAAGTCTTGAGTCCACACTGAACAGCAGCCTCAAGAGACTGTGAAATTCGCTAAGTTGTGTCCAACTCTTCGTGACTCCATGGACTATACAGTCCATGAAATTCTCCAGGCTAGAATACTGGAGTGGGTAGGCTTTCCCTTCTCCAGGGGATCTTCCCAACCCAGGGATTGAATACAGGTCTCCCGCATTGCAGGCAGATTCTTTACCAGATGAGCCACAAGAGAAGCCCCTCAAGAGACTAATTCCCAAATTTAAGTATCCAGGCCTTGGCTAGAATGGATAACTCTATCTAGCCCTGAACAAGTCAGAGGACTGGATGAAACTAGACACAACTGGTGAAGGAGAAATTTCTAGCCCCAGTGAGGACAAAAGAATAGGAATCTAAGGGTAAAGATTACAAACAGGGACAGTAGCAGGAGTTCTGAAGAGACAGTATTGACTGGATTGGAAGATACAGTCAGGCTTCAGACAGGATTGACATCGGGTTTCGACTCTCAGGGGAAACTAGGGAAACCTGGAGAAACTGGGAACAAAGCAAGGCTAGGTTTCTATTTTCTATGGAAGATCTCTGAAGGCTTCCTGATTCTAGCAATATCCACCTGCTGTGTGTCTAGCACACAGTATTGCTTTGTTGAGTGTCTGTTATATTATCCCATATGTTTGCCAAACATTTGTCTGCTCAGCCAGGGAGCTTATAACCTTCTTAAAAAGGACATGAAACAAACATGATTTTGCATATTTTTGAAACTACATTACAGCTGGGATTTTGTTGTATTCTTCTGGGAAGTATCGGTGTTCTCAGGTATTCCACTCCTCTTCATTCAGTTTGATAACATTCCACTCTACTCCATGTCATTCCATTTTAATTTATACAGTTTCTATCCAGGGCTACAGCTGTGCTAACAGAGGGGTCCAAAGATGAATAGACAAACTATTGACTCAGAAAAAGTTTCATAAAATATGTTTCACTCATCTTGTGAGCAGACTCTCAAAAATAAAGTTTCATTTGATTCTCTCCATGGAGAGTCATGCTGTAATCTGAAAATGTATTAAAAATTTGAAAGAAATAAATTGGTTCAATATTGTTTGACCTGAGTGCCCCTGAGATATTTGACCACAATAAGTTTTTTGTTCTTTACTTACTTATTAATAGCCCACTGAATTATTTTAGGTGGACCATAAGATTGTCACACATTGTGATCTAGGGCTGATTCCTAACATTTAAATATCCAGGTAGGTCAGAAAGGGAAACCTGGTGCCTCTGGAGCTTTATGAATATTAAAATGCTGGAGTAGAGCTTGAACATGTGAGTTTTGGCTTCAGGACTTACTGAAGAAAAGTCATTTAAGGTATGAGTAGGAAAGCCTTGAAGGGAGAAGATGATTTGTCTTTTTTTTTTTTTTTTCTATTTCTCAGCTTTAAATTTCATGAGTTACCAATTGGCTAGTGTAATTTTCCTCAACTCTTTTTTTTTTTTTTTTTTTTTTCCCAAATAAGAGAATACATATCAGGAGACATTCACATACTCATAGATTTACATATTCCTATCCAGGAATCTGACTCATGTGTTCTGGCAAAATATTTTGTCACTGAATATTTGAAGACCCTGGAATAGAGCTTTGGTCTCTATCTTGCTGTCTGGATGAGGAAAATAGAGGTCAGTGGCTCTACAAAGGTGTTGCTAATATCCCTTGTAGTAATCTGGTTATTTTAGTGCCCACTGTATTTTCAAAGCCAACACGTAGAAGCTTCTTCTGAACATTACTGGGCTTAATATTCCAAATAAACATGCAGAAAGATGACAAGGTCAAAGCAGCAGCTGGCCTGAAGATGGCTTGATAGGAGGTTAGCAGGTGGAACTAATGGCAAAGGAAGGCATGGATCAGAATGAGAGCAGAGCAACGAAGCTCAGCAGGGGCTTGTGGAATGTCTGCCCTGACCAGAAAGACCTGGGTCAGGTGCTGAGGAGCACACTGTGAGGACTGAGTTTCAAGCTTGGAGTTCCAGTTCTGGGAAGGAGTTGGACCAAAAGCTAAGGCCGGGCTCCTGACCCCAGCACGAATAAAAGTAAAACAGTGGCAGGTGCTTGTAGAATAAGTAAAATCCAAGTAGGAGACTAAAAATATTAACAGTTATTGTAGGACTAATAGTTTCTGTTTTTGTTTAGTCACTAAGTCCTGTCTGAGTTTTTTGCAAGCCTGTGGACTATAGCCCACCAGGCTCCTCTCTCCATGGGATTTCCCAGGCAAGAATACTGGAGAAGGTAGCCATTTCTTTCTGTAGGGGATCTCCTGACCCAGGGATCAAACTTTCATCTTCTGGTTGGCAGGCAAATTCTTTACCACTGAGCCATATGGGAAGCCAGAACTAATAGTTACTGTACTCAAAAAGGGGCTCAACTTTAAGATGATTTCCATGACACAGCTGAGAAATTTGCAGAATCATCAGTTTACATTAATCTAAATCCTAGTGTTCATCTCTTTAATTAATTAATATTAAAAATCAGTATAAAAACACAATTAGAACTAAATGTGCTTAAAACAAATATTTTGGATTCTATTAATATTGTCCCATAAATATTCTAGTATTCTCAAGGATAACTTAATAGAAACACCAGAAAATGTCAAAGTGTATCAGTTTTGTAGTGTGATGTTATATTGTTTGCAGTATTTTTTGTGTTTATAAGTGTACTACAGCATTATAGCCATTATTCTATTTCATTGAGTTTTTCGAAATTTCATCTATTTTCTAATTATAGAAAAAAATTAAAACTTCCTATGCAATCTTTTTTTTTCCTTATAAACAAAATGCATGCAGATTATCCTTATTCTATCTTGTGTTTCTTTCTTTCTTCCTTCTGTATCTTTTTTTTTTTTTTATATGTTTGTTCTTCTGAAAAGGGCCTCTTAAATATTTCATTTAGGTTATCTGGCATTTCTGCAACACAAGATCCTTGTACATACAACAATGATCTCTTTCTTTTTAATTTATTTTTCTATTTTTAAAGCAAGGTTGTGTAAGATTTCCTCTTCTTTCTCATATAGTGGGGAGGTAATAAATCCATTATACAGATGAATCTAAGGGATAGAAACAAAGATTTATCTAAAGGCAAAACCAATACAATATTGTAAAGTAATTAGCCTCCAATTAAAATAAATCAATTTATATAAAAAAATTAAAAATAAAGAATACCAGACATCTCAAGTTAAAAAAAAAAAAAGACATGTGAGTGGTTTCCATTAGAATCAAGGTTGCTGTACAGTTGCTGTAAGTGATCTCTTTTTCATAGTTCTCTGCCGTGTATGGAAGTTTCAATGTGTGAAGAATTTTCCATAAAGAGTTTTAAAAATCCTCAAATCACAGGGCCAGTCTGACAGCAGAGATTTTCTGATGTTGAGCGCTGAGTAAAATTTGGGCAACTGATATTTTCTTATGTACACACAGGGTTGAGTACCCCCTCCCAAAGCATATCCCACTGACTGGGTTTTATTTATCACAACTGGGCAGCACATTGTCAAATTCACCTGCTTAAGAGCACAGCACCAGCTTGGCCACACAGATAAGAATGATCCCGGAAGATTGAGTTTAAAATCAGTCTTGTGAGGAGAGATGTTAACTGTCGCCTGCCAAGGAAACAGGAGGACCCTGACACTCTTTGATATATTTGGAGGTGACAAAAAAATGACACTGAGTTGGTAGCTCTTCTAGGAAATATGTCTGAATACCAGCACGAGATAGAGGCCCTTCTTGGCTCACTTCAGACTGAGATTATAGTACCTACTGTCACTCCTTATGTAGTAGTTTCATGAACCTTATTACAAAGTGCAGGGGCTCCAGCTGTATTATTTCATTCCACAATTTGGAAATAAAGAAGGTAGGTCAAAGTGTGGTTTACACTTTCAATTTCTTGAGTGATGTGTATCCATCACATATAGTATTTTGTAGGTATTTTTTTCACCTTATGAGAAAGATTGTGTCAAGTTTCCATCTGTCACATGGGCATTTTCCTTGTACAGGGGATGCAGTTCTTATACTTAATCCTCAGTCCAGTAGGGAAGCAAATGTTCTTGCATGGGTTGTCCTCACCTAGTTTTTCTTTTTTGTCAGAGCTATGTATTTAATTTTTTTTAACTTCCTCAGTTTTATTAAGATGCAATTTACATGTAACATTATACAAGTTTAAACTGTATAACACAATAGTTAGATACATGTATATTGCAAAACTGTTACCACAGTAAGGTTATTAACAAACATCAGCTCACATTTACATTGTTATAGTTTCCTTTTTTTGTGATGAGAATTTTTAAGATCTACTCTCATCAACTTTCATATATACAATGTAGTATTGTCAACTATAGTCACCACATTGTACTTATGTCCCTATAATTTAAAGTCAAAGAACACTGGGAGCCTAATCTCCTTCACATAAAAGATGAGGTGATTGCAAGGGAGTTGAGAAACAATCCTTTCAGGAAAGAGGAGGAGACCTTGAGGATTTTGCTGTTCTGGCCTGCAGAGGACAGAAGCTAATGTGGTGATACTGTAGTACTTGGGCCAAGGACATCACACAAAGGCTAAGTGGCTATCTCAGTTCCCAAAAGTAGACTCAGATAAGACTTTGGATTGGGTTATTTATTTGGGAATAAAAGGAAAGTCAATAAAGGGCAAGTAGGTTATTAGGGTTCACTCCCACTGTGGACCCTCTGACTTACTCAAGAAGTTGAGCTCTTAACTCCCAGGTCCCATCCTGTATTCACCCTCAGACAGAGAGGTGCACTTAAATAATTGTGGGGTGGGCTGAAGGCATCTGCTAAGAATGTCATTGCTAGGTCCTCAGGGCACAGATTCTGATTCCAGATGTGCATGTGATGTGCATGCAGACAGCTTGGTCACTTTGTTCATTGCAGAGCTGAGGATTGAGGGTTACCCAGCCTGCCCAAGTATTTGTACATTGCTGGTGTCTGTCATTATAAAAGATGATTGTGGCATTGGAAGAGTTTTTTGTAAGTTAATCAAAACTTTAATCTTGTTTAATACTTTAAAATTCATGTGCATATTGGGAGACTATTGTGTATGTGCTGTGTGAGGGTGTGTGTCCTTGCATATTTGAGAGGATGCACAGTCTTAGTTACTGAGGCAGGATTAGGGGTATGTGTCAATGCAAATGTGATATAAAACACCATGCTTATTGTGAGCTTGTGAACTTAAGAGGAAATAACAAAACATCTTGATTAGAAAACTGCCCTTCCACCCAATGTGATATGTGTAATATGAAATGTTTTTTGAAATGGATCTGAGGTCAGTAACTACTGGATGGAAACCATGTGCTTTTTAAAAACACTCTTTCTTCCCAAGTGGTCTTTGTGCTAAGATTAGGAACAGAAAGGTTGACCACACCAAAGGGCTCCCTGCATGGTGAGAATTTGAAACCCTTGTAACAGTTAGAACTGCTGTGGACAGTCATGCCAAAATCTACCTGCCTTCCCTACGTGACCTTGAGGGAAGGGCAGATACCCAGGAGAGCATAATATTGAACATAACAGGCCTGTTAATTAGGAGGGACATCTTAGAAGCAGTCTGTATCAAAATGGTCAGAATTTTTAAAAGTATGGGTGAAATATTATGAATTAATCATCAAATCTATGTTTTCAAATGGCCCATAGACAAAAAAATGACTCATCATTTTTCACTATTTATCATCAAAATCCTTCTGGCTTGAGGTTGACAGCATAATGATTTTTAAACTGTGTTGGCATATAGGATGCACATGGTTTTCTTGACACTTAGATGCATTTTCTGTGAGCTTGATGGGGGGGGGGGGACCTTAGCCTTGAGGAAATATATAATTTTAAAAACCAAGTATTATCAGAATATATTAAAATGTGTGTGGCACCATTGCTATTTCAAGCTTTTCTATTTCTCTAAGTCTGTTTCTTTCCATATATATAAAATAAGCATATATACAAACAAGTAGGCATTTTAATTATGTATACATACTATATCAGTCACTATTCAATCAAGAAAGCACAAACCATGTTAGTTATTTTTAACAGAAAATTTAACATGAAATTTGTTCAATAGATTTAAAAGACTAAAATTTGCCAAAGAAACAGATATTATAAGATAATACCTCTTAGGATGCAGGAAAAAGGAGAGAGAGCTGGAGTTAAAAGAAGCTTGAAGAAGGGACCCTGGAAAGCAAAATCTGAAGGGATGCACAGAGACTAGCTCTTTGATTGTGCAGCAAAAGTAAATACATTACACCATTATATTACACCACTGAAGGCTGGGCTCAAAAGTCAGTCCCCAGGAAGAAGTAAGTCTACAGGGATGTTCACTGGAACAAGTGAACAGGAAAAGGCTACTCTCCCTCAAGTGCTTGTTACTGGCCCAATTTAGTACTTCAAAGGTGGCAACAGAGAAATACGGTCTGCAGTGTCTCAACCCCAGCATCCAATCAGTGTTTAGAAGGTGAGCATGGGGAGAAATGACAAAGGCTTAATGACCACCACACGTCCATATTGGATTTAATCATATGAAATTGCTGATATTCATCTAATACACTTGTTAATCTACAAAAACAGCCATTTCATATGCTTCCCAGGTGGTGCTAGTGGTAAAGAACTCGTCTGCAATGCCGGAGACATAATGAGGTGTGGGTTCAATCCTTGGGGAAGATCTCCTGGTGAAGGACCTGGCAACCCACTCCAGTATTCTTTCCTGGAGAATCCCATGGACAGAGGAGCCTGGTGGGCTACAATCCATGGGGTGACAAAGTGACACAACTGAAAGGACTTAGCATATACAGACACATACATTATACTAGATATAATTAGAATGTATTTCATATGTTTATAAATGTTCACACCTTATAGAAATATATATATACACACATAAAATCAAACATATTTAACGGGGAGGGATATTTTTACATTTAATTATGTCAGATGAAGCTGGTGCCATTCTCTGAATGAGATAAAATGTACACATATAGATACAGCTATTTTCAGCTTACCAATAGGGGCATTTATCCTGGGTTTCATGGTAAATGTGCTGGCATGTTTTTGCATGATGCCTTTTACCACTGCAGTGTTCTCCCATCATGGATGCATACCACATTCATTCATCATCCTGCTGCCTTGATCATGATCCAATAAGTCTTCAAGCACCCACAGTGAACATGTTCTAGAAATGAAGGCCTGATTTAAAGACTCCTCCACGTCTAGATTAGGAGGGGAAATCTATACCTTTGGAGCAGTTCTTTTAAGGATTTAAGACCCTTTACAGTTGCTGCTTCTATGGCACTGTCATGATGTTTTAGTGTAGAGTTGCTATCTCCTGGAAAGGCAGCTGTTGGTCTTTGTTTGGTTACTTGTGTGCGTTTTGGGGCTGGATTCTTAGTCTAAAAGGGGAAGTGTAGGCTTGAGTTTTCTTAATAGGGAGTGATTCAGAAGCTGTTAAGTCATCAGTAAAGGTACACAGTGTGCCTATAACAGGCCACGTGAAGGCTCTGTGAGCACCTGCCAATGACTATTGTGCTTCTCCCAGGGCCATCGTACAGATTTCTGTCTGGAAGTGAGGACTGGCAAAACCAAACGGAGTGTGGGGTGATGATTCTAAAAGATCTCAGAAGTGTTTGCATCACTCCCATGTGAAGCTCAGCTCTGGGAATTCCACAGACAGTTTCCTAAGTGGGCATTTTCTCTCACACAACTCATTGTCCTTTCCAGGCCCCTAGGCCCCACATCTGTTTCTCCTGGCAAATTAGTGCCACAATTCCAAAGTGATTTGACTGGTATTCCAGCAGTACCTTCTAATTCTGCCTCTTTCACAGTACAGGAGTACAGGAAATGGACAAATGGACTATCTTTGAACCAGAAGTTGGCCCAATTGTCAGGAGTAGTAGCAGCTGAATAATGTTTGTGGGATAGGCTGCTCAAGACAGATGACTTTATAATCACCTTCCAGATCCCAAGGATAAGAGTGTCTGTTGAAATCGGCATAACCCTCTTAAGCTTTCAAAATCCAACCTCCAGAGGCCCCGACAAACTGCAGTGTGCACATTTGGCTGTTCATATGACCATGGTCTCCTCTATTTACCCAAATGTGTTCTGGGCATTATTGTTCACCTCTCACATTGTCCATTGTGCCCATTAACAGATCAAATGGCTCCTATTACTATGTGGTGGCCTCGTTCCAAAGGGACTCATTATTGCCTTTACTTGCTTGTAAAATCTTTCTGTGTTTAATCCTCGCAGCACTTTCATTTTTTCCTTCCCATCTGTCAGTGGGCTTTTGTGCCCTGTGGATCAGCGTATCAACACTTCACTCTTCCTCTCCTGAAAACAGCTCCAGTTTCTGAAGTCCTTTTACTGGGAAAGGTTGTTGAACAATTTGCACAAGACAAGTAAGAGAGCTGTAGAAAAGACAACACCGAACCTCTGCGTTCAGTTCAGTACATTTAATGGATACCTTGATCAGTCTCCTATTGACATGAGGTTCTTCCCCAGGCCATAGTTTCATATTCCTATCTTGAGAGCACTCACTGCAGAAGTGAACTTTCTTTGATACAAAGCAAAGGTGAATTGCAAATTCCCTTTGTTTGCTGGGAAGATGAAATGTTTTAAATAAGATGATGATGCTCTCTTCCATTTGCTTCTTCTGTTGAACAGGTGGGTATTTGTGGGCTGTTCCTAACCTCTACAAAGTGCATTGAAAAAAAAATTCTCACCCAGATAATTCTTAAACATTTTTCACTGTCCCTATGCACATAATTTACTAGCTTGTTCTTGAGAGGATTACTGAAGAGGAGCTGGGTAAGGTTTGCACTGACTCCAGACAGCAGGCAGGATGTGGTAATTTATGTGAATGGGCTTCTGATGATAAATAAGGGTACTCCTATCTGTGTGCTGCAACATTCATTAGCTTAATGTTAGAAACAATAGGACAAGGCTTATGTGTCTCACATTTTCCAAATTTATAGCTTAATTTTAGAACTGTTAAAATCAATGACGCTGGGACTAAGACTTGGCAGTTTGGCACCAGTGGAATGTGGGAAAGAGTTAAGTAGATTCCAAGTGCAACTTGTGAGGCTCTTGGATCAGAATTACCTGGGATGTTTCACAGAAATGAAATTTCCAAGGCCCATCCCAGAGGGCTGATTCAAAATATCAAAATGAGGTACTGGGCATCTGTAAGTCTAATAAGCTCTTCCAGCTATTCTAACTTACACCAAAGTTTGAAACTAACTCTTCTTGAGGTTGAATGTCACTTCTGAGTGGGGTCAGCAGAGATCAGACATTTCCTCCTGTCTTGTTCAGAAGAATGTATTGTTTTAACTACCAAGAAGTCTAGCCATGCTTGTCTATGAGAATAGTTGATCTGAAGTAATATAATGAAAAGATTTAGTCTGAGAAGGATTTCCTTTCCCAAGCCAGTTTGTAAAGACCCTGACCATGTTTTCATTTCATGTGTTGTTTACTTTTGTTATTGTTGTTCAGTTGCTAAGCTGTGTCCTACTCTTTGCAACCCTGTGGACTGCAGCATGCCAGGCCTCCCTGTCCATACTGTTCTTGGGTTTCAAGCAGCAAGAATACTGAAGTGGTTTGCCATTTCTTCCTCTAGTGGACCATGTTTTGTCAGAACTCTTCACTATGACCTGTCCATCTTAGGTGGCCCAGCACAGCATTGCTTATAGCTTCATTGAGTTATACTAGCCCCTTCACCACAAGGCTGTGATTCATAAAGAGGTGCTTACTTTTATCTCCATGTAATTCTGTTCATTCAGTATTTTAAATACAACAACAACAGAAAATTGTAAAAAGAATTTCCTCTATTTTATCCAGAGGGTTGTGTCAGTGTAGATACTACTATTAAACATTAATCAGCAAGCCCTTCTTGTTTTAACCTTTGCTTTTGAGCATTTCTCCAAAGCATTAATCTAGAAAACTTCAAGAAGGACATTATAATGCCTCCATGTCACCTTTTAGAGAATAAACTGTCATCAAATGCCAGGACTCAAGTTGTAGCTGAAGGAAAGTTCTATGTAACCTCCTGAGAAAGCTTTTTCTTTTTCCTTCTCATTTAGATGAAAGTACAACATAAAAACAATTTGACAAAGACTTAATAGGTAATGCCTGATAAATTGAAACTTCATTGTACATAGTTCTGAACAGAAGGTAGAGTTTCAATGTCTAGAGGAGAGGAGACAGCTGCTTTTATCACAGGTATATTATTCTGCCGCTCAAACTGTTCCTGTAGCTCTTGCTGGTGAAACACCACAGAAAGTAAAACAGGCTCCCAGAACATAGTTATTTCCATACCCTCCCACAAAGTATTCCCTTTGTAACAAGCAATTTGTCTGCACTCAACTTTTCCCAGTTGGCTCCCTGAATCAGACAGGCTTTCCCCAAACCCCTGGGGCTATTAGTCCTGTTAATCTTTGCCCTTCACAAATGAATCTTTTGTGCTGCTTATGACTGAGCTTGGATTGCTGTCTTTCCTCCCTTTCATTCTTTTTTTTAAAATGAACAATAAGAGCAAACAGCTTGGGCTGAAGAGAGGTGGTGGGGAGCAGTGACCTCTGGTTGGTAAATCATGATGACACAGTTTATGGGTTTGGAGGATTCCATCGTCAGGAGACACAGGGCAGGATCATCTCCTAAGGAAATAATGTGGTCACATGACGAAGCATTAAGGATGAGAGAAACCCCTAGGTTTCTGCTGCTGAACAATGCCCAAGTTCACTGGTGTTCTCAGGTGCATGCGGGAAAATAGGCCGTCATTGTTAAGGCAGCATCAGCACCTGCTTTGTTTCTGCTTCCCTTGCTGCAGCATCAACACCATCTTGTCACTCTGGAGACAGGTTGACATAGGACATAACCACTGATGAGTATTTAGCCAGTCAGTGTACCAAATGGCTTGTCCTTGCTGGTATGTATGTATCTTCGTCTCCCCATGAAGTAGGCATAGAATAACTGAAACTTTCACCAGACATATATTTCATGATATCCAGTTTAACTGTTCATCAGCTGCTTATATTTTCTTGCCTTAATATAATGCTATGCTGAAACATAGAGGCATGACAAATTAAATTTGGGAAGTTATAAAAAACACTGGCATTTTAAAATTTTGTATATTTTTATATTCATTTTTTCTCTAGCTCCAGATTACATTTTTTAGCTTTTAAAAAATTTGAGACATGATATACATAGTATATATATATATATATAATCTGTATATTGATGAATATTTATAATATATACAGTCATGTAACTGTCACTGGTAAATCCCATTAACAACCCCCGGGAAATAAAAATAGAATCTTGGGTGTGAGGTGGGGAGAAATACATTAAAGGTTTGAGACTAACATATACCCATTACTATATATAAAGGTAAACAAGTAAGGTACACAGCAAGGGTCTACTGCATAGCACAGGGACCTCTAGTTAGTTAGTTCAGTCGCTCAGTTGTGTCCGACTCTTTGCGACCCCATGTATTGCAGCACGCCAGGCCTCCCTGTCCATCACCAACTCCCGGAGTTCACTCAGACTTGCATCCATCGAGTCTGTGATGCCATCCAGCCATCTCATCCTCTGTCGTCCCCTTCTTCTCCTGCCCCCAATCCTTCCCAGCACCAAAGTCTTTTCCAATGAGTCAACTCTTATAATGGAAAAAAATCTGGAAAAGAAAAAATCAAGTAAAAATATACAAACAGACTCACAGACATGGAAAACAAACTTACATTTACCAAAGGGAAAATATTTGGGGAGGGATAAATTAGGAGTTTGAGATCAACATGTATAAACAACTATATATAAAATAACCAACAAGGACCTACTGTATAGCACAGGGAACTATACTAAATATTTTGTAATAACCTATATGAGAAAAGAATCTGAAAATTATATATATATGTATATGTATATGTATATGTATATGTATATGTATATATATATGTGTGTGTGTGTGTTAGTCTCTCAGTCATGTCTGACTCTTTACAACCCACAATCTGTAGCCTGTCAGGCTCCTCTGTCTTTGGAATTCTCCATGCAAGAATACTGGAGTGGGTTGCCATTTTCTTCTCCAGGGGATCTTCTTGACCTAGGGATTGAAATTGAACCTGGGTGTCCTACATTGCAAGCAGATTCTTTACTGTCTGAGTTACCAGGTAATCCCAAATATATATATATATATATATAAAAGCTGAACCATTTTGCTATACACCTGAAACTAACACAACACTGTAAATTAATCATACTTCAACAAAAACTAAGATAAAATAAAGAATACATATTCTTAAAAAGTTATTTTAGAGTGAAAAAATAGAATCTGGGTAATAAAATAAAATCTAATTTTTTCTTTTTTAATCTTAATTAATTAATTTATTTTAATTGAAGGATAATTACTTTACAATATTGTAGCAATTTTTGCCATACATCAACATGAGTCAGCCATGGGTGCATATGTGTCCCCCCTACCTGAAACCCCCTTCTACATCCCTTTCCAGCTCATCCCTCTGTATTGTCCCAGAGCACCGGCTTTGAGTTCCCTCCTTCTTGCATTGAATGCACTGGTCATCTATTTTACATATGGAAATATACATGTTTCATTAGAGCTAGCTTTTAAAAATCCTTGAACTCAATAGGGTAGTATCTTTTGACATGATGTAAAAGTCTTTACATCTCTCTTTATATTTGAGATGGTGGAAGATATAGGAGTAAAGACAGCTCCTGCCTGCAGGAATTGTCAGTGTCTCCATGGAAGGAAAGAAACCAATGAAATTTTTAGAGTTAGTCTTAACTGTAGAGTTTTGGTGACAAGAACAGCAGATGTGCAGAAAAGGGGGTTATTGACTGGTCAAGTAAGGCTGGTGAAGAAGTCAGGGTTAAGGCCAGTATTGAAAGGTGCAAAGGAATCTAGGTGAGGGGAAAAAAGGGAAGTCTATTTAGAAGAGGTCTGTGGAGAAAGAGGGGGTAGAATACCTTTTGAGCAAGAGCACAGTAGAGGAAAATTGATGACTTCAAAGAAAGAATAGTTTTCCCACAAAGTCAGCCAATAGAGTGTGTGCCTTTCAAAGGTAAATTTCAGGTGGTTCCTTATAAAGGTTTATAGCTTTGGAACAGTAAGGATCCTGTAGTGACTCAGATGTTTTGTTATGCATCTTTATTATGCAAAACCTGGGAAATGTAGATTTTTAGGCTGCACTTCAGGACTGTGTTGTATCAGTCACATATTGCTGCATGATGACAAACCAGCTCAGAACTCAATAGCACATGACAGTAAGCATTTATTCTCATATGCAACGTTATGCAGGTTTAGCTCAATTTTGCTTCATGTGTGTTTATTCTAAGAGTCAGACCAAAAAGGCCACAGACACCAGATGCATATTCTTCCCATGCAGAAGAATAGGGTATTCCTACCATAGGATATTCCTGCAAAGGCATATACTGGAAACTTCTACCCACATTCCACTGGTCAAATAAATCACATGGCCAATATCAATAGTATAGAGAAATAAAATTGCCCTTTAGTGGGAAGAATTGCCGAGTCACATGGGAAAAGTTCCGGATACAGATAGGAGTGAAGAAATAAGAATAATTTTTCACATATATAAAGCCTTTAACATATTATCACCGATAATCCCCAGAAAAGATGTATGGAGTTGGCTCTATCATTACTCCAACGGATCCTTTAAAAGGCTGGGCGACTTACTCAAGGTAATCTTGTTAGTAAGTGACCAAGACAGAGTTTCAGATGTGTCAAAAGTTTAATATAACCCCAACAACATGAAATATTTGCTTTAGTCCCTAGAAGAGGCTCTGAATTGTATTACAATGCATATAATTTGTACTCTCAATATCCTCTTTATTCACTTGTACCTGAAACCCCCAACTATTATCTATTTTTTTAATCTGGATCCTGTCAACTACAAATTGAAACTTGCCATCTACCTCTACCAGGATTAAATCTTGTGCTGCGGCAGCTGCTGACCTTCAGTATCCCCTGAACGAAGTTCAGGGTGGAGAGCAGAAATGAGGCACTCTATGCTCAAGGGAAAAACTGGCAGGACATGTTGTATTCAGATAGTTAGATATTTTCAGGAGCCAGTTTTATAAGCCCAATTCTTGAATCTCCCAATATCTAGAAAAGCACTAGAATCCCTCAGCGTGACGAATGTTCCTGCCAATGCAGGAGATGTAAGAGATGTGGATTTGATCCCTGGGTTGGGATGATCCTCTGGAAGAGGGCATAGCAACCCACTCCAGTATCCTTGCCTGGAGAATCCCATGGAGAGAGGAGCCTGGGAGGCTACAGTCCATGGGGTTTTATAGAGTCAGACAGAACTGAGGCGACTTATCAAGCATGCTAACAAGCATGTCTTTAAAAAGATATATATTTCATTGTCCCTACTTCTTATCAATAATATGCACTCTTCATTTTTTTGTACTCTATAGGATAATGAAGAAAAATTGGACTCATGCTAAGTACTGATAGTTTCATCCTGCTCATTGGAGACTCCTGTTTCATCCCATTTCTTCTCTGCTTTTGCCTTCTCCTCTTTCACTTCTACTACAAGGGATAATCATCTTTATAACCTGAATCTATGAAACCTAAAATTTCCCCAGTATTAAAACATCTTTTGGGTAGCCATCAAGGTCAAACCAAGAGAATTCCTCACTTCGCCTTGCCTACATATTCCTAATTCCAGAAACCAATATTTTGTGTTTCTCTGTTTGGTATCTTATGATGATGCTTAACATTTTTCATTGATGTAGCTTCTTGGGTTTCAGAGTTCAAGGGAATGGTGATTATGGACTAGTTTAGAAGCTGCCTGATGATATTTCCTGACACACAGCTCCTTGAGGAGGGCATCTGAGCAGATAATGTGTTGCCCTTTGGATGGATGGGTCAGCTTAGAAAGTGGCACTTTAAAGAGTGGTTGAAGGGCCACTTGGCCTTTTTCTGCCCTCTGGGAGTTCTTCCTGGATATGGGCAGAGACACCTGACCTTCTCAAGGGCCTGTTGTCCTCTCTACCCTCTGCCTTCCTCTTCCACCATTATTACTTGATAATGATATTTGACCTTGATATTTGTCTATTACCTTACATTTGTGGATCATTAAATAATGAAGCATCTTGTCTGTCAACCATTATTAGTATAGTAAACAACATTGCAAAACACAAAACGAACAAAACACTTTACAACTAAACCAGAGTCAGAATGGATGGAGGATGTTAAAAACTAACTT
Organism: Budorcas taxicolor; assembly: GCF_023091745.1. Taxonomy (NCBI): domain Eukaryota; kingdom Metazoa; phylum Chordata; class Mammalia; order Artiodactyla; family Bovidae; genus Budorcas; species Budorcas taxicolor. The sequence goes on from NC_068922.1 coordinate 48,617,485, forward strand.
TTTATAATATTCAAACATGTATTTATTAATTTTAATGAAAGCCTTTTAACTAAAATGAAGTGTCATTTAATAGTAGTTCCTTTACATTAAATTTATATTACTATTAGACTCTTTTCTAATTTCATAAGTGTAATGCTTGTTCATTGAAAACATATTTCTCAGTTGATGTTTCATTTTTCTTATGTTTTAATGATGCAGCAACATATTCATAGCCACAATCAGAGTTATGTCTGTGTCTGCATTTGCATTAGATTGCATTTACCTTAAAATATAAATACTTGCTCAGTTATTAGTTCTGAAATACAGTGTCCTCTTCCTTGAATATTTGATTTTTGTAGGTGAATAATTTAGATCTATCTTGGAAAATTCTTTAGTTGTCAACTGAAGGATGACCTAGTTTTGGCTTTTGGGAATGCTTAAATGTTGTCCCAACTTGTCCCCAAAGCATGTACTCATAGGAATGACAAATTTGCATTTGTTTCAAAATGAAGAGATTCAACTTTTCCTATATTAAGCTTACAGAGATGTTTCTTCTTTTTTATGTTAACCCTGTCACTCAAATTATAAAAGAAGAACCTTAGGAATCTTTGAAATTTGCATAATAAGTAAATTTTTTTCTTTAAGTTGCCCAGATCTGATAAATTTTTGAGTCATTAAAAATGGAAATAAACAGGCAATCTTTAGAACATCAATAAAATGATATTCAAAATTTTCTCTTGAGTTGCTATGCCCCACATATTTATGATAATAAATTACCCACATATATTTCAGTCTTTATTTTAAAATTTCATACCTATTATTCACAAATAATTGACTATCAATTTTGTTTGTTAAATTTTCCTAGCTCTCATTTCTGGGAGGAATCACTACTCTAAAAGCAGAAGATTCTCTGCTATTGTTTTGTGAAAACTCTTTTGACTTCAAAATTCTGACAATCAAGGGCTCCTCATACATGGCTCAGTAAGTTATGGTCCTCCAAATGGACCAGCCTGTCCTGCTTCAGCTGTGACCAGGTAGGGAGGCAGACCAGAGGTGAGAGAGGGCCAAAAGGAAGATGCTGGCACCCCTAACTCTGTTTGAGCCTCTGACATAACCTTTACTGTATCTTATTAAGCTTTCTATGTTTTTCATGATGGTGGCAGGAAATCAGGCCATTCCTTGGAGTCTGTGTACAGGACTTGGGACAATCAAATACTCTCCACTGCTCTCTACATCTTTCTAGATTAGGAAAAGCTTCATCACTAACAAGAGCTGCCCTGCACTGCAGCGAAATCTGAAGGCAGCTCTGAGAATCTCAAATTCAAATATCATCCCCCACCTTTGAGAAGACCTTGCTGGTCCTTTTATCTTTAGGAATCATTTGCTCTAGTCTTCTTCAGCTTGTTCAATAAAAGATTACTGAAATTTTTAGCCACCAAAGAAATGCAAATGAAAACAAGATGACTAAAATGCAAAAGACTGACAATATCATGATGCCAGTCTTACGAAGCAACTGGAACTTCTATACATTCCTGATCCTTTCTAAAAAAAAAAAAAATTGTTTTTCACTTGAATATGTGTATGTATCTACTTTTTGATTCACCTTAATTCAGAATAAAATCATTCCAATTTTTTGGTCTTAAGTACTTAGTTATGTTACATCCCTTCCCAAGTACTTACAGTTATATTTATGGTTCATTACGCAAAGAGTCAGACACGACTGAGCAACTGAACTGAACTGAACTGAAGTAAAAATCAGAATATACTTACTGATAAATAATGAAAGGAGAATCCATTAGTGTCTGGTATATTTCTAATAGGTGAAATACTCCATCTTTAAGCATAAGCTTCTAGGAACTTGATTTTCAAAGGTAACAGAAAATTTTATTTCATATTTGCAATTTGTCTGGCAAAGTGAATTTGTCAGCTTCATTTTCCCTAAGCTGTTTCCAGGTATAACATTTTAGAAACTCAAGAGTGATCCCTTAGCATTTTCTGTCCATTTGTCTCAGGAGGTATGGCCTCTAGGTCAACAGAGAGAAATATGCAAGGATATGTAAGATCTCTTGGGTCTTTTCAGTTGGGTGACATGGACATATGTGGGCACTGTCTACACCAGTTTGTCATCACAAGATCAGAGTTCCTGAGTATGATGAAATAGAATTTAAAAAATCAAACACACTGAGGTTATCATTAATACTGTTTGTATTTTTTTTTTCATTTTCCTTCCAGATCTTGATGTCAGATATAGTCATATGATTTGTTTTTGCCAATGTTACAAGCAGAAGCGAGATTACATTATTATCTCTTGTGGAAAGCTTTAAGAGTCAGTGTGTAATTCACCATGCTCTCTCTTTCCACTTGCCATGGTGATCAGTAACATTCCAAATAGAGGCTCTTTTGTCAGCCTGGTTCCCAGCATGAGGGCATTGCTGAACACAGCCCCCAGTTGACCCATGATGGACTTGTAGCATGAACAATAGATTAAACCTTTGATGTTTTAGGCCACTGAGTATTCTTTGTTTTTGTTACTGCAGCATAACCTAGCTCATCTTGAGCTTTTCACATGGGTTAAATAATTGGTTCTTGAAAGACCAATTTTATTAATATGCCCCAAACAATACAGCTTCATACACCAGAGAGCACAGTCATTGCCAGGAGACCAGTGGACCTGGAAAGACACCTGATGACTCAGAATCCTGGGGCACAGAGGGAAAAGCATTCTTCTTTGCCCTGCCATTCTTTGCCAAACTCCTGAGCCCAAGTGAAGCATGGTTCAGTGATTCACAGTATGAATGAAGTCACAGAGAATCAATAAACCATTTTATTTCATATCGGAAGTCCACCAGTCTTTCCAGTTACCCATGGCTGATGGTTTTGAGGGTTTAGTGGAGTTTCCTGGTGAATCATAGTTGTAATTTGGACTTCTGACTATTTAGGTTCTTCCCACTGCTCATAATCAGGAGTGGATCTGACTCACTGCACAGGTAGTTGTTTAAGTAATACATGTAGATGCTATTATTATATATACTTGTGGCCCTGGTCAGGCCTTTATAGGTCTTCAGCTCTTATTTGTTATTTTTAAGATTAAGAATCTAAATCTAGAGAAGTTAAGTGACCATGTCATAGCTATAAGTGGCAGAGTCTGTCAGAATCCAAGCCTCAAGTCACAGTTACAGGGCTCTTGATGCACACTAGGTGGTGTGTTTGCTTGGAAACAGAACAGAAAGAGAGGGTGGGTCATTCTTTTTTTCAAATTGAAGTATAGTTGATTTATAATATTACATAAGTTTCAGGTATACAACATAGTGATTCAATATTCTTAGAGAGTATATTCTAAAGTAATTACAAAATAATGGTTGTATATAGCTATGCTGCACAATATATCCTTATTTATTTATTTTAAACATAGTAATTTGTACCTCTTTATTCCCTACCCTCTCCCCACTGGTAACCACTGGTTTGTTTTCTATATCTGTGAGTCTATTTTGTTATATGCATTACTTCATATTATCTTTTAGATTCCACACATAAGTGGTGGTGGTTTAATTGCTAAGTCATGTCCAATTCTTGTTACCCCAAGGACTATAGCCTGACAAGCTCCTCTGTCCATGGGATTCTCCAGGCAAGAATAGTGGAGTGGGTTTCCATTTACTTCTCCATTGGATCTTCCTCACCCAGGAATCAAACCCAGTCTCCTGCATTGCAGGTAGATTCTTTAGTGACTGAGCTATGAGGGAAGCCCATGCATAAGTGATAACATAGAATATCTATTTTTCTCTCTCTGGCTTATTTCACTAAGCATAATACCCCCTGGGTTCACCCATGTTGTCATAAATGGTAGAATTTCATTCTTTTTAATGGATGAGTAATATTCCAATGTGTTGTTGTTTAGTTGCTATGTCAGGTCTGACTGTTTTGTGACCCCATGGCATTTCTCAGGCAAAAATACTAGGGTGTGTTGCCATTTCCTTCTCGAGGGGATCTTCCTGACCCAGGGAACCCAGGAATGGAGCCCACATATCCAGGCAGATTCTTTACCACTAAGCCACCTGGGAATCCTAATATTCCATATATATATATATATATATATATATATATATATATATATAGACACACACACACAAACACACACACACACATATATATATATATATATATATGCATACATATTTGTATATGTGTGTGTGTGTAAATGTCTAACAGGCACATGAAAATATGCTTAGTATTCCTACATCAGCCACTATGGAATACAGGATGGAATTTCCTAAACAAACAAACAAACAAAGATAAGGACTGCCATGTGTATGTGTGCTCAGTTGTGTCCAACTCTTTGGGACCCCATGAACTGTAGCCTGCCAGTCTCCCCTGTCCATGGGATTTTTCAGGCAAAAAAACTTGAGTGGGTTGTCATTTCCTCCTCCAGGGAATCTTCCCGACTCAGTGATAGAAACTACATCTTATGCATCTCCTGCCTTGGGACGTGAATTCTTTACCACTGAGCCACCTGGAACCCCATGAATTGCAACCCTGGAAATGCCATATGATCCAGCAATCCCACTCCTGGGTATATATAGGAAAACAAAAACAAAAACTCTATTTTGAAAAGGTATATGCACTTCAATGTTCAAAGAAGCATTCTTTACAATTTCCAAGATACTACATGGACTACATGGATACTACATGTCCATCAACAGATGAATGGTTAAAGAAGACTATTTTGTTCAGTTCAGTTCAGTTCAGTCACTCAGTCGTGTCTTACTCTTTGCGATCCCATGAATCACAGCACGCCAGGCCTCCCTGTCCATCACGATCTCCCGGAGTTCACTCAGACTCACGTCCATCGAGTCGGTGATGCCATCCAGCCATCTCATCCTCCGTTGTCCCCTGCTCCTCCTGCCCCCAATCCCTCCCAGCATCAGAGTCTTTTCCAATGAGTCAACTCTTCGCATGAGGTGGCCAAAGTACTGGAGCTATAGCTTTAGCATCATTCCTTCCAAAGAAATCCCAGGGCTGATCTCCTTCAGAATGGGCTGGTTGGATTTCCTTGCAGTCCAAGGGACTCTCAAGAGTCTTCTCTAACACCACAGTTCAAAAGCATCAATTCTTCCATGCTCAGCCTTCTTCACAGTCCAACTCTCACATCCATACATGACCACAGGAAAAACCATAGCCTTGACTAGATGGACCTTAGTCAGCAAAGTAATGTCTCTGCTTTTGAATATACTGTCTAGGTTGGTCATAACTTTTCTTCCAAGGAGTAAGCATCTTTTAATTTAGTGGCTGCAGTCACCATCTGCAGTGATTTTGGAGCCCCAAAAAATGAAGTCTGACACTGTTTCCACTGTTTCCCCATCTATTTCCCATAAAGTGATGGGCCCGGATGCCATGATCTTCGGTTTCTGAATGTTGAGCTTTAAGCCAACTTTTTCACTCTCCTCTTTCACTTTCATCAAGAGGCTTTTTAGCTCCTTTTCACTTTCTGCCATAAGGGTGTTGCCATCTGCATATCTGAGGTTATTGATATTTCTCGCAGCAATCTTGATTCCAGCTTGTGTTTCTTCCAGTCCAGCGTTTCTCATGATGTACTCTGCATAGAAGTTAAATAAGCAGGGTGACAATATACAGCCTTGATGTAGTCCTTTTCCTATTTGGAACCAGTCTGTTGTTCCATGTCCAGTTCTAACTGTTGCTTCCTGACCTGCATACAGATTTCTCAAGAGGTAGGTCAGGTGGTCTGGTATTCCCATCACTTTCAGAATTTTCCACAGTTTATTGTGATCCACACAGTCAAAGGCTTTGGCATAGTCAATAAAGCAGAAATAGATGTTTTTCTGGAACTCTCTTGCTTTTTCCATGATCCAGCGGATGTTGGCAATTTGATCTCTGGTTCCTCTGCCTTTTCTAAAATCAGCTTGAACATCAGGGAGTTCACAGTTCACATATTGCTTAAGCCTGGCTTGGAGAATTTTGAGCATTACTTTATTAGCGTGTGCGATGAGTGCAATTGTGCGGTAGTTTGAGCATTCTTTGGCATTGCCTTTCTTTGGGATTGGAATGAAAACTGACCTTTTCCAGTCTTGTGGCCACTGCTGAGTTTTCCAAATTTGCTGGCATATTGAGTGCAGCACTTTCACAGCATCATCTTTCAGGATTTGAAACAGCTCAACTGGAATTCCATCACCTCCACTAGCTTTGTTCGTAGTGATGCTTTCTAAGGCCCACTTTACTTCACATTCCAATATGTCTGACTCTAGATTAGTGATTGCATCATCATGATTTTCCGGGTTGTGAAGATTAGTAGACAATTTGATGATAGCCATTGTGGCAGATATGAAGTGACTGTGGTTTGATTTGGATTTCTCTGATGATTAGAAATGTTAAGCATCTTTTCACGTGCCTGTTAGACATCTATATATCTTCATTGGGAAAATGCCTATTCAGGTCTTTTGGCCATTTTTTAACTAGGTTGATTTTTTTCTTTATTTTTAAATTTGTGTATTTTTTTTAACTGAAGGACAATTGCTTTAGAGAATTTTGTTTTCTGTCAAACATCAATAAGAATCAGCAATAGGTATGCATATACCTATTGTACCTCCCTCCTATCTCCCTTCCCATTCCATCCCTCTAGATGGTCACAGAGCCCCCCATTTGAGTTCCCTGAGTCATACATCCAATTCCCATTGGCTATCTATTTTACATTTGGTATTGTAAATTTTCATGTTACTCTCTCCATACATTTCACCCTTTCCTTCTTCCCTTCCCACCATGTCCATAAGTCTGTTCCCTGTGTCTGTATCTCCATTCAGTTCAGTTCAGTTCAGTTCAGTTGCTCAGTCGTGTCCAGCTCTTTGCAACCCCATGAATTGCAGCACGCCAGGCCTTCCTGTCCATCACCAACTCCCGGAGTTCACTCAGACTCACGTCCATCGAGTCGGTGATGCCATCCAGCCATCTCATCCTCTGTCGTCCCCTTCTTCTCCTGCCCCCAATCCCTCCCAGCATCAGAGTCTTTTCCAATGAGTCAACTCTTCGCATGAGGTGGCCAAAGTACTGGAGTTTCAGCTTTAGCATTAGTCCTTCCAAAGATCTCCTTCAGAATGAACTGGCTGGATCTCCTTGCAGTCCAAGGGACTCTCAAGAGTCTTCTCCAACACCACAGTTCAAAAGCATCAATTCTTCGGCGCTCAGCTTTCTTCACAGTCCAACTCTCATATCCATACATGACCACTGGAAAAACCATAGCCTTGACTAGACGGAGATTTGTTGGCAAAGTAATGTCTCTGCTTTTGAACATGCCATCTGTGTTGGTCATAACTTTCCTTCCCAGGAATAAGCGTCTTTTAATTTCATGGCTGCAATCACCATCTGCAGTGATTTTGGAGTCCCCCAGTTAAGTCTGACACTGTTTCCACTGTTTCCCCATGTATTTCCCATGAAGTGATGGGACCAGATGCCATGATCTTTTCTGCCCTGAAAATAAATTCATGAGTACCATCTTTTAGATTCCATATTTATGCATTAGCATATGATATTTGTCTTTCTCTTTCTGACTTACTTTACTCTGTATAATAGGTTTCTAAGTTTGTCCACTTTATTACAACTGACTCAAATGTGTTCCTTTCTATGGCCGAGTAATATTTCATTTCATATATCTACCACAGCTTCTTTATCCATTCATCTGTCGATTGACATCTAGATTGCTTCCACATTCTAGCTATTGTAAATAATGCTGCAATGAACATTGGGGTACATATGTCTTTCAATTTTGGTTTACTCAGGGTACATGCCTAGTAGTGGGATTGTGGGTCATATGGTGGTTTTATTCCTAGTCTTTTAAGGAATATTCATACCATCTTCCATAGTGGCTGTATTAGTTTACACTCCCACCAGCAATGCAAGAGGGCTCCCCTTTCTCCACACTCTCTTCAGCATTTCTGTTTGTAGACATTTTGATGATGGCCATTCTGACTGGTGTGAGGTGATATATCTCATTGTAGTTTTGATTTTCATTTCTCTAATAATGAGCAGTGTTAAGCGTCTTTTCATGTGTTTGTTAGCCATCTGTATGTCTTTGGAATAATGTCTGTTCAGGTCGTTTTTCCACTTTTTGATTAGGTTGTTTTTCTGGTATTGAGTTGTATGAACTGCTTGTATATTTAGAAATTAATTACTTGTGTGTTGTTTCCTTTGCTATTACTTTCTCCCATTCTGAGGGTTGTCTTTTCACCTTGTTTGTAGTTTTGTATTTTTTGTTCTAGTTCTGTGAAAAATGCCATTGGTAATTTGATAGGGACTGCATTGAATCTCCAGAGTGCATTTGGTAGTGTACTCATTTTCTTTTTATTTTAATTTTTATTTATTTATTTATTTATTTTTGTTGGCAAAGTAATGTCTCTGCTTTTTTTTTTTTACTTTACAATACTATATTGGTTTTGCCATACAACAACATGAGTCCACCACGGTTATACATAAGTTTCCACTCCTGAACCCCCCTCCCACTTCCCTCCCCATACCATCCGTCTGGGTTATCCCAGTGCACCAGCCCCAAGCTTCCTACCTAGGAACATGGAATATCTCTCCATCTGCTTATGTCATCTTTAGTTTCTTTCATCAGTGTCTTATAATTTTCCATATACAGTTCTTCTGTCTCCTTTGGTAAGTTCATTCCTAGATATTCAATTTTTTTGTTGCAATGGTGAATGGGAGTAATTCCTTAATTTCTCTTTCTGACTTTTCACTGTTAGTATATGAGCTTCCCTGACAGCTCAGATGGTAAAGAATCCACCTGCAGTGCAGGAGATCCTGGTCCGACCCCTGGGTTGGGAAGATCCCCTGGAAAAAGGAAAGGCCACCCACTTCTGTATTCTGGCCTAGAGAATTCCATGGACTGTATAGTCCATGGGTCACAAAAAGTCATACACAAGTGAGTGAATTGGATTGATTCCTTAAATTCTCTTTCTGATTTTTCATTGTCACTATATAGGGATGCAAGTGTATATAGGAATACAAGTGTATTTGTATGTACTGCCCTTGTATCTTGTGGCTTTGCTAAATTCACTGTTTAGTTCTAGTAATTTTCTGGTGTATATATATATATTTATGTATAGTATCATGTCATCTGCAAACAGTGAGCGTTCTACTTCTTTTATGATCTGGATTCCTTTCATTGTTGTTTTTTTTTTTTTTTTTTTTCCCTCTAATTGCCATAGCCAGGTCTTCCAAAACTATGTTGAATAACAGTTCTGAAACTGGACACCTTTGTCTTGTTCCTGATCTTAGAGGGAATGCTTTCTGTTTTTCACCATTGAGAATAATGTTTGCTTGGAGTTTGCCACATATGGCCTTTATTATGTTGAGGTAGATTCCTTCTATGCCCATTTTTTGAAGTGCTTTTATCATAAATAGATGCTGAATTTTGTCAAAGGCTTTTTCTGCATCTCTTGAGATGATCATATGATTTTGATCCTTCAATTTGTTAATATGGTGTGTCACATTGATTGATTTGCATATATTGAGGAATCCTTGCATCCCAGGAATAAATTCAGTTTGATCATGGTGTATGAATTTTTTTAATGTGTTGGTGAGTTCTGTTTGCTAGAATTTTGTTGAGAATTTTTTATCAGTGATGCTGCTAAGTCACTTCTGTCATGTCCGACTCTGTGCGACCCCAGAGATGGCAGTCCACCAGGCTCCCCCATCCCTGGGATTCTCCAGGCAAGAACACTGGAGTGGGTTGCCATTTCCTTCTCCATTATCAGTGATATTAGTGTATAATTTTTTTTTTTGTGTGTGTGTATGTGTTGTCTTTGCCTGGTTTGGGTATCAGGATTGATTGTGGCCCCATAGAATGAGTCTGGAGTGTTCCTTCCTCTGCAATTTTTAAAAAGAGTTTCATACATGATAGTATACATGTTTCAATGCTAGTCTAGGTTAGATACAGGATACAGGATACTTGGGGCTGGTGCACTGGGATGACCCAGAGAGATGAAATGGGGAGGGTGATGGAAGGGGGGTTCAGGGCTGGGAACTCATGTACACCTGTGGTGGATTCATGTCAATGTATGGCAAAACCAATACAGTATTGTGAAGTAAAAAAATAAAATTAAAAATAAAATAAAAACAAATAAATAAAAAAAAGAAAACAAAAAAATAAAAAGAGTTTCATAAAAATAGTCATTAGCTCTTCTCTAAATGTTTGATAGAATTCCCCTGTGAAGCCATTTGGCCCTGGGGTTTTGTTTTTTGGGAGATTTTTTAATCACAGTTTAATTTTTGGTGTTTGTAATTGGCTTGTTCATAATTTCTATTTCTTCCAGGTTCAGTCTTGGGAGGTTGAACTTACCTAAGAATCTGTCCATTTCCTCTAGGTTTTCCATTTTAGATGCTAATATATAAATGCTTATAATATTCTTTTATGATCCTTTGTATTTCTGTGTTATCTGTTGTAACTTCTTCCTTTTAACTTATACTTGTGTTGATTTTATTTTTCTCCCTTTTTTGTCTTGATGAGGCTGGCTAGTGGTTTGTTAATTTTGTTTCTCTTCTCAACCAGATTTTAATTTTATCAATCTTTGCTATTGTTTCCTTCATTGCTTTTTCATTTATTACTGCTCTGATCTTTCCTTCTGCTGACTTTGGGGATTTTTTGTTCTTCTTTACCCAGCTGCTTTAGATACAGAGTTAGGTTATCCAATCAATGCTTTTCTTGTTTCTTGGGGTAGGGTTGTACTGCTATAAACTTCCCTCTTGGAATTGCTTTTGGTGAAATCCATAGGTTTTGGGTCATCGTGTTTTCATTGTCATTTGTTTCTAGGAATCTTTTTATTTCCCTTTTTATTTCTTCAGTAACCACTTCATTATTTAGTAATCCATTGTCTAATCTCTGTATTTATGTTTTTTGCAGTTTTTCCTCCAGTTGATATCTAGTCTTATAGCATTGTGATTCAAGAGGATGCTTGATACAATTTCAATTTTCTTCAAGTTACTGAGGCTTGACTTGTGGCCCAAGATATGGTCTATCCTGGAAAGCATTCCATGTGCACTTGAGAAGAAAGTGTATTCTTCTGCATTTGGATGGAAAGTCCTGATAACATCAGCTAAGTCCATTTGGTCTAATGTTTCATTTAAGGTTTGTGTTTCCTTATTGATTCTCTCTTTTGATGATCTGTCCATTGGTGTAAGTGGGGTGTTAAGGTCCCCTACTATTATTGTGTTATTGTCAATTTCCCCTCTTATGCCTGTTAGTGATTGCCTTATGTAACACAGGTGCCTCTGTGTTGGGTGCATAAGTATTTACAATTGTTATGTCACCTTCTTGGACTAATTCCTTGATCATTATGTAGTGTCCTTCTTTATCTCTTTTATCTATTTTAAGTCTATTTTGTCTGAAATAAGGATTGCCACTCTGGGTTTCTTTTGATTTCCATTTGAAAGGAATATCTTTCCATCCTTTTACTTTCAGTCTGTATGTGTCTCTAGGTATGAAGTGGGTATCTTTTAGGCAACATATAGATGGATCTTGTTTTTGTATCCATTCAGTCAATCTATATATTTTTGTTGGTGTATTTGATCCATTTACATTTAAAGTAATATTGATAGATATGTGCCTATTGACATTTTAAAAATTGTTTCGTGTTTGGTTTTGTAGGTCTTGCCTTTCTCTTTTGTTTAGTGACTATGTAAGTCCCTTTAGTATTTATTGTAAGGATGATTTGGTGATGCTAAATTCTCTAAACTTTTGCTTGTCTGTAAAGATTTTGATTTCTCCATCAATTTTGAATGAGATCTTTGCTGGGTATAGTTATCTTGGTTGTAGGTTTTTTTTTCTTTCAGTACCTTAAGTATATCCTGCCATTCCCTTCTGGCCTGCAGAATTTCTGCTCAAAGATCCATTGTCAATTGTATGGGTTTTCGATTGTATGTCACTTGTTACTTTTTCTTGACTTTTTTTTTTAATATTCTTTGTTGGAGTTTAATCTTTAGCTTGATTAATATGTGTCTTGATGTATTTCTCCTTGGATTTCTCCTGTAAGAGATTCTCTGCACTTCTTGGACTTGCTTGACTATTTCCTTTCCCATATTGGGGAAGTTTTCCACTATAATTTCAAAAATTTTCTCAGTGCCTTTCTTTTTATCTTATTTCTCTGGGACCCCTATAACTAGAATGTTGGTGCATCTAATATTGTCCCAAAGGTCTCTGAGGCTATCTTCAATTTTTTTTTCATTCTTTTTCCTTTATTCTGTTCTTCAACAGTTATTTCCACCATTCGGTCTTCCAGATCACTTATCTGTTCTTCTGCCTCAGTTATTCTGCAGCTGGTTCCTTCTATAGTATTTTTAATTTCAGTAATTGTGTTATTCATCTCTGTTTGTTTGTTCTTTATTTCTTCTGTTTCCTTGGTAATAGTATTAATTGTGTTAATTGTTTCTTGCATTTTCTCCATTCTATTTTCAAGTCTTCAGAACATCTTTGCTATTATTCTGAATTCCCTTTCAGGTAGATTGCTTATTTCCTTTTTTTTTTTTTTTTAATTTTGTTAGTTTCTAAGGTGTTCTATCACCTTTTGTGCTCTATTTCTCTGTCTTTTCATTTTTTTCCCCCTAACTTGCTCCACTTGACGTCTCCTTTTGCCGGCTTTAGTGTTATATTCCTTCTTCCTTTTGGCTTTTGTCCTTGGAGGGAAAGGTTGGTTGAGTGGCTTGTATTGACTTCTTGTTAGGGGTGATTTGTGCCTGTATTCTAGTGTGAGGGGGTGAATTTTTTTTCCTCTGATGGGCAGGGCTGTGTGAGGTTGTATACTTTGGGGTGTTTGTGGGACTCCTGTCTGTTGATTATTATTTTTGTGTTTCTGTCTTGCTTGTTGTTTGGGTAAAGTTTCCTGAAGTGGATACTGTCAACAGTTGGGTGATACTAGGCTTTGTGTGTTGTTGGAAGAGGGTGTTTGCTATGACCAGTGTGTTCTCTTGGTAAAACTCTATTAGCCTTTGCTCTGCTTCATTCCGTATTCCAAGGCCAAATTTGCCTGTTACTCCCAGTGTTTCTTGACTTCCTACTTTTGCATTACAGTCCCCTATAATGAAAAGGACATCTTTTGGGGGTATTAGTTCTAAAAGTTCTTGTAGGTTTTCATAGAACTGTTCAACTTCTGTTTCTTCAGCATTACTGGTTAGGGCATAGACTTGGATTACTGTGATATTGAATGGTTTGCCTTGGGATCAAACAGAGATCATTCTGTCGTTTTTGAGATTGTATCCAAGTACTGCATTTTGGACTCTCTTGTTGACCATGATGGCTACTCCATTTCTTCTAAGGGATTCCTGTCCACAGTAGTAGATATAATGGTCATCTGAGTTAAATTCACCCATTCCAGTCCATTTTAGTTCACTGATTCCTAGAATGTCAGTGTTCACTCTTGCCATCTCCTGTTTGGTCACATCAAGATTCATGGACCTAACATTCCAGGTTCCTATGCAATATTGCTGTTAACAGCATCGGAACTTGCTTCTATCACCAGTCACATCCACAACTGGGTATTGTTTTTTGCTTTGGCTCCATCCCTTCATTCTTTCTGGAGTTATTTCTTGACTGATCTCCAGTAGCATATTGGGCAACTACTGACTGGGAGTTCCTCTTTCAGTATCCTATCATTTTGCCTTTCCATACTGTTCATGGGGTTCTCAAGGCAAGAATACTGAAGTGGCTTGTCATTGCCTTCTCCAGTGGACCACATTCTGTCAGACCTCTCCACCATGACCCGCCTGACTTGGGTGGCCCCACAGGGCATGGCTTAGTATCACTGAGTTAGACAAGGCTGTGGTCCTAGTGTGATTAGATTGACTAGTTTTCTGTGATTATGGTTTCAGTGTGTCTGCCCTCTGATGCCCTCTTGCAACACCTACTGTCTTACTTGGGTTTCTCTTACCTTGGACATGGGGTATCTCTTCACGGCTGCTCCAGCAAAGCACAGCCACTGTTCCTTACCTTGGACGAGCAGTATCTCCTCACCACTGCCCCTCTTGACCTTGAATGTGGAGTAGCTCCTCTAGGCCCTCCTGTGCCCATGCATCCACCGCTTCTTGGACATGGGGTTGCTCCTTCAGGTGCCACCCCTGACCTCAGGCATGGGGTAGCTCCTTCTGGCTGCTGCCTCTGGCCTCGGATGTGGGGTGGCTGTTCCTGGCCACTACCCCTGACCTCGACTGTGGGGTAGCTCCCCTCGGCTGTGCCTCAGATCATGAGCTCCTTATTGCCAAATTCAGACTGAAATTGAAGAAAGTAGGGAAAACCACTAGACCATTCAGGTATTACCTAAATCAAATCCCTTATGATTATACAGTGGAAGTGAGAAATAGATTAAAGGGACTAGATCTGATAGATAGAGTGCCTGATGGACTATGGACTGAGGTTCATGACATTGTACAGGAGATAGGGATCAAGACCATCCCCATGGAAAAGAAATGCAAAAAAGCAAAATGGCTGTCTGGGGAGGCCTTACAAAGAGCTGTGAAAAGAAGAGAAGTGAAAAGAAAAAGGAGAAAAAGAAAGATATAAACATCTGAATGCAAAGTTCCAAAGAATAGCAAGAAGAGATAAGAAAGCCTTCCTCAGCAATCAATGCAAAGAAATAGAGGAAAACAACAGAATGGGAAAGACTAGAGATCTCTTCAAGAAAATTAGAGATACCAAGGGAATATTTCATGCAAAGATGGCCTCGATAAAGGAGAGAAATGGTATGGACCTAACAGAAGCAGAAAATATTAAGAAGAGGTGGCAGCAATACACAGAAGAACTGTACAAAAAAGATCTTCACGACCAAGATAATCACGATGGTGTGATCACTCACTTAGAGCCAGACATCCTGGAATGTGAAGTCAAGTGGGTCTTAGGAAGCATTACTACGAACAAAGCTAGTGGAGGTGATGGAATTCCAGTTGAGCTATTTCAAATCCTGAAAGATGATGCTGTGAAAGTGCTGCACTCAATATGCCAGCAAATTTGGAAAATTCAGCAGTGGCCACAGGACTGGAAAAGGTCAGTTTTCATTCCAATCCCAAAGAAAAGCAATGCCAAAGAATGCTCGAACTACTGCACAATTGCACTCGTCTCACATGCTAGTAAAGTAATGCTCAAAATTCTCCAAGCCAGGCTTAAGCAATATGTGAACCATGAGCTTCCAGGTGTTCAAGCTGGTTTTAGAAAAGGCAGAGGGACCAGAGATCAAATTGCCAACATCCACTGGATCATGGAAAAAGCAAGAAAGTTCCAGAAAAACATCAATTTCTGCTTTATTGACTATGCCAAAGCCTTTGACTGTGTGAATCACAATAAACTGTGGAAAATACTGTAAGAGATGGGAATACCAGACCACCTAACCTGCCTCTTGAGAAATCTGTATACAGGTCAGGAAGCAACAGTTAGAACTGGACATGGAACAACAGACTGGTTCCAAATAGGAAAAGGAGTACGTCAAGGCTGTATATTGTCACCCTGCTTATTTAACTTATATGCAGAGTACATTATGAGAAACGCTGGACTGGAATAAACACAAGCCGGAATCAAGATTGCCGGGAGAAATATCAGTAACCTCAGATATGCAGATGACACCACCCTTATGGCAGATAATGAAGAGGAGCTAAAAAGCCTCTTGATGAAAGTGAAAGAGGAGAGTGAAAAAGTTGGCTTAAAGCTCAACATTCAGACAGCTAAGAGCATGGCATCTGGTCTATCACTTCATGGGAAATAGATGGGGAAACAGTGGAAACAGTGTCAGACTTTATTTTTTGAAGATCCAAAATCACTGCAGATGGTGACTACAGCCATGAAATTAAAAGATGCTTACTCCTTTGGAGGAAAGTTATAACCCACCTAGATAGTATATTCAAAAGTAGAGACATTACTTTGCCAACAAAGGTCCGTCTAGTCAAGGCTATGGTTTTTCCAGTAGTCATGTATGGATGTGAGAGTTGGACTGTGAAGAAGGCTGGGCGCTGAAGAATTGATGCTTTTGAACTGTGGTGTTGGAGAAGACTTTTGAGAGTCCCTTGATCTGCAGGGAGATCCAGCCAGTCCATTCTAAAGGAGATCAGCCCTGGGTGTCCTCGGAAGGAATATAGCAAAAGCTGAATCTCCAGTACTTTGGCCACCTCATGTGAAGAGTTGACCCATTGGAAAAGACTCTGACGCTGGGAGGAATTGGGGGCAGGAGGAAAAGGGGACAACTGAGGATGCGATTGTTGGATGACATCACTGACTCGATGGACGTGAGTCTGAGTGAACTCCGGGAGACGGTGATGGACAGGGAGGCCTGGAGTGCTGCATCATGGGGTCGGAAAGAGTCAGACACGACTGAGTAACTGAACTGAACTGAACGGAACTGAGGGTTTGTGTACAGGTGTCAAAGTTCTCAGTAATCAATATGACTTGGGGTTAAGAGTTATCTGGCAGTCTAGGATCTAGGACTCATGCTCCCACCTCACTGACCAGGTGTGATCCTTAGTCAGGGAATTGGGGCTCCATAAGTTGCTTACTATGGAATTGAAAGAGATTAAAGCCAACATACCAAAGTAAAAAGCAAAACATGACATGAAATAAAAAAATGAACCCAGACAGATGGTAAATAGAAGATCAAGTGGGTAATTACAGAAATAATGGGACATATACACAACACTTCCATACACACAGTTATAACCACAGTATTATAAAGAAAAGAATACAGAAAATTGTGTTGGTGAACAAGGAAAACCAAAAGTAATATCATCCAATTAAATGCAGAGCTAACTAATGGTGTCTGGATAACTGAACCTGAGCAGAGTGCCAGCTGAGGAATATAGCAAAGAGAGCACAACAATTTAACTTACATGGTGAAAAAAGAAAGAGTGAAGGAAAAAGGGAGAAGAAAAAGGGGGAAAAAAAAGAGGAAAAGGGAGAGAAAAGGAATGGGTGAAAGAGAAGGCCAAAAAAAGTAGAAAAGAAAAACTAGAAAAGCAAAGATAAATAGATTTATGAGGAAAAGATTTATATATATTCAGGGATAGTTACACCTGGTAAATAACTATATGAAAAGCAGTCCAATACATTAAAAACAAAATAAAAAATCACCAAATAAAAAGGGAGAAAAAAATCTTTAAAAACATTTTTAGCAAGAAAAGCAAAGAGGAAAACTTCACTGCACGGCAAATGGCTAATGTGAATGTAAAAATATGTAGGGAGGAATAAAGAGTGTGACTTAAAAGAGAAGGAAGAAAACAGTTCTCAAGTTCATAGTTTTTCTTGGATGTGGAGTCTGCCCCTGTGGATGGGGATGGATCAGTCTCCTGTGATGTTTTCCTGGTTCGGAGAGCTTGTGCCTGTGTTCTGGTTGATGGAGCTGGATCTCATCTCTCTGAAGGGCAGCACAGTGTCCTGTAGTAGGTTTTGTGGTTTCTATGGGTTCAGTATATATTTGGACAGTTCTTCTGGCTTTGTCATTGTTAGGCACATCTAATTTCTGCAGCCGTGTCAAAGTACCCCTCTCAGCATATCTTTACAGTATCTTCGCTAGTGCTTCTGTCCCCTGGTCCTGCCTTGCATTGCAGGGTGAATCTTGTTAGGTAGGGGCTTGTGTAGATCTATTCTCAGCTCTCTTACCCTGGCCTCTGCAACATGGAGACTTGTGTGGGCTTCCCTAAACGCCCTGAGCTCACCTTCTGTGTTGTGAGGCTTATGTGCCCTTGTTTCTCCTCATCAGGCCTGCCCTCTATGTCACAGGGCTTGTGTGTGTTTTCAGTTCCCTGGGCCTGCCCTCTGTGTTGCATGGTTTGTGTGCACTGCAGGAGTTTATGTATGCCTTTCTCTTGGCACCCCAGGCCTGCTCTCTGCATTGTGAGGTTTGCATGGGCTGCATAGGTTTGTACACTGGGCCTCTCTTGGTATCCCAGGCCCACCCTCTGTGCCATAGGGCTTCTGTGGGCTTCTCTCAGTTCCCTGAGCCTGCCATCTGGTCAGGGCTACAGTCTGTGAGCTGTTTATGGACTGAGAAGTGCAGCTTTCTCTGTTTTCTGCCCTCTTAGTCCCTGCTTTGCCTGGCTTTCTGAGATTGTGCAGCTTCCCCTTGGCCCTACCTATGAGGGAGCTTCCCAGTGCACAGAACTGTTCTGCCTTCAAAACTCCCTCTCTCTCTCAGGACACAAGCTCCTGTCCAGAAGTTTTCCATGTCTTCCTATTTTATGTTTCCACCCTCTCTCCTACCTCATTACAGGGAGCTTAGACTGCCTCCTTGGAAGCATGGCTTTTTCTTCTGTCTCCTAGAGTTTGCTTTGTAGGAGTTGTTCCATATCTTGATGAGTTTTGATATATTTGTGGGGAGGCTTGTGATCGCCCCCTCTTACTCTTCCATCATTTTCTTCCTCTTCCTGTTTGTTTGCTTGATACAGCTTTATGTAAGGTTTATTTTTATTTATTTATTTTTTTTATTTTGGCCTTTAACCTTTATTTGTCATATAATTGGCAAATATTTTCTCCCATTCAGTAGGTTATCTTTTTGTTTGTTTTCTTTGAGGGGCTTCCCAGGTGGCTCAGTGGTAAAGAATCCACCTGCCAGTGAAGGAGATGGCAGGAGACATGGGTTTGATTCCTGGGTCAGGAAGATCCCCTGGAGGATGAAAGGGCAACCCACTCCAGTATTCTTGCCTGGGAAATTCCATGGACAGAGGAGTCTGTGGGCTATAGTCCATGAGGTCACAAAGAATCAGACACAACAGAGCAACTGAGTACGCATGGTTTTCTTTGATGTATAGGTTTTAAGTTTTAATTAGGTCCCATTTGTTTATTTTTGCTTTTGTTTCTTTTGCTTTATGGGACAGATCCAAAAAAATTCTGCTTTGATTTGTGTCAAAGATTTTTCTGTCTCTGTTCTCTCCTAGGAGTTTCAGGCATTACTTTTATTTTTTTAATCTATTTTGAGCTTATTTTTGTTTATCATGTAAGAAAATGTTCTAATTTCATTCTTTTACATATAGGTATCTAGTTTTCTTATCTCTACTTATTCATGCAACTGTTTTTTCTTCAGTGTATATTCTTGTATCATTTGTTATAGATTAATTAAGTGAGTCTATTTCTCAGCTCTATATTCTGTTCAGTTAATTTATATGCTTGTTTTTGTGCCAACACCCTGCTGTTTTGATTACTGTTGGCTTACAATAAAGTCAGGAAGCATGATACCTCCACCTATGTTATTTTTCCTCAAAATTATTTTCACAATTCAAGGTTTTTTTGTGTTGCCATATAAATTTTAGGATTATTTATTCCAGTTTGACCAAAATGTCCTGAGTATTTTCATAGAGATTGCAGTAAATCTGTAGATTACTTTGAGTACAATGGACATTTAAAAATGTTAATTTTTCCACTTGGAGGGCATGATATGTTTCCATTTATTTGTACCAGTTTCAAATTCCTTCATCAATGTTTGAACTTTTCAGAGTATATAAAGTTTTATACCTCCTTGATTAAGTTTATTCCTAGGTATTTTATTCTTTTTGATGTGACTTTAAAACAGGATTATTTTCTTGCTTTCCCTTTCTTATACTTCATTCAGTTCAGTTCAGTTTAGTCGCTCAGTCATTCTGACCCTTTGAGACCCCATGGACTGTGGCATGCCAGCCCTCCCTACCAATCAAAAGCTTCCAGAGTTAACCCAAACTCATGTCTGTAGAGTTAGTTATGCCATCCAACCATCTCATCCTCTGTCATCCCCTTTTCCTGCTACCCTCTATCTTTCCCAGCATCAGGGTCTTTTCCAATGAGTCAGCTCTTTGCATTAGGTGGCCAAAGTATTGGAACTTCAGCTTCAACATCAGTCCTTCCAATGAACACTCAGGACTGATCTCCTTTAGGATGGACTGGTTGGATCTCCTTGCAGTCCAAGGGACTCTCAAGAGTCTTCTCCAACACCACAGTTCAAAAGCATCAATTCTTCAGCGCTCAGCCTTCTTCACAGTCCAACTCTCACATCCATACATGACTACTGGAAAAACCATAGCCTTGACTAGACGGATCTTTGTTGGGAAAGTAATGTCTCTGCTTTTTAATATGCTGTCTAGGTTGATCATAACTTTCCTGCCAAGGATCAAGAGTCTTTTAATTTCATGGCTGCAGTTACCATCTACAGTGATTTTGGAGCCCTCCCCAAATAAAGTCAGCCACTGTTTCCACCGTTTCTCCATCTATTTGCCATGAAGTGATGGGACCGGATGCCATGATCTTTGTTTTCTGAATGCTGAGTTTTAAGCCAACTTTTTCACTCTCCTCTTTCACTTTCATCAAGAGCCTCTTTATTTCTTCTTCACTTTCTGCCATAAGGGTGGTGTCATCTGCATATCTGAGGTGATTGATATTTCTCCCGGCAATCTTGATTTCAGTTTGTGCTTCATCCAGCCCAGCATTTCTCATGATGTACTCTGCGTATAAGGTAAATAAGCAGGGTGACAATATACAGCCGTGACGTACTCCTTTTCCTATTTGGAACCAGTCTGTTGCACCATGTCCAGTTCTAACTGTTGCTTCCTGATCTGCACATAGATTTCTCAAAAGGCAGGTCAGGTGGTCTGGTATTCCCATCTCTTACAGTATTTTCAACAGTTTATTGTGATCCACACAGTCAAAGGCTTTGGCATAGTCAATAAAGCAGAAATTGATGTTTTTCTGGAACTCTCTTGCTTTTTCCATGATCCAGTGGATGTTGGCAATTTGATCTCTGGTTCCTCTGCCTTTTTTAAAACCAGCTTGAGCATCTGGAACTTCACAGTTCACGTATTGCTGAAGCCTGGCGTGGAGAATTTTGAGCATTACTTTACTAGCATGTGAGATGAGTGCAATTGTGCAGTAGTTTGAGCATTCTTTGGCATTGCCTTTCTTTGGGATTGGAATGACAACTGACCTTTTCCAGTCCTGTGGCCACTGTTGAGTTTTCCAAATTTTCTGGCATATTGAGTGCAGCACTTTCACAGCATCGCCTTTTAGGATTTGAATTATCTCAACTGGAATCCCTACAGCTCCACTGGCTTTGTTCATAGTGATGCTTCCTAAAGCCCACTTGACTTTATTTCATTGCTTGTGTATAAAAAGGCAGTAGCTTTCCATATGTTAATCTTTCATCCTGCAACTTTACTGAATTAATTTATTAATTGCAATAATTTTGGGGTGGAGAATATGGGTTTTCTTATTTAGTATCATGTCATCTGCAACCAGTTACAGTTTTACTTCTTCCCTTCCAATCTGGATGCCTTTTTAAACTCAACTTACTGCTGTGGCTAGGATTTCTGACTCCATGTTAAATAGTGGTGAGACCAGGCATTCTTGTCTTCTGATTTTAGAAAAAAGGCTTTCAGCTTTTCACCACTGAGTATGGTGTTAGCTGTGGGTTTGTCATAAATGGTTTTTACTATGTTGAGCTGTGTTCGCCTTATACCAACTTTGATAAGATTTTTTCATGAATGAATTATTGAATTTCATCAAATGCTTTTCTGCATCTATTGAGATCATCATATTATTTTAATGTTTTTTATTCTTCCTTTGTGTATTGCAGTATATCACATTGATTGATTTGCAGATTTTGAACTAACCTTGTATCCCTGGAATAAATTGGTCTTAATCATGGTACATGAAAAAGTGAATGTGTTAGTTTATCAGTTGTGTTCAACTCTTTGCAACCACATGGACTGTATCCCACCCTATGCCCAAGGGATTTCTGAGGCAAGAATACAGGAGTGGGTTGCAATTTCTTTCTCCAGGGGATATTCCTAACCCAGCGATCAAACCCGTGTCTTCTGCATTGCAGGCAGTTTCTTTACTGTCTGATCCACTAGGGAAGCCCTGGTGTATCATGGTATATAATGCTTTGTATGTATTGTTGAAAATTGTTTGCTAATATTTTATTAAGTACTTTTACATCTGTTTTTTTAAGAGATATTGGCTTGTAATTGTCTTTTCTATAGTACCTTTGTCTGATTTTAGTATTGAGGTACTTTCAGCCTTATAGAATGACTTTTGGATTGTTCTATCCTCTTCAAAATTTTGGAATAATTTGAGAAGAGTAGGTATTATTTCTTCTTATACTTAGTACAGTTGACCTGTGAAACCATTTGGTACTGGACTTTTGATTTCTGGGAGCTTTATGAATTTTAAATTTAATTTAACTACTAGCAATAGGTGTGGTATAGTTCAGTTCAATGTAGTTGAGTCACTTATTCATGTCCCCTTTGTGACCCTATGGAATGCAGCATGCCAGGATTCCCAGTCCATCATCAGCTTCCGGAACCTGCTCAAACTCATGTTCATAGAGTCGGTGATGCCATCCAACCATCTCATCCTCTGTCGTCCCCTTATCTTCCTGACTTCAGTCTTTTCCAGCATCAGGGTCTTTTCCAATGAGTAACTTCTTTGCATCAGGTAGCCAAAATATTGGAGCTTCAGCTTCAGTATCAGTCCTTCCAATGAATATTCAGGACTGATTCCCTTTAAGATTGACTGGTTTGATCTCTTTGCAGTCCAAGGGCCTCTCAAAAGTCTTCTCCAATGCCACAGTTCAATAGCATCAATTCTCCTGCACACAGGTTTCTTTATAGTCCAACTCTCACATTCATACATGACTACTGGAAAAACCATAGCTTTGACTATCTATTTGACCTTTGTCAGTTAAGGTCTTTGCTTTTTAATATGCTTTCTAGGTTGGTCATAGCTTTTCTTACAAGGAGCACGTGTCTTTTAATTTCATGGCTGCAGTCACCATCTGCAGTGATTTTGAAGTCCAAGAAAATAAAGTGTCAGCATTTCCATTGTTTCCCCATCTATTTGCCATGAAGTTATGGGACCAGATGTCATGGTCTTAGTTTTTTGAATGCTGAGTTTTAAGCTAGACTTTTTCACTCTCCTCTTTCACTTTCATCAAGAGGATATTTAGTTTTTCTTCGCTTTCTGCCATAAGGGTGGTGTCATCTGCATCTTTTTTTTCTGATTCAATTTTGAAAGGTTGTTTGTTACTAGAAATTTGTCCATTTCTTCTAGGTTGTCCAATTTGTTGACATATAATTGTTTATAGTATTGTTTTATGATTTTTTCTCGTATCTCTGTGATAGTAGTTATTATTTCTCTCTTTCATTTCTTATTTTGCTTCTTTGCTTGACCATGGCTAAAGGTTTATCAACTTGCTCATTTTTTTTTTAAAAAAAACAAAACAGCTCTTTGTTTCATTGATTTTTTTTCTAGTATTTTATGGATCTCTAATTTATTTTCTCTTTGAGCTTTATTTTTTCCTTCCTTCTGCTGACTTTAGGCTTTTTTTGTTTGTTTGTCTTTCTGATTTCCTTAGATGGCAGGTTAGTTTTTTTTTTAATTTGATGTTTTTCTTGATTTTCGAGAAAAGCTTGTATGATTAAAATTATCCCTCTTAGAAACTATTTTGCTGCATCCCACAGAGTTTGGAAAGTTTTGTTTCCATTTTCGTTAGTCTGAAGATATTTTCTGATTTCTTCATTTTCTCAATGGTTTTTAAGTAGTGCATTATTTAGTCTCCATGTATTTGTGGTTTTCCCGTTTTCCTTCTTGTAATTGATTACTAGTTCCATACCATTGTTGTCAGAAAAAAATTTCTTGATATAGTTTCTATCCTCTTAAATTTGTCAAAATTTTTCTTTTGGCCTAGCATGTAATCTATCATGGAGAATGCCCGTGTGTATTTGAAAAGAATATGAATTTTGCTGTTTTTAGATGAATGCCCTGTCAATCTCTATGAAATCCAACTGATCTAATGTGTCATTTAAGAGCACTACTTCCTTGTTGATTTTGTCTGGATGATTTGTTCATTGATGTACGTGGAGTGTTAAAGTCCTCTACTATTTCTGTATTATTGTCAGTTTCTTCTCTTTATGCCTGTTAATATTTGTCTTATATATTTATCTGCTTCTACATTAGGTACATATGTGTTAAGGAGTGTAATATCTTTTCATATATTCATCTTTTTATCATTATGTAATGCCCTTCATTTTCTTTTGTTATATACTTTGTTTTAAAGTGTATTTTGTCTGATATGTGTATTGCTAACCCCACTCTCTCATCATTTTTGTTTCCATGAAATATCTTTTTTCCATCATGTCTCTTTCAGTCTGTGCATATATTTAGCTCTGAAGTTTTAGTCTCTATAGGTAGCATATAGATGGGCCTTGTTATTTTTAAAAACTTTTTTTTTTATTTGCACTGGGTCTTATTTGCAGGGGACACAGGATCTTTAGTTGTGGCATGTGAACTCTTAGTTTCAGCATATGGGATCCAGTTTCCTGACCAGGGGTCAAACCTGGGCCCAGCATTGGGAACTGAGTGTCTTAGCCATTGGTCTACTAGGAAATTACTATGTCTTGTTTTTTAACCCAATCAGTCATCCTATGTCTTTTGATTGGGGCATCTAATTCATTGACATCAACTGCGATTATTGAGAGATACATACTTATTATCATTTTGTTGTTTCTTTTCTGGTTGTTTGTGGTTCTCTGTTCTTTGGACATTCTTTTAGTTTCTTCCCTTTGGTTTGATGTTTTCCTTTAATCATATGCTTCTGTTCTTTTCTATATACTTTTTGTGTATCTATTGTAGATTTTTGATTTGTGGTTGCCATGGAGTTCATATATGCTGACCTGTAATTATATCTACTTATTTTAAATAGGTAGTCATTTAAGTTCAAACATATTGCAGTTTTAGTTGATTTTATAATTTTTGGTCTTTAAATCTTTGTATTAGCTTATTTAGGAGGTTGATACTCAGTTTTTACTATATATTTGCCCTTAATGGTGGGATTTTTTCCCATTCCTACAGATACTTCCTTTTTGTTATAGCCTTTTTTTTTTCCACTTAGAGAAGACTCTTTAACATTTAGGGGTGTAGATTTAATATTGATGAATGTGCTTAGTTTTTGCTCTCTCAGTTGTTCTTCATCTCTACTTCAGTTGTGTATGATAATCTTGCTGGTACAATATCCTAGGCTGTAGGTTTTTCCCTTTCAGAACTTTGAATATATGATGTCACTTCCTTTTGGCCTGTAAAACTGCAGAAAAATCAGGATAGCCTTATGTGGGCTACCTTGTATATGACTCTTTTTCTCTTGCTGCCTTTTTTTCCCTGTAGTTGTTTCTTAGGTTATATTTTGGTGTTTTGCTTTCTTGAAAAAAGAAAAAAAATTTTTACTTTGAAATGGGGTATAGCTGATTAACAGTGCTGTGATAGTCTCAGGTGGACAGTAAGGGGATGCAGCCATACATATACATGTATCCATTCTCCCCCAAACTTCCCTCCCATCCAGGCTGCCACGTAACACTGAGCAGATTTCCATGTGCTATTCAGTAGGTCCTTGTTGGTTATCCATTTAAAATACAGCAGTGTGTACATGTTCATCCCAACCTCCCTAACTATCCCTTCCTCCTATCCTTCCTCCCAGCAACCGTAAGTTCATTTCCTAACTCTGTGAATCTTTCTGTTTTGTAGGTATGTTCATTTGTATCATTTCTTTGTAGGTTGCACATATAAAGAATGTCATGATATTTCTCCTTTTGCTTCTGACTTATTTCACTCAGTATCACAAGCTCTAGGTCCATCCATGTTGCTGCAAATGGCATTATTTCATTCTTTTTATATGGTTGGGTACTATGCCATCATATATATATACCACATTTTCTTTATCTGTTGCTCTGTCAATGGACATTTAGGTTGTTTCCATGCCTTGGTTATTGTAAACAGTGTTGTAATGAACATAGGGGTACATAACATCTTTTGGATTATGTTTTTCTCTGGATATATGTACAGAAGTGGGATTGCAAGGTCATATGGTAGCTCTATTTTTAGAAACTTCATGCTATTCTCCATAGTAGCTATACTATTTTATATTCCCACCAATAGTGTAAAATTTCCTCTTTAACTTTCTCCATTTTAATTATGATATACGTTGGCTTGAATATCTTTGGGTTCATCTTCTTTGGTACCCTCTGTGCTTCCTGTGCCTAGGTATGTCTTTCCTTCTTTAGATTTGGGAAGTTTTCATCCACAATTTCATCAAAAACAGTTTTGACCTCTTCTCTCTCTCTCTCTCTCCTTTTTTTGCTGACCTTATAATGTGAATGTTGTTTTGCTAAATGTTGCCATAGTAGTCCCCTAAATTGATCTTTTTTTAAAAAAAAAAAGTGTTTTGTTTTTTTTTTCACTGTTCTTATTGGGTGATTTCATTATTCTATTTTCCAGATCACTAATGCATTCTTCTGTATAACCTAATCTGATATTAATTTCTTCTAGTGTATTTTTAAAATTTTATTGTATTCTTCAATTCTGAGTCATTCTTTTTATATATCTATTACCATGTTAAAATTCTTACTGTGTTTATCTATTGTTTTCATTAACTTAGGTAGCATTCTTTTTTTTAATCTTTAAAGTATTAAAAAAAAATTTATTATTTATTTATTCTTTAAATTTAAATTTATTTTAATTGGATGCTAATTACTGAAACATGTATAATATCATATAAGAAATGAATTGCCAGTCCAGGTTCCATGCAGGATACAGGATGCTTGGGGCTGGTAGCATTCTTATTGGTAGTGTTTGAATTCTTTTTCTGGTAAGTTATTTATTTGTTTTTTGGTTGATTTCTTAGGGGCTTTCTCTCTCTCTCTTTTTTCTTCATTTGAAGCAAATTCCTCTGTCATCTCATTTTGTTTAACTTTGTCTCTAAGAAGTTAGGTGTTTTCTTGTTAATTTTCTGTTTAGTTGATCTATCCATAGATGTGAGTGGGGTATTAAAGTCTCCCATTATTATTGTGTTATTGTTAATTTCCCCTTTCATACTTGTTAGCATTTTTCTTACATATTGTGGTGCTCCTATGTTGGGTGCATATATATTTATAATTGTTATATCGTCTTCTTGGATTGATCCTTTCATCATTATGTAGTGTCCTTCTCTGTCTCTTCACAACCTTTGTTTTAAGTCTACTTTATCTGATATGAATATTGCTATTTCTGCTTTTTTTTGCTCTCTATTTTCAGGGAATATCTTTTCCCAGCCCTTCACTTTCAGTCTGTATGTGTCCCCTGTTTTGAGGTGGGTCTCTTGTAGACAACATATATAGGGGTCTTGTTTTTATATCCATTCAGCCAGTTTTTGTCTTTTGGTGGGGCATTGAACCCATTTAGGTTTAAGGTAATTATTGACAAGTATGATCCCGTTGCCATTTACTTTAATGTTTTGAATTCGAGTTTATACACCCTTTTTGCATTTCCTGTCTAGAGAATATCCTTGTATTTGTTGTAGAGCTGGTTGTGGTGCTGAATTCTCTCAGCTTTTGCTTGTCTGTAAAGCTTTTGATTTTTCCTTCATGTTTGAATGAGATCCTTGCTGGGTACAGTAATCTGGGCTGTAGGTTATTTTCTTCATCATTTTAAGCATGTTTTGCCATTCCCTCCTGGCCTGAAGAGTTTCTATTGAAAGGTCAGCTATTATCCTTATGGGAATCCCCTTGTGTGTTATTTGTTGTTTTTCCTTTGCTGCTTTTAATATTTGTTCTTTGTGTTTGATTTTTGTTAATTTGATTAATGTGTGTGTTGGGGTGTTTCACCTTGGGTTTATCGTGTTTGAACTCTCTGGGTTTCTTGGACTTGGGTGATTATTTCCTTCCCCATTTTAGGGAAGTTTTCAATTACTATCTCCTCAAGTATTTTCTCATGGTCTTTCTTTTTGTCTTCTTCTTCTGGGACTCCCATGATTCAAATGTTGGGGTGTTTAATATTGTCCTGGAGGTCTCTGAGATTGTCCTAATTTCTTTTAATTCATTTTTCTTTTTTTCCTCTCTGATTCATTTATTTTTAGCATTCTATCTTCTAATTCACTAATCCTAAATTCTGCTTCTGTTATTCTACTATTTGTTGCCTTCAGAGTGTTTTTGATCTCATTTATTGCATTATTCATTATATATTGACTCTTTTTTATTTCTTCTAGGTCCCTGTTAAATCTTTCTTGCACCTTCTCAATCTTTGTCTCCAGGCTATTTATCTGTGATTCCATTTTGATTTCAAGGTTTTGGATCATTTTCACTATCAATATTCAGAATTCTTTATCAGGTATATTCCCTATCTCTTCCTCTTTTGTTTGGTCTGGTGGACATTTATCCTGTTCTTTACCTGCTGGGTATTCCTCTGTCACAAGGAAACACAAACTTTTTTTTTTTAAGTTCATTCTACAATGTTTATTACATGCTTCTTCTTTAAAAAAAAAAAAAAAAAATTATTTATTTTTTTTTCAGTTCAGTTCAGTCACTCAGTCGTGTCCAACTCTCTGTGACCCCATGAATCACAGCACGCCAGGTCTCCCTGTCCATCACCATCTCCTGGAGTTCACTTAGATTCACGTCCATTGAGTCAGTGATGCCATCCAGCCATCTCATCCTCCGTCATCCCCTTCTCCTCCTGACCCCAATCCGTCTCAATATCAAAGTCTTTTCCAATGAGTCAACTCTTCGCATGAGGTGGCCAAAGTACTGGAGTTTCAGCTTCAGCATCATTCCTTCCAAAGAAATCCCAGGGTTGATCTCCTTCAGAATGGACTGGTTGGATCTCCTTGCAGTCCAAGGGACTCTCAAGAGTCTTCTCCAACACCACAGTTCAAAAGCAACAATTCTTCGGTACTCAGCCTTATTCATAGTCCATTTATTTTTTATTGGAGGCTAATTACTTTACAATATTGTATTGGTTTTGCCATACATCAACATGAATCCACCTCGGGTGTACACGTGTTCCCAATCCTGAACTCCCCTCCCACCTTCCTCCCCATACCAAATGATAACATAGACCAGTTAGACATAATTGATATCTATAGGACATTTTACCCTAAAACAATGAATTTCACCTTTTTCTCAAGAGCACACAGAACCTTCTCCAGGATAGATAACATCCTGGGCCATAAGTCTAGCCTTGGTAAATTCAAAAAAATTGAAATTACTCCAAGCATCTTTTCTGACCACAATGCAGTAAGATTAGATCTCAATTACAGGAGTTCAGTTCAGTTCACTTCACTTCAGTCACTCAGTCATGTCCGACTCTTTGTGACCCCATAAATTGCAGCATGCCAGGCCTCCCTGTCCATCATCAACTCCTGGAGTTCACTCAGGCTCATGTCCATCGAGTCAGTGATGCCATTCAGCCATCTCATCCTCTGTTGTCCCCTTCTCCTCCTGCCCCCAATCCCTCCCAGCATCAAAGTCTTTTCCAGTGAGTCAACTCTTCGCATGAGGTGGCCAAAGTACTGGAGTTTCAGCTTTAGCCTCATTCCTTCCAAAGAAATCCCAGCACTGATTTCCTTCAGAATGGACTGGTTGGATCTCCTTGCAGTCCAAGGGACTCTCAAGAGTCTTCTCCAACACCACAGTTCCAAAGCATCAATTCTTCGGTGCTCAGCCTTCTTTACAGTCCAACTCTCACATCCATACATGACTACTGGAAAAACCATAGCTTTGACTAGACAGCCCTTAGTTGGCAAAGTAGAAAAACTATTAAAAATTCCAACATATAGAGGCTGAAGTACATGCTGCTGAATAACCAACAAATCACAGAAGAAATCAAAAAAGAAATCAAAATATGCTTAGAAGTGAATGAAAATGAAATCGCAACAACTCAAAACCTGTGGGACACTGTAAAACCAGTGCTAAGGGGAAAGTTCATAGCAATACATGCAGGATAGCTCAAGAAACAAGAAAAAAGTCAAATAAATAATCTAACTCTACACCTAAAGCAACTGGAAAAGGAAGAAATGAAGAACCCCAGGGTTAATAGAAGGAAAGAAATCTTAAAAATTAGAGCAGAAATAAATGCAAAAGAAACAAAAGAGATCATAACAAAAATCAACAAAGCCAAAAGCTGGTTCTGTGAAAGGATAAATAAAATTGATGAACCATTATCCAGACTCATCAAGAAACAAAGGGAGAAAAATCAAATCAATAAAATTAGACATGAAAATGGAGAGATCACAACACACAATACAGATATACAAAGGAGCATAAGAGACTACTATCAGCAATTATATGCCAATAAAATGGAAGAAATGGACAAAGTCTTAAAAAAGTGCAACTTTCCAAAACTGAACCAGAAAGAAATAGAAAATCTTAACAGACCCATCACAAGCACAGAATTTGAAACTGAAATAAAAATCTTCCAGCTAACAAAACCCCATGTCCAGATGGCTTCACAGCTGAATTCTACCAAAAATTTCGAGAAGAGCTAACACCTATCTTACTCAAACTCTTCCAGAAAATTGCAGAGGAAGGTAAACTTCCAAACTCATTCTATGAGGCCACCATCACCCTAATACCAAAACCTGACAAAGATGCCACAAAAAAAGAAAACTACAGGCCAATATCACTGTTGAACATAGATGCAAAAATCTTTAACAAAATTCTAGCAATCAGAATCCAACAACACATTAAAAAGATCATACACCATGACCAAGTGGGCTTTATCCCAGGGATGTAAGAATTCTTCAATATCTGCAAATCAATCAATGTAATACACCACATTAACAAATAAAAAAAAAAAACCCATACGATTATCTCAATAGATGCAGAGAAAGCCTTTGACAAAGTTCAACATCCATTTATGATAAAAACTCTCCAGAAAGCAGAAATAGAAGGAACATACCTCAACATAATAAAAGCTATATATTAAAACCCACAACAAATATTATCCTCTATGGTGAAAAACCGAAAACATTTTCCCTAAAGTCAGGAACAAGACAAGGGTGCCCACTTACCACTACTATTCAACACAGTTTTGGAAGTTTTGGCCACAGCAATCAGAGCAGAAAAAGAAATAAAAGGAATCCAAATAGGAAAAGAAGTAAAACTCTCACTGTTTGCAGATGACATGATCCTCTACATAGAAAACCTAAAGACTCCTCCAGAGCTAGAGCTAATCAATGAATATAGTAAAGTTGCAGGATATAAAATCAACACACAGAAATCCCTTGCATTCCTATATACTAATAATGAGAAAATAGAAAGAGAAATTAAGGAAACAATTCCATTCACCATTGCACTGAAAGGAATAAAATACTTAGGAATATATCTACCTAAAGAAACAAAAGACCTGTATATAAAATAGTATAAAACACTGGTGAAAGAAGTCAGAGAACACTACTAGATGAAGAAACATACCATGTTCATGGATCAAAAGAATCAATATAGTGAAAATGAGGTTACTACCCAAAGCAATCTATAGATTCAATGCAATCCTTATCAAGCTACCAATGATATTTTTCACAGAGCTAGAACAAATAAGTTCACAACTTGTATGGAAATACAAAGCAATAGCCAAAGCAATCTTGAGATAGAAGAATGAAACTGGAGGAATCAACCTGCCTGACTTCAGGCTCTATTTCAAAGCCACAGTCATCAAGACAGTATGGTACTGACACAAAGACAAAAATATAGATCAATGGTACAAAATAGAAAGCCCAGAGATAAGTCTACGCACCTATGGACACCTTATCTTTGACAAAGGAGGCAAGAATATACAATGGAGAAAAGACAATCTCTTTAACAAGTGGTGCTGGGAAAACTGGTCAACCACTTGTAAAAGAATGAAACTAGAACACTTTCTAACACCATACACAAAAATAAACTCAAAATGGATTAAAGATCTATACGTAAGACCAGAAACCATAAAACTCCTAGAGGAGAAAATAGGCAAAATACTCTCCAACATAAATCACAGCAGGATCCTCTATGACCCACCTCCCAGAATATTGGAAATGAAAGCAAAAATAAGCAAATGGGACTTAATTAAAATTAAAAGCTTCTGCACAACAAAGGAAACTACAAGCAAGGTGAAAAGACAAACTTCAGAATGGAGAAAAAAACAGCAAATGAAGCAACTGACAAACAAGTAATCTCAAAAATATAGAAGCAACGTATGCAGCTCAATTCCAGAAAAATAAACGACCCAGTGAGAAAATGGGCAAAAGAACTAAATAGACATTTCTCCAAAGAAGACATGTGGATGGCTAACAAACACATGAAAAGATGCTTAACATCACTCCTTATCAGAGAAATGCAAATCAAAACCACAATGAGGTACCATTTCACACCAATCAGAATGGCTGCAATCCAAAAGTCTACAAGCAATAAATGCTGGAGAAGGTGTGGAGAAAAGGGAACCCTCTTACACTGTTGGTGGGAATGCAAACTAGTACAGCCACTATGGAGAACAGTGTGGAGATTCCTTAAAAAACTGGAAATAGAACTGCCTTATGACCCAGCAATCCCACTGCTGGGCATACACACCGAGGAAACCAGAATTGAAAGAGACACATGTACCCCAATGTTCATCGCAGCACTGTTTATAATAGCCAGGACATGGAAGCAACCTAGATGTCCATCAGCAGATGAATAGATAAGAAAGCCATGGTACATATACACAATGGAGTATTACTCAGCCATTAAAAAGAATACATTTGAAGCAGTTCTAATGAAGTGGATCAAACTGGAGCCGATTATACAGAGTGAAGTAAGCCAGAAAGAAAAACACCAATAGAGTATACTAATGCATATATATGGAATTTAGAAAGATGGTAATGCAAGACAGCAAAAGAGACATAGATGTATAGAACAGTCTTTTGGACTCTGTGGGAGAAGGAGAGGGTGGGATGATTTGTGAGAATGGCATTGAAACATGTATAATATCATATAAGAAATGAATCGCCAGTCCAGGTTTGATGTAGGATACAGGATGCTTGGGGCTGGTGCACTGGGATGACCCAGAGGAATGGTACGGGGAGGGAGGTGGGAGGGGGATTCAAAATGGGGAACACATGTACACCTGTGGCGGATTCATGTTGATGTATGGCAAAACCAATGCAATATTGTAAAATAATTAGCCTCCAATTAAAATAAATAAATTTAAATTTAAAAAAAGAAGTTAGGTGGGATGGCTAGCTATTGCAGTCACAAAGGGATGTGCATGTGTGAAAGCATCTTTATCCAGTCTGTGTGTGTCCAGTGACTTTGATGGGAGAGCTGGGTCTGAAGTAAGGATAAGTCAGGTCTTTCCCCAGGTAGTGCTAACAGCTCTCACTTTGATAGAAGATGGGATTGGAAATGGGCGGGGAGGAAGTGCTAGAGGTAGAGTCAGGTGCAAGCCAAGGCTTTCTCCTCTGCTCTGTGGCCAGTATCAGCCACTGGGGGTGACGATGAGTCCAAGTTGCTGGAGCAGAATCTCTGAGGTCCAGGTCTCAGTTGGTTCAATTCCCTTTAAATATGTATTATCCCCCATGCCAGTACCAACATCTTGGACCCAGTGAGGGGCAGTGCAGGGGCAAGAGGGACTGGTGTGGCATTTAGTCTGAGTCTGGGTGTTGGCTGTGGTGGCTCCAGTTGCAGTCAGATTCCAAGACTGTTTCCTGGGTCTGCCTCCGTAAGCCCAAGTAATGACTGTTCCCACTTTGCTCAGATGTTGCTCTGGTACTGAGCTGCCTTTGTCCCTTTCAAGTGAGCTTTCCCTTGAAAGTGGCAACCTTTGCCTCAAGGTGGAGCTGTGTCATGATGCCAGTGGGTCTGGAGTGGGTACTTGATTGAGGCTGACACCTGTGTTGGAATGTTGGCAGAAAACTAGCTAGCATCCCATTCAGTTTCAACCTGCCCTCTCTGCCCTGTTTTGGGAGTAAGCAAACATGTGTGCACTCCTCCTAAGTTGAGTCTGGGCTTCCCACAACTCTCCTGTCAATTCCTTTGGCTGTTGAACCAGCTAAGGGTACTTGTCTACCTGGTGTTGAACTTCAGGTCTAGGGTAACCATATATGGATCAAACTCGTCACTCCTCAGTAAGATTTTCACCCATGTAATCTCCCTCCTCTTCTGAGTCCCCTCCCAGAGGCACAGGCCCCAACCTGATAATTTCTCTTCCCTTGCAACTGATTTTGTGTGTATATTTATTGCAGCCTTGGTCGCCAGTAACGTTTCAGTGAAAATTGTTTCACATGTAGATATATTTTTGATGTGTTCATTAGTGGGGGTGTGGGGTGAGTTCCACATCCTCTTACTCCACTATCGTGATCCCTAGTGTAAGTGAGTCATAGAACACTTTCTCTAAGTGATCTCTGAATGGGCTCTGAGGGCTATCTTTACACTAGTGCCTGGTTGGGAACTTTAACTATGAGAAAAAAGCTAGATAGTTTGGGCTCTGGGGAGAGAAGATAAAGAGAAAGCCATTGAGTTTACACCTCAGACTTTATCAGCTATTAAGAAAAAAAGAGTTATCTCAGCTACTGTTGGTTATCACTGGGGAAACCATCCTGGAAAGGAGAGCAAGATGAGGTCAGGAACTTCCCAATAGATTACAAGCATGAGATACTGTTGAAGCCTGGCTTGGATAATTTTGAGCATTATTTTACTAGCGTGTGAGATGAGTGCAATTTCACAGTAGTTTGAGCATTCTTTGGCATTGCCTTTCTTTGGGACTGGAATGAAAACAGCTTTTCCAGCCCCGTGGCCACTGCTGAGTTTTCCAAATTTCTTGGTATATTGAGTGCAACACTTTTACAGCATCATCTTTTAGGATTTGAAATAGTGAAACAGGAGTTCCATCACTTCCACTACCTTTGTTCATAGTGATGCTTCCTAAGGCCCACTTGACTTCGCATTCCAGGATGTCTGGCTCTAGATGAGTGATCATACCATCATGATTATCTGGGTCTTGCAGATCATTTCTGTAATGATCATTTCTGTAAGATCATTTCTGTTCTTCTGTGTATTCTTCCATCTCTTCTTAATATCTTCTGCTTCTGTTAGGTCCATACCATTTCTGTCCTTTATTTTAACCATTTTTACATGAAATGTTCTCTAATTTCCTTGAATAGATCTCTAGTCTTTCCTCTATTCTATTGTTTTCCTCTATTTCTTTGCATTGATCACTGAGGAAGGCTTTCTTACCTTTCCTTGCTGTTAATTGAATTTCTACATTCAAATGGGTATATCTTTCCTTTTCTCCTTTCCTTTTCATTTCTCTTCTTTTCATAGCTATTTGTAAGGCCTCCTCAGACAACCAATTTGCCTTTTTGCGCTTTTTTTTCTTAGGAATGGTCTTGATCCCTGCCTCCTGTACAGTGTCATGAACCTCCATCCACAGTTCTTCAGGCACTCTGTCTATCAGATCTAATCCCTTGAATCTATTTGCCACTTCCACTGTATAATCATAAGGGATTTGGTTTAGGTCATACCTGAATGGAATCAAGATTGCCTGGAGAAATATCAATAAGCTCAGATCTGCAGATGAAACCACCCTTATGGCAGAAAGTGAAGAGGAACTAAAAAGCCTCTTGATGAAAGTGAAAGAGGAGAGTGAAAAAGTTGGCTTAAAACTCAACATTCAGAAAACAAAGATCATGGCATCTGGTCCCATCACGTCATGGGAAATAGATGGGGAAACAGTGACTGCCTTCAATTTTGGGGCTCCAAAATCACTGCAGGTTGTAACTGCAGCCAAGGAATTAAAAGATGTTTATTCCTTGGAAGGAAAGTTATAACCAACCTAGACAGCTTATTAAAAAGCAGAGACATTGCTTTGCCAACAAAGGTTCATCTCGTCAAGGCTATGGTTTTTCCAGTGGCCATGTATGGATGCGAGAGTTGGACCATAAAGAAAGCTGAGCACTGAAGAATTGATGCTTTTCAACTGTGGTGTTTGAGAAGACTTTTAAGAGTCCCTTGGACTGCAAGGAGATCCAGCCAGTCCATCCTAAAGGAGATCAGTCCTGAGTGTTCATTGGAACGACTGATGTTGAAGCTGAAACTCCAATACTTTGGCCACCTGATGCAAAGAGCTGACTCATTTGAAAAGACACTGATGCTGAGGAAGATAGAGGCCAGGGGGAGAAGGGGACAACAGAGGATGAGATGGTTGGATGGCATCATTGACTCAATGGACATGAATTTGGCTAAACTCCGGGAGTTGGTGATGAACAGGGAGGCTGGGCGTGCTGTGGTCCATGGAGTCACAAAGAGTTGGACACGGCTGAGCGATTGAACTGAACTGAATGGTCTAGCGATTTTCCCTACTTTCGTCAATTTAAGTCTGATTTTGGCAATAAGGAGTTCATGATCTGAGCCACACTTAGCTCCTGGCCTTGTTTTTGCTGACTGTATGAGCTTCTCCATCTTTGGCTGCAAAGAATATAATCAATCTGATTTCGGTGTTGACCATCTGGTGATGTCCATGTGTAGAGTATTCTCTTGTGCTGTTGGCAGAGGGTGTTTGCTATGACCAGAGTGTTTTCTTGGAAAAACTCTATTAGCCTTCGCCCTGCTTCATTCTGTACTCCAAGGCCAAATTTGCTTTTACTCCAGGTATTTCTTGACTACCTACTTTTGCAGTTCAGTCCCCTATAATGAAAAGGACATCTTTTTTGGGTGTTAGTTCTAGAAGGTCTTGTAGGTCTTCATAGAACTGTTCAGCATCAGCTTCCTCAGCAATACTGGTTGGGGCATAGACTTGGATTACTGTAGTATTGAATAGTTTGCTTTGGAAATGAACAAAGATCATCCTGTTGTTTTTGAGATTGCATCCAAGTACCGCATTTCGGACTCTTTTGTTGACTATGATGGCTACTCCCTTTCTTCTAAGTAATTCTCACCCACAGTAGTAGATATAATGGTCATCTGAGTTAAATTCACCCATTCCAGTTCATTTTAGTTTGCTGATTCCTAAAATGTCGATGTTCACTTTTCCCATCTCCTATTTGACCACTTCCAATTTGCCTTGATTCATGGACCTAACATTCCAGGTTCCTATGCAGTATTGCTCTTTACAGCATCGGACTTTATTTCCATCACCAGTAATATCCACAACTGGGTATTGTTTTTGCTTTGGCTCCATCCCTTCGTTCTTTCTGGAGTTATTTCTCCACTGATCTCCAGTAGCATATTGGGCACATATCAACCTGGGGAGTTCGTCTTTCAGTGTCCTATTTTTTTGCCCTTTCACACTGTTCATGGGGTTCTCAAGGCAAGAATACTGAAGTGGTTTGCCATTCCCTTCTCCAATGGACCACATTTTGTCAGAACTCTCCACTATGATCTGTTCATCCTGAGTGGCCCTAGTTTCCTTGAATTAGACAAAGCCATGGCCCATGTGACCAGATTGGTTAGTTTTCTCTGATCGTGGTTTTCAGTCTGTCCTCAGATGGAGAAGGATAAGAGGCTTAGGGAAGCTTTTGACGGGAGAGACTGACTGAGGGGGAAACTGGTTCTAAGGCTATGCATATGCATATTCTTATTACTGGACTGCTTTTACTCTCTGAATTCAAATTCCTCCCACAGGAATCTAATGCTGGGTGAGGCTTTGTGGCATTTGAACACCAGCAAAGTGATGAAAGCATTAGATGAAAACAGGGAACTTCCCAAGCAGTGAGAGGCTGCCTGATTTCCCACATAGCCCCTTTGTCACATTTATCTCTGGAAGGCTTTGTAATAACAATTGTCACTTTAACCACAAACATCCTCCAGCCAAGAAGCCCGATTCTTCCCAAAGAAGGTAACCTATTTCACGACCTTGAACATTCTAAACAAAGTTCACAACCTCAGGCTTGCCCAAGATAGGCTAGATCGAAACTGAAAGAACAGAATTGCACTGTATAGTAAAGTAAAAGACAATTTTATGGTTTTCATAGGCAGCCCATGTGGGGACAAATTTTGTGAAGTGAAGGGAAGATAGGTCTGGGGCCCCAAGGGTGAGAGATGGATAATTCAGGATGTGAGAATTGCTTACATATTTTTAAGAACACTGCTGGGCTTATACTAATTTTAAGATGTTTTCTGTTCCATGTTCCAAGTTTCTTCCTCTCCCACCATTATCCTCACTCTTTACTATAATTCTATTACATAAATCTTCTCTTTTATGAGTGACATATTGAAGAAACTCATTAAGTAGATTTACATTTGGGTCTACATGGGGGAGAAGTGAATACCAGACAGGGGCCATGAGATAAGAAAGTTTGAGAATACATCAGAAGAACATCGGGACAAAAGATGACTAGGAGAAAGATACTCTTTACTCCCATCACCCCATCTCCCATTGCCATGGAGGGATCTTCAAAATATACCGAAGATGGGGATAATGAATTTGAGTTTGGAGCATTCTTTTAAAAGTTCTGGGTTTAGACATCCTTTTAAAATATCTTACTACAGAATGATTCCTTGCAGTCTGGCAGTTTAGTGGGTATCCAAGAGGATAAAGAGGATATCAGCTTTATTTTTGTGTTAAGCAATCATTTTCTTTATGTTTCAAAACACAGATTTCACACACAAAAAATAAACACAATAAAAAATAAACCCTGTTGGCTATGCTTGCAAGCAAAGACCATCATGTAGACCTATTTTTAAGGTAATTCACTTACCTTGTGTATTTCTAGTTCACTTGGATGTCCTGTAAAATGTCAGTTTAAGTTTGGATCCTGTGGGATTCTGGATTCTCAATTTTGTATTCACATTTTTTGTTGTTGTTAGAGCAAGAAGCAAACCCTAGCAAATTTTACAAACAACCTGCTTCAACTTTGGGATTTGTGGATGAGTAATAAAAATGCCTGAGCTAGTTATTTCCAGCCAAAGGATCCCAGTTTATGCTCCAAATTGTTTGTGATCCCACAAATCTCTCAAAGAAACAATTTGGGGAGGGATGCTAGAGATGCAGAGCTGAAGAACTGAGGGCAGCCAACGCAGTCATTAAGGATATTGGCTTTGTAGTCAAGTAGATCGTGGTTCAAATCCTGGTTCTTACTAATTGTGCTCATTATGTTGCTTTACCTCTCTGCGTCCCAGTCTGCAAGAGGGAGTAATGATCCTAGGCTGGTCTTGAGAGTATAATGAAATGCATTTGGCATAGTTCTTAACTTATGAAATGCACTCAACTATAGTAGCTGCTCTTTGATTATTGAGAAAATTTAGGCCCATGCTGGCTTGATCAAGGCACATAACTCATCAGTTAGAGTCAGAGCTGGCATTAGATATTCCAACTCTGAATCCAGCTTTCACTCAATTACTTTGTGAAATTTCTCACAGCACTTGCCAAACTGCGATTCAGATCTACCTTGTATGTCTCTGTGCTCACCTGGGAGACGAGATGATGCAGACAGACATGGCTAAATGGGTCTGTGGAGTAGTGGATGAATGGACACATGCTGTGTTGGCAAGCTCACTGGGGAGTCTTTCTTTCTCCCTTCCTGATTCTGCCCTTCCCGTCGAAACCAAACACTCTCACCTGGAAACTATGCATCTTCTTTGAACATGATGCTCTGCCATCCATCCTATCCTCCCTGTTTACATTCCTCTACCTAGTGCTTTGTAATGAAGGAGAACACTGTGATGCAGTGGAAAGAACAGTGAGATGAATTCTGTTACAGACATTCTGTAATGGTTTATTATTCTAAAAAAAAATGAGGGAATTGGATTATGAAATCCCTCTTGAATAAGCATTATAAATCTATGAAAAGGAAGAAGTGAAGACACACCAAGTGTACAGTAAAGATCTATTTAAACTGCTGTTTGATGTTTCCTTGTTTTATGAAAATGGAGAAAAAGGCACTATAGTGATTTTTCAATTGGGCTGAATTTCAAAATTCTATTAAATAAATGATTTTTGGAAAACTTTTAAAAGATAATAGGCACAAATATATCTTTACTGGGTAGATTTCCATGTAGAAAGTAAATAATTTCCTGCATAAAATGCATGTGCTATTCTTCAGGCCGAGATTCCTCAGCTTCAGCATTATTGAAATTTGGGGCCAGAAAGTGCTTTGTTGTGGATGTTGTCATGTGTGTTGCAGAATATTTGGCAGCATTCCTCTCCTCTGCCCACTAGACACCAGTAGCACACCTCCCCTCCCCCAATTATGACAACGAAAAATGTGTAAAATGTTACCAAATATCCTGTGCAGGAGATACACGTGTCCCCTGGCTGAGAACCACTGCTTTAAGCACATGTATTGGAATTCTCTCTGCTCTAAATCAATTTATTTCAGTTATATTAGTCGGGATAAGCAAGATGGGGTTGTAGTAACAAACTCCACATGTCAATAACTTAATGGAACAAATTTATTTCTTATTCCAAGGCAGCTGAGCTTCATGTAGTGATTGAATGGCCCAGGTTGCTTCCATTTGAGTTCCCTGATCACAACACGAGGCCTCTATGATTATGGAAACATATGACAAAAACAAACAGAGAACTCACTCCAGCTCTTATGTGCTTTAGCCCAGATGTGACACACCTGTCTTATATCCAAAGGTCATGATGAGATCTAGTCCCATGGCTCTTCTGAACTCCAAGGGGCCCATAGAATATCAGGAAGCATATGCAACATTTGGCAAACATTGTTTACCACAACAAACATTCACAACTTGGAGAGCTGACTGTATATGGAGAAGCCCAGAAGGAATTTTCCATTTATCTGTCATCTTTCACCTTAGACGAGGCCACTCATAACTAGTCAGAACTAGAACTAGCATGTTCTCAAATTCTACATGCTACTCCTTTCTTATTAATTAGATAAATGCGAATGCTTCATCATGGTGATATTTAGTTGCATTATGCCACCTCTTTTTCTTCAAATGACAGTCCCCAGAGAATCCTAAAAGATAAAGCAATTAAAAGATGAGCTGAAGTGGTTGAAGTGGGGATGGTATCTTGTTCTCCTTGGCCTCCAAATTCATGCATAAAGAGACCATAGAGGGCAGTTAGCAAAATATTTATAACATTTTAAAACACTTTGAATAAATACAACTCACTGATCCGGTTGTAATAGCTGTTACACTGCTTGGAGAAAGGCAATGGGAAGGGATATGTGAACATCCTTCCCCATAGGCTAGGAGAGGTCTGGTTTCTCCTTGACTCAGCAGTCACTTGTGGCTGACAAGGCTGAGCAGCAGGTTACTGTTGACCCAGATGGCACACTGGTACTCTTGCTGGTATTCCTGCCTCATGTCCCATACCTCACCCCATCCATTGTCATCTTCCTCAGCTATACCTTTCTCCTGTTCTTGGGCACATCATGCCTCTCGGGATGAGCTGCCCAAATTGGCATCCTCTCTTCTCTAGTTCTCAGTTCACTCACAGCCTCCCTCAGAAACTCAGATTCGCCTTCCACTTTTGGAGGGATCAAGACAGGTGCTCCAAAGGCCATATAGAAGCTATTCCTCCCTAGATTTTCTCTCACGTTCCTGGTCCAACTTTGTTATCAACCTTTAACCCTCTCCCCTAGCTGGATTTTCTGGATACCTCTGTCTTTATGATCCTTTCCTTTGGGGACAGCATTAGCAACAATATCATTTGGTATCATTTGATTAAAAAATGACAGGTAATTTGTTTGCTATAGTTTCTTTTCACTGATATTGTCAAAACATCTTAGAACTGGAGAAAAAAATTAGAACATCTGTGCTGAGGTAGCATACTATAAAGGTTTAAAGATATACATTTCTGGAGTCACACTGTTTTGGAATGATACATTTCAGTATGATCAAAAATTATGAATTAACGTGGTTTTGAAATTAATTAACTATTTTTTTGTTTCTTTAAAAAGTGTTTTTGGCTATACTGGGTCTTCATTGTTGCATGGGCTTTTCTCTAGTTGCAGGGAGTGGGGGCTACTTTCTAGTTGTGTTGCATGGACTTCTTACTGTGGCATGGGCTTAGTTAGTCCAAGGCATGTGGGATCCCTGGACCAGGGATTGAGCCCACATCTCCTGCTGTGATGAGTGAAAGCTGCTCAGTCATGTCCAACTCTTTGCAACCCCATGGATGATACAGTCCATGGAATTCTCCAGCCCAGAATACTGGAATGGGTAAGCCTTTCCCTTCTCCAGGGGATCTTCCCAATCCAGGGATCGAAACCAGGTCTCCTGCATTGCAGATGGATTTGTTACCAGCTGAGCCACAAAGGAAGCCCAAGAATACTGGAGTGGGTAGCCTATCCCTTCTCCAGGGGATCTTCCTGACTCAGAGATCAAACCAGGGTCTCTTGCATTGCAGGCAGATTCTTTACCAACTGAGCTATCAGGGAAGCCCATATTAGTAGGCAGATTCTTTACCACTGAGCCACCAGAAAGCCCAAGCTGATACATTGATTTTATAAGCTTCTTAAACTTAAACACTTTACTCAGGTCCACTGCCTCCATTTCCTTATCTGTAAAATTGTAATAATAATAGTACCTACCTCATAAGCTTATAATAATGTTTTTTAAATGGTTAATATTTTTAAAGCATTTAAACAAGTGCCTAAGCCCAGCCTGGTGATCTGTGATGACCCACAGGGGTGAGATGGGATGGGGGAGGGAGGCTCCTGAGGAAGGGGATGTATGTATAAAATTATGGCTGATTTGTGTTGTTTTATGGCAGAAACCAACACAACATTGTAAAGCAGCCATCTTCCAGTTAAACAAAACAAAACAGAGAGTTGAACCCGGAAAAGAATAAAGAGTGCTTAGAATTTAGCATATACTATGTTAAGTGTTGTTAAATTATGACAAATAGAAAAATATATCAGTATCTCCATTATAGCATGAAGGTAATCTGCTATGTCCTAGAGAATTCTCAATAAAGGGCCCCATTTTTATTCTAGAAAAATAACAGAGGCCAGCCAGAAAATTCTGGTATAACAGGTTAGCTACTAAAACATGCCAGGTCGTTTGCCATCTCTAACATGTAAAAGTGAGTTTGCTAGTTTACATTCTATGGGAGAGCTTCCTTTTTCTGGAATGAAGGAGTTTGACCATCACAGCTTTGTCAGGCTCATCAATGAATGCTTTAAAAAATGAAATGTTAATGAGAAAGAGGACATTTATATAGTCTCAATTTAAAGTTATATCCCTAGATTTTATACATTAATTACAAATGGAAACATAGTAATTTATCAGTGGACAAACCCTGGTTAACACCATGATAACTTATAATCAAAGTTCACATCATTAGCAGTGGGACAAACTAATATTAGATATGCTTTAATGGGATATAGTGAGAAGAACACATCATCTGTGTGGTATTCCTGCCAAATTTTCACAAACTGACCTAATCCTAGGAAATTTCGGATCAACTAAATAAGAGACAAGCTATAAAATCACAGCCCTCTCTTCATTCAAAGTGTTGTTAATATCATGCTGGCAAAGAAAGACTGAGGAACTCTTTCTAGTGAGTCTCTCAAAGGAAACTAAAGTGATATGACAGTTAAATGCCACTGGTGATCCTGGATTTGGACTGAATTATGTACTTGGTGCAGGGAAGAGGAAAATCACTATAAAGGACATATTGGGTAAGTTGGTGAAATTTAAATATGTATTATGGATTAGCTGTAATATGGATTATGGGATATTTTATCAATGTTAAATGTCCTAATTATGATAATTATATAGTGTAAAATTATGCCCCTATTCTTAGGAGATATACACTGAAGTTTTTAAGAGTTAAAATGTATGATATCTACAA
Organism: Budorcas taxicolor; assembly: GCF_023091745.1. Lineage (NCBI taxonomy): Eukaryota > Metazoa > Chordata > Mammalia > Artiodactyla > Bovidae > Budorcas > Budorcas taxicolor. The sequence continues at coordinate 48,660,974 of NC_068922.1, forward strand.
CTTATTGTCAAATGGTTCAGAAAAAAAAACTGCTCTCTGTGTTTGCATGAATACATTGAGAGAGAATTACAAAGCAAATGCAGTCAAATATTGGTGGTGACTTGTCTGGGTAAAACATAAATATCTAGATATAGAACTTTTTGGTACTATTCTTACAATTTTTCTGAAAATTAATTAAATTTTTAAAAGATTGCTAAATAAAAAATATATAAAGCTGCATACCCCACAGACCCTACTTTCAGAAAAAAAAAAAAAAAAAAACAGTGCACTTATTACTCAATTACTAAGGCCAGCATGAACTGGATAATTAACTTGAAAATTTAGTAGATGAAGAACTATCCTGACAGTTAAGGACCTACGGAGAATTACTAAATTACTAAAGAAGAAAAATGGCTCTCTGCCTTGTTATATTAATATTTGCTGAAAACTTTTCTGATGCACTTTCTTCCTTGCAGAGTTAAAAAATCTTTATGGAGTTTTCCATGTATGAGGCTGCAGCCGCTGTGGGGCCCCTCTGGTGTTGGCTATAGATGTGTGTCATACCAGAGGAAATCATTCTGGGAGAAGCAGCACACCTGGTGTTAATTACAGCTAAGGTGTTATAATGATGTATACAAGAATTTATTCTAGCTAAGTTCCCACATTCATAGATTTGTCCCCTCTGGACTGCTTATATGCCTCAAGCACTTGCCTTTTTGCCTGTGCATGAAATCCAGCTTCTTAGGAGGACACAGAGTGGTCTCACAGACCACATACTGACTCAGCAGATGTCCTCAGCAGGTAAAAGTGTGAAAGTGAGTTGCTCAGTCATGTCTGACTCTTTGTAACCCCATGGGCTATATCCAGCCACTCTCCTCTGTCCATGGGATTCTCCAGGCAAAAATAATGGAGTGGGTAGACATTCCCTTTTCCAAAGAATCTTCCCAATCCAGGGATCAAACTCAGGTCTCCTGCATTGCAGGCAGATTCTTTACTGTCTGAGCCAACAAGGAAGTCCAGCAGGTACTCAGGTTAATTCCTTGTGCAAAGAGGAGACAAAAAAATTTTTTTTTAAATAGTACCTTCTGTATCCTAAGGAATGGGAGTGCATAGCAGGCCTCTGTAGCTGAAGAGACATTTGCTTCCTGAGCCAGGGGTTGATGCCTATATCCAAATTTGAAAATAGAGGCTATTTCCAGGCATAAAAGAAGAAAATCAGCTGACTTGGGGGGTAGTGGGAGGAGAGCGTTCCTGGGCAAAGAACTACCAACAGTAAGGCTAGGGGGTCATGGGCACAGGTCACGTGGGCACTACTCCACAACTGAGGCCACATGTATTTTCTCTTCACACAGAGTTGTCTGGTTCTACCTTAGAGCTCAAGTGGCTACTCAATATTTCTCTAGGGAAACTCTATCTATGTGATACAAATCCATGGCCACTTCCAGAGAAACACACCGAAAGGTTTTGTCTGTAGACAAATGGCACTACCCTAAAATAAATTACTCTTCCCCATATACCCTTTAGAGAATTTCATTAAGAAATATGTATGGCAAAACCAATACAATATTGTAAAGTAAAAAAAAAAAAAAAAAAAATCCAGCAAATAGCCCAGACTTCCAAGGCATTGCTGGATTTTGCTGGATTTAAGAGTCACTATTTTGGTTACTTTGTCCATTTCGAGTCCATAAATTCACTTTTAAGGGGGAAAAAAAATAAACTTTATCTTCACATACATGTTGCCTCTGACTGGTTCATTCTCTCCTTTATGATTGTTTTGATCTGTTCACCATTTGTGGTCAACATCCACACTTTCTTTGAAGGTTCCCTGACGGTGTCTCCAGGTCTCTATGTTACCACTGGAGCACAGGTCAAAGCTACCAGAACTTGTAAAGAGACTTTGTCTGGGCTGTCGTCACCTCAGTGTCACCACACAGGTGGAATATGTAGGTTGCTTCCTCCAATATCTATTTAATCAAGAGCCTCAGAGGGTCTCTGTCTCCACTTCAGCTAGCAGAACATGAAGACTTCTTAAATAACCAGCATGTCAGCTGCTAAATATTCCTGTTTAACAGGAATATCATCTGAACAGTGATTATTTTGATCTTTCCATGTAAGATAAAACTAGTCATTTAATACAAACTTCATCAACTTTTTAGTGTAGCTCAGCACTGAGACTGTCCTTTCAACATAGTTCAGCATTAAGTGCCTATCAATGAACTGCTCTAGAAAAGAACTATGCCACCAGAACTCTGGTCTTGACAGGATGCCACCACATGGGTAACCGTGGACCACTTCTTAGGCTCAGCTTTCCATTATGTCTGATTAGCTGCTGTTCAGCTTATCCCTCACCTGCTCAGGGGATGTATTGTTAGATTAGCTTAGATATTCAGCCTGGCAGCAATTTTTTGTGGATCTAAGGAAAGTTACATTGTCTGTAGAGGAAATGATGCTAGCGTAGAAGCATTTTATCACTAAGTGTATATGGATGTTTGAAAAAATTTCTCACTAAAATGCATCCTCCAACTCCTTCCTCCTTTTGAACACCTCTTCCCTGCCTCAAATTGGAAAGCGCCTTTTAGCTGGTGAAGGCTGTCTGCAATTTGAAGCAATTTACCATTACTAGATGATGTTAGTGGGCTGATAAATATGCTGTTATTAGTACTGTGCTGATAGGCTCTAGCTATGTTTTTTTGGGGACTGTTGATAACTTTGGATGTAGGCAGAGAGTGAGCAAAGTCCTTTACTTTTATTTTTTAATCTTTTTTTTCTTTATCCTAAAGGGACTATTTCATTATCTTATCTGATGTTATTCATTCTGTAATTCTAACTTCTTCCTCCTTCCTTTCTTTCTCCCTCTTCGTTCTTTCCTTCATCAAAAACACTGTGGAACTCTTAATATGTACCAGGCACCATAATGATTTAGAATTCACTGGTGGATGGAACCTATAGAAACTGGGTAGATTGGAGAAGATACATGTAATTATCAAGGATAGGAGGCTCATAGAAATTCTACTTGGATCCTCATTCTGTCTTAATCTTCCTGCTTCTATGCTTTTACTTATTAATATATAATTTCTACCAGGTGAGCAATTTCCCATTTATCTTCTATCAGTGACTTTCCACATGATCAATATTATCTTCTTTCTCCTTGAGGATGACTTTTCAGCTTACACTAAATTTTCACTTTTGAATCCTAACACTTATTTGGCCATAATGTACTCTTGTGACAGCTTGCCTTGATATCTTTGTTGGAACTTTAAAATTTTATTTTTTAGGTAGAATGAGAATTCTCCAAATAATTTGTTCTTTTTAAATTGAAGTATAGTTGCTATGCAATATTATATAAGTTACAACTGTATAACAGTGATTCATAATTTTTAAAGACTATACTCATGGCACCCCACTCCAGCACTCTTGCCTGGAAAATCCCATGGATGGAGGAGCCTGGTGGGCTGCAGTCCATGGGGTTGCTAAGAGTCGGACACGACTGAGAAACTTCACTTTCACTTTTCACTTTCATGCATTGGAGAAGGAAATGGCAACCCACTCCAGTGTTCTTGCTTGGAGAATCCCAGGGATGGGGGAGCCTGTGGGCTGCCAAATATGGGGTTGCACAGAGTCAGACACGACTGAAACGACTTAGCAGCAGCAGCAGCAGCATACTCAATCTGTAGTTATTTTAAAATATTGGCTACAACCCCATGTTGTACAATATATCCTTGTAGCTTATTTATACCTAATACCTTGTACTTCTTGCTCCCCTACTCTAATTTTTTTTCTACACCCTTCCTTCTCCCCACTGGTAACCACTAGTTTCTTCTCTATATCTGTGGGTCTGTTTCTTTTTGTTATATTTACTAGTTTGGTTTATTTTTTTAGATTCCACATATGAACAATGCTTATATTTGTCTTTGATTTATTTCATTCAGCATAATGTCCCTCCCATCAAGCCCATTCACAATGCTTTGTATAAATAGCAAAATTTTGTCCTTTTTTATGGCTGAGTAATATTTCATTGTATATATATATGTATATATGCCACATTTTCTTCATCCATTCATTATTTGATGGACACCTAGATTGCGTCCATATCTTGGTAATTGTAAATAATGCTTCTATGAACATTGGGGTGTATGTATCTTTTTGAATTAGTGGATCCTTTTTTTTTGAGATATATACCCAGGAGTAGAATTGTTTGTTGCTGGAATTTGAGTTTATACATCACCTATCACTTCATGGTTTTGCATTCTGTTTTCTCATTTAGACTGTAAGTTCCTTCAAGGAAAAGATTTATATTTGACTTTCCAAAATTGTATCACAAAGAAGCTCTGTTCTAGATTTCAGAAGTTCTAGTCTCAATTCTACAACTAACTAGCTTTGTGACTACAAGCCAGAAATCTAGTGTCTTGAATTTTGAAGACTTTAACATAAAAAAAGTATGATGTTTAGGTTTGATAATTTTCATGGTCCCTTTAGGGTTTTCTAGGTGGTGCTAGTGGTAAAAGAATTCACCTGCAATGCAGGAGACAGAAGTAGGAAATGTGAGTTCAATCCCTGGGTTTTGGAGAAGGAAGTGGCAACCCACTCCAGTATTCTTGCCTGGAGAATCCCATGGACAGAGGATCCTGGAGGACTACTGTCCCTGGGGTCACACAGAGTCAGATACGACTAAGTGACTTAGCACACACAAATAGGCCCTTTAAGTCTGGACAGTGTTCTGCACGGCACCCAATGTAGGGCCTAGAACAGTGCCTTAAATGTAGTGGGGATTCAATAAACATCTGAAAAGTTTTTTGAAATATTGTTTGTTATTGCCAAGGACAGTCAAATATGGATCGGCTACTTTGGAGAGGCCACCATTTTCCCAAAGGAATTCTAAATTGTTAGGAATGAGCTTCATACTAAGGTCTTTATTGACAAGAATCAAGTTCTTCTGATGGTGAGAATAACTATGGAATCAAATCCCGAGCCTTTATTAATTAGTTGCATGGCCCTGGGCAAATTGTTTAATATCTCTGACCCTCAGTTGCTTCATGTATATTAATAAAGTTATGAATAATCTTGCCTCATAGAGTTGTTTGTTGTGAAGTAAAGACAAATCTTAAGCTGCTATCTTGACTGAAGTAGAAATTAGATATATGTATTATAAATTACTTGTGTTTTAAATTTTTTTGTATTTTAACTTGAAGATTGGAAGAATTTACCCACAAGTTTGAAGGAAACTGTGATAAAAGTTATAGAGTAAATTCAGAACTTTCCAGATGATATTATTTCAAGGTCCCATAGATTCATTAAGGCAAGATTGCTGCCTTGATTTTCTTTGGGTGGGCTTGTCACACTTTAGTAGGTCATTACTTTGTTAAGTAGGTTGACAAATAGAAAGGCAGTGGTCTCATCAGTCAGTGTTTTTCCTTAGCAAGAACTTTTCATGGTAAGTTGATGGGCAAAAACACTGGAAATATCACACAAGGATAGAAATATCTGGGAATGTAACCTACTGCATTTGTGCTCCCCTAAGAGCATAGTTTAGTAGATTGAGATCTGCTTTCATGCCTTAGAATCCTCCTGAGATCTTTTACTTTCTATCCCTCTATGGCCCCTTTCCCAAGCAATCTTAATCAGGCCAATTTACTTGAAATAAGCATGTGACTTGTTTCAAAACTAAACATAAATGGTTATTGCATTGTCAGTCTCTTCCATTTGTGTGGCTGCAATTTTCACTATTAAAGGTCCACTATTAAAATAGCTTCTGTCCAGTTATATTAGAATGCAAAGCTCATGTTTAATAGTCTTGAGGGAGAATGCCTGGCACTTACTGAATTACCCAGTAGAACAATTCTGGATACTTGGTGTCCTGGAGTCATCAAACTGCCTTCTTGGGAAACAGCCAGCCATTCCCCAAATAATAGAGAAACCAGATTCCAGGGCTAATAGTAATAAATGTTTAAAAGAATGAAACACATTATATTTAAGGGGAAACCTACCCTTAGAGGTTTTTTCCCTGGAAACTTCAGAAATAATGACCAAATTAAAGCAACAATCTTACAAACAAACAAGTCCACCTCTGGCGATGTCGTTTTAATCACAGCATACTGAAGAGAACTTGTAGATGTTAGCCAATTTCATGATTTCTCCTCAAGTAGGCTTGTTCCTTCTGTTTGATAGCAAGAGCTAACACACAGCCCCTGAAATCAGGAGTTTTGTTTTACTGAGGAATGTTTGAAATTAAAAGAGTGCGTATTTCCTTAAACTACGAGCAGGTGATCTTCAAAAGACAAGAGGACTCATTTAAACTAGTGTGCAAAGCTGAACAATTTATGTAACTCCATTCTAGTCTTACGTCTATGTGCTGCTCCTGTCTCATAGCCTCTCTGCAATGCTTTCCCCTTTACACCTTCTGGCTAGCTTCATTTCTAAACTTTCTTAATTCAATTCATCAAATGTCTACTGGAACAACAGTGGTTCAGGTTACAGAGGCAGTCAACTAACAATAAATTGATCATTGGCTCTATCTTCAAGATTCTCACTCCTCTGGACTGTGAAAAGAAACATTAGCCCATAAGTCAAGACATAGTGACACTTGTTTAATTGGTCCATCAGCAATGTATCTCCTTGGCCTCTTTTATGAATTTTCTTTGGGGATAACTTTTATAACACTATGAAAGGACTCTGAATATACCAGTTATAGTTCTCATACTTTCACTGAGAGATGAGCAGTGGAATGAAGAGAATGTGAACATGAACAGAAGTGAGCAGACATCATTGGAAACCACAGGTGATTCCAACACAATCAGCTCACCAGATGTCCTTTTAGTATGCTTGTGTGTGACTGATCCATTGATATAATTCTAAATGATAGTTGAAAAGGGAGCATCCAGAGCTTGCTTCATCTAGTTACAGGCAGATCTTACTGGTTTGGTGGAAGGGTGTAAGTCCTCAGTGGGACCTTGATAACTCAAGGCTTGTTAATTTAATTTAGTTGGCTTAGTTCTCTTCTCTAAGAGTATAGTTTCTGTTTTTGCTAATAGTAAGAAAGCATGTTTCATGGAAGCAATTTCATGATTGCTTTTCATGACAATATTAGAACAAAAAACCTGGGCCAGCAATCTCTGGTCCACACTTAGTAATCTGTTGCATATCTACTATCTGCAAATTAATAGCTTCTTGACCTCTGACTCAATTCATGCTGTTATCAATGAAGTAATCTTGTGAAATTATTTGTTTATTTTTGATAAAATTTATTTATTTTAATTGGAGGCTAATTACTTTATAATATTTATGGTTTTGCCATACATCAACATGAATCTGCCACGGGTGTACACGTGTTCCCCATCCAGAACCCCCCTCCCACCTCCCTCCCCATACCATCCCTCTGGGTCATCCCTGTGCACCAGCCCCGAGCATCCTGTATCATGCATCGAAACTGGATAATAAACTTGATATGCTTGTTAATCACAGAGACTTTTTTTCTCTATTACTCTGAAATATTTTCAATGTTAATGGTAAACTGCATTCCTGCTAGCCAAATACATAATGCTTTTAAAGTCTTTGGTATATTCCTTTACAGTTTTTGTCCTTTTCAGACTTAAGAATACTATTTCTTAGTCTGTTCTCATAAAGAAACTCCTTGTCCATTTTAACAGCTCTTCTCTGGTTGTCTGCACCAATTCTCTCTCTCTCTCTCTTTTTTTTTTTTTTAGCTACAGTGACCAAATGATACCTATGACCCCAAATGTGGATAAACCATTTTTCCACAGATGAGACAGATAACATTTTCTGCTCTGTTTCCCATACTTTTCCTAATGATGCTCAGTATTCTGTAACCTTCTCAGCCACATGAACATTTTTTTTGAAGTCTGTAGTATGACTCTTTTCTGAGTCATAATTGTTCAGATTATTTTGAGAGTAAGGTACATTTCTATCCTTTGTTTACCTAACTTCTGTTGCTACTGAAACATTTGGAAATACTGTGGAAAAACCTCAACCAACTGATCCCAGATTTATTTTCTCTTGCATAATGTTCTTATTTTAATCAATCACTTTTTTCCATTGCTAGCATTTGGTGTTCTAAAGAAGTGAGGTTTCATGCTGGGAAATGCTTTATGGATGGCCTAGAAGTCAAAACTTTTTCAAAGTTAGCATATTAAATGCACTTTTACCTCATTAATATTTTATTCTTCATAACATAATATTTATAATGTTTCCAATAAACATATAAATAAATAAATTTTGCATGTTTGATGTTCCAATGAAGAGGATAGAAATGAGAGGTAGAAAACATGGGATGTGGTTCAGATAAAGTATAATCAGGCACTATTATGTTTTTTCTTTCTGAAAGCCTCAGCATCACTATTTACAAGTCAAAGAAAGTAACTCTTTATTGACATTGTGAAATTAATAGCATGAGGCTTGTGGGAGTATGTTTGATAAGAATAAACTATTTAGATTAAATTGATGACAGTATCAAAGGAATGGGTCTAAAGAAGCTTGCATACTGGTTAAGGCAGTGTCACATACTAGTTAACAAAAGGGCTCCCTGGACTCAGAATAGTTAGGCTCTGTCTTCACAATGTATCGGCTCAGTGACCTTCTTCGGTATGCTGAACTTTTAAAATCTGCCATCCATCTGTATCTTAGAGAAAGTAATATTTATCTCACAGGACATCATGAAGATTTAAAAAGAGAATATTTGCAAAATACTTAGCATAATATCTGGCATATGTGCTCTGTGATGTGCTAGTCACTTCAGTCATGTCTGACTCTTTGCAATCCCATGGACCATGGCCAGCCAGTCTCCTCTCTCCATGGGATTTTCCCAGCAAGAATACTGGTGTGGGTTACCATGCCCTCCTCTAGAGGATCTTCCTGACCCAGGGATTGAACCCATGTCTCCTAGGTCTCCTACATTGCGGATGAATTCTTTACCTGCTGAACCATCAGGGAAGCCCCATCTGGCATATAATAACTGCTAAATATAGTAGCTATAATAATAATAATCACTGCTATTACTATTATTGATATAGAATCTCAGGGTTTTTCAGTAGAACTATTTAAATTTATTGACTATGATAGAAGTGAACTGAATTAAAGTTTGAATGCTTTTAAATCAATCCAAGGAAAAATGTTTGCTAATTGCTATTTTATATATTAAAGTAAAGACTTCCCAAGAAGCTCAGTTGTAAAGAATCCACCTGCCAATGCAGGAGACGCAGGTTCTATCCCTGGGTCAGGAAGATTCCCTGGAAAAGGGAATAGCAACCCACTCCAGTATTCCTACCTGGGAAATCTCACAGATGGAGGAGCCTGGCTAACTACAGTCCATGAGGTCCAAAAGAGTCAGACATGACTGAGCTACTGAGCCCAGACCCACATATCAAAGTAATTATAGCCAGTAGAGGAAGACAAACACATGAAACATTACAATGTAATAACATAAGGACTATTTTATGTACAAACGGCTTGGATACCCAGCAATTATTATGGATATCTATCATTTTCAAGACGTATTTTGAATAGTGCCCAAATGTCCTTCTGAGGATCTTGACCTGATCCTTGACTCCAAAGGTGGGTACTTAACTCTGATCTGGCCAATGAGAGCACTGCACAAATGTATGAAAAGGTGTTTGAGCATATCATGGTCAAAGCTTTTAAATCTCTGAGAGACTAGCCAGGATGCCATGGTATGGTTTAAAGAAAATGGGCATGAGAGAATGTTTAAATCCAGAATATGTTAATAATTAAATGGATGACCCTAGGGAGTTACTTAGATTCATGTAACTCACTTTTCCTTTCATTGCTGAGTATAAAAATACCTATGCTTTACAGAATTTTTGAAGATTAAATTAAAATTCAATATGGAGAGCTCCTAAAATAACTCTTGTGTTCCCCAAGGGACAGTTGCTCCATGAATATATGATTTATACTAACTTCTAATCCTTGCCACTAGAGGAATGACATCTTCTGATTAAATTAAAGTTAAACAAAAAGTTCTTGGTGCTATGACATTTTTGCTGGAAACCTTTATACCTTCTAGTCCAGTCTTATAGTTCACTAGTTAGTCTTAAACACTAACAAGTATCTCTTTGATGAGTAAGGATCTCTAGCTGTGCCCCGGTATGATTGCTTTGAGAAGCAGATCCTTATAGTGTTTTAGATGTGGATTATTGGGCAAAAATCTCTCATGCCACCTGTATTCCAAATAAGGTTGGTTTAGTTGCTAAGTCATGTCCAACTCTTTGTGACCCCATGGACTGTAGCCTGTCAGGCTCCTCTGTCCATGAGATTTTCCAGGCAAGAATATGGGAGTGGGTTGCCATTTCCCTCTCCAGGGGATCTTCCCCACCCAGAGATCGTACCTGGGTTTCCTGCATTGCAGGCAGATTCTTTACCAACTGAGCTACCAGGGAAGTCATACATATATATACATGTTCTTTTCCATACTATTTTCCATTATGGTTTATGATTTATTTGAACATCAGTAAGAGCTTGTTGTTTATTAATTTTATATATATTAGTTTGTATCTGTTAATCCCAGTATCATACCCTCCCTCACCCTTTGGTAATCACTAGTTTGTTTTCTATGTCTTTGAGCCTGAGAATGTTCTTTATAAAACATCTCTAATCATTTCTGGTCTTTTCTTCTTTTGATTCAAAACTTAAGGTAAGATAAGGTCCAGGCACTCTAAAATCAAAAAACGTAACTCTAATTAAATACCAGGAAGCAGACATAAATACTTGTCAAAGTCATCAATGAGAGACCTAGGAATCAAAGCCATTTTGTTATTATGTCAAACTCATATGATATTATGTTTACTATAATGTAGTATCATGTTTCTTCACAATTTTGTACTTTTTATAGCACAAGCCTCACATGTTTTTTGTATTTGGGTATTCCAAAACCATGGATTATTTATAAATTAAAATTTCAATAGGACTTTTTATTATTGTGTTTTGCCTGCTCCTGATGAAAGCAAATAATAAAGTAGAATTCTGGTAGAGGGCCCAGACCAAATTGAGTACTATTTAATCCAAGTTTTCATTTTTTCATCTAAGACCAGGGATATCCAGAAAATATTTTATATAAGTAAAATACTAACCTTAAGAGTCAAGAATTTCCCCCAAATCTCTACTTGACTAGATTTGAAACTTCTGTTCAACTGCAAATTCTTTAACATTTATTGAGCACATAGTATCTACAGGCCATGTTACGGACAATGTCAGAAGTGGGGTGCATGTTTACTGGAGGAATCTCTTATCAGTTGAAAATGTGGGGAAATGTATCAGTCATCATAGTATTGTAATAAAGTGCAGAAGAAAATAAAAAATTATTTGGATCAGTGATTTTCAAAATTTCTGTAATTATAATCTAGAATTAAAATGCTTTATATGTACACATATATACATGTACATATATTTTATGTACATATGTGTATGTATTATGCATTATGTAATACATTATGTGTGTGTGTATGTGTGGTACGCATGTGTGTGAGTGTGTATAAGCTGAAACAAAAGTTTCTTGAGTTAATGTTCATCTTACTCCTTGAATACAATCTGATGTTTTCAATACTATTTCATTTTTATTTTTTAATTAATTTATTTTTATGACTGCACTGGATCTTTGTTGCTGTGCCTGGGCTTCCTCTAGTCACACGAGTGCGGGCTACGTTTTGTTGTCATGCTTGAGCTTCTCATTGCCATGGCTTCTCTTGTGGAACATAGGCTCTAGAGCATGGGCTCAGTAGTTGTGGCACACAGGCCTAGTTGATCTCTGGGCTGTGTGGAATTTTCTCAGACTAGGGATTGAACCCGTGTCCTCTACATTGGCAGGCGTATTCTTAACCCCTGCACCACGAAGAAAGTTCAGCTATTTTAAAAGTGTAAATGCTGGTCAGCAACTCTTTGAATTTCTTTAAAAAATCATGAATAAGTGGCAATATGATGTAAACAATCTAAGAATCATCATTCAGGTAATAATTATGTACTGAGAACTACGCTTTTTTGATTGACTTTTTATTTTTTTAATATAAATTTATTTATTTTAATTGGAGGTTAATTACTTTACAATATTGTATTGGTTTTGCCATACATCAACATGAATCTGCCACAGGTATACACGTGTTCCTCATCTCTAACCCCCCTCCCTCCTCCCTCCCTGTACCATCCCTCTGGGTCATCTCAGTGCCCCAGCCCCTTTTTAAAAATTAATAGTTTTTTAACTGAAGGATAACTGCTTTACAGAATTGTGTTGGTTTCTGCCAAATATCAGCATGAATCAGCCATAGGTACATATATGTCCCCTCCCTCTTGAACCTCCTTCCCACCTCCCTCCCCATCCCACTCCTCTAGGTTTTTACAAAGCCCTGGTTTATTACATTCAGCTAGGAATGACCTTTCTTGGAGGAGAAATTGACTTAACAGATATAGATCACCTCAGTTTGACTAAGGGGAGTATTTGGACCCAGTCTGACAAACTACATGTCAAGTGAAAGCAAAGATAAATTAACATAGCTGGATTAGTTAGTTAACCACAGGAACCAAGATTCTAATGCATTGATAGCTCCAGGCCCCTTATCACTAATTAGGTGAATGTGGGCACTGAAGGCATAAAAAGAAAAAAAAAAATCATCAAATCTAAACATAGTACTGGTCAAAAAGGTAAAAAGAAGATGAAATTATGTGATAATTGATAAAATATTGGGCATGAGTCTTACAGTAAAGAGAAAGAGCTCACTGGTTTGTTGTGTTAATATACAAAGCTTGATGCTTTTGTTGCAGTATGCTAACAACCCAGAAATTTGATGTTTAGCTAGATTATAAAATGTCCACAGGAAGAGTCTTGCATAATATTTTTCTTCTTAGCCGTCTCGCCTATGCAGGTGCTCAATTACACTTTGCAGCCCCACAGACAGCTCCCATCATTGTTGCTCTGATGAACTGGTTCTGAAGATAAAGCAATTGTACTTGGGATCTTTTCTTTTGCAAGTGAAAAGCCAAGCAAATTCCCAGAGTGTACTGCAATTCTAATAGTGTGAGGACTATTAGATGCCTGACATCCAGAGGGGCTCCTTGTGCCACTTGCTTCTGATCTGTTAGAACTGACTGAGTTAGCTAACAGTGGGATACTGAACCAGGAGGTGAACAATTGTAATCCACAGAATGCCTAATGCCTAGTTAACATTTTCCTGATTTTTAACAGTCATAGGATATACAAATCTCTCAATACATTTTTCAGGTGACTGCTTTTAAGAAAAATTATATTTATATTCCCAAAGCTCTATATAACATTAACAATATATTTAACAAGATAAGTTTTCAGTTATATTCCAGATGCAATTGGTAGAATGGCAGAAGCACGTGTGGGCATTTTAGAAACTGTACCACATATCCACAAGGTTGATGGAGGTTTTGGAGCTAGGAGAGGCTGGACCACTTCGAGCACAGAAACTACTTGTTAGCAAATATGAATTGCTTTGTGATTGGAAGCCAGTTTTAAAGTATTTCCATCTTAACACGATGGTTTGTTATGTACATATAGGCATTTTACTATGTTTTACTATGCTTGAGGATTTCAGATTGATATGAACATATATTTTTACCATTTAAATATTTGGTGACTCAGACAGTAAAGAATCTGCCTGCAATGCAGGAGACCAGATTTGATTTCTGGGTTGGGAAGATACCCTGGCGAAGGAAATGGCAACCTTCTCCAGTATTCTTGCTTGGAGAATCCCATGGACATGGGAGGTTGGCAAGCTACAGTCTGTGGGTCACAAAGAATTGGACACAACTGAACAACTAACACTTGCATAGAATATCTGATTTTGGGGTTAACATAGCTGATATTAAGCAACAGATGCCTATAATTATGAGTAAATTAATAAAAAGTTATAGCAACTAAAACTTAGATTTGAGTTTTGTGATAAAGTGTTAATTCTAGAGTTCTCATTGTGTGAAGTCTGTGACCTTGTGAATGACTCTGCAATTTACTTTGATATGTAATATAAAGTTATATTTGTTTGCTTGAAATGGTTGAACTGTAACTGTCCCTAATATCTTTTGTTGAAATGAACATTTATTTCTGTCACAGGTTTGTGCTGTTTCTTAGCCATATTTTCAGTTAATGAGCATTTTCTCAACCTTGGCAATGTTGACATTTTGGCTTGGATCATACTTTGTTGTGCATTGTAGGATGTTTGGCAGCTTCCATAGGTTCTACCCATTGGAAGCCAATGGTATTCTCCAAGTTGTGATAATCATCGATGTCCCCAGACATTGCCCAATGTGCTTTGAGGTCTCAGTTAAGAACCCCTGAGCCACTGCATTAGATAGGGTCCTGACAAGAAGCCAGTGGTGTACTTAAATGTGGTTAGTGAAGACAGTGTAATAAGGGAACTGTCAATAAAGTTATAGACAGGCGCAATGAAACTCTATGTGATGGAGCACCTCAGGGCTGGTAAAAGTAGGGAAAGTTACCATATCTGGGACTTAAGGGCAAGGGATGGGAGTAACTATTGAATACAGAAAGTATAAAGGACAGGACAGCATAACAGAAGCTGAATCTCCCGTAAAGGGTCAGACCAACTGGCCACTAACAGTCTGACAGGTAGATAGCAGGGAGAATAAATGCCCTAACCTGGACTTCCAGTGGTGCCTCTCATCGCTTGAACTTAACCAGAAACAGGAAGGAAAGGGAAATATTGATGCTTAAAGTTCAGACTCTTGAGGGCCCTAGCAAGTTGAAGAACGGTGAAAATTAGGTCTGGGAGGGCAAAGGGAGAATATTCAACACACTTTCATATTAATACTATGCTGATTATTGCCTCTACTGTAAACTATTGCCATCATTTATAGTTTTATAGTGCATGTGAATATAGACAAAGTTCTCCTCCTCTTCCTCCTCTCCCTCCTCCTCCTTCTTATTCAAATGCTGCTTCTTACTTATGAAAAATTATTATATTAATTTTCATAGTATATTTTGCAGTCTTTTCTTCTGGATTAATTTTCTGTCTTCCTAGGATAGAGGATGTGCCAGTAGTAAATGTTCTATGTATCAGTTAAGATAGGTTAGGCATACCACAGTCAGAAAAACTCTGCAAATTTCAATTCTTTAACACAAAGAAAGCTTATTCTTTGTTTTACCAAGTCCAGTGTGAGTTGGACTTCCTGGCTGCTGCTTCATGTAGAGGCATTTTTGAAAAAAAGATTTATTTGAAAGCAATTCTAGGTTGGCAGATACTTTGTCTCAGCAGTTTGAAGATAAAAGTCTTTCTGCTTTGTGTTTCTGTTGCACTGTTGAGAAACCAGGTGGGAGTGTAATTGTCATTTCTTTGTAGATGAACTTTCTTTCCCATCCACAGTGTACCCTACCCACCCCCAGTTTCTTTAGTCTTTAATTTCAGTGACTGGCAATTTAACTATGATAGATCTGGATGTGTATTTCATTTAATTATCCTTCTTGGAATACTCTCAGCTTCATGATACTGAGGATATGTGTCTCTCATTTATTTTGGACATGTACAAGATTTTATTTATTGAATGTTACTTCTTTCTCACTCTTCATAATATATCCTTCTGGGGCTTGTATCAAATGCATGTTAGAATTTTCATTCTAGTTTATACACACACACACACACACACACACACACACACACACACACACACATATATATATATTCTTTCTTGATAACTCCAACATCCTTCATCTTTATAGGCCAGATTCTGTGTGCGTGTAAGTGTGTGTGTTTTCCTTGCTAACTCTCCGCTTGTGGTGGTTTATTTCTTTATGTGTTTTGTGATTTTTGATTGTGATCTCATAATACTTGAGACTCTATCTATGGAAATTCTTGGAGCCTTTTGGAATATCAGCTCCCCTCAGAGGTCTCCATTTGACTTACCACACTAAGGAGGACATTGACTTTACCTTCTTTCTCAAAGCTTACAAAATCAGAGAATAGGAGACTCTCAAGGACTGAAAGATGCCCTCAGAGAAGTCATCAGCATATGTCTGGGTTCATGCCTTCATGTACTATTCTTTCTGTTTTTCGGTAGAAAGACAATTTTCTTTCTTTTTTTAATATAAATTTATTTATTTTAATTGGAGGTTAATTACTTTACAATATTGTATTGGTTTTGCCATACATCAACATGAATCTGCCACAGGTATACACATGTTCCCCATCCCTAACCCCCCTCCCTCCTCCCTCCCTGTACCATCCCTCTGGGTCGTCTCAGTGCACCAGCCACAAGCATCCAGTATCATGCATCGAACCTGGACTGGCGATTCATTTCATATATGATATTATACATGTTTCATTGCCATTCTCCCAAATCATCCCACCTTCTCCCTCTCCCACAGTCCAAAAGTCTGTTCTATACATCTGTGTCTCTTTTGCTGTCTTGCATAGAGGATTATCGTTACCATCTTTCTAAATTCCATATACATGCATTAGTATACTGTATTGGTATTTTTCTTTCTGGCTTACTTCACTTTGCAATTAAATTAGTTTAAAATTTAAATTGACTTTAGGCATCACTTAATTTTAAAAAATGGAGATGCATGGAATAGGATAGAATAGGAACAATCTGCTTTCTTTTTCAAATAAGTTTTTGAGTTATTAACTCTGTTGTTCTTTAATTTTTTGACTTCTGCTTCATCTTTACTTTTTCCATCTTTGGATCACAATAAACTGTGGAAAATTCTGAAAGAGATGGGAATACCAGACCACCTGACCTGGCTTTTGAGAAATCTATATGAAGGTCAGGAAGCAACAGGTAGAACTAGACATGGAACAACAGACTGGTTCCAAATAAGAAAAGGAGTGCGTCAAGGCTGTATATTGTCACCCTGCTTATTTAACTTCTATGCAGAGTACATCATGAGAAACGCTGGGCTGGAAGAAGCACAAGATGGAATCAAGATTGCCAGGAGAAATATCAATAACCTCAGATATGCAGATGACACCACCCTTATGGCAGAAAGTGAAGAGGAACTAAAGAGACTCTTGATGAGAGTGAAAGAGGAGAGTGAAAAAGTTGGCTTAAAGCTCAACATTCAGAAAACGAAGATCATGGCATCCGGTCCCATCACTTCATGGGAAATAGATGGGGAAACAGTGGAAACAGTGTCAGACTTCATTTTTTTGGGCTCCAAAATCACTACAGATGGTGATTGCAGCCATGAAATTAAAACACGCTTACTCCTTGGAAGAAAAGTGATGACCAACCAAGATAGTATATTCAAAAGCAGAGACATTACTTCGCCGACTAAGGTCCATCTAGTCAAGGCTATGGTTTTTCCTGTGGTCATGTATGGATGTGAGAGTTTGATTGTGAAGAAGGCTGAGCGCCAAAGAACTGATGCTTTTGGACTGTGGTGTTGGAGAAGACTCTTGAGAGTCTCTTGTACTGCAAGGAGATCCAACCAGTCTGTTCTGAAGGAGATCAACCCTGGGATTTCCTTGGAAGGAATGATGCTAAAGCTGAAACTCCAGTACTTTGGCCACCCCATGTGAAGAGTTGACTCATTGGAAAAGACTCTGATGCTGGGAGGGATTCGGGGCAGGAGGAGAAGGGGACAACAGAGGATGAGATGGCTAGATGGCGTCACTAACTCGATGGACGTGAGTCTGAGTGACCTCCGGGAGTTGGTGATGGACGGGGAGGCCTGGCGTGCTGCGATTCATAGGGTCACAAAGAGTCGAACACGACTGAGCGACTGAACTGAACTGAACTGAACTTTTTCTTTTGGTGTTTAGGTAGGGCTTATTCTTTTTAAATATTTGCTTTGAATTCATATTTCACTGATTTTCATTTTGAAGTTTATTTTAAAAATAATTAATATTATACATTTTTCTCCAAGTCAAACTTTGACTGCTTCTTTAAGTTTTGATAGTATTGTAATGATTTTCATCTTTTCTCAACAGTATCTTCTTTGTAAATTTTTAAGTGATAAAATCATAGTAAAGTATATACATTAGGAAACTTTGGTATATATGGATATATATATATATAAATGCACATACATATGATAATATTTTGTATATATGTGTTAGTCAGTCAGGTCTGACTCTTTGTGACCACATAGACTGTAGCCCGCCAGGTTCCTCTGTCCATGGAATTCTCCAGGGAAGAATAGTGGAGTGGGTTCCCATTTTCTCCAGGGAATCTTCCTGACTCAGAGAGTGAACTCAAGTTTCTTATGACTCTTGCACTGACAGGCAGGTTCTTTGCCATCTGAGCCACCAGGGAAGCCCTGGTATATATAGATGAATATAAAATGTACAAAAATATGAAACTAAACATTAATTATTATTCCAACCCTTTCTCCATTTTGAGATGCTAATGTCTTTCTAGTCTTTATCCACAGATATCTGAGGTATATCTTTCTAGTCTTTTTATTTACAAAATGCAAACTTTTATGTTTATTTTAAACAAAATTGAGATCTTATTAAGGGTTTGTATTCTAACTTGCATCTTCTATAAATTGGTATTAATAACTATATCGATTATAGGCATAAAGTGAAAGTGAAGTCGCTCAGTCGTGTCTGACTCTTTGCGACTCCATGGACTGTAGCCTACCAGACTCTGAGAAGCCTGTCAGTCCATGGAATTTTCCAGGCCAGAGTACTGGAGTGGGTTGCCATTTTTTCATTAAATCAATGAAAATTAAATCAATCCCCTCTTTTAAGTTATATAGATTGATTTAATGTTTTGCTATAATAAGTTACATAATAATATATAGTTTTTTACATAAATCTTAGTATAGACCTAGGATTATTTTCTTAAAAGTAAATTTTTAGACACAAATTGTAAACATGTTTAAGGCCTTTGATTTATGTCATTAAACTGTCCTGTAGAAAAACTGTGCAAATCATGCAACGATTAACTGTTCATGTTAGAATGTGCATTTCCTATCCAGGTGAACAGCTTAAAGAAAATCTTTGCCAGCTTGGTTTGTGGTATGTAGTACCATCTTGTCTTGATTTGAATTTGATTTCTAGAACTAGTGATTCTTCTTATGTTTCTTGATTATTGATGTTTCTCTTTATATCTGTACCAGTTTTTATGTGCTTTCCTTTGGAGCATTCATGTTTTTTTGGCTACTTTGTATGACATTTTGTATATTTTAGGATGTTAACACTGTGATTACTTTTACTAATATATTAAAGAAAATTTAAAAAATTCAAATATAAAGAAACAAAAAATTTATAAACAAAAATAATCCATTTTAAAATGGTTTCTTCCTTTTACTTCCTTATTTGGAAAAATCTCCAGTTTGTGATGAACTAAATATTCACTACTATCTTCCTTTGTTTCTTTCACATCAATTCTGCATTTGAAGTTTTAATCATTCCAAAATAATTTTTAGTATATATTATAAGGTAGTAATACAGATTTATATGTTTCCATACAGTGCATTTACTGATATTAATTCCTCACTAATCTACAGTCCCACTGTTTTCATATTCCAAATTACAGTTTTGATCTCATTCATTGAACAGGTTTAATTTGGAAAGTGCTTTTGATTTCTGTTGTTGTTCAGTCACTAAATCATCTCTGACTCTCTGCGACCCCATGGACAGCAGCATGCCAGGCCTCCCTGTCCTTTACTAACTCCTGGAGTTTGTTCAAACTCATGTCCATTGAATTAGTGATGCCACCCAACCATCTTATCCTCTGTCACCCCCTTCTCCTCATGCTCTCAATCTTTCCCAGAATCAGGATTTTTTTTTTTTTTTTTTGAGTGAGTTGACTCTTTGCATTAGGAAGCCAAAGTGTTGGAGCTTCAACTTCAACATCAGTCCTTCCAATGAATATTCAGGGTTGATTTCATTTAGGATTGACTAGGTTGATCTCCTAGCAGTCCAAGCGACTCTCAAGAGTCTACTTCAACACCACCATTCCAAAGCATCAGTTCTTCTGCACTCAGCCTTCTTTATGGTTCAACTCTCACATCTGTATATGATTTGATTATATGGACCTTTGTCAGCAAAGTGATGTCTCTACTTTTTAATACGTTGTCTAGTATTGTCACATCTCTTCTTCCAAAGAGGAAGCACCTTTTAATTTCATTCCTGCAGTCACCATCCACAGTGATTTTGAAAACAAAAATCTGTCATTTCATGGAAAAACTGTTTCCATTATTTCCCCATCTATTTGCTACGAAGTTATGGAATCAGATGCCATGATCTTAGTTTTTTGAATGGTGAGTTTTAAGCCAGCTTTTTCCACTCTATTTCACTTTCATCAAGAGGCTCTTTAGTTCTTTGCTGTCTGCCTTTAGGGTGTTATTATCTGCATATCTGAGGTTGTTGATACCTCCCCCATCAATCTTGATTCCAGCTTGTGATTCATTCAACCCAGCATTTCACATGATGAACTCTGCATAAAATTTAAATAAACAGAGTGTCAATATACAGCCTGGATGTACTCCTTTCCCAGTTTTGAACAAGTCCATTGTTCCATGTCTGGCTCTAACTGTTACTTCTTGACATGCATATAGGTTTCTCAGGAGACAGGGAAGGTGGTCCAGTATTCCCATCTATTTAAGAGTTTTCCACAGTTTGTTATGATCCACTTTGGAAACCTGAGGGAAGAGCAGCTTCATTGGAAAAGACCGTGATGGTGGGAAAGACAGAGGCAGGAAGAGAAGGGTTCGATAGAGGAGGAGATGGTTGGCTTTGCATAGCCCATCAAGCAGAAGTAGGTGTTTTTCTGAAATTCCCATGCTTATTCTATGATCCAATGGATGTTGGTAATTTGATCTCTGGTTCCTCTCTCTGTCTTTTCTAAATCCAGCTTGTACATCTGGAAGTTTTGGGGTCATGTATTATTGAAGCCTAGCTTGAAGGCTTTTGAGCATTATCCTGCTAGATGTGAAATGAGTACAATTGTACAGTAGTTCGAACATTCTTTGGCATTGCCCTTCTTTGGGATTGGAATGAAAACTGACTTTTTCCAGTCCTGTGGTCAATGTGGAGTTTTCCAGTATTGCTGGGATATTGAGTATAGCATTCAACAGCATCATCTTTTAAGATTTGAAATAGCTCAGCTGAAATTTCATCCCTCCACTAGCTTTGTTCCTAGTAATGCGTCCTAAGACCCATTTGACTCCACCTTCCAGGGTGTCTGACTCTAGGTGCATGACCACACCATCGTGGTTACCTGGGTCATTAAGACCTTTTTGTACAGTTCTTCTGTGTATTCTTGCCACCTCTTCTTAATCTTTTCTGCTTCTGTTAGGTCCTTGCTGTTTCTGTCCTTTATTTTGCCCATCATAGCATGGAATGTTCCTTTGGAATTTCTAATGGTCTTGAAGAGACAGCTAGTCTTTCCCATTCTATTGTTTTCCTCTATTTCTTTGCATTGTCTCACTTAAGAAGTCTTTCTTATCTCTCCTTGGTATTCTTTGGAACTCTGAATTCACTTGAGTATATCTTTCTCTTTCTCCTTTGCCTTTCACTTTTCTTCTTTTCTCAGTCATTTGTAAGGCCTCCTGAGACAACCATTTTACCTTCTTGCATTTCTTTTTCTTTGGGATAGTTTTGATCACTGCCTCCTGTACAATGTTATGAACCTCCATCCATAGTTCTTCGGGCACTCTGTCAGATCTAATCCCTTAAATCTATTTATCACTCCCACTGTATAATTATAAGGGATTTGATTGATGTTGTACCTGAATGGCCTAGTGGTTTTCCCTACTTTCTTAAATTTAATTGTAAACTTTCATAAAAAAGCCTGTTGTATCCAGAGACTATGGCCTCTGCAATTTCTACATTTTATCATTTGTTAAGTTTTTTTATTATAATTCTATATTAATTAAAGTTTAGTTAATATTAATACATTCTTTTGGGGGGGAATAGTTGGTTTACAATATTGTATTAGTTTTGTTATATGACAAAGTGAATCAGCTATATGTATACATATATCCCATCCCTCTTGGATCTCCCTCCTACTTCCCATTACATCCCATTCTTTTAGTTCACTACAGAGTACTGAGCTGAGTTCCCAGCCTTATATAGAAGATTCCCACCTGTTACCTATTTTACACATGGCAATGCACATATACCAGTTTCCATCTCCCAATTTATCCCACCCACTCCTCCCTCTTGGTGTCTACATGTCCAAAACCTATGTCTGCATCTCCATTCCTGTCCTACAAATAGGCTCTTCTGAATCATTTTTCTAGATTCATGCATGAGCTATATATGATATTTGTTTAATATATTCTTACAGTGAAGCTATATACTATACCTACATATTTTAAAGATATATAGCTATTCTTTCAACTCATTCTTTCAACTATTTTTTGCTTAACTTGTCTATAACAATAATTCCAATTTTTTCCTATTAAAGGAATTTTAGTGGTTAAGTTTAATAAGCTTTTAAAAATTACTTGGTAAGATTTTTATTTGGGAATAGTATTTCAGGTTCTTTCTAGTGTAATGCACCTTATTAGCCCTTGGCTAGTGTTAATGGTATTCACTAATCAAGTTGTAGTAAAATGTATACAGTTCTTGCCTCACAGTGAGTTCTCTGGGGGCAAAATTCACGCCTTCTTTAACCTTATCCTAGTACAATTATTAGCAGACAATAAACACTTTTAAATGTAGTTGAATTTTACCCAAGTTAAACTCAGTGCAAGTCTGCAAGAGGAAATTCCTAAAGAAAGTGAACCCATAAATAGCAAAGAAAATCATTGTGTCCTTGATGCTAGATTTATGGTCATCCTGTAGAAAGTGACAGGCTTTCAGAGATGGTTCTGGTCACAGTTTCTTTTCCCAAACACACACAGAGTTTCTATCTATATCCCGAAGGTTGCCCTGTGAAGAACTCAATCTTGACAGTGGGGTGAATTTTGTGGGCCTATAATATGGAAAATCTATTTCTAGGAAAATAGATGTTCATCAAATCAAATATAGTACTATTGATACTATTGAGGTAACCTTCCCAGGAAACTGTATCTGGCCAAGACCTCATGGGTCTTGAAAGACACATTTCTGCTCCTTTTGTAATACATTTAATCATAGAATTCTTTTTTCTCTTGTTGGCCATGCTGTGTGGCTTATAGGATAGTTCCCCAACCAGGGATTAGACCCAATCCCCTATATTAAAAGGGTTGAATCCTAACCACTGGACTGCAGGGGATTCCTTAAACATAAAATTCTTTATTCACATTAGTAACCCCAATATCCAGCTTCAGTCTTTCTAAATAAGCAACGATTCTCCTCTAAGGTCTTCTCATGATGGTCTCAGCATGTGGTTGTCATGGATCACTCCTGCTGCCTACCAGATAGCTCCCTTTGTCAGTCTGGGGACGGGGGCTCCACTCCTTTGGTCTCTCCCTTATTTAGGAACTCTTTCTTCTCTCCTCTTCCCTGTATAATGAACATCTAGCATTATTCGGTTCAGTTCAGTTCAGTTCAGTCGCTCAGTCGTGTTGGACTCTTTGTGACCCCATGAATTGCAGCACTCCAGGCCTCCCTGCCCATCACCAACATTCACTCAAACTCACATCCATCGAGTCAGTGATGCCAACCAGCCATCTCGTCCTCTGTCGTGCCCTTTTCCTTCTGCCCCCAATCCCTACCAGCGTCAGAGTCTTTTCCAAAGAGTCAACTCTTTGCATGGGGTGGCCAAAGTACTGGAGTTTCAGCTTTAGCATCATTCCTTCCAAAGAACACCCAGGACTGATCTCCTTTATTATTATTTATTTAATTTATTATTATTATTTTTACTTTACAATATTGTATTGGTTTCGCCACACTTAACACCCTACTCACACCTATGGATAGATCAACTAAACAGAAAATTAACAAAGAAACACAAACTTTAAATGATACAATAGGACAGTTAGACCTAATTGATATCTATAGAACATTTCACCCCAAAAGAATGAATTTCACCTTTTTTTCAAGTGCACACGAAACCTTCTCCAGGATAGATCACATCCTGGGCCATAAATCTAGCCTTGGTAAATTCAAAGAAATTGAAATCATTCCAAGCATTTTTTCTGACAATAATGCAGTAAGATTTTATCTCTTTTAGAATGGACTAGCTGGATCTGCTTGCAGTCCAAGGGACTCTCAAGAGTCTTCTCCAACACCACAGTTCAAAAGCATCAATTCTTCAGCACTGAGCTTTCTTCACAATTGAACTCTTACACCCATACATGACTACTGAAAAAACCATAGCCTTGACTAGATGGACCTTAGTCGCAAAGTAATGTCTCTGCTTTTGAATATACTATCTAGGTTGGTCATAACTTTCCTTCCAAGGAGTAAGCGTCTTTTAATTTCATGGCTGCAATCACAACCTGCACTCATTTTGGAGCCCCCCAAAATAAATTCTGCCACTGTTTCCACTGTTTCCCCATCTATCTACGTGTCATGAAGTGATGGGGGCAGGTGCCATGATCTTCGTTTTCTGAATGTTGAGCTTTAAGCCAACTTTTTCACTCTTCTCTTTGACTTTCATCAAGAGGCTTTTGAGTTCCTCTTCACGTTCTGCCATAAGGGTGGTGTCATCTGCATATCTGAGGTGATTGATATTTCTCCCGGCAATCTTGATTCCAGTTTGTGTTTCTTCCAGTCCAGCGTTTCTCATGATGTACTCTGCATAGAAGTTAAATAAGCAGGGTGACAATATATAGCCTTGACGGACTTCTTTTCCTATTTGGAACCAGTCTGTTATTCCATGTCCAGTTCTAACTGTTGCTTCCTAACCTGCATACAGATTTCTCAAGAGGCAGGTTAGGTGGTCTGGTATTCCCATCTCTTTCGGAATTGTCCACAGTTTATTGTGATCCACACAGTCAAAGGCTTTGGCATAGTCAATAAAGCAGAAATCGATGTTTTTCTGGAACTCTCTTGCTTTTTCCATGATCCAGCGGATGTTGGCAATTTGATCTCTGGTTCCTCTGCCTTTTCTAAATCCAGCTTGAACATCTGGAAGTTCACGGTTCACGTATTGCTAAAGCCTGGCTTGGAGAATTTTGAGCATTACTTTACTAGCGTGTGAGATGAGTGCAATTGTGTGGTAGTTTGAGCATTCTTTGGCATTGCCTTTCTTTGGGACTGGAATGAAAACTGACCTTTTCCAGTCCTGTGGCCACTGCTGAGTTTTCCAAATTTGCTGGCATATTGAGTGCAGCACTTTCACAGCATCATCTCTGAGGATTTGAAACAGCTCAACTGGAATTCCATCACCTCCACTAGCTTTGTTCGTAGTGATGCTTTCTAAGGCCCACTTGACTTCACATTCCAGGATGTCTGGCTCTAGGTGAGTGATCATACCATCGTGATTATCTGGGTCATGAAAATCTTTTTTGTACAGTTCTTCTGTGTATTCTTGCCACCTCTTCTTAATATCTTCTGTTTCTCTTAGGTCCATACCATTTCTGTCCTTTATCGAGCCCATCTTTGCATGAAATGTTCCCTTGGTATCTCTAATTTTCTTGAAGAGATCTCTAGTCTTTCCCATTCTGTTGTTTTCCTCTATTTCTTTGCATTGATTGCTGAGGAAGGCTTTCTTATCTCTTCTTGCTATTCTTTGGAACTTTGCCTTCAGATGCTTATATCTTTCCTTTTCTCCTTTAATTTCACTTCTCTTCTTTTCACAGCAATTTGTAAGGCCTCCCCAGACAGTCATTTTGCTCTTTTGCATTTCTTTTCCATGAGGATGGTCTTGATCTCTGTCTCCTGTACAATGTCATGAACCTCATTCCATAGTTCATCAGGCACTCTATCTATCAGATCCAGTCCCTTTAAATCTATTTCTCATTTCCATTGTATAATCATAAGGAATTTGATTTAAGTCATACCTAAATGGTCCTGTGCTTTTCCCTACTTTCTTCAATGTCAGTCTGAATTTGGCAATAAGAAGTTTATGATCTGAGCCACAGTCAGCTCAAGAGTTTAGATTTTATAAGGATAATTAGAGAGATGATCTGGAAGAACTTCGTTTTAAGCCACCATGTAAACCTAAACATCCCTGAAGGCAAGAGAGCCGAAAGAGCCTGGCCAACTAGAGGTTGTTGTTATTGTTGTTGTTGTTGTTTTGTGTATTTGTGTGCTAGCACACCAGGACATTGAGAGAGAGAGTAGGAGAAACACAAATGAGTATCTCAATAAGTTATCCTATTATGTGCTAGATTCTCAAAATCTTCTGAATTAACTCTCTCTGGACCCATGAGTATTGCAGACACAGTGAATTCACTCTCTCACATCCCAGACATCAGCTTTCACAGCAGAACCAGAGAAGCCTGACTGAGGTTGTGGAAGGTGGAGAAATTTGTTGGGCTGCTGACCAGATTCAGATTGTGACTCTCTCTGCCATACTGAAAGTCTGATTCCCTCTCCCAGACCTTCCATCTTTACTCCTTGCTTAGGCTAGTTGGACCCTTTCTTATTTTCTTTAATCTTTCTTTAACTATCTTTAATCTATTTTTTTTTGCCCCTTTGTCTCAGAACCCCAAAAGCAATAAAATGGTGTCCTGTGTGTGAATTCAACCTGCTGACCTATTTGTTTGGTTTGTGCTATGGGGAAGCCTTTACAGTTTGCATTTGATTTGAATTAGTGGAAAGCACTGGGAAAAAATCATGCTAGTATCTCAGACTTCCAACTTGTCTCAAAACTTGGAAGATCTAGCCACATTGGGATCATATACGAGGGAAAAATTGACTAGAGTACTTGAAAATGTGCAAAACAAAGGAAATCAGCCACAGAAGACAACATATTATATGATCCCATTGATATGAAATGTCCATAATAGACAAATCAATAGACACAGAATGCAGCTTAATGTTTATCCAGGACTAGGGCATTTGGAGGGAAATGGTGAACGATTTTAAAGAGTAAGGGTTTTTTTCAGGGGGGATGCAAATGTTATGAAAGCTATTGAGGTGATGTTTGTATGAATTTGTTTGTTATGTTTATGTGTTTATGTTAAATATCATTGAGTTGTATATTTTAAATGTATGAATTACATATTAGTAGTATATGAATTAAATCTCAATACAAGTGTCATTTCATTCTAATCCCAAAGAAGGGCAATGGCAAAAAATGTTCAAACTACTGCACAATTGCATTCATCTCACACACTAGCAAAGTAATGCTCAAAATTCTCAAATCCAGGCTTCAACAATATGTGAACTGTGAAATTTCAGATGTTCAAGCTGGATTTATGAAAGGCAGAGGAACCAGAGATCAAATTGCCAACATCCATTGAATCCCCAAAAAAGCAAGAGTTCCAGAAGAACATCCACCTTATTGATTATGCCAAAGCCTTTGACTGTGCAGATCACAATAAACTGTGGAAAACTCTTAAAGAGATAGGAATACCAGACCACCTTACTTGCCTCCTGAGAAATTTGTATTCAGGTCAAGAAGCAACACTTAGAATAGGACATGGAAGAATAGACTGGTTCCAAATTGGGAAAGGAGTACATCAAGGCTGTATACTGTCACCCTGCTTATTTAACTTACATGCAGAGTACATCATGTGAAAAGCTGGGCTGGATGAAGCATAAGCTGGAATCAAGATTGCCAGGAGAAATATCAATAACCTCAAATATGCAAATGACACCACCCTTATGGCAGAAAGTAAAGAGGAACTGAACAGCCTTTTGATGAAGGTATAAGAGGAGAGTGAAAAAGTTGGCTTAAAACTTAACATTCAGAAAACTAAGATTATATCATCTGGTCCCATCATTTCATGGCAAATAGATGGGGAAACAATGGAAACAGTGACAGACTTTCTTTTCCTGGGTTCCAAAATCATTGCAGGTGGTGACTGTAGCCATGAAATTAAAAGATGCTTGCTCTTTGGAAGAAAAGCTATGACAAACCTAGACAGCATATTAAAAAGCAGAGATGTTACTATGCTGACAAAGGTCCATCTAGTCAAAGCTATGGTTTTTCCAGTAGTCATATATGGATGTGAGAGTTGGACGATAAAGAAAGCTGAGCACTGAAGAATTGATAATGTGGTATTAGAGAAGGCCATTGAGAGTCCCTTGGATTGCAAGGAGTCCATCCTAAAGGAAATCAGTCCTGAACATTAGTTGGAAGGACTGATGCTGAAGCTGAAATTCAATACTTGGCCACCTGATGTGAAGAACTGACTCACTGGAAAAGACTCTGATGATGGGAAAGATTGAGGGCAGGAGGACAAGGGGATGACAGAGGATAAGATGGTTGGATGGCATCACTGACTCCATGGACATGAGTTTGAGTAAGGTCTGGGAGTTTGTGATGGACAGGGAAGCCTGGCCTGCTGCAGTCCATGGGGTTGCAAAGAGCCAGACATGACTGAGCACCTGAACTGAACTGAACTGAACAGATGTTATTTTTCAAAATGCATTAGAACTGGGCAACATAGACCTCCTTTAAATGGAGTATATGAACTCCTATTTGCCTGAATATTCTGTGCTTATTCCATCGCTCTAGAGCCCAGCTGGCTTCTCTCATTTAGGTTATATCACTGGTCTCTTGGCATTTGACTTTCAGTCTCAGTTTAACCTCATGGACATTTTTCTTTTTCAATATCTCTCTCATAATTTCCCTTCTGTCATTCTATTTCTCATGAAAATCACCATCAACTGTCCATCTCAGCGCACATCCTTTATGGTAATGAAAACCATAGAAGAATAAAGAAATGTATTTCCATACTGGTAGTGATATTGCTGTAATGTTAAACCCTATCAAACCAAGCTTAAAATAATACAATCTGGATTCTGGATTTATTAAACAAATACTGTGTACTGTGCCAACAGAAGAATAACAGGAAATGGTTGATAGTGCCAAATCATCTAAGTATTCTCCCTGAATAGCTCTGCAGTATGAGCAGTGCAAGAGATGCAGCAAGATTGAAGCAGGAATAGCCAGCATTTTTAAACTGCTTGTTGATAGACTGGCTTGTGAGAAAACCAACATTACATTGAAACTCTTAGGGATACTTTAAATTGCTGGATTATATGGTCTCTTGATTAAGTTTGGGTTATGTAAACAGTGGAGTGTTTAGATTTAGGCTTGGCTGTTGGAGTCCAGGCAGCTGTTTGTACTTAAGTCCAGCAAGAAGTCTTGTTAATCAAAGGACTGACTGAATTTCTTTCTTTCTCCCACCCCCGCCCGCTGCTTCTTTTTTTTCTTTCTTTGTACCTCTGTTGTTTTTCCTCATGTCCAAACCCTTTGGGCTCAGGACTGTTGGGAGGCAAGGCAGAGTGTTTTGAATTCTCCTCTGAGGATCAGGACCTTATTTTTTTGATTACATGGATGTGCCCCACAGATTTCTCTCACTGTGAGGTAATCACTTCATTTACCCAAGTTCTACAAAGCCTTTATTATGCCGGTTACTTCATATTTTTGAAGCTAAGTCATCAGTTTGATGTGTTTGTTGTAAAATGTGGTTTAACAGCTTGTTAGCACATTTATTTTTTTAATGGAACCCAAAGATATTTCATGCTTGAGCAGCAGTGAATTTAAGAGCCGATAAAAAGCTCATGAGGTGTATGCATTCAGCACAAAACAATGGTGGGAGGACATGGTGGAGTGAAGCACTGGGCTGGAAGCAGAGGGGGTTTGGGCTCCTTCAGGAGCTCTAGGTGGCTGTTTTCCTGACAGTGTCTTTTAAATAACCAGTGCTGCATGGTGCTTGTTGGTTTCAGGTCGTCTGGGATGCACTGGATCATTTAGGCAGTCTGAGTTCACGTGGCTTTTCTACCCTCTGTGATGATTCTATTTTATTTTGTCCGAAGAGCAAAGAGGAAGCTGGACTGTTGTTTTCCGTCTTCAGCATGTGGCTTTGTAAAGTTGTCTCAGAATTAATGGGTTGGAAATGAGAGCTATTGTGGAGTGGGGTGAGTATCAGAGCCTTTGAAAAGTGAAAGTGAGGGAGGCACAAGCTCTTTACATGGCTTCACCGCAAATACAGACTAGGTCATTTCCCCAAGAGGCAGCAAAAATGAACATTCGATATTTGATGAAAGCCAACATTTTGGTTGAGCGTTTGATAATCTGGGGATGAAATAGAGGCATATGATCTTCTTTGCCTAAATCTAGAATTCTCTTTGTACCAGGATAGGTGTTGTTGGAGAAATCTCGTATATGTATAGGAGAGAGAGACAGAGACATAGAGAGAGAGAGAGAGACAGAGAGATGATTATTTGAAGCACTTGTATAAGTGAAGAAGAGAAAACCATATGAGAAAAATTACCAACTACTTTGCCTAGTGATTACCTAATAAAGGATGAGATTCATCTTTCCAATCTGCTCACACCTCCAGAGTTTTTTTGAGGCTGAGAACATGAAAGGGAACTTCTGTGTGAAGCAATCTTACTTTCTTAAAAGAAATAAAAAAATAAACTGTTGTTAATGACAATCGCACTAACTCATACAATGATAACAAGTGCTAGACTTGGAAGGGACATTTTGTACAAACTTCTCTAAAAATCTGATTTTGTAGAAAAGGAAAATAGACAACAGAGAATTGCTTAGGCTTCTGTAACTTTACTTCTGACCTCAACGAATAATCTTTTCTGGCTACTTCATAGGAATGGAATCATACAATTGGCCTTTTGTATCTGGCTTCTTTCAGTTAGCATGTTTTCACCCGTGTTGTAGTATATATCTGTATTCATTCCCTTTTATAGCTAGAAAATATTCTATTATATGGATATTTGTTTATTCATTCATTGAGTGATGGACATTTATGTTGTTCTCACCTTTTGACTATTGTGGATAATGTGGTTGCTAACATTAAAATGCACGTTTTTGTTTAAATATCTGTTTTCCATTCTTTTTTAGGTAGAATGCCTGAGTCATATGATAATTGTATGTTAAACTTATTGATGAACACCAAACCATTTCCACAGAAGGCACATTATTTTACATTCCCACTGGCAAATGTATGAGGGTTACAATTCCCCCACTTTCTCACCAACGCTTGCTATTGTCTGCCATTATTTTCCAGCTATTCTAATGGATTGGAAATGGTATTTCAGTGTGGGTTTGATTTGTGTTTTCCTCATGGCTAATAATATTGAGCATCTTTTCATATGTCATTAACCATTTGTACATCTTCTCTGATGAAAAGTCTAAAGTCATTTGCCCAATTTAAAATTAGGGTTTTTTTGCCTTGTTTTGTAATTGTTAAGTTGTAAGAGTTCTTATATGAAGAGTACATCATGAGAAATGCTGGGTTGGATGATGCACAAGCTGGAATCAAGATTGTTTGGAGAAATATTAATGACCTCAGATATGCAGATGATACCACCCTTATTACAGAAAGTGAAGAAGAACTAAAGAACCTCTCAATGAAAGTGAAAGAGGAGAGTGAAAAAGTTGGCTTAAAACTCAACATTCAGAAAACTAAAATTATGGCATCTGGTCCCATTACTTCAAGGCAAATAGATGGGGAAACAGTGGAAACAGTGTCAGACTTTATTTTCTTGGGCTCTAAAATCACTGTAGATGGTGACTGCAGCCATGAAATTAAAACACGCTTACTCCTTGGAAGAAAAGTGATGACCAACTTAGATAGTATATTCAAAAGCAGAGACATTACTTTGCCAACAAAGGTCCATCTACTCAAAGGTACGGTTTTTCCAGTAGTTATGTATGGATGTGAGAGTTTAACTATAAAGAAAGCTGAGCACCAAAGAAATGATGCGTTTGAACTGTGGTGTTGGAGAAGACTCTTGAGAATCCCATGAACAGCAAGGAGATCCAACCAGTACATTCTAAAAGAAATCAATTCTGAATATTCATTGAAAGTACTGATTTTGAAGCTGAAACTCCAATACTTTGGTCACCTGATGCGAAGAACTGATCATTTGAAAAGACCTTGATGTTGGGAAAGACTGAAGGCGGGAAGAGAAGGGGAAGACAGAGGATGAGATTGGTTGGATGGCATCACCAATTCAATGGACATGAGTTTGCATAAACTCTGGGAGCTAGTGATGGATAGGGAGGCCTGGCATGCTACAATCTATGGGGTCACAAAGAACTGGACATGACTGTGCAACTGAACTGAACTGAAGAGTTCTTTATATTCTCTATATACTAGAATTTTATCACATATGTTGTTTAAAATGTTTTCTGTAATTCTATACTTTTTCCTGATAAAATTGTTTGATGCACAAACAATTAATTTTGATGAAGTTCATTAATCTTTCAATTTTTTTGCCTGTGTTTTTGATATCATATGTAAGAAACCATCACCAAATCCAAAGTCTTGAAGACTAACCATATGTTTCCTTCTAAGGGTTTTATAATTTTGGCTTTTATACATAGGGCTTTGATCCATTTTGAGTTATTTTTTATATACTGTGAGATAAGAAAATTTTTTTAAATTTGGATATTTAGTTGTTCCAGAACTATTTGTTGAAAGAATATTCTTTCTTTTTTGAATGGCCTTGGCACCTGTGTACAAAGTCAACTGACCATAGATGTGTGGGTTTATTTCTTAAATATAAATTTTATTCTATTAATCATTGTCTATCTTTTCACCAGTGGGCTTTCCAGGTGGCTCAGTGGTAAAAGAATCCACCTGCAAATGTAGATGTGGGTTTGATTGTTAGGTAGGGAAGATCCCCTGGAGGAGGAAATGCCAAGTTACTCCAGTATTCTTGCTTGGGAAATCCTATGGACAGAGGAGCCTGGTGGGGTCCTATATTACAGTCCATGGGGTCATAAAGAGTCAGACACGACTGAGCGACTGAGCATGCATGCACATACTTACTACCTAGAAACTCAGTTATGAATTCCTTTTTATCTTAATTTATTTAGAAATTATTTTAAAAATTTAAATAGATGTGTTTTATGAGTAATACCTTTATGTTTAAGCTACATTTTTCTTCATTGGGTTTAGAGAATGTGGATGCCCATACTATCATTTCATTTTCCTTGAAGTTATTGACTCTTCCAGTTATGACTACTGATGCTTGTATTTTCCTGGAAGATGGCATGTCTTTTTGAACAGAAGATTCATGTCTACTTTATTTCAGGAAAATATTCTTCTATCTCTGCTTATTTTTACTTTTTTTTTTTTCCCTATTATCTTCTTCAGAGAATTCAGTTACACATATGCAATAGACCTCTTGTCTTTCTTTTAGTTCTATTAATTTTTAATCTTTGTTCTTTTCCTCTTCATTTAGTGTGATTTCTTTAGGCAGTCCTGTACATCCAGGTGCTTGTACTTAGTTGCTCAATTGTGTCTGATTCTTTGTGACCCTATGGACTATAGCCTACCAGGCTTCTCTGTCCATGGGATTCTCCAGGCAAGAATACCAGAGTGGGTTGCAATTTCTTCCTCCAGGGGATCCTCCTGACCCAGATACTGAACCCACATCTCATGCATTGGCAGGCAGATTCTTTACCCACCAAGCTGAGAGAGTTACAAATGCTAACACTGACATTTATTCAGTAACAAATGATAGATAGATAGACAGATCTTTTCCTGTGTGCCAGACAACATCATAGGTGCTGGAGTTTCATCACTAAACAAAACGGAAGAAAATTCCTTCTCCTAATAGAGTTTGCATTCCAGGAAATGAAATAATCCAATATAGCTATAGTTTAAAGAACAAAAGATAAAGTGGTACAAGATAGTGCAAGATGTGACTGTGTTGGTAGATAGAGGTAGACCACTAGATGCCTGATAAGAATTTGCAGATTTTTATACTGAAGGTATCATCAAATTTTTTAAAAAACAGTAATTCTAGCTGCTATGTACATGTCCTGTCTCTCCTACTACACTGTAAGCTTTTAGAAGACTGCCCCCTAAGAAGCACATAATGAACATCCAATAAATAATAACAATGGCTAACACTTGAGTACTTTCTGTGTGCAGAAGACTGGTCTAAGCACAATCCCCGTATTAAACCATTAATCTTCACAATCCATCACCTCAGTTGACTGGCTGAATAAGAGGAGGTATGCTCACTCCTTTGCAGTGCTGGAAACCTGGACACACCTGAAAATCTATAGATATCACTCTATGTGCAAGGTAAGGGGAGAGGGAAGTTGCAGAGAAAAAAAAATAGTCATAAGTACAACTTCATATGCCTTTTTAAGATTATGATTTTTTGGTATTTTTTTTTTCTTGTGTCAGGTGTGGTTTTCAACATTGTAATGCATATATTAAAATCTATATCATGCATTAATATATTATATACATTTAAATTATGTATATTTATTATATACTTTTCATAAATATGCTTAAAATAAGTGTATTTATGAAAACTTTGCAAGTTTTTGTTAAGTCAAATATCTGGACCCTTTTACATGTAGCTTCTGTTGCCTGTTCCTCCCCTTTAGTTTGGGGGTCCTTACAAAGAAACTTTCCTGTTTTCTATGCATGTTTCATAATTTTTTGTTAAAAATCAGGCATTTTAGATGACATATTTTAGCAACTCTGAATATTGATTCTCCTCCAGAGTTATTGTTTGAGTGTTTCTTTATTTAGTGACTTGGCTGGTCTGTTTTGGTGGTCTATTCCCCCTACTCCCAGTGTGAAGCCTTGTTTTTGTTATTCAGTTACCAAGTCACGTCCCACTCTTTTTGACCCCATTAACTGCAGCATGCCAGGTCTATCTACGTTATGCTATCTACGTTTGTCATAATTTTCCTTCCAGAAGCATACATCTTTTAATTTCATGTCTATAGTCTCCATCTGAAATGATTTTGGAGCCAAAGCAAATCAAGTCTGTCATTGTTTCAATTTTTTCCTCATCAATTTGGCATTAAGTGATGGGACTGGATGCCATGATCTTAGTTTTTTGAATGTTGAGTGTTAAGCCAGCTTTTTCATTCTCCTCTTTAACCTTCATCAAGAGGCTCTTTAGTTCCTTTTTGCTTTCTGCCTTTAGAGTGGAGTCATCTGCCTATCTGAGTTTACTGATATTTTCCCCAGCAATCTTGATTCCAGCCTGAGCTTGGCATTTTGGATGATGTACTCTGAATATAAGTTAATAAACAGAGTGACAATATACAGCCTTGATGTACACCTTTTCCAATTTTGAACCAGTCCACTGTTCCATATCCATTGCTTCTTGACCTCCAAGAGGTTTCTCAGGAGGCAGGTAGGGTGGTCTGGTATTTCCATCTCTTTAAGAATTTTCCACAGTTCTTTGTGATCTACTTTGGCCATCTGATGTGAAGAGTATATTTATTGGGAAAGACCCTGTTGCTCTGAAAGATAGAAGGCTGGAAGAGAAGGGGATGACAGAGGATGATATGGTTGGATGGCATCACCACCTCAATAGACATGAGTTTTTGAGCAAGCTCTGGGAGATGCTAAAGGACAGCAAAGTCTGGTGTGCTGTAGTCCATGGGGTTTCAGTCACTGATTGATGGAACAGCAACAATATAGTCAAAGGCTTTAGCATAGACAATGAAGCAGAAGTGGATGTTTTTCTGGAATTCCCTTGGTTTATGATCCAAAGGATGTCAACTTGATCTCTGGTTCCTCTGCCTTTTATCAGTCCAGTTTGTACACCTGGAAATTCTCGGTTCACATACTGTTAAATCCTAGCTTGAAGGAGTTTGAGCATTATCTTGCTAGCATATGATATGAGTACAATTATGCAATAATTTGAACATTCTTTGGCATTGCCCTTTGGGATTGGAATGAAAACTGTTTCCAGTCCTGTGGCCACTGCTGGGTTTTCCAAATTTGCTGACATATTGAATGCAGTGTTTTAATAGCATCATCTTTTAGGATTTGAAATAGCTCTGCTGGAATTCCATCACCTCCACTAGCTTTGTTTGTAGTAATGCTTCCTAAGGCCCACACTTGACTTCACACTCTAGGATATCTGGCTTTAGATGAGTGATCACACCATCGTAGTTATCCAGGTCATTACGATCTTTTTTGTATAGTTATTCTGTGTTTTCTTGCCACCACTTCTTAACATCTTTCATTTTGGTTAGGTCCAAACAGTTTTTGTCTTTTATTTTGCCCATCTTTGCACAAAACATTCCCTTCATATCTCTAATTTTCTTAAAGAGATCTCTAGTCTTTCCCATTCTACTCGTTTCCTCTATTTCTTTGCATTGATCACTGAGGAAGGCTTTCTTATCTTTCCTTACTCTCCTTTGGAACTCTTCATTCAGATGAGTATATCTTTCCTTTTCTCCTTTGCCTTTCCCTCCTCTTCTTTCTCAGCCATTTGTAAGGTCTCCTCAGACAACCATTTTCCATTTTTGTATTTCTTTCCTTGGGGATTGTTTTGTTCACCATCTCCTGTACAATGTAACAAAACTCTGACAATAGTTCTTCAGGCACTCTAGCAGATCTATTCCCTTGAATCTATTTGTCACTTCCACAGTATAATCATAAGGGATTTGACTTAGTTCATACCTGAATGGCTTATTGGTTTTCCATACTTTCCTCAATTTATGTCTGAATTTTGCAATAAGGAGTTCATGATCTGAATCGCAGTCAGATCCTACTCTTGTTTTTGCTGATTGTACACAGCTTCTCCATCTTCAGATGCAAAGAATATAATCGGTCTGATTAAGGTATTGACCATCTGTTGATGTACATGTGTAGAGTTGTTTTTTTTGTTGTTGGAAGAGGATGTTTGCTGTGACCAGTGTGTTCTCTTAACAAAACTCTGTTAGTCTTTGTGCTGCCTCATTTTGTACTCGAAAGCCAAACTTGCCTGTTACTTCTTTAGTACTGCCCTTCTTGGGAATTGGGGTGAAGATGGCCTTTTCCCATTCTGCGGCCACTGCTGGCTTTTCCAAATTTGCTGACAATTGAATGCAGCACTTTAATAGCTTCAATTTTTAGGATATTAAATAGCTCTTCTGGAATTCTGTCACCTCTTCTAGCTTTATTGGCAGCAGTGTTTCCTCTGCTGTGCTGTGCTTAGTCGCTGTCATGTCCAACACTTTGGGACCCCATGGACTGTAACCCACCAGGCTCCTCTGTTCATGGGGACTCTCCAGGCAAGAATACTGGAGTGGGTTGCCATGCCCTCTTCCAGAGGATCCTCCCAACCCAAGGATCCAACCCAGGTCTTCTGCTTTGCAGGCAGATTCTTTACTGTCTGAGCCACCAGGAAAGCCCAGGAATACTGGAGTGGATAACCTGTCCCTTCTCCAGGGCATCTTCCTGACCCAAGAATTGAACTGGGGTCTCCTGTATTGCAGGCAGATTCTTTACCAGATGAGCTATCCGGGAAGTCCATAGTGCTTCCTAAGGCCCACTTGATTTCACATTCCAGAAGATCTGACTCTGGATTACTGATGACACCATTATGGTTATCCAGGTCATTAAGATCCTTTTTGTACAGTTCTGTGTATTCTTGCCATCATTTTTTGATCTCTTCTGCTTGTATTAGGTCTTTACCATTTCTATCCTTTATTGTGCTCATATTTGCATGAAATGTTCAATATCTCCAATTTTCTTGAAGTGATCTCTAGTCTTTCCCCTTATCTTATTTTCCTCTATTTCTTTGAATGGTTCATTGAAGAAGGCCTTCTTGTCTTAGCTTGCTATTCTCTGGAACTCTGCATTCGGTTGGGTATACCTTTCCCTTTCTCCCATGCTTTTTGCTTCTCTTCTTTCCTCAGCTATTTCTAAAGCCTCCTCAGACAACCAGTTTGTCTTCTTGTATTTCTTTTTCTCTGGGATGGTTTTGGTCAGTGCCTCCTATACAATATTATGAACCTCTGTCTATAGATCTTCAGGCACTCTGTTTACCAGATTTAATCCTTTGAATCTATTTGTCACCTCCACTGTATAGAGCTCCTCCATCTTCGGCTGCAAAGAATATAATCAATCTGATTTCAGTATTGACCATCTGGTGATGTCCATGTGTAAAGTCACCTCTTGTGTTGTGGAGAAATGCCTCGTGTTGTCATCATGACAAGGCAGTGATCCATGAAGGGGCAGCTTTTATTCTCTAATTGTTTAGAAATTGTTATATTGTTTTTGATAATGCCCTGGACCATAAATTGCATACAGTCTCATTCAATTAATTTTGTACTCCTTTTCAGGAGTAGATTTTAGGCTTGTTTCTGAGGTTGTTCTTACTGCAGGAGGGCTCTTAGCTTCTTTCCTTGGTTCTCTCTGGTGATCTAGCTGACCTACAATTTGACTTGTTGCTTTCACGAAGCTATGAACCTCCTCCCAATTTAATATCTCCAGTGTTTTTGATAGTGCCCTCAGGCATGAACTTTCCTGTACTGCTTCAAGAACCTCTCTATTCTTATGGCCTACTTCTCCTCTGGGGAAAATCTCTTGAGTCACTGCTCCAGGACAAGTGGTGGGTACAATGTCTTTCTTTGTTTAGAGTAACACTCCTGATTTATCAGTGGGAGACTAGGAAGGAATGTTAGCCTCTGGTCTTTTCAGCTTGCTTCTCCTGATCTGGACCCCCTACTGTATAAGTAAATTTTGTTGAGAGTGATCAGGGCCCCAGTGCTCTCAGTCTGCTATGCCTGGTGTAGAGCCTATGTCCTATGATTGGTGTCGAGTACTCTACTCAGGGAGGAGTCAACCCCTTAATTCTTTGGCTGAAATCACCTGCAACTTATTGGGAGGGGATGAAAAATACTGATGGGCTGGTCCTAGTGGAGAGAGACTGTAGCCATTAACTGTGTGCTGGAGTCACATTAAACTCCAGGTAGGCAGGAAGATAGCCGGCCATAGCACAAGTACCACAAATTCTGATTATTCTTACCAGTATTTAGAATTTCTTTGAATAAATATTTTTCCATTTGCTTATGCATGTAAGATAATTTCCAAAGTTTAATTAAAATAATTTTTTCATTTTTTTTATTATAGAGAGGTGAATTCATTTTTTCTCCCTTAATTTTTTTTTTAATTTTTATCTTCATTTGGGGGAGCTTTCTTCTTTCTTCCTCCTGTTATTTGACTACCCATATGTATAATTGGTGTCCTTCTTAATTTTTGAAATTATGTTTACAATATTCCTGAATATGGAGATTTATTTGTCTGATTTCTTAAGTAATTTCTCTGTATGTATGTCATCTGTCTTTTACTTATTTGCCTTTCCTTTCTTTGCTTTACAGTTTCTATTCACAAGTCCATAGCTGATTCTTCTCTTTACTACTTCTCTTTGAAAGAGTGAGGCTATTTTCAAGTGTGTTTTCAGAGTGGGAAGAAAAGTCGAAGAGCCTTAAATTTCTATTTGGATTTATTTTCTTGAACATGTCTTCACTGGATCTCTAAAAACAAACAAACAAACAAACAAAAAAACCTTTTACTGGGGAGCAAAGCTCTCTCAGAGTCTGCGTGGCTCTGAGCAGTGCTCACCCAGTCACACTTCCTGTCTGTAAACTGGGAATGAGTCTCTCTTCTCCTTCTTGGCTCTGCCTTGCCTCCAAAGTCTCCCCAGACTCCCAGGATAGGTCACGCACAACTAGAAATGGCATATCTATTTCTCCTTCAATTTCACTTCTCCTGCTGCTCTTTGGTTTCAGGTCGGTTCTCTCAAGGGACATTTTCTGCCATTTCCCATACCTAGCACACAGACTTTGATTTCATTACTAACAAAGAACCATGGGACAAGCCTTTCAATACGGTGGTATACCAGGCAAGAAACCTGTTCCTGATCAGTGTCTGAGGGATTCTCTGTCCCCCTCACCTATGTTCTGCCATAAAATCCAAATATGACTGGGGGATATCTGCTTTTAGTTTTCATTTCTGATGGTGTCATTTCTCTTATTATGTTGAAGATAAAGTAGTTTTTAAAAGCATTTTAATTGTTCTTTGTTTTTTAGCATGTATCAGTAAGTAAAATTGTCTTTCATCCTTCACATTTTATCAGATATCAATAGATATCACATTTTATTTTATAACTGATTTATTTGATCATTTGCTTAACATCTTGTATGTAATTTTAAAATTTACTCTCTTTTCTTGATATTTCCTTATTTCTTTTCATATAGTATCTTTAACAGCTGATTCAGTATTTTGGTTTGTTTGAGATTTATCTTTCTGTTTCTTTTGTCTTAGATATTTCTCTCAAAATGCTTAACACTTTTCCAATTGATCTTAGCATTAACCAGTATAAATCACATCTCTGAAGAGACAAGGCCTCTAGCAATCTTGCATTATTAGCCCCTTCCCACTTAAGATCTTGCCATGCCATCCATATTTAATTGAAATCATCTTGTCGTTAATATGTAGATTTATCTTGGAGCAAACCTCACAGACAGCTGTTCTGAAACTGGATTCTACTGTATCTAATATTCTTCTTAAATTAATAATCCCCATCAATTGTACCAGGCTAAATATTCATGACTCTCTTTCTTGAGTTAAAAATTGGAATGCCTCCAAAGAAAGTTGTGTTCCTGAAATCTGAGTCCTTGGATGCTTCTCTTTAAAAAAGAGCAACAAAGTCAATCTTTATTCATTCAGTGTATATCTAGAAACTTCAGAGACATGCTGCTTTATATCTTGCTGCTTCTTTGTAAGGACTCACGTTACTGGCAATATGTGTTGAATTAAAAATACTAAGTGAAAGTCTGAATGTTTTACGTCAACAAGAATTAAGTGCTCACTTCTTGCATTTCTCCATGCCATTTGTTGTTCAGTCACTAAGTCATATCCCACTTTTTGTGACTACAGCACCCCAGGCTTCCCTGTCCTTCACCATCTCCTGGAATTTGTTCAAACACATGTACATTGTATTAGTGATGCCATCCAACCGTCTCATCCTGTGTTGCCCGCTTCTCTTCCTGCCTACAATTTTTCCCAGCATCAGGGTCTTTTCCAATGAGTCAGCTCTTTGCATCAGATGGCCTAAGGATTGGAGCTTCAGCTTCAGCATAGTCTTTCCAATGAGTATTCAGGGTTGATTTCCTTTAGAATTGACTGTTTTGATCTCCTTTCTGTCCAAAGGACTCTCAAGCGTTCTCTTTAGCACCATAATTCAAAATCAAGGACATAATTTTAAATTCCTACTTATGTTTGAATATTGTTCTTCGTTTTGATACATGAGCTTTCTTGTTTTTCTTAATATTGGTAAAATCAATAAACACTTTCTGTTTTGGTTAATGGGCTTGAGCAATCTAAGACAGGTGGACAAGATGGCAATTGTACATAAATGTATATAATCACACTTGCAAGACTGATCCTGAGAGGGCAATTTAACCTGTTAGAGGAGAGGTTACTGGAGGGGGTGATAACATGGAAATAGCCCTCGAATAAGAATCAAGTGATCTGCATTGGGATCCTAAATATATTATTTCCTAGCCTTACAGCCTGAGACAAGCTCTTTTATCATGCTAAATCTCCATGTTTAATCTTTAAATTGATATTAATAATATCTAGTTCATAGAATAATTTTAATATAATAAATATGTGAGATAATGTCTGTAAAAGTCACTGAACCAGAGACATGCTACTGAATGGTATTTGATTCTGAACCTTAAGGTCTATATATTGACGCATGATTTTCAAAAACTATATAGTAACATAATACATCTACATCTGTAGTTAATTTTGTAGTGTATAGTATATAATAGTACTTAGATTGGTAGGATTCTCACTGCCTAAATGTATTAATTTTCCCTCTCATTTTGACCAATAGAATCTTTGTATTATTGATGATGGCAATGTAGATATGTAGATAGAAAAATCTCTGTTTCACAGCTTCGCTTGCAGACAAGTGTGACAGATAAAGTAAAAAATGGTAACTGGTGGTGGGATTCTGAAAAAATAGTTGAGTGAGAAAGCTGACACAGGAGGAAGCAGAAACAATAAATGAAACACACAAGAATTGGAAGAGAAATTTTTAAATGTCCTGAAAGATCAAAGTAAATGGATTTTTTGGATATAGACTGCTATAACCAAATGATAATTGAAGTGTAAGAACAAGTACAATTCCACTGTGTTTAAGATCTCAGAATATGTATTGAGTTACTTTAAGGAGTACATTTCCAAGATAAAATATATTTTAGTTAATTAAAATCACCCACATAAAGTTTTCTTATTGTGATAATTATTTTATCTGTTTTTCCTGTAGTTTGTAAATTCCTTTATGATTTTTTGAGAGGAATGTGTCTTTAAAATATTTCAAGTTAATATAAACTATTAAACATGCAGGATATCTGAATATTAGATTTTCTTCTGTCTTTCTTTCCTCCTCCTCTTTTTAAATTGCCTTTTTCTTTCTCTCTCTCTTTTATAAAGTTTCTTTCTAGATCTGCCCAGAGATTTCATTATTTTACCTTTCTTCTTCTCTCCAGTATTATCCTATAAGTTCTTGGATTACATACTCTCTAGTTTTCCTGTCCCTTAAGTAACTCCCTAAGAAAGGCTCATTTGCTTCCTGAGTATTTACATGTTCAAAATGTCCTTGTTCTTATCTCAAACTCAATTGAGAACAAGGTGGGCTATAGAATTAGAGATCAAAAGTCTTTTTACTTAGGGCTTGAAGGCATTGCCTTAAATTTTATTATTACTCAGGATGTTTATTTCTGTTGTGAGTGATTCAGACTATTTCCTTATTGTTGTTGAGTTGCTCAGTTGTGTCCAACTCTTTGCCACCTCATGGACTGCAGCTAGCCAGGCTTCCCTGTCCTTCACCATCCCCTGGAACTTGCTCAAACTCATGTCCATTGAGTCAGTGACACCAGCCAACCATCTCATCTTCTGCTGTCCCATTCTCCTCCTGTCTTCAATCTTTCCCACCATAAGGATCCTTTCCAATGAGCCGGCTGTTTGCATTAAGTGGTTAAAGGATTGGAGCTTCAGCTTCAGAATCAGTCCCTCCAATGAATAGTCAGGACTGATTTTCTTTAGGATTGACTGGTTTGATATCTTTGCAATTCAAGGGACTTTCAAGACTATTCTTGAACAGCACAATTCAAAAGCATCAATTTTTCGGCACTCAGCTTTTTTTATGGTCCAATTTTCACATCAATACATCAGTTCAGATCAGTTCAGTCACTCAGTCGTGTCCGACTCTTTGCGACCCCATGAATCACAGCATGTCAGGCCTCCCTGTCCATCACCAACTCCCGGAGTTCACTCAAACTCATGTCCATCGAGTCAGTGATACCATCTAGCCATCTCACCCTCTGTCGTCCCCTTCTCCTCCTGCCCCCAATCCCTCCCAGCATCAGAGTCTTTTCCAATGAGTCAACTCTTCGCATGAGGTGGCCAAAGTATTGGAGCTTCAGCTTTACCATCAGTCCTTCCAATGAACACCCAGGACTGATCTCCTTTAGAATAGACTGGTTGGATCTTCTTGCAGACCAAAGGGCTCTCAAGAGTCTTCTCCAACACCACAGTTCAAAAGCATCAATGCTTTGGTGCTCAGCTGTCTTCACAGTCCAACTCTCACAACCGTGCATGACCACTGGAAAAACCATAGTCTTGACTAGACAGACCTTTGTCGGCAAAGTAATGTCTCTGCTTTTCAATATGCTATCTAGGTTGGTCATAACTTTCCTTCCAAGGAGTAAGCGTCTTTTAATTTCATGGCTGCAGTCACCATCTGCAGTGATTTTGGAGCCCAAAAAATAAAGTCTGACACTGTTTCCATTGTTTCCCCAT
Source organism: Budorcas taxicolor (assembly GCF_023091745.1). NCBI lineage: Eukaryota > Metazoa > Chordata > Mammalia > Artiodactyla > Bovidae > Budorcas > Budorcas taxicolor. The sequence continues at coordinate 48,704,493 of NC_068922.1, forward strand.
CTATTTGCCATGAAGTGATGGGGCCAGATGGAATGATCTTTGTTTTCTGAATATTGAGCTTTAAGCCAACTTTTTCACTCTCCTCTTTCACTTTCATCAAGAGGCTTTTGAGTTCCTCTTCACTTTCTGCCATAAGGGTGGTGTCATCTCCATATCTGAGGTTATTGATATTTCTCCCAGAAATCTTGATTCCAGCTTGTGCCTCCTCCAGTCCAGCGTTTCTTATGATGTACTCTGCATATAAGTTAAATAAACAGAGTGACAATATACAACCTTGATGTACTCCTTTTCCTATTTGGAACCAATCTGTTGTTCCATGTCCAGTTCTAACTGTTGCTTCCTGTCCTGCATATAGGTTTCTCAAGAGGCAGATCAGGTGGTCTGGTATTCCCATCTCTTTCAGAATTTTCCACAGTTTATTGTAATCCAGCCAGTCAAAGGCTTTGGCATAGTCAATAAAGCAGAAATCGATGTTTTTCTGGAACTCTCTTGCTTTTTCCATGATCCAGTGGATGTTGGCAATTTGATCTGTGGTTCCTCTGCCTTTTCTAAATCCAGCTTGAACATCTGGAAGTTCACAGTTCACGTATTGCTTAAGCCTGGCTTGGAGAATTTTGAGCATTACTTTACTAGCGTGTGAGATGAGTGCAACTGTGTAGTAGTTTGAGCATTCTTTGGCATTGCCTTTCTTTGGGATTGGAATGAAAACTGACCTTTTCCAGTCCTGTGGCCACTGCTGAGTTTTCCAAATTTGCTGGCATATTGAGTGCAGCACTTTCACAGCATCATCTTTCAGGATTTGAAATAGCTCGACTGAAATTCCATCACCTTCACTAGCTTTGTTCCTAGTGATGCTTTCTAAGGCTCACTTGACTTCACATTCCAGGATGTCTGGCTCTAGGTGAGTGATCACACCATCATGGTTATCTGGGTCATGAAGCTCTTTTTTGTACAGTTCTTCTGTGTATTCTTGCCACCTCTTCTTAATATCTTCTGCTTCTGTTAGGTCCATTTCATATCTGTCCTTTATTGAGCCCATCTTTGCATGAAATGTTACCTAGGTATCTCTGCTTTTTTTGAAGAGATCTCTAGTCTTTCCCATTTTGTTGTTTTCCTCTATTTCTTTGCATTGATTGCTGAGGAAGGCTTTCTTATCTCTCCTTGCTATTCTTTGGAACTCTGCATTCAGATGCTTATATCTTTCCTTTTCTCTTTTGCTTTTCTCTTCTCTTCTTTTCACAGCTATTTGTAAAGCTTCCACAGACAGCCTTTTTGCTTTTTTTGCATTTCTTTTTCATGGGGATTGTCTCGATCCCTGTCTCCTGTGCAATGTCATGAACCTCCATCCATAGTTCATCATAATTCATCATAGCTCCTCATAGTTGCAGTAATTGTATGCAATCTCAAAAAAGACAGAACAACTCTGTTCATTTTCAAGGCAAACCATTCAATACCACAGTAATCCAAGCCTATACCCCAACCAGTATCACTGAAGAAGCTGAAGTTGAATGGTTCTATGAAGACCTAAAAGACCTTTTAGAACTAACACCCCCCAAAAGATGTCTTTTTCATTATAGGGGGCTGGAATGCAAAAGTAGGAAGTCAAGAAACACCTGGGGTAAAAGGCAAATTTGGCCTTGGAGTACAGAAAGAAGCAGGGCAAATGCTAATAGAATTTTGCCAAGCAAACGGACTGGTCATAGCAAACACTCTCTTCCAACAACACAAGAGAAGACTCTACACATGGACATCACCAAATGGTCAATATCGAAAGCAGATTGATTATATTTTTTGCAGCCAAAGATGGAGAAGCTCTATACAGTCACCAAAAACAAGACCGGGAGTTGACTGAGGCTGAGATCATGAACTCCTTATTGCCAAATTTAGACTTAAATTGAGTAAAGTAAAGAAAGCCACTAGACCATTCAGGTATGACCTAAATCAAATCCCTTATGATTTTACATTGGAAGTGAGAACTAGGTTTAGTGGACTAGATCTGATAGATAGAGTGCCTGATGAACTACGGATGGAAGTTCGTGATATCCATAGATACTTCTGGAAAAACCATAGCTTTGATTAGATGGACCTTTGTTGGCAAAGTAATGTCTCTGCTTTTTAATATGCTGTCTATGTTTGTCATAGCTTTTCTTCCAAGGAACAAGCGTCTTTTAATTTCATGGCTGCAGTCACCATCTGTAGTGATTTTGTAGCCCAAGAAAATAAAGTCTGTCACTGTTTACATTGTTTCCCCATCTTTTTGCCATGAAGTGATGGAACTGGATGCTATGATCTTAGTTTTTTGAAAGTTGAGTTTTAAGTCAGCCTTTTCATGGTACCCTTTCTCTTCAAGAGGCTGTGTAGTTCCTCTTCAATTTCTGCCATAAGAGTGATGTCATCTGCATATCTGAGGTTATTGATATTCTCCCGGCAATCTTGATTCCAGCTTGTGCTTCATCCAGCCCAGCATTTCACATGATGTATTCTGCCCCAGGGCTTCCCTGGTGGCTCAGACAGTAAGAATTCACTTGCAATGTGGGAGACCTAGGTATGTCCCTGGGTTGGGAAGATCCCCTGGAGGAGGCCATGACAACCCACTTCAGAATTCTTGCCTGGAGAATCCCCATGGACAGAGCAGCCTGGTGCCCTACAGTCCATGGGGTCACGAAGGGTCAGATATGATTGAGAGACTAAGTACATAGGACACTCTATATATAAGTTAAATAGGCAGGGTGACAGTTGACAATATATAGCCTTGACGAACTCCTTCGCATGTCCCATTCTAACTGTTGTTTCTTGATCTGCATACAGGTTTCTCAGGAAGCAGGTAAGGGGGTCTGGTATTCCCATCTATTTAAGAATTTTCAGTTTGTTGTGATACACACAATCAAAAGATTTAGTGTAGTCAGTGAAGGAGAAGTAGATGTTTTTCTGGTATTCTATTGATTTTTATGTGATCCAACAGATGTTGACAATTTGTTCTCTGGTTCCTCTGCCTTTTCTAAATCCAATTTGAACATCTGGGAGTTCTCAATTCACATGCTGTTGAAGCCTCACTTGGAGAATTTTGAGCATTACTTTGCTAGCATGTGAAATGAGTGGTAGTTTGAACTTTCTTTGGCATTGCTTTTCTTTGGGATTGGAATGAAAACTGACCTTTTTCAGTTCTGTGGCCACTGCTGAGTTTTCCAAATTTTCTGGCATATTGAGTATAACATTTACAGCATCATCTTTTATGATTTGAAATAGCTCAGCTGAAATTCCATCCTTCCACTAGCTTTGTTCATAGTGATGCTTCTTAAGGCCCACTTGACTCCATACTCCACGATGTCTGGCTGTAGGTGAGTGATCACACCATCATGGTTATCTGGGTTATTAATATCTCTTTGGTATAGTTCTGTGTATTCTTGCCACATCTTCTTAATATCTTCTACTTCTGTTGGGTTCATACTGTTTCTGTCCTTTATTGTGCCCATCTTTGCATGAAATGTTCCCTTGCTATCTCCAATTTTCTTGAAGTGATCTTTTGTCTTTCCCATGCTAATTGTTTTCCTCTATTTCTTTGTATTATTCACTTAAAAAAGCTTTCTTATCTCTCCTTGCTATTCTTTGGACTTCTGCATTGAGAAGGGTATATCTTTCCTTTTCTCTTTTGCCTTTCACTTCTCTTCTTTACTCAGCTATTTGTAAGTCTTCCTCAAAAAACCATTTTGCCATTTTGCATTTCTTTCTCTTGTTCACTGGCTCCTGTACAATGTTACGAACCTCCAGCCACAGTTCTTTAGGCAATGTATCTATCATATCTAAACCCTTGAATCAGTTTGTCACTTCTACTGTATAATCGTAAGAGATTTGATTTAGTTCATAGCTGAATGGTCTAGTGGTTTTCTTTGCTTTCTGCAATTTAAGTCTGAATTTTGTAATAAGGAGTTCATGATCTGAGTCACAGTCAACTCCAGGTCTTGTTTTTGTTGACTGTATAGTGCTTCTCCATCTTTGGCTGCAAAGAATATAATTAACCTGGTTTGGCTATTTTTTCCTACCTGGATGCTTTAAGGATTTTCTTTTTTTTTTTTCATTGATATGCAGAAATTTCTTGGACATATGTCTTGGTCAGGGCTTGTTGGGTGTTGTTTCTGTTGTTCAGTCGGTCATTCGTGTCCATCTGTTTGCAACCCCATGGACTGCAGCACGCCAGTCTTCCCTGTTCATCACCATCTCTTGGAGGTTGCTCAAACTTATGTCCATTGAGTTGATGATGCCATCCAACCAAACATCCTCTGTCATCCCCTTCTCCTCCTGCCTTCAATCTTTCCAATAAGTTTGCTCCTCAGATCAGGTGGCCAAATTATCAGAGCTTCAGCTTCAGCATTAGTCCTTCCAATGAAATTCACAGTTGATTTCCTTTAGGATTGACTGATTCCATCTTCTTGTCATCCAAGGACTCTCAAGAGACTTCTCCAGCACCACAGTTTCACAGAATCAGTTTTTTGGTGCTCAGCCTTTTTTATATGCCAGCTCTCAAATCTCTACATGACCACTGGAAAAACCATACCTTTGTCTATATGGACCTTTCTTGGCAAAGTAATGTTTCTGCTTTTTATGTGCTGTCTAGGTTTCTGATAGCTTTTCTCCCAAGGGGCATCTTTTAATTTCATGGCTGCAGTCACCATCTGCAGTGATTTTGGAGCCCAAAGAAATGAAGTCTATCACGGTTTCCATTGTTTCCCTATCTGTTTGTCATAAAGTGATGGGACCAGATGGCATGACCTTAGTTGTTTGAATGTAGAGCATTAAGCCAGCTTTTTCACTCTCCTCTTTTACTTCTATCAAGAGGCTCTTTAGTTGCTATTCACCCTGTTCCATAAGGATTGTGTCATCTACATGTCTAAGATTCTTGATATTTCTCTTGGCAGTCTTGATTCCAGCTTGTGCTTCATCCAGCCTGGCATATTGCATGATGTATTCTGCATATAAGTTAATTAAACAGGGTGACAGTATACAGCTTTGACATACTCCTTCCCCAATATTGAACCAGTCCATTGTTCCATGTCTGGTTCTGACTGTTTCTTCTTGATCTACATACAGGTTTCTCAGGAAGTGGGTAAGGTGGTCTGGTATTCCCATCTCTTTAAGAATTTTCCACAGTTTGCTGTGACTCACACAGTCAAAGAGTTTAGCGTAGTCAATGAAGGAGATAGTTGTTTTTCTGGAATTCTCTTGCTTTTACTGGGCTCCAGTGGAATGTTGCCAATGTGATCTCTGGTTCCTCTGCCTTTTCTAAATCTAGCTTGAACATCTTGAAGTTCATGGTTCACATATTGCTGATGTCTATTTGAAGCCTAGCTTGAAGAATTTTGATCATTACTTTGCTAGCATGTGAAATGAGTGAAATTATGCAGTAGTTTGAACATTCTTTGACATTGCCCTTTTTTGGGATTGGAATGAAAATTGACCTTTCCCAGTCCTGTGGCCACTGCTGAGTTTTCCAAATTTGCTGACACATTGAACTCAGCACTTTAACAGCATTGTCTTTTACCATTTGAAATAGCTCGGCTGGAATTCCATCACCTCCACTAGCTTTGTTTGTAGTGATGCTTCCTAAGGCCCACTTGACTTCATACTCTAGTATGTCTGGCTCTAGATGAGTGATCACATCATCATAGTTATTTGGGTCATTAAGACCTTTTTTTTTAAAAAATAGTTTTCCTGTGTATTTTTGCCACTTCTTCTTAATATCTTCTGATTCTGTTAGGTCCATGCATTTTCTGTCTTTTATTGTGCCCATCTTTACATGAAATATTCCCTTGTTATATCTCTAATTTTCTTGAAGAGCTCTCTAGTTTTTCCCATTCAATTGTTCCTCTATTTCTTTGCATCATTCACTTAAAAAGGCTGTATCTGTCCTTTCTATTCTTTGAAATTCTGCATTCAGATGGGTATATCTTTCCTTTCCTCTTTTGCCTTTTGCTGCTTCTTTTTTTTCCCTCAGCTATCTTTAAGGCCTCCTCCGACAATCATCTTGCCTTTTTGCATTTCTTGCATTGTTGTGTGAGGTTTTGGTTATTTATTCTTCTGGCATCTTCTTGGAATGTCTTATTCTCATTTTTTTCTACCCAGGTGATTTTCTGATTTTTAATTTGAAAATTTCCTTCTCATTTTCTTTGTTTTATCTCTATGGGACTCATTTGTTTGCTGCTGAACCTCTATATATCATTTCCTTTCACTTATAACTTTGACTTTTGTTCTTCATTCTTTGACATTTTCTCAACCTTATCTTCAACTTTTCTGTTGTTTCTATTTTTTCTTAAATTATATACATTTTATTGAAATACAGTTGACTTACAATGTTTCAGGCTTTCATCAAGTTGATTCAGTTATACATACACACATATATTATTTTCCAGATTATTTTCCATTATAGGTTATTTCAAGATATATGCTATAGTTCCCTGTCTTATACAGTAAACCTATGCTGCTTTTTGCACATCTATTTTTTTATTGAAAATCTATCATTCTATTCATATTAAGTCAAATAAGTGGAATTAAAATGTCATAAATATTTTATTTAAGCAAATATTCATATGCTTTCTAAAATATATATATTATACAAACTATTTATACATATATGTATGCAAAAGCTTTTCTATTACACTTGATAAAGTGAAAGTGTTGAAAGTGTTAGTAGCTCAGTCATGACTTTTTGCAACCCCATCAGACTCCTCTGCCCATGGAATTCTTCAGATAATACTGGAGTGGATTGCATTTTCTTCTCCAGGGGAATCTTCCCAACCCAGGGATTGAACCTTGGTATCCTGCATTGCAGGCAGATTCTATACCATCTGAGCCACCAGGGAAGCCCACTGCACTTGATAAAGGCTTGAGAAAGAGCATTTAAAAAAACAAAAAAGCAAGAGATGGAGAAATTTGAAGACATAAATGAAATGGGAGCACTGACTATGAAATAGAAAAAGTGAAGGTAGATGAAAGTAAAAGATCATAATAATCCAGTTGTTTTTAAACATGACTTCTCATTAGAAACATATCTGGAGCTTTGGAGGAAAAAAAAAAACCATACCTGGGCATTTGTATTTTTCAAAAAATTCCAAGATAATTCTGATATGCGTCTGGATTTAAAGCAACAAGGAAGAAATGACAAATAACATACACTGGAATTCCCATTAGGTTATCAGCTGACTTTTCAACAGAAACTATAAAAACCAGAAGAGAATGGCACAATATATTTCAAGTGATGAAAGGGGAAAACCTACAACCAAAAATACTCTGCCCAGCAAGAAGCTCACTCACATTTGATGGAGAAACCAAAAGTTTTCCAGACAAGCAAAAGTTAAGAGAATTCAGCACCACCAAACCAGCTTTACAATAAATGCTAAATTTCTCTAGGCAGGAAACACAAGAGAAGGAAACGACCTACAGAAAATAAAGCCAAAACAATTAAGAAAATGGTAATAGGATCATGAAAAGTGAAGTCACTCAGTCGTGTTTGACTCTTTGAGGCCCCATGGACTGTAGCCTACCAGGCTCCTCCCTCCATGGGATTCTCCAGGCAAGAGTACTGGAGTGGGTTGCCGTTTTCCTTCTCCAGGGGATCTTCCGTATGTAGGGATCGAACCTTGGTCTCCCGCATTCCAGGCAGACACTTTAACCTCGGAGCCACCAGGGAAGCCCAATAGAATCATACATATAGATAATTAATTACCTTAAATGTAAATGGATTAAATGCACCAACCAGAAGATATGGACTGACTGGGTGGATGAAAACATGTGTGTGAATGTGCTTTCACTTACCACATCACTCTACTTGACCACCCAAATTGTATGTAATTATTTTATATTGTTAGGTTAATCATGTTACCATTATGGCTTGCAATTGTAATTATCTTTTATATTTTGTCTGGCTACTAATTGTGAAAACTGATAAACATCTTTTACTATTGTGATTATGTAATTATTACTCACTTAACACCATTGTATCATGATTGGTCAACAGAAAAATAATAGAATTCTATATCACGAAAACTACCATTAATAGGAAAATCTATAAACACTTGTTTCTGTAGTCACAATTTTATTGTTAATAATTTTTCCTTGTTCTTTATTTCTTCTTCATAGCATTTGTTCTTATCTTATGGCAGAACTATCAGTCTATCAGTGTCAATTCAAGTGTTGTTGATGAATTCTCCTTTGTTCTTATAGCAACACTTGATCTACTAGGGTTGTGTTTTTTTGTTTCATCTGGGTCTTTGTTATTTGTGATGTTGGTTTTGACTTTGAAAAGTGGAAGTCTGGGTTTATGATTCTAGACTTCCATGTAAATTTCCTCTGTATGCCTCTTTCTTGAGTGGTGAGACTGAATAGAATCTACATCTGGAGGTTATGTTAACTGTGTAGATCTGTCTTGGTGTGAGGGGGCAGACAGCTCTCAAGCTGCTAACAATCAAAATTCCAGAAGAAGTGTGCATGGGAAATATTTTCTCTTGGGCAACAATATCCACAACAGAAACCCAAGTTCTCCCCCAAGAGATCTATTCAATTTCTACAGAAATCCCTTTCTCTTTATTTGAGTTTTCTACCTGTGATAGGATGACCATATGTGCAGATTTATGCATACAGAATTATGGTAATCCTGTTAATTCCCTTGTTTTCTGTCTACATTTTGACCCAGGTACTAATTCCACATTTGGAATTTCCCTGTCAAGGGATCCTTGACAGACTGTCTTCCACTTCTACGCAGACCTTTCATAGCCTGTTTTGTACCACTTGTTCCCATCTTAATTTTTAAAAAATTATGATAAAATAAATATGCTATAATATTTATTATGTTAACCATTTAAAAATACACAACTCAGTAGTGTCAAGTGCATTCACTTTCTTGTATAACCAATTTTCAGAACATTTTCATCTTGCAAAACTAAAGCTCCATACTTGTTAAACAGCTCCTCATTTCCCTCCCCCCAGATCCCTGAAAACCTCCATTTTACTTTCCGTTTCTATTTGATTACTTGTTATCTCGTTTATGTGGAATCATACAGTATTTCTCTTTCTGTACTGATTTATTACACTTAGCATAGTGTCCTCAAGGTTTATTCCTATTGTAGCATGTGTTAATACTTCCTTATTTTGAAAGCTTGAATAATATTTCATTGTATGTGTATACCACAATTTATATGTTATTAATCTGTTGATGTTGATGAGTTTCTTCCCTCTTTTGGCTGTTGTGAATAATGCTGCTACATGTATGGGTGGGCAAATATCTCTTTGAGACCTTGCTTTTAATCCTTTTGAATATATAACCAGTGGTGAAATTGCTGAATCATATGTTTACTCCATTTTTAGCTTTTTGAAGAACTGCCATACTCTTTGCTATAGCTGTTGTACCATTTTACATTCCTACCAACAGCACACACAGTTTCAAATTTTTCCCCATCTTTGTCAATTCTTTTCCTCTTCACTTCCTCTCCTATTCACTTTTCCTCCACTTTCTTCTTCCCTTCCTTCCTTCTCTCTCTCTCTCTCTCACACACACATACTTTCCCTCTGTTTCTTTCTTCTCTCTTACCCCAAAGAGTGTGAAGTGATACCTCACTGTGGTTTTGATTTGCATTTCACTGATTATTAGTGACGTTGATCATCTTTTCATATATTTGTTAGCCATTTGCATATCTTCTTTCAAGAAATGTCCATTCAAGACCTTTGCCCACTTTTAATAGTTATTTTATTTTTTGTTGTTCGGTTGTAGAGCTTTTTATATATTCTGTATATTACTTCTTTAGGCTGCCTTCTCATTCTGCTGATTGTGCCATTTGATGCACAGAAGTTTTAAATTTTGATGTAATCCAATTTATCTCTTATTACTTTTATTGCCTGTACTTTTGGTACCATATCCAAGAAACCATTGCCATGTCTAATGTCATATAGTATTTAGCCTGGGTTTTCCTCTAAGATGTTGATAGTTTTCAGCTTTACATTTAGGTTCTTAATGAAATGTGAGCTACTTTTGTTTATGGTATATAGAAAATGTCCAACTTTATTCTTTTACATGTTTATGCCCAGTTTTTCTAACATAATATTTGAGGAGACTGTTCTTTCTCCATTGAATAATCTTAGAACCCTTGTCAAAAATCATTTGACATATATATGGGGGTTTATTTCTGGACTTTCTATTGTATTCTATGTTTACATGTGTCTTTGGGACAGTATCACACTGTTTTGCTTACTGTTGCTTCTTAATCATTTTTGAAATCAGGAAATGTGAGCCCTCTACTTTGTTTCTCTTTTGAACATTATTTTGGCTATTTAGTGTTTTTTGAGATTGCATATGTATTTTGGTGTGAATATTCTGTTTCTGCAAAAATGCAATTGGGATTTTGATAGGAATTGTATTACATCTGTAGTTCACTTTGAATGGTATTGACACATTAACAATATTACGCCTTCCAATTCATGTACACAAGATGCCTTTACATTTATTTGCATCTTCTTTTAACAATGTTATGTAATTTTCAGTTTGTATGTTTTTTCTTTCTTTGGTTAAATTTCTCCTATTCTAATTTTTCTTAACTTGTTTTTAACTGTGATCCATCCAGAAATTTGTTGAAACCTATCTTTCAATGACTGCTTCACACACTCATCTCCATTTCTCCTTATGGTTTTAGATTTGTTTTACATTACAGGTCTACATTGCTATTTCCCTGGAGATTTGGGAGTGATGAGAGGCAAATATGTGTACCCAGCCTGTCATCATATCAGAATATGGTTTGGCAGGGTAAAATCTGTACAGTTGATCCTTGAACAACGTGGGTTTGAGCTGTATGGGTTCACTTACACTCAAATTTTTTCCCACTAAATAGATATTCTGATACTACATGATCTGCAGCTGGTTGAATTCGTGCATGCAGAACCATGACTATGGAGGGTTGACTTTAAAGTCATACACAGATTTTTGACTGCATGGAAGGGTCATGCCTCTGACCCCCAAGTTTTTCAAGGCTCAACTGTATTCACATATGTACATGCAGAATACATTCTACCAGCTAGGTGTGAGATATGTAATGTATGTCTATATCTGCACTATATGTATATTGATATACATATACATATATTGTCATATATACGTGTGATTATATATATATAATTTCACCATTATATGTGCCATATATGTATCATCACATATTTGACGTACATATATGTCTTAGATGTAATATCATTAAGTAGGCAACAACATGCATCAGCAAAGAGTGAAATGTATGTGTCCCATATATACAACATGGATGAATCTTGAAAACATTATGTTAAAGGAAAGAAGCCAGTAACAAACACTGCATATTGTATGAGTCCATTTATATGAACGCTCAGGATAGGCAAATCAATAAAGAAAGAAAGTTGATTAGTTGTGTTGCCAGAGGCTTGGGAAGAGTTTGGGGAGTGATTACCAATGGATATGGGGTTTCTTTTTTGGAGTAATGAAGTGTTCTAAAATTAGACTGTGCCGATATTTGTACAACTTTGTGAATATACTAATAACATTTAATTGTATACTTTAAATGTATGATTTTAGAAGTATGTGAGTTATATCTCAAAGCTGTTAAAAGGAAAAATATAGACTAGAGAGAAAATATAGAGGGATGGAATGAAATCCAGAAGACAGAGGGTTTATTCTTGGTTAGAAAATGACACATTTCTTTCACTATAATCAGATGAAAGACATCTCTCAGGCCTATTTTGCATTACTCCTTTTCTTTTTCTGTGAAGACTGTCACTGCTGTTGATTTTAACTGGATTTCATTTGTATAAAAATATCTTGTGAATCTTACACCACGTAATTCTCTCATTTATCTGAGTAATAACTTCTGCTGGTGTTCATTAGCATTTTGGACATGAAGTGCTAGATGCAAATCTCCTAGAAGACCATTCTTTTTCTTAGTCTACAGACAGATCCCAGCATTTACTTCATTATCTTTAATGAAGATATCATGATGCTTTATTTCTGCCTGAAATAATTTTGAGTCATTCCTGCCCATAGCTTAGGGTGTCCAGCTTGATGGAATCTTAGAGGAAGCTATCTTAGTTTCTTGGAGATGCATATATGCTGTTCCCATAATCTAGGAGCTGAGGGTTAAGACGAGTTAGACCTCAGTCTAGATGCATGGCCACCGCATCTTCCTGAGTTATAAATGTGTTGTATAATTACTTTCTCATCAGTAGGCAAGTATGAAAATCTGGGAAATACCAGGTCACTCATTGCATAAGCCTCTCTTATGACCTTGAGGGGTGGGATAGGGGGTAGAAAGGAGGCTCAAGAGGGAGGGGATATATGTATACTTATAGCTGATTCACATTGCTGTAGAGCAGAAGCTAATACACCATTGTAAAGCAGTTATCCTCCAAATAAAATAAAAAATATAAAAATTTTAGAAGGCATTAAAAATATTGCCCAGTCTTTTTTATTGTCAACACTTAGTTTCTGTTTTATTCAGAAATTTGTGGTAAATACTGTGGAAAAGAAAATAGATTATGTACAAAAATTAAGGTTAAAAATAGAATCTATCAGATACATAAGAGCTGAAATAAATCAACACAACAGATTCAGGACTAAAAGAAAAGGTATAAAGTACAAAGTACAAAGTAAAGTCACTCAGTTGTGTCCAACTCTTTGCGGTCCCATGGACTGTAGCCTATCAGGCTTCTCCATCTATGGAATTTTCCTGGCAAGAGTACTGGAGCGGGTTGCCATTTTCTCCTCCAGGGGATCTTCCCAACCCAGGGATTGAACCTGCATTGCAGGTCTCCTGCATTGCAGGCAGACACTTGACCATCTGAGCTACCAGTAAGAGAAATGGTGAAGTCTTTAAATGAGAAGGAAAATGACACCAGAGAGCTACCTGAATCTATACAAGGGAAGAAAGAACACCAGGAATGGTAGCTGCATAGGTAAGTATATGAGAATTTCTTTACTACTAGTGGTCGTCTATTTGCTTTACTCTTGTTGCCATAATACCTATGCATGCATGCATGCTCAGTCACTTCAGTCGTGTCCAACTCTTCATGGCTCATGGACTGTAGCCCCCCAGATTCCTCTTTCCACGGGAGTATCACAAGAATACTGGAGTGGGTTGCCATTTCCTTCTCTGCCATAGTACCCAATGTTGATGAAATAAACTATTACTGTGAAAGAAACACAGATGAGGAACAATCTGCTGCAGCCATAGCTATGAAATAGCAATTGCTTTCTAAAATGAACCCACATTCATTGCAACAAAATATCAGTTATTTATATCATGAGTTCACCTTGAATACTTTCTATTGAAATATTACTGAAGAGCGCGCAACTAATAATAATAGCAAATACAGCCCACTGAGTTTTCACAAAGAGAGCACAAATGTGTAACCAGCATACAGATCAAGAAAAGGAATATTATTAATATTGTAGAAATTCCTCTTGTACTTCCATCTAATAACTACCTCCTCCTGAGAGGCACCCTGACTTCAGTTCAGTTCAGTTACTCAGTCGTGTCCAACTGTTTGCAACCCCATGAATCGCAGCACGCCAGGCCTCCCTGTCCATCACCAACTCCCAGAGTTCACCCAGACTCATGCCCATCAAGTCAGTGATGTCATCAAACCATCTCATCCTCAGTTGTCCCCTTCTCCACCTGCCCCCAATCCCTCCCAGCATCAGAGTCTTTTCCAATGAGTCAACTCTTCGCATCAGGTGGCAAAGTACTGGAGTTTCAGCTTTAGCATCATTCCTTCCAAAGAAATCCCAGGGTTGATCTCCTTCAGAATGGACTGGTTGGATCTCCTTGCAGCCCAAGGGACTTTCAAGAGTCTTCTCCAACACCACAGTTCAAAAGCATCACTGCTTCGGTGCTCAGCTTTCTTCACAGTCCAACTCTCACATTCATACATGACCACTGGAAAAACCATAGCCTTAACTAGACGGACCTTAGTCGGCAAAGTAATGTCTCTGCTTTTGAATATGCTGTCTAGGTTGGTCATAATTTTTCTTTCAAGGAGTAAGCGTCTTTTAATTTCATGGCTGCAATCACCATCTGCAGTGATTTTGGAGGCCCCCCCCAAAAAATATGTTCTGCCACTGTTTCCACTGTTTCTCCATCTATTTCCCATGAAGTGATGGGACCAGATGCCATGATCTTCGTTTTCTAAATGTCAAGCTTTAAGCCAACTTTTTCACTCTCCACTTTCACTTTCATCAAGAGAAACCTATATGCAGGTCAGGAAGCAACAGTTAGAACTGGACATGGAGCAACAGACTGGTTGTTCCAAATAGGAAAAGGGGTACATCAAGGCTATATATTGTCACCCTGCTTATTTAACTTATATGCAGATTACATCATGAGAAACGCTGGGCTGGAAGAAGCACAAGCTGGAATCAAAATTGTTGGGAGAAATATCAATAACCTCAGAAATATCAATAACCCTGACTTCCAACACCACAAATAACTTTTGCCTAGTTTTGAATTTTATATAAATGGAATTACACATTATGTACTTTAAAATTTGGCTTCTCTCATTTAATCTTATGCTCTACAGATTTATCTATGCTGTCTTATGTAACATTTGTTTATTTATTTTCATTGTTGTATTTCATAGTATGATTATGTAATTTCTTTATCTATTCCACTACAATGGGCATATGGTTTTCATATTTTGGCTATTATGAATGGCTCTTTTACATATATACTTCTATGTGTCTTTTGATGAATACATATTTACATTTCTGTTGACTATATCCCTTGCAGTGTAGTAAGATAATCAGTTCAATTCACCTTTTAGTGATGTCCAACTTTTTGTGACCTCATGGACTATAGCATGCTAGGCTTCCCTATCCATCACCAACTCCCAGAGCCTGCCCAAACTCATGTCCATTGAGTCAATGATGCCATCCAATAATCTCATCCACTCTTGCCCCCTTCTCATCCTGCCTTCAATCTTTCCCAGCATCAGGGTCTTTCCCAATGAGTCACCACACAAGTTGGCCAAAGTACTGGAGCTTCAGCTTTAGCATCGGTCCTTCCAATGAATATTCAGGACTGATTTCCTTTAGGATTGACTGGTTTGATCTCCTTGCAGCCCAAGGGACTCTCAAGAGTTTTCTCCAAAAACCACAGTTCAAAAGCATCAATTCTTTGGCACTCAGCCTTGTTTATGGCCCACATCTCTCAATCATACATGACTACTGGAAAACGACAGCTTTGACTAGATGGACCTTTGTTGGCAAAGTAATGTCTCTGCTTTTTAATATGATGTCTAGGTTTCTCATAACTTTTCTCCCAAGGAGCAAGAGTCTTTTAATATAATGGTTGCAGTCAACATCTGCCGTGATTTTGGAGCCCAGAAAAACAGTCTATCACTGTTTCCATTGTTTCTCCATCTATTTACCATGAAATGATGGGATCAGATGCCATGATCTTAGTTTTTTTGAAAGTTGAATTTTAAGCCAATTTTTTCACTATATTTTTTCACTTTCATCAAGAAGCTCTTCAGTTTCTGTTTGCTTTCTCCCATGAGGGCAGTGTCATCTACATATCTGAGGTTATAGATAATTATATGGCAATCTTGATTCCAGTTTGTGCTTCATCCAGCCCAGCACTTCTCATGATGTACTCTGCATATAAGTAAGCAGGGTGGCGATATACAGCCCCGATGTATTCCTTTCCCAATTTGGAACAAGTCCATTGTTCCATGTCTGGTTCTAACTGTGGCTTCTTGACCTGCATACAGATTTCTAAGGAGGCAGGCAAGGTGGTCTGGTATTCTCATCTCTTGAAGAATTTTCCACAGTTTTTTTTGTGATCCACACAATGGTTTTAGCATAGTAGAAGAGGAGAAGGTGATGGTGCCCCACTCCAGTGCTCTTGCCTGGAAAATCCCATGGATGGAGTAGCCTGGTGGGCTGCAGTCCATGGGGTCGCTAAGAGTCGGACATGACTGAGCGACTTCACTTTCACTTTTCACTTTCCTGCATTGGAGAAGGAAATGGAAACACACTCCAGTATTCTTGCCTGGAGAATCCCAGGGATGGGGGAGCCTGGTGGGCTGCCGTCTCTGGGGTCGCACAGAGTCGGACATGACTGAAGTGACTTAGCAGCAGCAGTAGCAGTGAAGAAGAAATAGATGTTTTTGGGTTTTTTTTCCAGAATTTCTCTTCTTTTTTTTTCCTATGATCCAACAGATGTTGGCGATTTGATCTCTGGTTCCTCTGCCTTTTCTAAATCCATCTTGGACATCTGGAAGTTCTCAGTTCATTTACTGTTGAAGCCTCACTTGGAGGATTTTGAGCATTAATTTGCTAGCATGTCATGTGTTGTGATGTAATGTGATGTGAAAGTTGCTCAGTCGAGTCAGACTCTTCCGACACCATGGACTATACAGTTCATGGAACTCTCTAGGCCAGAATACTGGAATGGATAGCCTTTCCCTTTTTCCAGGGGATCTTCCTAACCCAGGAATCGAAACCAGGTCTCCTACATTAGCTTCCCTTGTGGCTCAGCTGGTAAAGAATCAGAGTTCAATGCAGGAGACCTGGGTTCGATTCTTGTTGGGAAGATTCCCTGGAAAAGGGAAAGGCAATTCACTCCAGTATTCTGGCCTGGAAAATTCTAGGGGTCACAAAGAGTTTGACATGACTGCTAGTGTGTGAGAGAAAGCAATTGTGCAGTAGTTTGTCTTTCTTTGGGATTGGAATGAAATCTGACTTTTTCCAGTTCCGTGGCAACTGTGGAGTTTTCCAAATTTGCTGGCCTATTGAACATAACATTTAACAGCATCATCTTTTAGGATTTGAAATAGCTCAACTGGAATTCCATCACCTCACCTAGCTTTGTTTGTAGAGACTCTTCGTCCTGAGACCCACTTGACTTCACACTCCAGGATGACTGGCTGTAAGTGAGTGATCACACCATTGTGGTTATCTGGGTCATCAACATCTCTTTTGTACAGCTCTTCTATGAATTCTTGCCACCTCTTCTCAATCTCTTCGGCTTCTGTTAGGTTCATACCACTTCTTTCCTTAATTGTGTCCATCTTTGCATGAAATCTTCCCTTTGTATTTCTAATTTTCTTGAAGAGATCTCTAGTCTTTTCCACTCTACTGTTTTCCTCTATTTCTTTGCATTGATCACTTAGGAAGTCTTTCTTATCTCTCCTTGCTATTCTTTGGAACTCTGCAGTCAGATGGGTATATCTTTCCTTTTCTCCTTTTCCTTTCACTTCTCTTCTTTTCTCCGCTATTTGTAAGGCCTCCTCTGAGGAGGCCTTACAACCATTTTGTCTTTTTGCATTTTTCCCCCCTTGAGGATGGCTTTGCTCACCAGATTTTGTACAATGTTACAAACCTCCATCCATAGTCCTTCAGGCACTCGCTCTGTCATATAACCCCTTGAATCGATTTGTCACATCCGCTGTATAATTGTAAGGGATTTGATTTAGGTCATACCTGAATGGTCTTCACAGATCAGATGTCATAGCTTTGACTAGATCTCCTTGGACTGCACAGAGATTAAACCAGTCAATCTTAATGGAAATCAGTCCTGAATATTCATTGGAAGGACTGAAGCTGAAGCTGAAACTCCAATACTTTGTATACGTGATGCAAAGAGCTGACTCATTGGAAAAGACCCTGATGGTGGGAAAGATTGAAGGCAGGAGGAAGGGACGAAAGAGGATAAGAGGGTTGGATGGCATCACCGACTCGACGGACATGAATTTGAGCAAGCTCTGGGAGCTGGTGATGGACAGGGAAGCCTGGCATGCTGTAATCCATGGGTTGCAAAGAATCGGACACGACTGAGAGACTGAATTGAACTAAATGGTCTAGTGGTTTCCCCTACTTTCTTCAACTTAAGTCTGAATTTTGCAATAAGGAGTTCATCGTCTGAGCCACAGTCAGCTCCCAGTCTTGATTTTGCCTACTGTCTAGAGCATCTCCACCTTCGGCTGCAAAGAATCATTCTGATTTTGGTATTGACTATCTGGTGAGGTCCATGTGCACAGTCATCTCTTGTGTTGTTGGAAGAGGGTGTTTGCTGTGACCAATGCATTCTTTTGGCAAAACTCTTTTAGCCTTTGTCCTGCTTCATTTTGTATTCCAAGGCCAAGCTTACATGTTCAACTTTCCCAAATGATTGTACCAAAAGCCATATCAGCTATACATAAAATTTACATAAGGCATATATATATATATATATATATATATATATATATATATATATGATATGTATAGGCTGTTGTTGTTCAGTTGCTAAGTCATGTCCAATTCTTTATGACCCCATGGACTGTAATGGGCCAGGCTCCTCTGTCCTCCACTTTCTCCCAGCATTTGTTCAAATTCACGTCCATTGAGCTGGTCATGCTATCCCAACCATCTAATTCTCTGCTGCCACCTTCTCCTATTGCCTTCGGTCTTTCCCTATGTCAGGGTCTTTTTGAATGAGTCAGCTCTTTGCATCAGCTGGCCAAAGTATTGCAGCTTCAGCTTAACATCAGTCCTTCCAATGAATATACAGGAAGGATTTCTGGGATTGACTGGTTTGATCTCCTTGCAGTCCAGGGGAATCTCAAGAGTCTCCTCCAACACCACAGTTCAAAAGCATCAATTCTTTGGTGCTTAGCTTTATTTATGGTCCAACTCTCACATCCATACATGATTAGTGGAAAAACTGTAGCTTTGACCGTATGTACCTTTGTCAGCAAAATGATGTCTGCATTTTGTAATGTACAGTCAAGGTTTGTGATAGCTTTCCTTCCAAAGAGCAAGTGTCTTTTAATTTCATGGCTTCAGTCACCACCTGCAGTGATTCAGAGCCCAAGAAAATAAAATCTATCACTGCTTCCACTATGTCCCCATTTATTTTGAGTTTCAAGCCAGGTTTTTCACTCTCCTCTTTCATGTTCATCAAAAGGGACTTTAGTTCCTCTCCCTTTCTGCCATTAGAGTGGGATCATCTGCATATCTGAGGTTCATGATATTTCTTCCATCAATCTTGATTCCAGATGTGATTTATCTAGCCCATTATTTCTCATGATATACTATGCATATAATTTAAATATGCAGAGTGACATTATATAGCCTTGTCATACTCCTTTCCCAATTTTGAACCAACCAGTCAGCTGTTCCGTATCCTGATCTAACTGTTGCTTCTTTGCTCACATACCAGCTTCTCAGAAGACAGGTAAGGTGGTCTGTTACACTCATCTCTTTAAGAATTTTCCACAAATTGTTGTGATTCACACATTCAAAGACTTTAACATAGTCAATGAAACAGTGGTAGATGTTTTTCTGTAATTCCCTTGCTTTTTCCACAATCGAATAAATGTTGCAATTTGATTTCTGGTTCCTCTGCCTGTTTGAAACCCAGCTTGTACATCTAGAAGTTCTTAATTCATGTACTGCCAAAGCCTAATTTGACCTTCCTAGCATGTGAACTGAGTGCAATTGTATGATAGTTTGGGCATTCTTTGCCATTGCCCTTCTTAGGAATGGGAATGAAAACTGACATTTTTCCACTCCTGTGGCCATTGTTGAGTTTCCTAAATTTGCTGGCATATTGATTGCAACACTTTAACAGCATCATCTTTTATGGTTTTAATTAATTGGGCTGGAATCCTACACCTCCACTAGCTTTGTTTGTTGTTATGCTTCCTAAAGCCCGCTTGACTTCACATTCCAGGATGTGCAGCTCTAGGTGAGTGACTACACCATCATACATAGCCCAGTCATTAAGATCTTTTTTGTATAGTTCTTCTGTGTATACTTGCCACATCTTCTTAATCTCTTCAGCTTTTGTTCAGTTCAGTTCAGTCACTCAGTCGTGTCTGACTCTTTGTGACTCCATGGACTGCAGCACGCCAGGTTTCCGTGTCCACCACCAACTCCCAGACCTTGCTCAAACTCAAGTCCATCGAGTCGGTGATGCCATCCAACCATCTCATCCCCTGTCGCCTCCTTCTCCTCCTGTTCTGTTTGGCTTCTGTTAGGACATTACTGTTTCTGTCCTTTATTGTACCTATCTTTGCATGAAATGTTCTCTTAATATCTCCAGTTTTCTTGAAGAAATCTTTAGTGTTTCCCATTATCTTCGTTTCCTGTATTTCTTTGCATTGTTCATCTAAGAAGGCCTTCTTATCTCTCCTGGCTATTCTTTGGAACTCTGCATTATTTGGGTATAGCTTTCCTTTTCTCCTTTGCCTTTCACTTCGCTTCTTTCCTTATCTCTTTGTAAAACTTCCTCAGATAACCACTTTACCTTGCTGCATTTTTTTTTCTTGGAGATGGTTTTGGTCACTGCTTCCTGTATGAACCCTTATCCATAGTTCTTTAGGCACTCTTTGTACCAGATCTAACCCCTTGAAATATTCATCAGTTCAATAGAGTTCAGTTCAGTCGCTCAGTCGTGTCCAACTCTTTGTAACTCCATGAATTGCAGCACACAAGGCCTCCCTGTTCATCACCAACTTCTGGAGTTCACTCAAACTCATGTCCATTGAGTAAGTGATGCCATCCAGCCATCTCATCCTCTGTCGTCCCCTTCTCCTCCTGCCTCCAATCCCTCCCAGCATCAGAGTCTTTTCCAATGAGTCAACTATTCACATGAGGTGGTCAAAGTACTGGAGTTTCAGTTTTAGTATCAGTACTTCCAAAGAACACCCAGGACTGATCTTCTTTAGATGGACTGGTTGGATCTCCTTGCAGTCCAAGGGACTCTCAAGAGTCTTCTCCAACACCACAGTTCAAAAGCATCAATTCTTCAGTGTTCAGGTTTCTTCACAGTCCAAATTTCACTTCCATACATGACTACTGTAAAAAGCATAGCCTAGACTAGACAGACCTTAGTCGGCAAAGTAATGTCTCTGCTTTTCAATATGCTATCTAGGTTGGTCATGACTTTCCCTCCAAGGAGTAAGTGTCTTCTAATCTTATAGCTGCAATGACCATCTGTAGTGATTTTGGAGCCCCCCAAAATAAAGTCTGACACTGTTTCCACTGTTCCCCCCTGTTTCCTCCTGTTTCCCCATCTATTTCCTATGAAGTGATGGGACCAGATGCCATGATCTTCGTTTTCTGAATGTTGAGTTTTAAGCCAACTTTTTCACTCTTCTCTTTCACTTTCATCAGGAGGTTTTTTAGTTCCTCTTCTCCTACTGCCGTAAGGGTGGTGTCATCTTCATATCTGAAGTTATTGATATTTCTCCCAGCAATCTTGATTCCAGCTTGTGCTTCTTCCAGCCCAGCGTTTCTCATGATGAACTCTGCATATAAGTTAAATAAGCAGGGTGACAATATACAGCCTTGATGTACTCCTTTTCCTATTTGGAACCAGTCTGTTGCTCCATGTCCAGTTCTAACTGTTGCTTCCTGACCTGCATATAGGTTTCCAAGAGGCAGGTCAGGTGGTCTGGTATTCCCATCCCTTTCAGAATTTTCCACAGTTTATTGTGATCCACACAGCCAAAGGCTTTGGCATAGTCAATAAAGCAGAAATAGATGTTTTTCTGGAACTTTCTTGCTTTTTCCATGATCCAGCAGAGTTGCCAATTTGATCTCTGGTTCTTCTGCCGTTTCTAAAACCAGCTTGAACATCTGGAAGTTCACGGTTCATGTACTGATGAAGCCTGGCTTGGAGAATTTTGAGCATTATTTTACTAGCGTGTGAGATGAGTGCAATTGACCATTCTTTGGCATTGCCTTTCTTTGGGATTGGAAAGAAAACTGACCTTTTCCAGTCCTATGGCCACTGCTGAGTTTTCCAAAGTTGCTGGCATATTGAGTGCAGCACTTTCACGGCATCATCTTTCAGGATTTGAAATAGCTCAACTGGAATTCCATCACCTCCACTAGCTTTGTTCATAGTGATGCTTTCTAAGGCCCACTTGACTTCACATTCCAAGGTGTCTGGGTCTAGATGAGTGATCACACCATCGTGAAATATTCATCAACCCCCACTGTAAAGCCATAAGAGATTTAATTTAAGTTGTACCTGAGTTGTACCTGAGCAGAAAAACATCTATTTCTGCTTTATTGACTATGCCAAAGCCTTTGACTGTGTGGATCACAATAAACGGTGGAAAATTCTGAAAGAGGTGGGAATACCAGACCACTTAACCTGCCTCTTGAGAAATCTGTATGCAGGTCAGGAAGCAACAGTTAGAAACGGACATGGAACAACAGAGTGGTTCCAAATAGGGAAAAGAGAATGTCAAGGCTGTATACTGTCACCCTGCTTATTTAACTTATATGCAGCATACATCATGAGAAACGCTGGACTGGAAGAAGCACAAGCTGAAATCAAGATTGCCGGGAGAAATATCAGTCACCTCAGATATGCAGATGACACCACTCTCATGGCAGACAGTGAAGAGGAGCTAAAAAGCCTCTTGATGAAAGTGAAAGAGGAGAGTGAAAAAGTTGGCGTAAAGCTCAACATTCAGAAAATTAAGATCATGGCATCCAGTCCCAACACTTCATGGGAAATAGATGGGGAAACAGTAGAAACAGTGTCAGAATTTATTTTTGGGGGGCTCCAAAATCACTACAAATGGTGATTGCAGCCATGAAATTAAAAGACGCTTACTCCTTGAAAGAAAAATTATGACCTACCTAGATAGTATATTCAAAAACAGAGACATTACTTTGCCGACTAAGGTCCGTCTAGTCAAGGCTATGGTTTTTCCTGTGGTCATGTATGGATGTGAGAGTTGGACTGTGAAGAAGGCTGAGTGCTGAAGAATTGATGCTTTTGAACTGTGGTGTTGGAGAAGACTCTTGAGAGTCCCTTGGACTGCAAGGAGATACAACCAGTCCATTCTGAAGGAGATCAACCCTGGGATTTCTTTGGAAGGAATGATGCTAAAGCTGAAACTCCAGTACTTTGGCCACCTCATGCGAAGAGTTGACTCATTGGAAAAGACTCTGATGCTGGGAGGAATTGGGGGCAGAAGAAGAAGGGGATGACCGAGGATGAGATGGCTGGATGGCATCATGGACTCGATGGATGTGAGTCTGAGTGAACTCCGGGAGATGGTGATGGACAGGGAGGCCTGGCGTGCTGCAATTCATGGGGTCGCAAAGAGTCAGACACAACTGAGTGACTGAACTGAACTGAACTATACCTGAGTGCCCTAGTGGTTTTCCCTACTTTCTCCAATTTAAGTCTTAATTTTGCAAAACAAAACTCATGATCTAACCCATGGTCAGCTCCAGGTCTTGTGTTTGCTGACTGTAAATGTTTCTCCACCTTCAGTTGCAAAGAACATAATCAATCTGATTTCAGTATTGATATCTTGTGATGTCCATATGTAGAGTCATCTCTTGGGTTGTTGGTGTAGGTATATAGTTTATGTTTTGCCCCATTCTATTATTTGCTTTTTCATTTTCTTAATAGAGTCTTTTGACAACTAGGTGTTTTAAATTTTAATGCACCCTCATTTATTAATTTTTCCTTTACTCTTAAACGTTCAGGAGACAAAGTGTGTAAATACATTGATGTTGTTGCTAAAATAGTTAATAGTATTCAAAGCATCCTTACTAAAAGTATTAATACAAAGTGAGTGACACTCCCAGTCTTCTATATGATATTCGTACCTTACAGAGATAAATGAATTTCTTTTTTGAGCAGTATATTGTATGAAAGTTTTGGAATGATTAGAGTGTATTTCAGGAAAAGATATTTAGGACATTCAGGATTATAAAATAATTTCAAAGCTTGACCTCCGAGATGGAGGTTAAAAGATACGGTGAAATTTAGGTTGAAAACACTACATAATACATGTGTGGAAGTATTGCCTTGAAAGCAAAATTCAACATGTTCTTTATCACTGCAAGAGGATTAACATGTCCTAAGGGCTGAAAATGTCAGGGATATCAATTTCAACTTGTCAAGGAGCATTCAGTCTTGTGACAGTGGTTCAAAAATGGAAGGTAAATGGAGATATTTCTACCCATGAGTAGTGTTAAAAGGGATTATGGTATTGATTGGAAAATCTCCTAAGGGAAATTATCCTTTCCTGAGTGCTGTATCTCCTGAGATCCTAGCATATGTTGAGTTTCCCAGGAAGCAAATGCTGATTGGAAGAGAAAGAAGCAGGAATGGGCAGAAGGAGGAGTTACAAGTAATGCAGACCCAATAATAGCCTTGGCCATTCCTTCAGGGAATTGTGTAGGTAGCGAGGCCATTCAGAGTTGTACCAAATTGAATGGAGATGGTCAGGCCCTTATCCTCCCATACTGATTACTCATTGGTTGTGAGCTTCTCTGAGAAGAATTGTGACCTTAGGGCAGCTTTCTGCAACTGAAGCAATTTCTAAAGGTCCTGAGAGCTGAAGACCCCTAATGGCCACATTCCCAAGAGCTGGATACAAGTCTTTCCTTGAAGTAAGATCACATTATGTAGAGCAGTAAATTATAAAGCTTTTCACAAATTGTTTTATATATCTTTATTTAAAATTTATGATTTTTATTTGATTTGTCATATCCATATGGCTTAACTTGTTTCACCACAAATATCAACTTGACCACCATTCCAAGAATATTAGCAATGTCTCCAGAAGCCACCTACACCTTGCACCTCTTCTTGTGGTCAGACATTCTTCACTCCATGAACTGTTCAGCTGCCCCCTCAATCATATATGTCACTCAACCAAAAAGTCCTGGCCATTACTCATCAGTGTGGAAGTCCACCTGTGCTGGAGCTCACACATAAAGAACTGAGGCTCTGTGTGATTTTTGTCCAAAATCAATATGTGCAGTCCCTGATCTAATTTCATTTGAAAAATGATGGTATTCTTGCTTTGGGCATCCATGAATATTCTTGCCCATGAACAGTATGTAAAGGCAAAAAGATATGACACTGAAAGATGAGCCCCCCAGGTTGGTAGGTGTCCAATATGCTAGTGAGGAAGGGTGGAGAAATAGCTCCAGAAAGAATGAAGACGCTGAATGAAAGCAGAAATGACGTTCAGTTGTGGATGTGTCTGGTGGTGAAAGTAAAGTATGATCCTCTAAAGAACAATACTGCATAGAAAACTGGAATGTTAGCTTCATGAATCAAGGTAAATTGGAAATGGTCAGACAGGAGATGGCAAGAGTGAACATCAACATTTTAGGAATCAGTGAACTAAAATGGATGGGAATGGGCAAATTTAATTCAGATGACCATTATATCTACTATTGTGAGCAAGAATCTCATAGAAGAAATGGAATAGCCCTTATAATCAATGAAAGAGTCTGAAATGCAATACTTGGTTGCAATCTCAAAAACAACAGAATGATCTTGGTTTGTTTCCAAAGGTAAATCATTCAATATCACAGTAATCCAAGTCTATATTTCAACCACCAATGCTGAAGAAGCTGAAGTTGAATGGTTCCATAAGTGCTACAAGATCTTCCAGAACTAATACCAAAAGAAGATGTCCTTTTCATTACAGGGGATTAGAATGCAAAAGTAGGAAGTCAAGAGATACTTGGAATAGCAGACAAGTTTGGCCTTGGAGTACAAATGAAGCAGGGCAAAGGCTAATAGTTTTGCCAAGCAAATGCACTGGCCATAGTATACATCTTCTTCCAACAACACAAGAGATGACCAGATGGTTAATACTGAAATCAGATTGATTATATCCTTTGCAGTTGAAGATGGAGAAACTGTAAACAGTCAGTAAAAGCAAGACCAGAAGCTGACTGTGGCTCAGATCATGAGCCCCTTATTGCAAAATACAAACTTAAATTGAAGACAGTAGTGAAAACCATAGGCCATTCAGGTATGACCTAAATCAAATCCCTTACGATTATACAGTGGAAGTGACAAACAGATTCAAGAGATTAGATCTGGTAGAGACAGTGCCTGAAGAAATATGGACAGAGGTCCATTTTATAGGAGGCAGCGATCAAAATTGAAATTCAAGAAGGCAAAGTGGTTGTCTGAGGAGGGCTTACAAATAGCTGAGAAAAGAAGGAAGTGAGAGGCAAAGGAGAAAAGGAAAGATATATCCATCTGAATGCAGAGTTCCAAAGAATATCGAGGAGAGATAAGAAAGTCTTCCTAAGTGAACAATTCAAAGAAATACAGGAAAAAAATAGAATGGGAAAGACTAGTGATCTCTACAAGAAAATTAGAGATACAAAGGGAACATTTCCTGCAAAAATGGGCACAATAAAGTACAGAAACACTAAGGACCTAACAGAAGCCAGAGAGATTAAGGAGAGGTGGCAAGAATACACAGAAGAACTATACAAAAAAAAGAAAGAAAGAAAGAAAGAAAAAAAGCTCTTAATGAACTGGATAACCATGACAGCATGGTCATTCACCTAGAACAAGACATATTGGAGCATGAAGTCAAGTGGACCTTAGGAAGCATTATGATGAACAAAGCTAGTGGAAGTGATGGAATTCCAGTTGAGCTATTTCAAATCCTGAAAGCTGATGCTATTAAAGTGCTGTACTCAATACAATAGCAAATTTGGAAAACTCAGCAATGGCCACAGGACTTGAAAATGTCAATTTTCATTGCAGTTCCAAAGAAGGGCAATGTCAAAGAATGTTCAAACTACCACACAATTGTGCTCAGTACCATGCTAGGATGGTATTGCTCAAAATCTTTCAAGCTAGGCTTTAAGAGTACGTGAACCAAGAACTTTCAGATGTACAAGTTGGATTTTGAAGAGGCAGAGGAACCAGAGATCATATTGCCAACATCCACTAGACCATAGAAAAAGCACAAGAATTCCAGAAAAACATCTATTTCTGCTTCATTGACTATGCTAAAGCCTTTGACTGCATGAATCACAACAAACTATGGAAAATTCTGAAATAGATGGGAGTATCAGACCACCTTATCTGCCTCCTGAGAAATCTTTATGCAGATCAAGAAGCAGCAATTAGAATCAGACATGAAACAACAAACTGGTTCCTAATTGAAAAGGAGTATGTCAAGGCTGGATATTGTCACCCCTGCTTGTTTAACTTATATGCAGAGTACATCATGAGAAATGCCAGGCTAGATAAACCATAAGCTGGGATCAAGATTGCCAGGAGAAATGTCAACAACCTCAGATTTGCAGATGACACCACCTTAATGGCAGAAATTGAAGAGGAATTAAAGAGCCTCTCAATGAAAGTGAAAGAGGAGAGTGAAAAAGTTGGCTCAAAGCTCAACATTCAAAAAATGAAGATCATGGCATATAGTCTCATCACTTCATTGCAAATAGATTGGGAAACAATGGAAATAGTGATAGACTTTATTTTCTTGGGTTTCAAAATCACTGAAGATGGTGAGTGCAGCCATGAAATTAATAAACACTTGCTCCTTGGGAGAAAAGCTATCACAAATCTAGACAGCATATTAATTAGCAAAGACATCACTTTGCCAACAAAGGCCTGTATAGTCAAAGCTATGGCTTTTTCCAGTAGTCATGGACAGATGTGAGAGGTGGATCATAAGAAAGGCTGAGCACTGAAGAATTGACACTTTTGAACTGTGATGCTGGAGAAGACTCTTGAGAGTCCTTTGAACAGCATGGAGATCAAACCAGTCAATTCTAAAGGAAATCAACCCTGAATATTCATTGGAAGGACTGATGCTGAAACTGAAGCTCCAGTCCTTTGACCACTTGGTGTGAAGAGCTGACACATTGGAATAGACCTTGATGCTGGGAAATATTGAGGGCATGAGGATAAGGGATGACAGAGAATGAGATGGTATCATTGACTCAATGGACATGAATTTTAATAAACTCTGAGAGATGATGAAGGACAGAGAATCCTGGCAAGCTTCAGTCCATGGGTTTGCAAACAGTTGGTCACTACTGAGAAACTGAACAACAATAACAACAAAGCAGGTTTCATGCCTACTGGGATATGGTCTTCCGGGACCCTCAATGCTAGTTTCACAAAAAATGAACTGTCTATAGAGTCCTCTCTTCTTACATGGAACTCTAATTCTCAGAAGCAACAAGAGCCACATGTTGAAAAAATTCCTAGCAAATAAGAAAATCAAACATTTAAGTAAAAATGTATTTCTTATTTAAACTGCTGTTTCAGGTATCAGCATATGCTTAGATATGGCTATTTCTTTAGTTACAAAGGGGTTTGGGGGAGCTTGGGACATGTGTCCAGAGGTTGAACCTCCAGAACACATGCTGAATCAATTTAGCTCATTGGTAAATGAATTGGGAGAGGACAGTAAAGAAATAGGATGAATATATTTTAACAGTACTATTTATTTCAATATTTTGCTTATTTGAATAGTTGGGTGTTATTTAGGAAGAGGATAGGTCAAAAACAGTCAGATTTTGCTTCGGTAGCTTCAGTAGCAAGTGATTCGGAGAAGGTAATGGCACCCCACTCCAGTACTCTTGCCTGGAAAATCCCATGGATGGAGCAGCCTTGTGGGCTGCAGTCCATGGGGGTCGCTAGGAGTCGGACAGGACTGAGTGACTTCACTTTCATTTTTCATTTTCATGCACTGGAGAAGGAAATGGCAACCCACTCCAGTGTTCTTGCCTGGAGAATCCCAGGGATGGGGGAGCCTGGTGGGCTGCCATCTCTGGGGTTGCACAGAATCGGACACGACTGAAGTGACTTAGCAGCAGCAGCAGCAGGAAGTGTTTCATGAGGGCACAGCAGGCATGGGCAATCAGGTTGTAGGTGGTATATTTTCCCTGGGTCTCTTCAGCATTCCTAGACTCTCTGAATTATTGCTACCATGCTCACCACTAAAAGAGGGGTTGATCTATTTTTTTTTTATAAGGTCTATTTACTTGCCTTGATCATGTTGAAACTGGTCATTAGTCTTTGGGACAGGCGTCTTTAGGTTAACCGCTGGGATGTGGTCATCTTAGAACATCCCTGGGGAGAATGCTCTGATGTTCCCCAAACATACCCCTTCAGGAGTGGGCAACTTTCTCCTTGGATTCTGGGATTTAGTGAAAATGTACCCTTAGTATCTCTCCCAGGTCTGATCCTCATCCAAAGGCAGACTGCATCCAGTGGGGGAAATATGGGCCCAGACTCCTCACTCAAGGTCACCTAAGCTCCTGAGATCCCCAAAGTCTGAGACCTCTGTCAGAACTTCATTGGAGCTCAGTTTCTCTTCTGTCCAATCCTGTTTCTTTGTCCTTCTTCTAATGTGTGAATCCAAAGAGCTATCCAGTTTCCTAAAAGTGGAAACAAAACAATGATGCTTATTTGTAAAGTATCTGAAAAACACCCCATCTAGTAGCCGTGGTAAGGTAATGATTCTTTTATGGCTATCAGCTCGGAAGTCAAACTTTCTGGCCTCAAATCCTGGTTCTCTCATTTGTTTACTATGGGATTTTGGTTGATAACTTAATCTTTTGAAGTGTTAGTTTACTTTTCTGTAAAATGGATATAGTATGTGCAACCAACCTCTAGGGGTGCCCCCGATGGGGTCCCACAAGAAGCAGACTGATATAAAGTTTAATCTGTAGGATGCTATTAGGAAGGAAATTGAAATTTAGGACAGAGAACTCTAATGGGAGGTGGGGGAGACAAAAAAAAGATCCAGATCATGGCATAATGTCTAAGAAGAAGTGGACTATGTGGCCTTCCAGCTTGATGAAGAAAATGTTACAAAGATGGTCATAGGAAAAGTCAGGTTAAAAGCAGATGGGATAAACTAATAGATGATTCTATTCAGTGGGGAAAAACATGTATTTTCTTTTTTTATTATACTCCATCCACTTCCAAAAATAAGTGGATGTGGCTTATGAATTTGAGCATAATACGTGCAAAGACAATTTTTTTCTAAAGGAAAAATAAAAATTCAAAAAGAAAAAATATAGATATTTCAAACACCAGAAGTGAAAACTCATTTTATCTCATCTGATTAACAAAGTATACCATTTTCTGGTATACCATTCCTGGAAAATAAACTTATTTTCTTGGAATTTAATCTAAGAAAAAATTTATCATGTGTGTTACTTTATATCTTAAAGTTGTTACAAAAAATCTATAGCAGAAATATTATTTGACTGGATGTTTTTATTTACTCTCCATTAAACCTGAGGACATAACATTCCATATTTTTTTCATTGAGGGTATTTTTATGTGAATCTTAGGAAATATGGTTCATTTACTTTGCTTAATCTTACACTGCTAACATAACTAAGGGATAATGTTCACTGAATATAGAGCCATGATTCTCAACCCTGGTTGTACCTTATAGTCACTGGGGAGCTTTAAAATCTCTGAAGCCTACATGACATCCTGGACCAATTAAATCAGGATTTCAGCTGGGAGACCAGGCACTTTCTTAAAGCTCCCTGGGTAATCCAATGTGAAGTCAAGGTTAAAAACCCCTGATA
Organism: Budorcas taxicolor; assembly: GCF_023091745.1. Lineage (NCBI taxonomy): Eukaryota > Metazoa > Chordata > Mammalia > Artiodactyla > Bovidae > Budorcas > Budorcas taxicolor. The sequence goes on from NC_068922.1 coordinate 48,734,848, forward strand.
TAAAGATGGAGCGAGTAGTTACTGTGCTCATTAGTCTGCCCTTTTAAATATTTTTTCTCAGTGGAACTTCTGATAAATCCTAAATTGCAATCATATAATATACCAGTGAATACATTAAGTGTAGTATTATGGGAAATTGATTAAATATCTGAAGCCAGCAAAGCAGGCCCAGTGATGACTAAATCTAAGAGGCTGTGTGGTAAATTAGTGGGGGATTTATTTATTATTTCTAGGTTGACAATGAAGTCAATCTGTTACTTATATTTCCAGGGGTCAAAGCCTGTGACCAAGTTACTTTCCTCAGTAGTTTGCCTTAGAATGGCAGGTTAGTTAAGGATGAAGAAAATTCCATGGGGTTGATGGCCTTAAATATCTGGGAACACTAGCTGGATTCAGGAGATGTTCTGGGTTCTAAAACTGCAATTCTCCCAAATGACTGGAGACTTTGGTTGAAGTTCCCAGGAATTAACATGAAATGTGACTTCATGAATTGAAATGTGTTTGTAAATGACTTGTAAAGAATAGTTTCATTCTTCACTAATGTAAGGCTGTGGCCTTACATCTTATCAGAAGATCTAAGATCCAGATGGAATTGCAAATCTTTCCAAGGCCTTTCATTCCTTTCTCCTGTGGTGGAGCAAGCTCTGAAAGGCTTATAGCTCTCCTCTATTTCTGGGCCTTTCTTAGTCACTTTAGATCCTATAATTCACCTTGGCTACAAGCCACTACACTTTTCACCTCTCTACTATTTGGGGTCATACACAGGAAAACAGCTGAGAAACAGACTAAAGTTTTGACCTCAGCCCATTCCTAGCTCTGAGACCCTAAGCAAGTAGCCACATGTTTTTGAACCCATTTCCCAGTGTTTAATGGAGGGATAATCTGGCATCAAAATGTTTAATAAGGTACTTTATATTCAAGAAGTTATACATAAAATAATTAATAAAATGCTCAACAAACACAGTTTAGGAAAAGAGAATTGTAGTATCAAATATGATAACTAGGGTTTTTCTAATCTGTGTTCAACTAAAAATTTGATAGTGTTTACAAAGGCTCTGATGATGTCCACTGACAAGAGGATTAAAGGATGCTAATTATCTAGTTCTGTGTAACATGAAAGTCACCCTCCACTTGAAATGTGACTAGGCTGAATTATACCTAGGTAAATATACATGGGGTTTAAAAAAGTATGAAAATGAGAATGTAAAATGCTATTCATTTAAAATCAATGACATAATTGATTTTAGATATAAGGATTAAGTGAAATCTATTGTTAAAATTAATTTTACATATCTCTTTTTACTTTTTATAAACAAAATACTACTCATAGAAAACTTAAAATTGCTTATGTATCTCACATTTGTCCCTTGGGCTATGCTGCTTCTGTTTGACAGTGCTGTTCTAGAGCTCCATCTTAGATATAATTTTAAAAATAGGAAGAATTAAACCTCATAAAGATTATATTTTCTGGAAACCACCTTGTCTTTTGCTTTTCATACATTTGCGCTGGTGACACCACGACATGAAATTCTGCTCTTGAACTTCTTCTATCTTAGAATCATGTTAGTTTGGGGCTTTAGAAATGAAACATCCTTGAATGAAGACCATCATGGGTCCTTCATGAAATAAAACTCTTTACTGTGAGCAATAAAATTGCTAAAGTTTACAAGACAGATTGTTGTTGTCCAGTTTTTTCTTTTTTCTTCTTTCAGTGAAGACACTTTTTAAAAGACCTTTGATTGCTTTCTGAATCATATCAAATATTACCTATAATTTATTGGATATTTGAGGGAGAGTGAGTGGTTTTGTATTTGTGTGGGATTTAGATGACTTCAATCAGGATGACAAATAAACTAATTTTATAAGGAAAAGGTGGCACCAAGTAGAGTACAATGTTGTTTAGTTGTTAAGTCATGTCTCATTGTTTTTTGATGCTATGGACGGCAGACCATGAGGCTCCTCTATCCATGGAGTTTTCCAGGCAGGAATACTAGAGTGAGGTTTCCATTTCCTCCTACAAGGGTTCTTCCTGACCCAGGGATCAAACCCATGTCTCCTGCATTGAGAGGCAGATCCTTTACCACTGAGCCATCAGGGAAGGCCAGAGTACAATATCTCTCTGGAAATGGAAGTCTGAGGTGCATCTGGATCTTGCTGACAGTGTGGTTATTGATGAGAGCTTTACACCCAAGAACTCTTGTAAAGGCAGATGTCATTGAGGGGCCTGATGTACAGCCACTGTACAAATACCTGGTAGAAATTACTATGAAATTATTAGAATGCAATAGCTGGTCTAGAGGCTTGAATCCTGTACGCTATGTGTCAGCTAGGCTCAAATCTGTAAAACTGCTGCTATTTTGTAGTACATCCATTGAGAGTCATTAGGTGAAACAATTTGTCTCCAACTGTGGTTTTCCATGATATATTTATAAAACAATCATGCTACATGGTCACTTGTTCAGAGAGGCAGTCAAAAGACCTGTAATTGTATTTAGAATCTTGTATCTCACATTTCATATTTTCATATAAAATAGCTTTGTCCAATATAAATATAAGGTGAGCCATATGTAATTAAAAATTTCCTCATAGTCACATTAGCAAAAGGGAAAGAAAATAGCAAAATTGATTTTAATGCTATATTTAATTAGTCTATCTAAAGTATTGTCATTTTAACATATAATCATCTTTATTATTCAAATATTTTACTTTTTTTTGTACGCCTTTCATCTGATATGTATTTTCCCCTTACAGCATGTGTCAGTTTAGTCTGATAACATTTCAAGTGTGTAATAGCAACATGTAGCTAGTAGTGGCTACTGTATTGAACAGTGAGTGTAGACCTAAAAGCACCTGTGTGTCCATGGGTGATCTGTCTACCTTTGTACCCCAGAAAGGCTGCATTTGATGTGGGGCAGTTGGACCACTGAGAGGTGATGAGCCTTGATAAGAGGCTTATGAGCTGAGATACTCCTGATCATTCTTGAGACAGGGCTTAGGTAGAGACCTGTGGGCTCTTGCAGAATTGTCTGCACTAATGGGCTCTGGAATAAGGAGTATGCCAGGGAGCCAGTGAGAAGTTGTGGCATATTGTGCCATAAAGTGTTAACTCAGGAGACTTGGATTACCCAAACCCTGCATATTCCAATGGTCTTCATGATGGCCCTTGACAAGATCCTGGGGGGATAACCTCTGAGTCCTTGGAGTAGTCTGCCTGACAAGAATATCTTTGCATATCTGAGGCTTTGAGCCATGCCAGGTAGGTTACGCTAATGTGATTTATTGTTAATGGCCTTTGTATGCCTGGAGCTTTGGGCCACACTGTTTGACCTACTGGGGGTTGAAGTTTGGAGTAGTTAAGTTCAACTCCATGCCTATGAGATTGACCCCCTACCCACACACACAAAAAACACCATGGACACAAAGGCTTGCATGAGCTTCTCTGGTTAGCAACATTTCTTATATGTTACCTCACATCTATACCGTGAGAAGTAATGTCCATAAGATTCCACTGGGAGAGGATGACTGGAAGCTGTGCCTGGTTTCTTCTGGACTCCACATTACATGCCTTCTTCCTGTGCCTATTTTAATTTGTAATCTTTCACTTTAGTAAACCATAACAATGAGGATAATAGCTTTTCTAAATTCTGTGAATCCTGACACAAACTACTTGAGGGAAGTTTGGGGAGAGTGACACCCAAATGGGTGCACTGTCTTTTATGCATCAACAATGCTACTGATAGAGGAAGGGGGATACAAAATGGGAATGTGAGAATGGGAATAGGGCCCTAGAGTCTGTGATGTGTTTATTATGTCAGGCACTTGTCTAGATGCTTTTCATGTAGCCATTACGGATGCAATTCTTGCAAAAAATCTCTCATATTTCTTACAGAAGAGAAAATGAATATCCACGCTCTAACTACCATGAGGCCAAACTGATAAAGTGTGGTCCAAAGCTCCAGGCATCCAAAAATCATTCACCCTAAATGAATGATAGCACAAGACTCCACACCCTGGTCCAGCATATGACAGCAAAGATGCAACCATGTACATGCTACACACTGGCCGTTGCACATGTTGTAGAGTCTGTGGAGTTCTGGCCTATATCCCATCAACCCATACCACATTTCATGGTCATGAGTCCGTAGACAGGTCTTTGTCTTCCTGCATTACTAGGCCTGATGACAGCTTGGCTATGCTTGAATAAGACTCTCACCCAATGAGGGAAAATGATTGGTGACTAAAAACCTGCCTTTTCTGGCCCCTCTTTGGAGGATTTGGAAGCACAGAGCTTTTCTCATGATCACCAGTGAACTTGAACCCCACTGCCTGCAGCTGCGTCCATTCCATCACACACCATTTATTGGCATTCTTTCTTACCCATCAACCTCCCCACACCTTTGCTGTGTGAACTGTGATCCCCACCCAAATAAATTGTCTGTACCAAAATTCTAAACTGAGCCTCTTTTTTGGTGGGGGCCAAGACCAAGAAAAGAGATAAGATCATACCTGAATGAGGATATACAAAGCAGAAGGTCTGAAGGCCAGCGACAGCACAATTATGCCCTGTGTTTTGTGTTTGTGTCACTTTCATAGCACATATATGGTCCTTTGTCTATATTTGAATTATGTTGAATCACTGTGCACAATTCTATTATAGCATAAAATATGTACATGCCACAAGTTGCCATGCATGGTGCTGTATTAAAAAGTGTTCTTAGTAGTTTACCTGGCTAATTCTTCTTGTTTTCCGCCTTTAATACCATTAAAGTATGTACCTAAATGAACCATCATTTGTAAAGCTGAAAGCGGATATTTACTTAACCAAAATTAGACTTCCTAATTCCTATTAAAGGGCAAACCTGTTGAGGGGGTGGGGGTGGAATGAAGATAATGCTCATATTATTTTTCAGAAAATAAACAACCTTGTATAATCCTATTATGAACATTAGCATACATTTCACAGGCAATCTGGCAAACAATAGAGGTCGTGACTCTGTATATTTGTAATACTATCCAAGGCATTGTACTAGAAAATGACAAAACCTACAGCTGTGTCAATGGGTCAAAAAGCGGTCATAGGACATTTCTCAGACAACATGGATTACTCAGAGAAACTTTTGTGAAGACAACCTGTGTGTTAGGAAACATGTTTTTCATAGTGAAACAGGTCTAAAGGAATAGTTTATGTGACAAGCAGGGGTAGAAGCTGAGAGAGAACGTTAACCTGTCTTTAGTGGTTCATGATTAAGCTGAACTGTGACAAAACTCCAGTGTCTAATGAAATACAAATTGTTATTATGAAAACCTCCTTCACAGGGTACAGAAAATACAGTATCTGCTTCCAGTTAAATTCTTTTTCAGAACTACAAAAGAAGTCACTTAAATTTAATTAGTTTTACTGAGAATTTCCAATCTGGAAGACTAAAAGATTTTGTATTTTTTTCCTAACTCATCTTTGATGATACAGTTGACCCTTAAGCTGCATGGATTTGAATGGCACAGGTCCCTTCCAAGCAGATTTTTTTCAGTAGTAAATACTATAGTGCTCTACAATCTTTATCTGTTTGAATCCATGGATAAGGAAACTTATGTAAAGTTTTGTGGGTGTGGGTGTGGCTGGGTGGAGGATCAACTTCTCTAACCCCTGCATTTTCAAAAGTCAGCTGTAATAATCTATTTTACTAATATCTTTAGAACACATTAGATATATCAAAAATAATGTAGAAATTGGAGATCCACTGGGCTGAGGATCTTCAATTTTTCATGTACATATTTTATACTCCAGTTATATGCATTGGTCTGGTTTCTTTGATTTATTTACTTTCTCTGTGCATATCTCTTTCTGGATGAAATATGAAATTCACATGAGGATTAGATATAAAATATGCGATTATATCTCCAAGGATTATAAGCATTACATAGTACATTTTTACTGTATTTCTATCTGAGCTAAACCTGGAAAAGATGCCATTGCCATTAAATGTTGTTTTATTAGACTGAGCATATATCACAGGTATGGTCTACTCTTTAATATTTAAGGATAAGTTGACATTATCATTTAGTTACACACAAACTTTATAAATGTGAAACATTTGTCATTCTAAGCTATTGCTAATTATTTTTCACACATGCACTTTAGTAAGCTGGTACCCAAGCTTGTTACCAACTTTGTCACTTTCCTTTCTCTGACAATAGTGATGAATTGCTGTGAATTTGAAAGGAACTTAAAAATTCTGTATCTAGTCTGACAGAACGATAGCATTCACTGCTTGTCAACATGGTCAGTGCAACACTGAATGTGAAATTGATAAACCTTCAAATCTTGGAGCTACTTCTTTCTCCTAAAGTATCATGGACTGAATGCATCCCTGTAAGTGGGTGTGCATTTTAAGGAAGATCCACAGAAAGGAAGTAACACTTCTGGCCAAAATACTAGAGTATAACACCTTCCCTCCCCTTGACAGTCTCCCAAAGTCCTCTCCTTATTCGAGAGACCTTGGAGTCAGATGTAGACGCCACTATCTTGCTTTAGTAAAGCAAGTCTACACAAACAGAGCCATGCACGCCTGACTAAACCCAATGCTGGCAACAAGAATTTGTAAGGTATCAAAGAAAGCAAAAACTTCTCAATATGCTATACATGTAGCCATTCTTTTTATCACAAAATTTGAACAACCATACATAGGACATAGGATTTTCTACAACTTAAGGTTTGTCCTGTTACAAGAAAGTAACCAGTCCATGGCAAAACTCTATGAAACACACAGAAGAAAGCAAGCAAAATTCAAGATGCCACTGAAAAACAATACCATTGCATCAGAAGAGAAACTGTTTTCTGATCTGGCCAAAAGATTTTCATAATTTCTTAATAATGAGGAATATTAGTTAAGATATTAATGTGCCAGTATAATGGCTCACATCTAAGGTTCTAATTAGCAACTGGCTCTTCTCAACAGAGAATGAGGAACCAGGCTCTCTACTTTGTAGTTCTGAATTTGCATAAGGCAGTTGATGGAAATAGGAAAGTGCATGGAACAGGCACATTTGCTTCTGACTGCTTGGTCTGGAAAATTTCCTCGTCATTTCACTTATTTCTCATTGTTGAGAGTTCATCACTTGGCCATACCCAGAGGCAAGGAGGAGGAACAATGTGGCCTGCGACTGTACAGCCTTCTTTGGGTTACACCTGTGTTCTATGGAGAAGGAGAAAAGACAGAACTGGGCAACTAGCCACTGCTATAGGAGGAAATGTCAATACCAGAATTTTGTGTGTGATGTCTGTGAGGTTTACCATCTAAGAACAAAAGAATAAGGAAGAAAATTTCCAACTGTTTCCAGATCTCTGCCTACTGGGGTTTTACTTATCTATCAAGGTCAATTTATTATTATTATTTTTTTTTTTGAAATTTTGGCCAATGAATTTGTGTGTGTGTGTGTGTATAGAGATATATATTTATATATTTTTCTACTTTACAATATTGTGTTGAGTACTACTCAGCCATTAAAAAGAGACACAGATGTATCAAGGTCAATTTTAAGCATTCCTTTTCTCATGGAGCCTTCCCTAGCCCCCATCAAGTACTTCCTATCCTTCCAATTGGGGAACTAAGACCTCATCAGTGCTGAGGATTCCCCACTCAGTTTGCCTCACCAGGCTGTATCCATCCTGAAGGTGCTGTGAATGTCAGCAGTTAAGGCAGTTGTTCCCTTTCCTGGAGCTGCCCTCAGCCAAATTGAGACACCATACCTTGGAGGTTACAGGGACCCTTTCTCTGATCCTGGGGATAGCTGACAGACGATGACTGGTGGGCATGTGAGTAAAAGAGGCCATTCACAAGGGGAGACAAACTCTGTGGTTCACTCCACACTCCAGAGCTCCCTGTGGGGTTAGGTTGAGTTTAAACTCCAGCTCAACTCTTCTGCTTCTCTCATCCCCCTTCCCTGGGCACAGCCTCCCCTGCCCTGCAAGGAACCCTGTGTACTGGAATTCCTGGTTTAGGTTTTGCTTCTTGAGAATCAGGCTTGAGGACAGGAGGTACCTTATTTTCTAAAACTGGGAGACTGTCTGAAATCTTTGTGCATTCCCTAGAAGGACGTAGGGGACTTTCAGGATCCTCCATTGTCAGTGCAAGGTTTTTCCTTCCAAATACTAAGCAGGAAGGAGGTGGGGAAATATTTTTATGTTTTTAACCATCAAGGAAGCTTGCTGAACCAAAAAATACAAATGAACCATAGCATCCCATCCATGAGCAATTAGCACAAGGTGAACTGAGGATCAAATGGAATATGAATTGATGCAGCAGCTTACCACAGAGCCCAGGATATAGCAAAGTGGTCATAACTATTGTTTTTGTTTGCCTTACTTTCATTCTAAAGCATTCTCACTATGATTTTTTTTATTACCCCTGAGATAGGAAGAAAGAGTCAAAGTGGGCCCCATTTCTCTGAGTCAAATCAAAAACATCAGAGTCAGTTTCAAATCATGACTCCCCACAGTAGCAATCCAGATGTCATTGATTTAGTCTGAATGTCCCCCAAATTTGCACAGAATCTCTAGAGTGGAGTCAGCAAAGAAATCTCTATTTGCATTTTACAATGTTCATTCTCGGCTTGGGACAATGGGAACATTTTCGGTTCTAGGATGAATTAATGCTTCATTAATATATTTAATAAGAATCAGACATGATATCATTGGTGTGTTTTAATTAACGCCTGTGGATATATCTATATGGAACTATTTCTTGATTTGAAACATTTAGAAACATGTCTAGAACTAACTACCCTGATGGTAAAAGATAATGAGTCTTTTGCCTCTATTCAGATCAAACTCTTTTAGGTTTCTAGATTAATGTGTAAATATAGGAGTTCAGTTTCTCATGTAGACATTTAAACATCCCTATAATATCTCCATCAGCAAGCAAATGAGTTTCTTTTTACTAACCCAATTATATGAATTTTTGCCTATGTAACTTTACTTGAACTATTTCTTCTCTTGAAATAATTCAACTCCTCCATTTTGCAAATCTACATATTTTTCTGCCTTTCCAGCCAAATATTTACCGTGAAAAAATTTCCAAACTGCAATTATGTTGTAATTTTTTTGCTACCCAAAGTGCATCTTGGTTGCACAGTTTGTTATTGGTTTATTCAAGTTATCAAATAACTTGAACTACCAGTTGACAAACTTTTCACCAGTTGCCAAACTTGTCTAGCTACACTGTACTCTGGATGTAGATCATGTTTCATATACTGCAGTGTAGCCCTTATTGTGCCTGAAACAGCAGAGCATACAAAAGTGGTCAATATACTCCTGAATGTTGAGTAAATGCACATCTCACTTTCTTGATGCCATCATTACTGGGTCTCTGAGATGAAAGGGGGTCAGGAATGCCTTACTCTTCCTCAGCTCACTTCCTTGACCCAATGTGACCCAAGGGTGTTGGACAGTCAAGTGTGGAAAGGAATTATCTCCCTTGCCCCCCTCACCCAACACATCTTGTCTAGAGTCAGCTTTAGACATCGAGAATGTCTATAATCAGGCTGGATGAAAAGGTCATTCCTACCTTAGAAAGGATCTGTTATATCTTTCCCTCAACAAGGAGCAAGACCCCATTAAGTATCCACTGAAGCACAGATAGTGTATGGGTATGGAAGAAGAGACACACAGAAAGGGCTATGTGTTGTTACATATGGGAAATGTGAATATTTGATATATTTCTCATGGTTATTTTCTAAGGATGCAACTACAAAGTGTGTACATAATACATATAAGTAGTATAAATCTAAAGTGATCAATATACATTTATGTTGCTGCAGATATTTGATTTTAGATCACAGTAGATTTTTGGAGTTTGTGCAGTATAGCAGTGAGAACCAGCCACAGACATCTGCTTCCCTTTATCCTGAGTGTGTAGTGCTATGATTCATTTTTCTTAGACACATATACTCCTCTAGAAATGTGCATCATTTGGTCATGTTTATGATCACCCTGTTTCTGAGGACAACTTTGACCTTCAGCCATTCAGGAGAGTGAAGAAACTTGAAGAACATGAGTAATGATGTCAGTCTCCAGCTCTTACTGGTTTAGTGAATTTCGAGATGTTATTTGATTTCTCTGCTATTCAGTTTCCGCATCTATACAGTGAAGATAGTAGTATCCACGTGTTAGAATTGTTTTGAGCGTTAAATGAGATGTATATAAGCCACTCAGCATAATGTTAAGGAAAAATATCCAGTCATTTATCCATTCATGTAATAAATATGAATAATGTACCCACTATGTGTCAGCTCATATTCTAATAGAGAGAGACTATTTAAATTAAGCATACAGGACTTCCCTGGTGGTTCAGTGGTTAAGAATCCCCCTTCCAATGCAGGGGATGAGAGTCCCATCCCTGGTCAGAGAATTAAGATTCCTTGTTGCAGTGGAGCAACAAAGATCCTGGGTGCTGGATCTAAGACCTGACACAAATAAATAAATAATTTATTGATATAAAATAAATAAAGTATACGGCACATTCTTTATCTCCTATGGCGAAGAATAAAGTGAGGAAAAACATGGGGAACTGTAGAGTAAGATTTTTGTGCAGACCCCACTGATTATGTATAGTTAATTAAAAACTATCTTAAGGGACAAGGGAGTTAGTTTTGTGTGAAGATAGAGAAAGAGAATAGAGGAAACAGCAAATGCAAAGCCCCTTGGGTTGGAGTATGTTTAATGAGTTTGATGAATACTGTAAAGGCCAGTAACCATGGAGAAAATAAAATTTGATGTTCAAGGTAATGGGTAGCTTGATCAAGTAGTCTTTTATAGCCAATTCAAAAGGTGTGAACACCTGGGAAACACCTGGGGAACCTCTAGATCCACATTCCACCACCTGCCATGTCTTTCAAGTAATAGATCACAGACAATCACATGCTATCTCTCTCCAGGTGAATTGAGCAAAGGAGTCCATAAATTTTGAAACTTATTATCACTGTTTCCTTGCTTAGAAAAGACACAGCTGCCCAATGTGGCAAAGGCATTTTATGATTTGCTTTTGCTTGTAGTTTTTGGGAAGAAAAATGAAATATGAGGCATTTCTTATCAGCAACAAATAATGCTAGAGGATAATGGGGCACTATACTCAAAGTGCTACAGAAAATGAACAATTATCCTTGGACCATATTTGGACCATGACTCTCATTCAAGATGGGGATGAAATGGAGACTGTGGGTGCATGCTAAGTCGCTTCAGTCATGTCCAACTCTTTGAGACCCTATGGACTGTAGCTGGCCCCACTCCTCTGTCCATGGGATTCTCCAGATAAGAATACTGGAATGGACTGCCTTGGCCTACTCCAGGAGATCTTCCCAAGCCAGGAATTGAACCTGCGATTCTTATGTCACCTGTATTGGCAAGTGGATTCTTTACCACTAGCATTACCTGGGAAGCCCTAAATGGAGATTAATGTTCATAAAATCCACAGTCCCTGCTGAACAGACTGAATGGATACATTTTGGGAAAAAATGAACAAAAACATCAACATCTGTTCAACATTATTGCTGAATACAGCTGTGAAGGTGTTTCTGGATGAGATGGACATCTGAATCAGTGGATGAGGAAAGCAGATTGCCCTTCACAATGGGGGTAGTCCTCCTCTAATCTGTTGAAGGCATAAATCAAACAATGAGACTGAGGAAAGGGGAGTTTGCTCTCTGCTTGACTGTCTTCAAACTGGAACCTTGGTCTTCTGCCTTTGAGCTTGTGCTTTGGCTGGAACTATACCATCAGCTGGAGAAGGCACTGGTGACCCACTCCAGTACTCTTGCCTGGAAACTCCCATGGACGGAGGAGCCTGGTAGGCTGTAGTCCAAGGGGTCGCGAAGAGTTGGACGACTTAGCGACTTCACTTTCACTTTTCACTTTCATACATTGGAGAAGGAAATGGCAACCCAGTCCAGTGTTCTTGCCTGGAGAATCCCAGGGATTGGGGAGCCTGGTGGGCTGCCGTCTATGGGGTTGCACAGAGTCGGACACGACTGACATGACTTAGCGGCAGTGGCAGCATACCATCAGCTCTCCTATATCTGCAGCTTTCTAACTGCAGATCGTAGGATTTCTCAGCATCTATAATTGTGTGAGTCTATTCTTAATTATCTATCTATCTATCTGTCTATCATTTATCTATCTATCTACTTTCTTATTGCTTCTGCTTTTCTAGAAAACCCAGACTAACACAAGTCTCAATTTAAATGTAACCTCCTCTAAGAAGCAACATCTCAGGTGGCTAGGTAAAGAATTTGCATGCCAATGCAGGAGACTCAGGAGACATGGTTTTCCTGGGTAGGGAAGATCCCTGGAGGAGGAAATGGCAACCCACTCCAGTATTCTTCCCAGGAAAATCCCATGGACAGAAGGGCCTGGTAAGCTATAGTCCCTGGGATTGCAAAGAATTGAACATGACTGAGCACACATGCAGTTTAGTTCCTCTAAGAAGCCTTCTTACCTTTATTCTCAGGCTCAACCACTTGTTTCTTACACAGTAGTTATGACAAACAAATTATCTTATTTATCTCTTTTCTTATTTTTTATGTGTCTCCCCAACTATGAAGGGGCTTCCCTCGTAGCTCAGTCAGTAAAGAGTCTGCCTGCAGTGCAGGAGACCCGGGTTCGATTCCTGGGTCAGGAAGATCCCCTGGAGAAGGAAATGGCAACCCATACCAGTATTCTTGTCTGGAGAGTCCCATGGACAGAGGAGACTGTTGGGCTATAGTCCATGGGCTTGCCAGAGTTGGACAAAACTTAGTGACTAAACCAACCATGATATGCTTCTGAAGGTAGAGAACAAATGAGACCTATTTGTTTCCTAAGTGCCTTGCCTAAAGTCTGATGCAAAGTAGTGCTCAATAAATATATATAGAATGAATGAATGGATCAGTAAATGAATTCTTGATAGCATTTTGCCTAGGTAATTGCACATTTTTCTAGTGGATTGAAATGCTGTCTCTATATTTTTGACTTCCAAACCATAATATTCCATCTTGAATTTTTATCCCTTAAATTCAAGATTGCAGTTTCCAAGTATATTTCACATATGTGCCTCAAATATCCAAAGCTAAACTCAATTTCTTTTACCCTCCAAATTTCCCTGTTATTACCTATCTTTTTTGGTTATAATGGTCCAAACTTTCACCATGCTCAAGACCAAGAATTCATCATTCATTCATTCATTCATAGATTCATTAATTTGTATGTGGAGCAGCTCCACATTCTATCACTGCATGCATAATGGTGAACAAAAGGGACATAATTCATGTCCTCATGGAATCTTTTGCACAATTCTAAGTATGTTGAGTGCCAATACTTAACTGTTCATTTTACTTCAAGAATTTCTCTTGAACTGGTACCTACCTCTCATTCACTCCTTTCCTAGATCAAGCAGACATTATCTCTTATCTGAACTTTTGTATCAGCTTTCAAACTGGTTTCCTTGCCACTCATCTCATCTCACACGAAGTCATTTGTCACACTAAGAGATACTTTTCCTAAAATAAAAATTTAACTACCTGATTGCCATGCGAAACTTTCCATGTCTTGCCATTGCCTACAAAAGAAAGTTCAAATTCTTAAGTGTGGCATACCATGTCCTTTATGATTCAGCTCTGTCAGGACATTCAGGTCTATGATCATGACCTCATGTATTTGCATATATTGTTCCCTTATCCTGCAGTCTCTCCTCTGCTTCTATATATCGACCTGGCAAACTCCTTCAATCCTTTTCTTTCTTGTTGAAGCTTTCCTGAGTCCTGTGACCATCCAGAAAGATGCAAGAGCTTTTGGAACCATATTCTCACAACTTTTTATAGGAATTTATGCCATTGGGTTTCATTATAAATGTCAAACATGTTTACATGTCTGGATTCCTTACTAGACCATGGGCAACTTGTGAGTAGAGGGTGTGGTTTAGACAAACTTCTATCAGTACACAGTCAACAACACTGGAAATGTTACTGTTTTTTTTGCTTAATAAAGGAATATTGACTGAATGGACATATAATCAGTCATTTACCTAAAAATGACAATTATTGGTGGTAGAGTGGACCTAAATCTCCAAATTCCCATTCCAGTGTTTCTTCCCTAGAGCACTTTTGTTATATATCCAGTGGTTTTTTAATTGATTCAAGGGAGAAGGAAACAATAAGGCATATCCTAGATTAGGGGTTTGTTCAGAATCACCTTGGGTCTTTCTGATTCTATAGATGCTTGGCTTAGACATTCTGAAATGTGCTCCCTGAAAAAAATCACCAATTGGGAAAAGAACAATCACCAAATGTACTTCTTGAAAAAAATCAACAATACTAGGAGAGGAAGTGGGAGTTTGGAGGCAGGCCACTGTGGATTTGAACATCTATTTCTTCATTGATCCACCTTGTTTACAGATGAGGAAATCAAGGCACAGACTTTGTGTCATCGAACTACTTTGTGCCTTGGTATCCTCACTTGAAAAAAAGGCACCATGTTTTGATATCAGATGAATGACCTTTGACAAAGAATTAGAATAATGCCTGGCACATACTAGGTGTTCTAAAATTTAGTTTCTCTTTCCTGTCCCCCCACCCCCCTGCCCCTGGCTTTAATCAGAAATCCAAAGACACCAAAATGGCTTTTCCGTTGTGTGGGGAGAAGATGATTACTCTACTGATGGATTTCTTCATTTCACACACACTTTAACAGCCACAGGGTGTCTTCACTGAGACATCTTGTCACTCATTAGCACCATTGCTGGAAAGCTGATAAACCTCACCTCTTACTCAGCCTCTAACACAACTGGGGAAGCCTCTATTTTCTTTTATCATTTGAATTCTGACCTTAAAGATTTCACTCTAACCCAAAGGCTTAATTTATCTTCTGTTAAAAGCAGTCATTTTCCCCTTACATGGAAACTGCCATGCCCTGAGTATGCACAGTGAAATCAAGAGATTGTCTTGCCTGATTCATCTCAGACACAAGGGAAAAGTCCCTCCACCCTTCCCTTCCATTGCGGGTAGAAGGGGCTTTGATTACAAGGTAGCATATGAAAACCTCAGGCTGCTATTGAACACTCCATTCTGTAAAGTTTTAAAGGTTGAAAAAATGCCATGAATGCCATTGTATGAAGTCAACCTTATGTTTGTTTTACCTGCTGTACATCACAGTACACTTCCTGATAGCTGAAAGTTTGTGTTGTTTTGACTATATCTGGACAAGTATGCATAAAATGTATATTCAACAGATATTTCACTTAAAAACAAAGAAACGTTTGTGTCTTTAGATTGCCCCAGAGCCTGAGGGCTACTGAGAATTATAAATAAATTTGGCTTCACAAGTCAGCAGTCATAAATGACATTTCTTTAAATGATGGAAGTGGGGAGAATTGAGTTGTACAGGAACCTTCCGTTTAACTCCCTTCCTCCCAAATATGTCCAAAATTTAAAGAAAGCTCCTCTAAATATAATCCTCAGTTAAAAAGGAGCTTTTGATTCCAAGTTATTGGGGAAAGACCTGTTTAACTGTTTATACCATTGCTTTGTTTTCTTAAAATTGATGTAGAAGGATCATGGGTCCAGTTCCTTTAAAATACTATGTTTTATCACTCTCCAGTTGATGGGCGCAATCCAGGATGAGGAAATTGGAAACAGCTGGAGTAGATACAATAACTTCTTTTGAAAAGACAGCTCACAATTACTTGAGAGAAATAGAGATGGCACCAGAACAGTACATCTCAAAATGTGGTTTCTGGATGGCCAGCATCAGCATTACCTGGGAACTTGCTCAAAATGCAAAATGTGGGACCTCACTTGACCTACAGAATGAGAAATTCTGAGAGGAGGGCCCAGAAGTCTGTGTTTTTGTTTTTGCAGTACCCAGGGATTCTGATACACACAAAACGGCTAAACATGAGAACTAGACCATGGAAAAGAGTAACAAGAGAGAGGGACTCTTGAAAAGCCAGAGAGGAGTGATTCAGGGACAGTTCATTATCAAAAGTGACCACAGAAGGTGCTAATCCAGTGTTTAATACCTAACACTCCAATGTGCATCTGTTTCTAAATCTGAAATTAAAAGACAGACTATAAACTGCTTCTAAGAACAGTGGAAAATAAAAGCTAAAGGAAATAAGCCAGAGTTAGAAAAGATGTTGGTCACAGAGTAACAATAATGGTTTTATCACTTGGATTCAGATTTTTTTCTTATAGTCCATATGGTTATTTTCATATAAATAAACAAGGTATGAGATTAAATATATGCATATAAGTTGATTATTAAAATATACTAACACACACTTTTTTTTCCTGTATGAGAATAATTTGTAGTAGACAAATGCTTCTGCCCAGAAAGACCAGAAAAGTTGTGCAAAAAAAAAAAAACACACACACAAAAATTGCTGTAAGGCCTCTGAGGGTTGTCTAAGCAGTCAGATCCTAGAAAGAAGGGAGCTCATTGAGGGAAACCTAACTTTTGCATCCAGTTTCCTCTGAAAGTGGGTATAACCATGACCAACAGCTTCACTCTTACATATACCTAACTACAATGTGGAAACAATGTGTATGCCAAGACATGTACAGGGAGTTTCATAAGTGTACTATTTGCAAGAATCCAAAACTGACAACTACTCAAATGTCCATAAATCACAGAGTGGATGAGTAAATTGTGGTAATTCTCACACATGAGGCAATGAGAATGAATTAATGATAGCTGTGTGCAATAACATGGATGAAACTTAAAAATAGTGTGATATATCATGTTTTTGTCAAGTCTGAAATCATGCAAAGGAAATCTATGATGTTAGAAGTTCAGATAGAGGTTCTCTCTGAGGGTGTTAGAAAATAGGAGGAGGAAGGAGGAGTCCTTCTGGGCTCTGATTATGTCCTTGCTTGCTGAAGCCTGCACTGTGTGTTTGCTTTGTAGCAATTCAGCTCTCTGGATACTTGTGATTTGGGCACTTTTCCTTATGTATTTACAGTTTTATAAAAGCTCTTATTTTAAAAGATATGTTAAGAAGAAAGATTTTGTTTGTTTGTTTGTTTGTTTCATTTCCCTGTCATATTTGTCTGGAGCTAGTTCATCACATGAGTCTATGCTACGAAGGTATGGTGAATCCCCAGCCAGTAATTGGCAGCAGGAGAATGTGGTCACTAAGAATCTCAGATCAGGGAGTAGACAAACCTGCAGGTGCATTGCTGGATGGGTTTTCCCTTATCACTGAAGTGAAGTGATCACTGCAGTGGCAGATAACTTGTAGAATTGAATGAGGATTAAGTGAGGGATTCCATCTGAAGTACTCAGCCCATAAATGTGAGTTCTTAAGGAGGTTCAGTTCAGTTCAGTCTCTCAGCTGTGTCCGACTCTTTGTGACCCCATGAATCGCAGCACGCCAGACCTCCCTGTCCATCACTAACTCCTGGAGTTCACTCAAACTCACTTCCATCGAGTCCGTGATGCCATCCAGCCATCTCATCCTCTGTTGTCCCCTTCTCCTCCTGCCCCCAATCCCTCCCAGCATCAAAGTCTTTTCCAATGAGTCAACTCTTTGCATGAGGTGGCCAAAGTACTGGAGTTTCAGCTTTAGCATCATTCCTTCCAAAGAAATCCCAGGGTTGATCTCCTTCAGAATGGACTGGTTGGATATCCTGGCAGTCCAAGGGACTCTCAAGAGTCTTCTCCAACACCACAGTTCAAAAGCATCAATTCTTTGGTGCTCAGCCTTCTTCACAGTCCAACTCTCACATCCATACATGACCACAGGAAAAACCATAGCCTTGACTAGACAGACCTTAGTCGGCAAAGTAATGTCTCTGCTTTTGAATATCCTGTCTGGGTTGGTCATAACTTTTCTTCCAAGGAGTAAGCATCTTGGCTGCAGTCACCATCTGCAGTGATTTTGGAGCCCCCCAAAATAAAGTCTGAAACTGTTTCCACTGTTTCCACTGTTTCCCCATCTATTTCCCATGAAGTGATGGGACAAGATGACATGATCTTGGTTTTCTGAATGTTGAGCTTTAAGCCAACTTTTTCACTCTCCTCTTTCACTTTCATCAAGAGGCTTTTGAGTTCCTCTTCACTTTCTGCCATAATGGTGGTGTCTGCATATCTGAGGTGATTGATATTTCTCCCGCCAATCTTGATTCCAACTTGTGTTTCTTCAAGTCCAGCGTTTCTCATGATGTACTCTGCATAGAAGTTAAATAAGCAGGGTGACAATATACAGCCTTGACGTACTCCTTTTCCTATTTGGAACCAGTCTGTTGCACCATGTCCAGTTCTAACAGTTGCTTCCTGACTTGTATATAGGTTTCTCAAGAGGCAGGTCAGGTGGTCTGGTATGCCCATCTCTTTCAGAATTTTCCACAGTGATCCACACAGTCAAAGGATTTGGCATAGTCAATAAAGCAGAAATAGATGTTTTTCTGGAACTCTCTTGCTTTTTCCATGATCCAGCGGATGTTGGCAATTGGATCTCTGGTTCCTCTGCCTTTTGTATGACCAGCCTGAACATCAGGAAGTTCACGGTTTACATATTGCTGAAGCCTGGCTTGGATAATTTTGAGCATTACTTTACTAGCATGTGAGATGAGTGCAATTGTGTGGTAGTTTGATCATTCTTTGGCATTGCCTTTCTTTGGGACTGGAATGAAAACTGACCTTTTCCAGTCTTGTGGCCACTGCTGAGTTTTCCAAATTTGCTGGCATATGAGTGCAGCACTTTCACAACGTCATCTTTCAGAATTTGAAATAGTTTAGCTGGAATTCCATCACCTCCACTAGCTTTGTTCGTAGTGATGCTTTCTAAGGCCCACTTGACTTCACATTCCAGGATGTCTGGCTCTAGATGAGTGATCACACCATCGTGATTATCCGGGTCATGAAGATCTTTTTTGTACAGTTCTTCTGTGTATTCTTGCCACCTCTTCTTAATATCTTCTGCTTCTGTTAGGTCCATACCATTTCTGTCCTTTATCGAGCCCATCTTTGCATGCAATGTTCCCTTGGTATCTCTAATTTTTTTGAAGAGATCTCTAGTCTTTCCCATTCTGTTGTTTTCCTCGATTTCTTTGCACTGATCGCTGAAGAAGTCTTTCTTATCTCTTCTTGCTATTCTTCGGAATTCTGCACTAAGCACAGGCGGCTGTGGCCAACGCACTAAGCGCGGCCGAGAGAAGATACCCCACATCCGAGGTCAGGGGCAGTGGCTTAGAGTGCCCAGGCTGCAGCGGCACAGGAACGGCCGAGAGGAGCTACCCTGCATCCGAGGCCAGGGACGGCGGCAAGAGGAGCTACCCCACGTCCGAGGCCAGCGGCGGTGCCCGAGGCCAAGGGTGGTGGCCGGGAGGAGCAACCCCACGCCGGAGGAGCGGTGGCTGCGTGGGTGCAGGAGGGCCTAGAGGAGCCATCCCACGTTGAAGATCAGGAAGAGGGGCGGTAAGGAGATACCCCTCATCCAAGGTAAGGAGCAGTGGCTGCACTTTGCTGGAGAAGCCATGAAGAGATACCCCATGCCCAAGGTAAGAGAAACCCAAGTAAGATGGTAGGAGTTGCAAGAGGGCATCAGAGGGCAGACACACTGAAACCATGCTCACAGAAAACTAGTCAATCTAATCACACTAGGACCACAGCCTTGTCTAACTCAATGAAACTTAAGGAGGTAGAGGTGGCCTGATGGTCAAGAATAAAGGCCATGAATCTAAGAGAAATAGAAAACAGCTTTCCTGATACCCTTGGTCTATGTGACTGCACCCCTTTTGAGTAATAGAAATACTGTGGTCACTGTCCTGGGAGAGTGGATATCCTGAATATCCACTAGAGTATTTACTGAATATTTACTGAATCTGCATACTTACTGCTCCCTCTTCACCAGAGTCTCCACATTGGTCTACAGAGCTAGTTCATTAGCTTTTGGATCCTGGGCCACACATGGAACCAGAGGCTTTCCACGGAATTCTCCCTTGAAGACATTGGGTTGTTGCAATACAGGGCTGTGTGCCAAATCTATACTAATCTCTCCAAATGAAAGAATCTCCTGTGTTCTGATTTTTCAGTACTTAATTTTCTTCTTGTGCAGCATCTTAACTAGAATGAAGAGGGCTTGTAATGATCTACAGTCATGAATAAAAAGAATGACTAAAAGTACTAATTAGCCTAATTGGAATCCACAAAAATGCCCCAAATCTTACTTTGTAAATATTCACCTCTGATCACAGAATTTATCAGGGTGGTTTTTCAACAGCAATGTCATGAGTCCTAGAGTCTGACTTCCTCTTTCACGGTGGCATGCTAAGCCAGCACAGAAACTCTGATGCAGATGTTGAACAGTGGGTTAAGGAAAGCCAAAGGAGCAATGTCCTGGCAACCTTAAAAGGGACCTCAAGGGCATGCTGCTCACCCTGCACTCCCTGGTTTAAGGCATCTATCTCTTAAAAGGCAGGGGAAATTTGTCTGTGGTAGCGTGGGTTGCAATCCTCTAGGGAGATGTTTCTAAGAATCATATTATTAAAATAGCTGCTGAGCAAAAGGCTGCGATTCCCAAAGCCACTTTGAGCACAAATAATAAGAGACAGAGATGAAGTCATCTCCTTAAAGGTCAGCAGCTGCATCCCCAGATATGCACTTACCTCAACCCCCGCTCACAGAGAACCAAAGAATGGAAAGTGCGGGAGCCTATGCCCACGTGTCTGCAGCAGACCCAGCACCTGGCCAGGCCTGGCAGCTAGGAGGGGCCCCACCCCTTCTTCTCTGCCAAACATTGTTCCATGTACCTGGCCACTGCCAGGGTTTTGCAGCCTCAGACACTTAACCACCTTTTCCGAAAGTACCTCTCCCACTTTACCTCAACCCCACCCATCCCATCCCTTGGCCAGACCTGTAATTACAGGACCTGAAAAGCAGCCTCAGAGATACCACACAGGGCAGGGCAGCCCCCAGCAGGCAGTGGAGCTGTAAGCTTTTCTTTCTATAACATCCCTGCATTGTGGCCATCTTGCATCAGTCACTCATTGCCACCCACAGGGGGCTGTGCCTGCCAGGCCTGCCTCTCACACTTCTGGGCACAGAGCAAGAATAAGATGGACTCCCCCCAGCGTATGACTGGCATCTCCTCTTTCACCTCCCTGGCTCTGTTGTCATGGAAGGGCCCACAGAAGTGTACAGACACCCCAAAGTTTTCCATGCCTCCTACAAACAGCAACACTTTGCCCCCTTTAGGTCTGTATCTGTGCACACCAGCCACCTCAAGGGCAATGGAACCAGGAAGAAGACACCTGTGGGTCCTGCCTGCAGGCTCAGGCCTACTTGGGCAGGGAATTACCAAGGTGCTTCTCAAGGTGTGGCCTAGAAGGAGGGGTGTGGGTCCTTGGAAGGTACATCCACTTGGCCTGCAGATTCTTTGCCCTGTAGGGAGGGATGCATCCAGGGAAAAGCCAGAGTTGAGCTCTTTAAAAGGACGGAACCAGGATGAGGCACCCACCACCTACTCTAGGCTTGGTACCACCACCGACTTACCAAGGGGTCTCCTGGCTTCTTGTGTCTTCTTTCTTTCACTGAAGTCATTTGTAGGGGATCCAATCAAAGGTTTCATGGTTCCCATTGTCCTCTGACAAAAACACAGCTTTTCTGCCAGATCATCCATAATCTGAATCCAACCTGCCTTCTGAAACCCTTTCCTTACCATGCCCAAACATTCTGTAACCAGGAAATGGGGTATTAAAAGGGAAGACCTAGGCAGTAAAGGGACATGTGTGAAGTGGCCACCATGTCTTCTGAGAATGATATCACCTGCCACCCCTCACAATCTTTTCTGAGTTTGCTCCACATTGTGAGTGAAATTTGGATAGAGGAGTTTGTGTGCCAAATCAAAGCCACTTGCCTTAACTGTCTTGATGGCGGTAATATTTTCCTGCTTTCCTGATAGTTATGATGCTGATCCAGTTTCTGCCACCCTTCCCTGGGCATGTCAGTCACCTGGAAGTACAGACCTCCAAGCCTACAAGGATTTGTTCTCTCCTGGCTGACACTTCTGTTGCAAGAGCTGTGGGCCCCTAGCTCTGAGGGCTTTGACTGCAGGTAGAAATGAGATTCCCCAGGAAAATGCGCCAGGGGCCATTACATTTTTGCAGTCAGAGCAGCTGTCCTGAAGCACTATTCTAGGTAATTTCAGTGGTTCCCTGTCCCTCCATCCCTCAGAGAAGGGTGTTGTTGCCGCTCATAGTTTCTCCCCGAGTAGTCACTGATTATCAGCCATCCTCAGTCCTCCTAGTCCATAGCCTGTCACTAATTACATATGCTCAATCTCTCTTGGAGCTTCATATATACAAAACCACAACTCAAGGTGGTGAAATACTGACCCATTTTCCTTTTCTCACCCATATATCTCTCAACTGACAGTCCCAAGGAGAAGATGCCTGAGGCTGAAACTCATCTCTTTTCACCAACACAAAGCTCCCTTGAACTTGTCTTCACACACCTCAATCATCATCATGATTAGGTTGCTTTAAGAGTGAACTGAATTTTCTTGGCCTCAGTCAACTCTCACTATCTGTCAGCAGGGAACAGAAAGTTCTGTGGTCCTCTTGTTTCTTATGGGAAGGGATGGCTCAGAGACTGGCTCTGTGTAAGTAACCCCTAGTTCAGCAGCACTGGCTTCAGTTTCAATATTCAGTAAAGCTCTCAGGTTTTTTTCTTCCTTCTCTTGCTTTCCTGGGGTGCATCACCTCCTGGCTTGTTTCTAAAACTGGCTGATTGTTGGAGTACTAGCTGAATTCTGGGTACTCTCTCATTAAAGGCTTCTTGCTTAACAATTATAGATACTCATCAAAATGCTAACTTTCATTATGATTAGAAGATGAAGTTTTCTTTATCTGACCTCAGCAGAAGGGGTGAGATCTAGAAGCATTTTTGAAACTCTGCCACTGAGGGGTACTTACAGAGCTGAACCCTGCAGCTCCAGATGTGCCAGCCACAGCACCCTGTACCCAGGTAAATAACTTCTGTGTACCTTGGTCTTCCTTTCTGTGGAATGGGGATGATAAATCTACATATCATAGGTCATAGATAATGTAATACACTTAGCCAAGGGCCTGCTATGTAGTAAGTGTTCACTGCATCCTTGATGCATTATTGTCTTTTTTGTTATTCAGATGATTATTACTGGAAGAGAAAATTACCTTTCATGAAGGAGAATTATGAATCCTTATATGGGTATATGGGTTCACCTCTCCTTATAGAGAATAATGAGGGGAGGTCTTCAATTAGAATAAAATTGTGCCTACAGTGAAGAAAACTGGTAATTTCAAAGAACCAACCAAAGAATTTGAGAACCAGTGCTGAAATGAGGCTGCCATTTCTTAATACAAGCTATAATAATGGAGCCTTAGCAATGACCAGTTGCTCTCATAAGAACTTAATATACATTAATTCATGTAATCTACCCAACAACTTTATGGGGTGGTATCACCATTATTCTCACTGAAAAATAAGTTTATTTAACTTATATGCAGAGTACATCATGATAAATGCTGGACTGGATGAAGAACAAGCTGGAATCAAGATTACTGGGAGAAATATCAATAACCTGAGATATGCAGAAGATGAAAGTGAAAGAGGAGAGTGAAAACATTGGCTTAAAGCTCAACATTCAGAAAACTAAGATCACGGCAACTGGTCCCATCACTTCATGGCAAATAGATCGGGAAACAGTGGAAACAGTGACAGACTTTATTTTGGGGGACTCCAAAATCACTGCAGATGGTGATTGCAGCCATGAAATTAAAAGACGCTTGCTCCCTGGAAGAAATGTTATGTCCAAACTAGACAGCATATTAAAAAGCAGAGACATTACTTTGCCAACTAAGGTCTGTCTAGTAAAGGCTATGGTTTTTCCAGTAGTCATATATGGATGTGAGAGTTGGACCCTAAAGAAAGCTGAGCACTGAAGAATTGATGCTTTTGAACTGTGGTGTTGGAGAAGACTCTTGAGGGTCCCTTGGACTGCAAGGAGATCCAACCAGTCCATCCTAAAGGAGATCTGTCTTGAATATTCACTGGAAGGACTGATATTGAAGCTGAAACTCCAGTACTTTGGCCACCTGATGCAAAGAACTTACTCATTTGAAAAGACCCTGATGTTGGCAATGATTGAAAGCAGGAGGATAAGGGATGACAGAGGATGGATGGTTGGATGGCATCACCGACTCAATGGACATGAGTTTGTGTAAACTCTGGGAATTGGTGATAGACAGTGAGGCCTGGTGTGCTGCAGTCCATGGGGTCACAAAGAGTTAGACACGACTGAGTGACTGAATTGAAGTGCATAGGGATTAAATATCTTGCCAAATGTCATTCAGGTGTAAGACTGAAGGACAAGACTTAAACCCAGGCAGTCTGACTTTATTATTGGCTGAAGACCATAGAAGCTAGACAAAAACACTGTACTTATCCTCAGATGAAGGCTTGTTCCCACTATGTGCAGCACTTGGACCAATTACATTATATTTAGAGAAATGTATTTCTTTCTTAAGGTAGAGCTAACTTTAGTATCTCTGAAGTGTTGGTTTGGGGGCCATTGAGTCTTATCCCTGAATGACTAGAAGGAAGTCTTACTTGACTTCTTTGATTGGTGGAAAGATCTTAAAAGTGGCCAGACATGGAATCCCAGTGCCCACCCTAGACTGTCAGTCTCCAGCTTCACCATCTCCTCCAACTTGCCCTTGACTGAATAACTCACACGTTGGGGAATGTCCTGTTGAAAACTGCAATAAACCCTGCATGACCTTGTATAGGGAGGACAATGAAATCTGGGGTTAGAGGAACCCTGTGAGCTTGGGTTGGAGTTTAAATTATTTTCCTTTGAAGAAGGAAGCATCCCTCCTATCAGGAGACTTACATAAGCCTGTTAGCCTCATCCACCAGAGGCAGACAGAGAAATAAGAACCAAAATCCCAAGTGGCTAGAACAAAAACCACATTAAGAAAGTTAATCAGGATGAAAAAGCAGTGGGTTATAACCTAGATGAAGGGACAAGATAAAACACCAGAAAAACAACTAAATGAAATGGAGACAGGCAACTATTCAGGAAAAAAAAAAAAAAAAAAAAAAAACAATTCAGAATAATCATGGTGAAGATGACCCAGGATCTTGGGAATAGAATGGAGAAGAGGCAAGAAATATTTACTAAAGACCTAGAAGAACTAAAGAACAAACATACAGAGATGAACAATATACTAGAAGGAATCAATAGCAGAACAGCTGAAGCAGAAAAGCAGATAAGTGACCTGGAGGACAGAAGGGTGGAAATCACTGCAGCAGAATATAGGAAAAGGAACTTTTAAAAATGAAGACAGCCTAAGAGAACTCTGGGACAACATTAAATGTACTAACATTTGCATTAAGTGTCCCATAAGAAAAAGAGAGAGAGAAAGGACCTAAGAAACTATGTGATGAGATAAAAGCTGAAAACTTCTCCAACACAGGAAAGGAAATAGTCAATCAAGTCCAGGAAGTGCAGAGAGTCCCAGGCAGGATAAACCCAAAGAGGAACACACCAAGACACACAGTAATCAAACTGACAAACATTAAAGACAAAACATTAAAAACAACAAGGGAGAAATGACAAATAACATAAAAGGGAACACTCATTAAGTTATCAGCTGATTTCTCAACAGAAACCCTACAGACAAGAAAACTCTACCCAGCAAGACTCTCGTTCAAACTTGATGAAGAAATCAGAACTTTTGCTTTCCAGACAAGCACAACTCAGCACCACCAAACCAGCTTTACAATAAATGCTAAAGGAACTTTTTTAGGCAGAAATACAATAGAAGGAAAAAAAAAATCTACCCAAAATAAACCCAAAACAGTTAAGAAAACCATAATAGGATCATATATATCAACAATTACCTCAAATGTAAACAGATTAAATGCACCAACCAAAAGAAGCAGATTGGCTAGGTGGTTGAAAACATGTGCTTATATGCACTTCCACTTACCGCATATCTCTACTTAACCTTCCAAATTTTATGTAACTATTTTGTATTGTTAGGTTAATCATGTTTCCATTATGGCTTCCATTTGTAATTGTCTTTTATTTATTTTTAATTTTTAATTTTCTGGCTATTGATTGTGAAAACTGATGAACATCTTTTAAACTGTGATCATACAATTGTTATTCACTTAATATCATTGTATCATGATTGGTTAACAGAAAATAATAGAATTCTGTATCACTAAAGCTACCATTTTAATACTGTTCATACTGTTCATGGGGTTCTCAAGGCAAGAATACTGAAGTGGTTTGCCATTCCCTTCTGCAGTGGACCACATTCTGTCAGACCTCTCCACCATGACCCACCCGTCTTGGGTGGCCCTACACGGCATGGCTTAGTTTCACTGAATTAGACAAGGCTGTGGTCCGTGTGATTAGATTGACTAGTTTAATGTGACTATGGTTTCAGTGTGTCTGCCCTCTAATGCCCTCTCAATACTTACCATAATGCTTGGGTTTCTCTTACCTTGGACATAGGGTGTCTGTTCACAGCTGCTCCAGCAAAATGCAGCTGCTGCTCCTTACCTTGGATGAGGGGTATCTCCTCACCGCCGCCCCTCCTGACCTTGAACGTGGAGTATCTCCTCTCGGCCTTCCTGCGCCAGCGCAACCACCACTCCTTGGACATGGGGTACTCAATATGCCAGCAAATTTGAAAAAGTCAACACTGGCCACAGGACTGGAAAAGGTCAGTTTTCATTCCAATTCCAAAGAAAGGCAATGCCAAAGAATGCTCAAACTACTGCATAATTGCACTCATCTCACACGCTAGTAAAGTAATGCTCAAAATTCTCCAAGCCAGGCTTCAGCAATACGTGAATCATGAACTTCCAGATGTTCAAGCTAGTTTTAGAAAAGGCAGAGGAGCCAGAGATCAAACTGACAACATCCGCTGGATCATGGAAAAAGGAAGAGAGTTTCAGAAAAACATCTATTTCTGCTTTATTGACTTGCCTAAGCCTTTGATTGTGTGGGTCACAATAAACTGTGGAAAATTCTTAAAGAGATGGAAATACCAGACCACCTGACCTGCCTCTTGAGAAACCTATATGCAGATCAGGAAGCAACAGTTAGAACTGGACATGTAACAACAGACTGGTTCCAAATAGGAAAAGGAGTATGTCAAGGCTGTATATTGTCACTCTGCTTATTTAACTTACATGCAGAGTACATCATGAGAAACGCTGGGCTGGAAGAAGCACAAGATGGAATCAAGATTGCCAGGAGAAATATCAATCACCTCAGATATGCAGATGACACCAACCTTATGGAAGAGAGTGAAGAGAAACTAAAAAGCCTCTTGATGAAAGTGAAGGAGGAGAGTGAAAAAGTTGGCTTAAAGCTCAACATTCAGAAAACTAACATCATTGCATATTGTCCCATCACTTCATGGCAAATAGATGGGGAAACAGTGGAAACAGTGTCAGACTTTATTTTTTGGGGCTCCAGATGCTGCAGATGGTGATTGCAGCCATGAAATTAAAAGATACTTACTTAGATAGCATATTGAAAAGCAGAGACATTACTTTGCTAACAAAGGTCCGTCTAGTCAAGGCTATGTTTTTTACAGTAGTCATGTACGATGTGAGAGTTGGACTGTGAAGAAAGCTGAGCACCGAAGAATTGATGCTTTTGAACTGTGGTGTTGAAGAAGACTCTTGAGAGTCCCTTGGACTGCAAGGAGATCCAACCAGTCCATTCCGAAGGAGATCAGCCCTGGGATTTCTTTGGAAGGAATGATGTTAAAGCTGAAACTCCAATACTTTGGCCCCCTCATGCGAAGAGTTGACTCATTGGAAAAAGACTCTGATGCTGGGAAGGATTGGGGGCAGGAGGAGAAGGGGACGACAGAGGATGGGATGGCTGGATGGCATGACCGACTCGATGGACGTGAGTCTGAGTGAACTCCGGGAGTTGGTGATGGACAGGGAGGCTTGGCGTGCTGCAATGCATGAGGTCGCACAGAGTCGGACACGACTGAGCGACTCAGCGACCATTTAATAGAAAAACCTGTAACCACTTTTTAAAATCTAGATGTATATCAGAATTATCTTGGAATTCTTTGAAAAATACAAATGCTCAAACATTACTTTTTTTTCTCTAAAGCTCCGGATGTGTTTCTAATGAGCAGGCATGTTTAAAAACAACTGGACTATATGATTATATTTTACTTTTAATTACTTTGTTTCACTATTTCTATTTCATATTTAGTGCTATTTCATTTAGTTTATATTTTACAATTTCTCCAACTCTTGTTTGTTTTTTTTTTTTTTTAGTGTTCTTTCTCAAGCCTTTGACAAGCATAGTAGAAAAGTTTTTGTATATAAATATATATATATATATACACACACACACATAGTATGTATAAAATATATATTTTAGAAAAACTTATAATGTTTACCAAACTAAAAAATTTATGACATTTTGATTCTACTTGTTTGACTTCGTATGAATAGAATGCTAGAGTCCTAGTTCATAGTCACTCAAAACTTTGATATACTGCTAAATGTCTAGAAAGTTTATTATCTTAGTGATTAAAAAAATTTGAAAGTGTGTTGAAACTTCTAATTCAATTCTGAAAATATAAAGAATATTATAGTGTAAAAAACTAGGAAATTAATATGACAGTTTTATTAACTAAAATACAGATTTTGTTTAAGCTTCACAAAGTTTTATGCTAGTATCCATTGTTTGTTTTCACACCTTATTCAAGACTCCAAATTGTATCTAATTGCAATGAACAGCTTCAACTACATGCAACAAATTCTGATAAATTCTCTTTTCATCTTCATTCTATTACAAATATTTTCTAATTTTCCTTGTTATGGTTTCTTAGAACACCCATTTAAAAGTG
The DNA here is from genome assembly GCF_023091745.1 of Budorcas taxicolor. Taxonomy (NCBI): domain Eukaryota; kingdom Metazoa; phylum Chordata; class Mammalia; order Artiodactyla; family Bovidae; genus Budorcas; species Budorcas taxicolor. The sequence goes on from NC_068922.1 coordinate 48,763,756, forward strand.
GACATTTAATTTTCAAATACATGGACTTTTTAAAGTATTTTTGATATTAAGTTCTCACTTTGATATTAATTTCTCATTTAAATACTTTCTTCTTTACAATTACCCTGTGTTTTTTTCAGTCTTCTAACTTTATTGAGGTTTTCAATGGCTATGCCAATCAAAGATCTCTCAATAAATGTCACATTGCACTTGAAAATATGTGGGTTATTTTCAAATGTCTTTTGATGTTGATCTCTAACATAATCCCACAGTGATACAAGAACAGACTGGGTATGACTTTAATACCTTTAAACCATGAAATTTTTGCACCTAGTTAGCATGTCCCTTGATATGTTCCTAGTTTATACTCTACATGACTTAAATAGAATTTGTATCCTACTGTTCTGTGAAAATTGTATACATCTTAATTATGTTGAATTGATTCATAGTGGTTTTCAGGTCTACTATATCATTTTACTTCCATGTATATTCATTCTATTAATTTTTGAGAGTCTGATATTAAAACTCCAGGTAAAACTTTTAATTACCTACTTAAAATAATTATAATATATTGTGGAATGATATGTAACTGTTATATATTTTCCAAATCTCCTGTAAATGTGTTATCATATTTTCATAATTAAAAGAAAAAACTTTTTGGATAGTTTAGCTTTGAAGAGAATGGCACAGAGGAGAATTGTTTGGAAATTTAAACTAGATGCAAGTATCGTTGTTATATTTCATTTATTCATTCAGCAAAAATGAGTTAAATGCCTGATATATGCCAAACACTCCTTTGGGCACATGAGACAGACTAACCAAAATAGAGATAAACAGCCCTCCCGTCAAGCAGTTGACATTAAAGCTGAAGGAGACTGATGAAGAACAATAAGCAGTATACTAATTATATAATGTTTGAAAGTGCCATAAAAATCTATAAGCACAGTAACAGAGATTGAGAGATTGAGAGTGTGTAATTTTAAATGTGGGTAGGCTTTATTGAGAAGATAACTCAAATGAAGAGATAAAGAATGTAAGCCAATTGTGTCTGTGTGAATATCTGGGGGAAGAATCTTTCAGAGAGAGAAAGCAGCCAGTGCAAAATCTCTTAGATGTTGGCTCATCTGGTTAGAGAAACAGCAGAGTGGTCAGTATACTTTGGGATGAGATGGTACCCTGATTGTGTGGGGCTTTGCAGAACTTCATGAAAGCTTTAACTTTCTCTCACTAATGAGTGAGGTGGAAGGGGAGGAGCTTTGGAAGGTCTTAAGTAGTAGTGACAGGATGACTCTGGTTGCCAAAGTTGAGAATAGCCAAGATTAAAAGAACGGGGACCAGTTAGGCAGTTACTGCAGTGATCCAGGCAAAGGGTGACGGTGGCACGGACCAGAGTGGTAACAATGTAGGAGAGGAGTAGTGAGAAGCTTCATTCTGAAGACAGGTTCAGTGAGATTTTCTGAGTTTTTTCATTTTGGGATAATGGAGTCACTCAGGTTAGTCCAAATCACTAGCACTCATAAAAGAACAAAGAATAACTAGTGGAAATTGCTTTCTCCAGTGAACACTATTTACTCTGATGTTAGTATGAGGTCCAGCTCTTCATCTCTTCCTGTATTCCTGTATTCCTAGATTAGATGGCTCTTCTCTCTCAAGACTCATGCTCTCTGTTTGCCCAGTTCCATTCTACATCTCATCCATACACAAATTTGGTGTTAGTTACCACCTCATTCTCATTTACCCACTGAATGCCTTCTGCAACAACCTTGTGAGTAATTATATAGATTCCTAGGTAGGTAGGTAGGTAGATAGATAGATAGGTGAATAATTCCCAAGTAAGCAAAGCCTTGTCAAACTCCTCTCCCAATTTTGAACTAATCAATCGTTCCATATCCAGATCTAAATTTTGCTTCTTGACCTGCATGAAGGTTTCTTAGGAGACAGGTAAGGTGGTCTGGTACTCCCATCTCTGTAAGAATTTTCCAGTTTGTTGTAATCCACACAGTCAAAGGCTTTGGCATAATTGATGAAACAGAAGCAATTTTTTTTTTAACTCTCTTGCTTTCTCCATGATCCAATGAAAGTTGGCAATTTGATTTCTAATTACTCTGTGTTTCAAAACCCAGCTTGTACATCTGGAAGCTCTTGGTTCACATACTACTGAAGCCTGTCTTGAAGGATTTTGAGAATAATTTTGCTAGCATATGAAATGAGAGCAATTGTATGGTAATTTGAACATTCTTCAGCATTGTCCTTCTTGGGACTGGAATGAAAACTGACCTTTCCCAGTCCTGTGGTCACTGTTGAGTTAACTTACATGCAGACTACATCTTGCAAAATCGCAGGCTGGATGAATCACAGGCTGGAATCAGGATTGCCAGGAGAAATATCAACAACCTCAGATTAACAGATGCTACCACTTTAATGGAAGAAAGTGAAGAAGAACTAAAGAACATTTTGATGAGAATGAAAGAGGAGAGTGAAAGAGCTGGCTTGAAACTCAGCATTCAAAAAACTAAGATCATGGCACCTGGTTCCATCACTTCATGCAAATAGAAGGGGGAAAAGTGGAAGCAATGACAGATTTTTATTTTCTTGGACTTCAAAATCACTGTGGATGGTGACTGCAGCCATGAAATTAAAACACACTTGATCTTTGGAAGAGAAATTATGACAAACCTAGATAGCATATTAAAAGCAGAGATGTCACTTTGCCAACAAAGGTCCATATAGTCAAAACTATGGTTTTTCCAGTAGTCATGTGCAGATGTGAGAGCTGGACCATAAAGAAGGTTGCATGCTGAAGAACTGATGTTTTTGAATTGTGGTGCTGGAGAAGACTCTGGAGAGTCCCTTGGACTGGAAGGAGATGAAACCAATCAATCCTAAAGGAAATCAACCCTGAATATTCATTGGAAGGACTGCTGTTAAAGCTGAAGCTGCAATACTTTGGCCACCTGATGCAAAGAGCTGGATCAATGGAAAAGACCCTGACAATGGAAAATACTGAAGGCAAAAGGAGAACGGGGTGGCAGAAAATGAGGCAGTTAGATAGTATCACCAACTTAATGAACACGAATTTGAGCAAACTCTGGGATATAATGGAAGACAGAGGAGTGTGGTGTGCTGTAGTCCACGGGGTCATAAACAGCTGGACATGACTTAGCTACTGAGCAACAACAAGGAAAGATTTAGATCCAGTTGTCTCTGCATTTGTTTATGTGCTTGCTTAGTTAGAAGTAAAATATAAAATAGTCCACCAGGAATTGAGTGAGGAGTCTAGTCTTAGTAATTGAATAACTGCAAACAAGTCATTCAAATCTCTTGGGCTTCTACCTTCTCCTCTGCAAAATAAAACAGGTGGAAAAGGTGTTCTCTAAGGACCATTTAAGTTTATCCATTGTACTTTCTGCTTCTACCATGCCTCCTTTGCTTTATTATCTCCTTTTGTCTTTCTAGGCTGTTCCCCTGTAGCAGCTCAGCTTAAGCAGAATCTTTTTGCCTGATTTCTCATCCTCAGCTGCTTCAGAAACTTTTCCACTATGTGCCTTTTCCTCCCAGTAGATGGCAGTGTTCAGTTTTGTTTCCCGGTGGTACTTTCCTTGCTTGGAGGGACTAACTGCGACCATTTCTGCAAATCTTGTGTCCTTTCTCCCCTAGGGGTGGGAATCACGGAAGAAGAAACAAAGGAAGGGATCAGTGAGTAATGAGAGGCCCCCCCTTTAGACATTTGGGAAGGCCAAGTAGCCTCCTCTTGCTTCTCAAGCAGTTTTATTTAGTTACATTTAACTTTGGGTTAGAATAAAACAACTGTCTCCATATTTCAAAAAATTGTTCCAACTCATTTAATCCGTCAACACTGGGAGGCTGATAATACAGATATTATTAATCTTGTCTCTTGAGCTCAGAAGTTGTCATATTTTGACTCTGGCTGATATTGAGAACAGTCAGGGTCAGAAACAGGAAGACCAGATAGGAGGTCCTTGCCATGGTCTAGGCAAGAGATGGTGGTGGCTATGGGCCAGTGGGAGTAGAAGTGGGGAGCAATGGTGTGGATATGGGGAAAGGAAGGCACATTCTAGGCTTGCTACATGAAGAACCAGTCTCCCCTGGCATGCTATGCACTAATCTCTACAAGACTCTCAGTTTCTCTTGGCCTCTGAAGTCCCTCCCTGCTATAGGAGTCTATGAATACGGGAAAAAATGATCTAAAATTGTACTTTCAAATGCCTTGACAAGGGACAATTAGCTGCTGGTGGAGTGAAAACTAGATGCCAGGTCTCTGGCAGGTGCTTCTCCTTGCCGCTGACTGAAAATGATGGGAGATGGTCTATTTCAGCACTCAGTTACCTTTTCTCCCTACATTTAGCAAATCAAAGCAAGTTGCTCTGGTTGAAAGAGGGTAGATTCTTGAGCCCTTTTGTTCCCCAAGACTCCAAAGAGCAGGATAAAACCTCCAAGAGAGGAAGTGACAGCCCTGCTCATGGGTCTTTCAAAGCTTTATATATTCTACACTGACCTGTGCTCATTGAAGAATTCTGGGACCCCTAACACCGGATTGTCTTCAGCTGCCTTGGGAAGATTTTTCAGGGAGAAGGATATAGTAGAAGTATGGGGGAATTTTTATCTGCGGTAGCAGAAGCTATCTGGGTGTGGGTTATATTAGAGTGAGTGATGTCACACTACAACTTAAAAAAGGCTTTAATGGTTCCTTAATTGATAAATGGGTCAAGTTCAGACTTATTAACATAGATAAAGGAGCTTCCTAATCTGTCTCCCTTTGACCCTTCAAATCCTGGAGAGTTCGCTATGCCCCTGGCATATCCTTGAAGATGCCACACCCTCAACATTCCCACTCATTCTGGAAAATAGGGCGCCAGAATCCTCCCTAAGCAATACTACTGGAAAACATTCATAGCATTTGTGCCTAGTTCTGTGCAGACCATATCACAGTGTTTGTCCTCTCACCAGCTTCCTGCCTTATTTGTGACTTGCTTGAAAATAAAAATCATCCTTTACCCATCTTTAGCATCAAGCTTAGTGCCTGACCCTGGTGTAGGCCTTCCTATGCTGAATCAATGCATAGGAGGAGATGTTTGGAGTTTTGCTGTACTGTCAGGAGGTGAGAGAGTGCCATAAATGAAGAAGCTAAGGGATGATGCAGATATTTATTACAGAGATCTGTCAGATACAGCCACAGTTGCTGAGCAAAGGATTACGTACATACATTGTTAAGCAAAATGTTGAATGTTGCCAGTTTAGTAAGGAAAGGATTACCCAGTCTATTGTTGTTTAAAGATGACCATGTCAGAGTTCCTTTACAACCCAATGGGCAAATAAGGCCTCAGTGAAACCCAGGATATTAGAATTCATGAATTTAGCATACATAATAATTCATCAGCATTCTTTAATGTTACATCCTTTTCAGGAAAAATTATCAAAGTTAAATTAACTGTGGAAACAGGATTGTAATAGAAACTCTGACCTATGTAAAGAAAAGGAAGCAATTTTTCATTTTCTCACAGCAACAGTTTGTATTGAATAATAATAAACAAGTTTTTTATTCACATATTTACATTTAATCATTCATTTGTCTATTTGAAAGCAATGCTTTTAGTATTTTATATTGGAGCTTTTTATCATTTCTCCAATTACTCCAAATAAATTCCTTTTGTGATTTGCTCTAAAGAGGAAATGATTCCTTGGTTAATATTATTACAACTGCTACAGTTTCTATCCTTTAGAATTCAGATTTTTTCACTTAGATATTAAATCAACTTTGTCACATTTTAAAATATCCCTTGCATTATTTGAATATATTAATTTAGTCCTATGTTGTATTTATTTAGATAAGCAATTTTTAAACTTTTCTATGATCTTAAATTTGGTGATATTTTGTGATGAAAAGGAAGTGTGATGTGAGTGGGGTTCAGAGCATAGACTCTAGGACCTTGGCTGTCTGGATTCAGATTCCATCTCTGCCATGTCTCTGCATGTTTCTGGACAAGTCACTTTGCCATTTTGTGTTTCACTTTCCTCATCTGTAAAACAGTGGAAATAGATGTACCAACCTCCCTGAGCTACAGGGAGCATTAATTGACTTGAGATGTATAAAAGTTATAGTTTGAAAGGGCAAGGAAACCGATTCTTCCTGGAGCCTTGAGAAGAGAGCCACCCTGCTGATACCTCAGCTTCATCCCAGAAAAACTCCCTTTGGTATCCTAGCCCCTAGAACTATAAGACAATAAATTTATGTTGCTTTAAGTCAATACATTTGTAGCAATTTGTTACAGCAGCTATAGGAAACTAATACAGATTTTTATAAAGTTCAGCTAATAATGGGCAAAATTATTCTGCAAGAACACATCTATAATGTCACCATAAAATCAGTAGGAAAATATACTCCATTTATAAAAATTCAATTTGAAATACATTTTAAAATATCTCAATAGTTTATGCTGCACAGAAATAAAATTTTAAAAAACCCAGGAATGTGTATTTTGAAACTGATCTTTTTTTTATGGAAGATGAAAGTATGGCTTCTGATTACAATAGAATGTTCCATATGGAAAATGATCAAGTAATCCCTATTTAATTAAAATTAAATAAAATCTTTAAATCTTTTTCATCACAGGATTGGTATGATGTCTCTGAAAAACTAAATGGTGCTTTACATTTGTGCATTACTGCAGAATACTTTCTGGTCACTTTTACTTTCCATTGAGTAGAATTTACCACCTTGAAAGTTGAAACATAAAGGAACAAAGGGAGGAGGGAGAGGGCGAGGGAGAAGAAAGAAAATAAGGCAGGAAAGAAGGAAAGAAGAAAGTGAAAAAGGAAGGAGAGAGGGAAGAAGGAGAAAAAAGAAAGAAAAAGAAGGGAAGAAAGGAAGCTGTGTTTAGAGGTAAGAACAAACTTTACAAACATCTCAACAATTTACAGCTCTACCCCAAACTACATACAGACTTATAATCTTCTTCCATTAAGTCTACACAGAAGTTTAAAACTCTTCAAAGGATGTGAAACATTAGAAAATAAAGCCCTTCAAGTGTATCTACATGTATGCACTTTCTCCAAGTACACACATGCCCATAACCACTGCTACCATTAAATAATACTTATTCAAAAACTACCCCAGGGGGCATGTGGAATTTATCACCTATCCCCTTTAAGTACTTTCTTTTTCTTTGTGCTTTCTGCTGTCTATGCATAACCTTGTTTCATGATCTCTGTGTAAAATAGGATTGCCTTTTTTTTTTTTTTTTGCAAAGATAAATAAAAACCACCTTTCTGGTCCCATATACATGTCAAGGCATCTCAAACTACCTGAAAAATAGTTTTCAATAATGGTTGCAATAATATTGTTTAGTTGGCATCATTTGTAACCAGTTCATTGGCATGTTCTAATTATCACCTTTTCTGCATAGTGATAGAAATCACCCTCCAACTATGTGACTGAAGTTGGCACCAATAATCTGCTAGACAAGCCTGCTTGGCAGGAGAGGGGCACCTATGAAATCAGCTGATCCTTCCCTAAAAGCCCAAGCCTCATGAAAGTACTGCAGCAAAGGAAAGCATTTTTACAGGGATCAAGGGAAATATTGTATATAAATCAGCATGGAGGTTAAAAGCATAATTTTAGATTGATATCTCAGTTCATGGCAAGTTCATAAACTCTTTTTAAGCCTAATTTTAGTATGTGTAAAATTGGGGAAATATTACACCCCCAAAGAATTAATGAAAACTATAGGAGCTAATGTCCCAGTGATTAGTTGTCAACAAAGGGCACAATCACCCTTCCTGAGTAAACCAATCACCATGGCAACTGACAATACAGGAGTAATACCAATGCTGTATTTCTTAGTGAAGATAAATGATTCAGATGAGAGGTGTGAGGAGACGCTGCCATCTACACATAAGGCAACTTTCCACTTAGACACAAAATGTAGTGAAAGTATTTCTTCTGAAGCTATTGCAAGCAGAGAGTTATACAGCATTCACTGACTCTTTCACATACATATACATCATTACAATGTGCGTCAGTAAACACTTCTGCGGTCCTAAGAGTGACCACAATGGAGAGGCTGGATGGTTGCATGTGAGCTAGCTGTCCATTCAGGTCCTGAGTTCATACCTCTTTTCTAATCAGGGAGGTCTCTTTCAAGAACATTTCATGATTATTTTTGAGTCTGCGCATTCACTTGGCCTATTTTCCTTTTTAGCACATTCTCTCTCCGTTTACTCTGCAAATGTCCTCATATTACTCCAGAGCCCACTCCTGCCCTAACCCCCGGCCCATTCCTAGTTCTTGTGGGAACCTCCCATTCCTGCCCCTCATATTGATAGTCTTTCTCTGAGCTGCTGCCCAGTCTGGCATTGGATCAGAGTTTGAATAATGCAGATATGAACATTTCAGAGAACTACTGAGTTGGAAGGAGCATAATAAAGCATCCAGTCTCACCCCCTTGTTTTATAGATAAAGAAACTCTACTCCAAGAGACAGAGGGCACTCTGCCAAAGATCATTCAGAGTGAACGGCCAGGCTAGAACCAGCATTCTAACTTCTTGATGTATAGTCTACAACTCTTCCCACTTGGCCATTCAGATTCTGTTGTTGCCTGTGTTTCATATTTCTTTTTATTTTTTTTTTAATTTTCAGTTTTTTAAATATAAATTTATTAAACTGGAGGTTAATTATTTTAAAATATTATATTGGTTTTGCCACAAATAAACATGAATCCACCATGGGTATACACGTGTTCCCCATCCTGAACCCCCCTCCCTCCTCCCTCCCCATACCATCCCTCTGGGTCATCCCAGTGCACCAGTCCAAAGCATCCTGTTTCCTGCATCAAACCTGGACTGGCAATTCATTTCATATATGATATTAAACATGTTTCAATGCCATTCTCCCAAATCATCCCACCCTTTCCCTCTCCCACAGAGTCCAAAAGACTGTTCTATACATCTGTGTCTCTTTTGCTGTCTTGCACACAGCAATATAGTTACCATCTTTCTAAATTCCATATATATGCATTCATATACTGTATTGGTGTTTTTCTTTCTGGCTTACTTCACTCTGTATAATAGGCTCCAGTTTCATCCACCTCATTAGAACTGATTCAAATGTATTCTTTTTAATGGCTGAGTAATACTCCATTGTGTATATGTACCACAGCTTTCTTATGCATTCATCTGCCGATGGACATCTAGGTTGCTTCCATGTCCTGACTATTATAAACAGTGCTGTGATGAACATTGGGGTACACGTGTCTCTTTCAATTCTGGTTTCCTCATTGTGTATGTCCAGCAGTGGGATTACTGGGTCATAAGGCAGTTCTATTTCCAGTTTTTAAGGTGCTTTTGAACTGTGGTGTCGGAGAAGACTCTTGAGAGTCCTTGGACTGCAAGGAGATCCAACCAGTCCATTCTGAAAGAGATCAACCCTGGGTGTTCTTTGGAGGGAATGGTGCTGAAGCTGAAACTCCAGTACTTTGGCCACCTCGTGTGAAGAGTTGACTCATTGGAAAAGACTCTGATGCTGGGAGGTATTGGGAACAGGAGGAGAAGGGGACGACAGAGGATGAGATGGCTGGATGGCATCACTGACTTGATGGACGTGAGTCTGAGTGAACTCTGGGAGTTGGTGATGGACAGGGAGGCCTGGCGTGCTGCGATTCATGGGGTTGCAAAGAGTCAGACACGATTGAGTGACTGAACTGAACTGAACTGAACTGAAGGAACCTCCACACTGTTCTCCATAGTGACTGTACTAGTTTGCATTCTCACCAACAGTGTAAGAGTGTTCCCTTTTCTCCACACCCTCTCCAGCATTTATTGCTTGTAGACTTTTGGATACCTATAGTGACTGGTGTGAAATGGTACCTCATTGTGGTTTTGATTTGCATTTCTCTGATAATGAGTGATGTTGAGCATCTTTCCATGTGTTTGTTAGCCGTCTCTACGCCTTCTTTGGAGAAATGTCTATTTAGTTCTTTGGCCCATTTTTTGATTGGGTCGTTTGTTTTTCTGGAATTGAGCTTCAGGAGTTGGTTGTATATTTTTGAGATTAGTTGTTTGTCAGTTGCTTCATTTGCTATTATTTTCTCCCATACTGAAAGCTGTCTTTTCACGTTACTTGTAGTTTCTTGTGTTGTGTAGAAGCTTTTAATTTTAATTAGGTCCCATTTGTTTCTTTTTGCTTTTATTTCCAATATTCTGGGAGGTGGGTCATAGAGTATCCTGCTGTGATTTATGTTGAAGACTGTTTTGCCTATGTTCTTCTATAAGAGTTTTATAGTTTCTGGTCTTAGGTTTAAATCTTTAATTCATTTTGAGTTTGTTTTTACGTATGGTGTTAGAAAGTGTTCTAGTTTCATTCTTTTACAAGTGATTGACCAGTTTTCCCAGCACCACTTGTTAAAGAGATTGTCTTTAATCCATTGTACATTCTTGCCTCCTTTGTCAAAGATAAGGATTCCATAGGTGCGTGGATTTATCTCTGGGCTTCCTATTTTGTTCCATTGATTTATATTTCTGTCTTTGTCCCAGTACCATACTGTCTTGATGACTGTGGCTTTGTAGTAGAGCCTGAAGTTAGGCAGGTTAATTCCTCCAGTTCCATTCTTCTTTCTCAAGATTGCTTTGGCTATTTGAGGTTCTTTGTATTTCCATACAAATTGTGAATTATTTGTTCTAGCTCTGTGAAAAATACCGTTGGTAGCTTGATAGGAATTGCACAAAATCTATAGATTGCTTTAGGTAGTATACCTATTTTCATTATATTGATTCTTCCGATCCATGAACATGGTATATTTCTCTATCTGTTAGTGTCCTCTTTGATTCTTTCACCAGTGTTTTATAGTTTTCTATATATAGGTCTTTAGTTTCTTTCAGTTCAGTTCAGTTGCTCAATCGTGTCTGACTCTTTGCGACCCCATGAGTCACAGCACGCCAGACCTCCCTGTCCATCACCAACTCCCGGAGTTCATGCAGACTCACGTCCATCGAGTCCATGATGCCATCCAGCCATCTCATCCTCGGTCGTCCCCTTCTCCTCCTGCCCCCAATCCCTCCCAGCATCAGAGTCTTTTCCAGTGAGTCAACTCTTCTCATGAAGTGGCCAAAGTACTGGAGCTTCAGCTTTAGCATCTTTCCTTCCAAAGAAATCCCAGGGTTGATCTCCTTCAGAATGGACTGGTTGGATCTCTTTGCAGTCCAAGGGACTCTCAAGAGTGTTCTCCAACACAACAGTTCAAAAGCATCAATACTTCGGTGCTCAGCCTTCTTCACAGCCCAACTCTCACATCCATACATGACCACAGGAAAAACCATAGCCTTGACTAGACGGACCCTAGTCGGCAAAGTAATGTCTCTGCTTTTGAATATACTGTCTAGGTTGGTCATAACTTTTCTTCCAAGGAGTAAGTGTCTTTTAATTTCATGGCTGCAATCACCATCTGCGGTGATTTTGGAGCCCAAAAAAATACAGTCTGACACTGTTTCTACTGTTTTCCCTTCTATTTCCTATGAAGTCTATTTCCCTTGATGGAACCAGATGCCATGATCTTCATTTTCTGAATGTTGAGCTTTAAGCCAACTTTTTCGCTCTCCTCTTTTACTTTCAGCAAGAGGCTTTTTAGCTCCTCTTCACTTCCTGCCATAAGGGTGGTGTCATCTGCATATCTGAGGTGATTGATATTTCTCCCAGCAAACTTGATTCCAGCTTGTGCTTCTTCCAGTCCAGCGTTTCTCATGATATACTCTGCATATCAGTTAAATAAGCAGGGTGACAATATACAGCCTAGATGTACTCCTTTTCCTATTTGGAACCAGTCTGTTGTTCCATGTCCAGTTCTAACTGTTGCTTCCTGACCTGCATACAGATTTCTCAAGAGGCAGGTTAGGTGGTCTGGTATTCCCATCTCTTTCAGAATTTTCCACAGTTTATTGTGATCCACACAGTCAAAGGCTTTGCCATAGTCAATAAAGCAGAAATAGATGTTTTTCTGAAACTCTCTTGCTTTTCCCATGATCCAGCAGATGTTGTCAATTTGATCTCTGGTTCCTCTGCCGTTTCTAAAACCATCTTGAACATCAGGGAGTTCACGGTTCACATATTGCTGAAGCCTGGCTTGGAGAATTTTGAGTATTACTTTACTAGCGTGTGAGATGAGTGCAATTGTGCGGTAGTTTGAGCATTCTTTGGCATTGCCTTTCTATGTAATTGAAATGAAAACTGACATTTTCCAGTTCTGTGGCGACTGCTGAGTTTTCCAAATTTGCTGGCATATTGAGTGTAGCACTTTCACAGCATCATCTTTCAGGACTTGAAACAGCTCAACTGGAATTCCATAACCTTCACTAGCTTTGTTTGTAGTGATGCTTTCTAAGGCCCACTTGACTTCACTTTCCAAGATGGCTGGCTCTAGATTAGTGATCACATCATCATGATTATCTGGTCGTGAAGATCTTTTTTGCACAGTTCTTCCGTGTATTCTTGCCACCTCTTCTTAATATCTTCTGCTTCTGTTAGGTCCATACCATTTCTGTCCTTTATTGAGCCCATATTTGCATGAAATGTTCCCTTGCTATCTCTAATTTTCTTGAAGAGATCTCTAGTTTTTCCCATTCTGTTTTCCTCGATTTCTTTGCATTGATTGCTGAAGATGGCCTTCTTATCTCTTCTTGCTATTCTTTGGAACTCTGCATTCAGATGCTTATATCTTTCCTTTTCTCCTTTTCTTTTCACCTCTCTTCTTTTCACAGCTATTTGTAAGGCTTCCCAAGACAGCCATTTTGCTTTTTGCATTTCTTTTCCATGGGAATGGTCTTGATCCCTGTCTCCTGTACAATGTCACGAACCTCATTCCATAGTTCACCAGGCACTCTATGTATTAGATCTAAGCCCTTAAATCTATTTCTCACTTTCAGTGTATAATCATAAGGGATTTGATTTAGGTCATACCTGAATTGCAGAGTGGTTTTCCCTACTTTCTTCAATTTGAGTCTGAATTTGATAATAAGGAGTTCATGATCTGAGCCACAGTCAGCTCCCGATTTTGTTTTTGTTGACTGTATAGAGCTTCTCCATCTTTGGCTGCGAAGAATATAATCAATCTGATTTTGGTGTTGATCATCTGGTGATGTCCATGTGTAGAGTCTTCTCTTGTGTTGTTGGAAGAGGGTGTTTGCTATGACCAGTGCATTTTCTTGGCAAAACTCTATTAGTCTTTGCCCTGCTTCATTCCACATTCCAAGGTCAAATTTGCCTGTTACTCCAGGTGTTTCTTGACTTCCTACTTTTGCATTCCAGTCCCCTATAATGAAAAGGACATCTTTTTGGGGGTGTTAGTTCTAAAAGGTCTTGTAGGTCTTCATAAAACCCTTCAACTTCAGTTTCTTCAGCATTACTAGTTGGGGCATAGACTTGGATAACTGTGATATTGAATGGTTTGCCTTGGAGACGAACAGAGATCATTCTGTCGTTTTTGAGATTGCATCCAAGTACTGCATTTCAGACTCTTTTGTTGACTATGATGACTACTCCATTTCTTCTGAAGGATTCCTGCCCACAGTAGTAGATATAATGGTCATCTGAGTTAAATTCACCCATTCCAGTCCATTTTAGTTCACTGATTCCTAGACTGTCGACGTTCACCCTTGCCATCTCTTGTTTGACCACTTCCAATTTGCCTTGATTCATGGACCTGACATTCCAGGTTCCTATGCAATATTGCTCTTTACAGCATTGGATCTTGCTTCTATCACCAGTCACATCCACAACTGGGTATTGGTTTTGCTTTGGCTCCATCCCTTCATTCTTTCTGGAGTTATTTCTCCACTGATCTCCAGTAGCATATTGGGCACCTAATGACCTGGGAAATTCTTCTTTTGGTATCCTATCATTTTGCCTTTTCATACTGTTCATTGGGTTCTTAGTTCTTTAGGTAGATATATTCCTAAGTATTTTATTCTTTTTGTTGCAATGGTGAATGGAATTCTTTCCTTTATTTCTCTTTCTATTTTCTCATTATTAATGTATAGGAATGCAACGGATTTCTGTGTGTTGATTTTATATCCTGCAACCTGATTGATCTCTACTCTTGGCCCTAAAATCCCTTTTTTTTAATATTTTGATCCTGTCCCTTTCATTAGAGAGTACAGTAAAATATAGCTGCTTCTTGATTATTTGCAGAAATAGTGTCTCATGCTCATCTTAAAAAAGCAGTTAAATTTTTCCTGGTCTTCCCAAAGTTTATTGGTATTTAGTGGAAAATGTAGGGTATAGGCTGTCAAATTGTATTGTTTTCAGAATTGCATATTTGTTACTCTCACTCTTCTTCATATATTTCACAAATGTATACCTACTTATACAAACTCTATAACCTACTGATAATCAAAATGTGCATGAAGAATATACCTATATACATAACTTGCATGCAGTATGCACAAATGTACTGAGTTCCATTAAACGTATGTATGTTAAAATTAATCCCTATATCAAATGCCAAGTGGATGATATTCTCCTAAAAACTGACCTAGAATCTTTTTTAAAAAAAGTAAATGTCATAAAAGACAACAACAATAAAGAACTGTTTCAAATTAAAGAAATGTAAAAGCAAATGACAATAAAGTACAATAACTCTAGATTGGGTCGTGGAATAGGAAAAATAAAGTATCTATGAAAGATATTATTTGGACAATTGACAAAAGTTTATTATGAACTGTGGATTTATATATTAGTATTGTATTAATGTTAAAATTCCTGATTTTATTAATTGCACTGTTGTTATATAAATGAATAAGACAATGTCCTTTTTTTAAAAGAGATATCTGATGAAGTGTTTTAAGGTAAAGAGGCATCATGACAATAACTCACATTCAGTTTAGATAGATAAATGAGAGAAAGAGACACAGAGAGATGGAAAAAGAGAGACAAAGCATAAAAATAATTATGCAAATAGGCTCAGTTCAGTTCATTTCAGTCACTCAGTCATGTCCGACTCTTTGCGACCCCATGAATCACAGCAGGCCAGGCCTCCCTGTTCGTCACGAACTCCCAGAGTTCACTCAAACTCACGTCCATCGAGTCAGTGATGCCATCCAGCCATCTCATCCTCTGTCGTCCCCTTCTCCTCCTGCCCCCAATCCCTCCCAGCATCAGAGTCTTTTCCAGTGAGTCAACTCTTCGCATGAAGTGGCCAAAGTACTGGAGCTTCAGCTTTAGCATCTTTCCTTCCAAAGAAATCCCAGGGTTGATCTCCTTCAGAATGGACTGGTTGGATCTCTTTGCAGTCCAAGGGACTCTCAAGAGTGTTCTCCAACACAACAGTTCAAAAGCATCAATACTTCGGTGCTCAGCCTTCTTCACAGCCCAACTCTCACATCCATACATGACCACAGGAAAAACCATAGCCTTGACTAGACGGACCCTAGTCGGCAAAGTAATGTCTCTGCTTTTGAATATACTGTCTAGGTTGGTCATAACTTTTCTTCCAAGGAGTAAGTGTCTTTTAATTTCATGGCTGCAATCACCATCTGCGGTGATTTTGGAGCCCAAAAAAATACAGTCTGACACTGTTTCTACTGTTTTCCCTTCTATTTCCTATGAAGTCTATTTCCCTTGATGGAACCAGATGCCATGATCTTCATTTTCTGAATGTTGAGCTTTAAGCCAACTTTTTCGCTCTCCTCTTTTACTTTCAGCAAGAGGCTTTTTAGCTCCTCTTCACTTCCTGCCATAAGGGTGGTGTCATCTGCATATCTGAGGTGATTGATATTTCTCCCAGCAAACTTGATTCCAGCTTGTGCTTCTTCCAGTCCAGCGTTTCTCATGATATACTCTGCATATCAGTTAAATAAGCAGGGTGACAATATACAGCCTAGATGTACTCCTTTTCCTATTTGGAACCAGTCTGTTGTTCCATGTCCAGTTCTAACTGTTGCTTCCTGACCTGCATACAGATTTCTCAAGAGGCAGGTTAGGTGGTCTGGTATTCCCATCTCTTTCAGAATTTTCCACAGTTTATTGTGATCCACACAGTCAAAGGCTTTGCCATAGTCAATAAAGCAGAAATAGATGTTTTTCTGAAACTCTCTTGCTTTTCCCATGATCCAGCAGATGTTGTCAATTTGATCTCTGGTTCCTCTGCCGTTTCTAAAACCATCTTGAACATCAGGGAGTTCACGGTTCACATATTGCTGAAGCCTGGCTTGGAGAATTTTGAGTATTACTTTACTAGCGTGTGAGATGAGTGCAATTGTGCGGTAGTTTGAGCATTCTTTGGCATTGCCTTTCTATGTAATTGAAATGAAAACTGACATTTTCCAGTTCTGTGGCGACTGCTGAGTTTTCCAAATTTGCTGGCATATTGAGTGTAGCACTTTCACAGCATCATCTTTCAGGACTTGAAACAGCTCAACTGGAATTCCATAACCTTCACTAGCTTTGTTTGTAGTGATGCTTTCTAAGGCCCACTTGACTTCACTTTCCAAGATGGCTGGCTCTAGATTAGTGATCACATCATCATGATTATCTGGTCGTGAAGATCTTTTTTGCACAGTTCTTCCGTGTATTCTTGCCACCTCTTCTTAATATCTTCTGCTTCTGTTAGGTCCATACCATTTCTGTCCTTTATTGAGCCCATATTTGCATGAAATGTTCCCTTGCTATCTCTAATTTTCTTGAAGAGATCTCTAGTTTTTCCCATTCTGTTTTCCTCGATTTCTTTGCATTGATTGCTGAAGATGGCCTTCTTATCTCTTCTTGCTATTCTTTGGAACTCTGCATTCAGATGCTTATATCTTTCCTTTTCTCCTTTTCTTTTCACCTCTCTTCTTTTCACAGCTATTTGTAAGGCTTCCCAAGACAGCCATTTTGCTTTTTGCATTTCTTTTCCATGGGAATGGTCTTGATCCCTGTCTCCTGTACAATGTCACGAACCTCATTCCATAGTTCACCAGGCACTCTATGTATTAGATCTAAGCCCTTAAATCTATTTCTCACTTTCAGTGTATAATCATAAGGGATTTGATTTAGGTCATACCTGAATTGCAGAGTGGTTTTCCCTACTTTCTTCAATTTGAGTCTGAATTTGATAATAAGGAGTTCATGATCTGAGCCACAGTCAGCTCCCGATTTTGTTTTTGTTGACTGTATAGAGCTTCTCCATCTTTGGCTGCGAAGAATATAATCAATCTGATTTTGGTGTTGATCATCTGGTGATGTCCATGTGTAGAGTCTTCTCTTGTGTTGTTGGAAGAGGGTGTTTGCTATGACCAGTGCATTTTCTTGGCAAAACTCTATTAGTCTTTGCCCTGCTTCATTCCACATTCCAAGGTCAAATTTGCCTGTTACTCCAGGTGTTTCTTGACTTCCTACTTTTGCATTCCAGTCCCCTATAATGAAAAGGACATCTTTTTGGGGGTGTTAGTTCTAAAAGGTCTTGTAGGTCTTCATAAAACCCTTCAACTTCAGTTTCTTCAGCATTACTAGTTGGGGCATAGACTTGGATAACTGTGATATTGAATGGTTTGCCTTGGAGACGAACAGAGATCATTCTGTCGTTTTTGAGATTGCATCCAAGTACTGCATTTCAGACTCTTTTGTTGACTATGATGACTACTCCATTTCTTCTGAAGGATTCCTGCCCACAGTAGTAGATATAATGGTCATCTGAGTTAAATTCACCCATTCCAGTCCATTTTAGTTCACTGATTCCTAGACTGTCGACGTTCACCCTTGCCATCTCTTGTTTGACCACTTCCAATTTGCCTTGATTCATGGACCTGACATTCCAGGTTCCTATGCAATATTGCTCTTTACAGCATTGGATCTTGCTTCTATCACCAGTCACATCCACAACTGGGTATTGGTTTTGCTTTGGCTCCATCCCTTCATTCTTTCTGGAGTTATTTCTCCACTGATCTCCAGTAGCATATTGGGCACCTAATGACCTGGGAAATTCTTCTTTTGGTATCCTATCATTTTGCCTTTTCATACTGTTCATTGGGTTCTTAGTTCTTTAGGTAGATATATTCCTAAGTATTTTATTCTTTTTGTTGCAATGGTGAATGGAATTCTTTCCTTTATTTCTCTTTCTATTTTCTCATTATTAATGTATAGGAATGCAACGGATTTCTGTGTGTTGATTTTATATCCTGCAACCTGATTGATCTCTACTCTTGGCCCTAAAATCCCTTTTTTTTAATATTTTGATCCTGTCCCTTTCATTAGAGAGTACAGTAAAATATAGCTGCTTCTTGATTATTTGCAGAAATAGTGTCTCATGCTCATCTTAAAAAAGCAGTTAAATTTTTCCTGGTCTTCCCAAAGTTTATTGGTATTTAGTGGAAAATGTAGGGTATAGGCTGTCAAATTGTATTGTTTTCAGAATTGCATATTTGTTACTCTCACTCTTCTTCATATATTTCACAAATGTATACCTACTTATACAAACTCTATAACCTACTGATAATCAAAATGTGCATGAAGAATATACCTATATACATAACTTGCATGCAGTATGCACAAATGTACTGAGTTCCATTAAACGTATGTATGTTAAAATTAATCCCTATATCAAATGCCAAGTGGATGATATTCTCCTAAAAACTGACCTAGAATCTTTTTTAAAAAAAGTAAATGTCATAAAAGACAACAACAATAAAGAACTGTTTCAAATTAAAGAAATGTAAAAGCAAATGACAATAAAGTACAATAACTCTAGATTGGGTCGTGGAATAGGAAAAATAAAGTATCTATGAAAGATATTATTTGGACAATTGACAAAAGTTTATTATGAACTGTGGATTTATATATTAGTATTGTATTAATGTTAAAATTCCTGATTTTATTAATTGCACTGTTGTTATATAAATGAATAAGACAATGTCCTTTTTTTAAAAGAGATATCTGATGAAGTGTTTTAAGGTAAAGAGGCATCATGACAATAACTCACATTCAGTTTAGATAGATAAATGAGAGAAAGAGACACAGAGAGATGGAAAAAGAGAGACAAAGCATAAAAATAATTATGCAAATAGGCTCAGTTCAGTTCATTTCAGTCACTCAGTCATGTCCGACTCTTTGCGACCCCATGAATCACAGCAGGCCAGGCCTCCCTGTTCGTCACGAACTCCCAGAGTTCACTCAAACTCACGTCCATCGAGTCAGTGATGCCATCCAGCCATCTCATCCTCTGTCGTCCCCTTCTCCTCCTGCCCCCAATCCCTCCCAGCATCAGAGTCTTTTCCAGTGAGTCAACTCTTCGCATGAAGTGGCCAAAGTACTGGAGCTTCAGCTTTAGCATCTTTCCTTCCAAAGAAATCCCAGGGTTGATCTCCTTCAGAATGGACTGGTTGGATCTCTTTGCAGTCCAAGGGACTCTCAAGAGTGTTCTCCAACACAACAGTTCAAAAGCATCAATACTTCGGTGCTCAGCCTTCTTCACAGCCCAACTCTCACATCCATACATGACCACAGGAAAAACCATAGCCTTGACTAGACGGACCCTAGTCGGCAAAGTAATGTCTCTGCTTTTGAATATACTGTCTAGGTTGGTCATAACTTTTCTTCCAAGGAGTAAGTGTCTTTTAATTTCATGGCTGCAATCACCATCTGCGGTGATTTTGGAGCCCAAAAAAATACAGTCTGACACTGTTTCTACTGTTTTCCCTTCTATTTCCTATGAAGTCTATTTCCCTTGATGGAACCAGATGCCATGATCTTCATTTTCTGAATGTTGAGCTTTAAGCCAACTTTTTCGCTCTCCTCTTTTACTTTCAGCAAGAGGCTTTTTAGCTCCTCTTCACTTCCTGCCATAAGGGTGGTGTCATCTGCATATCTGAGGTGATTGATATTTCTCCCAGCAAACTTGATTCCAGCTTGTGCTTCTTCCAGTCCAGCGTTTCTCATGATATACTCTGCATATCAGTTAAATAAGCAGGGTGACAATATACAGCCTAGATGTACTCCTTTTCCTATTTGGAACCAGTCTGTTGTTCCATGTCCAGTTCTAACTGTTGCTTCCTGACCTGCATACAGATTTCTCAAGAGGCAGGTTAGGTGGTCTGGTATTCCCATCTCTTTCAGAATTTTCCACAGTTTATTGTGATCCACACAGTCAAAGGCTTTGCCATAGTCAATAAAGCAGAAATA
The DNA here is from genome assembly GCF_023091745.1 of Budorcas taxicolor. Taxonomy (NCBI): domain Eukaryota; kingdom Metazoa; phylum Chordata; class Mammalia; order Artiodactyla; family Bovidae; genus Budorcas; species Budorcas taxicolor. The sequence continues at coordinate 48,783,893 of NC_068922.1, forward strand.
GATGTTTTTCTGAAACTCTCTTGCTTTTCCCATGATCCAGCAGATGTTGTCAATTTGATCTCTGGTTCCTCTGCCGTTTCTAAAACCATCTTGAACATCAGGGAGTTCACGGTTCACATATTGCTGAAGCCTGGCTTGGAGAATTTTGAGTATTACTTTACTAGCGTGTGAGATGAGTGCAATTGTGCGGTAGTTTGAGCATTCTTTGGCATTGCCTTTCTATGTAATTGAAATGAAAACTGACATTTTCCAGTTCTGTGGCGACTGCTGAGTTTTCCAAATTTGCTGGCATATTGAGTGTAGCACTTTCACAGCATCATCTTTCAGGACTTGAAACAGCTCAACTGGAATTCCATAACCTTCACTAGCTTTGTTTGTAGTGATGCTTTCTAAGGCCCACTTGACTTCACTTTCCAAGATGGCTGGCTCTAGATTAGTGATCACATCATCATGATTATCTGGTCGTGAAGATCTTTTTTGCACAGTTCTTCCGTGTATTCTTGCCACCTCTTCTTAATATCTTCTGCTTCTGTTAGGTCCATACCATTTCTGTCCTTTATTGAGCCCATATTTGCATGAAATGTTCCCTTGCTATCTCTAATTTTCTTGAAGAGATCTCTAGTTTTTCCCATTCTGTTTTCCTCGATTTCTTTGCATTGATTGCTGAAGATGGCCTTCTTATCTCTTCTTGCTATTCTTTGGAACTCTGCATTCAGATGCTTATATCTTTCCTTTTCTCCTTTTCTTTTCACCTCTCTTCTTTTCACAGCTATTTGTAAGGCTTCCCAAGACAGCCATTTTGCTTTTTGCATTTCTTTTCCATGGGAATGGTCTTGATCCCTGTCTCCTGTACAATGTCACGAACCTCATTCCATAGTTCACCAGGCACTCTATGTATTAGATCTAAGCCCTTAAATCTATTTCTCACTTTCAGTGTATAATCATAAGGGATTTGATTTAGGTCATACCTGAATTGCAGAGTGGTTTTCCCTACTTTCTTCAATTTGAGTCTGAATTTGATAATAAGGAGTTCATGATCTGAGCCACAGTCAGCTCCCGATTTTGTTTTTGTTGACTGTATAGAGCTTCTCCATCTTTGGCTGCGAAGAATATAATCAATCTGATTTTGGTGTTGATCATCTGGTGATGTCCATGTGTAGAGTCTTCTCTTGTGTTGTTGGAAGAGGGTGTTTGCTATGACCAGTGCATTTTCTTGGCAAAACTCTATTAGTCTTTGCCCTGCTTCATTCCACATTCCAAGGTCAAATTTGCCTGTTACTCCAGGTGTTTCTTGACTTCCTACTTTTGCATTCCAGTCCCCTATAATGAAAAGGACATCTTTTTGGGGGTGTTAGTTCTAAAAGGTCTTGTAGGTCTTCATAAAACCCTTCAACTTCAGTTTCTTCAGCATTACTAGTTGGGGCATAGACTTGGATAACTGTGATATTGAATGGTTTGCCTTGGAGACGAACAGAGATCATTCTGTCGTTTTTGAGATTGCATCCAAGTACTGCATTTCAGACTCTTTTGTTGACTATGATGACTACTCCATTTCTTCTGAAGGATTCCTGCCCACAGTAGTAGATATAATGGTCATCTGAGTTAAATTCACCCATTCCAGTCCATTTTAGTTCACTGATTCCTAGACTGTCGACGTTCACCCTTGCCATCTCTTGTTTGACCACTTCCAATTTGCCTTGATTCATGGACCTGACATTCCAGGTTCCTATGCAATATTGCTCTTTACAGCATTGGATCTTGCTTCTATCACCAGTCACATCCACAACTGGGTATTGTTTTGCTTTGGCTCCATCCCTTCATTCTTTCTGGAGTTATTTCTCCACTGATCTCCAGTAGCATATTGGGCACCTAATGACCTGGGAAATTCTTCTTTTGGTATCCTATCATTTTGCCTTTCATACTGTTCATTGGGTTCTTAGTTCTTTAGGTAGATATATTCCTAAGTATTTTATTCTTTTTGTTGCAATGGTGAATGGAATTCTTTCCTTTATTTCTCTTTCTATTTTCTCATTATTAATGTATAGGAATGCAACGGATTTCTGTGTGTTGATTTTATATCCTGCAACCTGATTGATCTCTACTCTTGGCCCTAAAATCCCTTTTTTTTAATATTTTGATCCTGTCCCTTTCATTAGAGAGTACAGTAAAATATAGCTGCTTCTTGATTATTTGCAGAAATAGTGTCTCATGCTCATCTAAAAAAGCAGTTAAATTTTTCCTGTCTTCCCAAAGTTTATTGGTATTTAGTGGAAAATGTAGGGTATAGGCTGTCAAATTGTATTGTTTTCAGAATTGCATATTTGTTACTCTCACTCTTCTTCATATATTTCACAAATGTATACCTACTTATACAAACTCTATAACCTACTGATAATCAAAATGTGCATGAAGAATATACCTATATACATAACTTGCATGCAGTATGCACAAATGTACTGAGTTCCATTAAACGTATGTATGTTAAAATTAATCCCTATATCAAATGCCAAGTGGATGATATTCTCCTAAAAACTGACCTAGAATCTTTTTTAAAAAAAGTAAATGTCATAAAAGACAACAACAATAAAGAACTGTTTCAAATTAAAGAAATGTAAAAGCAAATGACAATAAAGTACAATA